>NW_026606885.1:0-1500000 GCF_029890125.1 Rhinichthys klamathensis goyatoka
GGGGAAAACTTGTATGATCCTCCGATCCAGTATACGTGGAAGAGTTCCGCAGAGCTGAAGCAGTGCAGGGCTGACCAAACGGTTCTCCAGACACGACTCCTAGATGTTGATAACTGGGCATAGACCCAGACTCGCCTGGACCGATCCCAAATCCCCCGCCATCCATAGAAGCAGCAGGACGGAGCACATCTGACACGGCCCTGGACACGCCATACCATGACTGCAAGACCTTGTGCGCCGGGCCAGCAAACTCCCAGGTCTGGTACGTCTCACCGCCGCGGCCAGATTTCCAGGCCAGGCTCCCCCACTCAGGCTCAGCCGCTCTACCGAAGCACACACGATGGCCAGGGACTTGGACAACACCAGGGACAGTTGTTAAGACACACAGGCACACCGCAGCAACAACACAGCGAAGCACCCAATTCAGCGGGTGTAGGTGTAGTAAAGGCTCTTCGCCGGATTCACGTTGAGCTTTAACGTTAGCGCTAGTTGTTAAAGAGTGCCAGTGTTGGCGTTTGTGAGTTGTCCAAACAAAGTAGTTTACCCGAACTTTACGGCACTGGAGCATGTGAAACAACAATAATACTATAACTGCAGTAAACCTGGCAAAGAACAGACCTGCAGACATCTGTAATACCAGATATTTGGTGTTAATCTGCAGCAGTGTTTCACAGTTCACAGGGGCTGCCGCCATCTTGGAATCTGCCATTAACATACAGGTATCTAGTGTGACCATACGTCCCCTTTTCCAGGACATGTCTTGGAAAAACATGAGAAAACATATATTTTTTATGTTAAGTGCTCACGGAAGAGATGAGTTTTCAGTTGTCTTTTGAATGCTGTCAGGGATTCTGCATTCCGGATGAGGGTGGGCAGATCATTCCACCAGCATGGTACCGTGAATGAGAGTTACGTCCCTATTAACGATGTCTAGGGAAATAAGGGCATAACACTTTTTTTTTTAAATTGTGTGTGTACCTCAATGTACAGGACAGAGCAAGAAAAAGAAGCCGACCTCAGAACTCAGCTCAATAGGATTTATTAATCCACAGTGCCGTGAGTGAATGAAGAAAATAATATTTACAATATATACAAACAATGAATACGAACAATAACAAAATAACGACTTTAAACACAAACAAAAACACAAGGTGGGAAGGCGAGCACGAGAGATGCCAAAATCAAAGAAATCAATAAAACAAAACAAACTAGCTAAAAGGTTAATTCAGCTAAACTAAATACCAAACGAAAAATGTAGAAAAGAAATCTTCGGCGTCAAGACGCTCTAACTAAACTACACTAACTAAATAACAAAACTTACAAAGTGGGCACTCTCCTAAACTAGTGTGTCTAACATAATCCAAAACATTCTAAGTGCAAAGTGTATGTAGCACGACCTACTAACCTGCTCTCTTCCCAGCTTTACACACTCCGTGTAAACTGATCAGGCTGAACAGTATACTCAAAACACTATGCAACAATTAAACAGAACTCGAATGTTAGACACACAGACAAATCATTGACAGCAGATCAAACAAGCGCAACAAACAAAAGTGAGCAAACAGCTGTTGACATGGAAGTGATCACGGGCGTTTGAATGAAGTGGTGAGATGTGATTGGATGAGGTGAACCGAAACGTCATCATCCTTCATTAAGATTGACAGGTGGTAGATTGATTCAACGAAGACCTGAAACACACACACCACAACAACAACAACACCAAACTACACACATCTCCATATTGCAACACTTTGAATACGTACGAGTACGTAACAATGAGAATGACTGAAGAAAGAAGACGGGCACCCGAAGACGGGTAGTCAGGCAGGTAAGTCTCAGGCTGGTAACGGGAGTTGTAGCAAGAGATGAGTCTGTACGTGGTTAGACGAGACCAGACAATGGTGTGCAGGTTGAGTGTGGTATATATAGTGCAGGTTGATGAGGAGGTGCAGGTGCGTTGAATCAGTAGTCCGGGGAGAGTTAACGAGTGAGTGGAGCCTGCTGATCTGGTGACAATGGGCTGATAGATGGTTGTGTCACCGTGACAGTACCCCCTCCTCCACGGGCGGCTCCTTACGTCCGGAATGTGCAACAACAGGGTCTACCTCTGCCTCTGGGTGCTGGACGATTCGGATGTTCTGAATGGAATTGGGTGAGAAGGGATGGATCTAGTACATAATCACGAGCAACCCAGGATTGTTCTTCCGGCCCATAGCCTTCCCAGTCTATGAGGTACTCAAGCTTGTTATCCCGTTGCCGCGAATCGATGATGGCACGGGCCAGGTAGATGACCTCTTCATCAGCCAATTCAGGAGGAGGAGGTACCTCATCGCCATCAGATCCTGTGAGGGGAGAAGACAAAGGTTCAGTGAAGGGTTTGAGGAGTGACACATAATAATAATAATAATACATTTTATTTATAGGCGCCTTACATGACACTCAAGGACACCTTACAGACACAATAAAACAAATCAACAATAATCAAATACTCATTTTTACAACCTTAGATACAAGTAAAAAAAAAAAAAAAAAAAAAAAAAAATCACATAAAAGCCTGCCGGAAAAGATGGGTCTTAAGGCGAGATTTAAAAACATGAATACTTTCACTGTTTCGCACATCCTGTGGCAGCAGGTTCCATAAATAAGGAGCTGCAAAACTAAAAGCCCGGGACCCCATAGAAGTAGTGCGGGTTCTAGGGAGAACAAGAGTGAGCGAAGAAGACGATCTTAAAGTCCGAGATGGAGTATAGATATTAAGAAGGTCCAATAAATATGAAGGAGCAAGGTTATTGAGTGCTTTAAAAATAAGAAGAAGAATTTTGAAATCAATACGATATTTTACCGGGAGCCAGTGCAAGTGTTTTAGTATGGGAGTAATGTGTTCAGCAAGGGGAGTTCTGCTGATGATGCGGGCAGCCGAATTTTGTACTAACTGAAGTTTATTGAGTACCTTAGAAGGCAATCCATAATAAAGACTGTTGCAAAAATCAAGACGGGACGTAACTAGAGCATGGACTAGAATTGACGTGCTCTTTACTGAAAGAGCCGGACGAAGTCGATTGATGTTGCGTATATGAAAATAAGCAGAGCGGATGAGACTGTTTATATGTGCTTCAAATGAAAGAGTACTGTCCAAAATGACCCCCAGACTTTTAACTTGTTTAGATATAGAGACCGGTAGATCGTCAATTTTCACAGATGAGCATGAAGATTTAGACAGATTGTTTTTTTAAGCCAACTAGAAGAATTTCAGTTTTACTGGTGTTAAGTTTAAGAAAATTTAAAGAAAACCATTCTTTAATCTCAGCCAAACAGTCTGAGAGGACCGATGGAGGAAAATTAGCGGAAGGTTTCGAGGACAGATAAAGTTGGGTGTCGTCGGCATATAGGTGGAATTGAATGCCAAATTTCCTAAAAAATTTCCACATGAAATGATGGTGAGATTTTGTAGGTGGACGGTAGGTTCAGCCTATATGTGACCTCGTTAAGCTGCCTCTGCACCGTAAATGGACCTACGTAGCGGGGACTCAGCTTACGGCAGGGCAGGCGGAGACGGATGTCCCTTGTTGAGAGCCATACCTTCTAGCCAGGCTGGTACTGGGGGGGTCGCGGTTCTGCGAGCGTCAGCATGTCTCTTGTGTCTCCGCACTACCTGTTGGAGATGCACGTCTGCTGAGTCCCACACCCTCTCGCTCTGCTGGAACCAATGGTTGACAGCTGGAACCTTCGACAGCTCGCCTGACCAGGGGAATAACGGAGGCTGATAACCGAGGATGCACTGGAACGGGGTGAGTCCGTTGTGGCTTGTCTGAGGGAATTTTGGGCGTATTCTGCCCAGGGAAGGTAGCAGCTCCAGCTGTCTTGGTTCTGGTGGCAGTATGACCACAGGTACCTCCCGATCTCTTGGATCTTCCGCTCAGTCTGGCCGTTAGTTTGGGGGTGATACCCCGATGAGAGGCTGACAGAGACTCCTAGGAGTTTGAAGAAGGCTTGCCATACCCGAGAGATTAATTGAGGGCCTCGGTCTGATACAATGTCCTCAGGCAGGCCGAAATGACGGAACAGATTCTGGAAGAGCTTCTCGGCAGCCTCGAATGCAGTAGGCAGGCCCTTCAGAGGGATCAACTTGCAAGCCTTCAAGAAATGGTCAACAATGATGAACACACAAGTATGGTGGTCGGATGGAGGCAGGTCGGTCATAAAGTCTATCCCTAGGTGAGACCATGGACAATGAGGAATTGGAAGTGAAACCAGCTTCCCTTCAGGGAGTCTCCGTGGCACGTTGGTAACGGAGCATACTGAGCATGCCTTGAAGAATCGGGCGATGTCCTGGGTCATAGACGGCCACCAGTAGAGATGACGTAAGAGCGAGAGGGTACGTTGACTACCTGGGTGTCCAGAGCCCGGAGACGTGTGTGCTAAGTCCATGAGGGGCTGACGAAGGGATGGTGGAACATTACGAAGCCCCTCAGGACCTCCCGGCGGAGCAAGTTCGGAGCGGGTAGCTTGAGAGATTTGATCGTTGATGGACCACTGGATAAGGCTTATGATCATGGCTGGAGGGAGAATAGGTTCTGGATCCGAGGGTTCAGGTTCTGGCTGGTTCAGGGCGAGAGAGCATCCGTTCTACCATTTCGATTGCCCGGACGGTACGTTACGGTGAAGTCAAACCGGGTGAAGAAGAGGGCCCATCTAGCTTGACGGGGATTCAAGCGCTTGGCTTCGCGCAGATACTCAAGGTTCTGATGATCGGTTATTACCTGCAAACCGGTTATTACCTCCATTCTTCCAGTGCTAGCTTGATGGCAAAGAGCTCGCGATTGCCGATGTCGTAATTTTGCTCCGCCGGGGATAGCTTTTTGGAGAAGAAGGCACATGGATGGAGGCATGGAGGATCGTTCTGCCGCTGGGATAGTACCGCTCCGACCCCAGTGGTAGAGGCGTCCACCTCAACAACGAAGGGGAGATCCGGATCAGGGTGAACCAGGATGGACTGGAAAGCTTTCTTGAGGGATTTAATGGCCTCGATGGCAGATGGAATCCAGGACAGAGACTTGGGCCGGCCCTTGAGAAGTGAGGTGAGAGGTGAGCTGATCAGACTGTAGTTGTGGATGAAGCATCGGTAGAAGTTAGCGAATCCGAGAAAACGTTGAAGTTATTTTACACTGCAGGGTTGGGGCCAGTTCTGGATGGTTTCCACCTTCCTCTGGTCCATCTGGATGCCGTGTTGGTCGATGACTTACCCTAAGAACTGGACTGATGGGCGGTGGAACTCGCACTTCGAGCTTCAGGTAGAGGTGATGGTCACGTAACTTTTGGAGAACCTGCTTGATGTGGTAATGATGTTCATTCAGGTTTCTTGAGTAGATTAAGATGTCGTCTATGATGAAACGTTGGAGGAACTCACGGAAGACTTCGTTCATATAACCCTGGAACACTGGAGGAGAGTTTGACAGGCCATACGGCATAACCTGGTTTTCGTAGTGCCCCGATGGTGTCACGAAGGCCGTCTTCCATTCGTCACCTCGACGAATGCGGATAAGGTTTCATGCACTCCTCAGGTCACCATGAACGTGATCTTCTCTTCATGCAGGCAGCCAATGCGGAGCATCATGGAGGAGGAGAAGTGGTTGATGCGACCACGGCCCAGCATCTTTCCTTGGATGGTGTGGATGGTTAATCCCTAGGAGTTTCCTCTTGACGCTGAATTTCTGGAGAAGTTGGTGGGAGATAAAGTTCCCCGCTGAGCCGGAGTCGATGAGGGCTTGCGCTGGAAGACAGAGGCGTGGAGTTATATGTACAGGGTAACGGAGCGATTTTGGGAGGAAGTTGAAGAGTACTCACCGCTGGGCATAGTGGTCGAACTGGACAGTTGGTGA
This sequence comes from Rhinichthys klamathensis goyatoka, assembly GCF_029890125.1. Lineage (NCBI taxonomy): Eukaryota > Metazoa > Chordata > Actinopteri > Cypriniformes > Leuciscidae > Rhinichthys > Rhinichthys klamathensis. The sequence continues at coordinate 5,880 of NW_026606885.1, forward strand.
GGATGTGACCTTCTCCTCCACAATACAGGCACAGCTGATTGAGTATTCTTCTTTGACGCTCCGCATGAGTGAGATGATACGTGTCGACCTGCATGGGTTCAAGTGCTGGAAGGGCGACAGATGGTGAGGTGGGCGGAGGATGCAAGACGGGTGATGGAGCGCAGGCTGATAATCGTTGGGAGACACGGATGGCCTTCTGAATGAAGTTATCCAACCCCACCGAGTCGTCATACACAACCATGAGTTGGCGAATATCAATGCTGAGTCCTTGGCGAAAGGCTGTCAGAAGGGTGATCTCACCCCAACCACATGAGGCAGCCAGAGTGCGGAACTGAATGGATGGAGAACTCAGAGGCAGTTTGGCCGAAAACTTCCTTGAAGTGGTCGATGGAGGAGGTGAGTGAAGAGGTGATCTGTGCGTTGGATTGCCTCAGGGATTGCACCCACTGACGTGCAGGACCGGATAGAAGAGATATGACAAACGCCACATAAGCGAGATCATTTGTGAACTGATGAGATTGCATTTCAAAATATAATGAACACTGAAGAATGAACCCGTTGGAATCCTCCGCCACACCGTGAATGTCGCTGGCCGGCCATGGGACTGGCAGAGGCAGCAGGTGAAGCAGCGAGTGCAGACGGAGGAAGTGACTGGCCAACTGCTTGAATGAGATCCGAAAAGTGATCGCTTAAGCGATCAACATTGGGGTTTGTTGAACTCTGCATCATTGGTTGTCTGGTCTTCTGTCACACAACGGAAGAGAACAGACAGGTGATCGTATAGACAGATTATTAATGGGATGCAGGGAACAAACACTGGTCGATGGAAGGGTGAATGTGAAGTTCAAGCAGTAGCACTGTGACTTAGCTGGGTGGAATATGATGATCAGGCTGAAGGATGGTACAGGCTGAACACACACAATGGCTCGGGATCAGACGACAGAAGACAGAAGACGGGCATCCAAAGATGGGTAGTCAGTCTCAGGCTGGTAACGGGAATTGTAGCAAGAGATGAGTCTGTACGTGGTTAGACAAGACCAGACAATGGTGTGCAGGTTGTGTGTGGTATGTATAGTGCAGGTTGATGACGAGGTGCAGGTGCGTTGAATCAGTAGTCCAGAGAAGAGTGGGCGGAGCGTGCTGATCTGGTGACGATGGGGTGATAGATGGTTGTGTCACCATGACAACATGTTCATGTGTTTGCTTGTTGTGTATAATTCAGCAAAACATACAGAATACAGCAAGATTCTTGCGCTCATTTGTTGTGTTTTGATTAGGGCTGGGAATCACAGGGTATCTCACGATACGATACGATAAGATACGATACATGCCTCACGATACCGATAAAATCTAGCCTGACTTCGTCATACTCATATTCTAGAAAGAACATGAGTCTGAAATTGATCCATTGGGCTGGGATTATGGGGCGTGTTTCAACCGTACCAGGAAAGAAAATGCCTCTCCATTCAATTGGATAGACCTACAACCAATCAGAGCAACGGAGTAAATGACGCATGTTCTTCATTCATCTTTCCGACCGACAAATGCCTTTATCGCGGTTCTCTGTTCCTCTTTTAAAAGCAATGCGCTGTCGATATCTTCTATAACAGACGCGATGGCATAATCTACACTACACATGATGTTTCATAAACAAAGTTCGGGAGGAGCACGTTCAAATAATCATTCTAATCAACTTGTCATCAAACAATACCATGTCTAACGTTACCCTATCAGCCTGAGAGGAAGCATAATCACTCAGTCAACTCACCTAACACTCCTTGACAGTTTTTCAGCATCTCTCGTCCACCACCCCGACTGCTCACTTTCTGTTATTTAGAATACGGGGGAGTAACGTTACTCTGGGTTCGGGCCGAATGCCGATCACGGAGCCCTCTCCTTAGACAGCACGTCATATTTCACGAGTTCGCACTTACAAGTAATATAATATAGGCATTTATTCTATCTGACTTACTTGTAAGTGTGAACTCGTGAAATCTCAATTCTCCAGCGGCAGTTATCTTTGCTGTAAACGAATTCAACCCAAGCGCTCTTCAATGACGTGATGATTACGTAACTGCAGATCATCTGTCAATCATCGTATAAAGCCCGCCCTGGCAATTTGATTGGCCCGACGTTTTCTGAACCGGTCATAATTACTCCTCAATGGAGCGAGTCCAGACCGAACTTCCCGAACAAAACATGTTGTGGGCGGGGTTCGGGCTGGCATCCAGGCTAGATAAAATCAGCAATTCTGCGATAATCATTATATTGCTAAACAATCCTATGATACATCACGATATCTGTCTAACTATGAAAACAAAATTCATAAAATTCAAAATTTGGAAACCACTATGGTTTCCACTGCGTGTACGACTCGGCTCAGCATGGCACGGCTCGGTTCGCTTTAGCTCGGTTTGCTTTTCCACTGCAGTTAGTACCGCTTCAAAGTGGGTGGGATTATAGTCGGACCGTTATAGTTTATCCGCTACTCGGCAACCAACGAGAGGAACGTCTGCACTTCGTCCACTGACCACGATTCAGCCATATCTTTTTGGAAGTTTTCTTTCTTTCTTTTTTCTTCAAGCAAGTAAAGCAAGTAGTTTTAAAACAGGTGCTACAGCGGTGGCTGTTACTGGCTATTTAAATCTAGCGGGTTTGATGTCTCGCAAATACAATGACGCTGGTAGTGACGATTCTGTCTGACCAATCAGTGATCTGCAGTGTGTTCACGTCACATTTTAGTATCGGTACGGTACGCTTGGAACCTCAACAGAGGTGGTACCATTTAAAGCGAGCCAAAGCGATCGAGCCGTACCGTACTATGCAGTGGAAAAGCGCCACAAGTGAGCCGTACCGTACCGTACCATGCAGTGGAAAAGCGCCACAAGTGAGCCGTACCGTTCCGTACCATGCAGGGGAAAAGCGCCACAAGTGAGCCGTACCGTACCGTACCATGCAGTGGAAAAGCGCCATTTGTCGATTTTGTTTGTCCCATCAATGGTAAAAAAAAAACAAAGTGGGTCCAGACTTTGGACATTAGTGGCTGGGGCATCTGTTATTTTACTTACTCCGCTGTCCGCCATCCCATTAAAAAACTATTTTTCTTATGCTAGTTAACTTACATTCACTTTTCTCTCATTCATGTGTTGAGCGCCACCTCGAGGAGCCATGATGTATCAAAGCTGGGAGCATATATCAATATTTGATATTTGATGCCAGTGTATCAATTCTTGTATGGCACGAAGAAGGACAACGATATATTGCCCTATCGATATTTTGTCCCACCCCTAGTTTTGATTTCATTAAAATGGGGGAAATGAATTTGACAGAAAAAGCTAAATTGTCACCACATATATTTGTGAGATCTACAAAGTGTGTATATATCTAGTTGTCCAATATTATGTTAAATTATGGTGTACAGTGTGGTTTTGTGTTCAGCATATATATCATTGTGTGAGTTTAATTATTGTGTTCTGTGTTTATGTGTGTTTGATCAGTATGATAATGTGAATGTAATCATCAGCAAGACAGAGCCAGATCAGACTCAGAGGTCACAGAATGCGCTGAGGGGATGACCTTTTCATTTGTGTGTGGATGCGTGTGATCCTGACATTTTCCTATGACGCCTGTGAGAAAGGTGCAGTTTGATAAACACACTCACCAACTGAAGCGGATCTCAATGAATCTCATATAAACAACATGGAATATTCTAATGTGACTTTGTCACTGGAGGGAGTTAGAGACAAGTGACTCATCTTACAGACCTCGGGAACTGAAATATAATACCTTAAAAACACTATTCCATTTGCCCTTATAAATAAGTTATCAAGTGACAAACATGACAAAATATATTAAAATAATTTAACAATTATGTTTTATATATTTTAATTAAGATATTTGTATGTATTAAAAACATAGTTTTGGTTTTATATTAAATGAAAAACAATATATTGTTTTTAATAAATATACACGTATAGGCCGACATAAAAATTGCATTATAGTAAATTATTGTTATACGTATATATATATATATATGGCATACATATACTTTGCCATCACATTTAAATATATAAAAACTAGAAAACAGTTATAAATTGTAATAATATTTAACATCAATATTACTAGTTTTACTTTATTTTGAATCAAATAAATGCTGCCCTGGTGAGCATTAGAGACTTTTTTCAAATATTTGTAAAAATCATAGTTATTCCACTTTTCCATACAGCTGTATATGTGTGTGGGGACCCTGTGAATCGGAACACAGCTATATGGAAAAGTGTGAGCTTTAGTTTTTGAACAAAAAGTGTGTGTTGTTCAAAGTCTTATGTGTGTGTGCTTTCCGCTGGAGTGAATTCCCTCTTCTGTCCAAATTCTTCATTGTCTAAGATGCACACCTTAAATACCCTCTCCTTCTCTCTCTCTCTCTCTCTCTCTCTCTCTCTCTCTCTCTCTCTCTCTCTCTCTCTCTCTCTCTCTCTCTCTCTCTCTCTCTCTCTCTCTCTCTCTCTCTCTCTCTCTCTCTCTCTCTCTCTCTCTCTCTCTCTCTCTCTCTCTCTCTCTCTCTCTCTCTCTCTCTCTCTCTCTATCTTTTATTCTCTGAGGTTTACTTGTTATTTCGGTCAGAAGCCAAAATGAGACGCTTTAGGCAACAACCCCAGAAGCAGCCAGCAATAAGAGGTATATTTATATCAATCCATGGGGTCAGTGTGTCTGCCTGTCTGAAAGAAAGAGAGAAGGGTGTGTCTACTCTCTGCTCCCACAGTCCTGTTCAACAGCAGCACTTCCATACACTCTTCTGAGGGTGGAGAACTGAGCACACGGCCGCACGTTTCTGATGTGGTGTGTGTGTGTGTGTGTGTGTGTTTGTGTTGGGGGGAGTGGGATAATAGCAGAAGACTGGGGGGCTGGTCTGTATGAGGAGGCTGAAACCCCCACTGAAGCAGCACTGCACACTGACCCAGAAACAGTCTACTTCACTCTGAGCTCTGTCATTAAGTGATTCACAAACCACAATGTCCACCAAACCAAGAGAATAATCCTTAAAATAATAAAGCTATGGCTCCCTTTTTAATCAAGGCATTGTGTTCCATTCCTCTTTTAGTTCAGTGATAGTTTTTTCCCTTCATTTCATAGCATGATGAAAGTGGTGTCTGGATTTCGGTAACTTAAATTAGGTTTCTGTCTAGTTTTACTGGACATTTTACTGTAATATAACTGAATTTAACTGTTATCAAATCATATTTGAATCTCTTCCAAAAATGCACAAAATCTCTCAGAAACATAAAATTGCAGAAATTTGATTTAGCATAAACTCAATCACGGTTCGTTTGCTTAAAAAACTAGGGAGTCTCTGTAAACATGTACACTCACAAATTAATTGAAACAAACTGATTAGAATTGAAATCATTATAATAATTACGTGTTTTGAAAGAGTTACTTGAGACAATTAAATGTGTTGCCATGACAAACCCAACATACCGTTATTATACAACCTTCAAATCTCTAATTATATATTCAAAACTACATAAGCCCTTAATTACTTTCAACCTCAATAGCTTTTCGACTTTTTGGTCAAAAATTAAACATCTTAGTTTTATACCTCTTTTCCCTGCACACCAATCGGTCCACACAATGTTCAGCAGCTAACAATGCTATTTAATCTCCCCGGAGCATTCGATTACATGTGTAACATTGCAATGTGCTGTGAGGAAGGACTATTGATCTATTATGACAAACTCCTCTGCGTATGGTGTGTGAGGTCCGGAGATTTGTATTTGAAGTCTGGTCATGTCTGATCTGGTTTCTTCATCAGTGTGCTGCAAACAAATGTAGATGAACTCAACACGAGTCTGGGCAACATTTAGGAACAGATGGAGAGATGACTAGTAATAAAGCTATCAGCTCTCTTTACACTCACACACCACACAGATGTACCTGACTATTCTGCAATGTTATGATTCAGACTTTCCCTCTTCTTTTCAGGACGGTATATGCTACAGTGCCATTTTTGTGAGGGTGTGCATGATTACTCCCAGATAGCAAGACGAACATAACTCACAAAGTGTGCCTGTCAAATCCACATTAACACAAACGCACATACACCTACACACACAACCTACACCAGTTGCCCCTGTTGTATATTAGCACACACTGACATGATCCAGAGTGTCACCCCAGTAAAATGAGTCAGAAATGACTCCCACAAGAGGGATCCCTGGCCTCACAGCATATTCCTCAGGGATGCCTGAGGTCTGCCCAAGTCATCAGGACTGTCTCGCTGCTCTTATTATGGTCATTTTATTCAGAAATCGAAAGGACTGGAAAGATTAAATATTTTTGAACATTAGAAATAGAACAAAGTGATCATTTTTATCTTCTAATGCAGAATACATAAAAAAAGTTAAGTAGGGTCAACATACAAACAGACTTTAGGCTAAAACAGTGGGATAGTGCCAAAACATCTGTGCTAATTAAACTACAAACACACACAGACACCTAGACATGCACATGCAAGCATTAATGAAAAACATCCAGAAGTGCATAAACCAAACACAGAAAGAAAGAAAGAAAGAAAGAAAGAAAGAAAGAAAGAAAGAAAAAAAGAAAGAAAGAAAGAAAGAAAGAAAGAAAGAAAGAAAGAAAGAAAGAAAGAAAGAAAGAAAGAAAGAAAGAAAGAAAGAAAGAAAGAAAGAAAGAACTGATGTTTAGAAGCAATATAATTTGTTCTAGCAGAAACATGCACAAGTGATGTGTCAGTTTCCATGTGAAGAATTAGAATGATTTCATATTCTGGGTTTTTTGTGTGTGTCTGATTGTTATCCAAAAACCACTTCACAGCAGCCTTTCCCATTTGAATTTCAAACATACAGCTTGTAAAGAGTTTAGCTATTGGGATTTATATTCATTAAGTCTGTTGCAAACATTAAGGATGAAATATGAGTAATTTAATTGTGCCCTAAAATTCACACAATTCACAGTGGAAAATCTCTGGGGAATTGCTGGCATTGGTAGGAATCCTGCCGGCTACAGATTTAAAATGTTCTGAGGGAGGCCAATTCGTGCATTGGCATAGCAGAGTTTCTGTAGAACTGTTTCTATTTTAGTGTAATAATCCACAGGTTAGACTCCCTTATATGATTCTTAGACCAAGTAAATAATTGGTGAAAATGTTTTTGGTGAAAATATAGCCAAAGATTTACCTCATTCTTGTAGTGTTTCTGTTCTGAAGCAGTTTTTATTCTTTAAATAGTAAGCACTTTAAACTATACGTATGTTTCTTAAAGAAAACCTGATGAAGCACATAATAATGGGCAATTTAAAACTATATAAATAAATGAAACAATTTGTATAGAATTCTTAACAAAACTTGCATTACATTTTATGTTTAAGGAATACATTTAATTAGAAATATTAAGTGGATGAATTCAACTCCAAAAGGCTGTTTCCTTATTTTACTCATCACCATTCATTATTTTTCTTTTTTTGTACTTTCCTGTTACAGTTTTATTTCTTGTCCTGCAATCATGACAAAATACACTACAAACCATACTTCAACTCAAAAGAAAATGAGTAACAAAAAAAGAGAAACAAAGCAAGCAAGCAGGCAGACAGTGATTACAGGGTATATAAGAGACAGAAACATACAGTGTGCAAAAAGGGCCATGTGGTAGGCAAGATGGAAGGAAACCATCTCTTTTCCTAATTCTATCTCTCCTTTTCTCTCTGTGTGTAGTAAGGTCAAAGGGTTTGGGTCAGTGAATGGAGTTCAGAGTGAAGGATGTGGTCATCCTGATGAGAGGTTTAAGGCAGCAGTGATGCTGTGGTTCAGCTCTTCAGCATAGATGTCAGATCACAGCACTCTCAGTACTCTCAGGCTAACTCTGTGCCACTCAAATGAACACCACACATATCTCTCTTACTACTGCAGTCTAGTTAGAGGAAAATATGTTTCTGCTCATTACGTTGTGATGCTGTTTCTGGGTCCATGCCTAATGAGAACACTATCTCAACAGCCCTTTATGAGCAAGCTTTTAAAAAACTCACAGTTTACACTACAGTCTCCAGGCTCATGGAGTCACGGACACCAATATCTTAAGATTCTGGAAAGATAATTCACTGTCTGGCCAACTGAGATTTCGCTATGGAGATAAAGGTTAGGATCATGATTTTTTGGTAGTGCTACAGTTAGATTCTGTTATTCTGTCTTTTATTTTGAAATTCTGTCCTGTTTCCTTTTGTTCCTGTTTCCCCGCTCTGTTTGGTTTCAGTTTGCTTAATTACTGATTATTTGTTTCTATGGTTACTTATGTTTATCACCTGAGTCTCTTTATGTTTACCATTTACTCCCTGTTCAATTCAATACCTTGTCGGTTCTCGTCTATGTTGATTTGGTTGTTTATCTATGCTTATTACTCCTGTAATCTCCTGCGTGTTCCTAGTCTGTTCTTTAATAAAGAGTGTTTTGTTTTGGACTTTCCTTCGTTGTGTGCTCATTACAGCCAATCGTGGCAACAACAGCACACTGTGTGTTTATATACACCTTTTGCTTCTAGGATCTCATAGAACATTCAGGTCTAGATTCTAGAAATGATGACAGGTCACGTCAGATATCAGAACAGAACAGAATATGTATTGCCACACAGATGGTGACATTAAATTTGTATAGGGTACACAACCATTTAGTCTGAGACTTTAAGACTGGATTTATCTGATGAATAATATTTTGAATTATTTGAATAATGAGAAATTTAAATACAGTTAAAACTGTAATATTGTGAAAAAACATAATTTGAAATAACTGTTGTCTATAGTAATATATTTTAAAATGTCATTTATTCCTGTGATGTCAAAGCTGTATTTTCAGCATCATTACTGCAGTCTTCAGTGTCACATGATTCTTCAGAAATCATTCTTATATGCTGATTTGCTGCTCAAGAAACATTTCTTACTATTACCACATTTTAAACAAAACGTCTCAGGTTACGTATGTAACCCTGGTTCCCTGATAGGGAACGAGACGCTGCGTTTGAGACGCGGTGGGAACGCTCTGCGTGATTGCGTCATGAAGCACGTGTAAAATCAGTCCAATGGAAGCCCGATACGTCATAGGTGACGTCATAGACCAGGAAACTATAAAGCACCCCTGAAAACAGACCGCGACAGCTTCTGAAAGGTCTGAAGCAAGTCGATCAGGGCATGCACGAAGTATGGCAGATGAACGCAGCGTCTCGTTCCCTATCAGGGAACCAGGGTTACATACGTAACCTGAGACGTTCCCTTTCAAGGGAACTCGAGCTGTGTTTGAGACGCGGTGGGAACCCCATACCCACTGTGCCATAGTGACAAATGCCCGTTCTGTGTGAAGTCCTGCGCACACTAAGAAGCAAGCAACCTCGCCTCTGGAGTGGAGAGGTCAAGGTCATAAAACCTGACAAATGTATGCGGAGAGGACCATCCTGGCGCATTACAAATATCAAGAAGGGAAACACCCGAAATTAAGGCCGTAGAGGCCGCGATACTCCTTGTAGAATGGGCCCGTACAGCCATGGGTGAAGGCTGACCGGCCGCTTCATAAGCCAATGATATAGCCTTGACTATCCATTTGCTCATCACCTGTTTAGATGCAGGGCACCCTCTCCTGAGTGACCCAAAGCAGACAAATAATTGTTCAGACTTACGCCACAGGGCAGCTCTGTGAACGTAGGCATCTAATGCCCGAACTGGACATAACAGGTTCAGTTGTTCCTGATCTGGGGTATTAAAAGGTGGAGGATAAAAGGCCTGCAGCACTATTGGGCCCCCAACATTAACTGGGACCTTAGGAATATAACCCGGTCTAGGGTAGAGAAATGCTTTCACCATACCAGGTGCAAATTCCAGAAATGAGGGAGCGACCGACAGGGCATGCAAATCTCCAATTCTCTTGATAGATGAAATAGCGAGGAGAAATAAAGCTTTCAAGGTGAGGAATTTTTCTTAAACCTCTTCAATAGGCTCGAAGGGAGCCAGACCCTCAAGTACAATGGCCAAATCCTAAGCCGGTGCTCTAGAGTGCAGTGCAGGTCTCAACCTCAATGTACCACGGAGAAAACGAGTAATTAAAGGATCTCTCCCGCTAGAAGTACCCCCCAGAGGGGTATGGTAGGCCGATATAGCCGCCACATAAACTTTTAAGGTGGAAGGAGATAATCCAGCAGAGAAACGGTCTTGCAGGAAATCAAGAACTGGACCAACAGGGCAGTTAACAGGATCTAACTGACGCTCACCACACCAGGTGGAGAATAATTTCCATTTCAGTGCATAAAGTTTTCTCGTGGAAGGAGCTCTGGATTGTAGAATGGTCTCAACGACCTCAGTCGAGAGACCGGATTCTATGAGCCGGGCCCCCTCAGAGGCCAGGCCCACAGTTTCCACAACTCCGGCCGAGGGTGAAATATCGTGCCCCCTGCCTGGGACAGCAGGTCCTTCCTGAGTGGAATCTCCATGGGAGAGCCGTTCAGAAGAGACACCAAGTCCGAGAACCAAACTCGGGTCGGCCAGTAAGGGGCTATTAGTAGCAGACGAGCCCCTTCCCGTCGAAACCTCTCCAGAACCCCCGGAAGCATAGATATCGGGGGGAATGCATACAGGTGCAGCCTCGGCCACACCTGCACCATCGCATCCAGTCCGAGAGGAGCTGTGTGCGTGAGGGAGAACCACATGGGACAATGGGTTGAATCTGACGATGCGAAAAGGTCTACATGAGCTCGACCAAAACTCTCCCACAGGAGCTCCACCACCTCGGGGTGAAGTCTCCACTCCCCGGGCCTCAGCCCCTGCCTCGACAGGGTATCCGCTTCCACGTTCTGACGCCACGGAATGTACACTGCTCTGAGAGATAGCAACTTCCCCTGGGCCCATAGGAGGATCTGATGGGCCTGCTTGCAAAGGTGACGTGACCTCAGACCCCACTGATGGTTGATATAGGAGACAGACCACCGTACGGACCACCGCACCGTTGTCCGTACGGACCAACACATGATGGCCTCTCAGGTCTGGCGAGAAATATTTGAGAGCTCGAAATACCGCCATCATCTCCAAACGATTTATATGCCAGGACAGTTGATGGTCCTGCCAAAGACCTTGCGCCGAGCGGCCACTCATGACCGCCCCCAATCCCGTGAGGGAAGCATCCGTTGAAAGCGTGACGCGTCGACAAGAAGCCCCCAGCACTGGGCCCTGGGCGAGGAACCAAGGTTTCTTCCACATGACCAAGGCACGAAGGCATAGCCGCCTGACCTTGATCTTGCGGAACGGATTTCCCCTCGGAGAAAACCCCTTGGTTCTGAGCCACCACTGCAGGGGTCTCATGTACAGCAGGCCAAAAGTAATTACGTTGGACGCCGCTGCCATGAGTCCCAACAGTCTCTGAAACTGTTTCACAGTGAGTGACTGGCCTAGTTTTACATTCTTTACGGCTATGAGAATCGCAGAAATACGAGCAGGAGACAGACGTGCCTGCATTGTGGTCGAATCCCAAATTACACCTAGAAAAGTGGTCCTCTGAGCAGGGAGGAGAACACTCTTCTTGATGTTGAGCCGCAACCCCAAATCCTTTATGTGGGACAGAACGACATCTCGATGCCGAACTGCCAACTGCTCTGACTGAGCTAAAATCAACCAATCGTCGATGTAATTTAATACGCGAATGCCCTGGAGTCTTAAAGGAGCCAGAGCTGCATCCACGCATTTTGTAAAGGTGCGGGGTGATAAACCTAGGCCAAACGGAAGAACCCGATACTGGTATGCTTTGCCCCCGAAAGCGAACCTCAGGAACTTCCTGTGATGAGGATGGATAGATACATGGAAGTACGCGTCCTTCAAGTCTATTGTGACAAACCAGTCCTCGGACTGAATCTGTGATACAATCTACTTGAGTGTAACCCTGACTCTCTGCTGGGAGGAGGCACCCCCTTCTATAGCTCCTTTTTGAAGAAGTGTCAGTACTTCCTGCTCCATAACCAGAGTAGAGTGCGGATCGGGCCGCATTTTTCTGTCCGAGCCCGGCCCGCGTCCGACAGGGCAGTAACCGAACCCGACCCGAGCCCGACAGGCATTAAGATATTTATGTCCGAGCCCGACACAGTTAAAAATCTCTTTTTTTTCTCATACTAATGACACGTACGTTCGTTTGTGTAGAAAGCCCGCTTTTATTTAGCAACTGGAAGGCATTCGGAAATGTTTACAGATGTGCGCAACGCATCAGCGTGCGCCGCACACGGCCAACAAAGCGCGTTTAACACAGGCGCGCACAAGAGGCCCAAACAAATAGCCAATTGAAATTAAATGAACAAAGCTAGGTCTACCAAAAATTGCCAAAGCTAACAGAACAAAACATTAACGTAACACAAATGCAGCTTATTGAAATGGAAATCACTCTTATCATTTTTCTCGAAAACTGTGTGGCTAATAAAACTGTAACAGGGGATCTATTCACATAATCCATCCTTCAATGTTTAGGCTGGTTTTAAAATCTCCTGGGGCCAACTTCTTTTTAACGTCTTCCACCGTTGCGCTGCCAGTCACATGTAGCCAAATATGCAATATGCACCACGTGTTGCGCGTTGTCACAGCAACATAAACGAATTTCCGCACACATGAAGTTGGATGTTAGGGTGATATTTTAAATTTATTTTAATCACAAAAACAAACATTTGCATCCAGTTAAACATTATAATAAGCTGTTTTAAATTTCAAATGTTCAATGCCTTTGCGCCGACGTGACCGAGCCCGACCCGAGCCCGACCCGAACCCGAACATCATTTCAAAATATGTGTCCGAACCCGGCCCGGCCCGTCGGGTACCGTCGGGCTCGGTTCGGGTATCCATCCTCTAAACCAGAGCCTGCTGTGAGTCCACCACTGTGGGAAGGACCCCTTGAAATCTGGGCGGACGAGAACCGAACTGAATTCTGTAACCCTTTTCTATTATGTGCAGGACCCATATAGAAATATTTGGCAGAAGTTTCCAAGCTGCCAGAAATTCTGATAAGGGAACCAGTCTCTCGAGACTGGCCTCTGGATTTGATTGAACAATCATTTCGGCGCCCTGAAGCGGAGAACCGGCAGGGAACAACCAAACTGACCATTCTACAACCCTCCTCAGAGGATTGCACGGGGACGCCGACACCTCGGTGCCCTGAAACGGCGAACCGGCAGGGAACAACCGACGTGGCAGCGCTGCGACTCTCCTCGGAGAATCGCCCCCCGGAGGGCGCCAAAGAGGGACGGTTCCTCGGAATCGTTCCTCCCTGGAGGGGACCACCCTCAGAAGCCTGACAGACTCGGCGTCAGGACTTCTTCTTAGTCCAAGCTCTCTTGGAGGTGACAGTCCTCAGATCCTGTCTACCCCCAACAGGCTTGGACTGCGAACGCCACTCGGGAACCCCGGATTGGGGAGGAGCCCGAGCGGCGACGCTCTGTTTCTGCTGGAACCTGTGTGCGGAGCTCGTAGACGGACGAGGCTGCTCAGACTTTATATTACGCGCAGCCTCTGGGACACTGGACCGGTGAGGAAGAAACCTCTGAAACGCAGCCGCTTGTTTTTTGTTTTCTTGAAACCTATCGACAACACAATTTATAGCGTCGCCGAACAGACTTGTAGGAAAAAGCGGTGCGTCCAGAAGAAAAGACCTATCTTTGTCTTTAATATCTGACAGATTTAACCATAAATGACGCTCCGTGGCCACCAGGGCTGCCATAGAACGGCCCACAGATTTGGCCGTTTCCTTGGTGGCCCGGAGAGATAGGTCTGTTGTGCAACGCAATTCTCGAATTGCATCAGCACTAACTTCCTCACAATTGTCCATGTCCCTCAGCAGGTCAGCCTGGTAAGCTTGTAAAATTGACATGGTATGTAAGCATGTCGCGGCCTGACCTGCTGCCGAATACGCTTTACCCACCAGCACTGATGTATTCTTTAATGGTCTGGTGGGTAACGTCGGGGCTTTCAGTGATGACGATTACTCTGGGGAGAGATAGCTCGCAAGCGTCTCTTCCGCACGAGGCATCGTCAAGTAACCATAGTGATCAATCCCTTTAACTTTACTGTAATTACTAGTCTGAGGATTATGCACTCTGAAAGACGCCGGTTTATTCCACGATCTCGACACCTCGGTGTGGAGATCGGGAAAAAACGGGAGTTCCCGACGAGGAGGTCGTGATCTAGATGGTAAATAACGTTCATCTAAAAGACTCTTTCTAGATTCCACATCAATATCATCAGCTGGCCAGTCGATATTTAATTTAGCAACAGCACGAGATAAGACCTCCATAAGCTCCTCATCAGCAGGGGTATGAGCTGGCGAAGACTCAAATTCCCCCACATCAACGACATCCAGTTCCTCAGAACTGGATAGCCGCAACATTGGTGCCTCAACCTGGGGAGGAGAAACCGCCGAGCAGGCTCCTTCCTGGGCTGAGACACCGGATCCAGCAGGTAAGGGCTGAGAAAGGCCGGGGCCCGTCTCAAACCCCGCTACTAGATCCATCTGCGAACCCAAAGATGCACGCCGCCGCTGTGCCTCGGCAGCAGCGGGACCCGCACCTCGGGGAACGCGAACCGAACCATCCTCCTCAAAGAACGCCCGGCGAGAGCGGAGAGTTTTCATGGACAAACTCATGCAATGCTCACAGTCAGCCCCCTCGAGGACCGACTGGGCATGCTCCACTCCCAAACAAGCAACACACATCTGATGTGTGTCCCCACCCGTAATAAAACGAGGGCAGGGAACAACACAACGTTTGTAATCTTGCTTGCTCGCCATACTGATAAATCAATGAATATAAATGCTTGGACAGACAACAATAAATAGACAAGGACAGAATCACAGAGAGCGCTTGCTGAAGACAACAGAAGCTGTCGCGGTCTGTTTTCAGGGGTGCTTTATAGTTTCCTGGTCTATGACGTCACCTATGACGTATCGGGCTTCCATTGGACTGATTTTACACGTGCTTCATGACGCAATCACGCAGAGCGTTCCCACCGCGTCTCAAACGCAGCTCGAGTTTCCTTGAAAGGGAACTGTGCTGCTTGATGTGTTTGTGGAAACCGTTATAATTTTTTTTCAGGATTATTTGATGAACGGAAAATTCAATAGAATAGTGTTTATTTGAAATATCAATTTAATGCATCCTTGCTGAATAAAAGTATTAAAAAGTTAAAGAGTTAAAAAATCTTACTGACCCTAAACTTTTGAATGGTAGAGTATATTATAGTGCACAATGTGATACAAAACACTCTATACAATACAGTACACAAACTGATATAGTAAGATTATAAATAGATGCACTATTACAGCTATTGGAAAGAAGACTGATCTTTATTGATAAGGGGTTTTAGTATGTTGTTTGTTATGGTGTCTGCATTGATATTCGTCAACTGTATAATGCCTGTGTTAAATACATTGTTTGGGAATAAGATGCTAAGCACCTTATCATGCGTCCTTTCATTTCACACTGAGAGCCTCCTTTGCTCTTTAGTTTATGTAAACACATGTTGACAAAAAGAATGTCTGACTCAGTTTCTGGCAGCATGGGACTTCCTGATAAATGGAGTCTTGTTTAGATCAGTCACCTCAGATTAGTCTGGAGGTGCAGTGCAAAATCCAATATTATACTCTATCAATGTCTTTCACAAAGATCACAGCCAATCACAATCAGCCAGAGAGGAAACAGCTCAATGAGGTCTAATGACACAAGAGCTGAAGAGGATGAGTCACTGACTGCCAGCTGATCTTTCATTGTGTTAGATGAAATAAGAAAGGTAGATAGCAGAGGCTGCTGAGGATTCTGATGGCTGCCCTTGTGCACTGCTGTGCAATGGATAGTAAAGGTCGAGAAGGGTCGAGTGAGTCCCCATGAAATCAAAATTGAAAATTCTTTTTTATGGAATATTGCAGTACACTGTTAACAATTTTCTTGTATTTTTACAGTACAGTACTGGCAGCAAGGTTGCCAGCAAGGTACTGTATTTCGATTTACAGTAACTGTACTGTAATTCAATTTACAGTACACATGAACAGTACTGTAAACTACAAAACAGTATTGTACTGTATTTTTACTGTATTTTGTCATTTTTGTCTGCTTCTGTTGTAATTTATACGATATTGTACTGTAATATCTATATTGATATATTGATACATTATTGCAAAACATTGTAATTTTCAAATTACTAATGATATTATAACTATATAATATGTAGTTATTACAGTATATAAATCTATAGGTAATAATATTATAATGCAACTTCAGAATAACAGCAAATCAAAAGACAATCCAAACAATGTTCTTGTCAAAAAAAAAAATTATTGATCAATTACACTATTAAAACCATGTATGGTGAACGCATTTAAGAGAGAGGTTGAGAAACTGCATGACTTGCAGCTGTAGCTGGACATACTTAAAGGGATACTCTACTGGTTTTTCATATTAAACTATGTTATTCCCTTAACTAAGACGAGTTGATACATACCTCTCTCGTCTCAGTGTGTGCACTAAATCGCTGTCTTGCGGCGAAACTTTGTTAGATCTTATCTCAGCCCTGTTCATTCAATACGTGCCCAGAAGAGAAGCGACCAAACACCTCCACGTTTTCCCTATTTAAATACAGTTACACGAGTAGTGTGACTCGACCTAGGACGGTGACACAAAATAAAACGTTGCGCTTTTCTAAGCGTGTAAAATGGATAACTATATTGTATGGCAGAATACCATAGCAAGTGCTTGAGAGCACTTCGACTTGGTGCAGGAATATCATCTCTCGTGAAAAGTCCGCTCCCGTTGAAATGAGAGGGAGGAGGAGAGGGAGCGGAGGGAGAGGACTTTTCACGAGAGATGATATTCCTGCACCGAGTCGAAGTGCTCTCAAGCACTTGCTATGGTATTCTGCCATACAATATAGTTATCCATTTTACACGCTTAGAAAAGCGCAACGTTTTATTTTGTGTCATCGTCCTAGGTCGAGTCACACTACTCGTGTAACTGTATTTAAATAGGGAAAACGTGGAGGTGTTTGGTCGCTTCTCTTCTGGGCACGTATTGAATGAACAGGACTGAGATAAGATCTAACAAAGTTTCGCCGCAAGACAGCGATTTAGTGCACGCACTGAGACGAGAGAGGTATGTATCAACTCGTCTTAGTTAAGGGAATAACATAGTTTATTATGAAAAACCAGTAGAGTATCCCTTTAAAAACTTGGCTGGGATTTTGAGGTGGTACTGGAACCTTGGACCGATGACCAAAACTGAAAAAGACATGACACACAAAAACACATGACAAAATCTGTTAGCCACAGCACCAAAGATGAGCAGACAGACAGTGGAAGAGAGAAAATTCTGTAGAAATAACAAAAACAGCCACAAAAAAAAAAGGAATCTTTAGATTTTAAAACTTTAAGTTTAAAACATTGTATTAACATGGCTAATACTTACATAAAACTCCTTCCCAGGCTGCAAATTGTCCCACACTGTAGAGCTGTAAGAAATCAAAATAAATAGTATTCAGTTAACGGTTATGTGTTTCTTGTTAAGGAAATATCTCATAAATCTGCTTACAATACATTCACTTGACCACTCTAAATATTCTAACTTGATTTTTTGGTATGCAGTTTACTTGTCTTTGTTGCCTAATAGATCATTAACTCTGATAGTTTGAAGTTTTTCAACAATTTACACCTTTATTTATATGTTTAATTATTATAATAATCAATATAACTGGGTCTCCTGCCTAAATAGAAATGAAGTAAAAGGCTAAACTGGTACCAATAGCCAATCTCTCTAAGCCCATCTCTCTAAGCCCAAATAAATCACCCATTTTGCGTTGCAAAGGAAAGTGCAGTATTTTTAAGCGCCTTATTTTTACGCGTCTAATTTTGTGTCTAAACGACTTCAATTTGGTCCAGTATTGATCATAAAATCATCAAGTTCGTCATTCGGGAAACGGACCGCAAATATAGCAGTTTAATCAAAATGTATATAACGTTATGTCTATTATAAGTGCTTGTTTTTACCACTGACAGGCTCGGGTGTTCCCTACAGAGATAGGCCTAACAGTTAGCAGACTAACATGTCAAATGCAGTAATTTTATCTCGCAGACCATCGTAAAACACATTTAATTAAAACTCGACAGAAACAAAATAAAACTCACAAAAGACCATCTTGATTTGTCTTTCCACCGTTCCAACAATCACCAAATCTGTTTTGGTCGAAATAAACCGTAAGGGAATGTTAATTCACGGAGTTATAACGTTAAATTTGAAAATGTCAGGACAAGCAGCGGGGTGAAAGAGCAGATAACGTTAACAAACTTAACAGTTTTTGCCACCGTCGCTGGCTAAACTTCCACTGTCATTTCACATTAAAAGCTATATAGACTACACACTATAGCGTGAAATCCTAAAACCTTATTATAAAATTCAAAATTAACTTACCAAATTTCCAGATATCCGCAGAGTGAGCAGTGAGATATCCGCGCTGAGTGAGTGAACTGCCGCAGTTGTGCTCTGACTACAGTCAGGCGGCGCGCGCGCGCTCTGTTTACAGCAACCCTGTATATTTGCCTGGCATGTTACAGCCAGGTTACAGCTAGGTTACAGCAACACTAAAATGTACTGTAAAATGTTCCCGCTCAAACAAAATTACCCAGAATGCAATGCAAATTACGGTATTTTACTGTAATATAGAAATGCAGTATTGTACTGTAGGTTTTTACAGTACTGTGCTGCTAAATCTACAGCGAAAGTTAACAGTGTAGGCTATTTATTATAAATACAAATTATTTATTAAATTAATCCCTGCACATCATTATTTATTTATTTATTTTTAATTCATGTGCTCTCATAATCTTTAATCAAAATAATTACCCCTCCCTCTTGCAACGACATAATCTGTGTCCGAAATCGCATAGCCTACTTACCTTCTAGTAGGCGGCGTATAGCTATGTAACAAAAGTATGTCCGAATTCACAGCACTCATAAAAGAATAGACACATACTGTTTTTCGCCTACTGTAAGGAAGTATGCGATTTCGGATGCAGCCATCTCTTCTCTGATTATGTGTTTAATGGTGTGAGGGCGGGAAAACCTGTCACTCACATGAGATCACAGCAGCAAACCACAAGCATCCAATCAATTCCCAATGGACAAAATCAAGTCCCACCCAACATTTTTTTCTGGTTCGAGAAGCCAGATATACGTAACATTAGGGAAGAAAAATTGTGTATTCCCACATGAGCGCTTTGGTAAGAAAGCGTCGTTTATGCATTTCTATGTAATGTAAAGACAATGAATCAGTATGCATAGCATATCCCAGAATAGTAAAAAACTACTTTCACTGACCTCACTCCTGGAAATGTGTGGATTATATACAAAGCCAGCCTCAACTCATCCTGCCTCCAAATAAAGAGTGCTAGGAAAAGAAACAGGAACATCAGAGAAGAGCTCTGCAATTAAACACACACTTGGAAAGCACTGATACAATTACATTCATTAGAACATCAGTAGCTGGTTTGCCATTATTTTCAGCTTTTTGTTTACATTTTCAACCACAACAGAATATATTTTTCTTTGGTAAAATGCTCTTTTCTCATCTCTCATATTACTTTCAACTGCTTCAGCATGAATGTTCGCTCTGTCTCGACAGTGATGTCACTCTTCTACTCTGTATTTCATTATTAAATGGATGTAAAAATGTTGAGGTTCGTACTTCCTGTTCTTTTTGTGCATAGTGATAATTCAAAGCGAACTGCGATGACTCAGTGGTGCTGATGACGAAGAGAGTGGACCAGTTTAGGAGGTAAAGGCCTAGAAAAGAAAACGGTGCTGAGAGAGCAGGATTGATCGCTCACAAACACAGCCCTCTGTCTCCCCCTGCCGTTCACCTCTCATAACTCATGCCCCTAGAAAACTGGTCACATTTCTGGTAGTTACTGACATCAAATAAAGAAAGAAAAATAATTGTAGTAAGTAAAAATAGTGTGTCTTTATAAAAAATATCTCTTTATACAAAATGCACTATACACAACAAAATCAAAGAATAACCTATTGCACATATATTATATTGCACAGTGATTGAAAGGAAGTGTGCTGTGAAAATGGTTTATTGAACATATTATGTAATGCATAGTAGGCTACTGCATCAAGAGCACTTGAACAAGACTCCAGCTACATCACAAAAAATAACCAAAGTATAGGTCATATCACATGAAATACTACTAGATTAAAATAAAATGCTTTTAAAAATGAATTGTTAAAACATTTCTGTGTATAGCATTTTGAACTGAAACGTTGTGTTTTAAATGTGTCTAAGAAGCTCTGGCGGCTTTACGAGGGGATACAATAGGTTTACTGGAATTATCATGGATAAAACATACAAACTTCCTAAAAATACAGTTATTTCTGTGAATACGTGGACAGCAAATCTCTTCTCTGTTATGCTAACAATATATCTGGCCCACGCTGGATACACATTATCGTAACTTCACTCAACATGAGTTTCACTGAGTTTACATCCGGGGCTTTTCCCTAGGCAATGGGGGGCGCACTACAACCGTTCCTTAGGCAAAGTGAAATAAATTCGCCGCACCGTTAAATAAACTAGTTCTCTTCTTCTAAGTGTTCTTTCGTGCTCGGTAATACTTCTTTCGCCCCGGTTTGCGACAATATTAAATTAATATCCAATAATATCCATAATGTGTTATGTTGGGCGAGTTATTTTGGGCGTTACACGGCATGGTTTTGCTGTCCCATTATCTCTCTTCTGCGCGCATTGATACGCCGAGCGTACAAGCTGGGGGTGAATGGGATGGAAGAAGAGTTCTTGTTTTGTATATCAGTTTCTGTTTTTTTTTTATGTATTTTTGGTTTAAAATCAAGCGAACAAAGCGAAGATTCCTTCTGTTACACTATACAAAACTTTAGGGCGCAAAAGGGAGCGAATTCATCCGTGGGATAAGATTTTAGTGGTGAAATGCCCGGCTGTTTGTAGATATATATTTAAATAATTGGTGAGTGTGTGTAAGTGTATGAAGATCGGTGTTTGACTGCTGGAGGAGTGAGTACAAGGGTAAGTGCACCTCGGTTTTTTCATCTTCATCTTGTGAACTTTTGGGAAGGGTGTCTTGCAACTCTTTTGGCGTTCTTTATTTGATTGTGCTGGTAGTGATTTGAGTGGATGTGAAAGCGCAGAGGCAGCGCAGGGGGGTTTTGTTCATTTCTCTTTATTGTAGGAGTTGCAGGATGGAGAGAGAGAGAGAGAGAGAGAGAGAGAGAGTACAGCTGCAGTCAACGAAACGTTATAACTTACAACCGTTACACAATAACGCACCGAATGGCACCCAAACACCCTTTAAACGACAGTTGCTTAACAGAACTGGAATAATATGGTTGAAAATGTGATTCCAGCGCGTGCCGTAGTTTTCACAGCATGCCGTGAAACAATCATGGGATGCCATTATAAATGCACTTTGCGCTTACATTTACAGATTAGAGCCAGGGACGAAATCTCGAGCCATAAACAGGATAAAGTGTGTATCGGTACTCTTGATGTGTTGAGCTCGACCAGCTCGCGCGGTGTTGAGCTACTGTTATTGTTAAGAGCCGCTAGGGCGACAAGACGTGTGATCATGAAAGATTTTTTTCCAGTTCGTGTTCTCGGCACCACGCCTTGACATATCTGCACAAACGCGAGCTCGCTTTCATGAAGTCTCATAAAATCTGTTCTGTGGTAAGGTGGAGGAAAGTTGTAGGCCCTGTGTAGTGAGTTTGATGTGTGATTGTGTGACTATATAAAGTGATGTTGCTGTTTCCGGTGTGGATGCGTTGGAACGCTAATGATGATGACCTATCTCAAGCTTTCAGATGGCGCTCGGTCCGCTTTAACGACTGGACCGTCATGAGCTCCTTTCGCAGTCTCTCAGTGTGTCTTTTTTAATTAGTGCTGTTTTGGTTATTAGGTTTAGTACTGTATAGCCGTCAAACAGTATGGTTGTTCCTCATCAAAAAAATCACACCCTGTTTTTTTATATATTATTTTAGCTTAAAATTGCTAGTAGGCCTACGAAGTTATAAAATAAAAGGCCTACAGGTTTTTCTTCTCTTCAGCTTTGTCATGTTTTATTCATGTGCGGCTGTGGTCTTCCATTATCAACTAACGTTATGTTTACTGTACAGCCATTTTTATGTTTGTTTCTTCCTAACACCTGCCTTTTCCCTGCAATGGGTAACCAAATTCATCCAGTTAGACATTTCATCATTTAATGTGCAATGAATTAATTTAACTTCAATAATGTAGTTTCATTATTTTCTAAATATTGCTTTTATTTTTAGTTCTACACACACAGTTGTATATTGTGTAAAAGATAAGTGTTTACCTCCTGTTTAGTGGTTTTCTCACTGCATGCTATCGCCATGTTACTTTCACATAAAGATGGTGAGTGGAGATACCAGAGTTTTTAGACAAGTCACCTGACCTAAGTGGTTTCGGGGCCTCCTTTTTTCAGTATTTTTTCAGACATCAGGCCCACACACTCCCTGCCTTCCCCCCAGTTTTCTAAATGTCTGTTTCCCCCAGGATACATAAACCATTTAAGGATTAAACAACATGTCATAGATACTCACAAAGTGTATCCAGATACATACATGATGAAGGCTATATGCTCTCAGCAATAAGGGGACTTTGGCCAATAAAGCACAGACATGAATTTACTTGCAGAGTATCTGCTTAAGCTAAAATTATGCCCTAAAATTGTAATTAATAATCAGATTTTAGTTCTTAAACATTTGAATTATGCTACTCTGTTCTGAAGAGATTGGCCATACGTGCAGGGCTTTGGAGAAGGGATGGATGGATGTTCTGAAGACTTGGACAGAAGATTATGAACAGATTGATGGAGTGATGCAAAGGTTATAAAGACTACAATAAGTGGAAATTTATAGTTTAGAATATAATTATAGACTATAGAATATTATGTTTCAACAAGACGCAATCTAAGCAGCAGTTTACCTCACCACCATGACAATTTGGCAAATCTGACATTCCTCCTCCACCCCATCTCCAATTTGTTTCTAATACTTCTCCCCTATATGAAAGGGACCTAGTCTATTATTTATGCCCCTTTTTACAAAATGTAATATAAGTCTCAGGTGTCCCCAGAATGTCTCTGTGAAGTTTCAGCTCAATTGTGGTCAAGCTAACGTGATATTCCAGTTCTTCATCACCATGAAAGTTTATTATCTGCATGCGTTTTAAAGCCATATGTTTAAACTTCTGATATATGGTTTTCCGAGCGCACACATCCGAAGCACGCGCACAGAAAGCTGGCTGTCAGACAGTGCGTCCCGAGAGTATGAAACTAAGTTCTCTTTCACGTCTTATTGCGCTTCAACTGTCACATATACACAAGGTTATTTCAAAAACTCACAAAGTTCACATAAACAGTCGGTTATGTCTGTGAATGTAAACAGAGAGTAAAGAAATCACATGTGAATATTAGATCTGTGTATTGGTGAAAGCAGCGATATATTTAGTACCTTCTGATATGCTGTTAATATTAATCAAACAACAAAAGGAAAAACA
The DNA here is from genome assembly GCF_029890125.1 of Rhinichthys klamathensis goyatoka. Taxonomy (NCBI): domain Eukaryota; kingdom Metazoa; phylum Chordata; class Actinopteri; order Cypriniformes; family Leuciscidae; genus Rhinichthys; species Rhinichthys klamathensis. Next base: position 29,490 of record NW_026606885.1, read on the forward strand.
GAAAATCACTCACTGCCCTTGATTGAATAACTTTAGTAGCTTACATTATTATATACATTTCTTACTTGAATGCTGCTGTTAATTACTCTGGCTGGCAATGAGATAAACATGGTGGACTGTTTATAGCTCACTCAGCAGGGAGGGGTCTATGCTAATAGACCTTTATATCACACTTCCGTGTTTGAAAAGCGGAAGCTTCAAATAGGAGCGTAAAACAACTTCTACTGCAGCCTGTATCAATGGCCGTGCAGTATGGGATTGTTTTGATTTGTGTAAAATTCCAAAAACTTAGGCCTATGTTATGTAAAACTTCTTCTAAAGACACCAACCTCAGTTTACAATGATTACCGTAATTGGGTATTGTGAAACAAAGAAAAAAGGGGTCTCAATATTCTGACGCATATTTTGTGATTTAAAGGGGAGCGCACTACTTCAGAGTCTGATCACCTTATTTTATTGCAGAACTGCAAGAATACAATACAAACAACATCACATTAAAGAGCATTAGAATTAGACAAATCTTAAAATATTAATTATGACTAAAGTCTATTTTGGGGGGATTAAATTAAAGGTTTGGGGGAAACTTATTAAACGATAATGTTCAAAGTTTTTCATGCACTTACTTTAAGATGCAATCATCAGTAATTAGATGAAATGATTGTTGCTTAAATAAAGGAATATTTCCACCCCAGATACATTTATTCAAAAATATATGGTTTGATCATAGTAAACGAGTCATATTCTCCGTGTTTGAGTGCAATGATCGGATAGCATTGTACTGTGACATTAATGGGTGGTAATATAATGCAAAAATAACATTAAAAATCAAATTAAATCAGTCATATGATTCCTCTGGCTGTAACTTGAGCTGTGTGCTATTTGTTAATCCCATGACAGCACTGGCAGCGCTGAAGATCGCGTCTCTCTGATAGTGTGGTTACACAATAAAATAAAAGATGAAATAAATAGTAGGGTGTCATGCAAGTCTAAATAAACAGTTTTAAATATTGACGTTTATTGTTAAGTTCAACTCAATTAGTTTACTTTTCTTCTTAAAACTGGCATCCGTCTATTGACAATAATGCAGGTGGAAATTCCTTTACGCTACTAATCAGAGCAGGATGTAACAACACGCGGACTGTGATAAAGGCCATTAGAGCCGAGTCCATTGGCAGTCGTGGGTGGGGCCTAGGGGTGTGCAAAAAAATCGATTCACATTTGAATCGCGATTCAATCTTTACCGATTCAGAATCGATTCATAGAATTCCAAAAATCGATTCATATATTTTTTTTTAATGGCGTGCACGGGCGGAGTGGCAATCGGGTGAGTCGGGATTTTACCGGTGGTCCGGTAGTGTTTCGAGGCCGCGAGGGCCGGTCTGATAAATAGTTACATTGCAAGTTCTTGCCGCCCGCTGGTCAAACTGCAACGGCGATAGATTGAAGCGCGTGTCCGAGTGAAGACTGCGCGAGCCACAGAGAACACTGTATCCATGACACTGATAGCAGCGGACACGAGCGCGCAGCTTGATTTCAAAAACAACAGATCTCTTATTTAATAGCGAACTAAATGAATGGTCTGCTAGTTAACTGGAGATACCCGCAAATTATGCCTATGAACGACTTCCCTGGATCTAAACAAATCAATCTAACGATAGATGTTACCAGTAGCGGTGGCTTTTTTAAATCTATTTAAAATAATTTCGCAAGGCTTCTATGACATTAGTATATATTTTTAGGAAGTTCAATGTGCCCAGTCGAGTTCACATTTCAACAGTCAACCTGGTAGCTGAAGTAGTCCTTAAACCACATTTAGCATAATTGTTTGATCTGACTACAGCACTTTAAAGCTAAATGTAAAAGCTTTTTATTTAAGTTTTATTTTAAACTTGAATTAAATGTATTTGAAAGCTGGCCAAAGCTTGGCACTTTGCACTTTTTAGTTGCAAAAGTTTTTATTTTTGTATGAAAACATATAAAGTAATATCAAACTACATTTAATTTGTTGTGCTTTTTTTCTTTGAAATTGTGTCTACTGCAATCTATCACATATGAAAAAGTAAACTACATTTATATACTGCGAATCGTTTTTTGAATCGAGAATCGAAAATCGATTTTGAATCGAATCTTGAGACAAAAAATCGGTATCGAATCGAATCGTGACATTTTCTGAATCGTGCACCCCTAGTGGGGCCTGTTCAATGTGACGTATAGAAACGGAACGGCTAATTCTGAGACACTGCTTATGACTTCTGGGATTAAAAAAAGCAGTGAGTGTATTTTTATCATTATAGGGTGGTTGTGTACACACACTGCCGACACACAATTATGTTCAAACTGTTGGCTAATTTTCCATTGGCTTTTGGATTATTGCAGAAAATAAGCTCTGAGACCAGCAAAAGTTCAGGATTCTTACACATTTTATTCATCGTGATAATCTTCACAAATAAACACAACACAAAACACATTTTCCCTGAACGTTTATGTTAGAGTAGTTTGCAAGAGCATGATTATAAACACAATGAGGCTGTAAAAGCAGTGAGTAGATGAGTTTACCTGGTCAGTGTGATTTATCCAACAACCTTAACCGCTTGTTTGCCTTTTGTAAGACAAGAAAAAGCTTGGGGTATTACTGATGTATTTTATGTTGTGTGTAAGACATGAAAGTATCTTGAGCTTGTTAATCACACTTTATTTCAGGCATTTAACCAAGGGTGATGAAATCGGAAGTGCTAAAATGCTAGCTTGTTTCTGGGGTTTGGCCTACAAAAATATGTCATCTCTGATGCACTTTAGTAATGTATATCATTTAAGAATTCTAAAGAAATTTTAGAGCTGGGGAAGAGTCATTGCAGACAGCAATCTGTTCACCTTCATTATCATAAAGGATTATATCCACACGTGAGCTTATGAAAACACTAACATATAGACTGTGTTGCATGAGTGTATTATGTGGTAATGCAGCTACTTTGAGTAGAGGGCGGTATTGTAAAAACTGCTTTGGTTGAGTAGAGGCATTGTAAAAGTTTGGTTAAATTTGATTAGGTTTGAGTGCAAGCATTGGACAGAGAACGAGGAAGGGTGTATCAAATCTTCCCTTTCTCTGAAGAGTAGTTCTGAATTACTCGTGCTTCAGCACATTTACTGAGCCAACAGGTTAGGGTATGGTGTGCCAGTCTGATCAGGCAGGTGTAGTGTGTGTTATGATCACTTTGGCTGTTTGCCCTTACTGAATACAGAAGTCCCAGAAAATAGCCCTCTTTTGCTCTGCTGTGCACATATGGACACTTATAATGCAGGATTAATAGGACACATTACATCTACTTTCTGCTGGTTTGTAAGATTCATTGTATTAATTTTTTAATATTATGTTGCTTAAATATCAGATCAGTGACTGGTGCAGCTACAGATAGAGGATGCCAGTCTGTAGATGAGTGAGAAGCTCTCTGTGTGTGGAGTGCCCATCTGGTAGTCTCTTCTTTCATTCCGATGAGAAGGGAGTGATGATCTGTGGTAGAGACAGAGACTGATTCTGTGAGACACAAGTACTGAGAACAAAAAATAACTGCTCAAACAAACCAGAGAAAGCAGGAAGTGAGTAAATTTGCACTGGCATCAACTAATTCAACTCCAAAAGACGTTATAAGACTGAGACAGTCCACTTGTACATATATGAATGGAGGAAAGCATGTGGTGGCTATAGTCCCGCTTTACAATTTTTGATGGAGGCTTCGCAACTCAACATGTAGCTGTTAAATGAGCCAATCACAGCTTAGTTTACTATAGAACGTGCTTGTTCCTTAGCTGGACCAGTAAAAAAATAATAATTTTGTGTTAATTTGAAAAGTACAAGTTATTAGAGCTGTATTTGCATGGCTGGAAATAGCTGCAAGGGGCATTACGAATATGGCCGCCAAGAGAAATGACTTGCCTTCAAGGGACTTTAGCCTTTCCTCAATATGCGTTCTTATCTGTTCTTGTGGACTTGTGAAACAACATCACTCGCTGCTCAAGTACTGTTTCAATTAAAAGTTCACGTTAGCCAAGTACAGTGCAAATCCCCGGATGTGTTCTTGATCAGCTCCTTTTCTCGAGGATGCATCGAGAGGTGACTTGTGTGGACTTGAGTCAGCCAGGTATCCCAGAATGCATCTAGCACCAACCAGAAAGCGTCAATAGCAGAGGGGTAGTTGACAAATGGCCAAGAAAAAGTACTTTTTTTTTGGAAAACATAACTTTTTAAGAAAAAATACATATATTTATGGAGTATGAAAACTGCAGTTTCAGAAAATAGTAGTGGTCACTCATTTTGTCAATGAATTCACTTTTTTTTTTTCACGTTTTCACTCAACACTACTGTAAATGTGTCCTATGGTGTGACATTTAAAAAGTATTAAGAAATTATATTAAATAACATAAAAAAAACTTGAGAGAATTGTTCACATTATTAAAACATTTTTTTATGAAAGTGATATTTATTTTACATGAAAGTACAAATTAAAATAATTTTCACCATGAATAGATGAACTTGATAAACTTTTCCCTACGAATGTCAATAACTTTTTCGCCAACCTTACAAAACTGTTTGAAATTGTACCCATCTAAGAGGAGATATTATTGAAACTCCCCTAATGCCAAACTTGACTCTTTTTTTTAAAAGATATTTTAAAATAAGTATATTTTTCTGTTGTTTTATGTTTGTCACACCATAGGACAAAACGTCACACCAAAGGACAAAGATAGTCATTGCATAAAAAGAGTCAGAATATATAGTGTTTATTGTAACAATTATAAAGGAGGACATTTGTTTTTATTTTTCAGCAATATAAACTGTGCAAAACAGATTACACCAAAAGTAACTTTGATACTTATAGATCCATCAATAAGGAAACACTAGCTATGTTTCCATCCACACGTTTTTATCCGAATTAAGTGATATCGAATTAAAAATGCCTTATGGAAACAGTAAAATTCGATTGAATTTCATGAATATCGACTCAAATGAAATGCTTTCGGTCTCATCGGATTTTATCTTGATGGATATACGGCTTATGCGATAAACGCTGATGGAAATATTATTATGGCGCGATCCATTTTGTCTAGCAAAATTTTGTTCGCAAATGTTTGCTTGAATGTTGTGCACTTCGGTGAGAAAATAAATGGAAAATGTCTCAAATCAATTCGATATACCAATTTGATCGTAAAACAGCATGTGTCGTCATTACGCACAGGTTTTTATTCGCTTTAAAGCCGTTGGATGGAAACACACTTTCACCAGCTTTATTCGCATGAGGTTTTTTACAGAACTTCAGAGAATTCGATTGACAAGTGGATGGAAACTTGGCTTCTGACATGAAAATAAAATCCCTAAAAACATTGCATAAGTTTAGTTTGTCTCTTCCTTCCTAGTGCTTTAATGTTGAATGTATCCAATTCCCAGAGAGCCTTCTTTTCGTGATATCTGTTTGAAATAATGATAGAATATAGATGAATGGATCAACAGAGAAATTAATGTAATGTATACTCAATTATGAACTCATGACCTACTGTGTTTTCCCTACAAATGTAACCACTTACTTGTCAATTTCTTATAAAACACAATATAGATTATTATTCTGTAATAACAAGCTATTGTTGAACCTGAACCTCACACAGGTCTATTCTGATACTGAACAATAAGCGTCGTTCAGTCATCATGTATATGATGTATATGGCAACATTCTCCGTTTTTCTCTTAGGATCGCCTCCTTTCTCTGTGGATCCTTTTTAATTCGCTCCCTATACTGTCTGGTCCTTTCTTTTGCACTCATCTCTCCCTCAGTTCTTTCTATTCTTAAATAAGTTAAGTAGCATTATAAAGTAGTAGCACTGTATTTATGTACTTTATATTTGTTTATAGTTGTTACATTATACATTAAAGTTGTTTTAATAACACTTCAGAACATTTTATGTAATGTCCAAAAAAATGGCAATAAACATTCAAATGTAAGTCATTATTGAATTTAAAATCATCAAAACTGGTAAAAAAATAATGACAAGTATGTTAACAAACGTTATCTATTTGTTTTAATAGCTTCTTAAGGAGGTCTTGTCCTATTGTGTGACATCTGTGTCCTATGGTGTGACAGGCCAAAGTGTCACACCAAATGACATTTGAGCTTTTGTGGCATGTTAATAACCATGCTAATGCTAGCTTGACTGTCATTAGCAATTGGCATGATATATTTGCATAATATTACTTAGTCCTGCTGTTAAAAATACAAATTTGAATTAAAAAATTAAATTTAGGGGTGTCACACCAAAGGACAAAAAAAAAAGGAAAAACTTACTATGTGCACTGCTCATGGGCTTCATAGGGGTCTTCAGTCACATGACCTTGAATGGTGTCTTTCAACTAAATTTAGTTGGCCATGATATTGCCCAACATAATATCAGGTTATTGCATAACACCAAAGGACATTTTTTTCTGTGACAAACTTTATGAAATTCCCATACTTTTAGAAATGTATGTATAGGAAAATGATCGGCCACTTAGTGAAATAGACACTTGCACAAATATGCCAGGAGTGTCCATTAAGATTTTTAAACATTATTTTCTTTATTTATAAAAGTTAATATTTATGAAATAATGTTGTCTCCCGTCACACCATAGGACAATTTTGAGATTTGGCTCAAAGTTGTAAAAAGATAAAAAAATAACTCTGGTATTAAAATAACAAATTCATGTAAAACAGGAAAATGTTTAACCATTTACAGTATTCTAAATGATGAAAATGTGAAATAAATTATTTTTTATCTTCTGTGACGGTGAAAAAGCCACGTCATGTCAACTACCCAGAGGATAAATACCAGTGTAATTGAAAAATACTACTGTTATTGTGTCACAATGTAGTTTTAAGAGTTTTTCTGGCGAGAATGTGGTTGTAGAATGTAAATGTAGTAAAGCTCGAGTCTGTGGTTTATTGATAAGGATAGCAGCACCTAGGCTATTTGAAAATTTGATCTAGCGTTTAAACTTTTTGTAGTGTCGAGGTCCAGGCGTTCACTGGGTGCTCAAGCGCTCATTAACCCCGCCTGGAACAGCCGTACCTCCTCAGCTAGTCCTTCTGACGTTTGCCGCTGGCTCTGATGTCTCTAGTCTAGTGGTTAAACATGAGATAATTCGTCTTGTGTATGTCTAACGGGCATATATATATATAGGCTGTTTAACTTTACCGTTGTAGCCTACTAGAGCGCTGACTTTGTACGTTTGTACTGAATTGTTTGGTGGTCTTTATTTCTTATTTTTATAGTTTCTTTCTTATACCTTTTTACTTATATTTTTATAATTGCTATTATTGATCATTAAAACTGACATTTAACAAAAAGAGACAGGGTTGTGGTTTGTCACATTTCATTTTATTACAGTGAAAATAATCAGAGTACATATACACATATTGCCTAAAGCATAGCTTATATTAATATGTTTCATATTTTTAAAATGTAAACAAAAAGAGGCAGGATTGTGGTTTATATTTTGATTTGTTATAAATATACATGCAGTGAAGATAATCAATGTACGCATTGCCTGAACAACATTTTGTGTATAGCTATTAATGTTTAACGATACGAGGCAGAGTGGTGTTTTATAACATATTTCATTTTATTGTTGCTTAAAATATACATACTGAGATAACCGGAGTAGCCAGAGTGAGCTGAGTGACGCTATCATGAACGCTGCTGTTCCATTTGTAGAATTACCGGACTACTACCAAGGAGGCAAGTCCGAACTTTGCGTACTTGGTGTTAAGAAACGCCTCATGTCTCTGTGTGTCTCTGTAAATGTTGTTTCAGGACATTGTGCTAGGAACTTAGGTTCTCGCTGTATAGGGGAAACTTTTTCACAGAAGCAATTTGTAGTTGTCCATTTCAGGAACCTTGATTGAAAAAATCCAAAAATCATTTACCCACCCTCATGTGGTTCCAAACTTGAATAACTTTCTTTCTTTTGTGGAACACACATTTTGAAGAGGTGTTTGCCTGTACAATGAAAGTCTATGGGGTTCAATAATGTTCGGGGTTCAATAATGCTTAAAAAAACGTATTTGTTCCACAGAGGAAAAATAAGTCACACAGGTTTGGAGTCACATGAGGGTGTGTAAATGATGACAGAAGTTTCATTTTTGGGGTGAATTATCCCTTTGAGTGTTTAACTTGGGTGTATAAAGAAGGATTGCTTTCTTTTCTAGTAAGCTTCCAATTTCTGTACACTCTCAATTTGGGATTGAATCTGCAATCTTTGCATGCAGCCCAAATCTTTATCCACAAAGCTTGCACTTAAAATATTCCTGCTGACATCTTTTTTTCAATATTGCTATGATGTAGATTTGTCACTCTCCGGAGCGCTACTGTGTGTAAATGTGTGTGTGCTCCAGTCCTTAGTCCTTACCATCCTCTCTTGTCTATTCCAGCTCCACCCCCCACTCTGCCAGTTGGATGGTGTTCAAGACGGCAGACGTTGGGAAGGTATAGAATAAACCATTGTCATTAGGGGGTGCACACATTCTGACACAACTGTGATGGTCTGCTTTATGGCGTTTCATTGGCTAGCTAATTGATTTAAATGTTTTCCAGAACTACACTTAGTAGTACCATTACTCAAAAAAACAGCAGCATAGCTACACAGTTCTGAAGAGGAGAGAAGGAAACAGTTAATGCATGCGTCAGCATCATTTCCTCCCAAAGAAGAATGACAGCAGGAGAAAACAGTATTGTGTATGTGCAAAAGAGTGCTGTTCAGTTTGATCCGTGGTGTTCAGGCAGGATTTTGATGAGAGTAGTTCTGATTGAATCAGTACACAGAGATATATCCTACGAACACTGAGCAGATTTACACACACTCGCACAAGCACACTAACAGATCTGTCATGGCATGGTCATGCACACTGTGAGACCGCAAAAAGCTCTTTTACCTCTTTTTTTTAATATACTTAGTCATTCAACAACATCTCAATTAATGAAGGAATATCTGCTCTCTTCCTTTTATTTGCCAGGCAGCTGTGTTGGGTTTTGGGAAGAAGAGATCGATTATGGAACTACAAAATTTACAGGAAGCACTCAAAGTGGAAATCCAGATCCATCAGGTATCCCCACCGCCCTCCTGCACACCATATGGATTGAGTGTGTAATTGTTGCGGATGCAGTACCCTCGACGTCCTCTAGAGGTCACTGCATCGGCATTTGTCACCCACTCCTGAGAGTGCTAAAACTTTCTTCTCTTTCTTGCAGAAACTCGTGAGCCAGATGAAGCAAGATCCACAGGTGCGTCTCCCTCACTGAACATGTCCCTCACTTACGTTACTGTTTGATCGATACGCTCTCATATACCGGCCACTGGACTAGTGTATTAGGGAGGAGTGTGTGTGTTCTTTGTACAGAATGCAGATCTGAAGCTGCAGCTCCGTGACCTGCAGGCCAAGATCACAGCGCTGAGTGAGCGGCAGGTGAGAGCTGCTCTCTGAGAGAACACCTGCTGCCATATCAGTGTTCTCTACGAACGTACACATGTCTTGATCAGTTCAATTACTTGGGGTCTGAAAGTCTTTACCTCCTTGTGTGTCCCGAGAAAATGAGGCGGTCTTGTTTGGTTATGAAACCTGTTACATCATGGCATTGTTTTGTGTTGTATTGTGCTGAACATTTGTGGTGTGATTTGTGCGTTGTGGTTTTGTGTTGCCAAATGAACTATTTGCCAACACACAAACATGCGCAAATCTATTCTCCCCCTTTTCTTTGGCATTTCTGTAACTGATGATTAATGTCTGGGGATGATTACGTGGCGTACTGTTGTTCGATTGAGCTAACTGTACAGAACGCGAAGTTCTGTGGAGGAGATGGAGAAAGATGTGTTGTAGATTGCTGGCAGTGGCAGCAGAGATGAATTTTAATTAGCATCTTAAAGCCTTTAAAGTAACAGAATAAAGCAGCTGCCACCAACAGGGGGGAAAACACACCTGAGATCATCTCTCCTCCTGCAGAGAAAAGGGAATAAGTCAACCCTCTCAGAGCTTCAGAAATGTATCAGCCTGCAGCACTATTTAATAAAGTGTGCAGCCTTCCTCGCTCAAACACATTCGGTGTCCGGTGGAATTCTCCCAGATCTAGGAGTATGTGAGTCTAACAGATGGTGGAGGAAGCCTGTTAAAGCTATAATCAGTGAGAGGACTGTGCTGGGGGGTTGTGTTCATATTCATTAATGTAACTGTCACTCTGTCTTCACTGGTTACAGAATCAACACATACTTGGCTGAACATTTGTAGCCTGCATTAAGTAAAGTCTTAATGCAGTAAACTTTTGATATCTTCCTCCTTCTGTCTTCTCTTTATGATTGTAATGGATCCATACTCTTTTAATGTTGCTTTGTGTACACGTGGTCATGTGTATGTGTATGTGTGTGCAAATTTTTTGAAGCTGAACTGTAACACAAACAGTGAATGGCTTCAAATGAATTGCATTGAGAGTACTCGAGGAATGATCATGTCATTTAGAATCACATTCTGTTTTCTCACTGTAATTTCTCATTTGCACAGTTATAACAGAGGTCAATAAGTGTGCAAGTATGTTTGTTTATTATCAGCTAGAACTTTTATTTTACATTGCTCTACATTTACTTAAGACTTCCATTTCTTTGCTGTTCATCATCATGTAAGTTACTAAAGAACCTGCCACACATCACTAAAGCATTTCTATTTTAAAATTGTGAGTTATTATGCAAATGTAGGTGTGTTCTTAGAAATGCTAATGATCTAGTTTTTCTTATGTGGGAACTCTTCTAAAAGAGGAGAAAAAGATTGGATGTATCATAAGTTTAAACATGAACATTTCACCCTTTAAAGGTGAATTTCTTTGTCACTGGCAGCACCAAGGGTATAATTAATGGTGTCTCCTAACGAGTCTGCTATCTGTCATAGTTTAGACTCGTAAAAGGATAGGTCAGCCAAAAACAATTTAAAACAATCCTTAACCTGTATGGCTTACTTTCAATTGCAGAATACAATTTATTTTAAAGAATGTTTCAACTGTTTTTGTTGTCAATAAGGTCAACCTAAGTCAATAAGGTCTCTGCGCATGAAACTGGAAGTATTAGAAGTATATAGAAGGGAGTATTGCAACAGAAAAAACACATTACTTAAGAACAAAAACACAGTCAGAAACTCAAAAAAATATTATCCTTATACAAAAACAGAAACACTTTGTATAAGGATACATGGGTATGATGGCGGGTATAATCATATATTAATCTATAATACTTAAATTTCGTGCTTTAATATATCTGTCCTTAATTATTTGAAAAAGCAAATGTGGTGACAGTCCTTTCAGCTGTAAACTGGACATGGCTCGCTAATTTATAACTGCTAAATGTTTCATGCTGTTATGCCATAATCCGGTTTCTTAAAACACTTTTAAGATGTTTATGAAGGTAGATTACTGTTGGCCCCCTGCCTGAGAGAGAAATAGACAAAGAGAGAGTGAAGTTCAGTTGTAGGGATTCCATGTTCTCACTTGCTGTCAGTGCAAACGGGCCAAAATCCAACACGACAACAGCTGGCAGAAAGAGAGCATGAGTGAGAGAGACTTCATTGCAGGTACGAGTGACAGAACACACAAAAAATGAACAGGCACTTGTTCTCTTTTTCTCCCTCAGAAAAAGGTTGTGGAGCAGTTAAGGAGAGATCTACTGGTGAAACAGGAAGATATGAAGCTGCAGACGCTGCAAGCCGATGGGCAAACGTCTACCTTGCTCATCACACAGACGCCTCTGCCTGCTGCCAGCCTCACTACTCCACAGGTACTCCACAGGCTGCGTCAAGGGACTTCTTTAAAGACAAAGCCTTGTCTTTGCTGAACATTTAAAGGATTAGATCACCAAAAACTAAAAACATGCTTTTCCAAATCCATATGACTTTCTTTCTATTGGAGAACACAAAAGGGATGAAGGCCTGGGCTGTCAAGTGCCAATATTGCAACAAAAAAACACCCTAAAAGTGTCGTAAAAATTGTCCATATAGAAATCTAATTCTGAAATTTTTAGTATTCTGTTGACTTTTACGTGCGATTAGGCTAATCATTGAGGCTTTCAGGTCACAAAAGCACCATAAAAGTGGTCCATGTAAAGTTACTCCTGAGGCCATATTATTGCTTTGTGTGTGGAACAGGCTGAAAGTTTAATTTTGTTATCCACTTGACATCTGCCCTAGCTCTCTTTGGCATATTCATGAGAGTTCATGAGAAGTAGATTCTATGAATCAGTTCTTTTTGTGTCAGTGGTCTGAATGATTTATTCATGAATTGAACTGATCTTGAGAGACACAATAGCTACTAGGGGTGTAATGATTTAAGTTTTTTTATGGTTAGGTTCGTATTGTGGTTTTGGGGTCATGGTTTCAGTACAGTTTGGATTGAGGGCAGGGAATTGGGGGATTGCCAACTGGTCTTTGGAGGAGACTAAATATTTATTTGGTATTTGCTAAAATAAGCTCTGACATGTCACTTTCTTTTTAGATATGGCATCAAGGCAAAAGTGACATTTATACTCTCAGTAGCTCCAGTGACATTATCACAGTGGCATTTTTCATTATAAGGAGATGAGTGGCAGATCATTAGGTTCAGTAAGAAGAACTTGCCTATAAAAGAAAAAAAAAAGATCATGTTTCCAACGGTGTATGTGTTTGTGACCCTGTAGAGCTCGGTGTCCCCTGTCATTGCTTCAAAGACTCTACCTCTGGTTCTGAGAGCTGCCACCCCCTCCTCACCTATCATCATGACACCAGCACCTACTATCACCGTGGTGACAACCCTTGGCAACGCACTCCTTGCAGGCCCTCCTAACTCAGATCCTCAAAAATCCCCAGTAAACTTCCAGCCGGTCATCCAACCGACCAATCAGGGAGCAGAGCCAGTACGAGTCATATCCAATAGCACCATTGTTGTAAGTATTTCTCAAAGCTGTTTTGAGTCTCTTGTTACTGAACAAGAAGAGTTTTGTTTTCTTATTCCCTCTTGTTTTGCAAACTGCATATGAAGTGGGAAGACATTTCAGGCTGTCTGATTTTAATTTAATTAGAACCCAAGAGCTCAGGGTTGGTTCTTTAGATTTTAGACACAATTATTCTATTACATCTGTGGCTTAAATGGTTAAAGTTATTTGTTGTAGGATGTATATTGGACAGGTTAGTTAAGTAAGGGTGTCTAAATGGGCGGTCTTGTCACAGGTGCAAGCTGCTTCCCAAACAATCAAAGTTCCTCAATTTGTCCCACCAACCAGACAGACAACTCGACCAGCCACTCTACCGCAGGTTTGTTTCCATAGAAACCCTTCACACCCTAATGCCTGGCTGGGCTAGTGAAAAACCCTAACTGCTAAGTGTTACTGTGCATCTATGTGTCTTTTTTTTTTTTTTTTTTAAATGCAGGTGTTACTTTTCTGTGTGATATTTTCTTCTTGCCCCATCTTGTTTTCTTGCTCTGGATTTAATTTCTGTGTGCTTGCATAGTCGTGACATTTGCAATTCCTGCTTTGGCTGTTGCTTTTGACCCTACAGTAAAGTGATATCCCTGATTTCTCTCCGGCAGTATTCTGTGCTATTCTCTGTGGTATATGTTGTGTGTGTGCGCATATATGCTAGGGTTGGTTGGTATAACCAAAATCACATAGCGGTATACACTACCATTCAAATGTTTTGGGTTGGTAAGATAAAGTCTTTAATGCTCACCGAGACTATATATATATTTGATCTAAATACAGTAAAAACAGTAATTATCGTCAAATATTATTAGTTTCAAATAACTGGTTTCTATTTAAGTGTATTTTAAAATAGAGTTTATTCCTGTGATGGCAAAGCTGAATTTTCATCAGTAATTCCAGTCTTCAGTGTCACATGATCCATGAAATATTTCTAATGTACTGATTTGGCGCTCAATTATTTTTTTTAAATTATGTGTTGAAAATAGTTGTGCTGCTTAATATTTTTGTGGAAAAGAAAAGCATTTATTTGAAATATAAATATTGTGTAACATTATTAATGTCTTTACTGTCGCTTTTGATCAATTTAATGTGTTCTTGCTGAATAAAAGCATTCAAAAACATCTTACTGACCCCAAACGTTTGGTAGTGTATATCATAATATATTTGTTTAGCTGAAAAAGATATATCAATTCAGCGAATTACATCCTTTACAAATTAAAGGTACTGCATTTAATTTACTTTCTCTTTATTTTATTTGTATTATTTTCTCTTTTTATTCAGAACTTGATGGATGAAAATCAGGAGATAAGGTTATGCATAATAAATAATTAAACATTATTTTATCATAACTAATTATATTATAAATTAATAGTCAATAAGTAGACAACTTTTATTTGCATTGGAGTGGAGCTGGTGTTAGTGGTGTTGTGGAATAGTAGGGAACATATTTGTTGTTAGTTGTATACTAGAGTCTAAAAGTGAAAGTCTGCTGATGTTAAACCGCTGAGTTGGGCATCACTTTTCTGATAGTCATTTTTTTTCACTACTTGGGTCCACCTTTTATTTCTCCATTTATTCCACAAATAATTGTCTTTTTTTCCCTGTGTGAGCAGGTCAGGCCAAAACCCCCAGCGTCTTTGTCTCCAGCTGCTGGTCAGATCTCTGTGCAAACCTTGCAGTCACCGGTGTTACTGAGCACTGCCCTCCCTTCCTCTGGTCACGTCCAGCAGATGCGTATCCTCAATGGCCTGCCCTGCCCCAACAGCTCTAACAACACAAGCATCCTGATCTCCCCATCTACACACATGCAGCCGTCAGTGCAGACACGCACACAGCAGTTACCTCACAACAGACCAAGCTCTGACAATACGGTGAGGGAAATTCACATTTTATGTATTTAAGTTTACTCTAAAACATTAATTACATGGAAAGTTTCTTTAAGGAAAGTCTTCTAATACTGTGTAGGTGCACTATCGTTCAAAAGTTTATTTCAAAAGTCAATAGGAAAGACAAATGACGATTTATATTTCAAAGAAAGGCAGTTCTTTTAAAATTTATATTCATCAAATAATCTTGAAACAAATGTGTCATGGTTTCCACAAACATATAAGCAACACAACTGTTTTCAACATTGATAATAAGTGAAAAAGTGAAAGTGACATGTGAAGTCCAAGTATGGTAACCCATACTCGGAATTTGTCCTTTGCATTTAACCCGTCCAAGTTAGTGCACACACATTAGGAGTAGTGAACACACACACTCTGCACACCGTGATACACACCCGAAGCAGTAGGCAGCCTTTATGCTGTGGCGTCCAGGGAGCGATTGGGGGTTATGTGCCTTGCTCAAAGGCACCTCAGTCATTTACTGCCGGTACTGGAATTAAACCAGCAACCTTTGGGTTACCAGTCAGACTCGCTAACCATTAGCCCATGACTGAAATGTTTCTTGAAAGCACCAAATCAACATATTAGAATGATTTCTGAATGATCATGTGACTGAAGACTGGAGTAATGGCTGTGGAAAATTCAGCTTTGCATCACAGAATTAAATTACGTTTTAAAATATATTACAATAGAAAACAATTATTGTGTGCTGTAATAATATTTCACAATATTAATGTTTTTACTGTGTTTTTGATCAAATAAATGCAGCCTTGGTGAGCATAAGAGACTTCTTTCAAAAACTAAAATGGGATAAAAACTGAATGGTAGTGCATGTATTAATACATCTTTGTTTCTTCATCAGATACCCGCAGTAGAATATGCGACAGAGCCAAAGACTTCATTGCTCATCTCTCCAGACACGCCTACACACACTTCTCCTCCACTGTCCTTACATACACCATCTTCACCTGCTCCAACCAACACACACACTTCTTCCTCCAAACATCAGGAGAGCCCTCTGGTAAAGTACTTTTATGTTTATAATGAAGATAATGATGAGTATGATGATGTAAATTAGGATCATTACTGAGATAATGACACGCATTATTTCCACAGAAACTGGCCTTCATGTTGTCTCTGGGACTGGTCACGCGCGACTATTTAGAAGGTCAGGGGAATGAAATGTGTGTGTGTGTGTGTGTTTGTTTGTGTGCGTGAATGAATGTGTATTGACCTTTCCCACTTTGTTTGTGTAGAGATTCAGAGCAGGCGTCAGGAGCGTAAGAGACGTACAACAGCAAATCCAATATATAGCGGAGCCATGTTTGAACCAGAGGTAACAAACATACACATGCATTAAACGAGCAGTTCAATGCAAACAGATTGGAGATATCTGATGGAATGAACCGTGCTTGTGTGTGTTTCAGCGGAAAAAAAGCTCAGTGTCGTATCTGAGTTCCATAAACCAGTCCAGCAGGAAGAGAGGTGAGTTCAGCCAATCACACTTTCTATCTGTGCCTATATTAGATACTCTGTGGCTTATTGAGGAGAAGTGTGTGATTGCTGTTTTAAGAGATCAAACTGATAAATACAATTTTTAGTTTACTTAGTACTGGTAATTTCTCCAAAATGTATTTGCAAATTGATAACAAAACAGTCACAATTGCAAAGCAGCGATATGAAAAAAAACCCATCTGGACAAGGTATACAGCTATGGAATAATTCACGTTCTGAATTTTAAAAAAAATTCCCGTTATGTGCTGACACTTTGAAAACAAAACCAAAGGTTCAGAAACCATAATATAAAATTGTGGTGATGCTTTTTGACTACTAGGCAATCGAACCAAGTGTGAAAGAACCTTGTAACTTGGTTGATTTTTTTTTTTTATAACCCACTTTGTATTGTTACAATGTCTGTACTAGTATATGTAAATGAACAATGTTTACTTCTTTTCTGTGTTACCTGGTCCGAGAAATTCACATTTATTTGTCAGCAAAACTTTTGACATCTCCAGAGCTTTTGTGAAAACAACAGATTATACTTGTGTTTCAGGTTGAAAACTAAATGTAAACAAGCTTTTCACAACACTGGTTAGATATTATCCATATCTGTGAAGTGTGACTTAACATCCACTGTGAATTGTCTAATTTTATTGCGGTAAAAATCTGTAGCCAGTCATTATTCAGCGCTTTAAGCCCTTTTTCTACACCTCTCATCCTGAACTGATCCACTCTTCTTTACTCCCATCAGTCAGTCTCTCTCAGTCTCACACAAGCACACATTCAGCAGTAATGACTGTTTGATTATGTAATGTGCTTACAGGCACTCTGCTGTGGAGTGGCCCTGGAGTGTATGTGTGAGGCAGGAAGAAATGACCCTGCAGTGTGTTAAGTGGGATAATGACTGTCTTCAGGCTGCTGTAAAAGTGTATACATTAGTAAAAGACTCAGAAAATGTTCTCAGCCTTATAGGTTTACAATTAGGCAAGTTGTGCACATCTTAAAGGTGTGACTATACCGCATCATTTGTGTTACATTTGAACTTGTATTGGAAAGACTGGACTACAAAAACACAACATTACAGTTTGCCAAAGATTATTTTTTTGATACTTTGAAATGACCAATATTTTGATTGCTCTTCAAAGCTCACCCAAAACAACTTTCACTGTTGCAAATTAAAGGAATAGTTCACTCAGAAATGAAGTGTTATCATTACTCACCCCTTACTCACCTGTTCCAAACCTGTATGACCTTCTGCTGTGGAACACGATAGAAGATATTTTAAAGATTTTTTCAATTCTTATTGTTATAATGGAAAGTCCTCAGGGTCCTGAACAGCATTGGACCCCATTGACTTTTATTGTATAGACAAAAAAAACACTGACATTTTAGATGTTCCTTGAGGCAAATATCTGTCAGAAAGTGTAGTAGGTGAGCATTCAAGTGATTGAGGACAGAATCAAAATAACTTGCAGTAAAGCCAAAATTAAGCTTTTTGATAAAAAAAAGACTGTTCCTGTCTCATATAAAAACTGTAGGCTATATATTTGGAAAAGCCGTGTGTTTGTGTGTTGTTTTTGGATCTTAAATTGAGCTTGAACACATTTGGGACCAACCAAGGCTCCAGCCATATATTGTTTCGTTGAATATAATTCTTGACTTGGGTCTGTGTGTGTAAAATTGAATAGAGCTGTGTATATATATAGGTTATGTGTGTATATGTGTGTATATATATATATATATATATGACGTTGAAACTTTGCGACCATGTGTAATGTAATGGTACTATTAGTGATAAAAGACATGCATACTTGCTCTGTTAATGTCTAGTGCACACCTAAATGTGCATAATCTGTTGATTTATGATGTTGAATATGGCTCGTCTTAACATTTGACAGCATCTGTGTTAGCTGTAGATGAAAATAAGCTTCTTGATGCCTGGATAAGCTTTTTTAAATCGTTACCCTCTGATCCTTCTTTGTTGTTGGCATTTCTTATCCCCATCTGCCTAAATGTAATGCCTTCTGCCTTTATCAGCTGATTTGAGGCCAGCTTTTAGAGAATGTGTTGTTACCCAGCATGCAGTGCTTCCTTTTGTAATCTAACGTTGCTCTCTCCCTCCCAACCACCATCACACCACCCCCACCTGCTCCTTCCTGCTACCCTAGCCAATGAGGACAGCTTGTCAGAGGTATGCTACACCAATGTTTTGTCTTCCTTTTCTTTTCTTTTTGTGTTTTGTTTGTCCTTTATTTCATCTCACCCAGGTCGCCTTTCTAAAAACTGCAGTATTGTGGAGCGGGGGCCCCTCCCCCCAACCACCAGCAGCCATCATTCTACCTTCCCAGACCTACAGCGGCCCACCGCGGGCAGCCCATTCTCCCCTGCCCTCTCACTCACCCTTCCATCACATTCACCCTCACCCAGCCCCAGCTCAGCAGGGGATGTAAGTAGCTGTGATAGTCCACTACAGTTACTGAGACACAATTCAGACTTCCCTATCCCTGTGTTCACCGTGCTCACCAGTGACATCTAGTGGTAGCGGAGGTGAATTAAGAGTCTCCGGTAACTGAGAAACATTTATATTAGAGATTCATTGCCATTCACTCTCGTTCTCGTAATTCATTTCATTTCTTTTTTTGTCCCATGCCATGACATGTTTTACTTTTGTCAGTGATCTTACAAAGCAGACAGTCTTTATAGATGTAACTTAATAGGCTACTCTTGCTGGTTATATTCTTTCAATTTAGAAACTTTTAATATGAATAGCTATGTAATTTCTATGCAAAATCTATTAAAATAGAGGCAAAGAGGCAGCTGTTTAACCTGGACCCACCAAAAATGTTCTTTTTTTAAAAACAAGCACAATTTACAATGGAATAGAGACAAAAGCCCCTTTCACAGCAAGCCTGGTAAATTGCCGTAAAATGACCAGAACAACTTTTCCGGTAAATACACACATGTGCTATTCACATAAGCAACAACGTTGTGTCTTTTTACTGGTAAGATACCATTTGCACATCAGTACCAGTAAACTCTGTCATGTCAGTCATCGGAAATTACCCATTTGATTCATCCACCTGGATGAGAAGCGCTTTAGTTTCATTTTAGTTACATTTTGTTTTACTTCTGAGTGACCGGCGTAAGGAGATGATCACACAGAACGTGGTTCTGCTCTTAAATACACGAGGCACATAATAGTTATGGTACTGCAGTCACTATAGTACTAGGACATTCAGAGAATAGTAGAAGCCAGGGTCTCGAGTGCGAGATGTGGCGCAATGGTCAGATGTTCGTTTAGTGCATTTTTATATAGAAAAGCAATTAAAAGCAGCAGAACTTACTGTAAACAGCTCCTACAGAGCTTTATGATTGGCCCAAAGCAAACTTCTTACGTCAGCGCGTTCTAACTTCGTACGTTCTCATACCGGTAATCTTCATTATTTGTTCACACACAGCATCATACTGGTAATTTGCTGGTATTGTTACAACTTCTCATAAAGAAAAAAGTGTCAGAAAAGATCCTGTTCACACATGATCTCCTGATGGTAATTTACCAGTAGAAACTGTATGTGTGAAAGGGGCTAATAAGTATAATGATGTTGATTGATGAGTCAGTATTTGGCAGCTGATGTCATGAGGTGGAGTGGGCAGCGTCTCATATGTGATACTTGCTCACTAGGGATGTAACGATTCACTCATCTCACGATGCGATACGATTCACGATACTGGTTTCACGATACGATTTTCTCACGATTTTTTTAACAAATGCGATTTAAGACAAAAGTGTCCCTTTTATTATTTCTCAGACAAAATGCTGCACATTTCTTTTTAATTTAAAATATATTTCTCAAATAATAAAACTACATTAAAAAAATTCCCTTCAAGGTTGTTTCAACTCAGTCTTTCTGTCTGTTTGGTCAAGAGGCTGGACACTGGTACCTTCGCACACTATGTAAAAGACTGTGTAAAATTAGTAGTACCAGATTGACAGGGGTTTTACATTGTAATAAAGGCAAGATTCTAATTTTGTTATAATTTGTATCATTACACTAGTAAGAGTAAAAAAAAAACACATTTAGAGAAAGAGATAGTAAAATAAATACAACACCTGGTTGCCACGGAAACACTGATGCACCTTGTGATCTCCGTGGCTCTCGCAATTGTAGTATTAATGACTTTTACATGAAAACGGAGGTGACTGGTGTTACTCACGGTGGTGATTATTATTAGTCTACGGAAAGTCAAAATGCCGCCACACCTCCGATTTGAATGAGTCAACGTCAACATCTACGCTTGCCGTCGCCAAAGCCATGTCTACTGTTTGACGGCACGTGCACACCAGTCTATGGCACACACTGGTGCGGCGCGAGCGGAGCAAACCGAGCGTTTTCAGTTCATTCCTATGGAAGTTGAGCTTGGCTCACACAAGATCAAGTTCCATGAATGAAGTGAAAACACTCGCTAGCTTCACGCCAGTGTGTGCTCGCTGCTATTGTGCTATTGTAAAGCGAGGTTCACAACTTCACAGTAGGCTATAGTAAACGCGCCCTGCTGTTTAAAACGTGTATCGCGATTCGTTTAACATTTCAACCGACTTGAATCGTCACACATTTTTATCGATTTTCAACCGGTTGCGAGTGAATCGTTACATCCCTATTGCTCACATATAAATCATCTGGGCTTCATAAGGGCATGCATATCTGCCTGAGACGTCACAGTTCTGTTGCTCAGGACCCCTGATTTGATGCAGGGCTACAAAAACTTAGTAAAATTCACCAATATTCACTCTAAGTACACCGAAAACCAGAAATTTGCGTCAAGGCTGCTCAACTTTGTAAGTTTAGGTAGCCTCATGTCTTGCCACTTCATTTGTTTTCACTACTATGCATTCATTTCCACATTCATTTTAAATGATCATGTTTTTGTGTGTATCACTTTGAATGCAGACTGTTAACAGTTGTGTATTTCAGTACCATTCAGTACATGTTTTCTTTAGATTCTGCAGAAGGAAGATGCCATTGAGTGGCCAGGGACTCTTGCTATTGTCCATTCCTACATCTCTTATAAAGCAGGTGAGAAGTTTCACGTACAACTGATGATACCTAGAACAGTCAACCTGCATGACACAGAATGTGATGTAAGATTGTTCAAAAATGTCTTGAGTTAGGAGTTTAAAACGGAACAAAGTTTCTTTTTATGAGTCTGTTATGAAATGTACCAGTAAATCTCTGATCTTTGGAAAAGCTGTCCTAGAACTATAGAATAGCAGCAACCACTTATTTTTTCTGCAGCTTTGGTACTGGCAGTATTTTTCCATTCATTTTATTTATTCTTCAAGTCATGAACCAAACCAAACAGCTCTGAAATGAATTACATTACAAACTTAGATTTTTGACCAGTTTTATTTGCAGTGAACACCATTGTTCAGACGGTCATGAACATTCACATTCTGTCAGACACATTAACTACCATTAATTCAAATTAAAATGTTTATCTCACAAAACATAAAATGTTTTTCACACAGAATATTTGTCTCGGTGTGAACAGGCCTTTAGGGTGCCCCAGAAGCACGTCAAAAAACGTTGTAGAATGTAGCCCTCTTGTATTATGAAGGTCTACTTCCAAAATTACAATATAACATCAGTCAGAGCTATAGAAATGTATCTTCATTTTTAGATGTTGCTGAAATTGGTCATACCATTGACATTACCTGTGCAGTTGAAGTAAATATGTAAATGCTAGAAAATGCTAACTTGCTTAATGCTGTTAAACAATGTACAAAGCAATTTGTCAGTCAGAAACATCAGAATCATCATCACTGCTATGATTGGCTAACATTTTTGCATATAAAATAAGCATCACATGTTGAACTCTCTCAAAAATTTTACTACGTTTTACTATGACAGTTGTTTTTGACATTAACTAATCGTGAAAAGTTTTGATTATTTCATTATATTTAGATCTACTCCCGTCTCATGAAATGTTGCAGTGATAAGCGTTGTAGTCGATGACCGACAGTATGAGTGCATGAATGCAGTGATCTTGTCATTGCAACTCTATTTCTGCATTCTCACGAACGCTTTCATCATAACTAACAGTGCAAACACAATGTAAATTAGGGATTCGTTGTGCAGTGTAGACAGCGTCATTGATTAACTGGAGTTTTGGCGAGAGTCCAGAACTCAGTCACCGATAAACTCGCGCTGTGAATGACGTTGATCTGATTTTGCAGAGGAGGTCTTTCTTTAGTCACACTATTACGTCATAATGTGACAAAATCTGAAATGAGACTTCTTCGGAGCTTGGTTTTAATAAAAGCTGTTTTTGGACTAACGAGAAAGTAACAGAGGAGTTCTGAAACTTACAGGATGTTTATATAGTACAATGACCTCTTGCATGTCAAAAGATCAAGGAAAATTTGATTTCTCAATTTATGACCCCTTTAATATTAAAGTGCACCTATTATGCCCCTTTTTACAAGATGTAAAATAAGAGTGTGTATGTGAAGTTTTAGCTGAAAATACCCCATAGATCATTTTTACAGCATGTTAAAATTGCCACTTTTTGGGGGGTGAGCAAAAACGCGGCTTTTTGTGTATGTCCCTTTAAATGCAAATGAGCTGCTGCATGTTGCCCACTTTCAAGAAGAGGGCGGAGCTTCAAGAGCTCATTCTTCAGTGGCAGGACATCTCATCTCACTGAATGAAAATGTCAGAACAGAAACTGTACTAGCAGTGTTCATTTTGAACCAGAGTCGGACAATAATGCTTACAGAGCCAAAGAATATATTCTGCATGGAGATAGAACAGGTATAGTTTAGTTTAATTACGGTTATAACATATTTGTCATCTTGCTTTTATCTGAAGTTTATTGTTCTTCACACAAAGGATGAAGCACAGAAAATCACTGTAAGAGCTGAGTAAAACAGTGCAAGAATTGCGCATTAAAGTCTTATCCATAAACTCTCTCTCTCCCTTGCATTATCATCAATGTACACCGCGAATTACACACAAACACTTGTTACAATTAACAGTAAACAAATATATACAGACCTTTTCAGTGGGTGCTTAATAAACTGAAAAACTTTATATCCGTAAAACGACTCTGATGAACTGTAATAAAGTGCGTTTTCTACCTTTCATTACTGCCGACTGATCTGGAGACTAAGCTGGATCAAAAACACAACAGTTGGTACTGATCCATCCTCGAGTAACAGCTTTTTGGCAAAGCCTGCTTTGTACGGACCCTCGTTCACAAAGCAGTCTGGTTTAAAATGATTTGTGCAAACATAAACGCATTTAGGTAGAAACGCATTTAGACTGCTATGTTCATTCTTACATCCAACAACAAAACACCTCAATCGCTTAGAAGACATTCTTGTCTACAGCTGCTCTGGCGTCGAAACAATGGCGGTCTGTGTACAGCTCACTCAGGGCGGGGTCTATGGTAATACGACGGTGTCAGTCAACAGTTGTGGGTGGGGTGTAAGTCCATCTAATTCGATCCAATGGCGGCATTCAAATTAGCGGTGAAGGTCTCATGCGTGTTCCGTCTCTTCCCATGGTAAAGGGACTTTTAATTAAATGCAATACATTTTATCTTATGTATTAACTCGTTTCATCTGACTCCAAAAAATGAAAAAGTTTTTCAATGATATCATTAAATATACGTTAATGTTTGACTATTCCTTTTAACTCCAATGGAAATGAAGTCAAAGTCTGTTAGAATAATCAAATATAACAATTTATTATGTCAGGTAAAAGTATTATGCCAATTTCATAATCAGTTCAAAGATCATCGATACAGGACATCAAATGCTTTAGGATAAGAGAAATAGATGCAAACCCAACATTTAAGAACTACATGAGCCAACCTCACGGGCTGATCTGAGATACAGAAAGAGCCACGACTCCTTGCTGCATTCCATTAAATAGCCAGAACTTCTTTACAATGGTAATTTGCATTCAGGTTACACCTTATTTTGGGGGTAGGGGAGAAAGGCCATTTGCATAGAGTCCACCTTCCTTTGTGTGTCATCTCTAAACTTCTAAAAAAAATTATTAGCTTTTGTTTTACCAATTTGGAAATGAGACATCTGTACCACTCACCCTGCAGTTTAAATTATACTAAACAAAATACTCAATGATAATCATTCACATTAAACCATATTCTTATGTGAGTTTGTATGCGTCACTGAGAGAGAATGAAATGTAGATGAGGTGAGACTTTTGTCTCCGGGGAAGAGGGGGGAAGCCAAATGTTAATTTCCAGCTTCAACCAGTTTTCTTCAGTCTTACAGGGGCTTGTGCAAAAGGACGTCACATTGCCCCGAATCTGAAAACGGCTTGCTCGGAGACACTGCTTATGATTTATGTGCATTAAAAAAAAGCACTGGGTGGATTTTTATCATTATAGGGTGGTTTGTACACACACTGTCAACACACATTTACTGTATTTTCAAACACCATGTGAAAGTGAATTTTGCATAATTTAAGTGCCCTTTTAAAATAATGCAGAATCATTAAGAATGAACATGATCCGACCAAGAGCATATTTATAAATTAACATTATACCAAAATGGACAAATGAGTGAAAAAGATATCTCTGACCACAATCATGGTTGGTCTGTCTCGCAAAGTTTCTACAGAATTGTTTAAAAAAAAATCCTGTGGGGGAAATGAATGGGATGTTTACTTCCAGAACCCGACTTGTGCCTTCTGTTGAGATTTACGCATGCACTCATTTCCCCGCAGCTAAAGAGGGAGAGAAAGATCGTCTGAAGACATGGAGCACAGAGCTGCGGCAGGAGAGAGAGACACTAGAAGACCAAGTCGGCCATCTCAGCAACTCTATAACGGTGAGAGAATCCTTAAGTTCATATCATCCACTTTTCCTCTGCGCGATGAGTCATACCACTGAAATTACATGTGAAATCTAAATGTGATGTTAATTCATCCCGTACCTCCATAACTGTATAATGATGAGATTTTGGTTGTATGAGTCAGCAGCACTGTCCTCTCTCCCTTCACAGAGATGTATGGACAGCAAGAACAGCGTACTGGCCCAGCAGAGAGAGATGGAGGCTTCGCTTGAGAAGATGAAAGGGCTGGTGCGTCTGATCAGAGGGATCCAGTTGTCTCCCTTCATCTGCCCTGGGCTCATGGCTAACGGAGAAATGTCCCACAATGGAGCTTCCAAAGCCAGCAGCTCCAGTGCGGTCACCACAGACACAAACAACAACACAAATACCGCAACAAGCTCCTCAGAAGCTATGATTATAATTGGCCCCCTCACAAACACAAGCGATACCTTAAACCAGATCGCCACTAATAATAACGTCGAGGCTGCAAGCGCAAAGAGCGATGAGGGCAGTGAGGAGAACGCACAAATCATCAGCACGTCCAGAATCAGGAGCGAGCCCACAAATGCAAACGCCACAGCTTTCAGCAATAACAGCAGTAACCAGGCAGTTCTGAGTACCAATGGAACCATGCCCACCGGGGAGGAGGGTACAAAAAAACATAAAAACAATAACAACAGTGACCTCAGCGTCATCCCACAGGGCCTCCTCGGCCCGATCGTACCCCTTACAGAAGTGACAGAGGGGGTAAAATAGCATTGACCACCCCAAAGCGTGCCAGTTAACAGTGTTGTTGTTTTGTGTTGTTGTTTCATCTCTTGTATCTATGAGGGAAAGAAAATCCATAGTGCCATTTACTACATGCAGGAAGGAGGTTCCTAAAGTACCAGCAATGTGTATGCTAACGTATGCACACCGAAAAGATTTCTACAAAGAATAATGATATAGAAAAGAGTAATAAAATTTAAAGATATCACACCATTGTGTGCCTGATACAGTTGCCATAGCACCTCTGAGTGGGAAAGCTTCTGAAGGCTGGATCGGGGAAAGGTCTCGTCCTGCTAGATGAGTAGTGCAGCTTCCTATCAGGTCCTGTAGCTCTGATCTAAGACATAAGATATGACGCGTCGAGGAGTTTAGTATCCGTTTTGTCTGTGAAACGCAGCCGAGGTGCAGTTGTTTCGTCTAGTTTTCTGTTGTAAAAACAGGTTCTTTATCACACTGACAGAAATACAGGTCTTCCAGGTGTTCTGCTGGAGGTTTAACTATTATCATTTGCATTTGTCTACTTTGTGGTGTTTTTAAAACCCGAAAACAACATTTCTGTAAATATGTTTTGCTATTTTTACACATGACCTTATTTATAATTTTCTTCTTTCTTACAAAAATATTCTGTAGTTCTGTTCTGCCAAATAATCGATGCCACAGGGAACTATTCTTTTATGTTACTCTGAACATTAAATAGATATTTAAGAGTAGTAGAGTAGTATTTGTAGTGTCAGTCCTGAAGTGTCTGTGAGGTAAATTCTGACCATGCCTTATCTACTGACCAGATGTGATTTACTGAGTGCGCCGTTCAAGCGCAATCACAGAAGGGAATGATTTGAGACTTCTCTCACGTCACTCTCATTTCCACATCCAGAAGACTTTTTAGGTTGTTTTTTTTTACCCAGACTGTAGCAGGGGTCTCATGCCTTGTCCAACGACTTACGAGGAATCATGCAGTCAGAAATATCCCGTAAAACCGGTGTGCCAGTAACGTTATGCTTATGGGCCAATTTAAGGGCTTCTGTTCTGTATCGTTTTAACACGCATGGTGTCACTTTACTTGGTGACAACACTGTTCTGTAAACCTGTCCAAAAGCACAACACAGCAGGCGTACGTTATACGTGCCTAGCGCAACTACTTCACCATTGTCTCCTAGGGGCTGTTCTGTTAACGCTTTACTTTCTTTACATTTCTCTAACGCTCTCTCACCACTGTATATTTCACAGTGTGTGACTGCACATGAACAAGCACAGACAAACACTTGTAACACCTGAGATACAGCTGCGGTAGCTTGAACACTGGATCATGTGCCAAGATGACACTTCCATAGTGTTTTTAAAAAGCACAAGAAATAATCCAGAAACAGTGG
This sequence comes from Rhinichthys klamathensis goyatoka, assembly GCF_029890125.1. NCBI lineage: Eukaryota > Metazoa > Chordata > Actinopteri > Cypriniformes > Leuciscidae > Rhinichthys > Rhinichthys klamathensis. The sequence goes on from NW_026606885.1 coordinate 56,880, forward strand.
TGTCGAACACACAAGGGGTGCGTCGCTTTTGATAAAATACAGAAATATCTACAGTGTTTATATCTTCATTTCAGGTTTGTGAGTGTTTTCAATGCTGAACATGCAGCTCTGGCCTGCAGTAGCCTCTGTGTATTGGTTGCCTTAAGTTCTATAGACTATGTTAGGCTGTTTCATAGTAGTGTTATGACTTGTCTGTGTCTTAGTCAGTTGTCAGCAAAACGAGTGTTTTTTTCCCTTTTCCGTAACAGAACCTACTTTGTCATACAGTGTGTGATCATTCTGGTTGTGTTAGTGAGGACAGTGCCTGCGCTGCCTGTAGTGAATCTGAACTCTACACATAAGATCTGAAGTGCTTATGTCTTTTAACAATACACAAAATTAATTGCTGGTATGTTCGTTCACGTTTTTATGAAAAGACTTTACTTTTAGTTAAAACGATTCCATTCCAGTCTGATGATCTGGGTATCTGTCCTTCATTTTATAAGGCATCTGAGTTTTCAAGAGGATACTAGTGCTGAAAACTACTCTTACCATCTCTTTCTACGGCAGAAATAGGAAGAGTAGTATGCGGTTCCGAATTCAGCAAATGTTTCAACAGTCACAGAAGTATTCACACATTTTGTCTGATGAAAGTTAAGAAGTATTTCATCACAATTGCGAAAATTCCCAAGTAACATGCAGAGAAGCTGCGTTCTGTTTGGTGGTTTGTCAGGCTTCTCGGTGCATTTAAAAAATAAATAAAAGGGAAAAGAGCCCTTACATAAATGCTCATCAGATGTGACATTTGCAAATGTCATCTCCCGTCCTTTAGGGCCATGAATCCTGAGGCCAGATGTGGCTAGTAGGACTGACAGAGCTTCTGTGACAGATGTTCTCTGATGAGATAGATGGGAATCTACTGTGTCTCCTCATTCATGTTCCTTACACATAAGAATTGGGTATTGTGTCCTGAAGTGTGTGAAATCTGATTTCCTCAGATATTATAGTGTTTACCGAGAGCTCAGGCTTTTGTTCATGTTTTCAACACGCATAGTAATGCTTATTAAGAGTCACATTCTTGCACCTCATGCTGTTACCTCATTCAGGTTGATGAACCCCTCAAGTAAAATTAAGGATAGATTATTGCACCGTGAAAGTATCAGTGCTTAATCTAATGTCCTTTACTATAAATTAAAAACACAATTTACATCAATTTGTTGTATAAAATTGTCTAGATTATTTCATAATGGTTTTTGAAAGGGATGTGTATTGCTCTTTTGTTTAATTTTTTTTTAGTTTTCTAACATTTTTGTATGTTTTGTTTCTTAATCTTGTGTGTTGCCTGATGTCTGTTTACCTTTTCTCATAGAATTCAAGTCCATGTGTAAGTTATTTGAATATATAACTTCATGAATTCTTTCTGTTGAGGAGGCTGGTTATTACTGGAGCATTTGATCAATTTGTATTTATTTATTTTTACCATTTTTGCTAAATAAAATTGTAAATTAAATAGTCTGTTTTTCTCTCTAGATGCATTTTACATTAAGCAACAAATGGATATTTTAACACTAATACTAATACATGTAAAGAATACAACCACAAAGCCATACTGTAACCCATTTTGGAAACATTTTTCTCCACAGAGTGAATTGTGCATGCTGCCAGAATATAGAAAGTCTAAAAACAGCTGCCTAAAATGGAAAATATCACATGATTGGTTCTGTCCCCTCATGACATTTCAATATCATAGAGGCACATAAGAATGAAAAACAGCATCAAAATACCAAGTTACAAGACATAGATCATCATCTGCCAGACATAGATCATGTCATTTTAGACACGACTTAATAATACTAGACAAGAATGAATCCAGTGCCTATAAATATGCATTTATGACTTCTCACACATAAAATGAAATTTAAATACAGAATGAATGTTGCACTGAAAGGCCGCTACTTACAGTAATAGTGATGCAAAAGCAGTACACTGAGCTCAAGTGGTCAAATGGATCCTTTATAGACATTAAAGGATCTACTTTCTCTTAAACCAGTTTAATGCACAGAGAGTGGGTATCAACATTTTGTTTTTTGGTCCGACACATCAGCTTCTAGCTCAATCAGTGGCAAAAGTTTGAGTTGGGACTACCTGTTAGTCCGTTTTAACAGTCATTGTTTGGTGTTGCCAGTGGCACATTCATTACACACTGCACCTTTAAAAAACACACTGCTGCTTATTGCTGTCTGACATAAACATACAGATAACACTGTCCATGATGGTATTTGGACACCCAAAAGGCACTTGTTCTTCTCTGAAAGGTAGTCATGCCAGGACACAGCACTATAGTTGTCAGGTCTGAACTGCATTTAGTCCTTGTCACCATTGCATGGTTTTACTCCGTGTGAGTTTGTTTTTGAGCGCATGCCTCATCTGCAGCATCCGTGAGCGCTTGTCCATAGCCAGCAAGTGTCGCTGAAACTCCTGCCGCACTTCACACACCAGCTGCCCGAACACAGCCTCCACTGCTGAAGTGTCCTCTGCTACAGACAGCTCAAAGAAACTGCACCTACATCACCAGTGAAACCTTAACTTTAACACACACAGCTAAACCTTCACATCCAAATAGTAAGTGATGTAACAGGGCCATTGAAGATCATCTAAAAAGTGTGCTTAGAATTTTGACTGGTAGTGAATTGAATATCTGGTAGTGAAGTGATTATCTTATTATTATTATGACAAAATTCTGTAGTAAATAAATTGCCCCTTTTAATTTAGGAAATTGTGAGTAATCCATGAAGTGTATAGGAATTAATTGTAATTATTATAATCAAATATATTTATATTATTGTTAAATATTATTATAAAATATTACTATAAATATTATTATTTTGCCCAAAAAACAAGGTGAGTGAATATTTAATTGGAAATGCATATGGTGTCATTCTGTAATTTTGATTTGCGGTAGTAATACAAAAATGTTAATAATTATTTATGAAGCTACACTGCCGTTCAAAAGTTTTGGATCGGTAAGATTTTTAATGTTTTTAAAAGAAGTCTCTTCTGCTCACCAAGGCTACATTTATTTGATTAAAAATACAAACAAAAAATAATAATATTGTTAAATATTATGACAATTTAAAATAACTGTTTTCCATTTTAATATACACTCACCTAAAGGATTATTAGGAACACCATACTAATACTGTGTTTGACCCCCTTTCGCCTTCAGAACTGCCTTAATTCTACGTGGCATTGATTCAACAAGGTGCTGAAAGCATTCTTTAGAAATGTTGGCCCATATTGATAGGATAGCTATCAATATTGATAAATATTGATAAATACCATATTGATAAATGTTGGCCCATATTGATGAGTGGTACCCGGTGGGGTCTTCTGCTGTTGTAGCCCATCCGCCTCAAGGTTGTGCGTGTTGTGGCTTCACAAATGCTTTGCTGCATACCTCGGTTGTAACGAGTGGTTATTTCAGTCAAAGTTGCTTTTCTATCAGCTTGAATCAGTCGGCCCATTCTCCTCTGACCTCTAGCATCAACAAGGCATTTTCGCCCACAGGACTGCCGCATACTGGATGTTTTTCCCTTTTCACACCATTCTTTGTAAACCCTAGAAATGGTTGTGCGTGAAAATCCTAGTAACTGAGCAGATTGTGAAATACTCAGACCGGCCCGTCCGGCACCAACAACCATGCCACGCTCAAAATTGCTTAAATCACCTTTCTTTCCCATTCTGACATTCAGTTTGGAGTTCAGGAGATTGTCTTGACCAGGACCACACCCCTAAATGCATTGAAGCAACTGCCATGTGATTGGTTGATTAGATAATTGCATTAATGAGAAATTAAACAGGTGTTCCTAATAATCCTTTAGGTGAGTGTATTTTGAAATGTAATTTACTCCTGTGATCAAAGCTGAATTTTCAACATCATTACTCCAGTCCTCAGGTCACATGATCCTTCAGTAATCATTCTAATATGCAGATTTGATGCTCAAAAAATATTCATTATTATTATCAATGTTGAAAACAGTTGTGTACAAATTTTTTTTTTTTTTCAGGATTCTTTGATGAATAGAAAGTTCAAAAGAACAGCATTTATTTGAAATAGAATCTTTTGTAACATTATAAATGTCTTTACTGTAACTTTTGATCAATTTAATTGATTCTTGATTAATAAAAGTATTGATTTCTTATATTTATTTCCCCCAAAAAATAAGATAAAAATTCTTACTGACCCCAAACTTTTGAACGGTAGTGTTTAATATTACAAAAGCTTTCTATATCAGATAAATGCTGTTCTTTTGAACTTTATATTCATCACAGACTGTTTTCAACATTGATAATAAAGATAAATGTTTCTTGAGCATCAAATCATCATATTAGAATAATTTCTGAAGGATCATGTTGTAACACTGTCAATATATTGAGAGTGTTACAATGTGACACTGAAGACTGGAGTAATGATGCTGAAAATTCAGCTTTCATCACAGGAATAAATTACACTTTACTATATATTCACATAGAAAACAGCTGTTTTAAATTGTAATAATATTTCACAATATTACTGTTGTTTTTGTATTTTTAATAAAATAAATGCAGCCTTGGTGAGCAGAAGAGATTTTAAAAACATTAAATATCTTACAGATCCAAAACGTTTGACTGGTAGTGTACGTCAAACACATGTAAATGGCATGGCTGATTCTCACATAAAAGATTTATGAAGAACACATGGAATATCAAGGAATTAATTATTTTATTAGAAAAAAAATGTGGTAACACTTTATTTTACAGTGTCCTTGTTACACGTTACATGTAGTTACTGTAGTATAAATTATGCATAATTGCATGCAACTAACCTTAAACCAATCCCTAACCCCATAGTAAGTACATGTAGTTAATTATTAATACTCAGTACTTCAATGCATAATTACACTGTAACACATACACCTTAAAATAAAGTGTGACCAAAAATGTTTCCAAAAACCAACACCCTACTGGGTTAATTTTACCTCCTTTAAGCATTCTAGGGTTAAACAATTCAGTTATATTAACCTATATTTGTATATACTTCATACTATCAAACTATCTTACTATCATGAACCTGTGCAGTTATCAGTGAGAGCAAAGCATACTGACCCGAGGTCCGAGGCTAAAACCTGTCCCTCATCCGTCCTCACCACTCGGCCGTTCTCCATGTCACATTTATTGGCAACAATGACTGTTGGAATACCTGGAAGACACGCAAAGACATACACAGAATGAAGTAATGGATGCTGTAGCTCTGAAGAAGAACAGACTACCATTAAAATGACAGTACCTGGAGATGGATGGTATAATAAAAGACTGCAGTGTTGTGATACTTTCTCTCTCTCTTTATCTCTTTCCACGTATCTATCTGTCATTAACAAACTCACACTCACAGACTGCAGTGTACTATATTAAGAGTTCATGCCTGAGGTGAAATCTCTGAACTGAGACCAATTAAGGCAGGCTGAGTCACACTGATGGATAACAGCGCTATTCACTAGTTGGAGGGTCCGTACACATAAACATGACTGCTCGAAAAAGTGCTAATAACAGAATATTGTTACTATTTGTCCTCAGTCACTATGCTCCCAGAGTGATCATTCACAGTCTGATAGGCCTTACCGAGCGTTTGTTTAACATGGTCAATCAGTCTCTTCAGGCGCGACACAGCCTCAAAACTGCTGCGATCCGTCACGGAGTACATGATGAGGAACCCATCGCCCCATTTAATGGAACTCTCCAGAGAGGACACAGCAGGTCCTACACACTCCTGAACACAAACAGATTCACACATTTGAATAGTTCTTCATCTCCTGCATGTGAGTGAATGTGTGCGATGCAGTGAGGATAGAGATGACGCACATCTAGACTTTCACAGATGTGATTCTGAATGCAATTCTGGAGCACAAAGGATGTGAACTAAATTCCCACAAACCAAAACCTCCTGCTTCTCAAATGGAGTTCCCAATCCTGGTCTTTGAGTCCCCCCGCACTGCAGATTTTGTCATTATCTAAAAGGATAGTAAAGCCAAAAATGAAAACTATGTCATTATTTACTCACCCCTATGTTGTTCCATCTTATTGGCACCTGTGGAATACAGAAGATGATATTTTGAAATTTGATATTTTTGTCCATATAATGAGTCAATGGAGTCCAAAGTTATTTTGGACCCCACTGTCTTTCATTGTATATAAGGAAAAAAGCATACAATGCTTCAATGTGGTCTATACTGTATGTTTTTGTGTTCCGCAGAAGAAAGTAAGTCATACAGGTTTGGAACGACAAGAGAATGAGTAAATGATGGCAGAATTTTCATTTTTGGATAAAATATGCCTTCAACACACCTGATTTATATCATCAGCTCATAAGTACTGGGTGTGTCACATAAGGGAGTCATCCAGAATATCAGACCCGCTACTCTACTGCACTCACACAGATGGTAATGCTTCATTCTAATCCTATGAATTAACATGTGCCGCTCTCTACTGTGTAACATGATCAATGGCAGGCAGGCTGTTAAAGCCGCTCCACCAGCCTGAGATTCAGCCCAGCAGACATGAAAGGAATGGAATGGTTCAGAGAGTCCTGTGTCTCATCAGCCGTTTGACAAGGCAAGATCATCCTGTGGATAAATATGCGTGTAGAACAGCACGCCAGCAGATGCACAGTCACAAAGAGATGGTCCCTTAATAGGTAAGAGCTAACACTGTAAGATATCATCTCAAGTACACTGTACCTTATTAACAGTGTCTAAAATCTCCAGTTCAATCGCCTCCTTCTCCACGATTTTCTGACACCTGTAGGTGACCTCTGAGACACAAAAAGTGTATGGCATGTCATATGATGCACTGAACTCAACTGCAATACAGTTACACAAATGTATACAGAGTGAAAAGGGCTATATTCTGTTGCTTTACAATGATAGGGGAGGTATGTTTTCACATGGTCAACAGATCATCAGTGTGTAAGTATTTAATTTGTGTTACCCCTTTTATGTTCATACTCTCCAATAAAACGCCTGGTGATGAATCTGACACACAGAGCTGGAGTTCAAAAGAGAAAAACAGAGTTATTACAGTCGTCGAGATATAATATATAATCATTGAACCCAATAACACTGCAGTGTTACCTGTCTTCCCACAGTTATCTCTTCCCAGCACAACGAGCTTCGCCCTCAGCATCTTCCGTACAGACATGATCACTGATAATATTATATCTGAATAGTATAACACTCAGGCAATAAATGACTGCAGCCAATATATGTAACAGATGCGAATTTTCCCACGGGTTAAGCGTGGCTGAACTTGCGGGACGCTAGACATGACAGATAACTGCGGCATAGATGCAACTCTGAATCTAATACAAAGTTAAAATACAAGGTACAGTGTTAAAGAATGAAACAAACCCTTCCAGAAATACTTACTTTGCTCCCGAAAGTTAAAAGTGCGAAGCGCAAACGAGCAACGCTTGACTCTATATCATTGTGTTCCAGTGGAGACTCTTGTGGAGTTCATATGCTGCAGATTCTGCTGCTTCTCAGCTCTCCGGATGTCTTCTTTTAGTAATGACATTAGACACACACACACACACACACACACACCGGACAGAAGGCCTACGTCATTGTTCGGCGCGGTCTCTCTATTTATTCCACACATTCATCACCGGGCTCGACTGCGAGACTCATTAAACAACCATCTGATTTATCGCCTTTGACAGTCGAGCCTCCGGAGCAGCAGAGCAGTCTACTTGGTCTTGCCGCCAACAAAACCATTAATTAACCCGGGGTAAAATTAAAAGCTTTCTATTCTGGCCCCGATATATCTTTTACTCAGATTAAACAGCATCATTGGGATATCTGTGAGAGGACGGAACTCATAATAGGTAAGGTACATGATCTAAAACAAAATTCACTAGTTTAATCTGAAAAGAGCTGAGATCATAAATAACTAACAAGAAGTTTGCCTTGTTTGGAAAGTAAGCTGTTAAAAGCAAGTTTTGAAACAAATATATAAACAGACACGATACTGTTGAGGTTTAATTTATTGATTTCTTCTTTTTACAGGTCAATGTTTTTTTTAGTAAAATATCAATAAGGATGTTAAAATGATAATAATCTGTAATAAAAACCCCTGTCTATTTTCATATCATTCCTAAAGTACTAGTAAATTGCCGAAGTTTAAAAAAGACTCCAGCTTTGCGTTTTGTGTGTGTGTTCACAGGACCAATACAGAGTAACGAAACAACACATTCGGGATAGTTCACCCAAAAATGAAAAGTACGTATCCTCATGTCATTCTAAAACCGTATGACTTTCTTTCTTCTGTGGAACATTAAGCGAAACGTCTCAGTGTTTTTCCTCTGTGCATACAATGGGATCAATTGTCACTAAAACTGTTTAATTACCAACATTCTTAAAAATATCATATTTTGTGTTCCGCAGAAGAAAGTCATATAGGTTTGGAACGACATGAGGGGGAGTAAATGATAAGTGACAATTTTCATTTTGGGTGAACTATCCCTTAAAGGGTTAGTTCACCCAAAAATGAAATTTCTGTCATTAATTACTCACCTTCGTTCCAAACCCGTAAAACTTTTGTTCATCTTCGGAACACAAATTTTTGATGAAATCCGAGAGGTTTCTGAACCAGTCATAGGCAGCAATGTCATTGCAACTTTCAAGGCCCAGAAAGGTAGTAAAGACATCATTAAAATAGTCCATGTGACTACGGAGGTTCAACCTTAATGTTATGAAGCGACGAGAATACTTTTTGTGCGCAAAAACAAACAAAAACAACGACTTTATTCAAAAATGTATTCTCTTCTGTGTTAATCTCCTACGCTGTTGACGTTGTAAACAGTGTATCGCTTCCGGGTTCTACGGCAGAACGGCGGCTCACCATTGGCCAGCTCCTGCGTCAGCATCACACGCATGCGTCGTAGTGCTCACGCGAACAGCGTTGGCCAATACTGAGCCACCGTTCTGCCATAGAACTCGGAAGCGATGCACTGTGTTCACAACAGCGTAGGAGATTAACAGGGAAGAGAAGAAATTGTTGAATAAAGTCGTTGTTTTTGTTTGTTTTTGCACACAAAAAGTATTCTCGTCGTTTCATAACATTAAGGTTGAACCACCGTAGTCACATGGACTATTTTAACGATGTCTTTACTACCTTTCTGGGCCATGAAAGTTGCAATGACGCTGCTGCCTATGGCTGGTTCAGAAACCTTTCAGATTTCATCAAAAATATCTTAATTTGTGTTCTGAAGATGAACGAAGGTCTTACAGGTTTGGAATGACATGAGGGTGAGTAATTACTGACAGAAACTTAATTTTTGGGTGAACTAACCATTTAACAAAAAAAAAAAGGCAATGGCATGTGTATTAACGATTAAAAATAATTAAATGGTGAATCCCAAATTCCGTCCTAGCTGAAATGATTTTGGACGATTTCCTGTCGAACTCTTAGAGCCTCTGGATCGACAGTGTCAGTGGGATCGATATCCTCCCCTGATTGGTCCGTGGCCTCAGTCCTCTCAAAAGTCCAGGCATCAAGGCCGGACTGCAGGGAAATATTATGTAGCACACAACAGGCCTGGATGATATGGGAGCATTTCTCTGGGGAATACTGCAGGTAACCCTTTGCCCCATCCAGGCACCGGAAACGTGTCTGAATGGCTCTGAACGTGCGGTCCACAATCTCATGTGTCGTTGTGTGGGCCACGTTATAGCGGTAGTCAGCAGGGGACTCCGGACTCTGCACTGGAGTCATCAACCACTTCTTTAGAGGGTACCGGTTGTCACCTGGAGGCCAGAGACAGAAAACACATGGACATTTTCACAGGTAAACAATACCATAGAATTCTTTGGGAATGTCAAGAATAGGTCTCACTATGGGTCTTACCTAAAAGCCAACCTTCGTCATTGTCTTGCTCTTCAAATAGCTTTGCCACACTGGACTGCTTAAAGACAGCTCTGTCTGTCAGACTACCCGGCCAATGTGTCTCAGCGCTCAGCAGCAGTCCTCTGGCATCACATACTAATTGGCAATTGATTGAGTGAAATCCTTTTTTATTTACATAGGAAGAGTCATCTGCATTGGGAGCTTTAATGGCTATATGTGCACAGTCCACTACTCCCATGACATTGGGAATTCCTGCTATTCTGTAAAACTCCTCTTTAGACTGCTGCCTGGTGGCCTCATCCCTAGTGAAGCCAATAAACTCTGGTGCTTTCTCAATCAGAGCTTTAGTGACATTAGACACACAACGACTCATGGATGCCTGGCTGATGCCAATCGCATCTCCCATCTTGCTCTGGAAGGAGCCGGTTGTGTAGAATCCCAGCGCTGCGAGTATCTGAACATCTGGACTAATGGCTCGTGACCTCTGTGTCCGTCTCAACAAGCTGTCCTTTAGTAGTTCCACCAGGTAATAAATGAACTCACGTGGGAAGCCGAATGTTGTCAGCAGAAATTCATCCGACACTGTCTCGATATCAAATCGATCCAGTGTTTTGTGCCCTCGACCATGCAGCAGCAGGTCACAGTCTAGGATCGCAATAGAGATTGCCATTCCACACACTCAGGAGGACCTATGGACAAATGGCACATGTGAATGTCAGCGAGTGTCATGCAATGCTGTGCCAATAACTAAACCATCCAACACCCACATACACTTGGCTACTTTTGAATGATATATGTTAATTAATAACATTCGCAATTCATAGAAAAGCAATTGGTATGGGAACGAAACGTGCTAAATGTTCCTGCATGCACCGCTGTATTGATTTCTTCAGTGCGTGGCTGCTAACACAAGCCTAGCCTATCCATTCCAAATCACATATTTTTATAACAGCATTTATCTCAAACTGAGCTGGTTAAATCAACCCGTTTGTCGCCTGGTAACCAGCACAGTAAAGTACAGTATTTTACACAAAAACGAACGCAATTAACTCTTGATATAAATGATCTCCCGGTGAATAAATTATCTATCTATTCGAGGACCACAAATGCAGTGGAAACAGTGCGAACGACTAAAAACGTTACCAGAACCGGTGATTGTTTGTGTACGCCGACATTGAAATGTGACGCCACAGCCTTAACAAATTTCCTGTTCACTTTTTGCATTTTCGATAGTTGTATTTGTTACTTTTGACAACAAATTAAGATCGGGGAGATGCATATTAAAATATACCATTATTATAAGTGCTATTATGAAAATTGCATACAGTTATCAGATGTATTTAACCATTTTTCACTAAATAACGAAAGTGGTGTGGTTGAATCGGTACAGGCAACACGTCATTCCTGACCTAGCCAAACAAGCAACATAAACAAAAATGGGGCGCCCGTCAGTGTGTGATGTTGTGGTGCTACGATGTGATTAATTGAAAATACAGGATCGTTTAGGCTGTATTTTACCGTTTCACACAATCAGCTACGGTGAGCTGCACCGTTAACGTCATACTCTGCGTGTTAACAGTTGAATCTCCACTCTGTGATGAGCTGTAAGTATGTGCGCGTGTTTTGCTAAGGTGTTAGCATTGACTGCAGACATACAGATGATTGTAAACAACTTGAGATGTTTGGCTGTCGAAAACAAATGGCGAGTCTGCTGTTTCAAATCTCTACTCGGATGAACGCACTGTGTCAGTTGACATTGATTGTTATAAATCTGTTTTTGAAGAGAAGAGTGCTGTTGTTATTGTTTTCTATTGAGTAACGTACATTATTAAATGCTTAGAGGCGAGCTGTCAGAGATGTGACAGTATTAATGACACTAAGACATCAGTGAATTCGTTTATTATTACTCTTATTAAGGTGGGATGGTGCAAAAGATGACCCCACCACCATATTGTATTTTTTTCTTTTGACTATACATTGCACAAAATCCCAACTCAACACATTTGGTGAATGGCTATGCTCTTCTTCATTTTTTCATGTCATCTGAATATCAACATTTTTTGTCAGTCGAAACAGTTGTGAGGTTAACTGATCTAATTTTATGTCTGTGGAAAGTATTGATCTGTCATCATGGTAGTATGTTGAATATCAAAGTTTTCGTGTCTTTGTTAATGAAGGATTTGTGGACAAATTAATGTTTTTAGATTTGTGGAGTTTAAAAATATAGGCTAGTTTTTACTTTAAAGTGAAAAGATTATTCTGCCCTCAGAACAGAAGACATGTTATTATTATATTATAATAATAATGTAATAATAACATTATTATATTGTGTTTATTCAGTAATTCCACAAGTTAGATGTTCATGTCAGACATCTTGGCTATTCATAAAACCTATAGGATAACGCTGTGAAAACATTCAGTTTGAATTCAGTGTTGTTGACAACTTCAATTAAAATATAATCAATTAAAAATGCATTCATGTGCCTGTTATATGTAATCGAATAAACTGGGATTCTGCTTTGTCTGTCTATTCAAATATTCAACTAAATTGTCCAAATAGAATAGATTTAGTATTTTACATTAATGACACTATTTCACTTTAATCTATATTAAGCTAAAGTAATTTATACATTCTGTAAAAGTTTACCTGTGGAGTGGAGTAAGATGGCCTCTTGGAATAATATATATTCATTTCCCCTGATAACACTTTGGCTGATAAATTGTCATCTTGTAGATGTTGTATCTAAAAATGTTATGATTTTATAATATTTGTAAAAAAAAAAAAACATTTTTTACATTGTTCTTAATGGGACATCTTCCCCTACTAATTGACTTGACTTTTAATTATGCGTGTTATATACCTTTTCGATTACTGTACTATATTATCTGTAAAGTATATCAGCTCTTCCACTGTTTACTGAGAAAACTGTCTTTCGTTTGTATGCCTTAGGCTTATGCGACAATGGATAGTGATCTGAGCCCACAGGACAAGAAAGACTTGGATAAATTCATCAAATTCTTTGCCTTGAAGGTGATTGCATTAAACAATACATTATAAGGTTTTGTTGCATCCATGAAATCTGGTCTCCCAGTCGACACAGTGATGATGTACTTTGTTTTACCTGTGTGTCTTTCAGACCGTGCAGGTTATAGTTCAAGCCCGACTTGGAGAGAAGATCACCACTTGCTCATCTTCATCACCGACCGGTTCAGACTGGGTAAAACACATTGAGGATGCTCCTTTTACGAAGAGCCCTGTTTTCTTTACATCATAACTAACATGAACTCTGTTTGTCTGTGTGTCTTTATGTTCTCTCTCTCAGTTTAATCTGGCAATAAAAGACATCCCGGAGGTGACTCATGAGGCAAAAAAAGCTCTTGCTGGACAGCTGCCTGGCATCGGCCGATCCATGTGTGTGGAGATCTCCCTCAAAACCTCAGAGGTCTAGTCTTCGTTTTTGTTCACTCTCTATGTAATAACAGTATTATGATAAACATGAAACAAAATGTTTAAAATGCCTAATATTTTTACTTGAGTATTAATGAGTTATGTTTACCAATGCAGGGAGACTCCATGGAGCTGGAGACATGGTGTTTGGAAATGAATGAAAAGTAAGCACTCTGATCCCCTTCACATTCAGATGTCAACTGCTCTGTGTAGAGGTTGGTAGGTACATTAACAACATATACCAGGACATAACTACGGTTTTGATTTTTTTCCAGGTGTGATAAGGACATTAAAGTGTCCTATACAGTTTATAATCGGCTGTCTCTACTGCTCAAATCTTTACTGGCCATCACAAGGGTGACACCTGCTTACAAGCTTTCACGTAAACAAGGCCATGACTATGTCATACTCTACAGGTACTCAACACACTTCCTTCAATGTCCACAAAGCCTCATAATAATACATGATTTCATGCAGGGAAACCATTTCCAATCAGATTTTGCTACATTTCTTGAGACTGTTATATAACTGAATTGAATCAACACTGAAGTGACTTGAGCTGAATATGATTAAATTACATTATTGTCTGTAGAGCTGCTTATAGCTGAATTCAGCTTGTTTCTCATTTAATTAACTTTGCACTTGTTGAACTAAACTCAATTCACACTGAGCTGAATAATGACACTATTATCTTCTGTAGAGCTGCTTTATTGAACTGAGTTCGTTTCATAATTACTGAACTCTGCAACATTCACAGTGTTGAACTAAATAATGAATAATGACACTTTTCTTTTTAGAGATGCTTTACAGCTGAAATTGTATTTGTTTAATAGTTAAAGAACTTTGCAACATTAATACTGTTATTTCTTGTTTATTACTGTGAAGCTGCTTTGAAACAATCTGTATTGTATAAAGCTCTATATAAATAAATGAATTGACTTGACATTATCTTAATAATATGTCTTTGATAGGATCTATTTTGGAGATGTCCAGCTGACAGGTTTTGGGGAAGGTAATACTGTGAGGAGCAAAATACTAATAAATGTTGTGTAGATATTCTCCAGAGAGCCGTGTATTTGTTCAGATTCTTCACGTTTCTCCGCAGGGTTCCAGACAGTGCGAGTGGGTATTGTAGGCACTCCCATAGGCACCATCACTTTGTCCTGTGCATATCGCACTAATTTGGCCCTCATGTCTTCAAGGTATACATTACAGCTTCCCGTATGCAACACGTTTAAAAGATTGGGCATTCTGGTTATTGTAGTTTTGTAGTGGTTTTGTGCTAGATGTCTTTGTGTTTTTTCACAGGCAGTTTGAGAGGACAGGCCCCATCATGGGTATTATCATTGATCATTTTGTGGAGCGACCCTTCACTAATATGGCACACATGCATCCTTGCAGTTACAGGTGTGAAAAAGCATAGTCACAGAATAGATAGTCTACTGTTTAAACGTTTGGAGTCAATAAGATTTTTGTTTTACAATTTTACAAAAAAATGTCTATTTCATATAAATGCTGTTCTTTTTAACTTTCTATTAACGCTCCAGTCCGTAACTTTTTTAAGTTAAAAATAATCCAAAATAATTATATTAAAAAAAACTTATTCTGCCAGTGGTCAAAACTATCTGCTTGCCATAGCTAGATTCAAAACGGTTAGCTTGTAATAATGATTTTAATTCCAGTGGTACTGGTGGGTTTCCGCGGGAAATTCGAGCATGTCTTTGCGTCATTACGTCACACCCGTACACATAAAGAAGGAGTTTCGGCTCCTTCGGCTATACTGCGCGTGACGAGATGTTTAGATGTATAGGCTTTTCTCGCAGCACTTTACATAATTAAACTTATGGCATCCAGGAAGATTCAAACAACAATCATCAGTGTCAACTGGAGATTCAGCAGTTATAAAACACAAAAGACTTCGTACTTCGGATTTAAGGTGGCTAGAGAAAGAGAAAGAAACCGTCTCATGCGAACACAAGGATTTAAACATCGGCGGGGCTTTTGAAAAGTGCGTGAACTCCGTGTTTTGAAGGGGTTCGAAACGGAAGAAGAGACGGCTTTTTTCTGCTGAACAAGTAAGACATTTCAATAGTTCAATCGTGTAACAGTACGTTTTCTTAATTCACACAGTTATGGAGTTTCCTTTGTTGTGCCTTTCTCGTTTTGCTATTATGGAGAATATGAATTCTGAACTACACAGGTAACCATAAAACACATTAAATTTAACATTAGTCACGCTATGCTGATGTGATGTTGTTAACATGAATTTGAGAACAAAGTAGGCTATAATTTGCACGGTTGCTGTAAATCGCGTTGATTAAATCTAACGAAGCTTATCATGTCGAATGCTTTTTCCCCCTTAGTTGGTCAGAACAAAAATGGATGTTACTTACTTGTTCAGAAGACATTTTCTTATGAAAATTCTTATGTTGGTCAAACTTTCAAAAAGTGAATCTGTGATTCTGTATGACAGTATCCACACAGCGCGGTGACTGACAGCAGCACTCGCCTCAAAGCACTGTGTTCATCCGCGCTGTTTCATGCCGATTTACAACCCACGTAAAGATGATAATTCCGCGAATCACTGCAGTTACAGATTTCGAACAGAGAGATGGCGACAAAGAGGAAAAGTTACGGACTGGAGCTTTAATCAAAGTTCAGAAAAAAAATTCCGCAAAAATACTAAGCAGCACAACTTTTTTCATTGATGATATAGCAGTATAGAACCTCACCAGTATTGTTAAAAAAAGAAAAGTTTTTTATATTGTTTTTACAGTAGAAAGTTGTACAATAGACCTATGTAATAGTGTCAGCTGTATAGAGCCTTTTTAACAATGTTTAATATTATGTTTAATATATTAATATGTTTAAATTTGTGGGCGGTTTCCAAGCACTCGGGATGAGTTGGAATTAGGCTTCTGCGATAGTCTGTGTTAACGGTGTTACATGGTTTTCAGCCGCACACCGATTCATCACTTGACCACCGCCCCTACTGTACTATTTTTTATAGTAATAAAAATAATTTAGTTCAGTTAGAGAACAGATACTACATTTGAAGTATCTGTTCAAATACTGAACGCTTCTGCTCAATTCAACGTGCGTCGAACGAGAGCCGCAGCACTGATCAGCAGCAGGAGCCAGATTTCATTTATCAGCATGGTGTATGCCGTGTTTATTCATTTAGTTAATTTTAATAGATTTTGTTAATAAAAATGCGCACAGCCGCACTGGCATCCATAAGCAATTTAAAAGTGAGGTGGAAAAGGGGGGGGAACTCTAACACCGGTGTTGACACACGTCAAGGAACCGGTGGGAAATTTTCCTCACCGTCACATCCCTAGTTGGATTTAAACTGTGGATCTAATTCCAGTGTCTCACTTCAACATACTGATAGTACAGGGATTCAAACTGCTAACTGCTTTCTTAACCTCTGGCCTCATACCTCCTCTTTTCTTATTTCTCTCTTAGAGCTCCTGGAGAAGATGAGGGAGGGACTTATGCAGGAATAGAAGACTCTCAGGAGGTGTGCACCACATCCTTTTCCACCTCCCCACCTTCACAGGTAATGCCGTCACTATCACATACTCATCTGTCCCATCAAAAGTAACCCTTTACCACCATCTTTGTGCAGGTCAAGCCTCAATACAGGTGCAGTGCAGCCTGTCATTTAAGAGATTAACTGTTAACCTCTAATAATGGATAAACTGGTGTCCTGATTAGTGTTGTTATTGTAAACTAAAAATAAAACAAATAGTTTTCAGTGTTTGAAAAAACTTCAAATAGAATTTTTGCCTTGGAAACTAAGTAAAATGAAAATGAATTTTTTTTTAAATGAATAAAAAGAAAAAAACGTTACAAAATAACAAATCACACAAACTGAAATAAAAATAAATGAAAGTAAAATGAAAATTAATAAAAAAAATAAAAATAAAAAAAAAATGTAAACTAAAATTAAAATGAAAAATGAAAGTTTAAAAATAAAAGCTATTTCAAAATATTAATGTATATTAAAATAGTTTATGAATAATACTAAAATAACACTGGTCTTGCTGTATTGTGTGGTATTGCAGGGTTCAGAAGACGAATGTTAAAGGAGAACTCTGTCGCAAAATGAACCTTTGGTCTAATAACACATTGGTACCTAGTCAACCGTTCTCTGAGATTTGTTTTCATGATAATCGAATGTAAAGAGTTTTATCTCTAAAAACTGTTTAGCGTATAATGCTAGTAATGGGGGCATATAATAAGTAAAAAGAAATCGCTAGTTTATACCACTAACAAGACTCAAAATAGCCCCACACGAACACAGTAACATAATGAGGGTCCCTACATGCAAAACGAAGCATTGAGAACTTTGTAAGTGTACAGACCGTTTAATAAGAAGTTAAAGATAAAGACAGTCCACCATCTTTGGAAAACAGTCTCGACTAATCAAACCACGAACGACGTGCTAAGTGAGCTGAACTGTATGAAGTTCAGTGAACTTCTGAACTGTATGAATGGCGTTCGTGGTTTGACTAGTCGAGACTGTTTTCCAAAGATGGCTCCTGTCTGTATACACGAAGTGGACTGTCTTTATCTTTATCTTCTTATTAAACGGTCTGTACACTTACAAAGTTCTCAATGCTTCGTTTTGCATGTAGGGACCCTCATTATGTTACTGTGTTAGTGTGGGGCTATTTTGAGCCTTGTTAGTGGTATAAACTAGCGATTTCTTTTTACTTATTATATGCCCCCATTACTAGCGTTATAAGCTAAACAGTTTTTAGAGATGAAACTCTTTACATTCGATTATCATGAAAACAAATCTCAGAGAACGGTTGATTAGGTAACAATGTGTAATCAGACCAAAGGTTCATTTTGCGCCGGAGTTCTCCTTTAACAAAGTCAATACGGTCATAAAATACCATTTATGTGGCTATAGCATCAGATTCTCTCTCTCCCCATTATCTCTTTCTGTGGTAGTGCTTTCATTTCTGTTGCCCTTGTTTTTCTTCCTTTCTCTCTTTCTTTCTTTCTGTGTGCATGTAGTGTGCGTGTACTGTAAGTAAGGCACATTTTAAGACACCTAAGCCGGCTCTGATGGCCACACTGAAGGTTCCCCTCATGGGGCTTGGCATCTCACAGCAAGTGAGTCGTGTGTGTGTGTGTGTGTGTACACGCATGCAGCTGGTAGAATAATTACAAAGAGTGTGTGTGGCCTGGCCCAGTAACCTATATTCCACTGCTTACCCTTCATAACCTCGTATAACCTTTTAATTAAGTAACAGTAAAACCCATCCAAGAGATTGTTTGCACACTGCAATCGCTGCTGCCTTCTCCTTGAGCTCACCTGCCTGCTGTTTTATTTGAATTATTATTGTGTTTGCTCTGACCACTTCTCTGTTCCCTCTTGCTCTCTGCTCTGCAGTGAGGTTAATACAGGACCGGACTTTAAAAGGGCTCTTAATCTGACATTTGACTCCCATTGTGACATGAATCTCTCTCTGTCTCTCAGCTGTACAGCTCTCGTCTGTCATATCAGACTCCGGCCCTGGGAACTGTGGATTTGTGCCATCCTACGACTTGTCCTGCTGCTGTACATCCTCACCAGGTACGGCCCACACACATGCAGGGGCCCCACCCTCACTGTCCTGACTTCATGCCTTCATCCCCCCTAATGTAGACCAGCTGCTGGGAATTACTGTCTACAGAATTGTGCGTGTATGTTTGTGTGTCATTCTGCCCTGACCAAGGTGGCCATGTGTGTTTCTCTACCTAATCAGATGGTTGTGCCGGGTAAAGAAGGTGGAGTCCCACAGGTCCCGGCTCAACCTAATCATGGCACTGCAGCTGAGCACGGTCGTATCCCATCTTGCCCCACTGGACAGTCCCATCAGCCGGCACCGCCTACATCCTGTGGCAGGTAAGAGTGTGAAGAGATTCTGTTCAGTACTGATTTTTTAATTTGTCAATTCAGCAAAGTTTGAATCCATATTTGTGTGTGTGTGTGTGTGTGTGGTAGCGAGGTGAAGACTGTGTGCCCTTCTGATGCTCCAGAGACAACCTTCACCAGGAAAGTTGGAGCTTTTGTCAACAAAGCCACCACACAGGTTAGGATACACTTACAAAAACTATCAGAACAAACATTCCATCATCAGTTAATGTTCTTTGAATTTGTTTAAATGTTTTCATATAATAAGAAAAAAGATCCGCACATGAAATCGGCCAAAAAGCTCATGAGATTTATTTTCCAAAGGCCACAAATAAAGTGCAAAAAAAGTGCAAGAGTGCAAAACGTTTTCAGGTTCAACCCTTCATCAGTGCAATGTGTTACTAAGCTCAACACCTGCAGTCATTTAAATACTCATTACCGTAATCCATGTAACATACCGGAATCTGATTTTATCCCATATACAAATATTCACATCAATAGTCTACATGATTGTATATACATATCCATATGGCCAGCAGCCATATCACCCTGTAGCCCAAGACTGGTTGCCCACTGAAGCTAAGCAGGGCTGAGCCTGGTTAGTACCTGGATGGGAGGCCTCCTGAGAAAACCAGGTTGCTGCTGGAAGAGGTGTTAGTGAGGCCAGCAGGGGGCGCTCACCCTGTGGTCTGTGTGGGTCCTAACGCCCCAGTATAGTAATGGGGACACTACACTGTCAAAGAGCACCGTCCTTCGGATGAGACGTTAAACTGAGGCCCTGACTCTCTGTGGTCACAAAAAATCCCAGGATGTCTTTCGAAAGAGTAGGGGTGTAACCCCGTCTTCCTGGCCAAATTTGCCCAGTGGCCTCTGTCCATCATGGCCTCCTAATCATCCCCATATATATATATACCAATTGGCTTCATCACTGTCTCCTCTCCACCAATAAGCTGGTGTGTGGTGTGCGTTCTGGCGCAATATGGCTGCCGTCGCATCATCCAGGTGGATACTGCACATTGGTGGTGGTTGAGGAGATTCCCCCTTCTATGTATAGTGCTTTGAGTGCCGAGAAAAGCACTATATAAATGTAATGAATTATTATTATTATATCACAACAGTCCTCCATTCCAAAACAAAATATTGTTAACATTTAAAAAAAAAAAAAAAAAAATCTGACTATCAACATGAACATACTGTACATATACTCATTCCCATTATTGAATATCACACAAGGTTATTATCATCATCCCTACACGTCACATGATTAGACATTGCAATGCATAAACAACATTTGTAGTAAACATTTATAAAAAACAATTGAGAGTATATTCCTCATTCATACCCAAAGGATATAGACATTTTAGGTCAAAAATCCATTTACATTCCCTCTGCAAAAGTCTCCGCTCCAAATTACCACCCCTACGTAACTGTGTTATATGTTCTATGACAACGAAATCTAATTCCAAGATCAAATGGGACATCTCATTAAAATGACGCGCAACTGGAGATTTTTGGTCTTTCCTTCTGATAGCGCTCATATGTTCAATGATACAAGTCTTAATTTGTCTATTTGTCTTACCTATATATTGTTTGTCACATGGACAAGATAATAGGTAAATCACATTGGTAGAAGCACATGTAACAAATTGTTTAATCTTATATGTCCGGTTCGTTATGCTACTGCGAAAGGAAAAACATCTTCTACGGATGTGTCTACTCGCCGCACACTTAAGGCAGGGGGAAAAAACAGTGTCCTTGTTAATACGTCCATCAGGACTATTCTTTATGAAAGTGTCGGATTTGACCAAATAGTCTCTAATGTGTCTCGCTCTATAATGTGAAAAAAGAGGCGTATCCGCAAAAAGACTCTCGCCCACTGGATCACACTTAAGTATATACCAATGTTTTTTACTCACATTCTTGATCGCTTGACTATGCGCAGAATAAGTAGTGGTACAGACTACAGAGTGGGACTTCTTTTGTTTGTCCGATATATAGGACGATTTTCGTGCTTTCTCCAAAGCGATATCCAGCCATTTTTTCAGATAACCCCTAAGAATAAGCCGTTTATACATAATCGCCAATTGCTGTTCAAAATCTGATTCTACACTGCGTATTCGTTTCAGTCGAAGAAATTGGGTATAGGGTATTGGGTATAAGGTTTTTGTATAAAATCTTTTTTCTGCATTTACATGAACTACTGATTTGTGTAGCGTAGAATTACTGTTTAAAAGTTTGAGGTCTGTGAGGTTTTTATTGTCTCTTATGCTCACCAAGGCTGAATTTAATCAAAAATATATATTAAAAAATACATTGTTACAATTTAAAATAACTGTTTTCTATTTTAAATATTTTCATTACTCCAGTCTTCAGTCGCATGATCCTTCAGAAATCATTCTAATCTGCTGATTTGCTGCTCAAGAAAAATGTATTATTATTATCAATGTTGAAAACAGTTGTGCTGCTTAATATTTTTGTGGAAACTGATACTTATTTTTCAGAATTCTTTGATGAATAGAAAGTTCTAAAGAACAACATTTATTTCAAATACAAATCTTTTCTTAAATTGAAAACATCAATTTAATGCAACCTTGCTGAATAAAAGTATTCATTTCTTATTTGTACTCACCCCAAACTTTTGAATGATAGTGTATATATTAAGCATGCGTTTTTTTAATATTCATAAGCCAAGACTTGCTAATAACATATATAAGTGAGTATATGATATATAAAATGTTACTATACACAGACAACAATGTAACTTTTATGTTTAGTGGGAGGTAAAAAATTGCATTCGTTTATTTATTTGATAGGGACAATGCATGTTAATGAACATTAGTCTAAAATACAAAATGTAAACAAGTTGGATTATAGCAACATTGCTAAGTAACATCCATATTCCCTAGGCAGGTACATACAAGGATATACATAAAACACTAATAGACGAAAATCCCAAACACATTATTTAAAATGTCTAAGTAAACTTTTTACACATCTGGTTCAACATAAGCCACTTTTTTAAGGTGATGTTTAAAAGTGTAATATGTAGAACACTGTCTTATTGACTGCGGTAAGCTATTCCAATAATTACTCCCTATTACAGACAACTTTTTGTCCAAAAGTTGTTCACCTAAATGGCACCTCGCAATCCACTCTAATGATAGACCTAATGCCAATACCACAAATTTTTTTTTCTTATAAATTCATTTAACAAAGGTCGGGGCAAGCCTGCAAAATGCATTCTGACGTTTTGTGTACATGTTACTCCAGGTGACGACAAACAGTCTGGATCTTCCTTTTGCTGCGTTCGCTCCAAGAGTCTATGACCTGGAGGAGAACGACCCAATGGTATACTTAAGCAAACCCACTACATGTCCTTAGCTTGCAGCTGCGTCCTCCACTGTCTCTTCATGTTTTTCTCTGTTTGCAGGTGCACCCTCCTCCATCCCCGGCCCCTTCATCTCCTTTGCAAGGCAGCCTGCACTCAAACAGCTCGAGCCACAGCGGGGGACAGCCACAAGACGACTTTGTCATGGTTGACTTTGTAGGTGCACCACAACATGATATAAAAAAAGAGTTATCAAGATCTACTTTCTTCTAGAGATATTGAGAGCTATATTGCAGTGAGCACATTGAAAGGCACAGCATTGAGTGAATGGGGACTGATCAGAATCATTAGAGAGGTTTGACAGCAAAAGGGAGTTTATCAAGCCCTTCACAGAGCATCTAGTGATCCAGACAAGTCAATAATTCATCTGAAAAGAAGCTTAGACTCTGACCTGAGAGAAAGCTCCAGATGATTGATGTTTAATAAATCTAAAGAAGACTTTACTCTTCTGCATTTTTATTTCATAAGTACAGTGTTAAATGATGCAGTATCCCACGCCAAATGGACTCTTTTGAAGCTAGTGAGTGTTGCCTCAGAGAGGCCCAAAGAGACCTGCTTGATCATGTTATTTTTTTAAGTATGTTATGCATGACAGAGCATAACTGTGTTTATCAGAGCTATTGATTATTGAGCTAGAAAATCAATCCAAATGTTACTAGAGAGAGAAAACCAGAAAATACCATCTTATTTTGTGTGGGCGCGGGGACATGAGAATTGGACTATGAAACCAATTGTGTAAACAAGCAAGTATTTATTTAGTCAAACCTTCTTAGAAGTATAAGGTAAAAGACAGATATGGTTCATATTGTGTTTAAAGAACAGTTCTGTGTTCATGTGTGCCGAACAGAAACCAGCGTTCTCTAAGGATGACCTTCTGCCAATGGATCTAGGCACTTTCTATAGAGAGTTTCAAAACCCTCCTCAACTCGCAAGCCTTTCCATCGATGTCAGCGCTCAGTCTATGGCTGAGGACTTGGTGAGAAACAAACACATATTCGCGTCACAGCACATTCTGGACATTTTTGCAGTCTAAATGGGAGCAAGAAAGACATGTGATTATACATAGGATAGATTTTTTAGCACCAAACCAGGGTTGGTGTTAAAATCATAATTGAAACAATTGAATTGTGTGGATACTAAAATTAAGAACTATTAAATAATTGCGCGTATTATTTAAGTGTAGTTATTTTAGAAACTGAATCTGTATACAAACTATATATACTGTAGGGTGACTGATTCATTATATTCATGTCGTAGTATGATGTTTTAACATCTGTAACATTGTGATGTGTTTATAGTTAAATGTTTGGTATTTAAATGTTTGGAATGTATTTGAATTTGTATATGAATGTATTTTTACAGGACTCTCTTCCAGAGAAACTGGCCATTTATGAGAAAAACATTGATGAGTTTGATGCATTTGTGGACACCTTACAATAGAACAGAACAGAGATTGCATCCTTCACAACCGCTTTAATCGTCCTGCTTCCTTCACTGAGGCGTCGATGTTTTCATTAACAATGTTTTGTGTCAGTTTTACCATGTGCAATGGTCTATGAAGAGAATCATCATTAAGGAAAAAAAGTGAACTGAGGTAAGGTATAAGATGAATCCACTGGCTTAGTGACAGCATCTGTTAAAGGAAGAGCAACATTAATTCTCCCACCCTTGTATTTATTAAGATAGCAGAACTGTGTAAGTAATGCTCACTGTAATGAATGTATAAACCTGTACCAGCCTTTATTTTTGTTTTGCTCATCCTGACAACACATCCAGCACACTGACACAGATTTCTGAAGTCTTTACAACATCAGTGTGAGGGAAAATCTGAGAATATGTCCAGTTTTGTTTCATAGGCTTACACATGAATGACACTACAGTGAACATTGACAACAGTGAATTGTGAGTCTGTCTGCTTACCTGCTTCCTGTAAATGCATTTTACCATAACTTTTCAAACTTTCTTTGAGTAGGGACAGATTATCATTACTACTTGTCAGATCTTTGAATGGTGAAGAATGTTTTTTTCCTTGTCTTTTTTTTTAAAGCTTATGTTGGCAAGTCACTAGGAGCTGGACCTTCTTTAATTATTTTAAGTGTCATCTTTCTCCCCCTCACTTTGTTAATAAGGCATGTTAATGTTGTGTAATAAACTGATTTATTTCACACAGCCTATTTTTTCTCTCTCTCTCTGTCTCTCACTCATAAATCCTGAACTGGTAAAGAAAAAATTGCGTCTCCTTGAGGCAAACTTCCAGTTCCTTTAGCGAATGAATTATGTTAGCTCGACGTTCACCCAATAGAGAGGCGAAGGTTTGTCTTATTAATATTAATTAGGTTGCGTGACTGGAAGGCTACCAAGGAACCTATGCAGTGGCTATTTGAAAATTCATGAGCGCAATAGCACAAACACACGCCTACTTCCATATTAGGATAAGTTGTTTTTGACAGCAGTTGTGAAATGTTTTTCTATCGTCCATCTATCTGAACAACACCCATATGTAAAGCTGACTGTGCCGTCTTCCTTCTTTGCAAAAGCGGACTTCAAGCGCCTAAGTAAGTTTTAGTTAAGTTACTCTTCATTACTTCGGGTTACGTAAATTCACGTACACTGTCACGTATGTTTGTTTATAGTAGTACCCGTCAGATAGGTGTCCACGCTTTAAAATGTCGAGAAATAGGCTCGCTTAGCCAGTCGTCTTTATGTAATAATAACTTAAAGTGTTACGGAGCTTATATTTAACTTAAACATATTCCCCCCCAACAAAACCACCGATCACCAAAATATATGTGTCCTCCTCTCCTTTTTGGTGTTATGGAAATGGCCACCCTAAATGGGGAGCATTGGGGGTCTGTTTTGTTTTGTCTTTCCTTACTGCATAGTGAATGATGTGTATGTTTTGTATTGTGGAGAGCAAATGTTGCGCTCTTTTAGAGATCACACTCGGGACAGTTGGGAATGGGATCCGGACAGTAAATCTCCTGATGCTCATCTGTCTCTATGCCGACAGGCTGTGTATTTTCATGTCAGTCCTCTGCTGGACAGTCAGGGAACCGCAGGGGTCAGAGGCAGCAAAGGTGAGACTAGTGAGTGAATATAGCGCTGTTTTTGTTGTTCTTACGTATTATTGTATTAAAATTCAATGTTACATTTAATCAAGGTCATGCAGGCTATATAAACTTGTAGTTGAACAGAAAGTGCTAGTTTGCACTAAGCCTGGCGTAAGTTAATTTTTAACTAGTGATTGAAATGCTAATAAAGCTTTTATTATGCTCTAGTAGAGTTCTCGAGTACTGTATTGTCGTTTTGAAGATAACTGTCATATGTTGAATTTGCTGAATGTAGAGTAAGCTCTTTATTACTTCAGAATAACAAATATTTCTACATAAGGTTTCACCCATGGCGAGCATTACTGGGAGATTGAGTTCCTTGAGCCTCCATATGGAAGCTCTGTGATGGTGGGGGTTGGTACCCAAAATGCACTGCTTCACACAGGGGACCAAAGGTTCATTAACCTCATAGGTGAGTACAGTCATATAAATAGTCTCTGGTACAGTCATGTTTCTCTTAGAAATGCCCACCACATCATTCACCCAAATTTTAGGGAGACAATCAATGTGTCATGGCCAAAATCATCCAGTAGGATGTAAATAGCAAATAGGGAGCAGCAACAAAGGCTGATTCATTTAAATGAATTACACCATCTAATTATCAAACAGGAATTTTGTCCCATCAATGCCTCGTAGATTAACAAGGGAGGAAAGAAGAAGACCATACAAAAGAACACAATGCTTTTCTTTGAATCACTTATTGTTGAGTGTCCTGTTTCTTTCTTCAAAAAGGCATTGACAGTGAGAGTTGGGGTCTATCATACAAAGGCTTCATCTGGCATAATGGAAGGAGTCGAAAATACTCAGAGCCTTTTTATGAAAGAAATACAGTCATTGGGGTTCTGTTGGACTTGAGCGCTGGAACGCTGACGTTCTTCCGAAATGGAGTGAACCTTGGGGTGGCCTTCTCTGGCCTAGAGCAGGTAAAGAGGGAAACATCACTGCATAGAGTATGTGGAAGTACTGGATGTAGGTTATATATGGGTACATATAAATGCTTCTTGAAGTTTTTGTTCCTTGCAGGTCAGCAAGGCTCTGTTTCCTCTGGTGAGCTCTACTGCCCCTGAAACTGAGCTTCAGCTGGGTTTGAGAAGCCAGAGAATGCCCTCCCTACAGGAACAGTGCATATACATCATCACACAGTCGCTTTCACATTGTAGACACGCACACAAATTACCATTACCCACACCTCTGCTCTGTCAAATACACACACATGCACATTTATAAGCAGGGCATAATCTGTTTCTGATTCGTTTAGATCATGTCTACCTCAAATAACAACACAAATCTGTCCAGTGCAGTAGATTCATTTTATATGCAGCCCCTCTTCAAAATGTTTTTATTTTTGTGTGCTTAAATTGAAAAAAATTAAAATCAATTCAAAGCCTTTGACTGTGTGTGTATATATATACATAATTATTTAAATTATTGTACTTATCCTCTTTCTGTATCTGTATTCCTGTTTGTGTTCTTAATTTATAAGTAATTTCTGCACTTGGTGAAGTGGCAATGACGAAGTTCAAAAATACTATATAACTGTATTTATTATTAGTTTATTATACTCCCAGTGTCGTTATTACTGGAAAAATATATCTAAAAGCCAATAAAATGCCTGCTTTTATCTGTCCTTATCAGTTTTTATTTGCTCATCACAACCTGTAGATGTTCTAAAGCTTAAAAAACAAAACCACAAAAGGGGGGGGGAATATGACACCATCTCTAACAATTTATTACTCTGAATTCACAACATGATATACAAAAGTAAAGATTTCAAAAGCACAGAATACATTTTAACAGCCAAAATGGAAGAAAAGAACCTTCACAAAAGAAGTAATGCAAAGTTCCACCTGGAAACCAGAGAGATACACGTCTACAGCACAGGTAAACAGGTATGTGTTTGGATACAGATACAAGAGAATGGCACAAAGTTCACAGATCTGTCCAGAGGGGGAATTCAATTCAACAGCTAATATCATCGCCGGTTCACTCCAGTAAGGCACACAGACACGTGGGTTTGAGGGAGCTTGTCTAAAACTATTTAAGCCACTGGTCCACATGTCAATGCTCAGAGGTATTGACATGAATAAGACATTTGCATGACACAGTAAACAGTTACAATTCAATATCAAGGCATATGACACAACTCGTTAGTGCTAAATTAGTTAGTACCCAAGTACCTGCTTTATGGTTATTTTGGACTTCAGATCATGAAACAATTCTCCTTTGTGCGAAATCCTGACAGTTCATATCCATTAATTATGAAATTAAAGCGAAGGGGAAACTCCCACTCAACATACAGAGCCCCGTGATACAACTGGAATGTCGATGTACTTACGTCTTTATGTACTCGGACATCAGCAATAACTTATCGCACTATGATATATTTCTTCATGGATAAAACCACAATTTCACTAAGAGGACAAAATGACATCAAATTGTTGTTTGCTATTCCTAA
The DNA here is from genome assembly GCF_029890125.1 of Rhinichthys klamathensis goyatoka. Taxonomy (NCBI): domain Eukaryota; kingdom Metazoa; phylum Chordata; class Actinopteri; order Cypriniformes; family Leuciscidae; genus Rhinichthys; species Rhinichthys klamathensis. Next base: position 85,113 of record NW_026606885.1, read on the forward strand.
TCTTGTTTGGGCTTCTGTTTCAAATGTGCCCATGTGTAATGGCACTGTCCCTGACAGGCAGTACATCTTCTAATTACAAATAAAATTTACCACAACCATTTTAACCACATAATCTTTGGCCAAAATAAATATTTCTGGGGTATAATATAATACAACAGCATTACTGAAAAGACCACACACAAAATACACAAAACTCCACACATACAGAGAGAAGGGTGACTGTTGGCAGATATATATATATATAATAAAAAAATCAGCTGTTTCAGCATCAGGAAATTTGTGCTGGCCATAAAAGTATCTGCCCTGTTCCTGTAACCACTGAGACACTAAAAAAAGATGAAACGGATAATAGAAATAATAATATAAATGAAGTGTGAATGAAAGATCTTTGAGACCATACATAATACCATATATACTTCATGTAATAAGAAAGAAGCATGTTTAAAATAAGTGTTTCAAGTTTTGTGTAGTAGTGCTTTATACTTGTCCATAGCTTATCCCAGCTATGGCTTACAAAATAGAGGACGTGTGCATTTAGTCTAATGTTTTTTTCTCTGAAAAATGAACTGAAATTAACTCGCATCGGTCAAGTCGAACAAACAATATCCAAAGTACAGCTGATGAACAAAAAAAAAAACATGGCTGCCTGTACTCCTTGTTGGTTTATTGATTTAGGCCTCTGCTAACAGACCTTATAAAACTGTGCAGTACCATTATGTCTGACAGCAGAGCTACATGACTTCTGCAGGGGAGATTGTCATGATGTTGAGAATTTAAAAATCACAGCCTAAACTTTTGTGATAGCTTGACAGCCCTGCGCCTTCTAGTATCCTTTTCGTGTAGCTTCACCCAGTTGAAACACTCATGCATTTGACAATACTGAGGGAGACACGAAGGACGGGACACAGCAGAGGGGCAAAGCTATGGAACAGGGAAGGGACAATAACCAGGGTGGAGTCAACGTGAAAAGTTCTCCTGCTCCTCACTGAGCGAAGACCTCCTGATGTAGGTCAAGCAGGATGCGGGTGAAGTTGTTGATTGGTCCGATTGCGCTGAGTGTCATGGAAGCATCCTGCCCCCACAGCAAGTTGGGCCCAAACACCACAGCCAGGTTGGCATTGGTCATCTTATTGACTTCACTCTCAGCAGATACCTGCACATCAATAACAATAAAGATCAGAAACACTAACTAACACTTAAAGGAGAAAGTAGGAAAGAAATACTGAGCAATATCAATTAACAGGGATATTTATTGCTACATTGAGGTTACCTGTACAATTATCAGCTATTTTTGTAAGGAAAACGTATAATAAAAAAATTGTGTTGGAATTTTTTTAAATAAAAAATAAATAAAAAACCTATTTTTAAAGTGCCCCTATTATGCTATTTTAACGGTTTTAAAGGTTTGAAAGTTTCCTACTATAAGTTTACATGTAAGCAAGGTAATAAATTTTTTTTTAAAGTTGTGATTTTCTCATAATATACACTGCATCACCTCATTTCTCAGTGACTGAAAAGGTTCAATAAATGATTCAGACTCTCTAAAAACCCATCTTTTCCAAGAGCCTACTCTGCTCTGAATGGTCAGATTGCGGGTCAAAGTACACATTGTTCGCAGCAGTGACCATAGGCTGGCATTATGCAAATGAAGTTATTTATTTTGGGAGACAATAACTCCACTTTGATCTTTGTAGCTTTGCAGACCTCTTACATTCATAAACGCCTATATTACACACTACATGAAAGGTAATGTCTGAAAAAGCATAATAGGGGCACTTTAAATATATTAGGGATGCACGATATATCGACCACATATCGATACCGGTTTTTTGATGTTATCGTTATCGGTCCGATAAGAAAATTGGGCCGATATATCAAAGCCGATAGATAGATTATTTACTTCAGTTGAGAGATGCGCGCGGTTCGCCATGATGGTTCTGAATGATTGGAATCACTTCGAAAAGGAAGATACAGTTCAGTGCAACATGTGCAGCACAAATCTGTCACATGGGCTTCATAATATTATAATAAAAACACGCAAAAGAATGTTGTGAATTGTTGTTCGCCAGTGTTTCAGCGCGACGAGCGCGTCTATGGAGTTTAGCCTTCATGACAAGCACAGTCAAGTTCTCTTGAGCATTCGCAGCATTCTGCGCCATTGTAAGTTGTAATATGTTTATTTTGTGTATATATATATCTGATTAATCTAATATAGGATGCGTTTGGTTGAGTTAATGAACGATGCAGTAGCGCTTCATTGTACCGGTGATCATCTTTGCTGTGATAATTTTTTATCATTTTAGCGTTGCGCAGCTCAAACAGCAATGCACATTTATAACTACATTATAGAACTGTCATATACATGCCATTATAATGAGAACACTATTGTAATAAAACGTTGTGAATTCTCTGTTTAGTTGCCGTTTCAGCGCGTTGTTGTGAGAATAGCGCGTCCAGAACAGGGATTAGCCTACATTATGACCAGCACAAGTTCGATTATGCATTCACGTCATTTTGCGCAGATAAGTCGTAATATAAAGTTGATGTAATATAAATATCTGATTAATCTCACATATGATGCGTTTCGTTCGTGGATTTAAACAACCTGCTAGAAAAGTTCTTCAGTTTTTGCCGGTGCTCGTTCTCTTCAGCTTCAGCGCGCGCAGATTAAACAACAATGCAAAACATTAAAAGCTATGATTGGGACTGTCATACAATTATAATTGTATTCACTATTGTAATACATTTGTAAATTCTTTGGGTTTGCATTCTTCAGCAACCATTGAGTTGAACCTTCTAGCAATCTACCTTCTCTTCAGCTTCAGCACGTGCACAGCAATGTCATTTGAAACAGTAACTAAGCTATTAAAGATGTTTACTATCAATGTTATATTAAAAATGTTTAATTTTTTTCAAAAACATTGCGTTATAATTAATAACTAACATTATTTTGTTCTCGTATTATTTTCATCAACGATATGGTTAAAATATTTTTTTCTTATTGTCCGTGCGGAGGCGATTCCATTTTATTGATCCATGGCACATGCATTTTGTTTCTTTATATGCAGCCCAATGTTATCCAATGACTTGTTTGCATTATTTATGTATTTTATTTTTGTTAGGCAATAGCTTTTTTGATAACACTTTACAATAAGGTCTCATTTGTTAATGCATTAACTAACAGAGAGCAATAGCCTTTGTTATTGTTAGTTAATAAAATATGTGCGTTCATGTTAGTTCACAGTCCATTGACTAATGTTAACAGATACAACTTTCTTAAAAATGTTTTATAAAATTGTTGGGTCATGCTAACAAAATTAAACCTTATTATAAAGTACCATTTTTTTAATAAAGAAAGTTGTCCATATGAGTGTAAAATTAATTTTAAAAGATAAGGAATCTTACACTGGTTCAAACTAGGCTATACTGTATTGTATATCTTTGATTTATGTTAAAAGTGTTTGAGACAAGGCTTTTAATGGTGAGCCTTTTGTTTATGTATACAGGCTATCAAAGTATATAAAAAATTTAATTTAGATATATCGGCCAATATATTCGGTTATCGGCTTTCAAATGTAAAGAATTATCGGTTATCGGTATCGGCCAAAATGTTCATATCGGTGCATCCCTAAAATATATATATATATTTTTTAATAAATTTAAAACATTAAAAATAAGTTATATTTAAAATTCTAAAAGTTAAATAAAAAAAAAAGTTAAATAAAAAAATAAAAAAACTTCTAAGTAAAAAATCCTTATTGTCGAACATTGCCGATTATGAGTATTACCATTACCTGAGCAAGGAACTGTATGAGGAAGCGCAGTGATGCATAGTTCTCCTCAGGAAGTGACATCAGCATGTTCCGAATTCTTTCTGCCTGAGACTCCGTATCAACATCTGATAACACACAAGGAACTGTAAAAAGTTTGTATGCAAAAACATGTTTTAGCAAATCAGTTAACAAATGTCAGTATAGGAGGTGTACAGACATGTACGTGTGTGTGTGTGTTTTCTGGAAGCTGCCGGAATTTGGAGGTGGTGTGCCGTGAGTGGGTTGTGTGTTTGTGTTCTCACTGTGGAAGTTGACAATGTCATTGTAGAGCTGGTAGGTGAGCAGCGGCTCTGGCAGTTCTCTGAGGAACATCTTTAGAATCACAGCTGCCAAGTGGACATTGTCCAGCTGAGTGAAACTCACTTCCTCTCCTATAGACGCACACACAAGCAACATTCTGAGGACTGATGCCGATCGATCTTATGAACAGGAAATGTGTACAGAGCATCACATGACTTTACCAGAGTTATATTTCTGCTTAATATCCTTAACCAAAGAAACATTTGCAGAACGCCGAAATATTCCCTCTATCTGGAGACCTACAAATAAAGATGGAAAAGAAATTCACATTCTCAAATAAGCAAATAAATAAATACATTTACAATAATCTATAATCAATTTGGCATACCCTTCCTATGACTGTAAGCTCACTAAACAATTTCAACCCATGAAGGCAAAATATATATATGTAAAGTAGTAAAAGACCAACCATTCTCCTGCAGGTATCCAACAGTATCACGCATGACTAGTGGAATTCCCTCCGAATCTGCTGCCATGTGTCTCAATCTGATTTCAAACAACAAGAAAAAACTCTAAATGGCAATGGTAGGGTTAAGAGTACATTCAGTCCTAACTCAAGAATGAAGGTGCTTCATGTTTTTTGTCAGTAACAGTAGCTGTGTGAGATGCGAGAGGAAAAGTGTAAGGAAAACTCACGCAGACAGTGGGACGCCAAACTGCTGGAAAGGAAGAGGAGGACTAAGGGGGGGAGAGATCGGTCCAGGGACGACAGACGGCTTCAGAGACAGACGGATCTTATCATCGTACCTGCACAAATAAACTCTTGAATGAATTTCTTCTGGGCTAAAAAATGATCTGAGTACATGTATAACTGCATATTAAATGTCTTACTCTCTGACTCTGTTGGGAATCACCAGCTGATCACACTTCACAACCTCCTCCAGCTCACTCAAATAATTTACGTAATTTATCTTCTGGCCAAACTTAAAGCTGAAACATGAAGTACAGAATACAGGCTGTGAGACTCAGATTACAGTACACATCTGATCAAATACAGAATAACCATAGTGTGGCACTGACCTGATGATGGGTTTGAAGAGAATAAGGATGGTTCTGATAAACATGGTGGGATGGACGATGTACAGCGCCTTGATATTTTTCTTATACCTGCAACAGACACAGGGATAGTGAAGCTTGAGAGAACCAATTAGAACCAATTGCTCTTGTGTACTGTTGTTAAAGCACTCATGAACCTCTCACTAACAGAAGCATCACTCACTTCCTGTCAAACTCCCGATAGGCATCTCGAAGCCAGCTGAGAGAGGGCTTGTTCTCCCTGGTCAGACCATGATGGAAGTAAATGAGGGTATAATCACTCTCCACATACTTGTCAAGAGTCTGCTTCAAATACCTGCACACAAATATCAATCAATCAATTCACACCAAATATAAACTTCAAGTTAGACTGAAAATCTACACTTATGAGAAAATGTCAACTACTGAAATTTCAGGTTTCATTTACACACTTTAAGAGTCTGTGAAACTTGCTCTAAATGTTCTCTTCATAGATGCACATGCCATTATCCTCTCAGACAACTCCTGAAGTTCATAACAAGGAACTTAACAGATGTGAGACGCCCGTCTCGATTTCACTTCATTAAAAACTTAGAGCATTATGGTGCTTTGACCCATTGAACACATGATTGATTTATTACTCTGCATAAATGTCAACCACTCATGCTAACAATGAAGGAAGAAATACCTTGAGAATACGAAATGAACATAATTAAAATTTCATATACATTTTCCATTTTAAACGAACTTTAATCGTCTTTTTTTCTAGACTAATCCCTGCTGACTAAAACTGCTAAATGATGTGACATAGTCCCCTGGTTTCACAGGCAAGGCTAAAGCCTAGTCCCAGACTAAGATGCATGTTTGAGCTGTTTTAACTGAAAGAAACAGATCTTAAAATATGTCAGTGCCACTGTTTTTTCTCAAGATGCACACCAGTAAAAAAAATTAGGCATGTTTATAAAGCCTACTTAAATGTCCTAATTGAACTAAGGTCTAATCTAAGTCCGGTCTATGAAACCAGGTCAGTGTGTTTTACACTTATTTTTTTATTCATAAAAAATGACTAATTTTAGTCTACTGAAATTAGTTTCATATTAATTAAGTACATGAATGTGGTTAGCAAAACTGAGCATTTTATCTGAATATTATTTTAAATGTCACAGCAAATTACTTTGTCACACCACAGGATAACAAAAAATTAACATTATTTATTATAAAAATATATTATTTAAAGCTGCAGTCCGCAGCTTTTCCTCTTTGTCGCCATCTCTGTTCGAAATCTGCAATTGCAGTTATTTGCAGAATTATCAACTTTACGTGAGTTGTACTACGACACCCTCGACACGGCACAGCGCGGATGAACACAATGTTTGAGGAGACTGTGAGGCTGTCAGTCACCGCGCCGGTGTGGATACTGGCATTCAGAATCACAGATTATTCTTTTTGGAAGTATGACCAACATAAGAATTTTCACCGGACAATGTCCTCTGAACAAGTAAGTAACATCCACTTTTGTTCTGGTTCAGACATTGCAGTAAATCGCGCTGATTAAATCTAAAAATCTTATCATATCACGCAAAACCGTGCAAATTATACTTTGTTCTCAAATTGTTCATGTTAACAACGTCTTTTACATTTTACAACGGGTGAATCTGTTGTCACTGGTGATTGTCGATTGAACCTTTCTGGATCCGCCATCAAATTGATAAGTTTAATTATATCAAGTGCTGTGAGAAAAGGCTATAAATCTCCACCTCCAACATCCTCACTCGCAATATAGCCTACTAGCCGAGACTCCTTCTTTATGTGTGCAGATGTGACGTAATCACACAAAGACATGCTCGAATCTCCCGCGGAAATCCACCAGTACCACTGGAGTTAAAAACATTATTACAAGCTTACCGTTTTGAATCGAGCTAAGGCAAGCAGATAGTTTTGAACACTGGCTGGTTATGTATTTTCTCAAATATGTATTTTGGATAATTTTTAAACCCCAAAAAAGCTACGGACTGCAGCTTTAAAAATCTACATATATTTTTAACACAAAAACAAAAAATTCAGGATGTAAGAATATAATCAATATATTTAATTACCATATCAATTAAAACGTAACCTCGGTTCTCTCTAGAGAGGGAACGAGTACTGCGTAATAGCTTTACGCTAGGGGAAAAAAAAATGTTCACGAGATATTGAAGCCAAAAATTATCCTTAATTTTTTATTAATGTAAAACGCTTTGCAGCAGCAAGCAGACATAGGCGAAACAGCTCGCACGCCTATTGGTTGCTCTTGCGGCAAATGCAGCAGCCTATCGAGAGAGACTCTGCGTGACGTAATGACCAATGGGGGCAATTCGCGCCCATATCGTCACGTCCCGCCAGAAAGGGCGTGGTCTCACCCTATAAATATGCTCGTTAGGCTGGTACAAGCTGGTTTTTATCGCTGAAGCGAACCAGAGCGTATTCCAAGCACGGCAAGATACGCAGTACTCGTTCCCTATCTAGAGAGAACCGAGGTTACGTTAGTAACCGAGTACGTTCTCTTACGAGAGTATCTCTCGTACTGCGTAATAGCTTTACGCTAGGGGAACACAATGCAACACGCCGTGCGTACAGGGATCCAACACCAAAGTCCCAAGGGCCGAAGCCCAGGGCTCATGTAATGCATAATCACCATAAACTCACATAGAGTGGGGGAAGAGAGGCTGGAAGCGTCATTCCCTATAAAAAAGCACCCAGCGGGGCTATCATATGACAATAAAACGCGCAGCCAGGGTGAAAGCTTTCAGCCTGATCTGGGTGGCCATACGTGTGTCAACACTCATGGGGCTGCAGTAAACTCAGCATCTGGGCCGCACAGCGGGGCAGATAGCACTGAATTTTAGACCGCCAAAAGCTTAGCTTGTAAGGCGGGTACCTCCAGGTTATAGTATTTTATAAATGTAGACGGCGAGGCCCAGCCCGCGGCCGTACAGATATCTTGCAGGGAAACCCCGCTCGACCAAGCCCACGAAGAGGCCACGCCTCTCGTGGAGTGCGCTCTGACACCCAAGGGGCACTGCAGGCCCTTTGCAGAGTAAGCGAGCGCAATGGCATCCACTATCCATCTGGATAGGCTCTGTTTTGAGGCGGCGAGTCCCTTGGAACGCCCGCCAAACAAAACGAAAAGCTGCTCCGTCTGTCTGAAAACAGACGAGCGTGACACATAAGCTCTCAATGCCCTGACGGGGCAAAGGAGACTCGCGTCCTCCTCCTCACTGAGAACCGGAAGGGCGGACAGGGAAATTACCTGGGCCCTAAACGGTGTATTGAGGGATTTCGGGACATACCCGTGCTTAGGTTTGAGAATGACCTTCGAGTAATAAGGCCCAAACTCCATACACGACGTGCTTACTGAAAGCGCCTGCAAGTCCCCTATGCGCTTCACTGAAGCGAGAGCCATGAGAAACACTGTTTTGAACGACAGGTGTTTCATGTCCACCAGCTGGATTGGCTCGAACGGGGCGCCTTTCATGGCCTCCAGGACCGTGGAAAGGTCCCACGTCGGGACTGAAGGGGGCCTGGGAGGGTTCAGCCTCCGAGCTCCCCTAAGGAAACACACGACTAAGTGGTTTTTCCCCAGCGACTGGCCAGACACCGGTTTTGCAAACGTTGCTATGGCCGCCACATATACTTTGAGCGTGGATGGGGTCCTGCCCTTATCCAGTAGCTCTTGAAGGAAGGAAAGCACTTCCGAAACCCCGCATTCCACAGGTGAAAAGCTCTGGGCTTGACACCATGCAGAGAAAACAGACCATTTCGAGGAGTAGAGCCGCCTGGTAGACGGAGCTCTAGCCTGCGCGATCGTGTTTAACACTCCTTCTGGGAGGCTAGCGGGTACCCGTTGATGGCCCAAGCGTGCAGGGACCACAACTCCGGGCGAGGGTGCCAAATCGAGCCCTCCGCCTGAGAGAGGAGGTCTCTCCTCAATGGTACAGGCCATGGGGCAGTGCTGGTCAGCTGCATCAGGGCAGGGAACCACGTCTGGTTTGTCGAGAGCGGAGCTACGAGCAGCACTGGGCATCCGTTCTCCCTGATTCGTTCCAACACCTGAGGCAGGAGCGAGACAGGAGGAAAAGCATATAGGGGGCAGCGGGGCCAAACATGAGCCAGCGCGTCCTTGCTTTTCGAGAAAAACTCCGGGCAATGAGCGTTTTCGTGGGACGCGAATAGGTCCACCTGTGCTCTGCCGAACGTTTTCCACAGCAGCTGGACCGTCTGCGGGTGCAGCGACCATTCCCCTGCTGGAACATTGTTCCTGGACAGTCTGTCTGGTCCCACATTCAGGTGACCAGGCACGTGCGCTGCTCTCAGGGAGAGCAGGCTGTGCTGAGCCCAGACCAGGAGGTGTTCCGTCAGCCTGTGAAGGTTTCGTGACCTGACGCCGCCCTGGCGATTTATGTATGCCACCACAAACATGTTGTCCGACCGGACCAAGACGTGGTGGCCTGTTACCTGGGGACAAAAACGGCGTAGCGCTTTGTCGACTGCTATCATCTCCAAGCGGTTTATGTGAAGGAGCTTTTCCCGTTCTGACCACAGGCCAGCTAGCGGTCTGCCCTCGAGCAGCGCTCCCCACCCCGAGGTGGAGGCGTCCGTAGACACCACCTTCACACTCGAAGCGGTCCCCAGACTCACACCTGACTGATACCAGTCGGATATTTTCCAAGGTTCCAGAGCTGAAACACACTGTAGGTTGACCCTGAGGCGAAACAGACCCGCTGTCCATGCCCTGGGTGGAACCCGCGCTTTCAGCCACATCTGCAGTGGGCGCATGCGAAGCAAGCCCCACTGGAGTACAGAGGCCGCTGAGGCCATCAGCCCCAGCATTTTCTGAAACCTTTTGAGCGGAACTATCGAGCCGTGGCGGAAGGATTTTGCGACGCGCTGAATATTTAGTCCGCGCTCTGTTGACAGGCGTGCCGTCATGGATAGCGAGTCTAACACTGTTCCCAGAAAGGAAATTTTCTGACTGGGAGACAGTGAGCTCTTCGCCCAATTGACTGTGAGGCCCAGCTCCTCGAGGTGCTCGAGTAATGCGGCCCTGTGTTCTATGAGCTCCGATCGTGATCGAGCTAGAATCAGCCAATCGTCCAAGTAGTTCAGGACTCGCATGCCCTGAAGTCTCAGGGGTGCGAGCGCCGCGTCCATGCACTTCGTGAATGTACGAGGTGCTAGGGACAGGCCGAACGGCAGGACTGTGTATTGATATGCCTGGCCCTCGAAAGCGAATCTCAAGAATCGCCTGTGATGGGACGCTATTTGTATTTAGAAATAGGCGTCTTTCAGATCTATTGACATAAACCAGTCCCCGTGGCGCACTTGCGCGAGGATTTTCCTGGTCGTAAGCATTCTGAACTGGCGCTTCACAAGCGCTCTGTTCAGCTGTCGCAGATCTAAAATGGGTCTGAGACCTCCATCTTTTTTCGGTACCAGAAAATATCTGCTGTGTAGGCCCCCTTTGCTCTGAGCTTGAGATAAAGGTTCTATAGCACCTTTGCTCAGTAGTTTCGCTATTTCGGCTCGAAGTAGATGAGATACTTCGTTTTCCACCGTCGTCTCGACGCGCGCCGTATAACGGCGGGGACGTCGAGCGAACTGTAGCGAATAGCCTCTTTTTATAGTGTTCAGCACCCATTCTGATACCCCAGGAAGCTGTGCCCACACTTTCGCGTGAATAGCTAGGGGTAGAATGATATCTGGGCTCTGGCCGAGACATAGTGACGGCAAGAGAGCTCCGGCGTGCTGTAACGCAGACACTGTGTTTACAGTGTGTGAGGCGGGGGGCGCGCCGATCGCGGCGGGCAGCCTGGCCGCGCTCAAAACCCTTATAGCAGTTTGCTGAGGGAGAGAGAGCGGGGCGAGCCCCGTGGGGCTTAACATGTCTGTGAGTGAATGTGGGCGCAGGACAGCGGGCACATTTACTGCACTGAAAAACACCGTCGGCCTGAGCTGACTGAATGCGTGTTGGTTTCGTTTTCACAGAACCCGTGGGACATGTGGTGTGTAGTGTTTGTGGGCACTGAGACGTAGGCACATTCACTACATTTAGTGCACATTATAGTGCGCATTTAGAGGCGATTTTGTTTGTGCGAGCCCTGCATTTTTGCGGGCTGTGTTTGTGTGTAGAAATGAGCCCTGGGTTGTAGGCATTTTCAATACACTCATAACACCATCGGCTGTGGCCGGAATACCAGAAAATACACCATTTATGTGATTTATCTGGGTCGCCGTGGGAACAGCATTTGTGTGCAGGCAAGCGGGCATGGTACTGGCTTGCTTACTGCAAAATACACTGGAACAGTCACATTTTCTGGAACTGAACGAGCGAAAATTTCAGTGGAAGTCTGGCCACGGCGAGACTGAAACACCGTCGATTTCCTAGGAGGCTAGGAAGACTTGTGTTGGTTTCGTTTTACAAAAACCGTGGTAGTGTTTGTGGGCACTGGGTTGTGGGCACATTCACTACATTTAATGCACAATTGACATGCGTCGATTTCATTTGTGCGAGCCCTGTACCGTGGCGGGCTGTGTTTGTGTGTAGAAATGAACACTGGGCTGTGAGCATTTTATTACACTTATAACACCATCGGCTGTGGCCGGAAAACCAGAAATACAATGATTACATGATTTTTCTGGGCCGCCGTGGAAACGGCCTTTATGTGCAGGCAAGCGGGCCGTGGTACCAGCTTGTTTACTGCAAAATACACTGGAACAGTCGCATTTTCTGGAACTGAACGAGCGAAAAGTTTCGGTGGAAGTCTGGCCGCGGCGAGACTAAATTTTTATCTGCTGCGAGAGCCGGGATCGAACACGGGTCTCTCGCGTGAAAGCTTCGGGTTCCGCCACTGGGCCACAGGGAGAACTACACTAGCGCAAGCAGATAAGAGAGCGTCATCACAGTTTTGTGTGTGTCGGCGTTTGTATGCAGGTGTGCGTGTTATACAACAGGCTCATTGCTGCAATAATGACATTTTCAGCCGCTCAAACTAGGAGCTGAGAAATGTTTAAGAAATGGAGATTAGTCCGGCCTCGGCGGGGACTAAAACACACTCTTTTCTCATTTGCCGGTGACGCACGCCCATGGGGGGCGGGGTAGATTTCTTATAACGTAAAGAAAGCTAGCCGCGGTTTTAGGGCTCGCGGCCTTGATGCTGGCCCGTTTCCTTGACGACTCGCGGACAGAAGGCGGAGGTCCACAGAGCTCGCCTGTTGCGCGGGCGCCTCCCAATCGAGGCCGATGCTTTCCACGGCCTGAGAGAGCAGACGCATCAGCTCAGTCTCAATGCCGGTTCTCTTACCAGTGGTTTGGCAGGAAACGCTAGCGGAGGGGAGGTCCACGGAGCTCGCCCAATCCTCGCTATCGGATGCCAGAAGAGAACACGCCTCGGTGGGTTCGTCGAACTCGTGGACGGACGCGGCGGCAGGCGGCGGCCGTTGTCCGTCAGTGAGCGACTCGAGCGAAGCCGGCGAAGCTGGCGGGCGAACCGGCGAGCTTTGGCGGGCTGGAGAGAGCTCGGGAGCGCGCTGGGCGCGGCGCTTCTTGCGGCGCGGCACCACGGCGGGCTGTGGTGAAGGCTCGGAGAATGATGCCAGGTGAGTCCTCAGAGTCACCATAGGCAAAAACTCGCAATGAGGGCATCCGCCGTCAGCGAGCGCGAGAGCCGCGTGATCCTCACCCAGGCAGGAAACACAGATGACGTGACGGTCTCCGTCGCTGAGCGGGGCGCGGCACGAGCCACAGGATGGCATCTTTAAAAAGACGCAGCTCTTTTGTGAAGAGAAGTGTGAGTCGCGTCAAGTAAGCGAGCAAACACTCTCAGCAGAGTAAAGATACACAGAGTATAAAAGGATATAGAACGCCGGAAAGCGCAGCAGGTACGGCAGTTGAAGGCGGCGAGGCCAGCGACTCCAGAGCTCGTCCCGCTGAAAGGCTTGCTTCGACGGCGCGGCTTCTCACTCCGGATCCAGCGATGCGTGCGTCGCTGAAGAGATAAAAATCAGCTTGTACCAGCCTAACGAGCATATTTATAGGGTGAGACCACGCCCTTTCTGGCGGGACGTGACGATATGGGCGCGAATTGCCCCCATTGGTCATTACGTCACGCAGAGTCTCTCTCGATAGGCTGCTGCATTTGCCGCAAGAGCAACCAATAGGCGCGCGAGCTGTTTCGCCTATGTCTGCTTGCTGCTGCAAAGCGTTTTACATTAATAAAAAATTAAGGATAATTTTTGGCTTCAATATCTCGTGGAAAAGAGTTTTTCCCCTAGCGTAAAGCTATTACGCAGTACGAGAGATACTCTCGTAAGAGAACCTAAATATATTAGGATCAACCAAATAAACTACACAAGAAAACAGAAAACATCAGTTGACAACTCAAAAGTGCTGCTTATATCTTCTCTTTTTTTTCTTCTCTCCTTGAATCATAATGTTTTCCCTGAACTTTTTTGTTCTCTGCACTTGACCTTAATCTTATAGTGTCTTGTGCTTATCTACGTATGATTGCTTGGACAAATAATAACCATGTCATTTCAACCACCCATAATTAGGAAAAAGGTAATGCATAGGTGATGCACATATTAAGCCCAGCTTGATGAAGCACATAAATCAAGTAAGAGCAGTGACGCCTACATGAGAAGTTTATGATGATCCAGCTGATGTTGGGGGGGCATGCGACAAGCGTTAAAAACGATGACTTTCCGACCAAAGTTATCATCACCTATAAAGAAAGAGAAAGATCAAGAACTTTAGAACTAGAATAAATGCTAGCTGGTGATGCTTATGCATTTAATAACGTCTCACCTGCCACCTCCACAATCTGATGTCTGGCTATATCATAGAAGGGGTCGTCCCAGGACAGATGTGACTTGTCACCAAGACTTTTAATGTCTGAAGCTGCAGGAAAGAATATAATGAATGGCACATTTCAAACAAATTTAAAGTAAATAAATGTAAGAGTCTAAAAAAAATTATTTTACAGACTCTTGACGGGATCCTAAAACATCACTTGAATGTAAATGTCTCTTGGATTAAAAGTAAGGCATGGCACTATTTTGTAAGGCTTACAATATTACAGTCAGAGATGATACATGGAAACAGGGCTTGACATTAACACCCGCCAATATAAATATTTTAATTGTAGTTCTTGTCTTATCAAAAGGCATCTGAAATAATTAAGGCGGGGTGGTATAATGCCCCTTTTCACAAGATGTCCCCAGAGTGTGTATGTGAAGTTTTAGCTCAAAATACCCCACAAATCATTTTTGATAGCATGTTAAAGTTGTCACTTTTTGAGGGTGAGCAAAAACGCGTCGTTTTGTGTGTCCCTTTAAATGCAAATGAGCTGCTGCTCCCGGCACAGAGGGCGGAGCTTCAACAGCTTATTCTTAGCAGCTTGCAGACATGCACTAAAATGTCAGAAACTGTTCTGCCTTTTATGTTCAAACCGATTTTGTGTAAAAATTGTATGTAAAAATGTCGTGTAGTCCCTACCAGCCGTTTGTTGTAGTCCTTAAAAAGCGATTTCTGTAAAAGAAAATATCTTCCTTTGTTTTGAACTTTGAGCGTTGTAACTTTGCAGATGTTGTTTATGCTCAAACAGCAACATTACACACTAACTAAAGTTAGAAAAGTGAAATCATAATCAACCACCCCTTTAAATAATTGCAGTATGACACTACACTACAACTCCCATGAGCACTACCTGCTCACAGTGTTTGCTCATTGGTCAATTCGTGAAGCCTATTGCCTTTTGCCCAAGCGCCAGTGACTGATGTCACAAGACAATGTAACCAAGAAGTCCCTGTGGAGAAGTGAACCTGTTGAGCTATGTGGCGGCACATACATAAAAAGGCTCAACAAAACCCAGAGAGTTGACAACACACAAAAGAATTCCTGATGAAAAGGAAGAGGAAACAAAAAGAAGAAAAGACAGTTCAACCAAAAGTGGGAATAATGTAGAGAAAGGCTGGTATATGATACAGCAAAGAAAATCATATACTGCTGCGATTGTAGGACGTACGGCAGTGAAAAGGTGAAGGAGTCTCTTTTGTGGTTGGGACGACCAATTTTAAAGTCGAGACTACAAAAGACCATGAAATGTCCGTTGGTCAATTTGTTGCATGTGTCGTAAGCGTTTGTGTGCTGTATGACTAATGCTACATGACTACTTGAGTTCTCTGCTGGCTCTTAAATAGGCAGTGACAATTATGTCATCTGGAAGACATCAGCTTCATTTGCTTCTAAATATAGCAAGCATATGATTGGAATTCATGATAAAAATGGTAGTTCTTTGCAATTACTTCCTTTTGCTCACACAGCTTTATTTTACAAAACAGTGTGATTATTCTGCAAAAAGAAACTACATTTAAACATTATTATTATCCTGTATGACACACACATGCACAATTTCCACTCCTGTGCACTCACCGGATTTGCTCAGGCTAAAAGGGTCATCTGGTGGCCACTGTTTGTCCTGTACCAGTTTGAGCTGGTCCAGGGCAGCACTAGGAGAGTCGTCTCCTCCCAGATCATCTTGAAGGTCCACCAGCAGGTCAGAGGACATGATGGTCCTCTAAGACAACACAATTCACACACAACAGTTAGACATAGAACATCACAAAACAATACCACACAGATCTGCAAACGCTCAGTTCCCTTCACATTAGGTTCCTGTCCGTCCGACTCCAGCATAAGCCTGTGCAAATGCAGCGTTTCACACGCACACACTTGCTTGAACAGTAACTGGCTGACTCACATGGGTGACCACAATGACAAATGATGAACAGGTCTTTTGAGTTTGTTTCATAACAGTCTTGCGATCTATGTATCTGTCCCGTGAGGATTGTTTAACGGAAGCACCTTTCATAATAAGGCACGGTAATGACATAACATTAGAAACGGGCTAATATTAATTTAGTTTTCTGGCTTAGATACTGATTCATACATTTAGGTAACACTTTATTTTACAGTGTCATTGTTATGTTACATGTACTAACTAAATTCTGCAAAATTATATGCAACTAACCCTAAACCAAACCCTAATCCTATCACTTTAGTAGGTAAGTACATGTACTTGATTAATATTGCTCAGGACTTAAATGTATAATTACACTGTAACAAGGACATTTACAATAATGCTTCCAAGCACAAAATTACAGATTTCTTCTTATTATTATTATTATTTAAAGCATAGTCAGTTTAGCTTCATACAACAGCTTTGTGAAAGGGAAACCAGCACAAATAAATAATATTTATATTATTCAGAATAGGTTTTTATTCATAAATGACACAGCTAATGGACTAGGAAGCAGCTGTGGAATTAAAATAAAACAAATAAGCTTTTGCGCTGTCTTGCACAACTAATAGTTGCAAAACTATTTAATTTCTGTGATCTAGAAACAAATCCTTTTTTAATAATGCATTAGTTAATTAACCTGATTTGCTAATTTAACAGAATAGAATGCAATGCAACAATTTACCGGTTCTTTTGAATGCAGTGTTATTGCAATAAATAACACTGCATTCAAAAGAACCGGTAAATTGTTGCATGGCATTCTATTCTGTTAAATTAGCAAATCAGGTATTAACTTAAGCATTATTAAAAAAGGATTGGTTTCTGGATCACATAATCTCTAGGAGTGTACTGTAAATCGGACAGTTCATCATGATACGATATGATACTGACTCTCATAGCCAGCGATACAATATTTGACGATACCTCAAAAAATTCTGCAACATGATTCGATTAAATTCAGGGGGATATCGATCGATATATCGATATTATGATATTATGTGCCTATTTTACACAACCAGTTTTATTTTTATTAATTCACAAATGCAACCAAAATAAGTAACATGAACATATATCTGAAAAACAATATAGCACATCCTGTACCCCAATTTGGACATCTGTTAAATATAGATTTATAATATTAAAGTTACAAAAGTTATTTAGTCAACAGCAGTGAGAGATTTTCTCTTTGGTGTTTAATGAATAACACAGAGAGCAGAAGGAATTAGGCTGCTGCTACTAGTATATATAGATTTTTTACACGTTGCAACGATACATCGGAATCGGATCGTTAGTCATTTGATCAATGTATCGATGTATTGTTACACCCGTAATAATCCCTAGCTTCCATGTGCACTCCATCATATGGTAAGAAAACTACCATCATCAACACCATTTTCTGAGCTCTTCATAAACAGTGCATTTATTTGAAATCTTACCAATAGATTTCATTGAGAAAATCATGTAGTGGAAAAATGCAGTGAACAGCCTCACTAGCCTTTGCAAGTCTTTCAGATCTTTGCATTAACCAACAGGCATTCAAACATTAAAGCACATAAAAGAACATTACTCCCCCGTCCCCTATATGCAATGTAAATAATCCACACCATCAAGTGTTTTAATTTGTCACAATCAGCAGGGTCAAGCTTTGAGAAACTAAACTATTAGCTATTTATTACATTATAATTATATTTTGTTCTTATTATTTTAGTATGAAAATATTGTGGCATTGTGAATGTGCTATATTTTTTATATCTGTATGTGTGTAGCTGTAAGGCTAATGCAAGCGTCAGTAGGGCTCAGACATTGATCAGCTGTGACAGTCCCTCGCTTTGGTGCCGCGCGGCAATGTGGCCGGCCAACCGTAAACTGACAAGAAATTTCAGTTTTACCCTATGCTCCTATTTATAGCCTTAACCCTAGCAGAGCCAGCTTCACGTTTACTAACATCTGTGACAGTCTTCATTCTACTCTGACACCCACGTCCATATCTCTAAATAATGGGATATCATAACATTCTTTAGGTGACGTAACCCGGGTCAATCTGTCGCTCTGATCAAAGAACATAGCTTATCTCAGTTATGTGTATGACTAGTATGATTCTGTTGTAAATACTAACAGCAATCTTGCTATAGTCATAGAAATCATATAGAGAAGCTCGCATCATTCTTAAGTAGCTACTAGTTGTTGCTGAACTATCTCTGATGTCAGTTTTTGATCATTTATCCTTTGGTTCTAACCAGACAGCACCCTTCCAAAATCAGTCCAGTTCCACTCTACAATGGTTCTCTAATTCATTACCCAAGATCATCAGCAAAAACAATGCTCCTCATTCACAGTTGTGCTCCAGAGAGGCTTGAATGCTGCAGCCAGAGAAGTCAACCAGCACTTCAGACAGAAACAAAGACCCTAAAGAGAGCTTAAAAACAAAAGACCTAAATTAACCCCAACACCTCCAAAATAAACTATACGCTTTCTCAAAGACTGTAGCCTTACAACACCACCACAATAAAAAAAAGCCAAAAATCAATATTTAGTGCTTTTCTCATGTACCAATGACCTTATAAACAAACAAGGTACAACCAAGATTTCACTATTGTTTATAATCTCATCAATACTGCAGGAAAAAAAACAATGTGATTTGTGCTCATAGCTTGCTTTCTTCTTCCCATACATATGGTAGTTTAACTGTGGCAGGTCAGCAATCCTGAGTGTCAGGCGACGCTCATCATATTCCCAACTCCATTCTGCTGCAGCAATCACAAATGCAATAACGTTATTTTTTGTGTCGAGTCTAGTGGAGCCGTTTAGCATGGTTCAGATGTGCTCAGCACATCTACCACAGAATAATCTGCAGAGCGAAGCACAAGAGAGCAAAGCAGAGTGTGTGGTGAGATTCTGCTCATCTCTCTGCAGTGTGGTCATCCACACATGAATCCACAGTAGAAAACGCAACAAATTAATTCTGCATGCCTCAAGTGATCACATAAGCAAATGGGTAGATTTTAGGTTAAAACTGTGAATGTAGTGAAGGATTTATTCTACATGGCCCTGCAGTGAAACAAATGCAAGTCTCTTAATTAATATGAGGCCATAAAAGCTGCATAATAATAATAAAGAACAAATGGCTGTTTAAAATAGTTTTAGATGTAATAGAACATGTTACACTGTAGGACACGTAAACATCCCATTTACAGATCCACTAAAGGCGTAAAAAAAAAGACACTGAATGAGAGCGTTTTGTTGAGCTGCGTTTATCGTTAACTGTAAACAAACAAACAAGGTACAGCCGAGATTTCACTATTATTTAAATATCACATGAACAATACTATGGGACTTATGGGAAACTATCGACATTGGGATCGGAGCTCATAGCTTGATTTCTGCCCATGCCCATACACATGGTAGTTTATTTGTAACAGGTCAGTTATCCTGAGTGTCTTCTGCCAGACAACATTGCCAGCGGTTCTTCGAACTTTTAAAGTGTTTGGGTTCAGTGTCAAACGTTTACTCTCTTTTTCATCGTCTGGTGTAGTCAACACGTCTAGACTCCTGCTCTGGACAGATAAGGTCGGATTCCCCAGCGTTTCTAAGGAAACGCAACATCTGGACACGTAACCGTGTTTACCCAGCAAGAACAGAGTCAACGTGAGACTTAAATAATACGCAACAGATTTCCTCTCAAGTGATGGCGTCAAAGCAAAAATGCTGCACATATTGGTTCGTTCGTTGTGATCAGTCGACAATCTGCTAAGCTAACTAACGTTAGCTGCAAACCTGTTTCATCTTGACTTAACACAGGACGGAAATTCTAACAAGTGTTGCCCTACCGTACGGCTAAAGGCTTCTGCGGATCAGAGGAAACGATGAGCAAACCCCTGCAGGTTTTATTAAGTCAAATAAGAAGAAATGAATTTACCTAATTTTCAGCGCTCCCTACTGAAGTCTTCACAACTCTGTCAATCTTGCGAATTTCATTCGGGACTTCCGGTTTGCGATCGTTGTAATTCAGTGTAAACGGCCCGGATGCAGCAGGAGAAGAACGGATGGCCACGCCTCCTATAATATGTTGTTATTATAACCATCGGTTGAACAACAGCCACTTATAAGGAAATGATCTAGAGCTGGATTAAAGTATGATATAATGTCTTTGTGTGTTCTGAACAGCCCAAGAGCTATTTGAAATGTCAGAAGTTTCCTCCATGTCAACACCCCTTCATTGATTCAGGGACCACTGAATCTCTGGGCAACACCATCATTTTGAGCAAAGCAACGATTATATTAAGCTAGATAAAATGGGGCAATAACTAAAATAATAAATAAGAATCAGGCTTGTTAAAGTATTACAGACCCCCAAACCAGAAATTTAATAATAATAATAAAATACAAGCTGTTTCTTGCGATTACCCTGAAACTGCTTTACATTTTATTTAGTATTGCTTGACATTTAGGTTTGAAATACAGGAATTTAGTAATGAGAACATTCAGTGATCACTTAAGTGAAAATGCACAGCCTCACAAATTATCTTGGAAGATGAAAAACAATTTTATTAAATTAATCTTAATAATAATTGTCTCTGCATTCCTTATACGTAAATGCAAATTTACTAATACACTGCCTGGTCAAAAAAAAAAGTTGCTGTTTGGATTTAAATAGGCAAATATTTAGGAGTCTATGAATGGATCATTATTGCAGTGATTATAATGTTTCTAGCATGTCACCTGTTTATATGTTTGGCAACAGTTCTTCTAACCCTAATTGATGGAGTGTGTAGCTTTTCATTTCTTAAACAAGCATGTAGAAAGACACATCATGGCCATATTCCAGGATGACAAAGCCAAGATTCATTAGGCTGAAATTGTGAAAGAATGGTTTGGAGGGAGCTTGAAGTCCAGACCTTGAATTCATTGAAAGTCTTTGGGATGTGCTGAAGTAGACTTTACGGAGCTCGACTCTTGCATTGTCAATACAAGATCTTGACCAAAAATCGATGTACTTCTTGATGGAAACAAATGTTCTGATGTTATTTCCATCAAGAGGTGCATCAAATTTTGGTTGTTGCCAAACATATAACATGCTAGAAACATAATAATCACAGCAATAATGATCCAGTTATAGACCCTTAAGTATTTGCCTATTTAAATCCAAACAGCGAACTTTTTTGACCAGGCAGTATAGTAACATTAATGTTTTTTTAATTGCTAGCATTTTTGGTCTATTAAAGCATCTCAATGAAATACAGTGGCAACTCAAATGTCTACTTTTGACAACTGAACTATGAAAAAAAGAGTATCTTTGATGTGTTGTAATTACACCCTCATAATTGTGATCAGTCACATGTCACCATTCCTTTATTTATGTGACAAGAACCTGATATTTAATTGAACTGATCTCAAAACCAGAATTGCATCTGTTTCATAAAGAAGAGGCTAGCCCATTCTCACTGTCAATACACAGAAAGAAACTCCATGCTCACACACTGGTATCAACATACAAAGAATTCAGATTTATTTATCAATTTGAAGGTTTGATCACATTTGACCAAAGTGTTAATTTCTTGTGTGGCAAAGGTCTCGTTGCAAGTTGGAAGATCACTCATCATCTGCAGAGCCTGTTTTGTCAATGACTTTTTTCATCCAGCGACGCATACGGAATAAGTGTGTGTAGAATCCATATTTGCCATCACGATCACAGCCCTCACCCCACGACACAATGCCAATCTGATACCACCGTTTATCTGTAGGACTCTGTGGGCAGGAATAGGTTTTAAAAGGACAAGATGTAAAGTTTAGTTGTGCGAGTCCAGCAAACAGACCTTTATCGGTATTGGTAAATCAAACTTGTTTGAGGAGAGAAGAATATATACGTTATTATACCTTCATCACAAAAGGCCCTCCACTGTCTCCCTCACAAGCGTCACCTCTTTTTGTATCATCTGGCAGGTAACCTATAAAACAAAAGATGACCTTGCCGTGACACCTGAGCGCAAAAGCATCTCACGAATTCTCAGAACCTGAACTGTCTAGGGTCTAAAGAAGACCATGAAGAATATGATGATGAGTATTAC
Organism: Rhinichthys klamathensis goyatoka; assembly: GCF_029890125.1. Lineage (NCBI taxonomy): Eukaryota > Metazoa > Chordata > Actinopteri > Cypriniformes > Leuciscidae > Rhinichthys > Rhinichthys klamathensis. The sequence goes on from NW_026606885.1 coordinate 107,160, forward strand.
CAGCACAGAACATGTTGTCAGTGATGATGACCGAGGTGGAATTGCGACAGATGCTCTGATCCACAATGGGCAAGTGAATCTGTTGCAGCACTGTAGGAAGATTTTTTGGGTTTGATGTCCATGATTCCCTGAGGTTCCCCCAGCCAGTTACACGGCCCTTGAAACCTGCAAACATTAAACTTCAGAGAGAAAATCTGTCAATTACAGCTATGAGTAAATTTTAAATATATGCTGAAATGCATTTTCTAAACATTGTTGTTCCCCAAGAAAATATGTTTTTAGTGAGTTTTACCATCAAAAAAGGTGAACAAATGCATACAAGGACCCCTTTCAAGAGGTTAGCATCTTTATAGTGTGAAGTTTTAAAATCTGCATTTTCTAAATGCATATTATTGATCTTATTGTGGATGATTCATCAGACTTCTCTAATCATGTAGTCTGCTTAAACTTGCATTCCAATCTGCCTCCATCCAATCAACAACCGATGAGTAGAAGCTAAATATATATATATATATATATACACTCACCGGCCACTTTATTAGGTACCCCATGCTAGTAACGGGTTGGACCCCCTTTTGCCTTCAGAACTGCCTCAATTCTTCGTGGCATAGATTCAACAAGGTGCTGGAAGCATTCCTCAGGGAGTTTGGTCCATATTGACATGATGGCATCACACAGTTGCCGCAGATTTGTCGGCTGCACATCCATGATGCGAATCTCCCGTTCCACCACATCCCAAAGATGCTCTATTGGGTTGAGATCTGGTGACTGTGGAGGCCATTTTAGTACAGTGAACTCATTGTCATGTTCAAGAAACCAATTTGAAATGATTAGAGCTTTGTGACATGGTGGAAGTAGCCATCAGAGGATGGGTACATGGTGGCCATAAAGGGATGGACATGGTCAGAAACAATGCTCAGGTAGGCCGTGGCATTTAAACGATGCCCAATTGGCACTAAGGGGCCTAAAGTGTGCCAGGAAAACATCCCCCACACCATTACACCACCACCACCAGCCTGGACAGTGGTAACAAGGCATGATGGTTCCATGTTCTCATTCTGTTTACGCCAAATTCTGACTCTAACATCTGAATGTCTCAACAGAAATCGAGACTCATCAGACCAGGCAACATTTTTCCAGTCTTCAACTGTTCAATTTTGGTGAGCTCTTGCAAATTGTAGCCTCTTTTTCCTATTTGTAGTGGAGATGAGTGGTACCCGGTGGAGTCTTCTGCTGTTGTAGCCCATCCGCCTCAAGGTTGTGCGTGTTGTGGCTTCACAAATACTTTGCTGCATACCTCGGTTGTAACGAGTGGTTATTTCAGTCACTGTTGCCCTTCTATCAGCTCGAACCAGTCTGGCCATTCTCCTCTGACCTCTGGCATCAACAAGGCATTTCCGCCCACAGAACTGCCGCTCACTGGATGTTTTTTCTTTTTCGGACCATTCTCTGTAAACCCTAGAGATGGTTGTGCGTGAAAATCCCAGTAGATTAGCAGTTTCTGAAATACTCAGACCAGCCCTTCTGGCACCAACAATCATGCCACGTTCAAAGTCACTCAAATCAACTTTCTTCCCCATACTGATGCTCGGTTTGAACTGCAGGAGATTGTCTTGACCATGTCTACATGCCTAAATGCACTGAGTTGCCGCCATGTGATTGGCTGCTTAGAAATTAAGTGTTAACGAGCAGTTGGACAGGTGTACCTAATAAAGTGGCCGGTGAGTGTATATATTACATTACAACTATTGTTTTTACTTACTTCTTTGCGATGCTCTTGGTGGGCAGACAGACAGGGTGGATCTCACTCGTAAAGACTACAGGCTTCTTCATGTGCAGAAGAGCAATGTCTCGGTTCAGGTTTTCCTTCCAGTTATATTTAGGGTGGACAATGATTTCATCAATGGCCACAATCTTTTCAATGCCCCTCTCATACCTGACTCGGAGAGAAACAGGACAGAGTTTAAAACAGCTTAATTTCCTGTAGACTGAGGTTTATAAATTACTTGGTGTATATTTCACAGCTTTTCGGCATTAACAAGTAGACATTTACAATTTATGTATTGGTGCAGTCAATTGGGAAAAAAAGTATGCAGGTTTTATAGAATTTTTTTGAGGGCTCACTTGGTACGAGAGTGTTTTCCAAGGCGGACGATGATATCATTGATGGTGAAGTTCTTGTTCCACGGTGGGTAGAGAATGCAGTGGGCCGCAGTGAGAATCCATTCATCGCTGATCAGACTGGCTCCACACAGCAGCTCCTGAGGACTACGCTTATATAACATCACCTGCCTGCAAATTACATCAAACACAGTATACAACATGCAGCATTAGATGTCGACATGAGTGATGACGGCAATATATCTGAAAGTCTAAAACAGCGTATGTGGTGATGTATTCACCATGGAGCACTGGCCATTTCAGCCTCCTCTCCTCCCACTATTCTGCTTCCAGTGTATGACATCAGTAGCTCCTTCTCATTCTTATCGTCTTTGCTGATCTTCTCAAACAAGGGGCGCACTCCACACTCTGACAAAAGGCAGTTTAATATTAATTATCAGTTGATTATACAAGATATCAAACCACCGCAAAACAGACGGTGAAGTATCAAACCTTGTTCTCCATTGCCAAAGCTGCGGGGGCTAAAGAAAGCCTTTTTCTTTCCATCAAGAGTTGTTCTCTCTCGACCACCTGCTTCCTCTACAAACTTGTCCAGAGGGGCATCTGAGAGTGAATGAGAAAGAGAGAGTGATGTTCAAGTGTGGGCTTAGAGGCGTGATGATTCATGTATAATGCACTTAGCCTTAACAATGAAAAAGCGGCTTTATTAAAATGATGACCCTTAATCCTAATTTAAAGACTCTGGTCCAGATGTTACTTTCAATCAAGGTCTAAAGTTCAAGGGAAGAAATTAATATTTCTAGTTGTTATCGTGTAAGTGTTTGTAGAAGGTAGTTCTGCTCACTCACCACACATCTCTAAGTCACAGTAATCAATGGTAATGTTTCCGCCCGCTTCCTTTACGTAGCACCACGGACCCTCCATATCTCCATCTGGGTTTCTGCAGTGGTTCTTTACTAGCTGAACTTGAGGCAGAAACTCTTTTCCTTTAATCAAGGCTTGCACTTCTGGTGCACTCCATTGCACGCAGGTGCGTCCCCCCATAGACACAGACAAATCCCCTGTGTAGGTCTCCCCATTTCCAGCCAGGCATTTACTCTTGACATAACGCTCTTCAGGTTTCACAGTAGGAGGTGGCGGAGGAGGGAGAACAACAGTCTCGCCTGAGGAGGAGAGAGTGAGATGATCAGTCTGGTGGACTAGCATAACTTGATGATGGAATGAATGAAACCTTTTTTTTATTCATGCTCAAGCATAAAATGTGCAATAAACAGGGCACAAATAGGTGCTATCAGATATGGTAATATGTTTTTTAGTAAATCAGTAGTCATTTAGCAGGTCAAGCACACTTATTATTATAGCGATAGTTTCTCCTGAGCAACCTGGTTCAACGACACAGCGGTGATGGCTCAACATTCTGGTTGACAGTGCAAAGCGTTAGTTATTACACCACAGGACATTTTGCAGTAAGATTTCAGTGATTTTCTCTACCGCATTTTGGCAAGCTGCAGGACTCCCTTCTGACCGTCGGGTCTCTTGTAAAACACCAAGGCCCTTCACTGCTCCTATCTGGGTTTCTGCAAAAGTTCTCCGGTAGCTTCAGCTGTGTCACATTAAATTCGCTAAAAATGGGAAACAAGTAGGTCATAAGACAAAAGAGCTGCTGCAACATCACTAGAGGCATGTAAAGCTCAATACATGAAAACAAAACAGCCTCTTCCATACTGAAATAATTTGTGTTTTATAAACAATCAACATAAAATGGTTTTGCCAATCCTGAGAGATGACAGCTGCTGTCAACAAAGAGTGCAGAAGTACATACTGAATCCTGTGGGGGAAGTTGCTTTTCCAGTACTGGCATGACCTTCCAGACTTGGTGACAGATACTCTACCAGCGTAGTTTTCACCAACATCAACGAAACAGTCTCCTGTCAACAGGGAAATTATAGTTAAAACTAACACTAAAACTAAAAACATACAAACATTTTCTTACTTGAAGTAAAATTAACATTAACTGAAAATAAAAAAGTAAACATTTTATTTCAGCTACTTGCCAAGGAAACACTTCTCATTTTTATTGTTTAACTTGATGTACTAAAATAACTAAAACTGAAATTAAAATTCATAAAAACCATTTAGACATACTTTAAAAATGAATATATATATATATATACTAATTCAAAATATTAGTAAAAACTAGAACAATGACACAAAAATAACACTGTCAATCAAACATCCATTAATTAATAGGGTTATGATAAGTCACTAGCTTTTACCAAAAAATGTCTTTGTGTTATGAGTGTTGGGTACAAGTCTTTGTGTTGGGTGAATAAGTATGTATCACCCTTACCTTCTGTTTTCACACATGCTCTCAAACTGCTGATATTTGCTGGTGTTCTGGATAATTTTGTTCCCTCACAGCCTGTGAAAAAAAGATAAAAAAGTGAAATATATAACATCTAACAGAGTTCCCAGGTTGGCATTTTTTTCTGTGGAATTGGGCTACTTTTAAACTGCCACAGATTTTAGTTATGGGAGTGCCTTAGTTTGAGTTTTGGTATTTGGGCTAGTTTAATTGGCTGTTGGGCAACCCTGATACCAATACACTCATTTTAATTTGTATATTGAGCAGGGAAAGGCCAGTGAAAATGCCCTTTGTCCCTGGTTCAATAGAAACTGTTTACACAAAATGTTGTCACTGTTTACACTGAAACCTTTGTAAAGTGATATATATTCTTACCCAAATATTTCGCCCAAAAAATTTCCTGTGGGAAAATGGAAGAAATTAATAAACATAAAATACTAGATAAAAGGATTTATACCACACTTCAAATGGCAGTAATCTCATAAAGATATACGTTGTATACTTATATATAGATTTTTTTTTTTTAAATCCACTGATAGACTTAAATATTTCCATATGTTTCAATTGGGGCTTATGTGTCTAAACACAAAGTGCATTTCTCACCGTTTTATCAACTCTCTCAAACACTTCTCGAGCTTCCTCATGGTCACAAATCTCTTCCACACACTCTCTCTCCAGATTACCCGGTTTAATCTCCTCAAATCTGCCGTTAGCCCTCTTTGCCCGAATGATCTGAGAGGCTTCCTTACTGTCAATGAACACTGAAGCACAAAAGCCAAAATTTCTCAAAACATCTAGGCTCACATACTATAATATGTATTATCTTAGAAAAAATTTGTTCTTAGTTTGTTATGGCCTAATTAGTCAAAAGGCAGAGAAATCTCAGTAAATTCCTACCGTTATTACACAACGTGAGCTGGAGAACTTGTCCGAGAAGCAGGAAGAGAAGGAGAGGCGCTGGTTTCGCTCCCATTCTTGGGGATGACTGAGTCTGTAATCCTGAAAAAACTTGGAGCATCTCATCAAATCTCTCACCCACTCAAGCCCAGAGCTGCAGTTACTGGAGTCACCAAGTTAATATTGAACTACCAGAGTTCAAAGAGAACAAAGTGTCTGAACTCTTTTCACAAAAAGAGCCTATCTCTTCTGTATCAGATCTCTTATATCAACGTGGAACATTCTTTGCTTTCTCAGGAACATGAATCAGACATATTTAATGAAAACAAGATAACTTCATATCTCAAAAGCTATGCGAATTCAACTGTGAGGAGATATTATACAAATTCTAATATTTATATTATAACAAAACAAAAAAACTAGATTAAATATTTTACACAGTGCTCCTCCATATTTTGTTATTTAAGAGTAGATACATCTTTGTTACTAATCGAAAGAATTAGCTTTCATCTTGAAATTATGACCCTCTTTATGTAGCTGAAGAGCTCCATTAGCTCTTATCTACTGGGTATCTACCACTTATCGTTTCCTCTAATAATAATCATTATGTATTTATATAAAAAGTACATACATGGTATTTTACTTTAACAGTTGACGTGTGAAAGATGTGATAATTTGCAACGTAACAGATACAGGTATATAATTGAATTTCCTCTTGTATTAGCTCATTTCCCAACACAGCTGTGTTTTGCTGATAAACTTGTACAATGTCTGAATAAACAGTGATGAAACAAGGTCGACTGCGCACAGGAGTCAATATTTACTGATACATGCAGCAAACCCATCTAAGAATCAAAGAACAGCAAGACATAAATTCAACATAGCTTATACATTTATTTCACAACGGTTGTTTTTTCTTTGGTGTGAGACATAATGTGAAAAGTTTATGTTTGAAAACGAAACACTTTAGTGTCACAGCCCTGTCTCTATTTCTACAGTCTCTGCCACAGAACTTAGACCATCCTGCCCTTGTAATATGACCAAACAACTATTAGCATCCTGTGCTGGAACTACAATACAGTCACTATTGGCAACTATGCATTCAGCATTAGCTTCCTGTTCCTGAATCTCTATACACTTAGAAGGCTGTTCTTGCACTACTATACACTTGGTATTATCATCGGAGACAATAATCTCAATGATATTCTCACTGAGCTCAATACGTTCAACCCCCTTCTCCGCTCCTTTTTCCAAAACAATTGTGCCATGGTGGTACGCACCAGAGCCCAAAATGGCACCTTCTGGGTGAGACACCATAGCGAAGTCCTCTGAGGCTTGAACGTACGCAACCATCTCTTCCAAACTGCTGCAGTCAGTCCTACCTGGCTCACCCTCTGCTTTCTGGCCTGTCCTTTTGGGTCGACCTCGTGTCGGCAATGCGTGACCAGAGTCTGGGTGATGTTTGTGCGACTGCAGATGCCGCTGTAGACTCTGCATCATTGTGTATTTGGCTCCGCACACCTGGCAAACATGTGTCTTCTCTTCCAGGTGAGACTTTAGGTGGCGCCGGAGTTTGGTTGCCATCGTGTACCCTTTCCCACACTGTTCACATTTATAGGGTCTGTCTCCTGTGTGCAGTCGTTCATGGGCCCGCAACGTGTGAGGGTCCCGTAAAGCCTTACCACAGACAGGACACAGATACACCTCACCCGTGTGTGAAATCAGGTGCCGGCGCAGCTCAGGAACTTGAGAAAAACGCAGGTCGCAGTGGTCGCACTTGTAGGGTTTCTCTCCGGTGTGGATGCGCATGTGTCCCAGCAGATTGCCACGTTGGCGAAAGCTCTTGTCACAGTGCTGGCAGATGTACGGCCGTTCTCCGGTGTGCAGACGCATGTGGTTCCTCAAAGAGCCAGAATTGGCCAGTTCTTTACTGCACTCTGGACACTTGACCTTGGGAGCTTGGTAGTCTGGCTCTTTTGTCCGATGGACTTCTCTGTGAACGCGTAGCGAGGGCCGGCGAGCAAAAGCTTTTCCACAGATGTCACAGATGAACGGTTTCTCGCCTGAGTGGAGAACCTGGTGCTCCTTGAGGTCCCGTTTTAAGCCATAGCTTTTGTCACAGTGCTGGCATTGAAACGGCCTCTGACCGCGATGCATTAGCAGGTGGGCTTGGAAGCTCTCCTGTGAACTGTATGGTTTACCACACTCTGTGCACATGTACGGCTTTTGATTTTGATGTGTGAATTTGTGTTTCTTGAGATGGCACAGCTGAAAGAAGCTCTTGTCACACTCGGAACATTTGTACTTCCTCTCTCGGATAATAAAGTGAGGAAAATCCTGCTCATTTTGCTCCATGCTGGAATCCTCATTAATATACAACGTCTGCATTGTGTTGTCTTTGTTTTTCAAGAGCTTTTTCTTGCTGCTTAGGTCTGACCTGTTCATTGGATCTTGTCGTTTGCAGATACGGTTGGCTGACGAGTGCACTTTTCGAGGTTTAGCGGCAAGGCGAGAGCTGGCTCTTAGGCTTCTCTCTGGCTTCAGAAGTTCTGATGAACTCTGGGCTTGTGATGTATTCACACTGACACTCTGAATCTCTTCTCTTGCAGGACGCTCATCGATCTGCTCAGCTTCACTCTCCCCGTGTGCCTCATCCACCCCATTCTGCTCCAGGACACTGGATTTACAGGCTCTAGAGTCCTGCACAAGACTTTTCGTCTTGATAGGAAGTTTTGTATTCTCTTGTGGGGCAGGATCTGTTAGAAGACAAAAGTTTCACACATTTTCAAAAGCATAACATTATATCATGGACCTCTTACACAGCACAAATATCAGGTATAAACTTACATGAACAGACAGAGCGGTGATCTACAGTGATGGCCTCTAGAGCTTCATCTTGATCTCTGTTTGGTCTACTACTGTTTTCACAGGCTTTTACTTGCAGAACCTCTTCTTCAAAAGAGGCTTCTTGTTGATCTTCCAAGAGGAGCAGTTCTGTTCCTGGCTGAATGTCCCGACAGACCCTGAGGCCCAATCTTCCATCCACCTCAAGTACACTGACATTGCTCTCTTCCTCACTCTGAGTGCTGCAGGCAAACCTGTGGAGGCAGTTAAACAAGTCTGATTATATAATGTATTGATATGCAAGTTAGTAATTGTACTAAATATAATAATTAATTAATTCTGGCTTAGGCCTATTGCGATAATTGATTAATCGCGGTTATTCTATCTAATCGCATTTATTGAATATAACCGCAATTAAGCAGTTTAAATTTCAACCACATTTTGCCATAGTCAAATAGTCAAACTCTTCCCTCATGCAAAATGAAGGTTTGTCGGTTTAATTTCAGACTGCACTTTATAATATCTTTATTATATCATATTATATTATATAAATTTCACATCTTTAAAGTAAATCATGTGGGCCTATTTTATTATAATGTTCATTACTATATTATATACTATTTCAAGTAAAAATATATATATACAGTGTATATATATATATATATATATATATACACACACACATTAATGCATGAACAAAACAGAATTAATCATCTGCACAAAATTCAAGATAGTGACAGGTCTATTCTGGATAAACTTACCTCATCCAGTACATTTCCTCAGAGATTTCTCTTTTGAACACATTTTGGCATGTATTTTGCAATCCCTGGAGAATAAGAACACATACTTACTTACTTATAGCTATTACTTATCACAGCAACATCTTATTTAAAACTGCTTCTGTAGTCCCATTTGAACATAGTAATGCTTCTAAAAACATTTGTGCAATATCAGGTGAGAAGAAAATTAAGTAAATGCTGCTAATGTCTTGAAGCACATTTGCTGTAGTGGTGCTAAACAAACAAACCTGTCAGCTGTATGGTTCAAAATGAAATTTAAAAACACAGTGGTATGCATACCTCCTCTTTTTCCTTCCTGATTATTTTGTCAGGTTCCTCCAGACCTAGCAGAGTGCCTTTCTCTAGCACTCGCCCAACACACCACAGACCCAACTGTCCATCTTCAGCCAGAGAAGGACCCAGGGTGAGCCCTCGCGGTATTGATCTCAGCACACTGTGGATGGAGTCTCTCATGTTCCCAGAGCCTTTATCCCTCCAAAAGTCTGTTGCCACTAGATCAAAAATAACAAACACCACAATAAGACAAGATAGTACTCTCATGCTTACATTTTGAAAGCTGTAGTGACATGCAAGGGTGAATGGACAGCACTTACAAAACATAATAATTACAATAATTGTTATTTGGTTGTGCATTTACATATCTTTTTCATTATGTTAACTCTATTTTTCTTTCTATTGTCTTTCCTTATATTATTGTTTTTCAGACCCATAAAAGATAAATATGTCTAACACTGTTTTAAGGAGAGTCCCTTATAATTTACTCTGGTTTTACAGTAATAACAATAATGGTTGCAACTATTGGTGATTTTTGTACTGTGAATTGCATGGTTGGTTAGATGCAATACGAATTAATGCTCGGAATACAAATGAATGCTTGTTGCGATTCGAATAAATGCAGTCCTTAATTTGAAAATGCACAATTTTCATTAAAAAAATGGTAAATTCAAGACTTTAGTTTTCCTGTTAGTAAGTCTATAAAGCAATATGCAGTTTGAAATCTAGAAAGTATTATGGAGAGCAGAGCTAGCTGATGACAAACACGTTATGGAGTAAACAGCAATTTCCTATAGATCTTCAGAAAATACGTTTAGTTTGTTTTGTTTTTGCTGTGTATGTATAAAGCGTCTTTATAGATGCAGGTTGTACTCAAACCCAGCGTTCATCGAATAGATAACTGGTCGAATCTGCAAACATAAGAATGAGGTTGAGAACAAGTTTTCAACCAACTCAGGACTATATTTCCTCTGCCCACTCGAGGGTCTTGTTTATCCACCCAAAAACTCCGGGAAAATTATCGTTCTCCAGCCAACGGTGCATCGACCGGAAGTCAGGTAGCTTGCTGTTACAGAGAAACGGTTCCCTCTAGAAACAACTACCGCTGCAGTGCACTCGCCCTCTCCAAATAAAGCTGAATGTTCGTTTTGTTTTGAATGTATGTCAATAAGATAATTTCTGTGTATGTTAAAGAAGATATTCATGACTATAATATAAAGGAATTTAACACATGTTGGCAAAGTGTCTGTGTCCTTTATGTATTTTAACCACTGCCATTCTAGATCAGTGATTTTAACTATAGAATTAGGAGAAGATCAAATTAATTTTTAATTCTTCATGAATACTGTTCCTGATAGTCGACGTGCATAAATGTTACTATATGATTGGCTGTGTATTAATATCAATTATTTATTAAACATTAAACATGACCTTTGTTTTCGTTTGAGATATTTCCTGGTTGTGAATGTGGTAGTTGTGTGTATGATATTTTTCTGAGATTTATTTTTTATTTTTTTATGTTTTAATCATTAAGCAGACAAACTTTCTAGCACACGGTGGCGCTAGAGACACATCTCTAATTTACATGCCTTCCCTTCAGGCGGGAGAGAGGAGTAGCCTACAAGGTGAAGGTAGGCTACTACAGACAAATTGTTCTTGTGGACGTTTTGGGGATGAAAAGAAAGGGACAAGTATAGTTTAAAGCTAAAAGACCATCTATTGTTTTCTGATTTACCAATATTGTGATATATTTTAATATGGTGTTTTGAATGTTTCCACGCTGGTTTGCCTACAGTGTCAATACAAACGCAAAACACTGAAAAACAGACACTCAAATCAAACTATAAGATCTACTGCTTGATCATTCTACATGTTTTAAATTCAACAAGTTGTAAATGTCTACGTTCATTTACTTGCAAATAATATACCAAAAAAACCAGCTTTATCACTCCATTAGAGCCTCCTAGAAACTAAACTATTCCTATCAGATTATTTTGCTATTTGCTACTTTTGTATTTGGGCATTATGATGTATGCATTTTGAAGAAAGTGCATTGAATAGACCTTTAGATGATGTAAGTGACCCGGCCTTCTTTGCCATGAATGTGAATCTGTAATGGATGGAGAGACCGTAGGCTAATAAAATAAATATGTTACAGTAATCTAATATGAACAAGTTTGTGCCTAAGGGCCACATTTTCCTTTTGTTATGCTACATGAAACAAATGTTGCAGTTTAATTTAGAATGGACAATTACATTACTAACTACAATTTTTTCATGTAATTTGAAATCAGTAACTGACTACAATTTAAGTAATCTGCCCAGCACTGTTCCTGATACAGTGCTGGTCAGAATTATTTGCCCCCTTGGTAAATATGATCAAAGATGGCTGTAAAAAATACATCTGCATTGTTTATCCTTTTGATATATTATTTTTTTTTAAATGAAAAAATCGAACCTCTTATTGAAGTAAAATAATTGAAAGGGAGGGGAGGGGGATCACATTATGAAATAAATGTTTTTCTCCAAAACACATTGGGAACAATTATTTGCCCCCTTTTATTAAATACTTTTCGCAACCTCCTTTTTCCAAGATAATAGCTCTGAGTCTTCTTCTATAATGCCTGATGAGTTTGGAGATCCTTCAGATTCCCAGATCCATGTTGGTGCTTCTTCTCTTCAGTTCAGCCCACTCATTTATAGGGTTCAGGTCAGGGACTGGGACGGCCATTGCAGATAATTGGGTTTGTGCTCAGTGACACATTTTTGTTTTGATGTTTGTTTTTGGATCACTCTCCTGTTGGAAGATTTTTTATCTGTTGGTATTTGATCGAATCAATGATGCCATGTATCTGAACAAGATTTCCAGGACCTCTGGCAGAAAATTAGGCCCACAGCATTAAAGATACAGCAGAGTATTTCATTTTACCCATGGGGTACTTTTTTATCCATGTGTGCACCAAACTCTGTGTATCAAAATCTGACCATAGAACGTTTGAAAAGTAACTGACACCACTGGAACTTCAAACGGGACAGGTTCTATGGTCCAATGAAACAAAAAATTAGCTTTTTTGGCAGCAAACACTTAAGATGGGTTTGGTGCACACAGGGATAAAAAAAGCATGTATATACATTATACATAATGTATATAAAGCTGCATATAATTTTAAAATGCAACAAAAAAAATGCTCAAAAAGATTTTAACAAACTGTTTACCATGTCATATGACCATTAACCGACATCAGAGAACTGTGAACTTTATTTTATTATTATTTGTTATTATTATTGCCATACTTTTATTATTGACCTAATGTATTAATTTAAAATTTAAGGGCTTAAGAGGGTTTAGCTAAAAAAAAAAAAGAATCCCTGCATTGCATGTAAATATGAAATGATGGGAATTTGTACATTTGAATGTGTTTAAAGACAAAAGCAATCCAAAGACAGTAATACATGGTTATAGGACTCACTGAGTGATAATAATTAAAATAAAATGTAATGAGTTCGTCAGGAGCTGATTAGATATGCAATGTTGAGAAAAACACTTGTTAAAAGTGAAATGATTTGTGTGAATCCAGTGATCATAAGCTGTGGGTCTCAGTTTTCAGTGATATAGGCTCATGACTAGTGGCGGGTCTGTATGTGCAGTTCCACAAACCTGGAAGACTTCTGAACGTACACTACCGTTCAAAAGTTTGGGGTCAGTGAGAATTTTATTTTTATTTTTTGGAGGAAAGAAATCAATACTTAAAGGAGCTGTATGTAAGATTGTGGCCAAAACTAGTACTGCAATCACTGTCAAATTGCTGTAGAGTGGTGTATCCCCTCCCCATCCTCCCTGACTCGAGGTTGCCAGATCGGCTGCAGGATCCAGCAGGAACGTGATGAGCTGCAGCTGTGGTAACTAGAGCAGAGCTGGCAACCCGGATGCCGCAACACTACTGACTTCGTGATTGGTAGATAGGTGGAGGGTGGAGCATCAGACCAAAACACAACATGACAACATCGACATCAGTTGAGGGCTGCAACTGCACTTTTTAAATGACAATATCCTGGCCAGACTACTGTTGTCAGTGATATAAGTATTTGAAATGTACATGATTTCTTAATGTCTATTGACATTTCAGGGCCATTTTATGATTAATTGAAATAAATTTCTTACATACAGCTCCTTTAATTTGATCGAAAGTGACAGTAAAGACTTTTTTTTTTTTTTTTTTTTTTTTTTAAGTTTTCTGCAGACATATAAGTAAAGACATTTATAATGTTACAAAAGATTCTATTTCAAACAAATGCTGTTCTTTTGAACTTCCTATTCATCAAAGAATCCTAAAAAAAAAAAAAAAAAAAAAAAAAAAAACTGTACAACTGACAGACCAACAACTGTTTCAACATTGATAATAATAATAAATGTTTCTTGAGCATCAAATCCTCATATTATACTGATTTGTGAAGGATCATTTGACACTGAAGACACTGACACTGGTGATGCTGAAAATCCAGCTTTGATCACAGGAATAAATTACACTTTACTATATATTCACACAGAAAACAGCTGATTTACACTGGAATAATATTTAATACTATAACTGATTTTTGTTGTATTTTTAATCAAATAAGCGCAGCCATGGTTAGCAGAAGAGAATTCTTTTAAAAGTATTTAAAATCGTACCGACCCCAAACTTTTGAACGGTAGTGTATATAAGGAGTAGACTTTTATAGAAAGGAAAATTTAAAACATAAAGAAGTAGAATCAATGAGTTGTTAATAATACTGGCATTACTGGCATACGAATAACATGTAATCAATAGAAAAGTAACTGTAGTCTGATTACGAATATTGTAATATAATCTAATTACAAGAATTACATTTTTAATTTAATCTGATTACGTAATCCAGATTACATGTAATCAGTTACTACCCAGCACTGATCAGGAACTGTTACATACCAGAATGGAACCAGGTGTTTGGAGGGAACTTGGAAGGGCATGACAGGTTTTCATAGGCCAAAAAAGTCTATTACATTTGAATTCAAAAAATAAAAATACTAAGACAAATGATGTTTATTTGGTATAACATACACCAGTGAATCATGCACAATGAGGTAAAGAGTGTGCACAATGCACATGGTAAATTTGAATTTCAGAATGCTTTTTACATTTATTTTGACCACAATAGTCATCAGAGTAGAAGAGGACACATTCAGTCGCAGTACATATCTTAAGCAGCTAATGCTTGTTCTCTACTTGTTTATGCGTTTGTCTCTGCATTGATATTCTATCAGTTTGTTTCTGTGTTTTTTCTTCCTTCATTAGCTGTTACTTTCCCCTTATCCTCTTATCTCTGTCTCCTTGTCCCAGTTATTGATCTCACAACTCTGGTAAAATTGATCAACCAGCCTTGGGTTTGTCGAATTGTTACAGTCAGTCAAGGACTTGCACATCTTGTGTCTGTTAGTAATGAGTCGATTGTCGAGGATGAGGAGATGGTCTAAAACCAGTCACTCTGTAAATTACCAACCAGCCCTCGTATTGAATGCAGAAAGGATCTTGATCACTCAGCCTTCTCACATCACCGTGGCAACATGGATCAGTCTAACCCAGGAGAGGCTCAGAGGGCAGATTGCTTGTTCAACAGAGAACACTTTCTCATATAACTTCACCGCTTCTTTTTTTTTACATTAAAAACAGAGAAATAGGGCTTTCAAGGGACCTGACTTCATAATTGTCTGAATGGAGCTACACTCATATTTTGAATCAAGATTGTGTCCATACATGCTTGTGAGAGATGTGTATGGAGGGAGATTTCAAGTGGTCAAAAACTGCATCCTTCTCTCCATTTGTCTAATGACTGTTGTTTACTAACGAAGCCTCTCTTTACTTTATGAATATGTTTTATGGAAGTTTGTTCACATTATTTTAACTGATGGTTATACAGATATCTAGATCTTGTTCTGAATATCAACAGGGCTGTGAATTGGAGGAGGGAGTCACTTGTTTCACTCTTGAAACAACCTTGTGGTTTTTTTTTACATTGTTACTTCATCCCAGTTTGCCTGATTATACCATGCCCAAAAAGTATGTACTGTTGTTGTGAAGAAAAGGCAGATACTTTTGAGAGTGTAGCAGAAGAGTTTGCAAGCTTTGTCATAAAATTGCACTCTGCCACATCTTTACATGCATTCTGTCACTGTAAATCAGCCTGTCAATGATCCTGTCTAGTATACATCCTCATATACACACTCCACATTTTATTTAATTACAGTAAATGTACACTACTCAAGCAATTCTCCCTAGCCTATTGGGGAGAAAACAAGTAGCATGAGTCACAAAGATGAGTATTGCAATGGTGACTTTAAGAGTGTTTGTGTGCGTTCAGGATGTTCTGCTCCTCTCCCTCTCTGTCCCTGTTTGTTCCGGCTGATGCCACACAAAGACAAAGGAGAGAAAGAGACAGATGAGATGATATAAAGCAGGTAGCTTCATGCAGTAGCTTTTTCTCTCTATTTTGTCTGACAGCAATGCTCATGCCTCATTCCGCTCAGCATCTGAAAGGAATATTTTCTAGGGCATCTTTTCCCTCCATTTATATTCCATGTGTTGTTTGTGTAGCAAAACATACTTATGAATTCACTAGCCTGAAATAAGGCAATTTCTTTTCATTCTGTTTCTCATTCATATTGTGTTTAAACATGCTTGCTAGTGACAGCAAGCTTAAAGTAATTTATTATGTGACGTGTAGTGTGTTCACATATTCATTCACTCACACACACAGCTCCTCCAGGAAGAGCGAGCCAGCACAATCATTTTTAGCTCTGGCAGGGCAATATCTAGCAGGTGGGAGTTTTTTTTTCTTTTCTTTTTTTTATCAGTGGGATTATGCAAGAAGCTCATCAGTGATGCATTGCAGTTACTGCTGGTATCCTGTGCCATTTTCAAGGCTGCCGAGCAGACAGACACTGGACCTGTCCATTCTGATTATACAGACATAATAAGACTGGGTACTGTGCCCTGCCGTGTCCACCAGTAACCACACAGAACACATTAATGACACTATATTTTTAGGATGAGCGGGAGAAAAGCAAGGTAAAAGAAAGATGACTTTAATATGCTCTTATCAAGTGCTGCTGCTGTCACCTGTGTTTTCACACTCTCCATTTTGTTTTCCATTCTTTCTTTCTCTCTCTCGCTCTCTCTCTCTGATACATTCATCAGTGTGTGTTCATTTGGTGTGGTTTGTGGGAGGTGCTGTTGGCCTGGATATCTGTCACTTCCTTGCTTGCTCTTGCTCCTCTGTGTGTCATCTATCATGCCTGACCATATCTATTAATAGATCCATCAAATCTCTGAAGCAAACACATGAGAAATAGCACATTTTGAGAAAAGAGTTTTTATTTCACTCCAACATAAGGTTATTTGTTTCAAGCATATCTTGGGTTAAAAATAGAAATACATTTCTGTCTGTATGAAATCAAGAGTGTTATGCAGTAAGTCATACAGATGGATCAGATTTCAATGATTAACAGTGATCCCAAAGTATGGAGCACATAAATTATGTAAATCCGATAACCATTGCACCGAAAAGATGACGTAAAAAAAGATGGCTGAAAACTTTCATATGGCTACAGCTGCATATACAGCTGAGTGATTTGATTTGCCATGTGGTTGAATGACTACTGTGTTGGTTTTAGCACAAAATATGCATTCCTTCCAAGAAGCTTAAAATGTGATGCATATAATTTGTTTTAGTGGCATTTGGATGCATTGGTTAGTGAAGCAGTTGTGGTTAGTATTTGTGTTTAAGAGGCTTGTGAGATTTTACTTTGTTATAGAAGTTACCAGTGTGAAACTGATTACTGAAATGTTCTTTTCATGTATTCTCTAATGTCTGTATTTGATATCTGAATGCAGTAACAGTGCTTGCTCATTTAGCCCGGCTTCCAGAAATCAAATAGGGACTTGTTTTGTGTTTGAGAAAGGTCTTCAAAGTGTTAAAACATATAGGGGTCATTGAAGCCAAAAGTTTAAGGGACAATTTCTTTGTTAAAGCCTTACTTTCCAGTTAGACTAAAGTCTAGCATTATCCTTGAGAGAAAGAACGCATTATCTTGATGTTTTGAGAGGACTCTCCTGTTTATAGTTAGAGCCTGGCCAAATCCAACCTTTGAAAAGCTGTGTGTCGGTGTGTGTGTTAGTCTTCTTGGTTACAGGTTAAGGAACCACTGGCATTATGGGAGATTGACTGACTTGTTTTCTTCGACATGTTGGCGCCCAGCAACCCAAATCTGCGACCTGGAAAGTCATGACGTGCCTAAACGTCAAGGTCTGAGTGTCAGCTGCATAATCTATGGAGATATGCTTCACTCTATTTGTATATGGGAGAAAAATTACTTAGACTATTTGTGTTCTTAGCCAATCAGAAACTGCAACCTGAAGCAAGGACGTTGTTTAGACCTTGGTGAATGGTAGAATTGCTGTGATCTTTGTAACTGTAAGCGGGGCGGCCTACGAACTCCTGTGTGAGTCTTGAAGCTGACTTCTGCTGATGAAACTGCAAACTATCTTCAGGAAATCTTTTCTTTAATTTATTATAATTCTGACTCAGGGTCTTCGTTCATCATATCTGGTTCTGGGTCTTTAACTCTTTACCCCAAACAGTTTGGTGGAGGATGCGTGCATGGGCAATTATTCTTTGGTGACATCCCTGGCTAATCAACAAACAAGGTAGTAAGATCTTATTATTTGGTTAGGGCTGTCTGAATGGAAGAGATTGGAGAAGGAGAGCGGAAGAGCTTCAGTCCGACGAGGAGAATGAGGATTAATTATACTAAAGTATAAGTAAGTGCTAAAAAATTATGCTGAGAGTATAAGAAGTCACTAGCGTAGTTACGGTTAACGGCAGCAGACAGCGCAAGCGAAACGTGCTCTGTGGGGGCCCCGCGGGGCATTGTTGATGTAGCACAACCCCAGCAGAGCACGTCCCTGGATTGTAGGTCCAGTGCGCCGCAAACCTGCTCCATGACTCTTCCATCTCAGATAGGGGATCCCCGAATTTAGTGAGTCAGGCAGTTAGGGATCAAGCTATTAAAATAAAATAGCTTGTTTGCCAGGGATGCATCAGGAACAATTCCGAGAGAAGAAAAAAAAAGTTGTGACCCAAATTGGCGTGGACCAGTATATTACTGTTATTAACGTCAGTTGTTAGGCATGTCATCTGTAGAATGTGCACTCCTGGTAAAACACAATTACATTTCTGGAATAAAACAGGGCAATAGAAAATATTTTGAAGAATATGGGTTACCAAACATTAACTTCCATAATATTTTTTTTTCTCGATACTATGGAAGTCAATGGGGCCTATCAACTGTTTAGTTACCCATATGCACGCATTGTGTATTATCGTGCAATTTATACGCGAAAATGAGTTTTTACGTAGATATGATACGCAGTTTTCGCGTGCATTTGATACGTAGTTCATTTGCGTGTAATACACACGCACCCCACACCACTAATTCTACCCAAACGTATAATACACACGCACGCACCCCACACCACTACTAAACCTACCCTAACCAACTCATGCGTATCCTATGCACGTAAAAACTCATTTTCGCGTATAAATTACACGATAAACACACTGCGTGCTATAGAGACGCATTTAGTATGATCGGGTTGGGTTTGGAACAACATGAGGGTGAGTAAATGATGACAGAATTTTCATTTTTGGGTGAACTAACCCTTTAATGAGACAAAATGTCAACATTTTACAACACCAGGATCTGTAGCCCGATAAGTGAAATACCTATAGGTCTCCAAACTGAGTAATTGTCATAGTAGTATACATTTCCTGCTATATATATATATATATTTAAAAAAAAAACATTATAATTAGAAGACTGTGATACATTTACATTTATTTCTGTATGCGTGCATCTTGAGAAGAGTAAAGCTGCCGTATTGAGACCCTGTTTATTTATTTAGTTAGTGTGTCACTACTACTGTAAAGATATAGCCACAATCTAAAGTTAGTGAGCATGGCTCCATCATTCCAGCTGTGGCAGTGGGACTAAGAGGATCCATAATAGCAGGAAAACAAAAATGTTTGATATTAATCTTAAAAATGAAATATGTTTGAATGTTTTGCTGTCTAAGTGTTCCAACCACATTAGACTAATTTCAGGATGGCTCCAACTAAGACCAGTTTAAAACAGCATTGAGTATTTTAAACACACATTAATAACAACACCAAAGTTAAATGCAGCACTGCTTACATTAAAATACTCTAATCTACTGTGTAACAAGTAGTTTAGCCTTTACCTGCAGAGAAGTTAGTTTCATATTACGAAATGATAACAGCTGGGTTCATTCATTAAATATACTTAAATATTTAGTATATTGGACAACTACATATTTTTGCACAGGGATAGAGTACTATTGTAAAAACCCAAGGACATTGCGTATAGGTGGTGGTTTGGAGAATATTAACATTCTTAGGTGTATAGAGGATGCCACATTGCAATTTGCTTCCGTGGATTATCTAGCATCTGTTTCCAGTGCTGCAGACCGGTGCCGGAGGTGTGGAGCCCCAGCATGCAGCGGCCCAGGGGGTGCAGGGTCCCGGGACTGGCCAGGTTCAGTACTTCCAAATCCACGCTGGATTTAGCCAGTAGCTCACTGGGCAGCTCCAACATCATCATCTCATTCCAGACCGGATTCATCTTGTGCTTCACTCGCCGCGTCTGCTTCTTCTTCAGCTTGGCATTTTGATGTTTCAAGGTCAACTTTACTGATAGATCTATCAGAGAACATACAGGTACAATACTCTCTTTTTTACACCTAAAACATTGACATTAATAGTGCATGTACTGTATGTATTAATTTAGGACAAGTGGTTTGGAAAATTGATGGATATATTTAAAGCGTGTACATGCACACTACCGGTCAAAAGTTTGGAATAATAAAGCTTTTTGAATGTTTTTGCATTTATTTTTTATTAAAAATTCAGTAAAATCAGTTATATTGTGAAACATTATTACTATTTAAAAGAACTGTTATATGGATATATTTTATCCATACAATTTATCCATATACTATAATCCATGTAATTTCCTGTGATGGCAAAGTTTTCAGCAGCCTTAAGTGGAATAAATTACATTTTAAAATATATTCAAATATAAAACTGTTCTATTAATTTGTAATAATGTTTCACAATATTACTGATTTTATTGTATTTTTGATTAAAGGGTCACTCCACCCATTTGCATTAAGAGGTCCATTGTTAGACAACCAGTCATACTATTGAATGGTCGTGCAACATTCTTTCATTTTCCCCTGAGACGAGAGAAATCTACTATTTACCTTTTTCACTTCCTCCTACAATGACGCAAAAATCGTCATTTGACGTCATTGTAGGAGGAAGTGTAAAAAGGGGGGATTTCTGTATAGACTACAAGCACAAATTCCCACCCTTTCAAACCCGCCCATAGGGGGTTGGACCTAATGCGCTAACAGAGCTATCACAGATCAGTGGGTGGGACTTCACTTGCAGATACTGAAAGCAATATCAGCCATCTTGTTTATAAGCTAAGCTAACAAGCGCTGTGGATATAGGAAGTTACGACAATGACGGAAGAAACTAAACATGATATGGAAGAAGAGGATTTTGAAATTCTGCTGCTCGAATCCGCTGTTCGTGGCTATCTTTACGAGCCCCAATATAGTGAAGAGCAGCTGAGGCTGATGGTGGAACAGGAGGCGGCTGCCTGTCGCGGACGAGGAGCCCGGGCTGGCTTGAGCTGGGCGGACTGCTGGTGCCTGTGCTCTCGCTGTGCGCTACGGACACAGATAGAGTCCGTCTGCTGCAGAGAATTTCAACAAGGCAGTTTCTCCTGGACGAAATCTCTGAATCAGACGACCACACGGACGTTTGTGTTGTGATGTGAACCATCCTAGTTTCGCCTGACTGAACATGCAGGTATCATGCAATAATTCACCATATAGAAAGAAATACAAACGAGTAATTCACTAATGAGTTTGCCAATGTAACGGGGTTCGTTGTTGTGGGAAGAAGGAGGCTGGAACCGGCGAACATTTAAACGTTTTAATAGTAAAATAAACAAATACAAAACAAAAGTATAAGCCAGCTGGCCACACACAACAGAAACAAAACATAAAATCAGGCCTGTTCCTTTTGTGCTTCCGCTCCTCCGTGAGAGATATGAGACCGCTGCACAGGTGCCATTCATTATCACTCGCGTCGTCCTCTCACGTCCCTCGCCCTCGTCCTGCTCGCCACAACTAACTAGACATTTTTTGTGAAATGAATTTTAAACTCATTTGGCAGCTAGCCTTCTTGTAGACGGAAGAGCGATTTCTCTGATGTTTGCGCTGTTCTGGATTAGTGGGAGTGGCTTGCGGAGCTGTGCAACATGGTGCATTGTGGGAGTTGTTGTCTTACATACAAATGCGCCCCAAAGTTATTTTCTGTCTTTTCTCGGTCAAGAGGGCACCAAATTTAAAATTTCTTTTACATTTCGACTACATATATAACCCACTTTCAATAAAGATTAATGTTGAAATGGGTGGAGTGACCCTTTAAATAAATGCAGCCTTGGTGACTTCTTTCAAAAACATTCAAAATTATTAATCCAAATATTGCCAAGTAGATTATTATTGAGCTGGTAAATCTCTTTTTCAGTTCCATCTTAATAGTTGATGTGGAATTAATTTTATTGTTCACATTGATTTGAGTGACATTATGTTTGTGGTAAATACCTATGTTGTCTTTCATTTTGTCTGACTGAAGTCCTCTAGCCTTCATTACTACCACCCCAAGTCTATTGGCTGCTGGCAGATAACTGAGCGACAGCAGTAGCTCTCCAGCTGATGATGTCACTTCCTGCTGAAAAAGAAAACTTTGGGTTGAAAATCTTGAAATGCTTCTTGGGTCAAAGTTTTTGAATAAAATAATTAACGTTAAAATTCATTTTTGTGTCAGGCAATTTTACTTTTTAACTCTGTGTTCACATAAAAAGAGATTTTAGAATTTGCATAATCATAATTTCTTCTTGCAGGGTTAATGAACTTGACTTTTGATTGCATAAAAAATAATTGCATGCAAATGTTTTAGTAATTTATGAAGCAGACCGAAAGTGACCAGTTCCTCTCTCAGGGCAAAAGGTGGTAATTTTAAATTGTCAATTTGTCAGCAAAGCCCTCCGATTAAACACTCTGAATTATGGTATGTCATAACCCTCATGACCTTTTTCAAATCTGCCCCTGCCTTCAGTTAGCCCCACTTAATCAGATGCATGAGCAGAACATGACATTTTACTGAAATATAATCTGGTGCTTTTGATTCAGGTCTGACAAGATTGGATTTATCAAACCGTTGGGTTTGATATTACTCCAGTGCAGTGGCGATGAACACAGTGACAAATAATACTGATAAATATTATTCAAACGAACAACATGGAAAGCTTTAGGGTACTGGAATCATTATTCATAGTCATATTAGCATCTTAGGCATCATAAACCAAAGCCCTATATCCTGAATAATCAAACATGAATCATGTGATAAATAAGAGTACACACAATAATAAAGTGTGAACATCTTGTCGTATATGAACAAAAACATTCTGAGTGGTGCTCATTACCCAGTTCAACCTGCGTCATCCTCTTCATCCTTGACACATTACATACTGTATAAGGAAACAAACACACACACACACACACAAATACATCTAGGCCCGCTCAGGCATACTACCGGTCTCTCTCTCTGTCTGTCTCTCTCCCTTTCTTCCTCTCTGCGGTCCAATGGTAGTTAGTAATTCCTGGCATGTCTGTGTGTGTGTGTGTGTGTGTATCTGTTAGAAGCAGATCTCCTCTGGGAGGTGTGATGACGCAGATGAAGATCTCCTGCTCTGGAGGTCTATGACATCATCAACAGATAGCACAGCAGTGGGGGTGGAATGCATGGATGTGTTTGTTTATGTGTGTGTTTAAATCTATGACCCACGAGACTGATTTTAAGCAACCAGGGTATGGAGGGAGTACAGTATCCTAAAATAAACTCAGATCTATTCTCCTACCACCTCTTATGTGCAGTAACCTGCACGTATGTGGATGTCCAAAAGAAATGTCTGAGCTATTTCTAAACTGTCAATATGTGCACTTTGCACTTGTAGAAATACAAACACAGTAAGCATCCCATAATAAAATCTTCATCTCACACCCAGTGTGTGACCATGGCAATTGAAAAGTGTGTCAAAAGAATTACCTCTATTGCTGTACTGTATATTTTTTAGTGTTTATATATGTTTTCACTTGCATCAGTAACATTCCAACACAGAACTCCAGCATGATTGCCTGGCTGACTTTTTTCAACTCTCTGCCTACAAATATATTTTTAACAGTCATACACTTGCACACAGGTTCTCAGTCAGGATGAACGTATGTTTAAAGTCCAATAAATATAAATTAGTTATAATTATGTACATTCATAGTCATTGTCCACACTAATGTGATTTAATTATTTATGTTTAAATTCCAATTTATTCCATAGCCCTCTGAAATACTCTATTCTGGTCGGTCAAATGGGATTTAGCGGGCACATATTTGGGTCATTCTTACAAAGTGGTGTTGTCATGATATGGGTTTTGTGTCTTGTCTTGTCTTTTCATGTTCAGTGGTTCCCTGACCTGTCTTTTAGTTCTCCCAGGTGTTTCTCGTTATTCCCGACGCCCCCTTGTTATCTTGTTAGCTCGTTTGTCCATCATTATTTAAGCCCTGTGTTCCTGCCCTGTCTTTGTGAGTTGTTGAATGTACGATAGATGTTAACCTTGGTGATTTCTGTATCCTTGAATCCGGTTTCTGAGTCTTTGAATCCTGTTCCTGTCTAAGTTTGTTAATGAAGCCACACTGCGTCTGGATCCAGCCTCATTGCTATTTCTAATGTGACCACCCAGAATATTTGGGTCTCGAAATATTTAAGTATTTGTATATATTTTATTTTGTATTTATATATGTCTATTTCAATTTATTTACAGTATATACATATTTTTTATTTAAATTACTTTAATTATATGAGTTTGCACTGAACAGTCCAGTTGCATTTTCTAAATTCTGAGTGACAGTTGGGAGTTGAGTGTTGCCATGACGACTGTGGCATCCTCATTCAAACAACACAGAGGTCCTCTGGAATAAAACACAGTTTTGTCTCTCTTACTCTCATTTATCACTAAAGGTTAGTAAAAATGATCAAATTTAAGAAAACAACAGTTATTCAGATGCGTCTACTATATTAGTTCAATTGGGTGTTTGTTTCATGAATGATTTTGGTATAGTTATAATAGAAAAGTCTGTTAGTGTACCATCTGTGTGAAACAACTGTGAGAGAGTCTGAACTAACATTATTGTATTCGTTCGGGTCACATGACGTCACTGCAGCTTTGCGCCGCCATCTTTACGACCGACGGTCTCAGTAATGCCTGCAATATGTTCTGCAGTTGGCTGCAAAAACAGCCGAAAGAGGAACCCCGAACTGGTATTTTATTATATAACAAAAGAAAAGGATAGAAGAAAGAAGTGGTTAGCGGTCATTCGAAGAGATCATCGCTGCATGTCTCATATTGTATCATCATGTCTCATCTTTCTGTGCGCACACACACGACGCGTGCGGCCATAGACCCCTATACAGCGCGCGAGTAATGAATTGAGCTCTGTTTCGTGTCTGAATGGACAAATACACACAACATTATGTTTAAATGTCTGTTTTGGAGAGTATTCACGTAAAATATGTCGGTTATGTCTTAAACAGAGTTGTCATCCAGTCTCTTTGGTAGAGAGAGACGAGGAAAACAAACAAGCATGCAAATGGAAATTATCGCGCACATTTTTTTTTTCCGTGTGATTAATTGATTTATTGACTATGGCAAGAGGCCTAATCCAGATTAATGACAGCTAGCCGTGAGCCGTGGCTAACAGCGGGCAAGCTACCAGCTGTTAGTCACTTACCTAGCTAACAACTCGCTATTCAGAGCAAAATACCACCAAAATCATACATTTTAATTTTTTTTTATAATACCTACATTTCCCATGATTAAATATAAATCCTTGGTGGCCAGCGCCGCACTTTTACGTCTTTTACCCATCCAGCTACAGCATATTGATATGCATCGGTACTTTTGACAGCCTTCAAGCGATCTCCACTGTATGGGGAGGGGTTATGCACAATATATATATATATATCATGGAGGGCAAGTCTGGGGCAGATAATAATGGGCAAAAGAAAACTGGGGGTAACAAATAAGGATCGGAGCCTAAAATTAAAATTCTCAAGGTATCTCTGTCTCTCTCTCTTATTCAAATAGGCAGTTTGGGCGGCCATACCGGGCGATCGGTCGTAAATATGGCGGCGTTCTATTGGTAGTGACGTAGGTGGCATCTATGAATTATTATTATAGTTGTTGTTTGATAGTGTGTATATTTGTTTACTTATCTATTGAGAGTTCATGGTATTGAAAACTATGATTAAATAAAGAAACAACACAGAGAGGACCACTGGAATAAAACACAGTTTTGTCTCTCTTACTCTCATTTATCACTAAAGGGAGTACTACACTAACGCACTACGTTACAGGTGTCTACTTTGCAACAGTTGAAATAAACTTTAAATACCAATAAATCAAAAAATATTTGTATTATGTTTGCTTTGGTAACTTCCGGATTTGACATATTTTAATCTATATTTTGATAAAAAAAAAAGTCTTATTTCCAAAATGTCCCATGTTCTTTAAAGTCCCTGTAAAGTCAAAATTAAGTATGTGTTCTGAGTTTGTCACACCACAGAAAAATGTGTTATTAGCCACCCAGCCAAATTTGAATGATAAAAAAAGCCGGCAAGTACATAAAATAAGCTATCAAAATCTTGAAAATATGAGCAGCTCTCTCTGCTCTCAAACGCTGGGGGCGTGTCCGCTGGCTGCGCTGAAACCACGCCCACTAGCGGGAAAGCTGCCGACGGTGATATTATAGCTGATACTGCTTTCGGGACGGGAGGATGAAGGCCGAGGCGGGAGATAGTCGGTTCGGCCCTATTCACCAGTAACAGCGGATTATCAGTGAATCCCAGTTGTCTCAGACGACAGTTTATAAAACTATCCCGTGTAAAATAATCACTACAGAGGCGGGTGTTGGCGGTGATCCTCAGCTCTCCATCAAGGTTGGCTCTTCACAAAATTAATCCAGCTCTTCTTGATGTGATCGTTTTTAGGAAATTTAAATAAAGACACCGATCTATTTTGTACATGATCGCATCCAGGTAGTAGCCTACGCATTTCCGTGTCGAAGGCATAGCTAGCTAGCAAACTGTAGGCTGTAGTACTAACTAATAGTACTGACAGTAACTCGCGATTGAGCGCCAAACTGATGCGAATGTGCTCTATTGTTAGGGGAGGGACCAGCCTCAGTGGCCTCAGTGCTTCATCAAGTAGGGGCGTGTCCAGGAGCTCAGGGGCTCCAGTGCGTCATCGAGCCCTGTTTTAGCCCCGCCCAAAAAATCCGGAAAATAGCAATGGTGAAAAACTGTTTAACGGTCTAACTCCACAATTCAGTATTTCACAGTTCACAGTCTTTGTAATATGTTTAATCAATACATTTCTAACATTTATAATGGGTTTAGAATTTTTTTTTTTAGAATTGCCTTTACAGGGACTTTAAACTATCATGATGGCAGACTCCATTTTACAAACGGCTGGATTTGTACTAATTTGTCTGTGCCTCTCTTGGTGGAAATAGTGGTAACACCACGGCACATACATAAATAGTTTCCAGTGCTTATAAGCCTAACCACTTGTGTTTAATTAAAATTAATTTAATTTATCAAAATGTCCTTAAGCTTCAATTTCAATGAATACACATTAAACATTTTAAATACATACCGATAAAATGTTATTTAATATATATATATATATATACAGTATATTACAAATTCTGCCTCTCATTTGCCACTCTAATTAAATAATGACTCACACTGATGAGGTTTATTTTGTGATAATGACCAGCTGACAAAGTTTGTATTGACTGTATCATGAAGCAGAATTTCAAAGTGCTAAATGTGCAATGGCCATATTATGCTCTTTTACAAAATCTTGATTTTGTTTTTGGGGTCTACTAGAATAGTTGTTCATGCTTGAATATTCAAAAAACAAAAAATGCAAAATGAATCTGAGTGGCTCCCGTCCAGCGCCTGTGAGATGATGGCAGCTCTGGCTGCTAAGCCTCACAGTGCCGCTGGATAGACCGTATCCACCTTACATGCAATGGCCATCCTGCAGGGCAAAGCGCTCAATGGACAAGGGTAGTTCTGAGCCGGGGTTCTGCATGCCATTTTTATTCTGGGCAAGCTGAATCGTGCGGCCGACATGCTCTCACGACAGCTCACGTTCCCGAGACTCCATCCCCAGATGGTCCAGCTGATTTGGAGGCGCTTCGGGACAGCACAGGTAGATCTGTTTGCCGCCCTGGACACGTCCCACTGCCAGTTGTTCTATTCCCTGACCGAGGGGACCCTCTGCACTGATGCACTGGCTCACAGCTGGCCCTGGGGCCTACGCAAATATGCATTTCCCCCAGTGAGCATTCTTGCACAGACGCTGTGAAAGGTCAAGGAGGACGAGGAGCGGGTCTTGTTAGTTGTGCATTTTTGTTCAGCGAATCGTGCCTGGAGTTCGGGCCCAAAGTTCCACCACTCCTTTTTGGGACCAGGTGGTGAACTTGCGAGCGCTTGCCCTGGAGGAGGCATATGCAGCCCTCACACTGCTGTATCCTGTTCACGCACTGCGTGTTTACGTGGACCGCACGCAGAGCTTCAGAAGCTCAGAGCAGCTCTTTGTCTGCTTTGGAGGTCAGCAGAAGGGAAAGGCTGTCTCGAAAAAGAGGTTGGCCCACTGGATAGTGGATGCCATCACCTTGGCGTACTAGTCCACTCAGGGTGTTGCCTCCTCCTGGGCGTTGGCGCACGGTGCCTCTCTGGCAGACATCTGCAGAGCTGCGAGCTGGGAGACACCCAACACATTTCCGAGATTCTACAATATCCGGGTGGAGCCAGTCTCCTCGCATGTATTGGGTACAAACAGGTAATGTACTGGAAGACTGGCTCGGTGTCTCGCTTGCGGCACCATTCCCTCAAGCAGGGGGAGGCGAGCGCCTACTTGCTCTTCAGATACTTGCTCTTACCCACTCGGCGAAACCTGAATCAAATTCCTCCAGCATCCTTCGGCAGTCAGACGCGGCAGAGGCGTTTGACCACAGGCCCAGTACTTGTGAGAGCAGTTTGCCAAAAGGGCCCGCGGCAGCTTGCCAGCATCTACGTCTCCAACACTCGTAACACAGTTCAGTGGCTATGGCGCTTTCCATGTCAGTCCGACGTAACGTCATGGGGTCGTGGCTATGGCGCTGTGGCGACCCCATGACGTTACGTCGGACTGACATGGAAAGCGCCATAGCCACTGAACTGTGTTACGAGTGTTGGAGACGCAGATGCTGGCAAGCTTCCACGTGCCCTTTTGGCAAACTGCTCTCACAAAGTCACTGGTTACATTAGTAACCTAAACGTTTTTCACCTACTATATAGTAAGGAAATATGCAATTTCATTACAGCCTCCGGTCTCTGTGAAACCCCTCCTTCCGAAAAGCTTAATGTACTCTGATTGGTCAACTACTTCCTGCATGTTTTGGAAATACCACGGCCCTTACCATAACTGTGAGTTTCAACACGCTATTAATGCAAAATCAGGCTTCGCCCCTTTTTTTTGCATATGCCTTGGGCAGGAAATATTTAAATGAGGAATATTGTGACGTAAATTCCTGGAAGAAAACTACAATCGAGGTGTTTCAGGGAGTTCAGAAACAGTGCTTACTGATATAGAGAATAACCAATCCCTTTGGAGTGGACTTTGTTCTTTGTTACTTTGCAGACCTTTTTCATGCTCAAACAGCAACATTACACATAGTTGAAAATGTTTAAAAAAAAAAGCATAATAGGTCCTCATTAATATTTCACTTGTGGACATTTGTAAGCAATGTTCCTCACCTGTTTGGGTGGCTGTAAGTCAACCCAGCAGTCAGCGTCCAACATCATGCTTACATCAGCCAGCTTAAAGCGCATCGTGCCCAGAGTAGAATTATGGGAGAATCGATCACAGCAGTGAAGGGAGAGGGCCACTTCTCCATCTAGGGCATCCGTGTCTTCTGTGCCCTCCACAGGGAGGGCGAACACCAGCTCCTCTTCCCACTGCACATGGGCTGCTAGCTTGTGGACTGCTGTCTGCGCGTGCTTCTGCTCTTCAGAGACACTCACACACCCTGATATATATCCCTCACATCCTGCATTCACTGATATATTCTCCGCTGCGGAAAAAAAGGAGAATATGAGTCATATTATAACAAGGAACAGGATGACAAATTGAGCCACATGAAGCTGCTCCAAACCTCAGCGGCACCAAGCATATCTCTTTTTCATATAACTCCTCACTTTTCATTCCTTTCTACATCTCAACCAGCATGACTGATTATCTCTCTCTTTCCTCTTTGGATGTTCAGAATAGAGGTTTTGAGTTTAAAGCAGATTTACTCTCATTACAGATAATGATGCATATCAATCATGGCTGCAACTATTGAAATGGTAATTATGTGATTAAGAGGCTTTAAGCTGCCTGAAAGAGGCTTTTATTTCTCTCAAACATTGGTTTAATCACAGAGAGTTTTGAATATCAAATCCTCCCTGTGGTCCAGCCTCAAAAGCAGACCAAAAAAGCTGTACAGTGACACTAAAAACACAACACACCTGTCTGAGCCATCAGAGGACTACAATTACAACACCAAAGCCTGCTTTTTACAGATATCTGCTCATGTTGTGTATTTGATGTTTAGTTTTGTCATTTTAGTAGGCCTACTTCAACTTCAAAAACTTTATTTTTTAAGATCAATTTAAAGTTTAACTTAAAGGAACACTCCGACTTTTGGGGACTTTAGCTTATTCACCATATCCCCCAGAGTTAGATAAGTCCATACATACCTTTTTCATCTCCGTGCGTGCTGTAACTCTGTCTGACGCACCCATCGCTAGCCTAGCTTAGCACAAAGACTGGGTGTAAATGGCTCCAGCTAGCATACTAATCCCAATAAGTGACAAAATAACGCAAACATTTTCCTATTTACATGTTGTGATTTGTATAGTCACAGAGTGTACAAATAACAAGGTCATATGAGACACAGCCATCTTTTAACCGTATAAATATTGAGAACTATATTCTCAGAAGGCGAAGCACTGCTACTTGGGCGGAGTGATTACCGCAGCACCTGAGACGCACCGTGGTGAAGAGCAGAGAGTTCGTTCAGAGTTGGAGTAATAGAGTCAGCAATTACTAGATAGTAAAAGCATAGTTTACAATCATGGGTGTTCGCTGTATTGTAAAGAGCTGCGACAATAAACAGGGGGGACCAGGTATAATACCATGATGTTTCATAGAATTACAACCAAAAACGCTGACCTGATGAATGAATCAATGGCTTGGTTACTTGCTGTAGATATAACGATAAGATCCAAACACACCTGAAGAGATCATCAAGGACCATCGTGTTTGCTTAGTACATTTCACTGAGGATGACTATTTTGAAAAAATGGAATTTGCCACACGGACCATGAAACGTGTGCTGAAGGATACGGCCATCCCATCTATAGCACAGACAGGACAAAGTGGAGAACCTGCGGCAGCGGTAAATGTTCCGTTATGTTTTAGATGACTAGCCTACTGTAACAGTCCCATTAGCCAGATCTAATGTAACGTTAGTGACACTATTATATGAATAGGGTGGTCACTACTATTGCAGTTCTGTCAGGTCCATTAAGTCAAGAACACACAGACAAAAATAATTTAAGAATTTTAAATTAGAAATTTATAATTTTAAATTATAAATCCAAATTGAAATTTGGCGGTATGGCTCTGTTCAGGGAGTCCTCTGACCTTTCATGAGCACCATGAAATAGCAGAGAGTCAGAGGACAGCAGCAGCAGCATTAGGGAACGCTCACACAGTTTAGGACTGTGAGAGCTAAAATATCCCCCTGTGAACAGAGCAGCAACATGCAAATGCCACGTTATGCATAGGAGGAGCTGGGGAGGTGGCGGGCAGCAGAAGCGAGCAGCAAGCATGTATGAGCAAACTGAATGAGCTTTAAATGGGGCGCCTTGTTGAGCTTTGGCCATTGAGCAGCGAGGGGAGTTAATGCAGCTCAGCTGGAGCAGCTCAGCTGATGGGACAATGTTGTTAGCAAAAAGCATTAGCAGCGTCTTGACTACCTGGCCTGCCAGAACTGACGCTGACGCTCAATTTGTTCCCGGTCTCCATGTATCCCTGAAAACAGGCCCGGTTCTAGAACCAAATCACTGAGGGTGCTTCTGAAAATAGTGAGGGTGCTTACATAAACATAGGAAATGGCTCCCAGTCGTCATCAGTCTGAAAATAGAACCTCAAAATAGGGCGAGCGATACTGTCTACGACGATATTGTAATTGCTGTTATGTTAAACGATATGCGATCTGGCATTATCGAGTAGCCTATGTACAATTAATATTTTTAGGCTACCTAAGCCCCGTCTCAGAAAGTTAGCTAACGAATTCCTGAGCGGGACGCACACACGCAAGCAAAGTGGGCAATTAAAGAGACAGCTTCACCTATGAGTATCACGATCGTGAAAGGACACAACCAATCAAATGCATTAAAGCATGAAACCATAATGAAATAATTTCTGATTTGAAAAATCGTGTTAATGGATTTATTTTGTGTATTATATGTATGAGTGTGAAATTCGTCTGTGTTTCTATTGTCGGCAAAATCTCGTTTACATGTGTGCTATTAAAAATGTAATCTGAGGGTGCTTTCACTTTTGTTTGAGGGTGCTTAGCTCCCTCAAGCACCCCCATAGAACCGGGCCTGCCTGAAAAGTTGAGATGTTTTTATCTCGATGCGGCGCGGACGCGCTTGGAAAAAACGAGCGCGTCGCTTCCATTATGAGCGCGCATACCGCGCGCCTACATTTGAAATAACGCGAACTTGAGCGCACAAAAGACGCGATATGTGAGCAGGCCCTAATGTTAGTATTGTATTGTTTTGTCACGAACGCGCTCTAACAAATGAGCGGAGCAAGAGGTAAACTCGGGACTGTAGCCTTCACCTTGCTAATGATTTTTTTTTTTTTTTTTTGGAGAAACAGTGACCTTGTCCAGTGCGGGTAGGCTACTGTCTGTGGGTTCATTGTGCAAAAACCATTTGCCTTGCCCTTGTGCAAGTTGTGCTATTACTTTCCCCTTATTCTAGCCTATTGTAATGCAATTATCTAACATTACTGTATGCTGTTGAATACATTTGGTTCAGCTGTAATAAATTGCATTTAAAATACATCGATTCCTGTAATAATAATTCTTTATTCGTGTTCTGTGATATTTATTAATCAGGATGCGTTTTTGGTTGGAATTCTATGAAACATCATGGTATTATCTAGCCTGACTTCGTCATACTCATATTCTAGTCAGAATGAGAGTCTGATACTGCTCCATAGGGCTTTGATTATGAGGCGTGTCTTAACCGAACCAGGAAAAAAAAACCTCTGCACTCAATTGGATAGACCTACAACCAATCAGAGCAACGCAGTAAGTGTTTGTTTTTTATGAGCTAGGCAAAGTTGTCAACAGAACTCAACTGCACACACGCTGGAAGAAGAAGTAAAATAATGAGTGTTGCTTCTTTTACTTGGTCCTCCATGAGTGCGACCACAGGGTACATGCAGGAATCATAGAGATGAATTTACTACCTTTTAATACCTTTTTTACTACCTCCACAATATTTTTTACTACCAACAAAACATGTATTCTATGTAACGTTACAATGTTCTCAATATAATTCATAATCCCACGTTTATAATGAACAACGCGTTATGGTTATTGTGTTATTAAAAACTGTGTACATACACAGAGGGGCGGGGTGACCCCCGGGGTGACCTTTGTATATTACAAAGTTTTCATTTAGACCCTAAAGATTCATATTAACTTGTACAAAAATGGCATTATATGACCCCTTTAACCTAGCCCTTGAGTTATCCTAACCATTACGTTAACCCTTAGCCCTAATAAGGTGAATAATAACCATGGCACTTAAAAACAAATGACACTTAACAGCCATGTCTTCGGTGGTGGCCGACAGACACTTATCCTTTCTTGCCCTGTTTGTTTTTTTTTGTTTTGTTTTTTAAGCTTTGATTTTACCACTTGATTTCATAGCTTTCTTCTTTGCTGGACCTGATAATTGTTTTGGTATAATCATATCAATTTCAAAAAGTAGAATAAAAACGAAGCACTAAAAAGTTTATTTAAGTCTAATTTTCTACCATATAGCCTACTGTAAAATTTAATAGAATCAGCTGCCAGATACATTTTTTGTTGTTGTAATTAAATTTAAAAAAATTGCTGCTAGATGATAACTTGCTTTGCACTTTTTTTTCTGGTTTCACCTCACTTCAGTCTAAACTAAATTATTTTTTTGGCAATGTTTCTACACATTATAATATAAATAACCTGAAAAAACTACGTAGTTTACAACATACATGAATTGTTTGTTCATGTTACTTCACAGTGCATTAACTAATGTTAACAAATACAACTTTTGATTTCAATAATGTAGGCTATATGGTGAAATTGACATTAAGAAAGATTAATTAATGATGTAGACGTGCAGTTTATTAATAGTTCATGTTAACTAATGTAGTTAACTAGATTTTAATAAATAGAACCATATTGTGTTACCGATTCAGAAGTCCCGTGAGGACAGATCAGTTGTGTTAAGCTGTTAACCATTCATTAAAGTGACGCGTCATTAGCGGACGTGTACGAATTATGTGGTTAGGTTATCCCATCAGTTAGGACATCGCACAAAATTTGTCAACAAATAGTTTTTTTTAGGATAGATTTTTCCGTTTATTGAAAGTGTGGTTATGTCAGCTGAATGTGGGGAACGCTTTTCAGAGAAGATAAGGCAACATTTTTTTTTATCACAATTCACACACAGCGGGAAATAAATTTCCAATTGCGCCACGAGAAACTTCGGTCTTCCGACCTTTTACCATCGTGTCAATTGATTTTGATTAATATGAGCGAATGAGAGAGAGCAAGAGTGAATTGAGTGCGCGCGCGCAGCCGGGGCTCTCTCTCTGTTCCTTCTTTCAGTTAACATGCACCCTGTCACAAGCGCAGCAGTCAGTCGTCTACATTAGGCTACTCACCGATCAAATATGGCTTTGGCGGCCGACTGATGACTGAAATAGAAGCGAACTCGCGAACAGGTTGGGCAGCAAGCCAGACCAGCCGGGTACCCAATTTGTTTCAGCGCGCACGAACGAACAAACACCACGTCACATGATATCGCTCAGGTCTTACTCGCAACATATAAATAAATCCACGCGAATTTTAGAACAAAGTCCTGCACTTAACACAAATTGAAACTCATAGGCCTAGTTGGATGGGGGTTCGAAAATTTACTACCTCGTCAGATGACGTTTACTACTTTTTACTGGCCTTAATTTGGCATAATTTAATTTACTACCTTTTACAACCCCGCGGAAACCCTGGACCAAACGAGAAACCACAACGACCACAGGGTTTTCATTGCGTCCCATCTTCTTAGCGACCATCGGAGCCAGCTGATAAAATAAACTTTTGCCGAATCCCGTAGTAAGGACGGCAAACACATCTTTCCGATCGACAAATACCTTGATTGCAGTTCTCTGTTCGTCTTTTAAAATGAATGCGCTGTCAATTTCTTTTACAACAGACGCGATAGTGGAATCTATACATCTCAATTCTCCAGCTGCAGTCATCTTTGAGGGAAACCAGTTCAACCCAAGCGCTCTTTGATAACGCGATGATTACGTAGCAGATCATCTGTCCATCATCGTATAAAGCCCGCCCTGGCAATTTGATTGGCCCGACTAATTCTGAACCGATCATAATTACTCCTCAATGGATCGAGTCCAGACCGAACTTCCCGACCAAAAAATGTTGTGGGCGGGGTTTGGGCTGGCATCCAGGCTAGGTATTACCTGGTCTCCCCTGTTTATTGTCGCAGCTCTTTACAATACAGCGAACACCCATGATTGTAAACTATGCTTTTACTATCTAGTAATTGCTGACTCTATTACTCCAACTCTGAACGAACTTTCTGCTCTTCACCACGGTGCGTCTCAGGTGCTGCGGTAATCACTCCGCCCAAGTAGCAGTGCTTCGCCTTCTGAGAATATAGTTCTCAATATTTATACGGTTAAAAGATGGCTGTGTCTCATATGACCTTGTTATTTGTACACTCTGTGACTATACAAATCACAACATGTAAATAGGAAAATGTTTGCGTTATTTTGTCACTTATTGGGATTAGTATGCTAGCTGGAGCCATTTACACCCAGTCTTTGTGCTAAGCTAGGCTAGCGATGGGTGCGTCAGACAGAGTTACAGCACGCACGGAGATGAAAAAGGTATGTATGGACTTATCTAACTCTGGGGGATATGGTGAATAAGCTAAAGTCCCAAAAAGTCGGATGTGTTCCTTTAGGTTTTTTAAGTTGAAGTTTTTCATCTAATATGTTTATTTTATTTTATTTTAGCTTTATTTCAATTAACAATCCTTTTTAATAGTTGCAGTCAATAGCAACACTAATTTGTTCTTCACGCAAAGATATCGTATGGTGACAAAAGTTATCATACGATCAAAGTTATCATAAATTATCATCACCAAAGGGATGCTACACAATATCCTGAGATTCACCTGCGATCCACAGGTGCCCCACTATCTTTTTAGAAACAGTAGAGTAGATGCATGTTTGTTACCTTCTACAATGCTGATGTGTAGCTCTCCACTCTTTTTGTGCAGGCTAATGGAGAAGTGCAGTTTAGGATATAGGATGGAGCTACTTGTCGTCATGGCACCGGTTTGCTCAGATGTGCAGGGCGTTTCATCTACGGAAGCTGATGTAACGTAAAGGAAATAAATGGGAGTGTAGTTTCAGTTCTGAGTAAATAAAGACTATTTTAGGAGTTAAATCCTTTGTATTCCACCTTGATAAGCTAGTAATTATTTGCAAGTGACTGCTTTTCTAAAGAGAGTCATGGAATCATTTACTTATCTGATTCAATTAATATCATCGAGTTGTTTATGATTCATTTGTTAGAAGCTTGAAGACATGCCTGGAACTGTTTTTCATTGGTAGATCAAAAATAGACAATGTAAATGGGAATAGTGTGACCAAAAATGAAAATCCATAAAAGGCACATGCAGCACAACATTCAGAACAACAGCAAACATGTTGTTAAATTCTTCGAGATAGATAGCACTCACTTCTCTTTATCTCTTTCTTTCTCTGCATCTGCTAGCGGGTGGAGCAAATTAAGTCTTTCTCATAAGGGCCTTAATTATAATGTTGTATGTAATCTGTACTTATCATGATGCTGTGCGCTATGAGTCAGACCAATGTATGTGTATGAAAGTATTACGATAGGCAAAATCTGTACAGATTTTAACAGCATCAAAAATGTTAATGGCCGAAATTTCAGTTAGGCCGTGTGTCCACCAAAGCGTTTTTCCACGCGCCTGGCGTATGTTTTTAATTGTTTTCAATGGGAGCGCCGCGTTTTTTAAACGCCATGAGCGTAACGAGGCGCTGGACGTTTTTTTCCCGCTGAAGCGCCGAGCGCCCGGCGTTTTTTACTGGTCGCCAAGAGTTGAAAAATGTTCAGCTTTGGGTAAAACATCAAAGTGATTGACAAGTGATGACAGCTCATCACTGTCACTTTTTAAATGACAAAAATGTTCGTTGTGGCGCAAAATGAACCTTTGGTCTAATAAAACATTGGTACCTAGTCAACCGTTCTCTGAGATTTGTTTTCATGATAATCGAATGTAAAGAGTTTTATCTCTAAAAACTGTTTAGCGTATAACGCTAGTAATGGGGGCATGTAATAAGTAAAAAGAAATCGCTAGTTTATACCACTAACAAGACTCAAAATAGCCCCACAAGAACACAGTAACATAATGAGGGTCCCTACATGCAAAACGAAGCATTGAGAAGTTTGTAAGTGTACAGACCGTTTAATAAGAAGTTAAAGATAAAGACAGTCCACCATCTTTGGAAAACAGTCTCGACTAATCAAACCACGAACGACGTGCTAAGTGAGCTGAACTGTATGAAGTTCAGTGAACTTCTGAACTGTATGAATGGCGTTCGTGGTTTGACTAGTCGAGACTGTTTTCCAAAGATGGCTCCTGCCTGTATACACGAAGTGGACTGTCTTTATCTTTATCTTCTTATTAAACGGTCTGTACACTTACAAAGTTCTCAATGCTTCGTTTTGCATGTAGGGACCCTCATTATGTTACTGTGTTAGTGTGGGGCTATTTTGAGTCTTGTTAGTGGTATAAACTAGCGATTTCTTTTTACTTATTATATGCCCCCATTACTAGCGTTATACGCTAAACAGTTTTTAGAGATGAAACTCTTTACATTCGATCATTATGAAAACAAATCTCAGAGAACGGTTGACTAGGTAACAATGTTTTATTAGACCAAAGGTTAATTTTGCGCCGGAGTTCTCCTTTAAGGGGTGAAATGACTAATAGTTCACAATTCAAAATTTTCAGCTCCATATAAAGTCAACAAAATCAACCTCAGATTTACTGATTTCAGACTGACTGAAATGATCTGGTTTCTCACACTGGCTGAAGTAGACTGGAATGCACAGAGAAACCAGTCACACACACACACACACACGCACACACACGCACACACACAAAGCCTCCACCAGTGAGATTTTAGCTGTCATCTGCTTACCTTGCCACGGGAGGGAGAAGACCTCACGTTCTGTTGCCTGGTTACAGGTGTCGAGTTCGGCAGCAGACATGTCGTTGGCAGCTCCATGTTCTTTGTAGTGTATTACCTCTTGAGAAGTGACAGAAGGTTTGGGCCGGTAGATTTTAGGGAACTTCAAAGATGCTTGAGGCTGGATGGGTTCGGTGCACTTCTGCAGACTGAACTAAAACATGTACATGAAGAAGAGAGAGAAAATAAAAATGATGAGCTACAGGGAAATAATATGATTGGTTAGAGAATGGATTGGTTAGAAAGGTAGCCTAGTTGATTACAGCACTCAAACCATTAGGTATTCAACCTGCTCAGAAATTTCTTAAAATTATAATGGGATATTCGGGAAAAAAATTATCATGCCAAGTAAAACCATTCCAGTAATACTTGATCTTAACCAAAAAGTATATTCAATAAAACTAGACTGACCCAATCAAAAAATAAAATTCCCAGAGGAACTGAAGATAACAAAAA
The DNA here is from genome assembly GCF_029890125.1 of Rhinichthys klamathensis goyatoka. Classification (NCBI taxonomy): domain Eukaryota; kingdom Metazoa; phylum Chordata; class Actinopteri; order Cypriniformes; family Leuciscidae; genus Rhinichthys; species Rhinichthys klamathensis. The sequence goes on from NW_026606885.1 coordinate 145,891, forward strand.
AAAAAAATTCCAATCATTCTTAAACCTTACATTATACAGTACTCTGCTTTGATTTGAACCACCTTACAATGTCATAGATATGACCCAGGTGAAAAAAAAGTTCACTAAAATACATTTTATTTAAGTACACTTAGTACACTTCCATAATGTACTTAAAGTGCTCTATTTTCGCCCACTAATTTTGTACTTAATATACTAAAAGCTTAACTTTAGTACTTCTTAAGATAAACTTAAGATCAACTAAGTGTACTCAACTGTGCTATTTTGACACACACTGAAGATGAACTTAAATATATTTTTAATATACTATTTCAACCTTTAAAAAAAAAAAAGTATTTTGTTACCACTTTTAGTATATCTAAAACCCATTTTTAATGCATTTTAATTGTACTAATAAATTATTTAAAATATAATAATGATATATTATAAATATATATTATACTTAAGGTGTATTTCTTTGTCAAAAAAAGTACACTAAAATACATTTAAGTGCACTTAGTTTTCTTCCATAACGTAGTACTTTAAGTGCTCTATTTTCGCGCACTAATTTTGTACTTAATATATTAAAAGCTTAACTTTAGTACTTCTTAAGATAAACTTAAGATCAACTAAGTGTACTCAACTGTGCTATTTTGACACACACTGAAGATGAACTAAAATATGCTTTTAACATACTATTTCAGCTTTAATTTTTTTTATTTTGTTATCCCTTTTAGTACAATTGAACCCATCTTTAATGCATTTTTAAATACACAAATTATTTAAAATATAAGAATATATAATATATACAAATCATATTTATGTATTGCTCACATATTTTTTATATAGTAAATAATTTATTTCAAATATATTTTAACTATGTTAACAGTACCTTTATAAAACAATTAAATAATGGTTTATTTAAAAAGTAGTCAAGTACACTATTACTGTGTTATCAGTAGCATTTTCTGCCTCATTTATGCTAAAATTATACTTGATAAAATTATATTTGATAAAAGTAACAGTAAATGTAATTCATGTAAATGTAAACACCCATAACGTTAGTTTAAAAGGATACCACACAATACAGCACAGGTAGGCTATGTAATGTACAAACAAACAGCATCGCTTTCTTGAAAAACACTTTCATTTTTTGAGACGTTATTCACGAACAAGTCCAAACAGAGGCGGGGGGAAACGAACACAAGTGGCAAGCTTAAACTAAAATGATTAAACTACAGCATACAGTAGGCCTACGTATCTTAAATATGAACAAAACACGATTTTCTTTTCTTTTTTAAATTTTACAATCCTTTCCCAAAGAAACCTTAGAAAAAAAAAGAAAGAAAAAAAATTAACAGTTTTTTTTTCCACGACACCTAACTTACCTTTCGTTATTGCATTTTCTAACAAGGGTAATAAAGGCAAATATTGGCTAAGAGACCCTTTTCACAGTCCGCGTGTCATCATATCTGATTTGTAATGTAAAGGATGGCTACATTACTAAAGAATTCCGTTAATCTTCGAAAGAAAACGTACTCGGTTACTAACGTAACCTCGGTTCTCTCTAGAGAGGGAACGAGTACTGCGTAATAGCTTACGCTAGGGGAAAAACTCTTTTCCGCGAGATATTGAAGCCAAAAATTATCCTTTAATTTTTTATTAATGCAAAACGCTTTGCAGCAGCAAGCAAACATAGGCGAAACAGCTCGCGCGCCTATTGGTTGCTCTGCAGCAAATGCAGCAGCCTATCGAGAGAGACTCTGCGTGACGTAATGACCAATGGGGGCAATTCGCGCCCATATCGTCACGTCCCGCCAGAAGGGGCGTGGTCTCGCCCTATAAATATGCTCGTTAGGCTGATACAAGCTGGTTTTTATCGCTGAAGCGAACCAGAGCGTATTCCACGCACGGCAAGATACGCAGTACTCGTTCCCTCTCTAGAGAGAACCGAGGTTACGTTAGTAACCGAGTACGTTCTCTTACGAGAGTATCTCTCGTACTGCGTAATAGCTTACGCTAGGGGAACACAATGCAACACGCCGTGCGTAAAGGGATCCAACACCAAAGTCCCAGGGGCCGAAGCCCAGGGCTCATGTAGTGCATAATCACCATAAACTCACATAGAGTAAAGGAGAGAGGCTGGAAGCGTCATTCCCTATAAAAAAGCACCCAGCGGGGCTATTATATGACCATCAAACGCGCAGCCAGGGTGAAAGCATTCAGCCTGATCTGGGCGGCCATACGTGAGTCAACACTCATGGGGCTGCAGTAAACTCAGCATCTGGGCCGCAGAGCGGGGCAGATAGCACTGAATTTAGACCGCCAAAAGCTTAGCTTGTAAGGCGGGTACCTCCAGGTTATAGTATTTTATAAATGTAGACGGCGAGGCCCAGCCCGCGGCCGTACAGATATCTTGCAGGGAAACCCCGCTAGACCATGCCCACGAAGAGGCCACGCCTCTCGTGGAATGCGCCCTGACACCCAAGGGGCACTGTAAGCCCTTCGCAGAGTAAGCGAGCGCGATGGCATCCACTATCCATCTGGATAGGCTCTGTTTTGAGGCGGCGAGTCCCTTGGAACGCCCGCCGAACAAAACAAAAAGCTGCTCCGTCTGTCTGAAAACAGACGAGCGTGCCACATAAGCTCTCAATGCCCTGACGGGGCAGAGGAGACTTGCATCCTCCTCCTCACTGAGAACCGGAAGGGCAGACAGGGAAATGACCTGGGCCCTGAACGGCGTGTTGAGGGATTTCGGGACATACCCGTGTTTCGGTTTGAGAATGACCTTTGAGTCATTAGGCCCAAACTCCATACACGACGCGCTTACTGAAAGCGCCTGTAGGTCCCCTATGCGCTTCACTGAAGCGAGAGCCATGAGAAACACTGTCTTGAACGACAGGTGTTTCATGTCCACCAGCTGGATTGGCTCGAACGGGGCGCCTTTCATGGCCTCCAAGACCGTGGAAAGGTCCCACGTCGGGACTGAAGGGGGCCTTGGAGGGTTCAGCCTCCGAGCTCCCCTAAGGAAACGCACGACTAAGTCGTTTTTCCCAAGCGACTGGCCAGACACCGGTTTTGCAAACGTTGCTATGGCCGCCACATATACTTTGAGCGTGGATGGGGTCCTGCCCTTATCCAGTAGCTCTTGAAGGAAGGAAAGCACTTCCGCAACCCCGCACTCCACAGGTGAAAGGCTTTGGGCCTGACACCATGTCGAGAAAACAGACCATTTTGAGGAGTAGAGCCGCCTGGTAGACGGAGCTCTAGCCTGCGCGATCGTGTTTAACACTCCCTCTGGGAGGCTAGCGGGTACCCGTTGATGGCCCATGCGTGCAGGGACCATAACTCCGGGCGAGGGTGCCAGATTGAGCCCTCCGCCTGAGAGAGGAGGTCTCTCCTCAATGGTACAGGCTATGGGGCAGTGCTGGTCAGCTGCATCAGGGCAGGGAACCACGTCTGGTTCGTCCAGAGCGGGGCTACAAGCAGCACTGGGCATCCGTTTTCCCTGATTCGTTCCAACACCTGAGGCAGGAGCGAGACAGGAGGAAAAGCATACAGGGGGCAGCGGGGCCAAACATGAGCCAGCGCGTCCTTGCTTTTCGAGAAAAACTCCGGGCAATGAGCGTTTTCTTGGGACGCGAATAGGTCCACCTGAGCTCTGCCGAACGTTTTCCACAGCAGCTGGACCGTCTGCGGGTGCAGCGACCATTCCCCTGCTGGAACGTTGTTCCTGGACAGTCTGTCTGGTCCCACGTTCAGGTGACCAGGCACGTGCGCCGCTCTCAGTGAGAGCAGGTTGTGCTGAGCCCAAACCAGGAGGCGTTCCGTCAACCTGTAAAGGTTTCGTGACCTGACGCCGCCCTGGCGATTTATGTATGCCACCACCGACATGTTGTCCGACCGGACCAAGACGTGGTGGCCTGTTATCTGGGGACAAAAACGCCGTAGCGCTTTGTCGGCTGCTATCATCTCCAAGCAGTTTATGTGAAGGAGCTTTTCCCGTTCTGACCACAGGCCAGCTAGCGGTCTGCCCTCGAGCAGCGCTCCCCACCCCGAGGTGGAGGCGTCCGTAAACACCACCTTCACGCTCGAAGCGGTCCCCAGACTCACACCTGACTGATACCAGTCGGTTTCTCTCCAAGGTTTCAGAGCTGAAACGCACTGAAGGTCGACCCTGAGGCGAAACAGACCCGCTGTCCATGCCCTGGGTGGAACCCGCGTCTTCAGCCACATCTGCAGTGGGCGCATGCGGAGCAGGCCCAACTGGAGTACAGAGGCTGCTGAGGCCATCAGCCCCAGCATTTTCTGAAACCTTTTGAGCGGGACTATCGCGCCGTGGCGGAAGGATTTCACGCCGCGCTGAATATTTAGCACGCGCTCTGGTGACAGGCGTGCTGTCATGGACAGCGAGTCCAACACGGTTCCCAGAAAGGAAATTTTCTGACTGGGAGACAGTGAGCTCTTCGCCCAATTGACTGTGAGGCCCAGCTTCTCGAGGTGCTCGAGCAATGCGGCCCTGTGTTCTATGAGCTCCGATCGTGATCGAGCTAGAATCAGCCAATCGTCCAAGTAGTTCAGAACTCGCATGCCCTGAAGTCTCAGGGGCGCGAGCGCCGCGTCCATGCACTTCGTAAATGTACGAGGCGCTAGGGACAGGCCGAACGGCAGGACTGTGTATTGATATGCCTGGCCCTCGAAGGCGAATCTCAAAAATCGCCTGTGATGGGACGCTATTTGTATTTGGAAATAGGCGTCTTTCAGATCTATCGACATAAACCAGTCCCCGAAGCGCACCTGCGCGAGGATTTTCCTGGTCGTAAGCATTCTGAACTGGCGCTTCACAAGCACTCTGTTCAGCTGCCGCAGATCTAAAATGGGTCTGAGACCCCCATCCTTTTTCGGTACCAGAAAATATCTGCTGTATAGGCCCCCTTCGCTCTGAGCCTGAGATAAAGGTTCTATAGCCCCTTTGCTCAGTAGTTTCGCTATTTCGGCACGAAGTAGATGAGATACTTCGTTTTTCACCGTGGTTTCGACGCGCGCCGTATAACGGCGCGGGCGTCGAGCGAATTGTAGCGAATAGCCTCTCTTTATAGTGTTCAGCACCCATTCTGAAACCCCGGGAAGCTTTGACCACGCATCTGCGTGAATAGCTAGAGGCAGAATGAAATCCGGGCTCTGGCCGCGACAAAACGGCAGCTCGAGAGCCTGGGCATACTGGGAACACAACACCGTGTTTACAGCGTTCGAGGCGGGGGGCGCGCTGATCACAGCGGGCGACCTGGCCGCGCTCAGCTTTTTTATGGCAGATTGTGCAGAAAAAGCGAGCGGGGGAGATCCCGTGGGAATCGGCGTGTCTGTGAGAAAATGTGGGCGCGGGGCTGCGGGCACATTTAATACACTGAAAACACTGTCGTTCATGGCCGACTGAATGTGTGTTGGTTTCGTTTTTACAGAAACCATGGGACACGCAGCATGTAGTGTGAGCGGGCATGATGACATGGGCACTTGCACTACATTGTTTGCACAATCGACCGGAGTCGATTTTATTTGTGCTAGCCCTGCACCGTGGCGGGCTGTGTTTGTGTGTGGGAATGGGCACTGGGTGGGCATTCTTACAACACTCATAACACCTTCGGCCGTGGCCGGAACACCAGAAAATGCACTCTTTATTGGATTTATCTGGGTAGCCGTAAAAACGGCTTTTGTGCGCAGGCAAACGGGCTGTGACACCGGCTGACTCTCTGCGAAATACACTGGGACAGTCGCGATGTTTGGAACTGACCGAGCGAGAAGTTTTGGTGAAAAACCGGCCGCAGCGGGATCTGAACACCGTCGTTTTCCTAGAATGGCTAGGAAGATTTTGAGGCCTCGGGCTTGATCTCAATCCTCGGCCGGGGCCCGCGCTGAGGGGGGCGGCGTCCAGCAGAGCGAGAGCGCGGTCTTTGGTCTCGGGCGTGGCGGCGCTGTGAAGCGGCGGCGGCGGGCGGTGCAGGCTGCGGCTGAGAGCTGCGAGCAGGCGGCGGTTTAGAGCGACCTGCAGCGGAGCTCGAGCGCTTCGGGAGGAAGTGCTTCATGGCCTGCGAAGTCTTTTGCACCTCCATGAATCTATCCGCAAAGTCTGTGACGGCAGATCCGAAAAGGCCCGCTTGAGAAATGGGCGCGTCGAGGAACACAGAGCGCTCGGCTTCCGTCATCTCGGACAGCGTCAACCACAAATGTCTCTCAGCCACGGTGAGAGAGGCCATGTTTCGTCCTATGGCCTGTGCAGCGGCTTTAGTAGCGCGAAGAGCGAGGTCTGTAGCGCTTCTCAGGTCCGCGACGCAGATCGCTCCGGGTCCTTCCTCGTCCAGTTTAAGGAGAAGGTCGGCCTGGAAAATCTGCAGGATGGCCATAGTGTGCAGCGCTGAAACTGCTTGCCCGGCAGCGGTGTAAGCGCGACCGTGCATGGATGACGTCACCCGGCAGGCTTTAGATGGAAGCGTCGTGTGCGCGCGCCGTCCAGCGGAGGGCGGGCAGAGATGAGACGCTACAGCTGGTTCCACAGGAGGAACAGAAAGGTATCCTCTTTCCTTCGCGCCATCCACAGAGGAGAAAGCAGCAGAAGCAGAGGTACGAAGCCTGGCGGAGAAGGGGGCGTTCCACGATTTCGTAACTTCGTCGTGAAGTTCCGGGAGGAAGGGCGCGGGCCGCGATTTCGACGGAGCCTCGTCACTTCCGAGAAAGCGTCCGTCCATTCTGTTGCGCGGCGGCTGCGCGGGCGCCTCCCAATCGAGGCCGATGCTTTCAACGGCCTGAGAGAGCAGACGCATCAGCTCAGTCTCAATGCCGGCTCTCTTACCAGTGGTCTGGCGGGAAACGCTAGCGGAGGGGAGATCCACGGAGCTCGCCCAATCCTCACTATCGGACGCCAGAAGAGAACACGCCTCGGAGGGTTCGTCAGGCTCGTGGATGGACGCGGCGGCAGGCGGCGGCCGTTGTCCGTCAGTGAGCGACTCGAGCGAAGCCGGCGAAGCAGGCGGGCGAACCGGCGAGCTTTGGCGGGCTGGAGATAGCTCGGGAGCGCGCTGGGCGCGGCGCTTTTTACGGCGCGGCGTCACGGCGGGCTGTGGTGAAGGCTCGGAGAATGATGCCAGGCGCGTCCTCAGAGTCACCATGGGCAAAAGCTCGCAATGAGGGCATCCGCCGTCAGCGAGCGCGAGAGCCGCGTGATCCTCACCCAGACAGGAAACACAGATGACGTGTCGATCTCCATCGCTGAGCGGGGCGCGGCACGAGCCACAGGAAGGCATCTTTAAAAAGACGCTGCTCTTTTTGTGAGAGAAGTGTAAGTCGCGTCAAGTAAGCGAACAAACACTTCTCAACAGAGAAATACACACAGTTGAAAGGATATATAACGCCGGAAAGCGCAGCAGGTACGGCAGATGAAGGCGGCGAGGCCAGCGACTCCAGAGCTCGTCCCGCTGAAAGGCTTGCTTCGACGGCGCGGCTTCTCACTCCGGATCCAGCGATGCGTGTGCTTCGCTGAAGAGGTAAAAATCAGCTTGTATCAGCCTAACGAGCATATTTATAGGGCGAGACCACGCCCCTTCTGGCGGGACGTGACGATATGGGCGCGAATTGCCCCCATTGGTCATTACGTCACGCAGAGTCTCTCTCGATAGGCTGCTGCATTTGCTGCAGAGCAACCAATAGGCGCGCGAGCTGTTTCGCCTATGTTTGCTTGCTGCTGCAAAGCGTTTTGCATTAATAAAAAATTAAAGGATAATTTTTGGCTTCAATATCTCGCGGAAAAGAGTTTTTCCCCTAGCGTAAGCTATTACGCAGTACGAGAGATACTCTCGTAAGAGAACCTGAGATATTGTAATGAAACCCGAGAGATTTATATCCCTCCGATAAACGATTCACCAAAACTATTCACGTTTGAAAAAGCTAATCGCAAAAAAACATTACCTACTACATTTGAAACGCGTGGTTTCCTCCAAGTCCTCTTAAGAAACACGATCGCTATTATACGTTAAAAGTTTAAATGTAGACTTCTAAATCTAGCAGCTAATCACATTCAAGGAACATACGCACAGCAACTGAAGCTCGGGTGAAATGAGCTCATAATCATAAGAACCAATCACAGCCGTTCAACGGCTCTGGAACCAATCAGGACTAGTCACAGGTGTTATGCATATTGTTCAAATTTAAACAAGTACAACATCTTTTATGAAAACATTTAAACATCTTTGGAAAATGTATCTATGATGCATTTCAAATAATATGATGTCAAAATCCTTGTGGGAATTTCAGTAGTAGGCTATAAATGTATCGTAATGGACAACAGCCTTTTAAGTAGCCTTTAATCAAGTAAAAGTGAACAATATTAATTTTAAGTAGGCTTATTGCAATGCTTAATAATAGTTGACAAATGTTTATAATACATTATAAGATGGTACATTATAAATGTAATTTTCCCCCAAAAATATTAAAATTATAAATATATAAATATTAAAATATACTGCAGTAGGCCTAAGTGTTTAAAAAGTACTTTAAACATACTAAAAGCTTAACCATTTTGCTATGTTCTTACACAAAGAGCAACATAAGTATGTTTTCTTTAAATACAATAAAACTTCACAAAAATTGTATGATTATGTTTAGCATATTTCTTAAAAGTATAATTAAGCATATTTTTACTAGTGCATTTGTTAGAAATATATTAAAATTATGCTTGTGTTTAGCATATTTCTTAAAAGTATAATTAATCATATATTTATTGCCAATGTACTTATAGTGCATTTGTTAGAAATATATTAAAATTATGCTTGTGTTTAGCATATTTCTTAAAAGTATAATTAAGCATATATTTATTACCAATGTACTTATAGTGCATTTGTTAGAAATATATTAAAATTATGCTTGTGTTTAGCATATTTTTTAAAAGTATAATTAAGCATATATTTAATACCAATGTACTTATATTGCATTTGCTAGAAATATATAAAAATTATGCTTGTGTTTAGCATATTTCTTAAAAGTATAATTAAGCATATATTTAATACCAATGTACTTATAGTGCATTTGTTTGAATATATATTAAAATTATGCTTGTGTTAAGCATATTTCTTAAAAGTGTAATTAAGCATATATTTATTACCAATGCACTTCTAGTATACTTGTTAGAAATATATTAAAATGCAAAAAAAATTGCACTAAAAATACATTTAAAATATCAATGGTATTTAATATACTTTCGCAATTACACTTAAGTACTACTTAAGTAAAAATATACTTTTAATTAGTGTATTTATAGTGCATAATTTTTACAGTTTTCTTTAGCACAAAAAGTAAGAATGTACTACAAATATACTTTTTTGTATTTAAGTGTTTTTTTAGTTCACTCAAGTACACTTTTTTTTCACCTGGGGAGACAGGGGCATGTCTCTAAGGGGCTTTCTGCTGGCTGGTTTCAATGTGTTGAGAGTCTGAAAAAACATGCATGAATGAAAAATCAACACCAGAACACTCCATTTCCCCCAGGTGGGCAGTTACTGAAAACATGCTGAAATAGAGTGCACAGAGAAAGGAGAGAGAGAGGATATTCTTATATTCCTCTCATCTTCCCCCGCCCCCTCTTCATTAATAATAAATAATGGTGCAATGAGACTGTGCTCAACTATTTTACAATTCGATATGAAACTGACCTTAATGCTAAATATATACTGATATACATGCACACACAGTCATATGATCCTTTAGATACTTGAATTCTGTCTTCATTGTGGTGGCCTTTTAGACAAAATCAGCAAATGAGCTATCAGTTTATGCTCATGCATTTGCCACTGATGCTCTTGTCTGCCCCAGCTTACATTTTAATTGGGTATATCTTTAAAAGAGGTTCAAAGACTTGAGATGGAAATCTACACTCTCACAATGATCATCATCTCTTTCTTAAATGGAGATAATGATTATAGGGCCCTATGATTTAGCAGAATCCAGTCATAAAAATGTAATTTACTGTATAATGCGGAATGTCACGGAATCAAATATAGCTCCCTCGACGAACCAGCTCCCTCGACGACCAAACTCTGTCAACCTTGTTCCGGATCGGAGCAACTTTCAACCACCCGATCGACCTCCCAGACACCACAGGACTGGAATGGAAGGAAACCTTAATTCGCTGTCTGGAGAGCGTTGCGTCCCGGTCTGGAACTAAGCCAGAGCCCAGCCTTTCATCACCCCGATCGTCAACGCTTGAGGTTCTTCACGTCCTGCCTGACCAGCCTGATCTTCTGGTCACGCCTGACCAGCCTGATGTTCTCATCATGCCTGCCGAGCCAGAGACTGTTCACGTCATGTCCGCCCACCCGCCCGTCACTGAGAGTGAGTTTCTGGACTATAATTTAGAGTTAACCCCTCATTTGCCTGGTTATTTTATATTGGACTCACTGGTCCCACCAAGCCTCCCTCTCTCACCTCTTCTAAATGTCCTTGTCATTCCATCATCTGAGCCTTCTTCTCAGACCTCAGCCATATTGGCTGCCCTGTACGAGTTGTCTCCCACTAGTCCCGATGTTTCTCCGTTGACTCTTCTTGGTGACGTGGTTAGACCATGGGCCTACTGTGAGCCACCTCCCCCAGGGTATGGGGAGCCTGTGGCTCCACCTCCTGCTTCAGTTCATGTCATTCCACCTCGAACCGTCGCCCTGACTCCTCCACCTGCACTCCTCCCTTCCTCGATGTCTGCTGTGACCGTCGAGCAATCGGTTTTGCCGAGCTCCCTCAAACTGTCGACTTCACCGGAGTCTGACGTCACCTTCGCCACGGACCTGCGGGCCGTCAGATGCCCTCTGGCCCTCCACCCCTACGGCTCAGGCTAGCGCCGCCCTGCCTCAGACTCCGCCCTCGGTCGCTCCTACTCAACCTCAGCCCTCCGGACCCCTGCATCCACCTCGGGGGATCGTCACTGCGGCTCCGTCATGGTCAACTGTCTTCTGCATCACTCCTCTTCTTCAAATCTGTCTGTGCCATGGGCTCCACCACCCTCATCTCGTCGCCTTCGTTCATCCCCAAGGTGGCATTGAGGCCCTCACCACCATGGCTCCTCCCTCCAGCGCCACTGCCATGGTCCACTATCCTGGCTGTTGTCTGGGTCACCATCTGCCGCTTCCGGCTCAAGGCTCCGCCCTGGATCTCATCGCCATCATCAGCACCCTCGGTTTTTCTGTCCTGCCTCCTCCCAATCAGCCGTCCACCTCCAGAACCACCTCCAGTATCCTCTGCCTATTTCATCATCATCTCATCCTCAACGGCGCGAGGACACGCCTTCCGGGAGGGGGCATTCTGTCACCGTTCCGTGTATCACTACATGTCCCATCATCCACTCCGGCTCACACCTGCACTCACATTATCCACACCTGCCAGTGACCATCATTATCACAGCTGTCTGTCATTATCTAGTTCCTGCTTGTCTGTTGTTCTTTGTCCAGTCTCGTATGTGTTTGGTTGTGTCTGCACTAGTCTATTGTATAACCTTGTTGATCATTAAATTTATCTTGGAAACCTTCCATCCTCATCTTCGTGCCTTCATCGACAGAGCAACCGTTACACCGGTATTGTCTTGTATTGTTTATGTACGAGCTGTTACGCTATCCTGTGTTACTTATTTGGATTTAAAGACTCCAGAAAATCCCTTCTTCTGTTCATCATTTTCTTGAATGTGACAGTGTGGTCCTTTTTTGATATTTTGTTATTTGACATTTAATTCACACACATATTCTGGCTTGTATATGAATATTTTGAATTTATTTGGGGGTTTTTGGAACGTGATGATTCATGAATGTAAATAAACACAGACTATGAGAGGAAGTGAGTGTGTGTGTGGTTCAGGTATACAGTTTTCAGGTAATGTGATATTTTTAGTCCCCATGAATAAAACAGCTTATAAATCACACTAATGATGTTTTATTTGTAAAATGTAAAAATGCAGTTTTCTGTGATTGGTAGGTTTAGGGTTAGAGGATTGAATAAACAGTCTGTACAGTATAAAAATCATTAAATCTATGGAAAGTCCCCATAAAACATGAAACCTAACGTGTGTGTGGGGGGAGGGGGGTTTTGACAACATCGTGATGACCAAATGTCCCCAAAAGGATAGTAAACTTTGAAATGGCATTGTGTGCACCAACCAGTGATCCCCACAAGAAAGACACCTTCATTTGTTAAATCTAAAAATGCAGTATAGAATATTTCAGTAAGGGAGATAGGAAATATCATTAGCTCAAGATAAATCCAATTCAAGTCAATGGAAAGCCCCCGGCATGACAGAAGAACAATAATGTGTGTATGTGAAGCTATGTGAGTCGTGACTCTAGACTGTTTCAGGGAAAGCTTAGCAGATGCCGAACAACACCAGCGTGTGAGTATGTGTACATGAGCATCTCTGTCTGTGTTTTTGTGTATGAATGACAGTACAAATCATTTCTAAACTAATTATCTCTTATAAAAGCACTCTGGAGAAGATTCTAATAATAACATGCTTGTCCCTCACCAGTCCTTAACCTGCCTGTTACTGGATGAATTTAATGTTCTTTGACACAATCCGAGTTCTATGAGACAGCTGATCTGATTTAAGAATACTGATGGCTGATTTTCATCCTTCTCTTTTGATTTGCAGCTCTGCTTATGTTAATATTTCTGCCTCGAAGAGATAGAAATTATATTCTATGTTCTATGAACACATAGTAAGATGAAGATTCAGACGAAAATAGGCTGTAAAAAGAGACACTTGGCTCTTTTTGTAATGTCTCTTTCTGGTTTATCTCTTTCTCTTTGTATCTTAAAGAAACTTCTTATGCTCCTCATTAGGAAAGTATCAAACATTCCTCAGAATTAACTTTATTTACAATAAATATATATCATGAAAAAATTATATGATAAATATCACAAAGAAAATCATTCATGTCAACGAAAATGTCTGAAACTGTAATTAAAACACCATCCACAAATCTCATCTCACCTCAGTTTTTCTGATCCTACCATGCACCAGTAAATAAGGTGTCATGTGCACCGATTCAATGGCCATTACATTTGATTTACTAATATATAGAATATTTGCATCATAATGTTACCTGTGGTTCATTCCATAATTACATCCAGTAAAGAGTTCTTTAGATACATGCAAATAAATCCTTTTAGTATCACTGTTTCTGCCTCAGAGAGCTAACCTGTGTTATGTAAGCGCCATTTCCATCCTTCCACCCAGGTGAGTCAGAACATTTCACTCGTTGAATATCTCTCATCTCTGTTAGTGTTTTTTGTTTTGTTTTTTTGTTCTTTTAATAAGCTCTTTCTTTTGCATGTATTTAAATGTCAAATCTGATAGCTGGTCCATGGCTGTGTGTGAGTGAGTGTCAGTCTTACCTGTGTCAGAGTATGCAGGATACTGGGTTTGGCTTTCTCTGGATCAGTCTCGTCCCCTTTCTCAAGTTTCCCCTTCTTACAGCTCTTACAAAGCAGGGAGAGACCACACAGTGTCAACACTCCAGACACGGTACCCAGCGTAGCCCCCAACAGCGCTGTCGCAGACACGAGCATTCCCACCCAGAAACTGACACCCAAACACACCGAATGAAGTGCAGGGGAGAGAAGAGGAGAAAACAGGAGGAACAATCCACTCTTCAGTGATGTGCCTCCATGGTGAGAGAGGAGGAGAGAGGAGGAGAGTAGAGAGATACAAGAGACATAGGGTGGCACGTGTGATGCACTGTCTGAAACCAACTCAGCCAGGCAGAAGGAGCAAAAGGGAGAGAGAGGAGGAAAGAGAGGCAGACATAGACAGAAGGGAGGTAATCAAAGGGGAGGGGCTTAGATGTCTGGCAACCCCTTCTCAATAAGAAGTCTGTCACTGCAGCCCACCCCCTTCATCACCAAAGTGGCTGCACGTCAGCCTTTACGTCAGAGCTGCATGAACTCACCTTCACACACTGGGTGTGCTGTAGCAGAGCTTCATATTCACACTCAATATAGATAGATTCTTAAAATAATGAGGAATGAAGCGTGGGAGTGTTGTTATGTATAAGAAAGGCTGTTTTATTAACGCATTTGGCAGGCGCCTTAATCCAAATCAACCTGTACCTATTGCATTTTATCAGTTCATGCATTCCCTGGGAATCGAACCCATGACTTTGGCATTGACTGCTTATTCAATGTTCATATTTGATATCTAGGCATGTAGGCTATACATTTTTGTGATGCTGCTAGGTACCACCACAGGAGCTGCATGCACACTAGTTTTGGGAATACACTTTACTCTCTTGTGTGCAAATATGTGTGCTTATTGACACATTGGTTTGTTCTACACTTCTACATATTTTGTGACTTATAATAACAGAAAAAGCCGATGCTAAAAGCCTAAAGCTGATGCTTTAGGACAAATACTTTGGACAGATGCCTAAAGGTATTTGTCATTGTGAAACATCAATGAAAAAAGAAAGAAAGATGAGGAGAAAGACATTCTCTTATACAGACTAGGACTGTGTCTGTAATGTAGGCCTATGCCTACAAATAATTGAAAGCATGACATACTAATTGAACATTAATATAATTTCATGAGGCCACTCTTACTACTGCTTTTGAGAATATTTGTAAGACTTTTCCACTCTTGCCTAAAGATGGAGCTGTCTGTAATCGAAAAAATGCATGAAGCTGCAATGTTTGATCGCTTTGACCTTGAGCTCACCAGAGAGAAAATGGTACGGTGACGCCATCTTGAGGTGATATAAAAGATAAACGCCTCACTGCAGCCTAATACTGCAAATGCCATACCTGAATAAATGACAATAATTTTCTTCACATAAAACAACCCTTGCTATTAAAGGACACATATATTATTCTACAGCTTGATGTATTAGTCCTTTTAAAGAAGCGGTTCCGTTAAAAAATACGAGAACTTAATGATTTTCTAGATGTTCCGTTAACGCTTGTCAAGTGTGCATTCCGCCGATAGGCAGACGGAACACCTTATTAACCCTACGAGGCACCCCGCAGGGATACATGGTATCTGTTTCGACCTCACTCTGACCATCACTACGGTCTAATAGGATGATAACCTTCGTTCCGCCTTCTCTCGAGACCTTATGTAAACAAAGTAGTGCTGGGCAACGAGTAAAAAAATTAATCGCGACTAATCGCATGATTTTCTTGCGATTAATCGCGATTAATCGCATTGTTACGCGCAAAATTGAATAATGAATTCTAAAGTAGTGTATTGCGCACTTTTGATTTAAATGTACTGCTACAAAAGTGCAATAACATGTGGTTTGCAAAAACTTTAAACAAATAAGGTGCTTTTATACCAGCAGTATTCCCTTTACACAGTATCAATAAAATATTTCTTGTAAATCTCAACTTAAACATTAATGTAATCAAATCAAATATTTAAACAAAGCTATTTGCCACTGCCAGGGCTTTACCTTTTATCTAGCTTGTTAAAACGAGTCCAGTTTTTTTTTTTTTTCTGAACAGGTATCTTGTATCAGGGAGCAGCAGAAACAGTCTATGTAGTCAAAGGGTCATGATCACTACTATAAGTCGACCAACGTTACTTCTCTGATAGCAGCTTAGGTTTAGGTCATGGCATGCCATGTTTTCTCACGTAAGATTACATTAAACAGAGTGAGGTGAAGTGGTGGAGCACAGGTGCAGCGACAAGCGGTTGCGTTCCTGTGAAATTGTTGCGGTCATGCTCGCCTCACGCACGCGCCCGCGCGTTGCCGAAGTTGAATTGTCTAACTTTTTGTACACGACGCGCAGCACAAATCATTGGAAGAGAGGCTGATCCTCGGCTCGCTGTTTGTGAGTTTCCAGAATCTAAATAGTTATCAGGACATCAACAGGAGGGAATTCACATGGCAGAGCATCCCACCTAAACTAAACGCAGGCCTGTCAGGTAAAGTTATGTATAATTTTAATTTAAGTTAAAAAGGCTACAGCTGCGTAGCGCACAGAAGCCGTTGCCATGGTTACTATCCATGGAGCGCCTGTCATTCACTCGCGGAGCGCTGTCTCCCTTTCTGTTCACCTGAGAGAACCTGCCAAAGCCTCTCCACTGCTTGTTTGGGTGGGTTATTTGCTGGCTGACCAACATCCCACCCCTCCTGTGATCATGGTTTGACTGTAGGCCTATGTGTATTCAGAGCCAGTGAGCAACGGACTTTCAAAATAATGATAATAAAAAAAACTGCGTTAACGCGCGATAAAAAAATTGTCGCCATTAATTAATAAATGCGTTAACGCGATAATAACGCGTTAACTTGCCCAGCACTAAAACAAAGTAATGCCCATGACCCCGGAAGCGGAACGTCACGCACTATAAAAGGCGAGTTAAACTTCCGGCTCGTTCTCTTTACCTTTCTAGCCTATAGAGACCCGGTACAGGTGTAAGACTGGAAAACTGGTTATAGGGAACGACCACTTCTTGAGAAGACAAAGAACCCACTGCATAGTAGCATTTGGGCTCACTCTTGTGAAGGCCCCATCCGAGACTAGAGGTCTCACCTCTGAATCATCCTAATCTACATTTCTTCCCCTCATCCCCCACTCCTTCCCCGACAAAGAACCCACTGCATAGTAGCATTCGGGCTCGCTCTTGTGAAGGCCCCATCCGAGACTAGAGGTCTCACCTCTGAATCATCCTAATCTACATTTCTTCCCCTCATCCCCCACTCCTTCCCCTTCATGCAGATCACCTGAAACTCACATAAGAATATATGTGTGACGGGTCACTCCATCCTACTGTTGCTGCTACACATCACCACGGACAACCACTTGGATCAGGTTTCTTTATTGCTGGAACACAGTATGACAGTGTTGAATCTTGGGTTCAGCAAATAGATCTCGGGACAACAATCCATTATCGCTCTATCTCAGTGTGGGTAAATGCTATACAGATACAGGCATGTATTTGTACTGGTTACAAATGTATGTGATACTTCTAATGGAAAATAAACCAAATTAGATACCAAACATATTCACAACAAAAATGCATAACTTGTATGTCTATGAAATAAAATAAAACTGTGTGATCGTATAGTGGTTTTAGAATATTTAGGCTGAATTATAATCTCTACATACAACATACAGTACATTTCAGCAGTACAATAATGAAACTGCTTGATCCATTTACATTATATTGAAATAACAAAATAAAGAACATTATCATTGCAAACGCAGCACTCAAGCACATGTTTGGCTAATCTCAAGACTACCACGCTGGTCCGCTAAACTCGATTTGCACACAACAAATAACATGACGATAAAACCATTTACACAACATAAGATTATTACCTGGAACACAGTATGACAGTGTTGAATCTTGGGTTCAGCAAATAGATCTCGGGACAACAATCTAAATAGCATGTAAAGCAAGTGACAATTAGCACGCTAGTTCACATGAAAATATGCTTGGTTGCAAATCTCTAAAACATGGCTTTACAAGACACATAAATCATCAACTAAACTCAAAATAGTTAACTGAAATCATTATAAGTACATCGCGTGACAAAATACGAGACATATGTACTTAGAATTATAAGAAAACCTTGATTGTCCCAGACCTCCCAAATTGCGTGACTTACCCATTATCTCTCTATCTCAGTGTGGGTAAGTGCAACGCGATTCCCACCGTCACACTGAATCAAACTACCCCTAGATGGCGTAGTTGCATCACTTTTAATATAATTTAACTAGCAACTCTTTTTACTCCGTTACATATGTATGGTTTATTGTGAATGATTATTGTGTTTAGTATCATTTTAAAGGTCTCAGGGTGGCTGGTTCAGATGTCTCATTCCAAATAAGTAAAACAAAAGGTAATAAGGTTTTTTAGAAGTTTAGAGAAACTGGCACACAAAGAAAGGTGGACAAATGGCCTTTCTCCCCTACCCCCAAAATAAGGTGTAACCTGAATGCAAATTGCCATTGAAAAGAAGTTCTGGCTATTTAATGGAATGCAGCAAGGAGTCGTGGCTTTTTCTGTATTTCAGATAGCCCATGAGGTAGCTCATGTAGTTCTTAAATGTTGGGTTTGCATCTATTTCTCTAATCCTAAAACATTTGATGATTTGCATTGATTATCTTTCAATTGATTATGGAATTGTTATAATACATTTACCTGACATAATAAATTGTTATATTTGATTATTCTAACAGACTTTGACTTTGTTTTCATTGGAGTTAAAAGGAATAGTCAAACATTAACGTATATTTAAAGATGCACAGATATCATTGAAAAACACTTTCATTTTATGGAGTCAGATGAAACGAGTTAATACATAAGATAGAATGTATTGCATTTAATTAAAAATCCCTTTGCCATGATGGGAAAAGACGGAACACTGCGTGATACCTTCACCTCTAATCGATGCCGCCATTGGATCGAATTAGACGGACTTACACAGGTAAACCGAATTAATATTTTTATTCACCATTCAATTCATCAACCAAGTGGTGCAGGTGCCTCATGCCCCTGTGAATTGTGGTGTTTTATTTTTGCATTATCTGCAATCACTTATTTCTTGCTGTATGTGCTTGAATTGTGATTAGTTTATTATTGATATTTTAGTCTAGTTTCTACATACTAGCCATTCAATGTTTCAATGCAAGCACTCAATTCATGCTATACCCTATGTGCTTATGAATTGAGAATTATTTTATTGTACTATTCAGATATTCTGACTGAGGCTAGTTTCTAAACATACTAGCCATTCAATATTATGGGTTATTTCTTTTTTTTTTTCAGAGTATCCATCAATAACCTAGTGAATATACTTCATTACAAAAGTTTGGTGAGTATTATTGCCTTTGGAGCCCTATCACTGTTCGCAGCTGTTGGGGTTTGACATAGGCCTGCTAAATACGTTCGCGTACTAGTGCAGGCCTTTTTTGCTTTGAGTGGGCTTGATGTATCCTTCACTACTGTGCGCAGTCAGTGGGATTGTGTGTGGCATGGCCTCTCATTGTTGCCGATATTGCCAATCACCAATGGACCCTCGTGATGGGCATAGGAAATGCCCTTCATGCCTTGGGATGGCTCATTTAAGAGAGGATGTGGATAATCCCTGCAGTGCGGCTTGTGACCTGCCCAGAGGGGAATGACTTCACCGCGCTAATAGAGTACGCAGTTCTGTACTTGAGCGTGGTAGGGAGAGGGAACTCTCATCGGACAGGCATAGTCATAAGCGTTCTCGCAAGCACTCACGCAATGGCCATGAACCACACCGATCAAGCCATGAGAAGGTGGTGGAAGTGGCTAAACACCCAACTCCTGCTCCACTAGCGGAGGGTGGCAACACAGACACTCAACTACAGATCCTGGCTGCTATTCAAAGTTTAGCACAGAGGATAGACAGAGTTGAAGCCCGTCACTCATTTTCAACATCACTACCTCCTGGTCAGGAAGGCGTTCCTCCACCTGCACAGCAGGGTAATCCTGACACTGACACAGAAGATGCTGATGTATTATCTCTTCGTGCTCCCCACTCGCTAGTTGATAATGCGCAGCAAGCAGAAGGAGGGAGCCAAGGAGAGGAACCCCATTTAGATTCTGCCGAAGTGGATGGCGAATCAACAGGGAGGGATGATTTTCCAGCAAATACTCGTGTTGTATTTAGTGCAGCAAAAATTCTTTGTTTGCAGCCTTCTGTGCCTGACCCAGCTCCTATCGGGGGTGTCTGGGAAGGCATACCTCAGACTAATTCTCCATCTTGCATTCCAGTGGCAGATGATTATACCTCAATGTTGAGGACAACATGGAAGAAACCATCTCAGAAGCCTCAATTCAATGCAGGCTGCAGACGGTTGGCCAATGCCCGTTACCCAAAAGAAACTGGACTGGGGGACATGCCACCAGTAGAACAAGAAATAGCATCATGGACAACTCTGGGACCAGCTTATGCATCTGCTAACCCTCGCTGTCCCAAGAAGGAGTGTGCAAAAACTGACCGTCTGATCTCAAGATCCTTTAATGCCACTGCACGTGCAGCTCGTACAGGCAATGCTTTGGCTATCCTCTTATCAGCCTTACGGAAAACAGTAAGTGCGGATGACCAGGATTCTAGGAACCTTGTTGATTTTGCTCTGGCAGCCCACTCACAATTGACCCATGATGTGGGGGATGTCTTTGGCTGTTTTATGTCGTAGACAGATATGGCTGGCACAAACCTCTTTGCCAGAGACCATACGAAGCGAACTAATGAATTTGCCAGTAATTCCCGGTCACATTTTTAATTCAAATTCTCAGGAGGTGCTGGATAAGGCGGAGCGCTCCATTGCAACGAGAGAAGCTGTTCAGCGGGCTTGTCATAAACCAGCTCCAGTCTTCAGACCAAGGGCTTGAGAAACACAAAGGCCGCAACAACCTGCCTGGTCTAGACACATGAGTGGCAATCTTGTTAGTGTTCAAGGGCAGAGCTTTCGTGCCCAAAGACAAAATCCTGCCACTTATCCCCAGAGGAGATTTCAGTCCCGTGGGGGAGCCCAACAGAGAGGTTCACGAAAGGGTACAGGACGTGATGGCGGACCTGCATAGGGGTCAGGGGCTGGTTGTCGACTGTTCCTCTCAACTTTCACGGGCCAGTTGGGAAAGAGTGATCTCAGACCAGTGGGTTTTATCCACAATAACTCACAGGTATCGGCTACAGTTTCGCCCGTATTGATGGAAGAGGTGCAAGCTCTTTTACAAAAAGGAGCAATCACAAAGGTCGTGAGCTTAGAATTATAAGGTTCTATCTCCACTTTTGGTCGAAATTGAGTTTTTTACATAATCTTATCCATTTGGTGTTTATTAATGCCTGTGTGGTGTTATTTTTGTAAAAAAAAAAAAATTGTTAGTAGTTATTAATTAAATAAAAAGGTTCCATCTCACAAAACAGCAGGGATGTAAAAACTTTGATGCTCAATATCTCAGAACTAAACGGAGATAGAACCTTATAATTCTAAGCTCACGAGGTGCCCTTCAACGCACAGGAAACTGGGTTTTATTCAACCTATTACATAATTCCAAAAAAAGATGGGGGTCATCGTCCCATTCTAGATCTCAGGCACCTCAACCAGTACTTAAAAAATTTTCCATTCAAAATGATTCATACAAAAATGGTAATGCAATCCATGCGTGCAGGAGAATGGTTCAGGTCCCTGGATTTAAAGGACGCATATTTCCATGTTCCAATTTGTCCAGAGCACAGGCCTTTTCTCGCTTTGCTTTTCAAGAGCAGGTGATTAGGAACACAGAGGAGGTACTAGCTCACATTCAGTCCCTGGGGTTCACGGTGAACTGGAAGAAGAGCAGTCTCTCCAGCCTCAACAGCAGGTGAAATTTCTGGTGCTATATTTCAACTCCATAACAGTGGAAGCATGTCTCACTCCCCAGAGAATAGACAGCCTGGAGAAGGCATTGGGCCACTTCCAGAAGGGGAAGCTTGTGACAGCCCACAGGGTTCAGAAGCTGGTAGGACTGATGGCGGCAGCATCACTGGTGATTCCCTTAGGCCTACTGAGGACACGGCCGATACAGAGATGGTTCAATTCTTTTCGTCTTCATCCAAAAAAGGACAGAAGAACGAGGCTGTTGGTGACAAAGGCCTGCATGCGGGCCTTACTCCATTGGAGGGACAAGGACTTTCTCCGCAGGGGAACTCCACTGGGCAATCTTCCTCACAGAAGATCAGTGATAACAACAGACGCATTACTGACAGGTGGGGAGCCGTTTGGGAAGGCAGATCAGTAAGGGGCAAATGGGATCCCCCTTGGACATCAGAACACAAAAACTGCTCGAACATTTTTTCACCACAAGCATGTGCTAGTGAGAATGGACAGTACCTCAGCAGTTTACCACATAAATCACCAAGGAGGGATGAAATCACTACGTTGTCTCCAGGTGGCAACGAACTTGCTGACATGGACATGGCCACGGCTGTCCTCACTGAGAGCAATCCACATCCCGGGTGTGACAAACAGAGCAGCCGTCATTTTGTCCAGAACAGGGCCTCTCTCAGGGGAGTGGCGGTTGCACACAGAGGTAATAGCCCAAATTTGGACCCGATATGGGACAGCTCATGTAGATCTCTTTGCTTCCTGGGAGACGACCCATTGCCTGGGATGGTACTCCCTCACGGTACAAGAGGGCAGTTTAGGCCTGGATGCTCTGTCACAAGAGTGGCCGAGAGGCTTATTATATGCTTTTCCCCCCTTTCCTCTGATTTCCCAGGAGGCATGATAAATAATGTTTCTTTTTTTGTTATCATTATCAAAGTTAAGTCTGTTTGGAGTTACTGTATGGGGGTCAAATGACTTTTTTCACATTTTATGTGCTTGTTTTGTCAGTTTGACTTAAAGCCAACACGTTCATGGTTCTGGACATTCTGACTTTGTAGAAAGTAGTAGGCATGTATTAATCTTACTTTTCTTCAGCAAAAAAAAAAAAAGGGAAAAAATAGGCCTATACTTGCACTGTCATATTTTGCTCATGCTGTTATTTCCCGCATTTTGTAGTGACATTAGGGTAAGAAAAAAATGATTATTCACAGTACTGACATTGAGTGATGTCTCAAGGTAAACTGCCAGCAGAAATCTCGTTCCAGGGCCGGGGTCCTTAGGGAAGATCCTTATAGGCCCTCCTGGCCTCTGGGCCCCCTGTACAAAGTCCCCCTTCTCAATCTATGTATTTTATGTTAAAAATTGAAAAACATGAAAAATCTAACCAGTCTTCAGGATTACTTATAAAATTACATGTTGTAGTATCATCAATTAGCCTACATTATATGATTTATTAGGGATGGAGGCATGGAGCTAAACCCTGCAGGAGAGGTTGAAGACGAGTCAGTTAAGCAGTGTAAAAATACAAGAAAATGTGTATGCCTCAATAGGACACTTAGACATATCATACATGCAGTGTATTTTTTTTTTTTTTTTTTTTTTGCATCAAATAAATGATACAAATATTGATGTCTTTGACTTGTTTATACCCATAGAGAAATGTATTCTGTGAGATACAAGGCATAAAATCAAAGTATATCAAATATCTCAAAAATTCCTTTGGATATGTTTTAGACTTGTTTTAGTTCAGATGATATAAAAAGTGACATGAATTTTTTTTTTTTTTTTTTTGCTGATCATTTTCGACTCTTGCCTGTTTAAGGGTTAAATGCTACTCTGGTAATGTTTCACATTAACCTACTATTCAGCACAACGCAGCTATTGCACATCCAGCGAGCAGTGTAGTCATGTTCCCTGAGCCGATTCTTTTTAGGGAATGACTTATGAATCAGTCAGAGCTGTAAAGGAATTCTCAGCAGTTTATTGCTTTCATTATGTCGAGCTCTAAATTAAAGTGTTAACTGTTTTTTCTTATGACTTTGTATTCTTTAAATATAACCTACAGATGATTAGATTTGTTGAAATCTGTGATATAGGCATATTATAAATAAGACTAATGAATAAATTATATGTTTTGTATTAGTATTTTTTAGGGCCAAATAAGTGCATTTATGCCGACTAAAAAGCCACATCTGTAAATACATTGTGTTAAATTTATTACTGTTTTTTTTATATATAGCCTACAGATAGGCTATTTGTTGTGTTGATCTCAATATAATTGCATTTTTTGTTTCAAATATTTTTTCCACAAAAGAATAAAAAGGAAATAAAACTTAAGGAACCGGGATTGTAGAGAAATCGAAAACAGAATCTTTAAATAGCCTACCTTACTAGAACATACATTTTCACTTGGCGACATGTGCGCAATATTTGATAACAGACCAGCGTGCGGACACGCCTTCTTGTCATCGCAGTGAAGGGGGCGGGGCATCGAGTCTGCATTCGCTACCAAGATGGCAACGTCCATAGCGCTCAGCCTGGATAACTTACCGTCTGATCCCTTATTGCTGGTGCTGTCATTTCTGGACTTCCGAGATCTGACCAGGTAGACATTTTTCTTGAACCATGCCGTTAGTCCGTGCAATTGCAAAGATGTTTTAGGCATGTTTATTCTTTGAATGAGCTTGAAAAATAATATCCGCTCCACAGTTAGCTGGCAATGCTAACAGGATAGCTTATGATATTACTCAAGCAAGTTCTTTTGATAGACAGTCACGATTTTACCACGATAATATCCGTTTTCAATCATTATTTAAAAAAGACACTAAACTGTGTGAGCTGTTATACCCGATCATCTCATGCATCTTATGTTTGAAGATAGAGGTGCATGACTTCATGTGTAAGTTGACAGTATAGTGCAATAAGTGGAGACAGGCAACACAAAAGCATTATTTCTGCTGCAATCGCACGCTGATGGTAGCTGGTCGTGTTTTGTGGATCGTAAGTTGAGTTGTGCTTTGATGATAAATATTTTGGTCTGGGAAATGAGCAGGGAGGATCACGTGACGCTGGTCAGCTGGAAGTTTGCGTAACACCGCCGGTGCAACTAAGTTTTCCTCACTGTTTATAGAAGCTGCTGTAAATACAGAAACTTTACGTACGCCTTTTAACACTGTTCTGAGTAACTGAGTAATCCACCATAGCTTCATGTTATGTAAAGTTTGCATCCGCAAGAGGCTGAATGTTAAGGGGTGATTATTCAGTGTTTCAGAAATTTTTCTGTTACTTTACGGTGGTGGTAATGGTAGTAATAATAATAATAGGCTACTCAATCATCATCAATAGTCATCAAGTTTGAAAAGATACATCATAACATTTACATTTATTCATTTGGTAGATACTTTAATTGTGACTTACATTGCACTCAAGGTCTCCTGACAATATATATATATATATATATATATATATATATATATATATATATATATATATTTTTCACCTGGCACGTTTTTACACAAAAAATTGTTTAAATCTCTCTTTACTCTATATTATCACCAAATATTGGATTCAATCAAGCTCGTCAACTTGTTTTCTTTTAAAAGTAGGACAGGTTTTGTGTTTCTTTTTTAAACTGATTGATCATAGGCCGCATTGATCTGAGCCTCATTGATCTGAGCTTATATTGGTCAAAACTGACCATCATCCATTGAAAATGAATAGGGGAGATTGAAAATAAGAGAAACATTCAGTGTTCAGGAGCATGTTGTTCATTATGTTCACATATGTACATGTGTGCTTGCAGAGAGAAAGGCCTCAGACCTTTGCATGTTTGGATACACGTGCACACATGTGCACAAGCAAAGTATTTTGAGTATTTCAGGCTTTCTTATTTACAGAGATGAAATTTATCCTCAGATCAATGAGGCCTACGATCAAGGAGTTTCAAAAATCAATACAAAACCTGCCCTATTTGAAAGAAAACAAGTTGACAAAAAGATTGAATCCAATATTTGGTGATAATATAGCATAACAAGAAATTTATAAGCTATTTTTTTGTATCCCGGTCATTTTTGACAGGGGAACAAGTGTGGCGTTGTTCCATTTTGTACAAAATAAAAGCATTTCAAAGCAAACTTCCTGGTTAAACATTCAAGCACACTAGTGTGATAAACAGTGCAAATTATTTCCATATTTTGTTGACTATTGACAAATTTATCAACAAATAATGCTTTTTTCACTCAAAAACTGAGGTGCATAAGTTCAGATCAATGAGGCCTACGATCAATTCAAAGGAAATATCGAACCTGTCCTAATTGAAAGAAGTTAGGGAAAATATTGAATCGAGTATTTGGTGATAATATAGCATAACGATTTACACGCAATTTTTGAAAGGCCGGCCATTTATGACTGGGAACATCAAAGGTGTTCCCGGTCAAACACAGCAAAACAAAAGGGTCAAAAGATGAAGCATAGTCTGAACTGAATATGTTTCAATTTTTTCAAGATTTCAAGTAGTTGAAAGTTCCTGTTGTACCGAATCTGGTGTGTTCTTTTCTCAGCTGCAGTTTTGTAAGTCGTCGACTCAGTGAGCTGACAGGTCATAACCCCCTATGGAAGAGACTTTGTCAGAAGCACTGGCTCCTTACTGAGTAAGCGGACTCAAAATGCCCTCAGAATAATTTGACTAATTTATGACACATGCATTTTTTTCATCTTTTTGTTGCATTTTTTTTTACCGATTTTTTGTAATTAAAATATGGTGTTGACTTTTTCAGGGCAGACAAAACCCACAGAGGCCTGTCCTGGAAGGAGCTGTTTCGGGAGTATTATGCTGATCTGGGCCGTTACATTGACTATTACAGCACTCTTAAGAAAGCTTGGGATTGCCTGAAAAGCTACCTGAATCAGAAATGTCCTCGAATGATAGCTTCACTTAAAGGTCTGTCCACACTGTTACTAATCCAAACATATTTTGAAAAACTATGGGTGTTAATTTTGTTTTCCTTTTTCTGAGAAGAGGGAGTAAAGGAGGAAGAGCTGGAGGTCATTGAGGCTCAGATTGGCTGCAAACTCCCTAATGACTACCGTTGCTCCTATAGGATACACAATGGACAAAAACTGGTGGTCCCTGGGTAAGACTTCTGAGAAATATCCTTGATAATTTCAAAAAACTATTTAAAAGTTTTTCATTTACTTTTCAACTCTTAAAAGATGATTAGAATTTATTTAAATGCTCATTTATAGCATTTATACACGCAAGCAGACAAACTTCTCTTCCTCTTCTACTCCTCTCCACAGGCTGATGGGCAGCATGGCTTTGTCCAATCACTACCGCTCAGAAGACCTGTTGGACATTGAGACAGCGGCAGGGGGATTTCAGCAGAGGAAGGGGATGCGGCAGTGTCTTCCACTCACGTTTTGCTTCCATACTGGCCTTAGCCAGTACATGGCCCTGGAAAGCACAGAGGGACGAACACGCAGTGAGATCTTCTATCAGTGCCCGGTTAGATCACTATCAGACCACAACAAACTACCATGCATAAACACACACTCATGCAAGGCTAGTGAACCATTCTGAAAGTGCAACTGTGATGCAGATAATCTTTTAAGAAGGGAGCCAGTGGTTATACAGTAGCTAAAGACCAGATGGTAAATGTTAAGAGCCTCCCAACTGCTTCGTGACTCGTGACTGATAGGAGCTGAAGCAGTTCACCACTTCAGATACGATTCTGCTTGTGCATGTGGAGGTCTCCGCTAGATAAGAGAAGAATTTTTCTTGCATCGTTGCACTTTGACCAGTGAGGGGTGCTCTTGTCGTCTTGTCTAATGCAGCCCTTCTTGCTCATTCTGTTTTATGCTTTTTCTTCACAGGATCAATTGGCACAAGATCCCTCTGCGATTGACATGTTCATTACAGGTAACCAAGAACAAAAGGCTGCAATAATGCATTTCCGTTTTATGGACCGATTCAGATTATATTAACTCTTCTCTCTCCTCTGTTCTTTTTATCAGGTTCTGACTTTACTGAGTGGTTTACCTCCTATGTTGACAATGTTGTAACAGGAGAATACCCCATCATTCGAGACCAGATCTTCAGGTGGTCCACCTTTTGTTATCTTACACTTAGTAAAGAAATCACAAAAGCCTATTATAATACCTCTTTAAATTTTACCCCCTTTATGTTTGTTCAGATATGTTCATGACAAACGCTGTGTGGCAACCACTGGTGACATCACCGTATCAGTCTCTACCTCCTTCCTGCCAGAGCTCAGTTCAGTCCATCCGCCACACTTTTTCTTCACCTATAGAATCAGGTATTACATAAATGCACACACATGTTAATTTGGCTTTGGTAATCTAAATCAGGCTATTTGTATTTATGTTGATTAAAAAAATCGTACAAAAACTATACAAATAAATGCAGAAAAATGACTATTTTCAGAATCTTTTCAGAATTTCATCAATAAACTGTGACTCTTTTACAAAACAATTAATCTATCTCTAAATATAGTTACATTTTTACAGCAAAAGCAAATGCTATCATTTTGCCACTGGACTACATAAAGACAATGAAACAGAGAAATATTCTCATAATTACAGATTTGAAGTCATGTCCCCAAGCAATTTCATCCCTTAAAAATGATCACCCTGCTCTTGTAATGTTTTTTTATAAACTGCTTGAACTAGAGGGTCATCAATTTAATATCTGGTTTTGTTGGGTACCTGGACACTGTGGAATCAAAGGAAATTAGGAAGCAGACTCTGTCAAAATTTGCACAGTATCTCCTATGGATCTAAAATCAATAATTCATTTCTATATTAATAACAAATGGCAAACAGAATGTGATTTATATACTATGAACAAACTTCATGAATTCAGCCCCACTGTTGGAAGAAATTTCTATCAAATCTCAGTCCGATGGGACCAGATTGTTTATACCCGTTGCAGAATAGGCAATTCCAGGATGAGTTTTTAATACTAGGAGAAGATCTACCAACATGTTAAAACTTGTTATCATTGAAGCATGTTTTATTAGATTGTGCTGGTTTTAACCCTGTGAGAGAACTTTTTTAGAATTTATTAGAGAACTTCTTTTGAATAAATTGTAAACACCTGATATAGTTTTACCATCAATTTATCTCACCATGAAAATAGCCCCAGAAGCTGGCATGGCGTTAAAAACAAACAAACAAACAAACAAAACAATTTAGGTCAAATGCTCTGAAAAAACATATAATCCTCTGACGTGATCCTGCCTGCCATTAAAAATAAATGTGGTCGTTCCTCTGAAGTCTGTACAGAGACGCAAACAAGCTGTTTAAACAGGATGCTTCAAAGTGAATGTTCATTTGTCTTGATGTCAGCAGACTTGAGCGCACCAGGAAATAAACAGTGCATCTGTATACTGTATCCAGTGTAGACAGCATCAGTGATTATGATGGATTCTATTTGCTTTTGATGTGACTTAACATTCGTGTCCGATGTAGACAGGTGTCAGATTTGTTCAAATGGCGTAAGTAACTCATTAAACTAATTAGTTCAAAATGCAGTGAAGCCATTCGATGTTTTTGCTCTGAGACTCAAAACAGTTCATTTGAAATTTTTTGTTGATGATATAAATAAAAAAAGGACCATATTGTCGGCATTGACAGTAAAATTACTAAAATGTAACTCACAATATTAACTTAGGGTTTATTTAACTGTTTTTTAAGTCAATATGACATTTGCAATCATGATGATATTCAGGAATAAATATAAGATAAATATAAGTACATTTGGTGTACAACCCCAAATCAAGAAAAGTTGGGACATTTTGTAAAATGCAATAAAATCAAGAATCTGTGATTTTGTTCATTTTCTTTCAACTTTATTTAACTGAACAAAGTACAAAGAAAAGATTTCCAATGTGTTCACTGAACAACTTAATTGTATTTTTTGTAAATAAAAACACATTCTGATTTTGATGGCTGCAACACCCTACAAAAAGTTGTGACAGAGCCAAAATAAAAGTGAAAAGATTATAGAAAAAGTTAAACTCTTTTGAAACAGCCACACATAATATTGTGAAAAGATTCAGGGAATCCAGAGAAATCTTTGTACATGTTGGGCAAGGCAGGAAACCTCTGTTGAATGTGCATGACCTTCGAGCCCTCAGATGGCACTGCATGAGAAACCATCTTGCTACTGTGTTAAATACAGCCACATGTGCTCAGGAGTACTTTAGAAAACCATTGTCTGCTGCTGCATCAAGGAATGCCACTTGAATCTCTGGTACACAAGGAGAAAGCTATACATCAGTTCTATGCAGAGATGCCACCAATTTCTTTGGGCCCAAGCTCATATCAGAGTCCACATTTCAGCTTGTTTTTTGGAAAAACGGACCTTGAGTTCTCAGTCCCAACGACGAAAGGGACCATCCAGACTTTCATCAGCGACAGGTGCAAAGGCAAACATGTCATGGTATGGGGGTGCATCAGTGCGAATAGCATGAGTGACTTGCATTTGTGTGAAGGTACCAGTGACGTGGAGGCGTAGATTGGGATTGTACATTTAATTGAGACATTTAATGGCATCAAGATGACTTTCCTGGGAAGCAAGACAATGCCAGGCCTCATTCTGTATGTGCTGCAACAGAGTGGTTTTGTGAACACTCTACACCGTAGAGTGGATGTGCTTGACTGACCTGTCTGCAGTCCAGATCTGTCTCCTACTGAAAATGTATGGCCCATCATGAAAAGGAGAATCAGACAACAATGACCATGAACTGTTGAGCAGGTGAGATTGGGGGAAAAATCCACTTTCAAAACTGCAAAACACATTGGTTCCCTCAATTCCCAAATTAATAAAAAGTGCAATTAAAAAGAAAGGTTATGTGACACAGTGGTAAACATGTCTGTCCCAATTTTTTGGAGTGTTCACAGCCATTTAAAAAAAATTGTTTTACAAAATACAATTAAGTTGGTCTTTTAAGACAAAAACCCTTGCAGGGAAATGGCCCTGTATATCTTACATTTAGGCAGCATTCTACTCGCTTTAAATATCATGTAATGAGATCACTTTCAGTTTCAAGGCATGTTTTCGTTTGGATTTTGCAAAGCATGTGACATATGGCAACTTTCGTTTTGTTAAAACGCTAATTATGATATTATCATACACGATTCATATTGCACACCCCTACTGCTACGCCTCATCTATTTCTTCTCCCAGTGCTGTTGTCTAACCAAAAAGTAGAGATGTCAGTGTGGAATTTGTAAATAAAGATCAAGTTGCTGAAATTATCAAGCTGCTTTCTGCTGTAACTTGCTGTAATGCAACGCAGCTGTACTAAGACTTGACATAGGATGATACAATGAGCTGAACCTATGACCTCTGAGCTGTGCCATGCAACAGGATTGAGATGGCAAAGTCGGCCCTGCCAGAGAATGCATGCCAGCTAGACAGTCGGTACTGGAAGATCACGAATGCAAACGGAAATGTGGAGGAGGTCCGAGGCCCTGGCGTCGTGGGTAAGAGAGTCCATCCCTGTAACTAGTAAACTAGAACAGTTCGCACTGGTAACAGATGTTGAATTATCACAGTGAGACATTCTGACAGTATCTTTCTGACCATATAATTCATAGTGTGATATTTGCGCTACTTTTTAAAGAATGTCCTGCATCTCTTGTTTTTTGCGTGTGATTTACGTGCAGGCGAGTTTCCAGTGATGACACCCGGTAAAGTTCACGAGTACGCCAGCTGTACCACGTTTTCCACCACTTCCGAGTACATGGAAGGCCACTACACATTCCACCGGCTCAAGAACAAAGAGCAAGTGTTTGACGTATCAATCCCACGATTCCACATGGTGTGCCCACCATTCCGTGAGTCAATGGTGCGGTCGGTAAGACGCTATTTATGTCTTTCTGTTTTATCCAAGAAAAATTTATATCTGTACATAATGTCTGTACATTTGCCATTTTAGATCTCGATCTTTGCCATTTTTCTCTCTCATTTAGAGCTCAGTCAGTGAGGTTTCTGCTCCTTATGATGATGACAACTCATCAGACACAGATGACTATGAGGAGGGAGAAATGCGTGGCATGAACATGGCTGACCCAGGAGGGCGCTGCCGTCGCCACATCTGATACACTTTTTCAAGCCCCCGGCCAACACCCGCCCACAGATACTGATGCACAGACACTCTCGCACAAACAGGAGAGCAGGACAAACGGAGCCTTTAGGCATCCATTGTTTATTGTGATCGCCTTTGTGCCTGTCACCTCTTTTTCCAGTTTGTGAGGGCATCTGTCTGGTTGTGGCGTGGTTGTGTCTGTGCGCGCCTGTGGACGTGTGAGATCATTGTATGCGTGTTTGAGTCTGCAAGTGTGTTTTGTGATTGAGTGGGAGTGAGGGAGTTTATTGAATTTGTGTGAGATTCTGTGAGATTGGTTCTTCTTGCCTAGGATTCACAGTGACCTTCCACTTACATTAAGGGATAGTTAAGTAAAAAAAAAAATTTACTCACCCTTATGTCGTCCCAAACCTGTATGTCTTTCTGTCTCCTGTCAAACAAAAGAATATATATATATATATTTTGTCCATGCAATGAAAGTCAATGGGGTCCTGTGTTGTTTTGAACCCCACTGGCTTTTATTGTATGGATAAAAACAGTTCTTCAAAATATTTTCTTTCATTTTCCACAAAAGTAAGTTAGGTATACAGGTTTGGAAGGACATGAGGTTGTGTAAATAATGACAGAATTTTCATTATTTTTGAGCAATCCCTTTTAAGACCTTACAATTGCATTAAGAGCATGAGTAGAAAGTATGACACTACTGTTAGCATAAAAGTACACACACACACTGAATTGGGAATATATATTGCATTCTTCACAGAAAGGCAAAATGGAATCAATCCCATTAATTTCCTTCACAAGGCCTCAGGTATTGTGTAGCGTGTATGTGCTTGTGTATATATGTTTCTGCTTGTGTCGTCTGTACAGAGGGTTTTGGGGGCAGACTGAGTTGTAAAGTGAAACTGATTTATTCAAAGATGAGTAAAAAGCACATAGACCCAAACCAGCCAGTTCACGCAAACATCAGCTAACCTGCGCAGTCATTACTTTCTCTAGTGCTCTGTGTTGGTTAGCTGTTCTGAGGTGCTGATGTCCTGTTCTCAGAAACGTACGGCTGCATGTAAACAGAAGGTCAGTTAGAGCACATTGGTGTAAAGGAGACTTGTTTTAGATCATCTTAAGGGCTGGAGGTTACACAGACTTCTCTTAAGATAAGAGAATTTTATAAGTTTATGGCATTATTATGAACCTTTTCCCTTAAAATCCTGTGTAAGAGGTAAATTATCAGAAAAATGTCTTTGTTGTAATTCACAGCTCAGTTTTTCAGACTGAAATATTGGCAGACTAAAGAATTTCTCAGCTTTTTTCTCCCTTCCTGATAATGGCAATGTAAGTTAATCTTGCCTAAAGATATGTATGATTTTGATTTTCATTTTTTATGACTGCAATTTTACGTTATCATCTTTGTAAAATAATGCTGTGCAGTGGGATTTTTCAACAGTTTGCCATTATGTTCTCTGGTTAGCCCTATCGAACCTCTCAGATTGGTAAATAACTTGTTTTTTTTATTTTGTATGAGGTTTTTTTTATTTGGTGTAAATAAAAAAAGTAATGGTGTATCAATAGCGCGTTTCATTATCACATTATTTGTTAACATTCGCCTTGTGATCAGGATACTTTCTACTATCTAAATACAAATACGCCGTTGATCAGAATATTCATCTCAAGCCAGCCACAGTACTATTGTCTCATGCTCTGGAAAACCTCTGTTTGAAAACACTTATTGTTCTCACAACACAAAACGTAGAGTCATTTCTCTCACTCTGACCCTAACCCAAACCCTCCCTGTTAGTGTCAGTTGTCATGGCAACATGTTGAAGAGCCCTTGTTGTATTCAGACTGATGTTTCTTTGTTAAGCCTTTTTTTGGCCCATATCTCCCACTCATTCATTCTGAACTATTCTGAAAGGAAGAAATTGTGACATTTCTGTAACTTATCTCAAGTACTTTCACAAACAATAGTTTTGCTTAAAGGGATACTCCACCCAAAAATGAAAATTCTGTCATCATTTACTCACCCTCAAGTTGTTCCAAACCTGTATGAGTTTCTTTCTTCTGCTGAACACAAAGGAAGATATTTTGAAGTACGATTGGAACTTTGGCACCATTGACTTCCATAGTATTTTTTTTTTCTACTATGGAAGTCAATGGTGCCAAAGTTCCAATCGTTCTTCAAAATATCTTCCTTTGTGTTCAGCAGAAGAAAGAAACTCATACAGGTTTGCAACAACTTGAGGGTGAGTAAATGATGACAGAATTTTCATTTGTGAACTATCCCTTTAAAGGGATACTCCACCAGTATTTCTTATTAAACTATGTTATTCCCTTAACTAAGACGAGTTGATACATACCTCTCTCGTCTCAGTGCGTGCACTATATCGCTCTGTATTGCCGCAAAACTATGTTAGCACTTAGCTTAGCCCATGCATTAAATATGGGCCAAGCAGAGAAGCGACCAAACACTTCCACGTTTTCCCTATGTAAACACAGTTACTCGAGTAGTGTAACTTGACCTGGGCTGGTGACACAAAATAAACCGTTGCGCTTTTCTAAGCGTTTAAAATTGATGACTATATTGTATGGCGGAATACCATAACAAGTGCTTTTGAGCACTTCGACTTGGCGCAATAATATCTTCACTCGTGAAAAGTCCTCTTACCGGCTCCCGCTTCCTCTCCCCCTCCCTCTGACATTTCCGTCAATACAACCAACGTGACTTTTACTACCTGTGCTATTAGCAAACTGCAGATCATTTGCAATGGCGGACTTTGTAGATGATTATGACTTCTTTGTAGAAGACCCAGAGCCATATCTGTTTGAACCCGAGTACACGGAGGAGGAATTAGCTCTTATCGACCGTGAGAGGCAAGAAAGATAATGATCCAGAACAGACCGGAGCTGGCGAAAGACCACGGGCAAACAGCAATTGGTGGTGCAAGTGTGACTGTTGCGAACAGATGCCGACCGAAATTGAGAGCCTGTGCTGTTTAGAATGCTAACTAAGCTAACTAGCTTCCAACAACCTGTTACTTCGTCAACTCCGCTCGAACTACTACTACCGGCGCATGTCACGTTGGTTGTATTGACGGAAATGTCAGAGGGAGGGGGAGAGGAAGCGGGAGCCGGTAAGAGGACTTTTCACGAGTGAAGATATTATTGCGCCAAGTCGAAGTGCTCAAAAGCACTTGTTATGGTATTCCGCCATACAATATAGTCATCAATTTTAAACGCTTAGAAAAGCGCAACGGTTTATTTTGTGTCACCAGCCCAGGTCAAGTTACACTACTCGAGTAACTGTGTTTACATAGGGAAAACGTGGAAGTGTTTGGTCGCTTCTCTGCTTGGCCCATATTTAATGCATGGGCTAAGCTAAGTGCTAACATAGTTTTGCGGCAATACAGAGCGATATAGTGCACGCACTGAGACGAGAGAGGTATGTATCAACTCGTCTTAGTTAAGGGAATAACATAGTTTAATAAGAAAAACTGGTGGAGTATCCCTTTAAGACCTTACAACTGAAAGAAAATGCAAAATGTCTATTTTGACAGCCTCACATTTTTCATCGATTCTTGTGCCACAGCAGAACGAAACCTTATGTGACCCCATGTCCAGTAATGACCCATTCAGTCTTCTGAAGCATGACCTAGACGTGTGGTCAAGGGGTTGTGGAAGAATTAGTTTATATATTGCATAATTATATTATAAAAGATTGCTTATACATAAGAACATTTTATGCTGATTCAGCATTTTATAAGAAAGGAAAGTAATGTTTAGGAAGAATAAACAAAAAAAGTGAACCAATGAGAAAGACATTCTTTGTGTCTTGTTTATGCAAGTAAGAATATAAACATTGTGCAAGTATGTTGAACGGCAAGATTTTGGCTCCTTAAACGATTAAACTAAGGGATGGATAATTTCATTGTACAAGAGTGAAAAAGATTAACATTCAGCTTTTGACTACAGGAATTGAACAGTTAAAGAAATCACAATGTTGTACTATCAATATTATGTTTCAGGGTGACTGTCACTGCTGCTAATGTATAGTACATTACTTTGTGATTAACCAATTATTTATTAATTCTTATAGCGATGTTATTTCTTTTTAAACCCATACCATAATATCTTCAGTTTAAGTATTTGAGGACAGTATGTAATAAAAAGGGCACAAGACTCTTTGAAGAGCATTGTGGGCGTGTTTAAAGAAGAGTGATCGGGCTCAAGCTCTGCAGATTTCAGACTGGTTTGGATGCCTCTGTGGTTGGATTCCTTCTTCACACTGAGGTAAGACTACAGAAGAGTAACTGGTCAAGATAACAGCATACTACTTAAGGACATTCTTTGCTTGTGACCCAGGTTGATTTAGATCGCAATTACGCATTTAGTTTTTCCATAGAAGTTTTTTTTAAGGTATGGTAGACAGTTATGATAAAATGTGTGACATTTTATTTATTTAAAATAGCCTATTGGTTTATGTTTCATACAACTATATTAAATGTGTAAGAGATATGTTAATACATTTACTAAACTCTGTAAAGAAAATCAATTAATTCGAAATTTAATAAAAGTGAGACAAGCGGTCGGTCATTGGGTCAGTGAAAATTTTGTATTTTTTAAATTGAGATTTTGGTGTGAATCCTATCCAAATTTAAATTAAATTTTTAGTTAAACAATTGAAAAATAAAACACATTAGGAGCTGGATCAAGTATTTGTGAAGGTCAATTTTAACTGAAAGTTTGTATTTTTTCATAAATGTTGATCGTACTAAGTGTATAATGCCATAAATATGTTACATTTATGTTCATTGTTATATGCATTGTTAATTATTATATTAGGATGTTCATACAAGGCTGAATAAATTTCAAAAGACAAATAATACACCAGAATATTATAATAATGTATAAAGCTAAAATATAAAATAACAACAACAATAATAGGTGTAGTTGCAGTAATAATAGTAGTTATAATATAGGCCAGATCATTGGCGAAAACTGGATTTACCTCAAACATATATTCCTTAGATGACCCACAATTCTTTCTCTTACCAGGATTATGTTAGTTGTCTGAAAAAATGAAAACTCTGTCATCATCTACTCAGCATAATGTTGTTCCAAACTTGTATAACTTTCTTCTGTGTACCACAAAATATGCTATTTTGAAGAATGTTGATATCAAAACAGTTTTAGTGACTAAATTGACTTCGATTGTATGGACAAAAACAACACCATTTCTCAAAATATCTTAATTTATGTTACACGAAAGAAAGTCATGGTTTGGAACAAAATTGGGGAGTAAATGACATTCTTGGTTCAAATATACCATTAAGCATATTTGAGCACATTACTGAAGCAACTGCAGGCAAGGTGTTTATCACATGAACCTGTAACAAGTCTAAACACTATTTGAGCAGCTTCATTCCCTTTAAGGTCTTTCTGAATGTGAGGGCTTGAGACATGTTGGCAAGTTTATAAATAAAATTTAGGATGAATTTTTTTTTAATCCAAATTTATGATGAGCATTCAATGGCATCAGTAACATTTAGACAATCTCTCTCTCTCTCTCTCTCTCTCTCTCTCTCTCTCTCTCTCTCTCTCTCTCTCTCTCTCTCTCTCTCTCTCTCTCTCTCTCTCTCTCTCTTCAACGATTAGACTGGTAAACTGAAGGCATTATGAAAGCTTCTGTTGGAGTGTGTGTGGTGTTCGTTCTGGCTCTGCTGGGGTCTGGTATGTATTGCCATTGCTCCTTTTTTCACAGTGTCTTTTTGTCCTATTTTGGAGTCTTATTCTTGCAAAAAATAAAGTTCTCTCTGTCCATGTGTCTCTTTAGGCTCTGCAATTAAATGTTACCATTGTAAGGACTACTCGGGCTCATGCTCTAAAATACGAGACTGCTACTATGATGATGCCTGCGTGTCCGTCTACGAAAGAGGTGTCAGCTTACTAATACTTTAAAAAAAAAAGTCTTTCTGTAATCTTAACAAAATGTCAAAATGGCACAACCATTCCCATGACCCTATAACTTTTCATGTTTTTCTTAAGGTGGCGACACATACAGGCAGTGTATAAAGTACTCTGATTGTGATCACAGCATCATCGGTGAGAAATTTCCCAAACTTTCCAGCTTCAAGTACTCCTGCTGTACCTCTGACCTGTGTAACACAGCTCCTGTGTCAGTGTCCAGCCGCTCTGTGGTGGGAATACTGCTCTCACTAGCTCTCTTCTGGTGGGGTGTCCTCTAAAACATCACAAACACTAGGGCTTCTGCATTGCTCCTTGAAAAGCTGGTAGTGGTATCATGCAGTGAGAATGCAGAGATCTATATCTTGAGTTAAGTGGTCAAAGAAGCATTCACAGCTTAAATCTCAGCTGTATGTTAAAACTGTGTGTGCTCAATGCTAAAGCTTGTAAGCTAAAGCTTGTAATTTTTTTTCATTTTGCACTTAACAGTGAAAGGGAAACTGTCTGATTATAATTTATTGTGTTAAAATATTGCTCTCATTGTGTGCGTGTACTCTTTCATGGCTAATCCTTTTATCCAGAAAAGTGGTACAACTGAGTGGGTTGTGAGGATTCTGATGCTGAGATTTTCAAAGGGTTAATGTGTCATATCACTGTCATTTGCATAAATGCCCTTTATACTACCTGCTTTTCCTCTTTATGAATGTTTTAAAACTTAAAATCTCTTGAAAAACATTGTGTGATGTAGACATGCAGTCTTTTCAGTGTACTGATTAGCTTCTTGTTACCACTGTAGCCAGCAAAACTTACTGAACCTTTATGCGACCAATAAAAGGAACGTGGTTTTATGCTAATTTAGAGTTTGAGAATTCTGTTAAATA
This sequence comes from Rhinichthys klamathensis goyatoka, assembly GCF_029890125.1. Classification (NCBI taxonomy): domain Eukaryota; kingdom Metazoa; phylum Chordata; class Actinopteri; order Cypriniformes; family Leuciscidae; genus Rhinichthys; species Rhinichthys klamathensis. Next base: position 184,184 of record NW_026606885.1, read on the forward strand.
TTTATGATTCCACGTGTATCTCGTTATTTCTAATTTGTCTGCAGTGCTATAAAGCATGCACGCACACACACACACACGCACACACACGCACACACACACACACACACACTTTATCTACAGTGTTCCTGATTCGTGGAAAGTCCCAGACTGCTAATATTGTGCAAACTTTTTTTTCCAATAAATATATACATCATATAATCTTTAGCATATCTTCTTTCTCGAAATTCCAAATCGATGATTCTACTACAAGAGAAAATCAACAAGACAACAAGTGTAGCCCACACTTTTCACATGTAACTCGATTTTGACCTGTTTTGTCATCATTTTTTGAGAGTCTATGCTTGTTAGTGTAGTGACCCTTTCCTGCCATCTGGTTGTAATGTGGATCCCATGTTCCAAACTGGCATAGGATAATGTACCCAAATGCCTGACTTCCACAACAATCTATGATTTATTATCTTATAAACTCATTGTTTGATGCACTGCTGTTACTAGCATCAATACTTTCTGGAAAAGGTACAGCTTTTCCCCTCTGTCCTTTATTAAACTTACAAACATCAACTTAAAACATACCAGTTCTGAACAATGGAGCTACACAGAAAATAGGCATCCCCTATAAGGACTTTGCCATGCATGACGCACAGATTTTTTTGGTCTTTGAGTTATTGTTTTTAAAATGTGCATTAAATGACCAAAAGCCATAGAGAAAAACATTTGGATGTACAACATTTTTATTTATTTATATAGGCTACTGTATATTTTCTAGTCTAAAATTAACTCACTATGGAGCTTTGACAGCATGTGACGTGTGCTAATGTCTCCACTTTCTTGTTGCCAAAAATGTCAAGCACAAAATAGATTTGAATTTCATTGGTGAAAGGGGATGTCATATGATATAATTATTTCTTTACTTTTTGGCTGAACATTATATTTTTGTATTTTAAATGAAATGGCAGAGGGTTAAATTAAACACCTGATTCACACATGATCATTGCACTGCACATTGAAAAAGATTGCACTGCCATTATAATAATAATAAAATTCTTGTCATAAATGTGTTTCAAAATAGACATGAATTGGTTTTTGCTGTTAATTTTGCTGCTACCACCTCCTTCTGCAACTCCATTGTGTCATTTTTCACTGACAAAATCAAAAACATCCACCAGCACCTTGGATCTATCCCTCACCGCAGCATCTCAGCCGACTTTCACCCATCCACACATTCATTCTCTTCCTTCCAGCTCCCCGCTATTTCAGAAATCACAGAACTCATCTGGAAATCCAAGCCTTCCACTTGTCAACTTGACCCCTTTCCCACACAACTTATTAAAGCCTGCCTCCCTGGTTCCCCTAATTTCTATCATCCACTCCTCTCTCACCACTGGAACTGTCCCTGCATCATTCAAAACTGCTGCCATTACCCCAATTTAAAAAAAAAATTGGTGCTGATCCCTCCAACTTCAACAACTTTCGTCCTATATCCAATTTACCATTCATTTCCAAAATCCTTGAAAAAACAGTTGCCTCTCAACTCCATTTTCATCTATCCCACAATATAATCATGAACTGTATATTTAAAATAATAATTAATTAGAAAAAAAACATTATATAAACTTACCTCAAAACAGTTTCACCCAGCTGCTTTGCCTTTGCCCCTTTGTCCTCTCAAAATGACAGCTGGGAGCGAATTTGAACATCTCCAAGGCGCGAAACTCGTGAAACAACCCAGCGTTACGACCCAGCAGATTTAACCCAACCACTGGAAAATTAAAACTACCCAAAGGTGTTTAAAATATGGTAAAATAACCCAACACAATTACCCAACAGACTCAACCCAGCATTCTGGGTTAAAAAACAACCCAGCATTTTTTAGAGTGTGTATGAACAGTTTCAGTCCGGTTTCCGTCCACTTCATAGCACTGAAACAGCACTTATCAAAATCATCAACGACCTCCTTATGGCAGCTGGACTCACCATCCTCATCCTTGAGTGCAGCCTTTGATACCTGTCAAACCACCCTCCTCAACAGGTTATCTTCCATCGGCATCACCCATACTACGTTAGACTGGTTCACATCTTACCTCTCTGGCTGCGCTGTTCATCCAATATAAGTCTTTCGAATCCAGTCCCTCCATTGTCACTTCAGGTGTGCCCCAGGGCTCTGTCCTGGGGCCCCTACTTCTCATCATTTATCTCCTTCCCCTGGGCAACATATTCCGCAAATTTAACATTCAATTCCACTGGTATGCTGTTGACACCCAGCTCTACCTCTCAACTAAACCCTCGTCCTCTCTCCCGCCCACCTCCCTTATTGACTGTATCTCGGAAATAAAAATCTGGTTTACCCGAAATTTTCTCAAATTAAACAGTGATAAAACTGAGGTTCTCCTCATTGGCACTAAATCCACTTTATCCAAAACCGACAGTTTTTCTCTCACTATTGATAACTCCTCCGTTTTACCCTCCCCAGGTTAGGAGTCTGCGTGTCATCCTTGACAGCACATTATCTTTTCAGTCCCACATCAATAACATTAGCCGGTCAGCCTACTTCCATCCACGAAACATTAATCGTTGTTTTTGGAGGGGTATGCCAATTTATAGTTTGACCCACTGCTTTTGGATCAGAGTGTGTTTAACTCATGTCATACATAGACCTCATGCCTTCTTTTTAGACCCTTACTGTTTGTACAGCTGAGATCAATCAGGGGCAAGAGAGAAGACAGGGAATTTCTACATTTAGTTTGTATTTACAGTTAGTTTGAGAAAACACCATTGCATTTTTAAATATTTGCAGTGTGTCATTGTGTTGCCTCATAAATCGCTGTCCTATTGACCTGACAAGATTTTCTTCAAGACAAAAGACTTTTTTTCATTCTTATTGAGACTCTCAACATGCAAAAACACACAAATCCCACAGTAGGGAATCCCTGAGTTTCGGAAGTGTCTAAACAACACTCAGACTGTTCAAACTGTTCAAACAGGCCCTCAGACATGCAGCTGAGCTCACATAGAACCAACACAATAAATGTATTGGTTAAACAGAGGCAGGTGAACAGTTCACATGAATGTATATCAGGTTATGTGAGACTGATTGATAATGAGATTTGTTTCCATACATTTTAACATTGTATTTCACATTCATTTGCTGTGTTTATTTCACATTAATTATGGCATCTTTATTGTTTATTTTCTGAAATCCACCAAATCAAATTCCTTTGTAACTTGGAAAATTTCTTACATTTACCTGTCGACCACTCTCTGTGCCAAACAATTAGAAAATACAGCAAGTTCGTGTGATTTCTGAAATTAACAGGATAGAATTGTTGAGAAATTGTTACTTTAGAGCTTTAGGAAAGTACATATGTTGATAAACGTAAAATGTTTTTTTTTACGCCATTAACATGTTTCAAACTCTTAAGGACAGTGCTGAAATGCAAATGTATGCAAATAAAGGTCTAACTCTCACTTGTCTTGATATAAAATCACCCTCCAGTTTGATTAAATGAACATAGTCTGTACAACAATGGGCCACACATAATGTCTTTGATTTATTGATCTCCCAATGTTTTAGGTAACCCATTGTTTGTAAGAATGCATATTATATTTGCCAATACAACCTTGTGTATAAAGCTTCTTTCAAGCCTTAGGTGTTCTGAGTTTGCTTAGTCTGTTTAAGAGCAGGAGGACTGTTTGGATATCTCACAAAACTGCTGCGGGGTGGTCCTGTGAGAGAGGAGGAGGACATAACAGAAACGGGAATGGACACAAAGAGGAGAAGGTCTTTAAAGAGCACTTCCCCTGTATGTGAGAAACAGAAGGAAGCATTCAATTCTGGGAGAGGAAAAAGTTGAGAGAGAGAGATCAAGAGAAAATCACGGATACAGAGTGACTTGTTCTTCCTTCAAAAAGACAATCTGAAAACAGAGAGAGACTAATCGCAACAAGGAACTGGGCACATTTAATAAGAGAAGCAGAGATAAATCTGATAAATCAGAGAAAAGCAGGTATGAAATTCTTTGGTTCATGTTGGATTTTCACCTGAGCATTGCTTTTGTGAAATAGATTTTATTGCAGCTTTTCCTATAGTCATCATCATTCTTTATTCAGGACATACATATAAAATGGTCCATAGCACCATATGGTCCATATAGTAATGTACATCATCTGGAATTTATTCTTCAGGTTCTATATTAGACAAAAGAGAAGGTTTGCCATTTAGTGATCAGTTTAATAAATATTCTGTTTTATTTATGTTTATTCATTTAGCAGACACTTTTATCTAAAGTGACATTACTAGCAGTTTATCATGAGCCACATCGTTTCAAGCATAAACTAGATTAGTACACAAGATAAAGTTAAATGCAAAAAGTGTAACACTGCATGGTCAGAAAAATGTCGCTGTTTGTATTTAAATCCTTAAGAGTCTATACGATTAATTATTAATAATTATTGCAGTGATTAATATGTTTCTGGCATGTTATATGTTTGGCAACAATTATTTTAACCCTGACTGATGCAGTATGCTTTTAATTTTTTTAAACACTTAACAGCTATATTGGAAGATGTATCCCATGGCCATATTTAAGGATAGCAATAAATTACCTTTAATCATTGAGCTGATGCTTTTAGCCAAAGTGACTTACAAACGAAGAGAGCAAATTAAGCAATCAAGCCAAAAATATGGCAACAATATGCAAGTGCTGTGACTAATCCCAGCTGTCTAGCACAGTACACAGTAGCAAGGTTGTTTTTTTAATTAGTTATGGAATAGCAAGTGTTAATATTAATGGGTCAAGTGTTCACATAAAAAGATGCGTCTTCAGCTGTTTCTTGAAAATGGCTAAAGACTCAGTTTGACAATTGAAGAGTCAAACCACTGGAAAGAGTGATTCGCGGAGCATGAGGAATCATTTTCACACATGAATTGGCCACCAGAGAGTCTTGACTTTAACCCCATTGAAAGTGTTTGGGATGTGTTGGAGTAGACTTTACAGAGTGGTTTGACTCTTCCATTGTCAATATAAAATCTCAGCCAGAAATTAATGCAACTCTTAATGAAAATAAATGTTGTGTGTTACATAAGTGTCTAAACAATTCCACAACGAATGCACAGCACAATCAAAGCTAAAGTCAGTCCAGCAACATATTAGAGTTTGTGACTTTTTTTGCCTGTGCAGTGTATATAAGCCATTGTGATACGGTTATTTACGATTTGACAATGTAAGTGACAAAACCAGAAATAATATGAGAAGTTCTTTCTCATCTATTTTTAATGCAGTTTCCAATTATCTTTTTTCTTCTTCTTTTGTCTATAAGTGATAGCCCACCGAAATCGAAGAAGATTGAGGAGGAAGGAAGTGTCACTGACTCTTTCAGCTCATTCGTGGGAAACTTCCAAATATAGATTAAATAAGAATCCGGGGAGAAAAACGAGGATAAAGGTCATCCAATCATCAGTTCAGAAAGAAGCGTTTCTGGAAAACTATCACTGCAAAACATTCTACCCCTCTAGATCCCTTAAGAAACTCTCAGTTCTGTCTTTCCTGCTCATGTCATTTACTTTCTTTCTGCAGTAGGTGCAAGTGTGTGGCTCTCAGATGTCTGGGTCTCTGCCCTTTCCATCACCCTCTCCCTCTCCCTTTCCCTTTCCCTCATGTGACTACAGTGAATGGTCTCCAACTTGGGTGCTGATTCCGAGTGTGTACCTCTTGGTGTTTGTCGTGGGCTCCCTGGGTAACGGATTAGTGCTATGGGTGTACCTGGACCGCCGAGTGAGAGGCCGCGGGAGGATTGGCAGCTGCTCCAAATCTTCCCAATCCTCTGATCCTCCTTGCCGCTCCACATCTTCTCGTTCAGTGACCGAGTCCTTAATAGCCAGTCTAGCATTGGCTGACCTGGCCTTCGTCATGACCTTGCCTTTGTGGGCGACATACACAGCGCTGGGCTACCACTGGCCCTTTGGCCAAGTTCTGTGTCAGGTGAGCAGTTACATCGTGGCACTGAACATGTATGCGAGTGTGTTTTCTCTGACTGGGCTTAGCGTGGAGCGTTACTGCGTCATCATACGACAGCGTGGAAATGGACCAAAGCAGGGACGGTCAGCCACACGTGCCAAGTGGATTGTGGGCACCGTGTGGCTGACGGCTGGAATCCTGGCACTGCCTGCTCTACTTCTACGGACTGTTAGGGAGGTGGATTTGGAAGTGGGGGCTGATGGCGACAGGCAGGATGAACATGCGTTCTCCTGCTTGTGTGACATGGACTATTCCAGTTTGATCTCAAGGGAACTAGACCCTGCAGCTTCAGAGCAAGCGGAGCTGATGTGGTCAGCAGCTTTGGGGTTAAAATCAACTCTTCTTGGCTTTCTGTTACCCCTGGTAGTGCTTCTGCTCTGCTACGGCTGGCTGGGGCGTCTCCTTTCTCGACACTTCGGCCTAGGCCTGCGCCCCGATCATACGCGCCAACGCAGGCTCCTCCGCATCATCATCACCCTTGTGCTGGCCTTCTTCCTTTGCTGGCTACCCTTCCACACAAACAAGACACTCTCCGCTATGGTGGAACTGGGCATCCTTCCCTTTTCCTGCAGTTTCGACCAGTGGTTGGTGGCGGCCCATCCATACTCCATCTGTCTAGGCTACATAAACAGCTGTTTGAACCCTCTGCTGTACGCTTGCTGTGACCCAGCACTCCGGAAGCACTGCAGCGGTCTGCTCGTGTGCTTATGGGTCAAATGCAGAGGTCAGAAGGGAGGAGAGAAGGAGCAACGCAAGAGTTCACCAATACCATCTGGGACACATGAAGTGACAGTTAGTAGAGATGAGCAATGAAGAGAGGCAAACAGATTGATTTAGCAAACAGACTCTGGGCCATTTCTGTGGAAAAATCGATTTTTTTCCCCCATTCATCTGTGAGATTTAGCATGAACTTCACCCCCTCAAGAAAACAAATTGCCAACAGAATGTGGGAACTGATAATAAGGCAGGATCCAGTCAACGATTTCCCATGATGCCAGAGTGACGAGGAGCTAACAAGTTTAAGATAAAATACACCTGTACTTCCCATCATAACGATGCAACTCAAACTGTTTGTGCAGTGTGGGCATGCTGATGAATTATGAACAGCTACAGTATGTTATTTGCCCTTATATGCAATCATTTTTACATGAAAAACAAAATTGAGAGTCTATTTAGTCATATCATTGACTTCTAGGATCAGAAGGCATTTATTTTTGTATGTATAAATGTAAGTTTGTTAAAAAAATAAATTCTTCATCTCTTACCATTTCTACAATCCTAGCAATGTAGGTTCTAGGTTGTAATCTTTCCTCTGTCTGAGGGTCTCAAGCAGGCTTGGCACAATGCAGCAGCATTGGTGAAACCAATGGCATGAGTTTTGGATGGGACTAATTGTTTGTATGACAAAAGGCAGATTGGGAGTGTTTGAAAATGACAAATTACACTTAAGCTGTGAAAAATGGGAGAGCTTGATAACAAAATTAGGATCAATCACTACTGATTTTCCTAATCTCTAATAATAACAGTGGAGATATGCAGAAACATAACATTTCATAGAAAGAAGGCACAAACAAATAATGGAAAAAAGTTTTGTGTTTTACTGAATTGAGAGACAAACATAAGGTTAACTGAAAATGATTCCACAAGTCATCACTGTGAGGCAGTACACTCTAAATTTGGCTGATCTGTCTCTATCAGAACCAGGTAATTACTCAGAACATCACTGGATCTTAGCAGCACAGGTTCACAGCTGTGCCTGATCCTGCTGTTGGACCACTTACACGCTCACATACACACACACTTGCACACACATATGCCGGTATACACAGACACACACACAGAGCCATCCACTGCATTAAGCATAGTACTGCAGATTGGCCTTCTTCTTCGCCTGCACCTCCAGAATGCCCTCCATGTAGTCCTCATGGTTAAGTTCAGTGGCCCCACGCCGCAAAGCAATCATGCCCTAACACACAAAATTGAACAATACATGTGTATTTAACATCATGTAATAACAATCAGGAGCAATGACTATGCACATAAAAAAAGTTAAGTAGAGCATTAAATTGTTTGATTCAGATTCTGTTTTGCAAGCAAAAAAATGTTTAGGTTTATTTGTGCATTAAAACAAGTGATAGTCAGATGGGTTGTATCTTGCATTAAAGCATGTGAAAGGCCAGAGTACTTTTTAGTACACATGTGTCTGCCCTTTTTGAAATCTCAACTTATCACACAAATGACATCCGAGTTCAGGGCCTTAACCACAATGCTTACACCACCAGCACACAAAAAAAGATATAAACAGTAAAGGTAAATTAATTAAAGGTTGCAATGATCATACTTACAGCCTCAACACACACAGCTTTACATTGAGCTCCATTGAAGTCATCAGTACAGCGTGCCAATTCTTCATAGTTCACATCAGGACTACAGCACACAAAAAAAGTAAGGGATAATGCGATAAATAGTGGGAGAGAATTTTTTTTTGCATTTTTTAGAATTCTAATTTAAATTTCCATAACAGTTGCACTTTAGTTTAACAGATGGACAATTTGACTATCATGCAAACCCCCAAAAACAATAAAACATTAACCCTCTGGGGTCCTTCATTTCAGAGTCACACTCAGGACCTTCGGGTCCAAATGGGCCGGAAGGGTGGGATTAATATTTATTTTTAAAAAAAAAAATCTTTTTTTTTTTACTTGTTTTTTATAATATTTTTTCTTTTCTTTTTTGGTGTTTTGAGATAATTTCAAAAATAAAAATGATTTATAATTAATATTAATGCAATAATTATGACCCATTTTTTCCCCATTGAATATAATAGAAATTTAAAACAATTTTTTTTTTTTTTTTTTTTTTTTTTAAAGCTGTATTTCATTTTAGAGTCAAGCCTAGGCCTCATGAAAGCAATTTTTGAAATTAGATGGATGCCATCTGGTGGACAAACTGAGCATTTTAAAAATTCAAAACCCATATGTAATCTGAATTTATTAGTGTGTATGTGTATAAAAGTGTGTTTGTGTGTGTGTGTGTGTGTGTGGATGTGTCTGTTTTGCACTCTTGATGTTTTATAGATTCACCCCTTCACTGTTGTGTGCTTTTTTTCTGGATCGTGGCTGATTTGTAGTTTGTACGCACAAAATAACTCTGTATTTTCACATTTTTGCCAATTGCCATTCATTTCCTATGCGGGTCCATTTGGACCCGAAGGTCCTGAGTGTGACTATTTTTTTTACAACCACTTAGACTATTCAAATCCTGTCCCCAATTTTTTGGGGTGTTCATATGCCAAGTACCAACAAAGTCACCAAATTTCGGACCATTCCGATAAAGCAATGATTTAAAAAAAAAAAAAAAATTAAATGCTTCGGGTCCATTTGGGCCGAAGGACCCCAGAGGGTTAAATAAGCTCTGGAAGCTCATTCAAGCTTGTTTTGCAGGTTCAAATTCATGTCTTGCCCAAAATAACTGCGTGCTAGAGCCGCACGATTAATCGTTAAAATATCTCGATTCAAACACCCACGCGATCTTTATCCTAAATGATAACGATTCACCTGTGTTTATTAAACCTTTGACAAAAATCACACAGGAACATTCAAATCTGTGTTGGCGCTGCCGCTGACCCAGAGAGAGCCATATGTAGAAGTATGAAACAGCTTCACAAACAGTCTTTTCAACCGCACACGCACAGTATCATTATTTCTCTATAATTATTATATTATTATAATTATTTAAATTATCACAGAAGAACTGGGATAAAAGTTAGGATATATATAGTTTGGATATAAAAACTGGTGTCTAAGGTAGCGATGCAAAATAGAGCAAATCACCTTTTGAAAGTAACATGGTTGCTTCAAAAACTATTGTATCGATTACATTTAGAAGTGCAGGTACGCAACAGACAAGTGACTGTTAAAAATTGTATTTGTCATTGAAAGAGATTTGTTCAAAAACACTGATTCATTCAGCAATGAAACCAATGAATGATATAATGATTCCCTCATTAATACTTCACTTAAGAGATTTGTTCAAAAATACCCGATTCATCCAGTAATGAAACAAGTTAAGTTTTTTTTTTAAATATTCATTTCATTCCAATTGAACATTTAATTTAATTAAATAGAATGCAGCAATTACCGGTAATATTTTGTCAGAACCTCTAGTAATTTACATGTTATTTTATTTAGTTCTCTGTTCAGAATCGTAATCTCTGTTTGAAACAAAAAAAATCATGATTCTAAATGTATCCAGAATCGTGCAGCTGTACTGTGTGCTCTACCACTACACAAGTGTCTCATCAGTGGGTGACCATTTATAAGCAAATGCATAAAAGCAAAAGATCAAACTATTAATAAATAAATTATATCTATATTTTCTCATCACAACACCTAAGACCACACTGAGATGCAAAAGAATAAATGTTCCATACCAGACGTTCATCTTGCGCGAGTGGATCTGCATAATGCGAGCACGAGCCTCCTCGTTGGGCATGGGGAACTCGATCTTACGATCCAGACGACCTGAACGCAGCAGAGCCGGGTCAAGGATATCCACCCTGTTAGTGGCAGCAATCACCTAGGAGAAAACAAGAAAAAATAAGTTGCAATATAAGGCTGACAGGCCCATGTTTGTGACAGAGTAGCATATGGGCACAAGTGTGTACCTTCACTTGCATGTTGGGCTGAAAGCCGTCTAACTGATTGAGCAGCTCCAGCATGGTCCTCTGCACCTCTCTGTCTCCAGCCTTCTCACTGTCAAAGCGCTTGGTGCCAATAGCGTCTAACTCATCGATGAAGATGATGGAGGGAGCTTTCTCCTTGGCGAGAGCAAATGCGTCACGCACCAGTTTGGCACCATCACCAATAAACATCTGCACCAGCTGAGGGCCAGCCAACTTCAAAAATGTTGCCTGAGAAAGGACAAAAGTGAGGTAAAATGTGAGACGCCAACACAAAAACTGTAGTGAATGTTAATAAGCCACATTATAGATATTTGTTATCCATTATAAAAGCAGCACAGCACTGATGGTTCTCTCTCGCTCAGAGACACTGCACCTTAGTTTGGGCTGCACAGGCTCTGGCCAGCAAGGTCTTTCCTGTGCCTGGTGGTCCATACATCAGCACTCCCTTTGGCGGTTGGATGCCCAGATTCTCAAACTTCTCTTTGTGGTTCATGGGCAGAACAATCGCCTCCACCAGCTGCAAAGAGAAAAGCAGTGAGCTCAGCAACGGCCAAACTGTCATTGTGAGCAACTTCTGGTGACTGGAATGAGGCAATTTGTCAGCCAGTACCTCTTGGATCTGTTTGTCAAGGCCACCAATGTCACTGTACTGCTCTGTAGGCCTCTCATCCACTTCCATGGCCTTAACTCTAGAGTCATACTCAGTGGGTAGAGTCTCCAAAATCAGATAGGAGTCCTTATTCACACCCTGCAAACAGGTCCAGAAGCACATTCAACACATTTCTAAGCAAAACAGACTTTTTAAACAACAATTTAAGAATGAGTATCCTGAACAAATCTGTCAAGTGAAATTCATTTTCACTTACCACAAGATCACCAGGTTTCAGTTTCTCAGCATCCACCAAACCAATCACAGGCAGGAAATAGGTCTGCAATTACAGCACTAAATATTAGTGATGAACAGAAATGAATTTTTACAGAAACGACAAAACCAAAAATAACGTTTTGGTAATTAAATTTGGGTAACAGAACTTGGTATGATGTTCAGGGCGTTGTGTAATCGGGTGACATATTAAACCAATAATTGTAAAGTTTGGCAACAAGCTGCCTCTCAATATCTCAGCCGATCAAATTTTACAAAAAAAATTCTATATATCCAAAACATTTGTTAACAACATGTATTCTTTACCTCAATGGGCTTATTGTTTCTGCCCTAAATTATATTATCTCTTACCATTGCTATGCTGATGACACCCAGCTCTACCTCTCATTTCAACCAGATGATCCCACAGTAGCTGCACAGATCTCAAGCTGTCTGGCGGATATCTCAGAATGGATGAACACCTGCCGCTCAACCTGGCAAAGACTGAGCTTCTCATCCTCCCTGCCAATCCGTCTCTACAGCACGACTTCACTATCCAGCTAGATTCTTCCTCAAGGTCGGTCAGAAATCTTGGTGTAATCTTTGATGATCAGCTGACCTTCACAGACCACATCACAAAGACAGCTCGATCATGCAGGTTTGCTATGCACAACATCAGAAAGATCAGGCCTTTCCTAACTGAGCATGCAACAACTTCTCTTCCAGGCCCTGGTAATTTCTAGGCTTGATTACTGCAATGCTCTTCTGGCTGGACTTCCATCATGTGCAACTAAACCTCTACAAATGATCCAGAATGCTGCAGCTCGTCTTGTCTTCAATGAGCCCAAAAGGGCCCACGTCACTCCTCTGTTCATCTCTCTGCACTGGCTACCACTCGCTGCTCGCATCAAGTTCAAGGTGTTGACACTTGCTTACAGATTGACCACAGGATCAGCTCCCTCCTACTTCCACTCACTACTACAAGTCTACATCCCTACCAGAAGCCTACGATCAGTCAATGAGCGACGGCTAGTGGTACCATCACAGAGAGCCTCAAAATCACTCTCCAGATCATTCTCATTCACGGTACCATGCTGGTGGAATGATCTCCCCACCCTCATCCGGAATGCAGAATCCCTGACAGCATTCAAAAGACAACTGAAAAATTATCACTTCAGTGAGCACTTAACAAACCTTTTTTTATTTTTTTATTCTTTCCTTTTCCTTTAAATCCTTGCTTGTCTGGCATATGCCACTCCGAGCAATGTCTGAACTTTGTATTTTGAGCACTTCTTGCGTTGTTTTTGCCTCTTCACGATGACTCACTTGGTTTAGTCCTCAGTTGTAAGTCGCTTTGGATAAAAGCGTCTGCTAAATGATAGGGATGACGCGATCGGAAATCGGGCCCGATCACGTGGTTTCAGACTCGATCGGAATCGGACGTTACCTCCCGATCAGGACTCGGATATATAGGGTGTAACGGTACATGTATTCGTAATTATTGAACCGTTTCGGTACGAGGCTTCCGGTTCGGTACGCATACAAACCGAACGATTCCTAGGACCATTTTTCCTGCCGACAAAATCCGCGCTGGCGCGATCACCACAACATTGCGCAACATCAAATGGCAAACGTAATGAAAGCGGAACAAAACTGCGCTACTCATTATATTGTGCTTCACGGACCGTTTATCAGTTCGGACCAGCAACATCTGTGCAGCGCGAGATCAAGCAACACTGTGCTAAGAGATCCAGTGAAGAAAACATTTGAATTCGCCACTGAAGTAATAACATCGCTGCGAGATCTAGTGAGAAGCATTCACATTTCTCCGTTATTAACCGTAGATCTCTTTTAGATCAAACAGCGCTGACGTGGACACCAGGAGAAATATTGTGCCGTGAATGAACATGGATTTAATGTTGCACTTCGAAACTCAAATATTATATAAATACATATTTAAAAATGTTATTTTTAATGTGATTACCAAAACATTATTTGTTCATCCTTTAAAGATTACCCCCATTTATAAACCTGAACGTTTCAAGATGTAGGAAAACTCAAACTTATTTAAAAATAGTTTTTTTTTTAATAAATAGGAAATTTCTCTGGCATTTCTTTCTTTTTGCTGTATCGTATCGAACCGCAAATTTTGTGAACTTTTACACCCCTAATGTATATTCTCATTATTTTTTTATACACTTTTAAAACATTTTTATTTTTTGTTTACATGCCTGCCGGGTATTTTAAGTTGAGGTGCTATTTGTTTTTATATTAGACTTTTTCTATATTTACTGTTGCACTAAAGTCCAAAAGTTTTTTTATTACTTGATTGTTCAAGCTACCTCACAGAAGTGCTCTGTTTGTTAACAGTTGTTGAATGTTAAAATAAGGTGAATTAAATAAAAAATAAGGAACATCCTGGATCTGTTTTTTCTCTCTTTTTTATTCTTTTTTTATGTACTATATAAGTATCGGATCGGGACTCGGTATCGGTAGATACTCAAAATCAAATGACTCGGACTCGAGGGCAAAAAAACCTGATCGGGACATCCCTACTAAATGTAAATGTATATTTGAAATACAGAACTTGGACAATGTCACCTCTGAGAACAGACCACACGCTTAGGGTCCAATTCTCAATATGAACTAGGCCTAGTTGCTCATTAGCACGTATATTATTAGCATATTGGCCGTTTATTAGTACTTAAAGCACATATTAATGCCTTATTCTGCATGACTATATTCTACATCCCTTAATCCTACCCAATACCTAAACTTAACAACTATCTTACAAAGTAACTATTAATAAGCAGTAATTACGAGTTTCTTGAGCAAACGTAGTAGTTAATAGTTCATTAATAGTGAGAATTGGAAAAAAAACTAAACTAAAGTGTGACACAATTTTCTATTACAGATGAATATTTTTGGTTTTGAAATTTCATTGAATCACTGTACTATTTATGTCATACATTTTAAAACCCTTAAAGGGCATATTGCAGGTAAAACATTTTTTAAATGTTTTAAAACAACAAGGGCAATAATTTAGTAGTGCATTATTTTTCTATACATTGCCTTATCATTGGGTCCTCTAACCTGCAATATGACCTTTAAGACAAAGATATTAAAACCTAAAACCTACACAAAAGTACTGGAAAATGTTTGTAAAGGAGAAAAAAGCATGATGGTCAGCCACAGAAAAACAAGACTGCAGCAGCTGTTCATAAAATCTATTTGACTCACCTGCCGTGTGGAGGTTTTGATGACGGCACACTTGCCCTTCCTCTGCGAGTCCAGATCAATGTTAGCCCCATCCTCTTCCTGGTCATTAGGATCTACATCCAGCAGCTTCCATTCAAACATACGCATACAAACTTTAAATCTCGTACACACACAGAAAGGCATTTAAAAAGCTCCTTACTGCCCCATTCTGGCACATATTTTTACCTCTATGACGTTAGAGACGAGGTAGGGCAGAGTCTTGTTCACTTTGATTTTCTCTGTGTTTTCCTTGATCTTGTCTTTCATGGCCTGCAGCTCATGAGTGACACGCAGAACCTCACTCTTCATGATCTGAAATCATACACATTATAATGACATGCAGAACTGCATGCAGACACTGAAAACAATCATCTGCACAATTAATATGATTTACAGTATGAAGGCTACCTTAATCTCACTGTCCAAAAGACGAGTCCTCTGAACAATCTCTTCAGTGGACATCTTAAGAACTTCCTCGCCGATGCCATCCTGTAAAATACAACCAGGTCATGTGTGAAAAACAATATTATTTATTTATTAGCACGTCTGCCTGCCTGTTTTTAAGTCTTCCCGACCCTAACCTCATAAACGTAAGATATCTAATCATTCGTGAATAGGAATACTCGGAGAATATCTGATCAAACTTAACGAGCAGAAGAAAACATCGATTCCCATGATCACCGTTAGCTTCTCTCTGCTATCCTAGCAAGTTATCACCACACTTTTACTAAAGATGTATTGTGATCTTCCTGTAATTTTGGAACGAATTATAATCAGAGTCGATCTGTCATTATTTATCACGCTGAATGACCGAAGGGATGAACGCACACGCTTATAAAAAGGAATTAAGCGAAATGAAATTCACTGTGTCATGCTATGCTCTTCCATCAGACACAATGCCCGTGCTCAAACATCATTTAAACGCGTGTCTTTCAACATACAGCATGTTTCTCTACATATATACAACATTAACTAGTTTGGGAAAATAGAATTGAACCTTAAAAAAACATAAAACAGACCTCCACCTCATCCCAAACTGATCTGTCATTCAGCGACGACATCTTGAAATGCTTCTTCTTCTCAGGAACGTGTTTGTGTTTTGTGGATCACGTCAGTGAGCGTCACTGCCCCCACCTGGCGCGGATGAAAACTGCTTGGGAGTCATCCGTACCGAACGCTCCCTCTGATTAGGGTCTGGTTTATGAAACAGGAGAAGAACGAATTTGTACGTAGATCCATAGACAGTAAAAGAAATGGACACAGCGACCCCATAGACTTCAACGGAGAAAAGTGAAGTCAATTAGAAGCACTCACTCGCAGGCTCACACTGAGCTTGATGACGTAGATGTGACGTGAGCACAACCTAGGCTTGTTTGAGATGAGCAAAATCTGCGCAGAACCGATCACCGGTGATCAGCGCGAGATGCATGCCGGTTAGAAATGTGTCCGAGTGCGGTCCGCCTTGCTCTGATGTCATGCTGACGTGAGTCAAAAAAGTCTCGCGACCGCAAGGCGCACGTGTCGGATTCTGCAGTCGCGCGCAGTTGCTCTCCACCGACTGCGCTGATCAAAAGCATGATGGGAAACGACTTGCTGACGGCACAGCTTAATGCTCATTGGTTTAAACAACCGTGATGTATTGTTCTCTTTTAAAATGTTTGATTTTAAAACTCTGATATCATGTTTTATGTGTATAGATTATGTGTGGATATCCCCAAACTCTCAGACAGTGCGATCTATTTGATGTAATTCTTTTTTTTTTATTAAAAATAAAAACACATATCTGTAAAGAAAAAAAATGATTCATAAACATATAGGCCTATTTAAAATGGAATTAAATAAGTACTTTGAGTGTCTTGTTCATTATATTTATTTTCATATTCAAGCAACAAAACTTAAAATACATCCAGTTTATTAGCAACACCGTGCACGAGTGTGAATCCCGCGATATCCGCCTTTGATCTCACAGGTGTCAGATCCACTGCGAGAAGAGCGATCTGTCCGGCTTGCCTGCGCTTTTTTCACTCCTCCTCTCTCTGCAGCCGCCTACTCTCGACTACATTTCAGGCGAGGCAAGGCGCATCTCAAACAAGCCTCCTGTCTCACAGTTGTAAGTCTTCTAGTAGTTGTGCCAAGAGGAATCTGAATCATTCCCTTCCGAATCTCACAGAGACGGAGATAGTGAGTATTAGCTATCCATGAGTTAGCAGTAGGATCAACTTTATGACTCTCTATGGGCTTCTCCCTCGACTTTATGCCTCCACGTCCCACCGATTGCCAGCAAACTTCTACTCCTGTCTGTACGGTAATTTCTCTACTGTGCGACAGAGAGTCGCGTGTTATGACGCAATCGTTAGCCTATTTGTACAAAAACTGCTTCTACGGGGCCATAACGTAAGATACAAGGTAATGGAGCCTTTTATACATTGTCGTGTTTCTTTAGAAATAAACAATGGACAAATGGAGTCTTTGAACGCCTCAGATGTAAAGTTATTCGCTGTCAAAGTGACGCCAAAATGAATGGGAGTCAATGGAATGCTAACAGCAGGTGAAGGCTTGCTAGCCAATGGCGGCGCCCGGGGAGACTTCAGTTTCCGGCTGGTGGATTACCCCCTTGCGTAGATCAGAGATATTAAGGGTGTACTCACACTAGGCACGGTTGCCATGAACCGGGCCCGAGTACGATTGTCCCCACTCCCCACTCCCCCTCTGGCCTGCACTCACATAGGGTTTCAGCATTCGTGCCGGAGCACGCTTACGTCATTATGGTGCGTGCGACGGTTTCGGGATAAACAAACAAGAAGAGCGGCGCTCTCTGAACACAATGAAGTCCATCGCTCTGTTTTCTTTGTGGATAATTTTGTGTCGTTTGGTCCACGGTGGTCCACAGCCTGTTGTTAAACAGATGCGTCGCCTTAGTGGCGCGAACATTTTCACGTAATCGTGCTGCTCGTATGAGGAGGTTTGCAAGGTACCAGCTGAAGTGCAGCAAGGACTTTGCAGCTTTGATTACGGACTGTGTTGGTTTTGGAGCGTCGCAAAACCATGCCGCCACGCGTCCTGTTCCGTGCTCCGGCACGGTTAGCGCTCACACTGCATGCGAACCGCGCCCGAGTCCAACTGAACCGTGCTCTGGCCCACCTCTTCCAAGCGGGCCAGGGCCGGCTAATCGAGCCGCGCCCGGGCACGGTTCGGAGCACTCACACTAGTCAAACGAACCGCGCTTTGGTGGTCAAACGCACTCGGGCACGGTTCAAACTGGCTAGTGTGAGTACACCCTAAAACCCTTTTCAGGCCAGTACTGATGGATAGAGAGACAGAATAAGCAGCACTCAGTAAGTTTTACAAATAAAAAAGAATCGTACTTTTTAAGAGAGTTCAGATCAAATGTCCAACTGATCCAATTTGACCAAAAAAAAAAAAAAAAAAAATCTGAGTGCAGTAAATGTAGCCAAAAAAAGCATATTGATGTACAAAGCCATATAAATGTACCTTTCATTTACGTTTTACATAATACTCAATGTAGACATGACAATTAAAAATGTAGCTTAACTACTTCAGCTTAGCTTTGGTTGATACTAATAATTTTATTTAATGCATTTTTCACCCCGCAAACATTTTACATTATCAACCAATTGGCAAGACCCCCTGTTGAAGACCCATTGTTAAATCCATAATTGCTAATACATAACTATTTAATAAATCATCCCCCGCCTGCATATTCTTGCTCGCATCATAGGTAAATAATATGCTATTTGCAGTTCTTGTTAGACTGCATTTCATTTGCCCTGTATTTGTTTTCTGCACAATGACAATAAAATTAAAGATGAAAGAAATACAATGTTACAGATAGTTGTTGTATGTTTAGCACTAGTCTGTTGTGCAGATGATGGACAGTTAAGACACAAAGACCAAAAAAAGCATTCTCACATTTATTTGGGTCCATTTGAATGTCGTTAGAAATAAAAATTTCAACTGTTTCTGACTGGAATGAAGCTCTGATGGAGATGTGGGTGGAAGTCGACATCCACACCAAACACTGTCCAAAACTCACTCACTGATATGAAGCCACAGAGGCTTATGTGTCAAAATTACCAAGGTGACGGTCAAGCTCAGCAAAGTTATGCTAAACACATCAGGTAGACAATACAGTGGCTCAAAGTGTTGCATAAACTTCCTCTCACATAAACACAAGTAAGTCTGTTATTAACAGGACAGATAATTTCTTGTCTGTCAGTCAGTCAGTGCATGAACCAGTAGAGACAAACACAGATCTATAATTACTGACGAGCATTATGGTCGAGCAAAAAAATAAAACAGTTCTAAGGGGCACAGATAATCAAGAGCGCCCTCAAGTGCGTCGCTGAAATTATACTGCGATTTATTTTACTTGGTTATGTATACAAATCCCTGGGTATTAAAATAAAGCTCTTCATGTTTTCAAATCAATGCAAATCACAATGTAGTGAAAAGGTACTGATAAAATTAACAGTAATAATCCTGGAGGCTGATGCAGACTGATTATCAAAAAAAGTTTGTCGTCTTAAACAAGTGCATACGAAGGATTTGGAGTCCAACTTTGTGGGTCATCTCAATTATATTATCATAATTATAGACTATGCTGATAGCTTCTCATTCAAAAAAATCTCTTCTGCTCAATGGCATACATCTTCCCGGCAGGCAACTTCCTGAAGAACAGACTGTTGCCTCTGCTCATGTTGCCCTGAGACACACAAGGAGAGAGGGGGGAATCAGAATTAGATTATCTGACAGTTTCTTCAAATGGTAACAATTTCTAATAAATCTGTGAAGTGTTTTAGGTAGGTAGTAGGTCACTTCTAGACATAGTGGTCAACAAAATATTCTTCTCTGTTGCTAAAGATGTTCTGCCACTCATCCAGTCAACAGATGAACTTATTTGGATGACAAGAGAAACAACTTCAGCAACAGGAGAAACAGATCCAGCTGACTAGAATAAAACTCTTTTTGGTTGTTTTATGCAGTCACGTAGTTAAACTCATTACTACAGTAGTATGGTGCTTTAATTCTATTAGACATTTAACTCGATTAGCCTAGTCAGATTCCAATTAACATTAGATGGTCATTAGCAGAAGAACGGAGACATTCAAGAACAGTTAACAAAACTCGAATCCCCATTTAAAAAAAAACTGCTCACCTCTCGGCTCAGGTGACCCCAGCAGTGGAGCCAGTTGGGATAAATGGCAGCATAAGGTGGCAGACCTCCAGCCAGCCTGGGTCAGATCAGGAGAAACATTACTTACAAATTATTATCTGTATACCTGCATTAATCTTAAATATGGTAAGGATTAGTTCAGAAAATACAGGTAGCCTACATGCCAGTAGAAGTAGTGTGATAAGTAATTGATAACTATAGTTACAGAACCTGATCATGAGGTGAAAGCGTTTAACAAGTTTAAGATTAAAAGCTTCTCATGAAGCTAAGAAACCAGATCTCTGACTATTGACTCACTAGGCATGCAAATCTCCTTTAATGCCATTCACAAATGCTTCCACAAGTCACACAAAATCCCTTACCCACAGTTATTTACTGCCATCAGGTTGGACACCAATACAAATGGATACGTCAGCATACTTGCAAAAAACTGAGAAAATGTCACAAAAAAAAAAAAAAAAAATGTTAGAATGAGAGCAATAGCAAAACCTATTCAGACAATCAAAACAACCCTCTACCAACACATTAAAAATAGAATCACCATTGGCTAGTACTTTTTTTTTTTTTTACTCGCCAGACAAACACAGACCCACATATATAAAGCAAAACATCTTTCTCCAATTAACTCTTTCAGCTGTCATCTGGTTTTCAAAAACCAATAATTGTCTTATGTTTTCTACTTCTATATTTTAATTTAGGAAAAACACTTCCATTTATTCCACGCCTTGATAAATGAGCTTGGCATTATTTTCCATCAGTCCAAGTCTTCTAATGAGTAGGTGCTCTAAGCGCTTACTGGACAGTACACAAAATATATCAGTGCTGTGAGTAAAATTACTGGTGAGCTATTGATTGACAGACATTATTTAGTCTCTTAGCTCAAAATTTGGTAGAATATGCGAATGATTCACATGCTTTGTAGAGGGTGGTATCAAAACAGAATCAAACGATACTTTGCGCTTCCCAGTGATCATGTGAATAGCTCGTGTCAGATGACTTACCCCGGTCACAGCTTGAGAGCAGTTCTTGATCTCTCCTGTATGACTCGTCTGAGATAGGCACAACAGGATAATCGACTTACATACACAATGCAACTATGATCGCTACATATGTACAACTGTTGTTCTAGCAGAACACTATGCAATGATGAAACAAATACAGAAAAATGAAAAGTATCTCACATACTTATAAAACTGAATATTTGTACAAATCTAGGTTCCAGATGCTTTATTGTTCATACATGAGTTTGTGTGTGTGTTTACATACCGAGTCATCTATAGTGTATGTGTTTATGAAGTGAGCAAGCATGTTGCAGATCCACAGGGAAAGAGCATCACCCAGTAAACGAGGAATGAGGCCACTGTGGGTTGACAAACACATAAACAGTGAAGTTAAAGATAGTTTGGATCAGTTGTAAAATTGCCTGACAACACTCAGGAAAATGTTTCATGTCAAACCCATTCAATATTTTATTTATTTAGCACTTAAAATGACTAGTACATTTGTGAGGTTTGACTGATTTTGAAACTGATTGCACTTACGCAAAAAAACCCAGCATTCCCTCTTCCCTGTAGATGGTAACTATGGAGTCAAAGACGCCACTGGAAGAAACAAACAAAAAAAAAAAGATGAAATTTGTGATGCAGAGAAGAAATCGTGAAATCCCAGTAGAAAGAAAATGACTGACCTGTATTTGGCTTCTCTACCAATAAATTGGACCATGCATCTGAGAGTGATCACTGCATAGAAAAAAGACAACAGTGACATTCACAGATTGAGAGAAAAGTGAGATTCAAATCACAAAACATGTTACTTATTGTATTAACTGTATTTACCATGTAAAGGGTGCGTGACAATTGTAGCACATGAGCGTGCAATCATCTCTTTAGTGGTCTGAGAGAATAAATTAAATGAAAGGAAAGTAGAAAAAAACATCAAAAATACACACAAAACATTTCAGATTTCAGACAACAATGTGCAAACATGACAGCTTGTTTTGAAATATTTTCTACACGTGTCATTCAGTCACATCAGACTTGTGACCATGTGAACAGGCCTCCGCTTACATACAAGGCAGCATAAGACCCAGTCTGAAATTCTGCTTTATGCGTCTCACCTCATTTACTACATGTTGCAGAGAACCATCCTCTGCTTTCTGGCTGCTTTTCACCATCTGAGAGGGCGAAGAAATGAGATGCATGCTATTATATCACTGCCAAAGTTTAAAAGAAAGAAAGAAAGAAAGAAAGAAAGAAAGAAAGAAAGAAAGAAAGAAAGAAAGAAAGAAAGAAAGAAAGAAAGAAAGAAAGAAAGAAAGAAAGAAAGAAAGAAAGAAAGAAAGAAAGAAAGAAAGAAAGAGAGAGCATGTGCTGGACTGAAGCACTAAAATAATACTTCTGCAAACATGCATGTGTTTGTGTTCCTACCTCAATTTTTTCCTCCTGGCACTTCTGTGGGTTATAACAAAAGGTTAGAGCCAGATAAAAAGTATAAATAACCTCTGCTCAACTGTGCCCAGCCAGAAAATTACAAAAGTCACATTGCAACAGTCTGAACAGCACAGCCAGTAACACTGCACAGATCAAAGTTACAGAAACCTAACTAAAGGCTGGAATACGCAACATTACTTTTACAAAAGGCATCATACACTTGCTGACTTAATGTTACAGAGAAAACTGGGCATCATACACTAAACGACAGGATGTGTAATCCTTGAACTTCCAGACTTTCAAGCCATTCGAAAAACACAACAAACTCAAACATGTGCCTCGTTGCTATAGGATATGAAAACAATGAGTTCTAAAATCAGCTAAAAATATCAAACATGTTTGAAGACCTCCAAATGAATGGAATCATAGTCAGAAGCTTCAAAAACAATTAAATAATAATAATAATAATAATAATGATAATAATATACAGTTTGTGTTCATCATACACTACATAATTTTCTGCTAAATCAATCAATTCCTACTTCCCAAAATCTGGTGAATGGCTATGACTTTCATCAACTACCCGCTACACATTCAGACGGCAAATGAGGGGGGAAATCTGGGGAAAAGTAGTGTATTCCAGCCTTAATTTACATGCAACAATCCTAAAAGTTCTCTGGTATCTTTCCTACAATCAATACATTTTTAGCATATTCTGTATGATAAAATTCCTTTCCATTTCTGTTCTTAGCAGACACTTTCTTATCAAAGAGGTCTACAAGAAATAAACCTCTGAAGAACCTGGTGTGCATTTCATACCTGCAAGACTTTACTGTGGACAATGGTGCCAATGGTCCCAGCACAAAGCCTTGGAGCGAGACCCTTAAACAGGCCTGATTTCCCATCGATTTTGATGATGTGTTTGGCTGAAAGACATAAATGAAAGCATAAGAAATGCATGCATTTTTCAGATTTTTTTTTAATTATATTGGAGACCTTATAGATGAATGGCAATGTATACACACTGTAGAAGCAACCATTCGCTTAATCTTACCATATGCAAAGAGCCCTGGAAGCTGGTACACTTGTCGACCAAACATATTCCTGCCTAGAGTAGGAGGAAGAGGTTCATGTCCAACCTATATTTGCAAAGATACAAATAAGTTAGTGTGCCATTAAAGACAGGTGTGAAATTGATACACAGTATATTTCAATGTCCCTGAAAGTAAACATGTAGACACGAGGCAGTAGTATTGTTACAATATCTGACTTGGAAGAAAGACAGTCTTTTATAATATTAAAATACTGTGAAAACATGTCACAATATATCAGAAGTAAACAATGTGAAATTGGGTATATAAACCTCATTTAGATTTTAAAAATAAGAAAAGGCTTATTATGTTATTTAGCAGAATCAATTTTCTTCCACTTTTACACAAAACAAATGGGGTGACATCTGTGTTTGCCTACTACACCATAGATACATTTGTTATCAGACTGCAATACAGTGTAAATGTAAAGCACACCGCCTTACTGGTATTACAATAACCTGCAGCAACCTTAATCAATGCCCAGAAAGACAGACGTGCTTGCTTTACCACAACCCTGAATGACACCAGACACTGATGTGAATATGCAGTTCGCGTTGTTTCCAGGGGGCATAAGTTATACATTACAAAAGTATGAGTTGTTGGTATATGTGCTAAAATTGCTATAAAAATTATTCCTGACAGACCTTAAGGTTGACCTTTCAGAGCATTAACTCACACATTAGATAGACAGCGGTCAGTAACGCTGATAAAACAGTTAATAATGAGCATTAACACCTTTATCCCTGTGCACACAGTACTGCACACAAAAATGCTCGTGTCTGAGAAGGAAATATTACCATATAAACAGGTAGCTAACTGTTAACAAACCAACTGGCTAACATTTATCAACATGCTATCGAAACTGCTCGACAGCAGCGCATGTGCAGTCGAGAACTTGCTGCTGCTGTCATTTTTGCGTGTAATATGTAAATCTTACCTGAACTAAAACCTTGATGTACATAAGAGGGTGGGAAAGGACTGTCAGTCCAGACCCAAGGAGGACTTGGCCACATGTGTCCGCCATTACCAAGACAATCCGAAACGTCCCCCTCCTTGACAGAGGTTGGGCCTTGAGCGTTGGTAATACGCACAAAACAATGTTGCCAGATCTCAAAAAAAAAAGAAAAAAAAAAGTATTACAATCTAAGCCTAAAATAAGCAATTTTCCTCACGAACAATAGGCCTAAACAGTCTCAGTTTTTGCACAGACGATGACTGCCAGATTTCCTTTAATACTTTACCAAAAATAACAAATGTTTCGCATTCAGCCTACAACCATCTAATGAAATTAATGTTTTTCTCTCGCCCGTGCCAACAAACCTGTAGACATATAATGGGGGTAAGTGAGTGAGGGGCCGGAGAAAGCTAAAACAAATTCAGGGGATTAATCATGATATTATGTAGAAATCTCCTAGAACCGCAGGTGACGACAGTGGTCGGTCATACTTTCGTGCTGTACCCAAGTAATACCCTTTTCGGGAAAGAATAATAATAATAAAAAATAATGCAAAAAACCGCATCAAATGTCCTATATTTTTAAGTGACTTATTAAAAAACAAGAACAAAGTCGCTTATAAAAAAGCGGACATGGCAACAAGCGATGACGTTCCTCGTTTACATTGATCACCTGACTGGAAGCTTTTTCTTCGTTATCCGGGCCGGCAGGTGGCGCACTCTTACATCACATTACAGGCACAGCTAGCTGTATGCTAGAGAAATTAGCCCTATGTGAGTTGTCTGGGTACCTGCTGCGTTGCGCAATGCTCATTGAAGTAAAATGGAAGTATTTTATGAACAGATCGAACAACGCAATGAGAGTTCTTTTCATTTACATAGTCGAGGTAAAGGCTGCCCCAGAGCTGGACTGCCTTATGTAGTTCTGTGCCTGCTTCAAAGTTTGCGTAAACAGGCAATGTTTTATCAATGCTGCACTAAAATATGGCCCAGACAGCCAGTGCAGTGGCAGCGCCTGGGCATGTAGGGCACGTGCAAATGGGCCCGGACCGATTGGGGGCCCACCGCCCAATAGATCGAGCATCGAGGGAATTCATTTTTAATTCGTGGGCCGGCCTCAATAAATATTTTTTTTGTATGCATGTGTCATGTGCAGTAATTTCTTGTGTGTAGCTATTTGTCATTTTTTTTTTAATAGCGCTGTATCGCCGCGCGAAATTAAAAATAGACGGTGTGAGAGGTTAGGCTACTGTTGCTTCAGCAGAGAGCTCATTTTCAAAACTGAAGCTAATAAAAAAAAACTACAAAATTGAGGCGTACCATGTCGCAGAACAGACAATCTTTTTCATTGAGAATGCACGAAGCCATGAATTAAACACCAATGAAGGAAGGACATCGTGGATGAATTTGCCGAAAAGGCTTAGAGAATGCAACTAAAGTTTTGTGCTTTTACATTTTTGGCTGCTGTGTCAAGATCAGTTGTGTTTGCATATGCAGTCGCCTTGGCCTAATCTATTATTGACATTGGCTGAGCCTAGGTTATTTTAGATTTTTTTTTTTGTTCCGTTCTGGTTATGAAATGTTCTTGGGTAGTGTGTGTGTTTGTGTGGTATTTTTGATGTGCTACAGTGAACGTCTATAAATGTCTCTTCGAAGTAGGCCTACTTGGAGAGCGGGGTTAGAGGGGCCCGTTCAATTTATTTTGCATATTGGCCCGTGACTGACTTACTACGCCACTCAGCTCAGAGTAGCTTTAAACTTTGCAATTTTCATGACATACATGCTGTAGGTCTATATTTTAATTTTAAATATTTAAATTTCACGTTTCTGTTTTATAATACTTTTGTATTTAGGCTTAAAACATTCTTTACATAATTTATGAAAACAAAGACACCAGCGAAGTAAATGAAAAAGAATTTAACAAAGTATTAAAGGCCATCCCCAATGGCATAATAATCTTAACTAGATTCTCAGATGTATATATTAATAATACAACCTTACAATCCTTAACTTTTTGTAAATGGTCTCTCCTTTTTTAGTAAAGGTTTTAATAACAATTTTATAAGAAATTCCTTTAATGTCGGATCCAATCCTCCATGTAAATCACAGCATTTGTGATTGCACAGCATTTGGACATTACTATCAATATGTTGTTTCTAATAAAGTAAAAAATAATGTATACAATTATTCATAGATGTTATCCTGTAAATGCAGCCATTGGTAGATATATATTCATACTGTTTGTGATAAATTTACTTTTTGTAACATCATTTGAAGATCTGGAACATTTATTTTTGTGTTTCCCCTTCTTAAATTTTTTTTTTGACTCACTTTAAAATAGACATGACAAAAAAATTAAACAGAACTCTTAGTTTGGAACCTCGTGACATTTTACTTCGTTTTCAAAACCCATATTTTTCTGAAAATTGTTTTTATATTATTAATCTTTTAATTATTTTCGCAAAGTTTTATACGACAAAACTAACTATATATATATATATATATATATATATATATATATTACCTTTTATAACACCAATCTCACACTATACTTCTAAACTTTTTCAAACATGAGATCACATAACAAAAAGCTTATAAAAACAATAATTTTTAAAAGCTTTTCAAATTCATGTAACTGCCCTAATATTATATTGCATTTTTTTTATCCCAGTATTTTTTATTTATTTGTATTTATTATTAGTTTTATTTTTAAATTTTTACATACATGTTCATTCTATATTTTAGTTGTTGTTGTTATTCTTTGTTTGATGCACTCTGAACAACTGTATCACAATGCCTTGTTTTGTTAAAAGGATAAAAGACCAGTGAAATCTTAGCTGATTTCTCATTATAAAGTTAAAATGTGTTTATAATTTTGATGCAGTATTGGACTGAATGGGTTAATGCTTATGTGTTATAAGCCTGGTGCTCAAGCTACTCTTTCATCAGACAGAACTGTTTATCTGTACATCTCTGGATAATTAAGTGGTTTCATAAATCGTCTGAGATTGTCTGTACATTCTAATTTGACAGGAGGTGGAATTAAATTTGAATGGAGAGCATTTAAGAGACTAAGCAGGGAGCTGGAGTCATTCTGAACATTTACACCAATGTGAGGTGAGTGTCTTTTCTGTTGATCTCTTATTCAACAGGTGTGATATATACAGAAATATTTATAATATGGGTGATCAGAGGATGTTTCAGTTTACATTTCAGAATGCAAATGTGATTTATCAAGATCTAACTGACAGATAATTTAAACAATCATAATGCACATATAGGCCACATATAGGCCTATGTGAAAAGGAGAATCCAGCTTTTTTTCCGGGGCAAATCTCCACTTACCAAAAAAAAGAAAGAATGAAAGCAAACACCAAAATCTAAGTCTGATATACCCATTTACTTTTCCATTATAAATAACAAATTTCCTTGCCCCACATGTATCTGTAAAGGATCCAGAACAGCTTTCATGATGTTCCTGTTGATGGTGGTCATCTGTCTTCTGCTGGGCTCTTTTCAAGCTCAGAGTCGTGCTATTGAGGTAAGAACAGACATAGGTAATAGGTGAAATGGAAAGCAATATCAGTAGCAGCCTCCCACTGTGAACGCTTTCAATTTTTTTTTTTTACAGGATATCTTTGGAAAGAGCTCTGAGGAGATTGGTAAGAAATTATTTTCAATAATATGACTTTGGCCATGAGCAGTATAATTAAAATCTTTATATTTTACTGTTTTATTAACGCTTTAATAAACTAACAATGGTTCTCAGATAACAGCACTGAACAAGATGTTAAATCTGTGTCAGCTATAATCGAAAGGGCCAACAAACATGCAGGTAAGCGGACATGCTATTTGTTGAATGTGTTTTTATGTCAGCCGCTCAATAAAGAGAGGACATTGATCATTAATAAAGAGATGAAAGGAAATAATATTATTAACTATCCTTGATGAGGAACGTAACATCTTATTTTGTATCTTAGTACTTTTGTAATTTTGTCAGCACTCCAGGGCTGTTCCTTCTCTGTACAAGCAGAGTGAGTGAATTTCTGTGCTTTATACCATACAGGAGAGGGACTGAATCAGCCCTCGGTCATGTTTGGAGACATCGCTGTAGCAACAGGCTTAGAAATAGCAGATCCATGCACAGCTCGTGGGTGCAAATGGCAGAGAAGCAAAAGTGGAAAAGTCCTTGTGTCCTATGTCATCTCTGATGAATACTGTGAGTGACAGCTCTTAGCTCACTCAACCTTGTACTACAACATAACTGTTCAGGCCATTTTTCATATCTGAATTCTCCAACAGCCTCCCAGGAGAAGGATGTAATTTTTCAAGGCTTGAGATCTTTTGAGGAATCGACCTGCATTCGCTTCATGCCTCGCACAAATCAGAGGGACTATATCAACATAGAGTCTAATTCAGGGTAAAAATAAGTTTTTTATTTATAAAACAATTGCTGTTGCTCTATATTTGTGCTTAAAAATTTACTGTATAAATTGTGATTTTTAAGATTTACAGATTTATTTACTGCAGACTCAACCCAATATTGTTTAGTAAAATGCAAATGTTCCATGAAATCAAATTATTATGCTAGCCTACAACTGTCTATCAACAGGAACAATGGCCACATGCTTAGTACACTTCAGATTGAATCTGTTTAAATTTACATTTCGTTTTGTATTAAATTAGTTAAACTCAACTACATTTAGTCGAATAAAGGCTTTACATAGTATGATTTTATGTCAGTACTGTAAATGTTATGCCTGCATGGGGAAGTGGGTGACGCTCTAGGCTTGTTTCCTGCTGGTTGATACTGGCATGAGGAAGCCACATACTGTAAATGCAGGTTCGTCCAGGAGAACTGTAATTGTAGTGTGTGTGTACTGAATTCTACATGTGTTGTTTGAATCCTTCCATTATGCTTGATCTGATCTATAGGTGCTTCTCTTTTGTGGGCTGTCGCATTGGAGGTCAGACTGTGTCTCTGGACCGTGGTGGATGCATCTCCCTGAATATAGTGCAGCATGAGCTGCTTCACACGCTGGGCTTTCACCACGAACACAACCGCAGTGACCACGACAATCACGTCCAAATCCTTTTTTAAAAACATTATTCCTGGTATATCTGATTGGTACACATTTCTTCAGCAGGTTTTGTTCTATTGTAGTTGCAAATTTTCTCAATTAGGGTAGAGAAGATTTTGCTGTTAAATGCAGCGAAAAGTCTCTAAAGTTTGAGTTTTTAAGCAGAAATAGGAGATTAGAGAATTTATTGATTTTTAATATGACTGAATATTGTTCTCCTTTGATTGCTATTCACTGTAATAGGGCAGGAGGACAACTTTGACAAAATCAAGACTAAGAACCCAGAGACTGCCTATGACTACAGCTCTGTGATGCCCTATGGAAGGCAAGTTTTGCTGTAGTTTAGTCACACAAAAACTATATTTTTATATACAGTGGGGAGAACTAGTATTTGATACACTGCCGATTTTGCAGGTTTTCCCACTTACAAAGCATGTAGAAGTCTGTCATTTTTATCATAGGTACTCTTCAACTGTGAGTGACGGAATCTAAAACAAAAATCCAGAAAATCACATTGTATGATATTTAAGTAATTCATTTGCATTTTATTACATGACATAAGTATTTGATCACCTACCAACCAGTAAGAATTCCGGCTCTCACAGTCACAGACCTGTTAGTTTCTCTTTAAGAAGCCCTCCCGTTCTCCACTCATTGGGTCTCATTCATGAAACATTCGTAAATATACGAGTAAATAAATATGAGAGTGATTTGCACGTAAAGAGACCTTCCCGAAAACTCATCTCCTGATTCACAAATACCTCGTAAACGTCAGATGTGATAGTGAAATGTGTGTGTGTGTTAATGAATTCCAATCAGTCGTAAATGGGACGCGCGTGCACGCTCATTCTCAATTAACATAAATCCCACCCATTAAATCCGACTGACAACTATATATGGGCATCATATTATGACACCAAACAAAGGATTTCAACATGTCTTCTCAAAAGCGAATGAAAAGGAAAAAAATTTCAAATGCAGAAATCGAAGTTTTATTATCAGAAGTTCATTCAAAACACCACATTTTATTTTCAAGTGTAGGCTACATAGTGGCGTATCAGGTCCTAGAAAAAGGAAGCTTGGCAGCATATTACAGATGCAGTTAATGGAGTTTCATCTGTTAATCAAACAGTCACAGAAGTAAAAAGAAAAACCGTATGTAATTACTATATATAATCTTTTTTTCAAAATGCTGTGTAAATATGTACCCAATTAAGGTGAATTAAAATGCAGCCTTAGTTATTAATGAGCAAAACGTTCAGATGTTAAACTCACTATTTACGCGTGGCTGGGAGCAGGTGTAGATTTCTTTCGTACCAACTAACATTTGGAAAATACGAACATTTAAATGAATCCGAAAATTTACGCCAGAACCACTTTACACACGATTTACACAAAAATGAATTCTGCTCGTGTTTCATGAATGAGACCCATTACCTGTATTAACTGCACCTGTTTGAACCCGTTACCTGTAAAAAAGACACCTGTCCACACACTCAATCAAACAGACTCCAACCTCTCCACAATTGCCAAGACCAGAGAGCTGTGTAAGGACACCAGGGATAAAATTGTAGACCTGCACAAGGCTGGGATGGGCTACAGGACAATAGGCAAGCAGCTTGGTGAGAAGGCAACAACAGTTGGCGCAATCATTAGAAAATGGAAGAAGTTCAAGATGACGGTCAATCTCCCTTGGTCTGGGGCTCCATGCAAGATCTCACCTCGTGGGGCATCAATGATCATGAGGAAGGTGAGGGATCAGCCCAGAACTACACGGCAGGACCTGGTCAATGACCTGAAGAGAGCTGGGACCACAGTCTCAAAGAAAACCATTAGTAACACACTACGCCGTCAAGGATTAAAATCTTGCAGCGCACGCAAGGTCCCCCTGCTCAAGCCAGCGCATGTCCAGGCCCATCTGAAGTTTGCCAATGACCATCTGGATGATCCAGAGGAGGAATGGGAGAAGGTCATGTGGTCTGATGAGACAAAAATAGAGCTTTTTGGTCTAAACTCCACTCGCCGTGTTTGGAGGAAGAAGGATGAGTACAACCCCAAGAACACCATCCCAACCGTGAAGCATGGAGGTGGAAACATCATTCTTTGGGGATGCTTTTCTGCAAAGTGGACAGGACGACTGCACCGTATTGAGGGGAGGATGGATGGGGCCATGTATCGCGAGATCTTGGCCAACAACCTCCTTCCCTCAGTAAGAGCATTGAAGATGGGTCGTGGCTGGGTCTTCCAGCATGACAACGACCCGAAACACACAGCCAGGGCAACTAAGGAGTGGCTCCGTAAGAAGCATCTCAAGGTCCTGGAGTGGCCTAGCCAGTCTACAGACCTGAACCCAATAGAAAATCTTTGGAGGGAGCTGAAAGTCCATATTGCCCAGCGACAGCCCCGAAACCTGAAGGATCTGGAGAAGGTCTGTAATGGAGGAGTGGGCCAAAATCCCTTCTGCAGTGTGTGCAAACCTGGTCAAGAACTACAGGAAACGTATGATCTCTGTAATTGCAAACAAAGGTTTCTGTACCAAATATTAAGGTCTGCTTTTCTGATGTATGCAATAAAATGCAAATGAATTACTTAAAAATCATACAATGTGATTTTCTGGATTTTTGTTTTAGATTCCGTCACTCAGTTGAAGAGTACCTATGATAAAAATTACAGACTTCTACATGCATTTTAAGTGGGAAAACCTGCAAAATCGCCAGTGTATCAAATACTAGTTCTCCCCACTATATATATATATATATATATATATACATATATACACTCACCTAAAGGATTATTAGGAACACCTGCTCAATTTCTCATTAATGCAATTATCTAATCAACCAATCACATGGCAGTTGCGTCAATGCATTTAGGGGTGTGGTCCTGGTCAAGACAATCTCCTGAACTCCAAACTGAATGTCAGAATGGGAAAGAAAGGTGATTTAAGCAATTTTGAGCGTGGCATGGTTGTTGGTGCCAGACGGGCCGGTCTGAGTATTTCACAATCTGCTCAGTTACTGGGATTTTCACGCACAACCATTTCTAGGGTTTACAAAGAATGGTGTGAAAAGGGAAAAACATCCAGTATGCGGCAGTCCTGTGGACGAAAATGCCTTGTTGATGCTAGAGGTCAGAGGAGAATGGGCCGACTGATTCAAGCTGATAGAAGAGCAACTTTGTCTGAAATAACCACTCGTTACAACCGAGGTATGCAGCAAAGCATTTGTGAAGCCACAACACGCACAACCTTGAGGCGGATGGGCTACAACAGCAGAAGACCCCACCGGGTACCACTCGTCTCCACTACAAATAGGAAAAAGAGGCTACAATTTGCAAGAGCTCACCAAAATTGGACAGTTGAAGACTGGAAAAATGTTGCCTGGTCTGATGAGTCTCGATTTCTGTTGAGACATTAAAATGGTAGAGTCAGACTTTGGCGTAAACAGAATGAGAACATGGATCCATCATGCCTTGTTACCACTGTGCAGGCTGGTGGTGGTGGTGTAATGGTGTGGGGGATGTTTTCTTGGCACACTTTAGTTCCCTTAGTGCCAATTGGGCATCGTTTAAATGCCACGGCCTACCTGAGCATTGTTTCTGACCATGTCCATCCCTTTATGGCCACCATGTACCCATCCTCTGATGGATACTTCCAGCAGGATAATGCATCATGTCACAAAGCTCGAATCATTTCAAATTGGTTTCTTGAACATGACAATGAGTTCACTGTACTAAAATGGCCCCCACAGTCACCAGATCTCAACCCAATAGAGCATCTTTGGGATGTGGTGGAATGGGAGCTTCGTGCCCTTGATGTGCATCTCACAAATCTCCATCAACTGCAAGTTGCTATCCTATCAATATGGGCCAACATTTCTAAAGAATGCTTTCAGCACCTTGTTGAATCAATGCCACGTAGAATTAAGGCAGTTCTGAAGGCGAAAGGGGCAGCCCATTCTCATCCCTAGGCGTCATGAAACTGACGCCTTGGGAATCATTTTGACCATGCTTCAATATTCGACGCTTTAGGCACCCTTTAGCGTCAGTTACATGACGTGATCCTAGGGCGTCATCTCACTGACGCTTTACCTTTAACGTCAGTTAGATGACGCTATCTAATCCTAACCCTACCCCAGACCTAAACCTACCCGCGTCATCTAACTGAAGCTAAAGGTAAAGCGTCAGTGAGATGACGCCCTAGGATCGCGTCATGTAACTGACGCTAAAGGGTGCCTAAAGCGTCGAATATTGAAGCATGGTCAAAATTGTCATTTTAGTGACGCCTTGGCATGAGAATGCGTTGCAAACACAGTATTAGATTGGTGTTCCTAATAATCCTTTAGGTGAGTGTATATATATATATTAGGGATGCACCGAATCCAGGATTCGGTTTCGGATTCGGCCGAATATTGGGCTTTTTAACAGGGTTCGGTTTCTGCCGAACCTTAGAATTTTTTTCTACCGAACCCTAGGCTTGCACTACGCGCGCTACGTCGATGTCACCCTGCCGTTGATTACGGGAAGGTGTTTACCTTAGGCTTGTTCAACTTGAACCGGCGCTGCACAGACCGATTGGTGAATGACATCAGAGTATCATCAGTATGACATCAGAGCGAATAGAGAGCAGACGGCTCCTTATGCTTTTGAAATGCTCTCGCGGTACTTTGATGTCATAAACCGATCGGTCTGTACAGCGCCAGTTCAAGTCAAACAAGCCTGTAGTAGTACGCGTTGTGTCAAGAGGACTCACGGAGGCGACTGGCATCTCACAACTCGCACTTTGGCAATCAAACTCGTGTAACTGTCTGCCACACGTTCTACCGTCCACAGCGTTACTTAACAAAATAAGATAAAAATGAGCATCAAACAGAAATAACTCGCATACTTGGGGTGTTCGAGGCGCACGGCACATACAATACAGACTGCAGACAGTTCAATAGGGAGCGCGCAGCTCTTAAAGGCTTAAAGGGGACACATCTTATTTCCACTCGTTACAGTAGGTGGACCGTTCGAATGCAGTAGGCTGTGAAAAAAGTGAAAATGGAACTTTTGAGCAGAAAAAGTGTTGTTTAGCAGTACTTTCAGTCAAAAGAAGGCAATTCAAGACAAGTCGAGCTACATGTTCAAATTGCAATGCCAATTTGTCTCATGGTGGCAAGGACTCTAAACAATACAAATCATCGCTGCTGTTAAAATGCATAATGTTGCTTATTCTTTTTTTTTCTTTCTTTTTTTACAATTAAAAATCCACGTTGTTTACTTCATTAATGTGTTTACTTTGTTAATGGACTGAGGATGAGAGTAGGATTCGGTATTCGGTTTCGGATTCGGCAGAATCTTAACCAGTGGATTCGGCCGAACCCCACAAATCTGGATTCGGTGCATCCCTAATATATATATATAATCTTCTCCAAAACGTCTGCTAGGGTTGTAACTACTAAACAAGTGTGCGTCTGGATTGTGTTTGATACTGAAGTGTTTGTGTGGTTTCAGGTTTGCCTTCTCCAAGAACAGAGAGCCAACCATCATCCCTATTCCTGACAATAACGTGTCTATTGGCCAAGCTGAGAAAATGAGTTCAAATGATATTCTGCGTATTAACACACTATACTGCAGTATGTCTTAAGACATTCCTTCTCTTATTAATTCATTTAAAAGCAATTCTGAAAGCTTTGTCAGCATAGGGTGAAAATGCTGTCTTCTTTGAATTACATTGATTAGGAAATGCATTTATATTTTGTATGCATACATGTTTAATTTTTCAGAATAGGACAAAACTTTATCTGGGTTATTATTTGGAAAACTTTGAAAAATGACATTTCACTCCTCATGGAGGACAAAATATTTTACAGATTCAGTTTAGGAGTTTGTGATTAGCGTCATTTTACAAACCATAGAGTTGGTGCTGTTTTTAATTCAGTTTTTAAATCATTTGAGGGTTGCAACTTTTAGGTAGTTTGGCATGTAGATGAGATTGACAGCTGAATAAAATAAATAAATATTTGTCTATCTTATGGTTTGTGTGTGAGCTGGTGACGAGCCTTCTGTTTGTAAGCCATATATAGTGTCTCCTACATTGAAAGGTTGTGCAAGGTCCTCTTCTTTTGAAATGAGGGTCTGTTAAATGGTGAAATGTGATGGAGCAAATGTTTCAGATTAATATAGAACCATATAGTTTGTGCAAGGCATCTTTTGAAATATTTCCACATCCTCTTTACGAAGAAAAGGTCAATCACTTGACTCAACATCTGGTTAACAGTAGACCAGAGAAAAAAAAGCTTCCTCTTTGTAAACCAGGTTTGTGGTCTTCTGTGGGGAGGGATTGCAGTTTGAAAATGTTTTCCAACAGCTTACAACGTAAAGATATGAAGAAAAATAGTTGATTGTTTTTCTGTCTCAATAACAGTCTACAGACATTTACCTATAGAAATAATTAGTTTGTAAATGGAGCTGAGTGTTTTCCCAAGAGTGGATCTTTATTTAAAAATATATAAATAAATAATCAAATATTATTTCACTCAATTACAAACACCACTGTGTATAATTTCTAACAGACAAGGAATGTGTATATTTATTTTATTTTAAGTTGATACATTTTTTAAATAAAATGTGCAAAATTATGTATTATATTAATAATAAATTATATAATAATGTTCATTAATACACTCTGTACACTTTAAGATGATCATCTGAAGTTCAAACTGTGCATCAGAATGGGAAAGAAAGGTGATTTTAGTGACTTTGAATGTGGCCTGATTGTTGGTGCCAGGCGGGCAGGTCAGAGTATTTTAGAAACTGCTGATCTACTGAGATTTTCATGCACAACCACCTCTAGGGTTTACAGAGAATGGTCCAAAAAAGAGAAAATATATAAAGAACGGCAGTTCTCTGGGTGAAAATGCCTTGTTGATGCCTGAGGAGAATGGTCAGACTGGTTCAAGCTGATAGAAAGGCAACAATAACTCAAATAACCACTCGTTACAACCAATGTCTGCAGAAGAACATATCTGAATGCACAACACGCTCAAGCTTGAAACAGATGGACTACAGCAGCAGAAGACCACACTGGGGGGCACTTCTGTCAGCTAAGAACAGGAAACTGAGGTTGCAATTGGAAAAACATTGCCTGGTCTGACGAGTCTCTATTTCTGCTGCGACATTCATATGCTAGGGTCAGAATTTGGCTTAAACAACATGAAAGCATGGATCCATCCTGCCTTGTATCAATGGTTCAAGTTGATGGTGGTGATGAAATGGTGTGAGGGATATTTTATTGCCACACTTTGAGCCCATAGCACCAATTGAGCATTGTTTAACATCAGAGCCAGCAACAAGACAGCATGAGTATTGATGAAGAGTAGTGTTGCTGTCCATCCCTTTATGACCACCATGACCCATCTTCTGATGATTACTTCCAGCAGGATAATGTGCCACGTCACAAAACTCAAATCATCTCAAATTGATATCTTGAACATAATGAGTTCGTTATACTCAAATGGCCTCCAAAGTCACCAAATCTCAATCCAATAGAGCCCATTTGGGATGTGGTGGAATGGTAGATTTGCATCATAGATCTGCAGCTGACAAATCTGCAGGAACTTCGTGATGCTTTCATATCAACATGGACCAAATTCTTTGATGAAATGCAAAATGTCATGAAAGATATTAAAAATTTTAGGAGCCATAATAGGAAAGGGTACCTCCTCTTGTGGATTGGCAGACATCAACCCTACAATTTATTTACAACATTACAGCACAAATAAAAATCATTAATTCTAAACTCAATGACTCATTTAAGCGTTTGTATAAGCACATTTCTGCTTTTAAACCATGGTATTTTAGCACTTGATTCATGAAGGCTGGGTTATTGCACAGAAAAGGAAGTTAAGGCTCTCAGAGGAGTATATAACTGTCAGCCCTGTTTGACTCAGACCATTTTCTCAGAAAGCTCTCATCATGTACTTGGTGGTGGTCATCTCTCTACTCCTGAGCTCTGCTCCTGCTCAGAGTCGTACTATTCAGGTGAGAACCGACAACAATATGTCATCAATATCTGAAATGTAAAATGATAACATCAGCGTCGTCCCAATGGGAGCGGCTTTTCATTTCTAACCACTGGTTTCTAATACACATTTGTTTGAAATTCTAAAACAGGATTTAATTGAAAAGATCCCTGGGAAGACTGGTAAGATGCCCAGAAAGAAAAAAAACTAACTTGTAATTTTGTAGTGTTTTATTAATAATTTACTGATTCACATCTCAGGTAACATCACAGAGAAAGATGATATACCAGTGTCAACTATAATTGAAACCAACAAACATGCAGGTATGAGTTTGAAGGCTATATAGGCACATCTTTTGTGTAGCGGTTCGTGGCAGATTCCTTGGCTCACCTCATCCTTTAAAACATTATATCACCAGAATCAACATACTGAATTATTGTGCATTATTCTATACCACGCAGGACTGGGACTGGATAAGCCTTTGATCATGTTTGGAGACATCGCCGTACCAAGCGGGCTCCAGAATGCAGATCCATGTACCGCTCGTGGGTGCAAATGGGACAGAAGCAGAGATGGATTAGTCTATGTGCCCTACGTCATCTCCAACCAGTACTGTAAGTGGCAATGTTAACTAAATTAGATATCATCTCATCGGTACCACATGTTATGTTCAACAGTCTATTTCTTCCACAGCTCCACAGGACATAAGTGTGATTAAAAGAGGTATGCAGTCCTTTGCAGAGGTTTCCTGCATTCGATTCGTACCTCATCAAGGACAGAGGAACTTTCTTCACATACAGTCTAATTCTGGGTAAATCTCTGGATTCAGGGCTCCTTTCTATTCAATTTCAGTTTTTATAGTAAATGTGCTTTCCCTTCAGATAAATATACAACCTGATGTGT
This sequence comes from Rhinichthys klamathensis goyatoka, assembly GCF_029890125.1. Taxonomy (NCBI): domain Eukaryota; kingdom Metazoa; phylum Chordata; class Actinopteri; order Cypriniformes; family Leuciscidae; genus Rhinichthys; species Rhinichthys klamathensis. The sequence continues at coordinate 222,657 of NW_026606885.1, forward strand.
TATGTGGTCCACAGATGCTATTCATATTTGGGGCGCCAAAGGGGAGGGCAGGTTGTTTCTCTCCAGCGTTTTGGGTGTGTCTATCACCAAATTGTGCAGCACGAACTCCTTCATGCTCTCGGGTTCCATCATGAACAGAACCGCAGTGACCGTGACAAACACATCCAAATCCTTTATCAGAACATCATTCCTGGTATTTTTGTTTAAAAATTCTTTGGAGAAATGTTTGAAATTATGCGGCATTCTGCTGGCAAACCTTTACAGAGCATGAGTTTTAAAAATGAGAATTCCACACATAATATGTATTTAAAATATATAATATATAAATAATATATTGTATATATAATAGTACTGTATATAGAATGGAAAGTAAGTAAATTAATATTAAGAAGTGATTAAGACTTAGAGATAAAGATAAAAAAAAAGATAAAATGGAACAAAAAAATAAGAAAACTAAATGCAATATTACAAAACATTGCATATTACATTTAGTCACAATTATTACATAGTCTAGACTCGATTAAACTTCACTGTGTTTTTACCAGGTTTACATTTTCAGTCGTTAATACTTTCCTGTGCCTGTGTAACAGAACAGCAGCACAATTTCCGTAAAGTAGACACCAACAATCTGGCTACCCCCTATGACTACAACTCTGTGATGCACTATTCAAGGTAAGCGTTCTTGTAGTTCAGTGAAATTTTGGGGAATTATTATTATTATTATTATTTGGACATGCTAAAAACGTAGTAAACCGTTTTCACTGTTGTTTCTTTATGTGTGTGGTTTTAGGTACGCTTTCTCTAGGAATAATGAGCCAACCATGATTCCCGTTCCGAATGCGAAAGTTGTGATTGGTGAAGCTAAACAAATGAGCCCCAATGACATCCTACGCATTAACAGACTCTACTGCAGTACGTTCAGCTTTCCTGTCATTTGAATAAAAAACATAATTTGATATTCCGTGCTGAAAACTCCACCTTAGACCACTATGCTAAGCATGCCTAGCAGGCTGGTGGTCTTTATAGTGGGATTTATTTTTAACTCTTAATCACAACAAAATCGTGTCTTTCATTCCATATTCATTGCTTTTTTTTTCTCAGGTTGAGAAACTGCTGCCGGGCTGTATGAAGAACGTGTCTGAAGGAAAAGTTCATCCATTTTTTGTTTCCTAGCATTCTTTTTTAAGCTTTCCTTTTTGCACATCATAGTGTCAAATGATTTAACTTATTTCATTAACATCCTAAAATCAGAAATCTCTCAGTACTTAAGATAAGATAATGAGAATAATGAATGATAATAAAAGATAATAATGTTCCAGTATCAGATGCTTGTGACAAATCAACAAAAGGAGCAAATAATGTGAACTTAAAATGTTCTTTAAAACAAGTAAATAAAAAATCAAAATCAACACCCCTATGATTGATGGCTTCTGGGTCTTTTTTCGAGATGGTCCTCACTGCAGAACAAAAAAAAATCAGAGGGAGGAATTGAATCCAGATCCAACTCCTCCCACCTTACATATACCTAAACCTACCCATCTCCACCCCCTGATCCCTAACCCCACCCCTAATCCTACCCATCTCCACCCCTTAGATCTGGATCCAACTCCGCCCTCTGGATCTCGTGTACTGGAATGAGGTGCTCCGTTTTCAGTAGTAAAGCTGGTGAATGCAAGTGTTGTTGTCTTGATATTAATATCAAAAGAATGATTTCTGAAGGATCATGTGACAGAAGACTGGAGTAATGGCTGCTGAAAATTTAGCTTTGCCATCACATAAATAAATTACATTTTAAAACACTTTAAAAGAGAAAGATCATTATTTTAAATAGTAATAATATTTCACATTCCGTTTTTTACTGTATTTTTTTTATCAATAAATAATGTGCTGCCTTGGTGAGCATAAGAGACTTAAGAGACTGTCAAAAACAATAAAATGTGATTATTCCAAACTTTTGACCGGTATTAGTTAAATTACTGATAATACAGTATGATAACGGCAATGTTCTCAATCTTACATTACAGTTACAATTAACCACAAGATGTCATGTTTAGTCATTTCCAAACCTTCTGCAGCTGGTCACGTCACATAAAATAACTCATTGATGGCCCTTCCTCTCAACATTGTATACATTTGACTGGTTGGAAGCATTGCAGAGCACATATGCAATGAGAGGAAAAGGATTTTGAGGATGACAGATATAGGTGTATAAATGACAGAACAATGTTGAGAAATGAAATGATAGTGAATTGGCTACAAGCACAAATAGTTTTAACAAGAGTGACTAAAAATGACATATCCCTTTGGAAACAGATGTGACCACCTCACTCTAGTCGTCAAATATGAGTAAATTTTGAGTTTGTGATTTGTAAAGTAAAACCTCTGCATGCCTCTTTAAAACACATGTTTTTGAATGTATGTTTTTAAAACATATGCTTTGAATGTAACAAGTAACAGATGCAAATGGGGAGAAGGAACACAGTTGAGTGGAACACAGGCTATCGACATCAGGATAAAAGGCAACGTCACATTTGACTATGATGAGTCTTATCATATAAAGCTGCTTTGAAACATTCAGTATTATAAAATGTGCGATATAAATATGTATTACAGTATTTATACATTGTCATGTTTTTCAATTACCCACAAAACCAATTAACATGCAACACTCTCCAACATGATCAACATTACATTTATGCATGCAGACACCATTCATCCAAAGCGACTTACAAGGGATACATTGGATCAGCTCACACATTCCCTGGGAATCAAACCCATGATTTTGGCAACTGTTTTAGTTATGTCACATGTTGTATTGGGATAAAGCTCACGAAGAAAAATAAATCTTTATGCACAAATCCGATCTTTTGACCATATCTGATTTTTTGGCCCGCCTGTTTACATTTACTTTAGACATGACCATCCGATATTTGTGTTTATATTAATTCCTGCCCAAAATGATTGTAGGTGATGATCGCTTTACTATGCAAATCATTATTATTATCGTTCTTGGTGTGAACAGGCCTTAACCAACTGCAGGTAACTACTAATTATTATTAAAATGATTATATACAAATAAAATGTGTATATACTTTCTGCTGCATTCAAACATTTTATAATAATTCAACATAACATGTAACATAACATTATACTCAAGTAATTAAAGGACATTTTAGAAATGAGCAATGAAGAGGAACAGTAAAGTGAATTCATTGCCCGTGAATTCAAATACGAAATACGAAAATATCAATAATTTGGCTCTGTAGTAACATAGATACACAGGGGTTTAAATGTAGCAAGGTACACAATAGGATTCTCTTGATAACTGAACTCTAAACTAATGGATGATTACATTCAAGAAAGACAATTAATAGGAAACTTAACACAAGGATGACTGGATACTAAATGAAGTAAAGACTCTGACTGTTTCTGGTTTGTCAGCATGAGATGGCACCATACTGTGACAGGGAAATCCACACCTGTTCTTCAGTGAAGATTGAAGGTTACACAAGACTGAACTCACTGAGTAATGAAAAAAAAAAATACTTGCATGTTTATCATGTTTTCTTTGAACATTTCAAAGATAATGTTTCTATTCATACCAGCATGTACTGTTTTGAGCATTTCCCACGTCTGAACATGTGACTGGAGATATGAATTTAGGACTCATAAATTGCTGCGGTCACAATTTCAAGAAATTTAAAATGCTTTTATATTATTAAATTTGCATAAAATATGACTCAGATTTGAGCTGATAACTATAGATTTAACTATATTATGTTAGTTGGCAACAGCCAAAATGTATAAAAAGTAGTTACCTGTATTGGTTAAAGGGTTAGTTCACCGAAAAATGAAAATTCTGTCAGTAATTACTCTCCCTCATGTTGTTCCAACCCTGTAAGACTTTCGTTCATCTTCGGAACACAAATTAAGATATTTTTGATTAAATCTGAGAGCTGGATCACTCCTCCATAGGCTTCTAAGGGATTGAAACTTGCCAGCCCAGAAAAGGTATTAAAGACTCCAATGCACAATAATATTGTTTATTATAAGTGCACGCTGCTGTTCTGTCATCTGCCGCTTTAAATGCTCGAGATCAAGGTTATATTAGGCATTATATAAGGTGATATATAAAAATATTTATTTAAGGTGATTAGCTTTTAAAATACAATATAAAAAATATTTATGAAAATAAAGTGTTTTAAGAAGAGAACCCATACGTTGTGATGCATGCATAAGAGTTGTTTATGACACATGCTCCTATGAAGGGAATTTCACACCTGTTCTTTTTCAAACAAGGTTAAACAAACCTGAACTCTTTTGCCCGTATTTGTCAAGATCATTTTGATATGGACTCGAACCAGGGTATAAAACGTGTTGCTCTATGAAGCTTGAGGGACTGAGGTGAGAATTGTGGTATGTTTGAGGTGTCTGTTCAAACATATTCCCATTTATGAAGTTGATGGATTTTTTGAGCAGAATAGGAAATGAGGAAGGCAATATATATTTATTGAAAACTTAAATAGGTTTTGTACCATTTGATAAGGTTATGGTGTCCACCGGAACTTTTTATTTAATTTAAAAATTATATCATGGCTTTGTCTTTTATTTGAGATTTCAGGTTTCACATGACCAATGGTGTATATGTAAATTCTGTCTCACCAAACTGCTGTGCCCTGGTTCTTTCTGCAGGTCTTTTATCTCTCTCATTATAGGTCTTTGGCTGCCATGTTTGTGACTAGGGTTACTTTTGGCCTCTTGGCCCTGCTGGTCTTCTCCGCCGAGGGGAAGGTAAAAGACATAATTATACATGCACATATGTATATAGTACTCTGAAAATGATGCATGCAATTTCTTCATATACTAATTCATGTAATATTGAAGAATGTAATATGCTTTGACTTCCCTTAATGTTTAATATTTATTTTCCATGTCCGTGTTGTGTGTGGTGTTCTGGCTTAACTCACATTCAGCCTGGTAAGTCAAATATTGTAAATATGAGATTGTAAAAAAACTTTGAGCTGAAACATTAAATAATTCAGCAAAGACACCGTTTCTACATGATGAATAACTGAAGTAATGGTGAATGTGTTTATGTGTTTTTATAATAGTCGAGGACAAGTCTGCTGAGCTGTCTGTGTCTGAACTGCTGCACAGAGCCAACAGAGGCATTGGTATATACGCACTCACCACTTACTCACCAATAGACATTAATATGTTGCAATTGTCCTTCATTAAAAAGTCCCAAATTAACTGTTTATGTGTTAGTTCCTGAACCTGATGAGCCCAAGCTAATGGATGACATTGCTGTGAATGAGAAAAATGCTGATCCCTGCACCTCCTACGGCTGCCTCTGGTCCAAATACAGCGACGGCAAGATTTATGTACCTTACGTCATCGCCAACCACTACTGTAAGTCACTAATATTATGATTTATGTTTTTGTAGGCCAAATTCATAAAAGTACCCTTTGCATGCTGCTGAGATTTAATGAAAGGATGTAACTCTCCACAGTAGCAAACTCTGACCTCTTTGCCCTTTCAGCTTCCCGTGAGCTGGAGATCATCCAGCGTGGTCTGGACTCTTTCTCCTACAGCACTTGTATCCGCTTCTTCCCCCGCAGCAATGAGAGAGACTATATTAGCATTGAGTCTCGCAGTGGGTACATAACACAACTAAAACCACAATCAGAAAAACCAACACAGAAATAGTTTCAAGATAAGGCAGAGACAAGGCGAAGACTACACAAAACTCTGAATGAATTACCATCAACATGTAATTTGTGATGAAAAGTAAATGAAGATGATGAAGAGATGAAGATAATATCTAAGATGCTCAAAAGTCTTACAATTTATGGATCTCTGTCTCACAGATGCTACTCGTACGTTGGTCGTCAGGGTTATGCCCAGACTGTGTCTCTGGCCCGTAATGGCTGTCTTTACCACAGCACTGTGCAACATGAGCTGCTCCACGCTCTTGGCTTCAACCATGAACAGACCCGCAGTGACCGTGACAATCACATCCAAGTCGTCTGGGAGAACATCAGTGATGGTATTGTTTTTGTTGAAAGAAGAATACATGTATATAGTGTTGTTAGGTTAGTTTATTTAATACAATAGAGGTCCATGTGTAAAAGTTGTGTTTGCTCATCAGACATGAAGTACAACTTCGACAAAATCAACACCCTGAACCAAGGAACTCCCTACGACTACAGCTCTGTGATGCAGTACGAGAGGTGAGTGAGCTCAAGAGGAGATGACGTTTCTTTCAGTGTTCCAGATTATAATCTAACGGCATCTATGCCACTTGCTCTATCAGATATGCTTTCTCCAAGAATGGCCTTCCCACCATGATTCCCATTCCCAACAATAATGTTGCACTGGGCACATCTACTGAGATGAGCCAGAATGACATCATCAGAATCAACAGGCTCTACCAGTGCTGTGAGTGTAACGACACAAACAATTATTTACTCTCCTTCTCATTTTGGAACTCATGCTTGCAAAAGAACAAAAAAATTACACATTACATTTGGTGGAAGTTTGGACGTTTTAAAACATGACCAAAATGTCGTTAATTCACATTAAAATGTTCCGTTTTTTATTAACATATTTAAATGTAAAGCTTAATTAAATGAAATTTGTAATTAAATAGATTTTTCTCATTCATAGGAGCAACAGAACTTGCCTTCAGCACCCAGATCTGCAGCCCAAACTACAACAACAATACTTCACTCAAGTTTCATGGATTGTGTTGATTACTTGAATCACCAATAAATTTTCAATCAAAGAGAACATCAAAGCCAGTTGATTTTTTAAGACTCTGCATGGCCTGACTGACTGTGTGACAAAAGGGACAATTCACACTGATTTAATAATTATCAAACAGTGTTAATATTTCATTTTCTGATGTCTTCTATAGTTTGCTATTTTAAAAATGACAATGTAAAGAAAACAACAATTTTAATAGTTATATTTTATTTAATTGACGTGGGAACATTTTACAGTTTCCAAAAGTTCAGTAGGCCTACCATATTCCTAAATTTAAAGTATTACATGGATTTTTGAAGCTGATGGGTCAAATTTGGCTGAAAATGTCATGCTTATGTCTGTAAACACCTTTCCATCCCTTGTTACTGTCTGCGGAATCACCCATTGTCAAAATAAATAAACTTCAATGCTGTTGCACTTATTAACTAGCTTGTCATATTCATATCAAAAGCATAATTGAGAGTGTGTTTTGTTTTTATACAACAGTATACAATTTTACATCAATAAACAATAAATAATTTATTGAATAAATTATTCCCACCCACTTTTACAACCACTTTAAAAAACATTAAAAGTGGTTGTGACCAGAGATATGGATTCTGGCCTCATAAATATCACTGGGGGTGACAATTTTGAGAATTTCTTCTTTTATATTTTTTCCCCCAAATTAGATTTGAGTTGAGAACTACAGATTTGACTAAAAATGTTTGTTGGCTACAGTCAGAAATCTATCACAGTCATGGTATTTTGTCTTATGATGTTTAAAAAGTATTTGTACAGTACAGTATTTATTCATTTATCAGTTTATCATGAGGGATGTAAATTGAAAAGGTTGATGTCAGAATCCAACGCCAGATTGACATTACTGTAATCTCCAACGTTGGACAGACGTTGTATTGTGGTTGAAAATGAAAATCGGGTTGACGTCAGAAACCAACATCAGTCAGGTTCTGACGTCAACCCAACTTTCATTTTCAACCAAAATGCAACCCCTGCAACCAAATTCATCCCCTGACTGACGTCACTACTTTCTACTCAAGGACCTTGACAGAACTGTAGTGGAGAAAAAAGTACGACATTTGTCTTTCAAATGTAGTGAAGTTAAAGGAAAAAGTAAAAAAAAAAAATACTCAAGTAAAGTGCAGATACTCAAAAAGTGTACTTAAGTACAGTACTCAAGTAAATGTCCTTTGTTACTGTCCACCTCAGGCGATAGGAAAAAAGCCTAGAAGCTACCATGCTCACCCGTTTCTGAAACGGGGACTCTGGTCCGAGCCACCGCTACAGGACTGCCCAGAGCCCCTTAGAGCAGAGCTACCTGCAGGGGAGATACAGTAGACATAGCCTCAGCTAAGTTCATAGCACTACATCTAGCAGCCAAACATGGCAATAGCTTCAAGGCAACTCCAAATATAACCCAACCAGACCTGAACACAAGCCTAAGGGAGCAGCATACCAAAGGGAGGAAGAATTCTTCAGCTTGCAAGAATATCCAGACTAAATGAGCCGGAGAGAATGGGACGCTAAACGGGATACAAACCATTCTGCAAACCCCCACTCTGACCTTCAAGTAGCCATGCTTCACTACCCAATATGACAGTTTGGGGAAGATGACAAATGAGAGAGTGGAAGTTCTTCATTTTGGATCGGAAAATGAATGCATCACAAAGAAAGCATTAAGCTCCATCCAGAGCCGAACGCATTCTGTGCAAATGCTTAATTGAGGCTCAGATCAATGATGCCTACAATCAGTCAGTTTAAAAAATAAACACAAAACCTGTACTAATTGAAAGAAAACAAGTTGTCAAAAGATTGAATTCAAGATTTTGTGATAATAAAGCACAACGAGAGATTTATAGGCTATTTTTTGTAGGCTAGTCATTTTTGATCAGGAACACCACAAGTCTAACAAGTGGGGTGTGTGTGTGTGTTAGGGGGGGATTCTTGATTCAAAAAGAATCAAAAACGAAGTCTGTAAGTTTTAGTCCAATACGATAACATTAACTAACATTTTCATGAAAAAGAAAATCCTCTCCAGATCAGAATGACCCAAACACAAAATAGGGGTTAAAAAACATCCATTATTTCTTGATTACTGTAATAAATATAAGATTTAATAAGAAAGGTAAACCATCAGCTCTGATAGATCATCAGGTTTGTGTCTGACGTGTGTTCTTATGAAGCAACAAATGAGGGAATTTCACACCTGTTTTCTTTCAAACAACGTGTCAGCATGTTCACTGTACCATTGGCATATCTATAAAGATTTATAGATACCGTCTAGGTTTAAACCCCACTTATGGCCATAGTGTTGCACTGGCTTTGGAAATCTAAGGTAAGAGAACTGGAACATTTCCCATGTCTATTCAAAGTCATTTATATTTTAGCAAATTATCACATTATTTGAGCACAAAAAGCACAGGTTTATAATGATCATACAGTATATAATTAAAATTAAGATGAAAATGTTTGGTGACCCATTTTATCAGATATTCTCGTTGCATCTTCCTTGTGGGTCTAAAGTATTACAGTACTACATAAGTAATCAGAAGTTCTCTTACGAGAGTATCTCTCGTACTGCGTAATATCTTACGCTATGGGGAAAACCTCTTTTCCTCGAGAAATTGAAGCCAAAAATTATCCTTAATTTTTAATCAATGTAAAACGCTTTGCGGCAGCATGCAGACATAGGCGAGGCGGCTCGTGCGCCTATTGGCTGCCCTGCGGCAAAAGCAGCAGCCTATCGAGAGCGGCTCTGCGTGACGTCTTGACCAATGGGGTCACTTCGCGCCCATTTCGTCACGTCCCGCCAGAAAGGGCGTGGTCTCGCCCTATATAAGCAGGTCGATAGCTGATACAAACTGATTTTCATCTCTTCAGCGAAGCTCACGCACCGCTGGATCCAGAGTGAGAAGCCGTGCCGTCGACGCAAGCCTTCAGCGGGACGAGCCCTTGAGCCTGAAGTCGCTGGCCTTCACCTCGCCGCCTTCAGCCGCCGTACCTGCTGCGCTTTCCGGCGTACTATATATCCTTTACTCTGCTCTGTGTGTATGTGTGTGTGTGTGCTCGCCCCGCGACTCACACGTCTATCGTCTAAAAGAACCATGTCTTTTTAAAGATGCCATCCTCCTGTGGCTCGTGCCGAGCCACACTCAGCGACGGGGACCGCCATGTGATGCGTTTCCTGCCTGTGAGAGGATCATGCAGCTCTCGTGCTCGCCCTCACTGCGAGCTATTGCCTACGGTGACTCTGAGGACTCGCCTGGCATCCTTCAGCGAGACTGCACTTCCACCCGCTACAGTGCCGCGCCGCAAAGCGCCGTACTCAGTGGGTCCCCGAGCCTTCTCCAGCCCGTGAAAGCTCGCCGGTTCGCCCGCCAGCTTCACCAGCTTCACTCGAGTCGCTCATTGACGGATAACGGCCGCCGCTTCCGCCATTAATGACGACGAGATAGCTGCGTCTGTAGAGGAGACCTGCTGCTCTATCCTGGCGTCGGACAGTGAGGACTGGGCGAGCTCTGTGGACCTCCCCCTTCTGTCCGTGAGTCGTCAGGGAAACGGGCCAGCATCAAGACCGCGAGCCCTAAAACCGCGGCTAGCTTTCTTTATGTTATAAGAAATCTACCCCGCCCCCCATGGGCCTGCGTCACCGGCAAAATGAGGAAAGAGTGTGCGCCGAGGCCGGACTAATCTCCATTTCTCAATCATTTCTCAGCTCCTCTTAGTTTGAGCGGCTGAAAATGTCAATATTGCAGCAATGAGCCTGTTGTATAACACGCACACCTGCAAACAAACGCCGACACACACAAAACTGTGATGAGACTCTCTTATCTGCTTGCGCTAATGTAGTTCTCCCCTGTGGCTCAGTAGCGGAACACAAAGCCTTCGTGCGAGAGACTCGTGTTTGATCCCGGCTCTCGCAGCAGATAAAAATTTAGTCTCGCCGAGGCCAGACTTCCACCGAAACTTTTCGCTCGTTCAGTTCCAGAAAATGCGACTGTTCCAGTGTATTTTGCAGTAAATAAGCCGGTACCACGGCCCGCTTGCCTGCACATAAATGCCGTTTCCACGGCGACCCAGAAAAATCATATAAGCATTGTATTTTCTGGTTTTCCGGCCACAGCCGATGGTGTTATGAGTGTAATAAAATGCCCACAGCCCAGTGTTCATTTGAACACACAAACACAGCCCGCCACGGTACAGGGCTCGCACAAATGAAATCGACGCATGTCAATTGTGCATTAAATGTAGTGGATGTGCCCACAACCCAGTGCCCACAAACACTACCACGGTTTCTGTAAAACGAAACCAACACAGGTCTTCCTAGCCTCCTAGGAAATCGACGGTGTTTCAGTCTTGCCGCGGCCAGACTTCCACCGAAATTTTTCGCTCGTTCAGTTCCAGAAGATGCGACTGTTCCAGTGTATTTTGCTGTAAGCAATCCAGTACCACGGCCCGCTTGCCTGCACACAAATGTTGTTTCCACGGCGACCCAGATAAATCACATAAGCAGTGTATTTTCTGGTGTTCCGGCCACAGCCGATGGTGTTATGAGTGTAATAAAAATGCCCACAACCCAGTGCTCATTTCTACACACAAACACAGCCCGCAAAAATGCAGGGCTCGCACAGACAAAATCGCCTCATGTCGATTGTGCACTAAACGTAGTGAATGTGCCCAGGTCTCAGTGCCCACAAACACTACACACCACATGTCCCACGGGTTCTGTAAAAACGAAACCAACACACATTCAGTCAGCTCAGGCCGACGGTGTTTTCAGTGCAGTAAATGTGCCCGCTGTCCCGCGCCCACATTCACTCACAGACATGTTAAGCCCCACGGCGCTCGCCCCGCTCTCTCTCCCTCAGCAAACTGCTATAAGGGATTTGAGCGCGGCCAGGCTGCCTGCCACGATCGGCGCGCCCCCCGCCTCACAAACTGTAAACACAGTGTCTGCGTTACAGCACGCCGGAGCTCCCTTGCCGTCACTATGTCACGGCCAGAGCCCAGATCTCATTCTACCCCTAGCTATTCACGCGAAAGCGTGGGCACAGCTTCCCGGGGTATCAGAATGGGTGCTGAACACTATAAACACAGTGTCTGCGTTACAGCACGCAGGAGCTCCCTTGCCATCACTATGTCACGGGCCGGAGCCCAGATCTCATTCTACTTCTAGCTATTCACGCGAAAGTGTGGGCACAGCTTCCTGGGGTATCAGAATGGGTGCTGAACACTATAAACACAGTGTCTGCGTTACAGCACGCAGGAGCTCCCTTGCCATCACTATGTCACGGGCCGGAGCCCAGATCTCATTCTACTTCTAGCTATTCACGCGAAAGTGTGGGCACAGCTTCCTGGGGTATCAGAATGGGTGCTGAACACTATAAAAAGAGGCTATCTGCTACAGTTCGCTCGACGCCGTTACACGGCGCCCGTCAAATCCATGGTGAAAACAGAAGTAGCACATTTACATCGAACCGAGATAGCGAAACTACTGAGCAAAGGTGCTATAGAACCTTTATCTCAGGCTCAGAGCGAAGGGGGCCTATACAGCAGATATTTTCTGGTACCGAAAAAAGATTTTAGATCTGCGACAGCTGAACAGAGCACTTGTGAAGCGCCAGTTCAAAATGCTTACAACCAGGAAAATCCTCACGCAAGTTCGCCAAGAGGACTGGTTTATGTCAATAGATCTGAAAGACGCCTATTTCCGAATACAAATAGCGTCCCATCACAGGCGATTCTTGATATTCGCCTTCGAGGACCAGGCATATCAATACACAGTCCTGCCGTTCGGCCTGTCCCCAGCACCCCGTACATTCACAAAGTGCATAGACGTGGCTCTCGCACCCCTGAGACTTCGGGGCATGCGAGTTTTGAACTACTTGGACGATTGGCTGATTCTAGCTCGATCACACTCAGAGCTCATAGAACACAGGGCCACATTACTCGAACACCTCGAGAATCTGGGCCTCACAGTCAATTGGGCAAAAAGCTCGCTGTCTCCCAGTCAGAAAATTTCTTTTCTGGGAACAGTGCTGGACTCGCTATCCATGACAGCACGCCTGTCACCGGAGCGCGGACTAGACATTCAGCGTGTCGCGAAATCCTTCCGCTACGGCTCTATAGTCCCGTTTAAAAGGTTTCAGAAAATGCTGGGCCTAATGACCTCAGCAGCCTCTGTACTCCAGCTGGGCCTGCTTCGCATACACCCACTGCAGATGTGGCTGAAAGCGCGAGTTCCGCCCCGGGAATGGACCACTGGTCTGTTTCGCCTCAGGGTCGATCTAAAGTGCGTTTCAGCTCTGGAACCTTGGAAAGTAACCGACTGGTATCAGTCAGGTGTGAGTCTGGGGACCTCCTCGAGTGTGAAGGTGGTGTCTACGGACGCCTCCACCTCGGGATGGGGAGCGCTGCTCGAGGGCAGACCGTTCGCTGGCCTGTGGTCAGAACGGGAAAAGCTCCTTCACATAAACTGCTTGGAAATGATAGCAGTCGACAAAGCGCTACGGTGCTTCTGTCCCCATATAAAAGGTCACCACGTCCTGGTCCGGTCGGACAACATGTCAGTGGTGGCACACATAAATCGCCAGGGCGGCGTCAGGTCACGAAACCTTTACAGGTTGACGGAACGCCTTCTGGTCTGGGCTCAGCACAACCTGCTCTCGCATGCGCATGTGCCTGGTCACCTGAATGTGGGACCAGACAGAGTGTCCAGAAACAATGTCCCAGCAGGGGAATGGTCGCTGCACCCGCAGACGATCCAACTGCTGTGGGAAATGTTCGGCAGAGCGCAGGTGGACCTGTTCGCGTCCCACGAAAACGCTCAGTGTCCGAACTTCTTCTCGAAGAGCAGGGATGCGCTGGCCCACGTGCTTTTCCCCCTGTCTCGCTCCTGCCTCAAGTGTTGGAACGAATCAGGGAAAACGGATGCCCAGTGCTGCTCGTGGCCCCGCTCTGGACAAACCAGACCTGGTTCCCAGTCCTGATGCAGCTGGCCAGCACTGCCCCGTGGCCTGTACCACTGAGGAGAGACCTCCTCTCTCAGGCAGGGGGCTCGATTTGGCATCCTCGCCCGGATCTGTGGTCCCTGCACGCATGGGCCATCAACGGGTACCCGCTAACCTCCCGGAGGGAGTGTTAAACACGATCACGCAGGCTAGAGCTCCGTCTACTCGACGGCTCTATTCCTCGAAATGGTCTGTGTTCTCTGCTTGGTGTCAAGCTCAGGGCTTTTCACCCGTAGACTGCGGGGTTACGAAAGTGCTTTCCTTCCTTCAAGAGCTGCTGGATAAGGGCAGAACCCCATCCACGCTCAAAGTATACGTGGCGGCCATAGCAACGTTTGCAAAACCGGCGTCTGGCCAGCCACTGGGGAAGAACGACTTAGTCGTGCGTTTCCTCAGGGGAGCTCGGAGATTGAACCCTCCCAGGCCCCCTTCAGTCCCGATGTGGGACCTTTCCACGGTGTTGAAAGCCATGAAAGGTGCCCCATTCGAGCCAATCCATTTGTCAGACATGAAACATCTGTCTTTCAAAACGGTGTTTCTCATGGCTCTCGCTTCAGTGAAGCGCGTAGGGGACTTACAAGCGCTTTCGGTAAGCGCGTCATGTATGGAGTTTGGGCCTAATGACTCAAAGGTCATACTCAAACCGGATTTCGTGTACGTGCCGAAATCCCTCAACACATCGTTCAGGGCCCAGGTGATTTCCCTGTCCGCCCTTCCGGTTCTCAATGAGGAGAAGGACGCGAGTCTCCTTTGCCCTGTCAGGGTACTAAGAGCTTATGTGTCCCGCTCGTCTGGTTTTAGACAGACTGAGCAGCTTTTCGTTTTGTTTGGCGGACGTTCTAAGGGACTTGCCGCATCAAAACAGAGCCTATCCAGATGGATAGTCGATGCCATAGCGCTGGCTTACACCTCTAAGGGCCTGCAGTGTCCCTTGGGTGTCAGAGCGCACTCCACGAGAGGCGTGGCCTCTTCGTGGGCATGGTCTAGCGGGATTACCCTGCAAGATATTTGTACGGCCGCGGGCTGGGCCTCGCCGTCTACATTTATAAAATACTATAACCTGGAGGTCCCCGCCTTACAAGCTAAGCTTTTGGCGGTCTAGAATTCAGTGCGATCTGCCCCGCTGTGTCGGCCCAGATGCTGAGTTTGGCCTGCATATCGCTCACTGACTGATACAGCCGCTCCACGAGTGTTGACACATGTATGGCCACCCAGTTTAGGCTGAAAGTGTTTTCACCCTGGCTGCGTGGTATACTATCTATATGATTAGCTCCTCTGGATGCTATTTTATAAGGAATGACGCTTCTAGCCCCTCTTCCTTCACTCTCTGTGAGTCTATGGGGATTATGCACTACATGCGCCCCGGGCCTCTGCCCTTGGGACTTTGGTGTTGGATCCCTGTTACACACGTGTTACACTGTGTTCCCCATAGCGTAAGATATTACGCAGTACGAGAGATACTCTCGTAAGAGAACGTACTTGGTTACTAACATAACCTCTGTTCTCTCTAGAGAGGGAACGAGTCTTGCGTACCTTGCCGTGCTTACAATACGATCTGGTTCGCTTCGGCGATGAAAACCAGTTTGTATCAGCTATCGACCTGCTTATATAGGGCGAGACCACGCCCTTTCTGGCGGGACGTGACGAAATGGGCGCGAAGTGCCCCCATTGGTCAAGATGTCACGCAGAGCCGCTCTCGATAGGCTGCTGCTTTTGCCGCAGGGCAGCCAATAGGCGCGCGAGCCGCCTCGCCTATGTCTGCATGCTGCCGCAAAGCGTTTTACATTGATTAAAAATTAAGGATAATTTTTGGCTTTAATTTCTCGAGGAAAAGAGGTTTTCCCCATAGCGTAAGATATTACGCAGTACTCATTCCCTCTCCAGAGAGAACAGAGGTTACGTTAGTAACCGAGTACGTTATGTTGAATATCAGTGTTATGCTGTTACTTTTTTTTTTAACAAACAGTGTTGTAATAATGTCCTGTTTAAAAGCCAAAGTAAATCCTTTGCTCTGACATAGGCCTATAATGGTATGAGCCCTGTGATGGACTAGCCACCTGTCCAGGGTGTTAATCTGCCTTTGCCCAGTGACCCTATATAGGATAAACGGGTATACAAAATGGATAGAAATTATAATATGTTGATAAATATTATTATAAGAACTGAACTGACCTTCAAATGAAGGTCAGTTCATTCAAGTGCATTCTGCCTAAACAGCTGTGCCCTGGTTCTTTCCACAGGTCTTTCGACACAATGTTTGTGGCCAAGGTGACTTTTGGCCTGTTGGCCCTGCTTCTCGTCTTCTCTGTTAGAGCTGAGGAGAGGGTAAGACACACACACACTCGTATTGCATTAGGCATTATGCCTGCATCTCTCTCACCGATACTAATTATTGTAATAATGAAGAATATAAAATTATGAGTTTTGTTCTTTTCCATGTGTGTGATGTTCTAGCATAACTCACATTCAGACCGGTAAGTCAAATACTCCAGAAGCTCTGACTGTAAATATGAGATTGTAAAGAGGCAATTCTGCAAATATTGAAAGTTTCTACATGATGAACTAATTTAAGTAATGGTTTGTTAGTGAATGTGTTGATGTGTTTTTATAATAGTCGAGGACAAGTCTGCTGAGCTGTCTGTGTCTGAACTGCTGCACAGAGCCAACAGAGGCATTGGTATATACGCACTCACCACTTACTCACCAATAGACATTAATATGTTGCAGTTGTCCTTCATTAAAAAGTCCCAAATTAACTGTTTATGTGTTAGTTCCTGAACCTGATGAGCCCAAGCTAATGGATGACATTGCTGTGAATGAGAAAAATGCTGATCCCTGCACCTCCTACGGCTGCTTCTGGTCCAAATACAGCGACGGCAAGATTTATGTACCTTACGTCATCGCCAACCACTACTGTAAGTCACTAATATTATGATTTATGTTTTTGTAGGCCAAATTCATAAAAGTACCCTTTGCATGCTGCTGAGATTTAATGAAAGGATGTAACTCTCCACAGTAGCAAACTCTGACCTCTTTGCCCTTTCAGCTTCCCGTGAGCTGGAGATCATCCAGCGTGGTCTGGACTCTTTCTCCTACAGCACTTGTATCCGCTTCTTCCCCCGCAGCAATGAGAGAGACTATATTAGCATTGAGTCTCGCAGTGGGTACATAACACAACTAAAACCACAATCAGAAAAACCAACACAGAAATAGTTTCAAGATAAGGCAGAGACAAGGCGAAGACTACACAAAACTCTGAATGAATTACCATCAACATGTAATTTGTGATGAAAAGTAAATGAAGATGATGAAGAGATGAAGATAATATCTAAGATGCTCAAAAATCTTACAATTTATGGATCTCTGTCTCACAGATGCTACTCGTACGTTGGTCGTCAGGGTTATGCCCAGACTGTGTCTCTGGCCCGTAATGGCTGCCTTTACCACAGCACTGTGCAACATGAGCTGCTCCACGCTCTTGGCTTCAACCATGAACAGACCCGCAGTGACCGTGACAATCACATCCAAGTCGTCTGGGAGAACATCAGTGATGGTATTGTTTTTGTTGAAAGAAGAATACATGTATATAGTGTTGTTAGGTTAGTTTATTTAATACAATAGATTTCTAAGTCCATGTGTAAAAGTTGTGTTTGCTCATCAGACATGAAGTACAACTTCGACAAAATCAACACCCTGAACCAAGGAACTCCCTACGACTACAGCTCTGTGATGCAGTACGTGAGGTGAGTGAGCTCAAGAGGAGATGACGTTTCTCTCAGTGTTCTAGATTATAATCTAACGGCATCTATGCCACTTGCTCTATCAGATATGTTTTCTCCAAGAATGGCCTTCCCACTATGATTCCCATTCCCAACAATAATGTTGCGCTGGGCACATCTACTGAGATGAGCCAGAATGACATCATCAGAATCAACAGGCTCTACCAGTGCTGTGAGTGACACATTGCTCTCAAAAGAATAGACCCCAACTATTTAGCGTTGGATGTATAAATTAGTGATGGCCAAAGATTGCATATATTATCATTGCATTGTCTAGCAAATCTTTGATGAAATATTACACTAAAATATTTTTACTAATGTACACATTACCTTTGTGAGTATTTATGTATAATTTTTTTATGTTTACCACCAAAATATGTAAGGGGAACTTCAAACTGACCTTTTGTGATCTACCCATCTTTTAGGAGCAGTGGAAGTGCATTCAGCACCCAGACATGAAGCATGAAGAGAAAACAATTCACCAAAGATCCAATGTCTCACGGATGGTGTTGACTACTGTGTTGAACTTTCATCATTCAATCAGATGTATTAAGGAAAATGATACACCAAATTAAAAGAATTTGAGTGAGTTTCTGTGAATAAATACATAATTCCCTGTTTAAAAAAAAAGAAAGTATATTAACAATTTAATTTAAATGTAATTTAATAATAATAAGGAGAGGAAGGAGCTCCATGTGACATTACTGGATTTGGCTAATGCATATGGTTCAGTGCCGCATGAGCTTCTTTGGGCAGCATTTGATTTTTTCAGAGTACCAATGTCAATAACAAATTTAGTGAAAGCCTATTTTGGAGATTTGCAATTTAGTTTCTCAACTCCAGAATTCAGCACTAAATGGCAATGCTTAGAGGTTGGAATAATGGCAGGACGCACCATTTCTCCACTGGCTTTTACCATGGCAATGGAAGTAATCATTAGGGCATCAAGATGGGTGGTAGGAGGAGAGCACTTGGCTTCTGGGATGCGACTACCACCAATCAGAGCATACATGGATGACATGACAACCATGAATGGAAGCTTTAGTGTTAAGTTCTGCCAGGAAGACTCAATTGCTACGTCACTTATTACCTTCTCATCTATCCAATCGTGTCTAATACTTGCGGTATAAAAGACCAGTACTTACACATGTTTGAGTTCGCAGATGCTGACGCTTTCATTCACCTCCATCCTCCCCACCACCACCAGGATGGTCCCCTCCATCCTCCCCACCACCACCAGGATGGTCCCTTCCTATACCTCACAGGGGGTCGGCTGCGCCCCTGCCTTCGTCTTCAGGCAGGAAATGCAGAGTCTGGACCCTCGGATTGCGAGCTATGGACGGGGCCTACGCCAAAGAACTTTATTGCTTGCTGGGCTATCAATAAATGTATTTATTGTTACAGTATTTATTCTCCCGAGTCTTTCTGGTAGAATTACTGCACTAATCGGTTATTGGGTAAGTTAACCGATAATATTGAATGGGCATGAATGCAATTTAAGCCCTCTAAATCAAGGAGCATCTCGACAGTTAAAGGAAAGGTAGTAGATAAAACATTCTTCATTAATGGTGAGGCAATACCAACAGTTTCTGAGAAGCCAGTGAAGAGTCTTGGGAGAGGGTACGATGGGGATCTAAAGGACACAGTTCGAGTGGGAGAAGTTAGACAAGCAGTGGAAGGGTTGAAGAGCATAAACAGCTGTACTCTACCAGGCAAACTAAAACTCTGGTGCTTTCAGTTTGGTCTACTGCCGAGGTTGCTGTGGCCACTGACTGTATGGATAAGCTGGAAGCGTTAATAAGTTCATACATTAGGAAATGGTTGGGAGTTCCATGCTGCCTCAGCAGAGTGGGACTTTATAGTAAAGGAATATTGCAGCTACCAGTCTCTGCTTTAACCGAGGAGTTTAAGTGCGCCAAGGTCAGACTGGAAATGAAATTTGTAGAGTCACGCGACAAATGTGTAAGGGAGGCAGCCCCTGTGTTAAAAACTGGTAGGAAGTGGTCAGCAAAGAAATCTGTGGTAGAGGCAAAGGCTGCCCTTCAAATTGGTGATATTGTGGGACAGGTACAGCATGGAAGAGGGGGTTTTGGGCTCAGTTTAGCTCCTCCTAAATGGCACAAGGCAGGTCCAGCTCAAAGGAGGAAGCTGGTAGTCAACGAGGTGCGAAAGCAGGAGGAGAGGATGAGGTGTATAAAGGCCATTTCCCAGGCCAAGCAGGGAGAGTGGATGAGATGGGAGAGTGTGGAACAATGCAAGATG
Organism: Rhinichthys klamathensis goyatoka; assembly: GCF_029890125.1. Classification (NCBI taxonomy): domain Eukaryota; kingdom Metazoa; phylum Chordata; class Actinopteri; order Cypriniformes; family Leuciscidae; genus Rhinichthys; species Rhinichthys klamathensis. The sequence continues at coordinate 242,477 of NW_026606885.1, forward strand.
GGCTGGCAAGACCTTTGGTCAATGGAAGAGAGTAGGATCAGTTTCCTTATCAGGTCAACATATGATGTTCTTGTTACGTGGACGAAAGGAGATGAACCCAAAACAGACAGAGTGCAACGAACAGGGGGTTTATTGGAACAAAACAGGAAAACAAAACCCACGAGGGGGCAAAACACAACTAGGACAAGGAATGGAAGGCTGATTAGACTAGACAATGACTGAACAATAAACTGACAATACTTCAAATAAACGTTCACAAAGACAAGACTCTACACTAAGTACTCACGAGTAAGGAAAGGCAAGGTATAGCAACATAGACAGATTCGACAACATTCAGCATACGTTAGACAATGAACCGACACAAGACAGCAAACACAAGGGGATTAAATACCAAGAAACTAACGAGGGGAACAGGTGACGCTAACAAGGCAATCATGACTAAACACGGATAACAAGGGGGCGGGGTTACAAGACGAGACAACATAAGCACATGGCCAAACAATTGGCCATGCGCTTGTACACAAAACATTGGTTCTGTCATGATCCTGCCACAAGACTAGGAATAATCAATAACATGTTGGCAGAATCATGACAGAACCCCCACTTTAAGGAGCGGCTTCCAGACGCTCCTCAAAGAGACACTAAGCACAAGACAAGACGGAACGAGACATAGACAAAAACCAACAAAACATGGAAAACACTAATAACGGCATACATGAATAAACAATAACAGGGTTGGGATGGAACAATAAAAACATCAAGCATGGCAGGGGAGGTGGAGGAATAACAGAGTTCATGGGGGGTGGTCCAGGGAGGACGGGTGTGCTGGGGTTCTTAGGTCCATGGGGTAATGGCAAGGAACGAGGAATCCGGGCAGGCTTGGAGGAAGACACACGAGGATGGGACTTGGGCGAAACAGTCCGGGGTTTTGTGGTGACAAGGGGAACAGTCCGGGGACCAGTGGCGACAGGGGGAACAGTACGGGGACAAATGGCGACAGGGACGAACGGGGAAACAGTCCGGGGAAGAGACGTGACAGAGGAGACAGGGGAAACAAACGGATGACCGGAGACAGCGGGGACTGCAGCAGGTAGTGGAACGGAGACAAGGGGATTATCAGGCGGTAGGGGGGTGGGAACAGGAACAGAGCTCCCAGAGGTAGACCCAGAATCAACGCTTCAGAACTCCGATTCGGTGACCGCCATAGGCACTGAAACTGTACCCTCAGCGGCAGGCTCGGGTGCAGCGCTCTCGGCGGCAGGCTCGGGTGCAGCGCTCTCGGCGGCAGGCTCGGGTGCAGCGCTCTCGGCGGCAGGCTCGGGTGCAGCGCTCTCGGCGGCAGGCTCGGGTGCAGCGCTCTCGGCGGCAGGCTCGGGTGCAGCGCTCTCGGCGGCAGGCTCGGGTGCAGCGCTCTCGGCGGCAGGCTCGGGTGCAGCGCTCTCGGCGGCAGGCTCGGGTGCAGCGCTCTCGGCGGCAGGCTCGGGTGCAGCGCTCTCGGCGGCAGGCTCGGGTGCAGCGCTCTCGGCGGCAGGCTCGGGTGCAGCGCTCTCGGCGGCAGGCTCGGGTGCAGCGCTCTCGGCGGCAGGCTCGGGTGCAGCGCTCTCGGCGGCAGGCTCGGGTGCAGCGCTCTCGGCGGCAGGCTCGGGTGCAGCGCTCTCGGCGGCAGGCTCGGGTGCACCGCTCTCGGCGGCAGGCTCGGGTGCAGCGCTCTCGGCGGCAGGCTCGGGTGCAGCGCTCTCGGCGGCAGGCTCGGGTGCAGCGCTCTCGGCGGCAGGCTCGGGAACTGAGGGCGAGACAGGACGGACAGGGACTTCGAGGATCTTGGCTAGACACGACAAATACTCAGACAGGGTCCTGGCAGCTATGATGACAGGCATCTCATGTTAAGACGAAACAGACTGTAAAACTGCATCAGCCGCTCGATCGGCCGCGGCTCTCACGGCAGGCTTCACTGGAGGCTTGGGCGGTTCGGACGCAGTCTTCACTGGAGGCTTAGGCTGTTCGCCGGCAGGCTTCACTGGAGGCTTGGGCTGTTCAGACGCTGGCTTCACTGGAGCAGACCTCGCCCTCTCAACCGCGGGCTCAGGAATCACGCTTCCAGCAGCAGACACAGGACAAGCGCTCACAGATGCCGCCTCAGAAACAGTGGTCACAGCTGCAGACTTCGGAACAGTGCCTAGAGCTGCAGCTTCCGGAACAGCGGTGGCGGCTGCAGATACAGGAACAGCACCTACTGTTGCAGCTTCATTAAAAACACTCGCGGCAGCAGACTCAGGAGAAGACGGCGATGGGGAACAGGAAGCTCCCTTCTTTCTCCTCTTCTTCTTTGGCCGCGGGACAATGGTCACAGCAAGGCTCGCGACCGGCTGGCCGGGCTCAACGGAAGACGAAACGGGAACAGGGAAGACCACTTCTGGTTGGGTGAGCTCAGATGACGATGACTCCGAGGGGGAATCCCAAGAAACCCGTCTCCCTCGTTTACCACGGAGGTCAGCGTGTGTGGAAGACGCCTCTGGAGTCGAAACGAGGTGAGCCTGGTTCTCCTTCGTGACCACCGCTAATATGCGACCCTCCGGGATCACTGGCAGCGCGGTAGAAGTAGGTCTCGTGGAAGGAGCCTGCACCTCTTCCCGAGAAAAACGATCCCAGAGTTGGGCGTAGTTCCTCAGGATCCACTCACCCTGGGGAGGCAAAGGAAGCTCGCCCCTCTCACTGTTGGTGGGAGCCGACAACCAGCATTGTCTTCGGAACTCCGACTGTCGCTTGAGCAGGGAGGACACACTGTCTGCTGGGTTCAGTTTTGGTCGGTTCATTCTGTTACGTGGACGAAAGGAGATGAACCCAAAACAGACAGAGTGCAACGAACAGGGGGTTTATTGGAACAAAACAGGAAAACAAAACCCACGAGGGGGCAAAACACAACTAGGACAAGGAATGGAAGGCTGACTAGACTAGACAATGACCAATAAACTGACAATACTTCAAATAAACGTTCACAAAGACAAGACTCTACACTAAGTACTCACGAGTAAGGAAAGGCAAGGTATAGCAACATAGACAGATTCGACAACATTCAGCATACGTTAGGCAATGAACCGACACAAGACAGCAAACACAAGGGGATTAAATACCAAGAAACTAACGAGGGGAACAGGTGACGCTAACAAGGCAATCATGACTAAACACGGATAACAAGGGGGCGGGGTTACAAGACGAGACAACACAAGCACATGGCCAAACAATTGGCCATGCCCTTGTACACAAAACATAGGTTCTGTCATGATCCTGCCACAAGACTAGGAATAATCAATAACATGATGGCAGAATCATGACAGTTCTCCCATCACCACAGAACCTAAACCTCTGGGTAGGAGAGGATCCCTCTTGTCCTTTGTGTTCATCACCTGCCACATTAAGGCACATTTTGACAGGATGTAAGGTGGCTCTTAGCCAAGGTCGGTTTACTTGGCGCCATGACCAAGTACTGCGATGTTTGGCTTTAGCATTGGAAGGCAAGCGCAACATGACCAATAAGTTGCGACCTGTTCTAGCAGAACATTACACACAGAAGACAATATTCCTCCGCCCAGGCGAGCAACCACGAAGAAAAGGTGTTAAAACCAATTGTCGCCCAGGACAACTGGAAGCTGCTAGGGACTGGAAGATGCTGGCTGATCTTGATCAACGGCTTATTTTTCCACCTGAGATTGCCACCACTAACCTCCGACCAGATATTGTTTTGTGGTCTGGATCAGCAGGCATTGTTCAACTGATAGTCAAGTCAAGTCAAGTCACCTTTATTTATATAGCGCTTTTTACAATACAGATTGTATCAAAGCGCTTCACAGTGATAACATGAAAACAATATAACAAAAACAATATAACAATATAACAAAGTTTGTTTCTAAAAGAAATTGCGTCAACGTCCACCTTAAGTAAGGCAGATCAATAATATTATTGAATATTAAATGTTAAATGTCCCCAACTAAGCAAGCCAAAAGCCAAGGCAACAGTGGCAAGGAACCAAAACTCCATCAGGTGACAGAATGGAGAAAAAAACCTTGGGAGAAACCAGACTCAGTCGGGGGGCCAGTTCTCCTCTGGCCAACGAAGGAACAGTGCATGATTCGGGCAGCATTACAAGTCAGATTGGATCGGAACATTGATAGAGTTAACAGTGCCATGGGAGGATGCTGTAGATAATGCATATGAGAGGAAGAAACTGCGGTATGCTCATCTGGCCACTGAAGCAGAACAGCGAGGATGGAGAGTCCAGGTTTATCCAGTGGAAGTGGGTTGTCGAGGATTTGTGGCACACTCTACAACCCGGTTCCTCAGAGACGTCGGGTTCAGTGGCCAAGAGTTGCGTCGCACAGTAAAGAACTTATCTGAAGCAGCAGAGAGGAGCAGCAACTGGCTGTGGTTGAGACGGAAAGATTCTGGCTGGCTGTGACAGGCCGCCACGCTACGGTTTAGAAGAATTCTTGAAAAACTCGAAGAGTTTGTTGGTTTATTTGTACACTCACCGGCCACTTTATTAGGTACCCCATGCTAGTAACGGGTTGGACCCCCTTTTGCCTTCAGAACTGCCTCAATTCTTCGTGGCATAGATTCAACAAGGTGCTGGAAGCATTCCTCAGGGAGTTTGTTCCATATTGACATGATGGCATCACACAGTTGCCGCAGATTTGTCGGCTGCACATCCATGATGCGAATCTCCCGTTCCACCACATCCCAAAGATGCTCTATTGGGTTGAGATCTGGTGACTGTGGAGGCCATTTTAGTACAGTGAACTCATTGTCATGTTCAAGAAACCAATTTGAAATGATTAGAGCTTTGTGACATGGTGGAAGTAGCCATCAGAGGATGGGTACATGGTGGCCATAAAGGGATGGACATGGTCAGAAACAATGCTCAGGTAGGCCGTGGCATTTAAACGATGCCCAATTGGCACTAAGGGGCCTAAAGTGTGCCAGGAAAACATCCCCCACACCATTACACCACCACCACCAGCCTGCACAGTGGTAACAAGGCATGATGGTTCCATGTTCTCATTCTGTTTACGCCAAATTCTGACTCTAACATCTGAATGTCTCAACAGAAATCGAGACTCATCAGACCAGGCAACATTTTTCCAGTCTTCAACTGTTCAATTTTGGTGAGCTCTTGCAAATTGTAGCCTCTTTTTCCTATTTGTAGTGGAGATGAGTGGTACCCGGTGGAGTCTTCTGCTGTTGTAGCCCATCCGCCTCAAGGTTGTGCGTGTTGTGGCTTCACAAATGCTTTGCTGCATACCTCGGTTGTAACGAGTGGTTATTTCAGTCACTGTTGCCCTTCTATCAGCTCGAACCAGTCTGGCCATTCTCCTCTGACCTCTGGCTTCAACAAGGCATTTCCGCCCACAGAACTGCCGCTCACTGGATGTTTTTTCTTTTTCGGACCATTCTCTGTAAACCCTAGAGATGGTTGTGCGTGAAAATCCCAGTAGATTAGCAGTTTCTGAAATACTCAGACCAGCCCTTCTGGCACCAACAATCATGCCACGTTCAAAGTCACTCAAATCAACTTTCTTCCCCATACTGATGCTTGGTTTGAACTGCAGGAGATTGTCTTGACCATGTCTACATGCCTAAATGCACTGAGTTGCCGCCATGTGATTGGCTGCTTAGAAATTAAGTGTTAACGAGCAGTTGGACAGGTGTACCTAATAAAGTGGCCGGTGAGTGTATAGTTTGCATAGTAATTACAGTTATTACGTTCCTGTGTATATTGTGTGAATGAGGGTTGTTGTTTGGCAGATATTGTGTTTTGCGGTAGGTAGAATGCCATACGGAACCGTTGCCACTGAAACTACTTTAAAGAAGACAGTGGGGCTCGACAGCCTTAGTCAAACGGGTTGGCGCGTATGGTTGGGTTGCGGAGAGATTGTGAGGTTACATGTGAACTACGAGGAAGGAGCAATCTCAGCAGCAGGAGGGATGTAAAGGTCAGTAAGCTGGGCTGAGTTGAATGGGGGACGGAGGGGGGTGACTCTGGGACGCCAGAGTCACTGTCGAGCCCTCTTGAGGTGTCGTGGGCTAGTCGACGAAACACTGAAGACGGAAGGTGCCCACTTGAAGACCCTAGAGATGTCCCCTACTCGGCTCAATCCAGACGGTTGTCGTGCTGGGCCACTGGGGAGACCACACTGTAGTTACAGCCGTTGTGTGTACTGACACGCCAAGTACACTGCATCTGTTAACGCCGGACAGAAGGAGATTCACATCACCATATGGAAAGAAGTGTAAATGGATGGAGAGATGGAGAGAGAGAAGCGTAGGTTACTGTAAAACTACGTCTTAGTTTGTGCTTATCTTGGCGAAAGCCAAGAACAAATCAGCATGAGGTTTAACATCTACTCTCGTGTAATGGAAATCATAAAGTATAATAAAGTACATTTTCTTTTGTTCTTTAGTCTATATACATTTGCTCAAATAAACTGAAAGCATAATTAAACAAAACTCATAATTCTTAATTCTTCAACATTGTTCTGAAGAAGCTGATTGATCCTGACTCAAGGTCAGTGAATATGATGATCATTAATCATTGTCATTGATGTGATGCATGGTTTCCTGCCCAGACTCTTTCAAGAAGCTATTTCAAAGTTTTAAAAACTGAGAGGCAGAATTATCTCACTGTATCATAAATATTTTTTCAAAAAAGGGGCCCTTTCTTCTTATTATTATTATTATTGGTATTCTTAGTCGCTATAATGAACTATTGACATCCATGGCATGAAATAATATTTTTATGGTCATAAATAAAGACAACAGCGAAACAGAAAACAAATGCTACATTTCTAAAAATTAATTTCACTTGCAAATAATTGTATAAATAAAATGACAAGTTAAGTTAAATATGTTATAAATTTTCTCCACCTATCAAGCCTTAAGATTATGCTATTATCACCAAATATAGGATTTGATCTTTTTGTCAACTTGATTTCTTTTAGAGTTTGAATACACCTTCTGGTGCTACTTGGACACGTCATCAGTGAAGAACCCGGGGTCATAGGTTGTTTTGGGTCTTTAATCTTCATACACCCTCACCCGGGCGACCCAGCCGGGGGTGATCAGTCCCCGGCTTGTGTCCAAGTGGCATGTTGCTCCACGTGTCCCCCCTACGGATCCACAGCCACCGAGAAGCCCTCTCTGCGGCCTCTAAGATGTTTGTGGTGGCTTTCTTCAACTGTAGTCCTTTCACTCCAAGGAGTTTGAGGGTTCGCAGCAGTGAGCGGCCAGCGAAACCCCGGCACCCGACCTCGACTGGCTCGCAGCGAGCTTTCCAGCCGTTGTTACGGCACTCCGACCTGAGCTCTGCATACTTAGCCCTCTTGCGCTCGTGGGCCTCTTCAATATGGTCTTCCCAGGGGACAGTTTGTTCCAGGATGATCACTTGCTTAGTAGATTCAGATGTTAACACCATGTCCGGGCGGAGAGAAGTGGCTGTGATGTTGCCTGGAAACTTAAGCTCTCTTCCAAGGTCGACTTGAAGCTGCCAATCACGAGCAGTGGAGAGGAGTCATCCATCCAAGCCCTGCAGGACAACTTCATCCCTCGCTGGCAGGGCTTACACGTCCTCTGGTCAGGCAGGCTCCGCCCTCCATTCGATGGCGGTCCTCCAGATGTTCCAAGCCAAGCTTCTCCGGTCCATGGACGAGTCTGGACCAGACCCAGAAGCTTTTCGCGACGTCCGTAGCGCTACAGACCTGGCCCTACGTGCCACAAAAGCCACCGCGAGGGCCATTGCAAGGGCCATGGCCAGTTTAGTGGTGCTGGAGCGCCCCTTATGGTTAAACTTGACGGAGATCAAGGACACGGATAGAACCGCCTTCCTTGACTCACCTATTTCCTTCACTGGTCTCTTCAATGGACCCTCCATCCCCAAACGGTTCAAATGATCTGGGATGTTTTCTGGCGGGCAGAGGTCGACCTCTTCTTCTCCGAAGACAACTCTCACTGCCCAATATTTTTCTCGAAGGACAGGGATGCGCTGGCCCATGAATGGCTCAGCCTTCCCCTGTATCCTTTTCCTCCGGTCACGCTCCTCCCTCAGGTCATAAAAAGGATCAGGGAGGGCAGACACACAGTCCTACTTGTGGCCCCCCTCTGGCGGAACCAGCCTTGGTTCCCTGAGTTGACTTAGCTGCTCACAGCGGCCCTGTGGCCAATACCCCTGAGGGAAGACCTTCTTTCCCAGGCGAACAGGACAATTTGGCACCCCCGTCCCAAACTATGGGCCCTTCATGTGTGGCTTCTTGACAGGAGCTTGCGGACCTCCCAGCGAGAGTCCTGAGCACAATCAACTAGGTTAGAGCTCTGTCTCCGAGACCCCTCTATGCTCTTAAGTGGTCTGTGTTCTCCGGCTGGTGCTCAACCAGGAACCAGAACCCTACTTTATGTGAAGTATCTCTGATACTTTCATTTCTCCAAGAGCTGGTGGATGTGGGCCGTAGCCCATCCACGCTCAAAGTCTATGTGGAAGCCATCGCAGCCTTCCATTTTCCAGTGGCCAGTCAGGCGATAGGGAAAAGTGACATAATTGTCCGCTTCCTAAGGGGAGCAAGGAGACTTAACCCTCCACGCCCCCCTACAGTGCCCTCCTGGGACCTATCAACGGTCTTCAGGGCCCTCAAAGGGCCTCCATTCGAGCTGCTACAATCGGCCGAATTAAAACCTCTCTCGCTCAAAACTGCATTACTGCTAGTCTTAGCATCAGTCAGGGGCCAGGAATGCTTCTAGGGGACAGGAATGCCCCATAGGCATCAGAGCTCACTCCACTAGAGGCATGGCCTCCTCCTGGGCATGGTCTAGTGGAGTATCCATTGGAAATATAAAGGAAATAGAGACATCTTCAAAGTAGTCCATGTGACATCAGTGGGTTAGTTAGAATTTTTGAAGCATAGAAAATACATTTTGGTCCAAAAATAAACAAAAACTACAACTTTATTCAGCATTGTATTGTCTACCGGTTCTGTTGTCAATCCGCGTTCACGAGTCCGCAGTGACGCTGATGACGTAAGATGCTGCTGACGTGTATCTGGTGCGTCCGTGTATTTGGGTTCAAATAAATATGGCTGGGCAAAAAAATGCAAGTCTTCCTCTGTGTCGAAATCCTTAGACATGTTTGCAAAGATTGCTTTGTTTACAGCGTGCGTCTCCCTCAGACTGTGAACAAAGCTCTTTCGCACAAGATAACACGTCAGCAGCGTCTTACGTCATCAGCGTCACTGAACGCGGATTGACAACAGAACTGGAAGAGAATACAATGCTGAATAAAGTCATAGTTTTTGTTATTTTTGGACCAAAATGTATTTTCGATGCTTTAAAAAATTCTAACTAACCCACTGATGTCACATAGACTACTTTGAATGTCTCTATTTCCTTTCTGGACAAGGACAGTATACCGTGTATACATTTTCAATGGAGGGACAGAAAACTCTAAAACTGTGTTAATGACATAATTTTAATTTTTGGGTGAACTATCCCTTTAAGGGAGACCGTCAATCAATTTACCGTGTCCCATTATGTTGGTAAAACGTGATAGCCCTGTCCCAAATGGAACACTTTATATGCACTTTCGGTCTTGGGACTAACAATGGCTGTCGTGTGCCGTGCGCGTGTCCGTTAAGTCCATGAGACCGTAGGATGTCCCATTTGTCATTTTAGGTTTCAGATGGGTATTTGCGGACGATTTTGCGCCCTCGATGCACACTTTTGCCGAGCCAGCACTGAAGCGAGCTCCGCAGCAGACTTCTTCCTGACAGCCAAAGTGGCGTTACGTCACGAAGGTGCGGACTCAGAGGAAGACTGCGAGTGTTCATAAAGGCCCTGTCCCAAATGGCACATTCTGCATGTTCGGTCTTGTGGACAGACGGTAGAGATCCACTTTTGCGACACATCTCAATAAGATTTTTATAAACACAAGAAAAAATTGCGTATCGAGGGTGCAAATTGACAGCATAGGGGGTGCTCATTTTAGGTGCACCTAAAATGACAAATGGGACACCCTACGGTCTCACGTACTTAGCGGACACACGCACGCGGCAGCCATTGTAACGGTAGAGATTCACTTTTGCGACACGACCGTCGTGTGGTGTCGCGACGCCTCCCCACATTTGTACTTTAATGGGCGTTCCTCAAGTTTACCGCTATGGGCGTGGTTTTGAGCCAGCGGCCAGTCTAGAACAGAGGACCTGCGAGAGACTTCCCCCCGTCTCCATATGCTCTACTTCTATTGGATAGTCGCGTCGCGTTCAACGGAATTTATTTGCATAAAGATGGGCAGCGGCCAGCTTTTTGACGCGCAGCATTTTTGTTGCACTTTTGTCGCACTTCTGTCACGCCGCGCTTCGCTTTATTCCTATGGGTGATGTCACACGACTTTAACGCGCCCGCAAAGCATCCCGGGAAGGCGGCGCTTCATTTGGAAAAATGCTGCCCGTCAAAAAGCTGGCCGATGCCCATCTTTATGCAAATGAATTCCGTTGAACGCGACGCGACTATCCAATAGAAGTAGAGCATATGGAAGTAAGAGCTGGCTCAAAACCACGCCCATAGCGGTAAACTTGAGGAACGCCCATCAAAGTACAAATGTGGGGAGGCGTCGCGACACCACACGGCGGTCGTGTCGCAAAAGTGGATCTCTACCGTTACAATGGCTGCCGCGTGCGTGTGTCCGCTAAGTACGTGAGACCGTAGGGTGTCCCATTTGTCATTTTAGGTGCACCTAAAACGAGCACCCCCTATGCGGTCAATTTGTACCCTCGATGCGCAATTTTTTCTTGTTTTTATAAAAATCTTATTGAGACTATGGCTGTCCTCTTGATGATACTTCAGGTTGGTTTACCATTTTCCTAGAGAAATCCTCTTTCATGCTGTCAATAGAAAACCAATACACTGTTCTCAGATTCAAAATAATGAGTGATATTGTCACTACTTATATTTGAAAAATTATTCTTGCACAAAATAGGAGAAATCTACAATTAAATCCACTCTAGTATTTTGACACGTTTCGTTAAATTTCACACACCATCTGACGGGGTATTAAGGTTACGTGTTTAGATGATGTTTCTCCAGAAGAGCACACAACAGAGTATGAGGCAAGTGTTTTCCACTGTGTGAAAAACATTGTTCCACATAGTTCCGAAGAAATTGCAGAAAATTCATTTTAAAAAAATAAAATACACTGAGGTCACTTAAAGGTTGTATCAGCGATTTCAGGCCCAAACATAAATGATCACATTCATTTAATCTTTCCTAACGATCCGCTAGCTGCCCGCCCCATAAGCAGGCTGTCAAAAAAACGCGTCTCTGTAGGCAGCCTAGGCTCTGAGATCTGCACACAAAAACAAAGATGCAAAGATGGGGCAGGCAGCTAGCGGATCGTTAGGAAAGATTAGATGAATGTGAGCATTTATGTTTGGGCCTGAACTCGCTGATACAACCTTTAAGGGTCCTGCTGAATTAGGTGCCCACATCACAGTGTCTTCAGCAGAACCACTTTATGAATAGATTACATAAATTATGTATTTCGAAAGGATAATTTTTAATTTTGCTGTGAAAATATATATTTTTTTCTCATTGTTTGAGCATAGGGATTTATTTTTATTCATTTTTTGAATTTCAGAAAATGACATCACAGTTTTAGAATGCATGTAAGTCAGAGAATGTTTCTTTGTGAGAATTGAACGGTATGATTAGTCTATAAGATGAGATTCTGTGTGTTGTGCGAAAGAAAGGTACAGTTCCCTCTCCTGGCAGAGGGTGTGAAACAAATGCACGCGGGGGATGCATGAGGTGGTATGTGGCAGACTGCTGGTCTCTTAGCAACAGCACACGTACAGGAGCGATGAGAGATGAATTCTCCCTTCAAAGTGATATATACATTTACAAATGGGATGATATCATCTTAGATTGCGATATAATGTTGGTAGTAAAAGAGGGATTTCCTTGTCTAAACTCACATCACTCACAATGCTAAACAGCTGACCTAACCTAAGCCCAATTATGAACAGCATCTGGGAAATTTTAATCAAAAACAAAACATCCTCCACGTTTGAGTGATCCCTGTGTAATGATGTTGTGAAAGGGGGAGTACACACAAAAAATGTCATTTACTCACCTTCATGTCATTGCAAACCTGTATGACTTTCTTTCATCTGCAGAACATAAAAGAAGATATTTTGAAGAAAACTATGTCGTTTTGGGTACCATTGACTTCCACTGTATGGACATAAAAACAATTCTCAAAATATTGTCTTTTATGTTCCACAAAAGAAAGAAATGAAGACAGGTTAAGAACGACAGTAAATGATGTCAGGATTTTCATTTTTGGGTGAACTATTCCTTTAAGTTTTTAATGAGTGTGCTGGCTCTTTGTTATGGCATTATCCACTAGGTTGAATAATTGTACAAATTTAATTTTATAATGATTGAATAATTATTCTTCCTATTAATAAGTGTGGATAGAAACTGAGAAGCAGGATAGTTTTGATTTAATGCTTTGATTTGCAAATGTTTCAGAGTAATGAACAATTTACTGACAAAAATAGGTCAGACGATGAAATGTGCACACAAAATCTCATGACCTATTTAATCTCATCTACCGGAAAATGAATGAACACACATGCACCACAGATTTTTATATACAAAGAGCACATTCTCTTTTTCATTTGCTTCTCCTTAAATAGAGCAAATATCACAGAATATCATCCATGGTTCTTAATTATCCTCTGCCGTGTCTTTAGCAGCTCCTCCTAGACAACAGTGTGTTCCAGTTCATCCAAAACTGTCCCTCTTCCTCCCCCATCTGCTCCTCAGGAGGTGAGAATGGGTTTGAGAAATCCTCCTGTGGACTGGATAAGCTACCTCCCTCTCTCTCTGATCTTTTGCGCTCTCTTGCTCGCTCTCCCTTGGTCTCTCACTTTGTGGCAGATGGCGGTTTATCAGTGAGAACACCAGATCAAGACTCAAACAAATGCTCATAACAATCGTGAGTCCCCTAAGTCTCCTCCTCTATTCATTTCTCTTTGGTTAGGAAGCCGTTGATTAGATTTTTTGGAGGGCACTTGTTTTTAGTACTCCCCATGAACACATCAATAAGATTTCCTGGCCTAGTTGGAGGTGTCTTTGCTCTGATCTATAGCATCAGTAGTTCTGATTGTGAGATGTGAAGATACACATTTCTGTGAACAATCCAAATCATATTAAACACACTGTAAAAATTATTGTCATGATTTGTTATCACAACTTTTTATCTTTTGTCAAATGAACATAATATTTTGAGTTTCTGTTTATTAAACCAATCTCCTTCATTGTATTAACTCATTTTTTTATTTCAATGAACTAAAAATTTGAAGGCAACAGGTAACTTATGTTTTTTTTTTTGTTAAACCAACAATATTATTTTTACAGTGCACAATGAAAATAATCCATGTGAGTGTTTAGGATGGTAATGTGTAATAAATAATATTCTCCATTATTGATTGCACTTTGATCCATATTTATTATACAAATATTTGTATTACTTTCCTTGTGATGCAACATTAACTACCACACAGAGACACATACATATTCCACATCCTGACACATAAACAGACACACCCCAAAGAAGGCTATGAGCTCTATCTGATTGGTTGTTAGCTGCATTTCTTCTGGCACTACACCGGAGATTGAAGTCACAGGGATCAAGATCTTTGTTGCATATAAATCACAATGTTCTGAAAATGTCTGTCCAGAATGTTGTTAATCTAGGGCATCCCCAGAACATATGACTCAGGTCTGCTACATCTGAGGCACGTTGTTGAGTCTGACCCTGGATACATTTTAGACAATTTGTTTCTAAACAGATGGAGCATGTTAACCATCTCAAATTGCAAAAGCTTGTGTCTAATACACCTTGATCCATATTTACTGGACCCTAGAAATATAAACAGTACCAGACTACACTAAAACCATGTTTTTTTCATGAATTTTCATGTAAATAAGTGTGGTTGGATTTAGAGATTGTGCCTTCACAAAATGAACTCATATTCAGGTGCTCTATATAACAGGGGTTTTCAAACTAGGTTCTAGGGACACCCAAGGGGCCTTGCTTTATTAAATGGTGTATTGTTGAAAGTATTCAAAAAGGTTGGGTTTTTTTCCGATTCTCTAACCTGCAAAGTTTGTTCACAATTCCTTCAGTTAAAGATGTATAAATAGCCATAAATCAAATAAATAACATTCCCCCTGACAGACAAAGAAAATTCCACACATCTTAACAGAAACGAGGCACAAAACACATTAAATAGGACACACAGTCACCCTGCTTGAAGTGATAAACTGATGGGGTGAGAAAGAAAGGGGGAGAGATAGAGGTTGGGTGAGGTGAGAGTTTTGGTGGACTGTAGATTAAGCTTGAGGACATCTATTTATTCTATTTCTTTCTTGCTAGCTATCTCAGTCATTCCCTCTCTCTTTGAATGTGTTATTTTAAGGAGATCGAGAAAAATGAGCAGTCAGAGAGAGGATGGTAGGAAACTGGAGCTCAGGAAATTTGTTCCATCTAATCCCCGTAACTGGAGAGATCTGTCAAAGAAAAATTCCCTCTCTGTCACTCACTCCCTACATGATACACAAACACAAATGCACAGACACATTTGTTTGTCACGGATTGCTGCCTTGAGGCATGAGGTTTGGCACCTCTCCTTCCAGAGCAGCTTGTCATGGTCTGAGCGTGAAATTGAAGGGATGTATTACTGATTTCATGTTGCTCAGTTAACTTCCTCTGCCATGCTCATGTAGCACTGCTAGCTATGCTAATAAGCAAAACAACAGTTTGTGTTTTCCTCTTGATTAAACCAATTACAACTTGCTCTAGAAGTCACCTTGTGAACCAAAAGGTGTCACATAGCTCCTCATGACATTTGGTTTTGTGTAAGGTATTTTGTCCAGTAAGAAGTAGGAAGTCATGTTATTTATTTTTGTACTTTATCAGCTTTAGAATCGTTATATGAATATCAAACTTTAACTTACAATGTAATAAAAAAAGGAAATGATGTACAATAATAATCATATTTTTTATTTGACAATTATAAGTAATAATTAATTTAGTATTTTATTTTATTCAGTTTATGTATTATTCTTGTAAGCAAAGAGCCATTATTAAGATCCCCCCCCCCCCCTTCTTCTTCTGCACCCTTCCAAATCCACCTTCATGTTTAACTTTGAGTAGTCTAGGGGGGAACTTAGAGCTCAACTGAGTCTTTTGCTTGAGCCCTTCCTTTGCAGCCGAATATGTTTACTCTTACCAATCTTTCAAGGCCTGGCTGTATTCCAAAATGTGAGTTTGTCTTTAGAGTGAGTGTCTGACCTAAAAATAACCGCCATTCCTCAAAGCAGGGCATCAAAGACATCAGGCACTTAAGAAGTCTTGTTGAGTATTAAAGAACATTGCTTGGATTTGACCAAGATATATTTACTGATTTAATTAAAACAAATCATTATGACAGTTTTGCATTATTGTCAGTGTAGCTCACAGATAAAACTGGATCAGGGTGAATGAACTCTGCATTTGACAGCTAGAATGATATCGCTGTATAAACACCTGTTGCAGCAGTGAAATAGTTCAATTAAGAGCTCAGACCAGGCAGCCATGATGGCCAAGGAGCTTTAAAGCGCCTGCGACTGAAGTTTAGAAAGGAGTCTTTCATCATAATAGCATTTCAGTTTAGTCTTCACGGATGGGTCCGCTTGTCGAGGGGTTTGAGCAACCTGTTTTCTTCAGATGCTCATTTCAAGCAGCACTGAGTCACAGGAGGAAAGAGAGAGAGAGAGAGAGAGAGAGAGAGAGAGAGAGAGAGAGAGAGAGAGAGAGAGAGAGAGAGAGAGAGAGAGCTCATCTCTCCACATGACCCATGTGAAAGTCATAGAAATCCTCCAAACTTGAGCGGCTTTTGCACTTTACAAGGGGACGATTCAATTTCACATCTGAATGAACACCTTCAAATCAATTACGTGAGTAGACCTTACTGTATAATAACTAAATATAGCTATTATTGTCCCAAATGCTCATCTTCCAGAAACTTGATACAAGCATTCATCATGGCAAACAATGAGAGAGGGCCAGAATGAATGTTATGGAAACAGATTAATCTGCTCAGTGCCAGAATGATCAGGATGGGGAGGGACTGCTGGGAACAGGAACATAGACCAGTCCATATGGTGCCTGCAGAGAGAGAGAGAGAGAGAGAGAGAGAGAGAGAGAGAGAGAGAGAGAGAGAGAGAGAGAGAGAGAGAG
Organism: Rhinichthys klamathensis goyatoka; assembly: GCF_029890125.1. Classification (NCBI taxonomy): domain Eukaryota; kingdom Metazoa; phylum Chordata; class Actinopteri; order Cypriniformes; family Leuciscidae; genus Rhinichthys; species Rhinichthys klamathensis. The sequence continues at coordinate 258,798 of NW_026606885.1, forward strand.
AGAGAGAGAGAGAGAGAGAGAGAGAGAGAGAGAGAGAGAGAGAGAGAGAGAGAGAGAGAGAGAGAGAGAGAGAGAGAGATACAAACGCAGAGACCAAAACAGATTGGTCATTTGTGTTTAAAGTAAAAAACAAAAACAAATATATGATTGCAAACAATAAATAAAAGTGGAATAGCAAACCAAATCAGTCTCTCAAGCGGTGCAAAATGTCTCTCCTGAGGGACTCTTGAGTCTTGAGTGATGACTATGATTATGTGCAGAGGTGTGAAATTACCACAATTGTTGTGTCAAAACTAAAGCCTGTGTGTACTACAGTCTGCCATTGAACTTAGGGGTCTTGTGAGAAAATGCACATATGTAGGATTATTGAATCCATTCATTTTCATATTGAGTGAGTGCATGTAAATACATGCATATTCACAAAATTTTTCATCGTGTCCAGTTTGGCTTGCTCTTAAACAGGTGTTTGCTCATGTACACAGAGACAACACCCCCTGGAGTCTCCCTATTGATAGTCCTTCCAGAATGGCCGTTCATTCGTCTGCTCCAGAGCCCCCCAATCAGCTTGCAGCACCCCGATTGCTCTTAAATCCTCCAATGACTGTATTGGAGAGTGAGTGTGTGTGTGAGTGTGAGTGTATGAATGTGTGGGTGTGTGCTGCACCAGACATCAGCAGCAGGTTGAGAGCCGACACACAGAGGAAGCAAGAGAGAGAAGAAAAGAATAAAGGGAGAGAAAGAAAAAGAGAAAGAGACACTCTTTCATTCATTCCTCCGAGAGAACTTCAAGACCGCTTCCTGCAGATCCAAACGCACAGGTAAGGACAACAGCATGAGGATGTGGTCTCTCTTTATCTCTCTATCTTGTGATGCAGTGGCAATCGCACCCCACCGTTTCGTATTCGTCTTTTATCTGAACGGCGTAAACCCTCAATCAGAGGTGGAAACTTATACGATCGGTCTTGGACCTCTCTGTGCTGCAGTTGTCCTGGTTTGTCCCTGTCATTTTATACCCATATGAGAGAAGGGGGATTGATTTACTGTGATGATGCTCTCTGGTTCTATCTAATGCTGACGTTGCTATTGTTTAACAACGTAGCAGAGAGCAGAGCCGTAACAGAGGTTAACCTTTGGCTGAACGCTTTGAAAACAGCACACGTGGGGTTGGTCCTAACAAAGCCAGGTCATACGCTCATATGCACATCACCTCGGGACAGCGTGAGCGAGGGAGAGACAGAGAGAGGCTCTTTGTTGCTGATAGTGATCTGATACGGATCTGCACTGCCAGGGAGATATCCCCGAAGACACTAAAAACCCATTCAGCTTGCGCATATGTGTGTGTGCTGAATCAGAAACTGCCTGCTGTCCGGTCAAAGTGAATATTTACACAGACAAACTCATTAAAATTGTATGAAATTACTATCTGACTTCCCAATAAATGTCGTTTTACCTATTTATAGATCTTAGGTTATAACAGAGGAAGGGAATTGCACGTTTCCATGGCAGAATTCAAACTGGAGCACATATGCGCTTGTATTCACACCTTCACGTTACTGTTTTATTGTGCAAGAATCACTGTAAATGAAAACACTAATCCGCTTTAAATAATATCCACAGCATGTTTAATTGTATGTGCGGAGAGTCAAAGCACACAGTCTGTAAACATTATTGTGCTTACAACGATACATGATGTAGCATATGTATTTATTGACTAATTTCTTAGCTCTATAAAATTACTGTAAATATTTTCAACCTTCTCAAGTGTTCAAGTGTGCTGTATTTATTTGAGGTGGTGTTAAGGAGAGTGAGCAAATTATTATTATTATTATTATTTGCTTGTGGCATTGAGATGAATTACAAGATCATAGTCTTAGTGAGCGCCATTATTATTTATGTTTTTTAATGATATGCTGTGCATGATGTATTTCATCCTAGTCTAACAGAAGAGGTGTTGTGTCAGGCAGCAGGTTGTTTGTATGCTGGGCCATTACCCATGTCACAGATAACAGATTACATACACACAAATAGAGCAGCAGGGGAGCTGCGCCATTACCCAACTTTATTCATCTTGACTGCTGCAGATTACACCGTGAAATATTGAAGCATGAAAAATATTCAAATTGTTAGTAGTTTAATTTACAACCACTTATTAGTCTAATGGAATGCTATAAATGTGGAGAATGACTGATACTGTCTATCGCTGGGAGTTTCTTGAGACACCAGCTGTCGGGTTGAGGCCCTCATTACATTGTGACTGTCATCGTCCCAATATTTAAATGGTTGTCTTTTATCTCTGTCCTGTTCTACTTCTGTTGTTGACTCATAAAACTGTATCCTTTTCTTTTTCCCTCTCATCTCCTGCACCTATATCCAACACGCCGGTAAAGACTGCTGTATTTTGATTGCGTGTGTTTGAGATTTAGAGTGTGCTGTCAGAATAGAGGGTGTGTGTGTGCGGCTTTGGCTGAATGGTTCAGTGGAAGTGGCAGTATCAGAGTGTGGTACCAAAGGCTGTTAGGTAAAGGGAGAGAGAAAGAGAGAGGAGATAACTGGGCCCTGGAGCACATGGTCACAGGCGCTGTGCTCTTCAGTGTATGCCGATACTCCACAGACCTTCATTAAACACCAGTCGTGTCACACACACACACACACTGCCCTTCACTTGCTGAGTGGAGTTTCACAAGCAAACTGAGGCCAAGTGTGTCCACTCCTCTTTACCTGCAATCACATTTAGCTTTGAATCACTTTAGTGCTCCTGTTTATGGATGTTAGTGTTTCCTGTGAAAAGAGCAACTGTATCCACTGGCTGGATTATCAATAATGTATTGCCTCTCTCAGCAAAAGCTTTGTGAATGCTACAGGCCACCGTATCAGTCCATAGAGAAACATCCATTGATGTCTGTGTGTATATTTACAAATTAGTGCTGTAGTGCAATCTCTGTGACATGGTGGGTATTTACACTTGGTCACTGCATGTGTTTTAAGCCACAGAATTTGTTAGTTTTTCTTCTCTATTGTGGCATATATCTGTAAAAATGGATTCTTGAATGAGAATTGAGTAATTGATTTTGTCCATCAGTAATTGATTGGATCATTGTCATTTGCTAATTGTTGCGATCTCATGTGAGTAATGGGTTGCTGGAGGGGAAGGATTTTTACGTCAGTGCTCACTTCATCAGGGAAAAGAGATGTCTTTGTGAGGGAGAAGTTAATGTTTTTGATTAAAGATAACAAAGTCACGTTCATTTAAAAAGAATTATGTGCACGTATAAATCGTTTATAGTAAAAACAGTCAGTTTCAATTTCATGGTGACTGAACAAAACAGATAAAGAAAGATGTCTGATCATTAAAATACCAAGCATAGAAAGAAAGCATTTGGATATATACAGTATATACAACTGTAAATCTTGTTTTTCAGGCCATTTTTCAAAATGCCTGAATTGCATTTTGTATATATCCCAATGCTTTCTTTCTATGCTTGGTATTTTTCAGGCCACATATGTACACAGTTGCTGTCCGGAGGCAATTTGGAATTTGGCCCGAACCCAGAGTACTCCCAACTAATAACGTTAAAATGTTTGTTTTTAATGCAATCTTCTCCCTTTAAATATAATTTATACAATTATATGATTTATTTGAAATGATTACAAGAGCAGTTTCATGTCTATTCTTGTATTGTTTAACTGGGGTTGAAATGGGATTTAGAAAGTAATTAATGCAATACTTTTTAGAGAGAATTGGTATAGTAATCTAATTACACTTTTAAAGATGTAATTATTTGCTAATCAAGACCCACGTGTTAATTAATAAGCCTGTAAGTAGTTGACCTGCGTAGGTTGTTTTACATTATTATTGTTATTTTACAAGTACTCAAGTAAACTCAAGTTAACAAAGCATAACCAGCTGAAAACGGGTTTGGACCTGGAAGTGGCCATGTTTCAAATAAGCCAAACAAAATCATACAAATAGTATTTGTACATAAGCAAAAATAGGGGGGAATCTTGACATGAAATAAAATGAATTTTTAGGGATTTTGGTTCTCATTGTTGCATAGACATTTTGTGTTTTTGCTTCACTGAGCTGAAGGGTTTACTCCTCGTGTTCTCAAAGGACATTGCAGTTCAGCATTCGGTGAGAAAAAAGGTGTAGCTGAAAACATAAGAAAGGCATTGACAAATATTGATGTCTCCCTCCCCTGTGTTCAGATTGTTAGGGCATGAAAGCATCACTCAACCAAAAATAGAGATCAAACAACAGGAGGAAAACATTATTTTCTTGTTGTTACTTAACCCGCCAGCAAATTTAATATCCTGTAACTAACATTAAAAATGTTAAACAAGTATGGAATCAGTAGTAAATGTTGCGAGAATATTTCATGAATGATTTACATACTAAGCCATTTAGTTTAAAACGGATGAAGGATGTCGATCACAATCATATACAGTTTTCTTAAAACATGCTTCTTATGGGCTAGAATCTAGATAATTGTTTTTAGGGCTGCTAAGACGATACTATTTTTTGAAAATCTTAACATAACCACATACACATGGTGATTTACTCATGCGTTTTATTTGAATATTCTTAAACTGTTCAAATACCAAACAGAAAACGGGCACTCTATTTGTATCATGGCTTAGCTCAGTGTTCCATCCGTGAAAGAGAAGTCCAACTTCTCTGGCATCTCAGGAGATCTCATTAAGAGCAAAAACCTCTTTGCAATTTTATTCATATTTCGATGTGGCAGAGGTATGATGAGTTCCATCCATCATCAAATCAAACGGCTGCTTTAAGGTTTCATGTCTTAATTCATGCAGGAGGCACCGCCAACAGTATAATCTGTGTCTTAAAGCCTATTAAAAAGAATGAAATATGGAGATATAGCATCGGAGATTGTGGGGGATGGTTGTTCCAGTAAAACAGGGAAAGAGGCAGTCTGGCTGTGTTGCTAATGGATCTCTGGGACACTGTTGAACTTGTTTCACAGAGGGAGAAACGTTATGAAGGCTATTTAACTGTAGCGTTTAGACCTAATAGTCACCAGGTGTCCTGCAATGTCCCATATACAGACACTGCTCTCCCCTCAGGCACATGCTCTTATGGGCCGTATAGTTCAGCGAATGGAGGGCCGGCGGTATCTGCGTCACAATATGAGGTGCTTAATGCAGCCTTTTTTGCTTTGCAGTTTATGTGCATATCTATAACAACCACTATCCACCCCTTCTTAGCATTTAACCCTCATGTGGTGTTCGGGTCAATTTGACCCGGAGAAGATTTTCTTTTTCCCGAAAATACTAGTTAATGTTATCGCTTTGGACTGAAACTTAGTGACTTTGTTCCCAAACGGTTTAACTAAATCTCAGGGGTTTTTTGAAAATTTTCTTATTTTTTTGTGGGAGTTTTGTTACCTTGTTACACTTGTGGTGTTCCCGGTCAAAAATGACCGGCCTATAAAAAATAGCTTATAAGTCACTCATTATACCATATTTTCACCCAATCTTGGATTCAATCTTTTTGTCAACTTCTTCTCTTTCAATTAGGACTGGTTTTATATTTCTGTTTGCATCTGATTAATCGTGGGCCTCATTTGTCTGAAAGTAGGCATCTCATTTTTTGAGTAAAAAACAAATAATTTATGAGTAAATTTGGAAATATGAAAAAAAAAAATGAAAAAAATGGCTACTGTTGATTACACTAGTCTACTCTAATGTTTCACCAGGAATTTTGTTTTGAAACTTTTGTTTTGTAAAAAATATGGCACATAGTCACACTTGTGGTGTTCCCGGTCAAAAATGACCGGCCTATAAAAAATAGCTTATAAATCACTCATTATACCATATTTTCACCCAATCTTGGATTCAATCTTTTTGTCAACTTGTTCTCTTTCAATTAGGACTGGTTTTATATTTCTGTTTGCATCTGATTAATCGTGGGCCTCATTTGTCTGAGAGTAGGCATCTCATTTTTTGAGTAAAAAACAAATAATTTATGAGTAAATTTGGAAATATGAAAAGAAAATATGAAAAAAATGGCTACTGTTAATCACACTAGTCTACTCTAATGTTTCACAAGGAATTTTGTTTTGAAACTTTTGTTTTGTAAAAAATATGGCACATAGTCACACTTGTGGTGTTCCCGGTCAAAAATGACCGGCCTACAAAAAATAGTTTATAAATCACTCATAATACCATATTTTCACCCAATCTTGGATTCAATCTTTTTGTCAACTTGTTCTCTTTCAATTAGGACTGGTTTTATATTTCTGTTTGCATCTGATTAATCGTGGGCCTCATTTATCTGAGAGTAGGCATGGTCAAAAATGGTCACAATGGCCGACCATTGAAAGTGAATGGGAGAGACTGAAAATAACAGAACAATTTAGTTTTCAGGAGCATGTTCATTATTTTCATGTACACATATGAGCATTTGTGCTTGCAAACATCGAGCCCTTGGACCTGTGCATGTATCGATACATTTATACACACGCTACCCAGACACACACACGTTAAAACACACAAACTTTTTTGAGTATTACACACATTATTTTCCACAGAGAGAAATTTGATCCTACCCTAACCTGCATCTAGTATACATTTATCCATCTGACATTACCACACACACACACACACACACACAAACTGGCCATGACTGCAGTGACCCGGCTTCAAAAGAATCTTTCTTTCATGGTCTTGTTTCATCACAGCTTTCAGACAAAATATTATGACATTTTGTTTTGGAACTGTGAGGTTCTCACACAGAACTAGACAATATTTACAAATATACATCATGTGATAGCACAGGCATATATAAAATGCCTCACAGCACCTTGCTTGTCATTCATTTGTGGCAGCACAATGCAAAACAGCTCTCTGCACATGATGTTATTCATCAGATTTTTGACTCAGAAACTAGTGAGGAGGAGGACATGCAGGATGCATCTTGCAGTGAAGATGTTTCTGAAGAGGAAGGCCTTCAGAAGAAAACCTGCCTTGCCTCATAGGTGGGGATGAAGGCCAGGACAAAGTTCCATCTTTTGACCAGAATGAAACGGTAACCTCAGCTGGGCCCTCATCACTGGAAGACTGCTCCTCATCAGTTGTTTCAAGCTCCGTAGCCGATTCAGTGGTGCCTTCCTCTTCAGAAACATCTTCACTGCAAGATGCATCCTGAATTTCCTCCTCCTCACTAGTTTCTGAGTCAAAAATCTGATCACGGCCTGTGTGTGTGTGTGTGTGTGTGTGTGTGTGTGTGTGTGTGTGTGTGTGGTAATATCAGATGGATAAATGTATATTAGATGCAGGTTAGGGTAGGATCAAATTTCTCTCTGTGGAAAAGAATGTGTGTAATATTTTAAAAAGTTTGTGTGTTTTAACGTGTGTGTCTGGGTAGCGTGTGTATAAATGTATCGATACATGCACAGGTCCAAGGGCTCGATGTTTGCAAGCACACATGCTCATATGTGTACATGAAAATAATGAACATGCTCCTGAAAACTAAATTGTTCTGTTATTTTCAGTCTCTCCCATTCACTTTCAATGGTCGGCCATTGTGACCATTTTTGACCATGCCTACTCTCAGATAAATGAGGCCCACGACTAATCAGATGCAAACAGAAATATAAAACCAGTCCTAATTGAAAGAGAACAAGTTGACAAAAAGATTGAATCCAAGATTGGGTGAAAATATGGTATTATGAGTGATTTATAAACTATTTTTTATAGGCCGGTCATTTTTGACCGGGAACACCACAAGTGTGACTATGTGCCATATTTTTTACAAAACAAAAGTTTCAAAACAAAATTCCTTGTGAAACATTAGAGTAGACTAGTGTGATTAACAGTAGCCATTTTTTTCATATTTACTTTTCATATTTCCAAATTTACTCATAAATTATTTGTTTTTTACTCAAAAAATGAGATGCCTACTCTCAGACAAATGAGGCCCACGATTAATCAGATGCAAACAGAAATATAAAACCAGTCCTAATTGAAAGAGAACAAGTTGACAAAAAGATTGAATCCAAGATTGGGTGAAAATATGGTATAATGAGTGATTTATAAGCTATTTTTTATAGGCCGGTCATTTTTGACCGGGAACACCACAAGTGTGACTATGTGCCATATTTTTTACAAAACAAAAGTTTCAAAACAAAATTCCTGGTGAAACATTAGAGTAGACTAGTGTGATCAACAGTAGCCATTTTTTTTTTTTTTTTTTTTCATATTTCCAAATTTACTCATAAATGATTTGTTTTTTACTAAAAAAATGAGATGCCTACTCTCAGACAAATGAGGCCCCCGATTAATCAGATGCAAACAGAAATATAAAACCAGTCCTAATTGAAAGAGAACAAGTTGACAAAAAGATTGAATCCAAGATTGGGTGAAAATATGGGATAATGAGTGACTTATAAGCTATTTTTTATAGGCCGGTCATTTTTGACCGGGAACACCACAGGTGTTATAGGGTTTTGAACACCACATGAGGGTTAATATGAATCATTTGATGAATCACAACAAATGGGGTTGATTTAAATAAAAATGCTTCAGAAATCCATTTTAATACCCACATGTGTTTGTAGTCGTCTTGTAATGTTCGCCATGATATGAGACGCACTATAAGATGGGGTGAAAATTTGCAATGGGATTTGGGGACGGGACCCCTGAAAGCTGTGCAGAAATGATCTGAAATGTTCACAATGTTCTGTCACCTCCAGTGTTCTGCTGATCCAGTGTGTGTCTTATTACTACTTATCTCAGGGGAAAATAGAGAGGGTCTGATAATACAGCTCTCATCCTGCTGTATCTACTGAAGAGTGAAGACACTGATCTCTTCTGTTTTGATCCCACCTCCCCACTGGCACTTGTATGCATACTGATTGGTCTTTTTTTGAGCTGGTGTGTTGGCAACGAGCAGCAGCTATCATTTACAAGCTTAACTGAATGTGATCATTTAAATAAGTGTTCAACAGTTTTTGTTTATGTTAAAGGCTTCGGTTAATGATATTAACAGAGCTTTTTTATTATTCTTTGCTCCCTCTGCAGTTACAATGCTGCCTGGTACCAGGCCCCTGCTGCTGTGTGTGCTGTGTCATGTGACCACCACATGGGCATTCGCCCGCATGTCTGACGCCGTGGAGCTGCGGTCCGCGTTCTCTGTGGCACGTACCAGCAGCATGGAGGGAGGGCCGAAGATGGTCATCACCTTTGACAAGGTGTACGTCAACATTGGTGGCGATTTCGATCCAAAGGCCGGCTTGTTCCGCTGCAGGATTCCGGGCGCATACTATTTTTCTTTCACAGTGGGGAAGTTCCCACGGCGAGACCTGTCGGTCATGCTGATGAAGAACCGCAATGAGGTTCAGGCGATCGTGTACGACGAGAACGCCGGAGAAGAGCGGAAAGTGCAGAGCCAGAGCGCCATGCTGCAGCTTGATTTCGGAGACACTGTCTGGCTTCGTCTTCATGGAGACCCTCGCTACGCTATCTACAGCAACACTGGTCATTACACCACCTTCAACGGTTACCTGATCTACCCTGATGTGTACGGCTACCAAGAGCCCACTCACAAAGTCCATGACAGTGACCGTCAACCACCGAAAATCAGTGATCACTTACTGTCTGAGCACGAAAATACAATTACCAAAGACACTGGTGTGAGTATGAAAGAAGAGAGAAGGGATGAAGAGATAAAAGAGGAGGATGGGAGAATTGGAGAGGAGGAAGACGACGACCAGAGGTCTGCATTCTCAGTGGGCCGCACTCAGAGTATTGTGGGAGTGGATCAAGGATACCCTGAGCACCAGCCCATCATCTTTGACACTGAGTTTGTCAACATCGGCAACGACTTCAACTTAAGCTCTGGTATATTCAAATGCAGTGTACCAGGAGCCTATTACTTCTCCTTCAATGCTGGTAAGCTGCCCCATAAGACCCTGTCAGTGAAGCTGATGAAGAACCATTTGGAGGTACAGACCATGATCTACGATGACAGCGACACTGAGAAGGCCCTGCAGAGCCAGAGCCTGATGTTGTCACTGCAGGATGGAGACACTGTCTGGCTCTACAGCCACCAGAGGGATGGATTTGGTGCTTACAGTAATCACGCCAAGTATATCACTTTCACGGGCTTCCTGGTGTATCCTGAGCTCCACCAAAGCTCTCCTCCGCAGCAGAAACAGGAGAAGGCATTGTAGGCCAGTCAAGGAGCCAGTCTGTCTGCGGGTCTTTAGGATGGGTACGATTTTGGAGGAGTGTTTGTGTGAAAAAATTGTGAGTTCCCCACACACAAACTTCTACACTCTCTAAAGACTGTATGTCATCACTCTTGTGGTTTGCTTCTTCAGTTTCCTTATTACAAAATCTCTCAAGCTCTTGTTTTTATTCTGTTTATCTACTTTATGAAGAAATGACTAAGTCAAGCAAGCATCACCTTTAACACATTGGTTAAACAAGGCCTCTACTCAGCATCCCTAAAGTCAGCATGAAACGGAAATTGTGATCTTCTATTCTTCTCTATTGTCCATCGGGAATTGATTGGAACGTTGGATTGTTGTTGTTTGCAAATTGAGCAATCTCATGTGAGTGACAGGTTCTTACAACAATATGATAAAAAAATTGAACATGTCCCTTTTAAATTAATATCAATAATTTGTCAAATTAAAAAATATATATAAAAAAAGAAAAAAAAAAAAGAAAAGAAAAAAAAAGATATGAATAAAAATAAAACAATCTGCAATTCTTAGCACTAAAGCACCTATCTCTGCAGAGGCAATTCATTATATAGCTCCAACTCAAAACTGTGTTTCATACGGTCTCAAATTCAACAATTATTAAATGCATGTATTTTTCAAATAAGAAATAGTGTTGTCTTTGAAGCTTTTGCACGAAAGATTTGCACGAGAGCTCTATCTTCTGCTTTTTCATTAATTATTTCCAGTGTAAAATCAGTGTTCATGACACACACACACACGCACACACACACAAAAACAGTGATGATGACATTTGCCTTGCAGTAAATCATAATTCATATATTCAGTCAATAATAAGTCCGGTTTTGGAACAGCACTTCACTACACATTTAAACTGAGTATCGCGTGACTCGCGTCTGTAAATTCACTGCATATGGCCAGAAACTGCTGAATGCAGGTTCACAGCTTCTAAAGGAACAAAGAATTTTATTCACTGCCAAATACATTTACTGTACAACAACTGATGCTAATGATTTTGGAAAATTGTTCAACAAATATTGATGTTTATATTTTGGGGAAACTTTTTTATCAAAGATTATATCATTCTTCTGGTTTATTCTGTTGTGTGTATACGGCCGTAAAGATTTATTTAGGTGACAAAGTATATGTATGAAGTGCACAATTCAAAAATGTAAATACTTTTGTGTTTTTTATCCATTTCTATGTAAGTGAACATTTGCATTTCTAATTCTGTGCCTGGTCTTATGTACTTTTCTGTATGGGTTTAATCCAGCAAATAAACTCTGTGAATGAATGCTGGATAAGCTTTTCAGTGTTTGTGCAGTATGAGCTACTTTGTTAAGTACCGTAACGGTGGTTTCAGTGTACACTGGATTCTTATTGTGGAAGAAGCCAGTCCTCAGAAGCAAGCCAAATAAAAACTCTGAATGTAAACTCTTTTGTCTTGCATTTTTTAGTAGTGTGTGTCTGTCAGTATTTAACATCTACAGTGTTGTCACTAATACCAATTATATCTTATTCTGTACCAGGATTTTTCTATGATGATTCAAGTGTTTGATATTTAAATATCCTTAAAATTAGTCAAATCTGAATCAAGTAGATATTTTAAAATCCCAGCTAAAAACAAACTTTTTATTTTAACAATGTATACCAGTTGAGATACTTCATTATCTTAAGCAATAACAAAGCACACTTTTTCAATGCACATGAGCTTGATTTCACCATGAATGTCACAGCCTTTGTGAGGTCTCAGAACTAAAATAGCAGATCAGATTAGGTTTCTGTCATGAGGATCAAGGAGATGCCTGGGGAAGTTTAAGATGAATTTGTCTGATTAAAGTGATAAAAAATGTCTGAAAGTGAAGCTGTGTTTGGTGCAAGCCATATATAGCAACACCCAGATAATACCTTTTGTATCATTATGGTGTTGGAATAACATACAGCAAAAACAATGAAGGAATGGCTTGGGAGAAAAGGTATTATAGAATGACCCTGTCAGAACTGAGAGAATAAAAATTAACATTTCCCCCTCTAATTTTGGAAAATTGTTCAATCCAAATTTGCCCAAATTAGCAAAAATGTATTTTCTAAGTGTACAATGCTCCAAAAGAAACACTAGACTGTAATTGCTGTAATTGGAAATAAGTCTTTCATCCTGAATGAAATACAGGTGAAACTCGAAAAATTAGAATATTGTGCAAAAGTTAATTTATTTCAGTAATTCTTAAAGGTGAAACTAATATATTATATAGACTCATTACATGCAAAGTGAGATATTTCAAGCCTTTATTTGTTATAATTTTGATGATTATGGCTTACAGCTTATGAAAACCTCTTCACAATATTCTAATTTTGAATTTGGGGTTTTCATAAGCTGTAAGCCATAATCATCAAAATTATAACAAATAAAGGCTTGAAATATCTCACTTTGCATGCAATGAGTCTATATAATATATTAGTTTCACCTTTTAAGTTGAATTACTGAAATAAATGAACTTTTGCACGATATTCTAATTTTTCGAGTTTCACCTGTACTTATTCATGAAATTATCTTCTTGGAACATGGAAAAAGAATAACATGGAAAACGTTTTTTTTTAGGCAAAAACTTGAGTGCACTATAATTATTAAGACGTTTTAAATAAAAACTACATTAGTAGGTTAAAGTGTGGACTGTGGAGTAATAACTTCCCCCTGGAACTCACTGTTTGCAAGGTTGCTGCCTTATGTTAAACTACTTTAAATGACATTTTCCCACATTAATCTACACTCCATACACCATAATGACAAAGCAAAAAACAGATCTATATGACAACCTTAAAAAACTGAAATAAGTATATTGCACACGTATTCAAACCCTTTACTGTAGGTAAAGCACCTTTACAGCCCTTAAAGTCTTTTGGGGTATAATGTGACAAGCTTGGCACATCTGCAGTTGGCGATTTTCTGCTGTTCTTCTCCTTAGATCTGTCAGGTTGGATGGGGACCATCGGTGGACAGACATTGTAAGGTTTCTTCAGAGATGTTCGATTGGGTTCAAGCCCAGGCTCTGGCTGGGCTACTCAAGGACATTTACAGAGTTGTCCATAAGCCACTCTTGCATTGTCTTAGCTGTGTGCTTAGGGTCATTGTCCTGTTGGAAGGTGAACCTTCTGCCCAGTCTGAGGTTCTGAATGCTCTGGACTAGGTTTTTTATTAAGGCTAAGACTGTATTTTGCAGCCAAGTGGGTTTTAATGTGTCTTCAGCGAGGAGAGGCTTGAGACTGGACACTCTTCCATAAAGCCTAGATTGGTGGTGTTGCCATGATGTTTGTCCTTCTGTAAATTTCTCCCATTTCCATATATGATCATGGAGCTCAACCAGAGTGACCATCATCAGCGTCCCGTGTCCTCACACTCGCCTGGTTACTTCCTGACCAGCAATAAGGGGGGAGTACTCTGGGTTCGGGCCCAATATCCGAGCTCGGAGCACTCTCTCTGGACAGCACGGCAAATATGCATACCATTTATTCTATCTAACTTATTTGTAAGTGTGAACTAGTAAAATGTAAAAAATAAAATAAAAAAATGAGGGGGTTTGAATACTTTCGCAAGCCACTGTACAGTAAAACACATAACAGTAATCATAAGTATTACAAAGTAAATTATATTAAAAAAATGACACAATAAAGCAAACATGCCAGAGCTGACGACTGCAGCAGAACCCCCCTCATGAGGGAATGCACTAGCAGCCGAGTAGCTGACGTGACACAAATTGTAATGAGATTGGTAAATAAAAGCCACAGTTAATTATGGAGGAGAGATTTTTATACCTATAATTTTGCACTGTTTTATGACATTTCCTGAATGGCAATTAAACAATTTTGTGGCTAAAACTCATAATTTTGCAGATAAAAATCTTTTTGGAAATAACCTGTAAGTATGACTTATTGTTATTTTTGTAGAGGTAACTGGGGTATATAAAACCTTGAAGGCATTTGGCTATACGCACATTTAACTGCTGAATTATAAAAATAAGAGAACGGTTATCAGACGTCAGTGAACAGAAGAATTTGCATTTGAGCATTATTCATATACACACTAAAATTTTGATTAGAGAAATTGTCTAGCAAAACATATCAGTGGTATTTTTTCCTGCGTTATCTTTGTCACTTTTTTCAATTTAACAACTAAGGAATGTTATCACATAGCATGACTTTTAACAAAACTCTTAAAATTGTAGAATATAAATCACATAATCCTGATACTTCAGAGATCTGAAAAGAGCTTATTTTCATGCGTGTAAGTCAGTTGTGTACACACACAGATACAACTATCAAATGTTAAACAAATTTAACCAGTGTTATTACAAAAATAGTAATTTATAAATATTAAATGACATGCAGAAACAGGAGTCGTTTCATTGTTTTATTTAGATGTAGCACAGGGTCTTATTTACATAAATATGTTCTGATCATTACAGCTCTCCAGGGTTACTTTGCTGGTTTGTCCCCAGACTCCAGCTTGGGTGCATCTTTGGGCTCCCTGTATGCGGGGAACGCTTCCCATGGACTGTTCAAGTCAAACTTACGGAACTCCTGAGCGAGCTCCACAGGTTCAGCCACAACCCGCTTCACCTCATCGTCATAACGCACCTGAGAAAATAGAAGAAAACAACTCAACATAAATGAAGCCACACCCCTTTACAGGAATGTTTAAAATAAATTAAAATTACATAATTGCTCTACATACACTGTTTCAAAGTTTGAGGTTACTCTTTTTTTGTCTCATGCTCACCAAGGCTGCATTCATTTGATCAGAAATACATTAAAAACTGTAATATTGTGAAATATGATGATTTAAAATACACGTTTTCTATTTTAATGTACTTTAAAATGTAATTTACTCCTGCGATGCAAAGCTGAATTTTCAGCATCATTACTCCAGTCTTCAGTGTGACATGATCCTTCAGAAATCATTCTAATATGCAGATTTGCTGCTCAAGAAACATTTCTTATTATTATTAATGTTAAAAATCAATGTTTTGCTGCTTAATAATTTTGTGGAATTCGTCATAAATGATTCTTTGGTGAATAGAAGGTTCAAAAGAAAGGCATTTATTTGACATAGAAAATTTTTTTACCATTATAAATGTTCTTACTGTCACTTTTGATCAATTTAATGCATCCTTGCTGAATAAAAGTATGATTTTCTTTGATAAAACTGTCTGACACCAAACTATTAAAAGGTTGTATAACAATGAATTGTGCATTTACCTCCACATATCCAGACAAAGGAAAGTCTTTCCTGAATGGATGACCTTCAAATCCATAATCTGTCAAGATACGTCTCAGATCTGGATGGTTTGCGAAGAAAACTCCATACATGTCCCAAATCTGTAATGAAACTCATTTCAGAGTGAAGCCAAACTGTCTCTAAAGTTTAAAAAAAAAAAAAAAATACTTAACATCTGCATTCAACTACAGCTATGATACATGATCTAATGGACCATTAGACAACCCTCAACCCTCCCTCAGTCAGAGTCTGCAGTGTCATAGCATGTGGGAAGCAGCTCAGGGGCTCCACTGCATGAGCACTGCAGATTGTTGTGTCTGAGCATATGCTACACAAAACAGACATCTATTTTGAAGAGTGAAATATACAAGTGTCAAAACCTGTTCATGAAACCTCAGCTGATTACAGAGAGTCACACATACCTCTCTCTCATACCAGTTAGCTGCCTGGTGTACAGACACAGAGGAGTCAAGAGGACTCAGCTCGTCAGTGTAGGTCTTCACTCGGATTCGAGAGTTATAGCGCAGGGACAGCAGATTATACACAATCTGAAAAGGAAAAAATTAGATCAATCGTTTGCAGGACGGTTTCAGAAAAAGGATTTGTATTTCAAATGCCAATAACTTTCACCATCCAGGCTACCAAAGTATGCATATTATGTGCACTACTTTGTGTATTTTAAAAAATTCAAGTCTATTAAAATAATCTAACTAGCTAAAAACACAAAATCAAGATAATATTTTATAGACATTTCATAGTTGAGACGGAGCATGCTCACCTCAAAGCGATAGTGCCTTGTAGGGACATCCACAGCTGTCAGGTCAGTCATGTTGTTGAACTGAGCGTTTGTGTGATCTTTCAAGAAGGTGAGAACAGGTATAATCCCTTCTGGATGGATCATTACCTCCAGCTCATTAAAGCAGGTCACCTGGGATTCAAACAAAAGGCTGTAAATGGAGCCAGTTTTGAGGAACTGCAGAGTGCAACTAATCACTAATCTGTCATCTGACAAAGATATACATGAGAATAACTTACCTGAACTTGTTGCACATATTTGGGGAGAATCTCTGCAATGTATTCGCCAAACTCTGAAAGCTGAGTGTGGGTGACTGGATCCTTGGGCCTTACGGTAGCTAATGCAAAACAAAACGACATTTGGTCTTACTTTTATAATGTCTTTAACTACTATGCACTAAGATTGAAATAATTCATTTGATACAATGCACTTATTGTGTGGATACTTTTTTTCACACTTTACTAATATCTAAAGAAAATACCAGCTTAAAATAATTGCTGTATAATTACACTGTTGACCCTTCCTTTACACCTGTCCCTGACCTTAACCGTATCTCACCTCGAGTGTTTTTTGTAATACAAAATGAACACCATAGCATGTACCCAACACATTTTTACATTTTATGTAAGTAACGTAAGTAGTTAAAGACACCTAATATACAGCAAGACGCAACGTTAACAACAGACTTCCAAAAATCTACTCACGTCTGGTTTCAGTTGTCGTTGTTCTTGTCTGGACAATCGCAGCGCTCTGTCTAGCAACTATCAGAGAAATTGAGAGAAATCAATGCATTACAATATAGTGTCATTGCGGCAAGTTCAGGTCAAAACATCAAAATAAACCAAACTGGTAGTTTGTGTCTGATGAAATTCAAAACATAGATTAAAGACATCCCTTATGTTTCCAAATAACTCAAAAATTCGTCTCCCTGGAAGCGTGATGTCTTAATATCAAGAATAAAATAAACTGTATTGGCATAATTCAGAGTATAACTGTAAATCAGTCGACACGGTCATTAACGTTCTGTGTGTTTGTAAAGGTCAACAGCGAAGAAAAGCCTCAAACACAGGAGAGCTTGTTTGGGTCCTGCACAGTGACAATAATGGTTAAATGAGTAAATAATTCATCTTAAACACGTCTGTGCTGTTCTTGTTTATTTCTTACCGTTCAGACTTTTTCCAAAACCGCTGCGGACAAATCTAACCAAGGAGGCCGCCATCTTTACTCCCTCACCGTCCTTCCTCGCGGGATTTACTGATGCTGGAGTTACGGATGCGTTCTGCAGTGCGCTGCTGCCACCTTCAGGCGCTACAATCGAGGCATTAAAGCGATAGTTCACCCGAAATTCAAATTTTGTCATTACTTACTCCCCCTCAAGTTGTTCCATACCTGTATGAGTTTCTTTCTTCTGTTAAACACAAAAGAAGATATTTTGAATGTTGGTAACGACAGCTGGCGGCACCCACTGACTTCCATAGTATTTTTTTTCCTTGAAATATCTTTGTTTTATCTTTTATCTTCTTTAAATATCTCGTTTTGTGTTCAATAATTGAACCTTTAGACAAAATATAAATATGTGTATATGTGTTTTATGTTTTGTATCATATTTAATAGGCTACATCAGGTTTTTATGGCCCATATGATATAGTGAGAATATGGAGCTCACACTCACGGAGGAGCGGAAGCATAAAAGAGGAGTGATGACAGTAGAGATCGAGAGAGGACAGGCCATATTTAGTTAAGTATTTTTTTAGCTAAAGTTAATTTAGTGAGAGATTAGCGATGCCTCAGTGTTCCACTGAGCGATTTAAAAAAGGTCTTTTATCACGGCTGCAGTTCGGTTTTTAAATGAAGATATATAATTACTGTATTGATTGATTGTGTTCTATTTTGTATTGCATTTTTAATTATGTCTTATTTTTTTTACTGTAATGTTTAATTTGATGTCATTGTTTGTTTACAACAAACGGGGGATTAATAACCTAACCAATATTGTGTGCAACAAGTTTTTGAGCAATGTTTTGATCATGTGAATAGTTTAGAAGCATTAGAAACTTATGTATCAAATTTGATACAGTAGACCTTCTAGGGTTACAAACACTGTTCACATATTTCACTAAATAGACCACAGCATACCATTATTTTATTTTAATTAAAATGTATTTGAAATGGTTTTAAATAAGCCAGTACAGAACCAGTTGTACACCTCTCTCTATTTCATTATAGTGTATAACAATAAATAATTAAATACATAGTTAACTGCCAAGAAGGAATTCAAGATTATGTTTGCGGTTGACAATTAAAAAATATCACGATCTTATACATAATCACAAAGAAACAGGTTTTTGAACAGCTTCCAACAAAAAGAGGCTAGGTGGGATCAGGCCCGCCCACAGAAATGACTGGGCCCCTGAAAAGGTCCAGTGAATGGGCCCTCCCCAAATCTGCAATAGGCTACTCATATCATGTGTGTGTGTGCTCGCTCTCTCTCTCTCTCTCTCTCTCTCTCTCTCTCTCTCTCTCTCTCTCTCTCTCTCTCTCTCTCTCTCTCTCTCTCTCTCTCTCTCTCTCTCTCTCACATTAACACATACATTTAACTGAGAGAGACTTACTCAGTGATGGGGTCTAATACACACACACACACAGGGCTCTCAAGTGTCACTCATTTCGGTCTTTTGTCACGCACTCCCGCCACACATTGTATTTCTCACGCGAAAAAAACGATTTATAATATATTTAATATGCCGCAGCGCCCAAAACTCTGGCCGCGCCGCTCTCACTTTGGACCCGGCAGGAATCAAGCGCGTCTCCCCTGTGTTGTAAGAGTCGAGCTACACAAAAGCCAATCAGAAAATAGCACTATTTTATCTGGGTACGATTTAACGCAACAACCAATGAAAAAAAAGAACGAAAATTGTCATGAAACAACCCCATTCCCGCGACCCGTCCAATATCTAATGGTGTGTTCACACCGAACGCGTATTTAATTATTTGCGCTAATAGATTACATACAAAGTCAATGCAAAGACGCGAATAGACGCATCATTCGCGCCGGGCGTTGCGAATGACGCGAATTGGGCAACGCGTTTGCCGCGAACGTCTTCCGCGCAAGTTGAAAAATTTGAACTCGAGCGAATGTTCAAGCGTCTAACTAGGCGCGATAGACGCGTATTTGACGCTCTATTCGCGTTCGGTGTGAACACACCAGTAGCGGAGTGGCAATCGGGAGAGTCGGGAGTTTTCCCGGTGGGCCGGTATTGTTTCGAGGCCGCGAGGGCCGGTCTGATAAAATATATTCATTGCAAATTCGCCATGCGCACTTGGGGCCCAAGCGAGGGGAAGAAAACATTTTTTTTTTAACATTTTCTATAACGGAGCGTATATTTGCACTAAGTGCCTGTCTTTAAAGCAAAAAGACACTCGTTACGAAACAGCTACAGTGTTGTAGGTCGTAGGGCGTGAAGTGCTTGAAAGCAGCTTTTGATGCGCTCGACCCGAGTTCGAATCCGCCTTTTGCCGAACTCTCTCTTCTCCCTTTTCCCAACACATATGTAAAGATGTAAAATGTATAACCTAACATTAAGGTCTCTAGCGTTATATTTTGCCAACGAACTAAAATTGAAACCATGATATGGCTTTGTGTCTTTATAAAACAGCACAAGACTTCCCACACAGCAGGAGACTCCTAAGCGGATCCGCGTTCAAGTCGCCAAACCCGCGTAACTGTCACATTCGTTTTGGGGCCGCCCAGAGGATCAGCTCCGCCTCCGGGAGGCGCCGTAAATCCTACTGTCAAACAACGGATCCAGTGCGGACCCATGTCGGATCCTAGGACGCGGACGCGCCTTTACTGTAACGGTTGAACTAACGTTACAGCACACCAGTCCAGGAGCCGATCATCAGTCGAGACTTTCTTTGCTGGGACACGGTTGCGCTGAACCCTCTTTTGAGTAAGTAAGTTATTTATATATTGCGACATTGACTGTAAACATTGTTTTTTTATCGTCATGTAAATTATTGTAATGTCGTTGTTTGAAATTATTGACAACTTTAACATGTTCACTCGTGGATAATGATTCAGTGCTAGCTTCTAGCTAGCTGTGCATTAACGTTACATAGTTTAACAACAAATCAAAACGCTAAGTGAACATTATTAGCTAACGTTACGTTTATCATGTTGGTTTTAAAACAGTATCGTTAATACAGCGTGTCGGAGCAGCGTCTCCTGCAGCGGGGAGTCACAGGCAGAGGGTCCCTGCAGCGTTCGCTAACGTTAGCTTCTTGTCTTGGGACTGATAGCAGTAAACACTAAATTCATCAAATTCATAAATACATTTATTTTCCAATAAACTGTAACGTTAGCTGTCATATTTCACGGTAACGCTACCCACGTGAGTGCGGATTTCAACGCTGTTTGTCACTTTGCCTATAGGCAAATATATTATGTATATTATAATATATTATATACACTAATAAATAAGATTCAGTGACAAGTAGTAGGCCTACTCGCCCTGTTTAATTTGGTTGCCATGACTTCGCGTCCTGTCAGTTGCTCGAGAGGGAGGGGTTGACAGCTTATTTGACACATAATAAGTCAAGTCTTGTCCGTATTGAACTGATACGGAACGCACTTTGTTCCGTATTTTTGAGAATCAATTCAGTGCAAATCCATGACAGACACATAGCTTCTAAAATATAAATGTCAGACAGACTAGTGAACGAAGACCTGCTATAATGGACAATTCGGGGACTTGGCGCCCCCTTGGCGGGCTCTGACTGACGTAGAGTTGGCTCATTGGTCGCACGCAGCTCGCACGTCAGAGGCGCCCGCGCCATTGGATGTGCAGTTGCCGCCTTTCCACTGCACACGACATTGGCATACGATTGTCGCATTTCGCCTCCTAGTTTCAGTCGAACGGAACTTTGAAATTGGTCGTGAAACAACCGTTAAGTTACCCTCGGATATTCACATTCACAATGGTTAAATTAATGATTTTTAATGAATGTGCTGTAATGCATGCATGAATATCCACACAAAACAAATTACCCTCAATACATCTAAAATAAAAACATTGTAGATTTTATAGAGCTAGCTAATCGATATAATTATTGATTTAATAAAAAAATTTTTTAAATCTGCCATAATTATTAATAACCGTCATTTGATAGAAATAGCGTTTACAGAATAAAAATGATGCACTTGTTTATACAAAAACAGGTAATTAGTGAAATGTACTGTCAGTTATTAAAATGGCATATTACATGTGTATCAGATACCTGTGTGTGTTTACAGGGGATTCACGAGAGAGACGGACATTTTGCAATCCATGCAGCAGTGAAGAAATGGACCAAAACAGTGGATCTCTTCCTCTATGATCTAGTTCTTGTTCCTTTGCACCTTGACTTGCACTGGGCTTTGGCTGTAAGTAATTTATGAATAGTAATGCCTTTGTAACACAATGTTTCCATATTTATACTGTATGATTAAAAGTGTAAAAATTTTATATTTACCTTTACACAATTTTTTTTTAACCTTCGACCTCCATTGCTTATCACCAGGTAATTTATTTCCAGTGCTATGACTCCATGGTCAGAGACATGATGAGATCTGCCAGATATTGTTGTGAGTTATGTCCAATTACAACTTTGGTTTTAACCTCAAACGGCTTTGAAGGCATGTATGCATGTCTCGTGTGATTTAATTAACAGGAAATACCTCATGGAGGAGAAGAAACTCCAAGCCTGCTGCTTTGAGGCTTCCAGATGGACCATCGGCCGAATAAGAACCAATGTATGCATACCCTCATATAATAAGTTATACAAATATTCTTTAAACTGTGCCCTTTTGTTTACCGTTATACTTACTTGGAATTTTGTTTCTAGGCAATTCCCAAACAGCCAAATGGAAATGACTGTGGTGCTTTTATCTGCAAATATGCAGACTTCCTTTCTCAAGGAAAGCCACTTACTTTCAGACCGGTACATGACCAAGCTACAATATTTATATTTCTCACAAACCTGATTCTTAACACTTGTTTGACTTTATGGTAACACTTTAGAATACTGTTTCTTACTTACTGCATAACTAATAAGGAATTAGGTAATTCTTTATTAACACTTAAGTCACTGCTGTTAACTACTAAGGAAGATGTGTTAACTAATCAGTATGTAATATAATTTTATGATTGTGTTAATATCTGTCTGTTTGATTACAGGTGCTGTGAGAAAAAACTCGGTGACGCGGTCAGCCACAGATGCGGAGATGCACAGGTCACCAAGCATGCTATCAGGTGGTTCAACCTGGCGACAGATCGGGCAACAAGGAGACGTGTCCCGCCTCCATCCACACAAACTGAGTAATAGGAGAAATGATTAAACATTAAACCATCTTTTTATTGAACTTCTTGTTGTTCACCAGTTATTCATTTTCTGATATTTTAGCTGTACATAGTGCAGCATTTCATTGAAGTTGTAGCCTAATAGATAAAATATGTTATGTTTACACTGACCTAGGCCTATAAAGCACTAAATTAGGTTTTGACCACAAAATGAATGTAGATTAGCCTGGCCCACATACTTAACAAACCAGAATAGGGTATAACCTATAACTTTCCATAAATGTAAATGTCAATTTTATATTTCCATTGAGTAGTGATTACTTTTGTACAGTAAATTGATGTCTTGTATCGAAACTTTTATGTTAGGCCTATTTACAATATTGTTAGGTTAAAAATACAAGGCGATGCAGATTTAAGCTTGGATCTATATTGCTGTAGTACTAGCCTAGGCTAGCCCTATAGTTTTTGGTTTTATCCTATAGTTTAGTTTATCCTATTTTATCCTACAGCAAGAACAGAAGGGATTTTAAAAATGAGATAAACGGGTCCAAAACGGACCCGGGCCAGATGAGCCAGAATTTTATGAGTCCGTTGCGGGTCCGCGGCGGATGTATGTATCAATTTGCGGGTCCCAAACGGACCCGCCGCAGAGGTAAGGTTTTAATGGCGGATGCGTAGCGGATGCAGCGCGGAGCCACGGCGGGTCCGCGATCCGCCTTCGTTGCGGATCCGTCACTGCGAGCAAGTGGACGCCGATACGGGTCCGTTTCGCGGGTCCGTTCCGGAAGCCGCGATACCTCCGCGGCAGATCCGCCGCGGAGTCCTTTTGCTGTGTGGGTTTAAGAATAGGCATCCTGTCTGTGCTGGGTGATTACTTTGCTCACGCGATCAGCATGGTTATCTGGTGTTTTCTCCTAAAAGCTCAAGGGTTTATTTCTTGCAAATGAAGAAATTAGGACAAAAATATTTTAATTGTCCTATATTATAGTGTAATGTAGGCTAAAATATACTTTTGAAATATTCATTTTCATTTATATAGTACATTTATAGGCTAAATGGATTTTACGTCATAGGAATAATTATATAAATCATTATTACATTATAATAATAATTGTTTGGCATCCTAAAACATCATTGATAATGTAATGCAGACTGAGACTCTCATAACTAAAAAGATGCCCTCTTTATTGTCCTGGTACAAATCAATGCTTTTTCTTTGTTCAACGAGCAGTTCATGGGTTGAAGCTCTTAATTTTGATCTCTCAAAGAGCACGAGATTGATGCATTTAACCTTAAAATGTAAAAAAAATTCTTGCGGGGGAGCATGCCCCCGAACCCCCCTAGAGGCACAGAGGTCCACCCAACATAGTTTTAAAAATTCCTATGGGAAAGAACGACCATTTATGAACTTTACTCCAGCATAGTACAACAAAGTTACTTTTAAATCAGTAAAACTGTAAATGCCGTATTAAAATGTCCCTGGACAAAATATACATTTGGCCTGCCTAAGAGGGGACCTACAAGACATTGTGCCCAGGGGGCTCTTAATCCGGCCCTGCCGGCGACGAGGGCCGGTGGTCTACGAAATTTCCCGGTAGATTTTTTGGTCCCACTCCGCCCCTGGAACACACCATAATGGTGTGTTCACACCGAACGCGAATATAACTATTTGGGCGAGTAGATTACATACAAAGTCAATGCAACGACGCGAATAGACGCATCATTCGCGCCAGGCGTTGCGAATGACGCGAATTGGGCGACGCGTTTGCCGCGAATGTCCTCCGCGCAAGTTGAAAAATTTGAACTGGAGCGAATGTTCAAGCGTCTAACTAAACGCGATAGACGCGTATTTGACGCTCTATTCGCGTTCGGTGTGAACACACCATAAGACCTATTGCTCACCATCTCCCCAGTGTGATTGAAGCAATCGATTGCCTAAAATCATCCTGTAAATTATCTAATGAGGCCTTGTCAGATGCGCGAGGACTGAGAATATTTCATGTCATTTTCAGCAGTTGTCATGTGCACTGTCCGACTAAAACTACTCCAACATATCGAAGATAGGATGGAATTTGCTTCTGCAGAGTGGCAGCCTTATGGTGTGTTCACACCGAACGCGAATAGAGCGTCAAATACGCGTCTATCGCGTTTAGTTAGACGCTTGAACATTCGCTCCAGTTCAAATTTTTCAACTTGCGCGGAGGACATTCGCGGCAAACGCGTCGCCCAATTCGCGTCATTCGCAACGCCTGGCGCGAATGATGCGTCTATTCGCGTCGTTGCATTGACTTTGTATGTAATCTACTCGCCCAAATAGTTATATTCGCGTTCGGTGTGAACACACCATTACTTTTTCTTTTACTGTCTATGGTCTTACCGTGTCTTCTTCTTCTTGTATTTCCGGCAGGCTAGACGCAGCTATGGGGTATTGCTGCCCTCCTCTGTTCTCTAATCGCTATATACAACTTTAATACTGCTTATCTATATCTTTTTATATACTCCAATATTTAGCAAATACTCCATCAATTTTTTTAATTTTTCCCAACTGTCCAAATTCAATAAAGAGCATAAATTAAAAACAGTTTCTCCTGTTGCTCCCAATTCCCTAAACAATTTCTTCCTTTGCTGAGAGTATCTTCGTCAATTCGCGCACTCCAGTGTCACTCACTTGCGCTGCTGACCGTGAACTGGCGCGAAGCACCGGCGTTTTGACTTACGTACAACAAAAAATAGCCTACTCAGACCATTTTCAGGAGAGGGGTGTTTCATTATGACACAGGCTACATTTTACTCAAGCAACATTAAAAAAATTCATTTTTTTCTCACTTTCAACAATAAATGGTGCTATTTTGGTTAAAAATAAAATATGGTGAACTTTGCTTATATTTCTGCTGGACTGCATGGGCCCCCCCCCTAGCGGCTGGGCCCCAGAAAACGTTCCGGAAAATGGACGGCCCTGGGTGGGATAAAAAAGAAAAAGAAATCTGTTCTAATATTATTAAAACAAAATTAAATACAATTTGGAAATTTACTGTCTGAACATCTGAGGTGATAGAAATTTTAAAAAGTATAAATATATATTCACAATATAGCCGATGATCCAGATTGACATTATAGCTTAAAGTCTATTTTTATGTATAGTACACAAAATCTTATACAAATATATAAAAAAAATATGCACTCCAGCAAGGAAAAAAACAACGTATATGAGATTCAGCATAAATGTTGGCATTTGTACACTGTGTATCTTCTAGCTGGACTCGGAAGCACAGACTTGCTTATAGTACTCCTGCAGCACCTCCAGCTGGGCTGAGCGGATCAGCACATGAGGCCGGACTGAGGCCAGCATCTTACAGGCCTCCTCTGGACTCCAACAGTGTAGCTGTGAAAGGAGAATAAAGGTTAAACACAGGGCCATAATTAATTAC
Source organism: Rhinichthys klamathensis goyatoka (assembly GCF_029890125.1). Lineage (NCBI taxonomy): Eukaryota > Metazoa > Chordata > Actinopteri > Cypriniformes > Leuciscidae > Rhinichthys > Rhinichthys klamathensis. The sequence goes on from NW_026606885.1 coordinate 284,840, forward strand.
CATAGACATTGAGGCAAACAACTCAACTGTGATTAATGTAGGCTAATTCATAACTGATGAGACAAAGAACATTAATGGAGCTGTTTTTGACATATTAGACACACTTTTAAGAGTGAATGTTGGAATATTTTTAAATAGAAATATAATATATTCCTATATCACTTACAAGTATAATTCTAATAATTTTACATGGTTATAACCTTGGTTTAACATAAAATGCAGATTCCAAAGACTGTCACACTCTTGAGTCTTCTAACATTCGTTTGACAGAACTGTTTTTCTTTCCTTTTATATAACTGCATGATACAATGCATATAATTATATATAAGCATCTTCAGAAATAACTGGTTGATACTGAAGGAACAAATTTATATAAATAATATACTGCGTGTGTATAATCAGTGAAATTATGTTTCTTCTTTAAAAAAAGGATAAGTGAAGCTTAAAGGGCCCCTATTATGGGTTTTTGAAAATGACCTTTCATGTAGTGTGTAACATAGCTCTAAGTGGATAAAAACATCCTTCAAAGTTTTAAATCTGAAAGTGCACCGTATATAAAGTTATTGTCTTTCAAAAGTAAGAGTCGACTCGGAGTCAACGAAATGAATCGTTTTTCAAACGAGTCATAAGCCGTTTCGTCATGACGTCAAGATGAAACATTAGTATATTGCCCGCCCACTTCTTGTGCGCACAGACACCAGGGAAAACTTGAACCTCAAACCGGCAGCTGATTCCTGTGGATACTGGACAGCATTGTGTCGAGAAGACGGCGCTGTGCTCTATAATGTGAAGGTAAAGCCAGTTTTTCTTCACTCCCCAAGGACGAGCATGTGAAGAATCAGTGGGTAAAATTCATCTTTACCACAATACCACAGCAGTATAATCCTAAACTTTTGCTGTGTTCCCTTTATTTTACTGACGACTGCTTCTCAAATCTCAGAGTTCAATGCAGGATTCGCACACCGCTTGCTCTTGAACGATGGTGTTCAAAATACTTAGTTTTGAGTTTTATATTGTGTAGGTCTCCTGCTAACTGACATTATTACTGTCTTACTGAAATACTTCTGCTAATCAGTTGTGGGCCACTATTACCTAAAACTGTGTCTATTAATGCAGATTGTCTGTCGTTCTCACTACTTTGAGTAAAGATTAAGCGTAGACCAGCGTTTATGTTACATCAGTCATTCACGCTAGAGCTCGGCTAATGCATGCACTGTTATTGATAGTTTCCACGTTCACCGCAATAAATTAGAAAAATACTCGGTAAATAAATTAGTACAAGTAAAATAATCGGTTTGTTGATGGACATGCACTTGTTAATGCTGATGGTTAGGAATTACAGTTGCAACATCTCATAATGTACCTCAACTGAGTAGTTATCACTGGGAAACGTCTTGTTCGAGTTGTCCTTGAGATGGAGGTTCGGGTTGAATTAATAGTTCTTCCAGTGTTTCATCATCACACTCGTGCTCGCATTGATATGGTAAAATCGACATTGTCCGTTACTGTGTTTAGTTTAAGGTGTAGGAAGCCTCAGGACAGGCAGAGCTGACGTTGTTAGGGCAATGGGCGTTTTTGTTTTCGACACGCGCTGTACGCGGTAGACCAATCACAACAGACTGAGCCGGCCGGCCAATCAGAGCAGAGTAGCTCACGGAAAGGAGGGATTTAGAGAGATTGATTCATCTGACGAGTCGTTTGAGAATCATTGAAAATGTGGAGATGTGCAAATGTATATTATCAGAAAATTAAAAAAAAAAAATTACCTTTGATGCGTGTTAACCTGTTGTAGGAGACTCCAAAACAACATTAGGAAACTTTAAAATAGCATAATGGGGCACTTTAAGTAAAAGTCCCTTTGTATTCTGCATGCATGTGTGGGTTTCATGTAGAGAAGTAAACAGCATCACTTGAATTAACCTATATATTAATGTTCCCTCTCCAAAATTCTCCACCAACAATATTATGGAGAAAAAATTTCAGGTGCGTCTTGCTCAAATGCTCAAAGAATACGTGTAATATTTGTATTGATGCAGCTGGTTTTACTATTGTTCATGGTGTAGGACAGGCAGACAGACTGATACCCACCCTGATGAGGTATGCAGCTGCAATAGTTGCACTGCGTGAACGGCCGGCCTTGCAGTGAATATAGACACTACTGCCTTGCTGTCGATGTCTCAAAGTGAAGTCCACACCCTTGTGGATGTGCTCTAGGCTGGGAACACCTGTCAGGTCCACTGTGTCCAGTCTGATCTGCTCAACGCCAACAGCTTCCCACTCCTGTTATTAATATAAGCATCCTTAGATGTACATTGCCATCTGTGATTATAGTTGGGAATGAGTGAAAGAGTTAGGAGAGACAGACACTTACCTCAGCTGAATTGCAGAAATATTTTGTTTCATATTCTTCATTCATGGTAATGACTCCTCTGATTTTCTCTTTTTGGACCAACTAAAGCCAAATGAGACTAGAGGGATTAGTTGAACCCTTAAACAGGACTACGATATGAGGCAAATTATAAATGTGCTAGGATCATTACAATTATATCTGTAATTCATAAAAGTCAAATCTTACCTCATCTGTCATTGATCTGAATGGGAGAGCACCAAGAATGACAGTCGGATCCACGCGATTAAACCATTGTCTGGAGGTGACCTTTTCCATGACAACATTGTAAGCGAGTGTGGGATAAAATAAAATCCTTGCTAGAACACTGGACATCGTTCCACATGTAAACGAACGAAACGAGTCACCGAAATTTCATTCTTTCTCAACTACTCCTAGTGCACATGAAAGAGACGCTCTTTAAGTTTTTTTCTTCGACGCCTGTCACAGATCCTCGACATTGCCCTCTTCTGTTTTGGAGGTTAATTGGCTGGATACAGGAGTACTGTCTATAATATCCAGCGACTAGAAACTGATCACCGGACCAATAACACCCATCTAAATATATATATACATATATATATATATATATATTGATAAATGTATAGTTTATCGTGTTCTTGTGTGATGGTTATTGTGAATGAACATTGATTACTCGATTACATTCGTTTAAAAAAAAAGCTACAACAGAATTTCTGGTTAATAGTCCAATAGCATGCAAACCGCAGAAGGATAAAGACGGAAATGGACATGTGCCTGCAGACGTGGTTAATGTCCTTTTACAGTGTGGATAAAATGTATTTGTGCTTTCTTAGGATTATTTGGCATTGTGAATGGATTATATAACGCATTCTATAATAAAACACATAATAATACCAACACAACTGCACAGACATTGGAAGGACAATTCACGTTAACCAGTCTGTCAGTTACACACATGTTTATCTCCATATCACACGCGTCGCGCAGGCCTTTTGGGTTTTTATTGACTTCAGCGACCACGTGAGAGAAACGTGTATCTGTCTCTTTAAGAAGGGGGGCGTATTTCAACCAATTCCTTCTAACTTCTGTTTTAAGTATTTATATGGCAATTTGTCATAAAAGACCAATATAATTTGTTGTTATACTCACGTCCATCAACGTTTTGTCTCCAAAAGTACATATTTGCCCTGTACATTTCGACAGAGGCTCCACCCCAATCCCCTTTTAATAAATGTGATGGTGCATGCAGGAAAGACAGCCATTTTGCACCGTCCCTGTTTCACCCAGAAAGTAGGGTTGTCGTGGGAAGACGTAATCTGAGAAAACTAACTAATTCACAAATCCCACTAAACAATCATTTACCTGTGTCAGCACACCATACCTACTCAGTTCCCTCCGTTTGAAAAAGGGGGCATCGAGGGTAAGTGTTGATTGTTCACGGTTGTAGCTGCGCGAGCTAACTGGTGGTTGTTTACGGTCGCTAGCACGCGTTAACATGCGTCATTATGTAAGAGCATATCGACCACCGCGCGCCCATAGGACTCATTTCGGTTATAGTTGCCGTTTTGGTCAGTAGTACATGCACGGTTGCGTCAAGAGTTATCTAAACCTGTGTAACTTCGGCGTGCTGTTTGAGCTGTTCTGCTAAGTTTAGCATCACTGAGAAGTGTAACAATGATGCAACGCAATTAAAACGATGCAGGTGATGAGCAGAACTCCCAAACAGGCGGTCTTAAAATTGGATGTAACGTTATTTTCACTGCGATCGGTCTGGAAATGAAGTAACTGTTAACTAACGTTAGAGGTTATGTTGGAAAACGCATGGTCACTCCACGGCTAAATTCAAATGAACGTAGCAAATGTGTTCGTATAGTAGCAGTGTTACGTTTTTATAACAGAGCCTGTCATATTCTCCATTTGCAAAAAGCTCCTTTTGCAAGTAACATGCATCTGTGTGGCTTAATCGCGTGTAGTATCGATCACAGCAAGTTAAGCTAGCGACTCTCCTAGTAACGTTACTTGCTGCGAATTAAATGTCTCTACCTGATAGTACTATAGTCCTTTTACTTGCTTGTTTCAAAGCTAACGTGCTAATAAAATATAAATACAACATGCAAAAGTACTTCTGAGATCATCACATTCAGTGTCTATGTTTGTATCTAATTTAATTTGAATCTTGTTCGTGTTGCAGCTTATTTCCACAAAGTATGTCAACAAAATGTGTAAAGTTAAATGCAGTAAGAAGTATTCGTTTCTGGCCTGCTGGTTTTTGAGCACAGAGGCCTGCTGAACAGAAAGCTGCTGCTGTTCAGGACTGTCACGTGAACTATCACTATCATTTGATAAGAGCTTCACAATGGACTATTGTCTTTTTACTTCCAAGCCAACCCATTATATAGGAATAATGCATTTTAAAGCTTTTTGAACATGAGTTAAGGAATCTGAATTATAGTCCTATATCAGGACTAGTCAGTGTTTAATGCAGTGGTAATCTAATGTGGACTGGACTGTGTTCTGTTGGGAATGCTTTATTATGTTACCAGTGTTGTGACCTTCAGTTGTAGTTTGGTATAGAAATGAGTTATGTCTAGAACAGGAGCCTTGTAGGTAAAAGCTTTCCAGGGAAAAGACAACATAGGCTGATAACATGCTATTGAATGGACCGCCTGAAGAGCAAGAAGGTCCATTCTGCTTGATGTGATTAAATGGGATCTTTGGTTTGTTTGTCTAATTCCGCTGTTTGATAATGAACTTGATTTCTTTAACCTGGCTGAGATTGTTAACGGGATAATTTAGCCATAATGTTGTAATGAATATGAATCTTCCTCCAACTAATACATTGTAATATACAGTACACCCTCTGGCATAGGCTAAACATAACCAGTCAGAAAAAATACACAGCTAGCATTGTGAGAATAAAGTAAAAATGTTGCACTAAAAATTTATATTATCTTAATGTAGAGGGGCAATAGGCTATATGCTTGTATTCTGCCTTTGCATTTCATTTGGCTTCATTTCATAAGGCCAGTTGTAACCAACCACCTGGTTAGTTTTTATTCTGAGATTGGCAAATTGTGCAGCATTGACTCTCTTGTAAGATCTGTCTTTCTCCCAGAATTATTAAGGGGAAAACCCAACTCTAATAGAGGCAGTATAAATAATACACGAAGACCGCAAATAACCATGGTAATGGAGGTAAAGGACAGCAAGTCCGCAAATACTGTCTGGGAATCATCACCGATGTTCACTGATAAAATGCCAGTCTAACCATACAACGTTCTTTTTGCAGGTTGACGGGAGCAACGTTTTAGAAAAGCAAGGGCACAGAGAGGGTAAGTGGTTCTCACTTTTGTGTTAGGATGTATTACAATGGACTATTTGTTAAGTGAGACATCACAATGTCATGCGTGAATGTGGGAAAGGTAGGTATTCATATTCCAAATGACTGGCGCTCAGAAGAACATGATTTGACTAGAATCATCAGACAGCGCACACAAATGTTCAGCCAACAGATTAGTTTGAGAGGTCGCAAATTAGTTCATTTTCAGTTTTTCTATGAGGTTCCATTTGTGCCAGAAATGAGTAGCCTGCTTTGTGCATTATACTATGTGTCCATGTCTACAATAATTATTACAATCAGTGTATTTTGACATGTTTTCTGTTTATGTAGTCTTGTTCTGATGTCTTTACTGTCGTCTTTACTGTAGTCTTGTTCTGTCCGTACAAAAACAGCACTTTTGTGATCTTGCTTAACTAGATCATATGATAAATATGAGACAACTCATACATGGACATTTTTGCCCCAATATCTTGAATTGTAGGTGCATTCTTTAGACTCCATTATGCAGTGAGTTTTTGCCCTGCTTCATGTTTGTCACCAATCAACTGTATGAAATGTAGTCTGTGGCGGGTGCGTTAAATACATGAAATCATTTTAACGTGTTATTTTTTTCCACGCACATGAATGAATGCAATTATTTTGCATTCTTTACTTTGCTGGCAGATAAGACTTTGTATTTTGTTTTTTGTTTATATATCTGTAAAACACTTTTTTTTTTTTAAACCGCCTTCCATAGACAACAGTAAAGACGACAGAACAAGAGTACAGTAAGGACGACAGAAGACGATAACAGTAAAGATGTCAGAAGACAATGACATAAACAGAACATGCATATACTAATTTATCTGAACAAGTAGGCAGTGACTGTAGACAGTATGTGTAGTATGAAGCACAAAGTAGTCAATTTATTTTTGGCACAAAATGGAACCTCATTATTTTCAAGCCTCATCGCATGCCTGTTGAGAACTCCACTGTGTAAAACAAAACAAATTATACTGATCTTTGAACTTTCAAGTCTCTGATAGAAATGAGCAGTTGTGGCCATTGTTCCTCAGACTATTTGGACATTCAGTGCTTGTAGTTCCTTGAGTATTGAACGTTTAATGAGAGCCACCAGTGTCATTTGTGTAAACTCTTACACTGCAGTCTGTCTCTGTTTTTGGATGTTTTTCTGCTAGCGTTTGGATAATTATTGTCGGTTTATGCCAGCTTAAATGATGTATTAGTCACACATGTGGAGGTCCATTGTCATTTAGGATTTTGCACCTCCATTTCTGTCAATTTCTGTCATGCTATTAGAGAGCTGCATGAAGCAAAATTGCATGACATGAACTCCCTGTTCCTTGGTGTTTAGTGCTCTGAATTAAAGACAAACAGTTTCCTTGGTGATTTTTATTAGTGTGCAGACACACACGCTTGTGAGTTGTTGCTGCAATCAATGGTGGGCTGTTCTTTGCGGTTGGATTTTTGTCCTGCATGGCAACACCTCCATTATCTTCAACTGAGGGCTGACAATTCCATCAGACTCTGCTCATATTTGAGTGTGTATTTACATAAATACTGAGGGTTTTCAGAAGAGCGTTCGGCTGGAGAGTCTAGAGTGCAATGGTAGGCGTGAGTTTGAGCGCTTAGCGCAAAGTCAGGGGGGTTTATGTCTCCATTACAGGGGGAAGGGAAGTGTGTCAGAGTGCAGGCTCTTTAAAGGAGCCATCAATCATCTACTGTGTTACCTTTAAGAGACTCATGAGGGGACTAAAATACTTGTACTGAGCCACTGAAAGTCTTCCGTTTCATTTTGTACTTTACATACTAATGCTTTCGGGCAAAAAGCTCTTTAGCTTTGACTTCTGTCAGATTTCGCTGTGGTAAATTCGTGTCTGACAGTTGCTGCACCATGGCAGCTGTTAAATCATGACAACGCTCTCCAGGAGGGAATTACCACATGGAGGTCAGCAGCACCTGTCGGGAACATTCCTGTTTATGCTCCTGCTAATGTGGCTAATGAATGCCATTAAAGACCTAAATAATTATTCCTATACATTTAAACTAGGGCTGTCAAATTAAAATTTGAATATTGAATATTTGTCCAATTTAAAATAAAAATGCACGTATAATGCAAAAACAGTGCATTCAAATTTTAGGTGTGCGTCGTGGCACACGAGATGCGATGATGGCGTTGTTGCGTTTTAATGTTTTTGTTAGCCTATCCAGTTGAACCCTCTAGATCAGGGATGGGCAACTTCGGTCCTGGAGGGCCACTGTAGTGCAGAGTTCAGCTCCAACCCTGCTAAAAACCACCTGCCAGTAGCATTCTGGTGTTCCTGAAGACCTTGATTAGCTTGTTCAGATATGTTTGATAACTTTGATTAGGGTTGGAGCTAAACTGTGCAGGACAGTGGCCCTCCAGTATGAAAGCATATGGGTAGAAATATTCAATTTGAAATGTAATATGCAAAATGACAATGCAATATCTAAAATGGCTATGCATTTCTGTATTTAAATTGACATTTTCCATTACATTTGTGCAACGTTGGTGCAAATTGAAAATGAAAAATCAATTATATAATTTACATTTGCCATTTCATACACTAGTTTTAATATGTAAAGCACAAAGAAATTACAAATATCTATTACAGTGGTGTTCTTATTATAATGTTATGTACAGATCAGATCAGCATATCTTGCACTTAACTGTTTTTCATTGCCAAAGTAATTCAGGCGTCTCTGTGCTCTTTCAAATATAGTTTCACTTTATTTCGCCGGTCTGGACGGCGTGCTGTCCTAATGCTAACCAATCAGACCTCTAAGATGTAGCATTTTGCAGCGATTCCTGAGTAGTTTCAGACACTTTGCTTTCTTTTTTTACATAATGGTAAACCATGAGCTTGTGAAAACTTCCAGTATGTGTGTGGTTTTCAGGACAAACAGAATTAATGGAGGGTTAATGCACCAACGGCTGATTTTTATACCCGATTGATTTCTCTAAGCTGCTCTGGATCTTGGCAAAAATGCTTTCTGTATTTTTGATGTGGCGTCTAATGCCCTGCACATCACAGAAATCAAATATGCACTCAAGGTAGTGAAGTGAACCCGGACAACTTCATTATAATCATTTAGACATTATTTTTTGCTATTCTATTTCCAATAGAATTGTAGCCAAATTTAATTTCTGCCATGAAGTAACCTTCTGTTTTGGACAGTGAGTGAGCTGTCCGTGTTGGTCGGCAGTTTATGACCCTTGGCATTCAGAACGGCTGGCGTGGGGTGCTCTGATCAGGATGTAGTAGTACAAGTTGTTGTTTTTGTAGTCATACAGAGAGGAACAGGATGGAGGTAGTGCCCTATACTGATGGGAGGTTTGTAATTGTCTATCTATACCCCTTTCTCTGATCAGTCAGCTGTGTGTGTGTGTTGTATTCTTAGCTGCTGGGTCGTTCCAGATGCTTCGGTTTTACTCCATTTGTCCACAGTGCTCTCTGTCTGTGCTGGTGTTCGAGAGTGAGTTTGTTGTTAGATGAACTGTGCAGACCATATGCTCTGCCCCCCCCCCCCTCCATGAATAAGCCACACAGTCACTCAGCAGTCATTAAAACATGGTATGGCCTGTGGTCTTAGAGCATTCTCACTTCGCTCCCAGGGTCAGAAGCCACATCACAGCTGCATAGCATGAGTTTCCCGAAGGGAAGATAAATTATTGATGTGTACAGTCAGTGTTGAGAATCAGGCAGCTTTCCCAAATTTGCAGCGCCACTAGTTGTAATTTGGAAGCCTTACCGACCGTAGTTCAGAAATAGTGTAGCCTTTGGTATCAAGGTAGTTTTTATTTCCCTCTAAATGTTTCATTTGCTGTTTTTAAAGGCTGGAATACAGTACGCAACTTTTGCCCAGATTTACCCCCAGATTTACCGTCTGGACAAGTTGATTCTATTTGGTGAAAGTCATAGTCAGTCTCAGGGATGCTAACGATTAATCAACGATCGCGTCCACAAACAGGAGTTACCCGTTCTGACTAACACACATCTGAGGCGGCATTGACATGTTTTAGGCTATTAGTCTTTGTTTGATTATTAAATAAGTAATTTAATTAAATAATCAATCACATTGACTCATCTTACAATCCTACTAGCCCTTTATTTAGACCAAAAACCCTTCTCATTCATTTGGTGAGAAACACGGCGTTTTAAGCAGCATTTGCACACCTTGTCAATGTCATGCTGTTGGCTGTATGCCACTGCAATATTGCAATATAGGGCTAACGATTAATCGATTCATTGATCTTTAATTTAAATGACGATCGATCATGGGAATTGTTGTAAATTGACATCCCTAGTCAGTCTGCAGTTTTGAGTTGACAGATTTCACAGAAAACAGTGTAGTGTATGATAGTCACAGACTCCAAATCTTTATTTTTTTATTTTTAGCTTCAAAGTTTGGTAGGACCTCAAACATGTTTAATATTTTGAGCTGAATTAAGAACACTTTGTTTTCATTTTTCATGCGTCTCCTAGAAACAAAGCATGAGTTTATGTGCGAGTTTGTTCTGTTCTGACTTGTGTGATCCTTCCTTAGTCATTTAGTATGATGCCCAGTAATTTCCTCTGTAACTATATACAAAGTCGGCAAGTGTATGATGCCTAGTGTTTTAAAATCTGTTCATATTTTAAAAGTTGTGTAGTGTATGTGCTCATATGCAGCGTTGGAATGTCACATTCATTCATTCATTCTAGTGAATTATTTTGTTCAGATGGTTCATACACATTAAAAGGATAGTTCACCCAAAAATGAAAATTCTGTCTGTCATTGTGGTCTGGTTGTTTCGCCATGATAGTGAGTGATCCTATGCACTTGTACATTTCTATGTCTATATTATAAACACTGATATTATGTTACTGATGTATCAGTTGTATTTATTACTTTGACCACAGATCTGATATGTGAATCTTTTTTTGCTACTGGTTGGGTATGTGAGAGTTTATATTTTGTTTCTCGGCAGAGTAGTATTTTACACAGTGCTGTTAGTCATATACACTCTCCTTTCAGTAACTCTCTTTGTTAAAAGTAAATTAAAATATACTTTGAACATCTGGTTTGATCTGAGCCTGGAGACCATTTTTCCCTTTTTTAATGTGACAAACCTTTTGTGTTTGAGCCTCTACAAACTGATTACCTCCAATGAAAGTGACAACAGCTTCCTCTCAGATTATAGTCTGTCATTTACATGATTATGTTCAGATCATCCAGGACGTGTCTTCTCACTCTCCTACATATGTGTTTTCTGTGTGCATGCAGTTTTGTGACATGAGGTTTGCATGCTGTCTATTCTGTCAGAAGACGTCTCTTTCTTTTTCCTTTCCAGTTTATGTTTACCTGTGTATGTGTGTCTGATGTGTGTGTCCTGTAATGTTTGGTGTGTTTCTGTAGCATTTAACAAAGTCACTGGATGGATAGCATCGACGCTGAAGCCCTCTACCTGACCACAGCGCAGATCGGGCAACCTCAATGCGAGCTTTCCCTTCCTGCTGTGGAAGTACCTGCCCTTGGCGGGTAAGAACACATACACTCCACATCCTTTTACCCCAGGGGTGTGAGGATACCCTCCATCTACAGGTTTTTCCTCAGTGGGAAACAAGTCTTTTAAGCAGCTTCTCTTTGAAGCTGGAATGAGAAGAAAAAATAACTTGCTCTTATTTTGTCATTGCTCCTTTTTTCTAAATAGTAAGCATATCTGCAGTGAGCAGCCCACCAGATGTCACTGCATGACTAGCGATGATGTCATGGCCTATTTGAATATCTGAGACAGACTGTTGAGGAAGAAAAAAATGATAACATTCTGATTAATTGCTGAAACATTTTTGTAAGGATGTTCTTAAATTATTTTATATGCAATATTTTCTGAACGAATCATCATTTTACAAACATATAACTGTTTTTTATTTTAAATTTTTTTTGGCAGTCAAGGAATTTGAATGTTATTTGTTATATACTTATTATAGGGCCATTGGTGTTTTTGTGCTAAACAAGACTAAATAGTATACCTCAGTCTGCCTGTGGCTTGTTTTGTTTGACACCTTTGACTGTGAGCTTATAACATGACCCCGAGCAGCCCGTTCCTCCCTCCCTTCCGCCACCCCCACCATGCTGGGACAGGGCACCGTTCGTGGCCCGTTGCCGGAACACGATTGTGTCCTAGGGGCGCTTCAGCTCGGGGATTACCAGAGAGCTGCCCGTCCCCATTCATTCCTGCCGCTCACTCACGCTTATCAGCATCAATCTGACGCTTTATTTATCTGACACTGCACTCCTTTCTGCTGTGCTAAGAGAAAAACTCACAAAAAAGTCCCCCTCCATCAGCACTTTCCTTTGTGGAATCTGGGGTGCAGCTTTTAGTGGCCCATCGGACCCGTCCTAATCCTCAGTCCCAGCCCAGTGACCAGAGCTACGGCCTGTGTTTGTCATCTAGCACAGTGCCGAGCCTCATCGTTGTCTCTTTGCTCCATGTTGATTTGAGTTTTGTGGGGTCTGATCAGCCTCCATGAGGTGTACATTTCCCTTTCTCTCTCAGCTGTTCCCATGTCACTTCTCACGACTTCTGAACCTTGAGAGACGTTGTATAGACGGATAGTTGCTGTGGCTGTTTAAGTGTAAACAAGTGCTTTTTTGTGGATTCTGTCAGTGTTCATTTGAGACTTGCTGATTGGTGAAGTGCTGTAAAAATGGCTTCCTTTAAGCTGGATTTTCTCCCTGAGATGATGGTGGACCATTGCAGTTTGACTTCCAACCCAGTGTGAGTACAGATTTAACTGTTCAGCTTGGCGTAATTTGATTTGGGTTTCACTCTAATACCTTAAGACAAGTTCTTCTTTTTTTTGATAGTCACTGTATTAAAGGTGGAATATTTTTTTAACTACAGAGACTGTTTAATTTTATTAATTAGTGTGGTTTGTCAAATCTGAGTGATTTTACTGGTTTGTTTGTCTTATTCTGAGCCGAAAGGCCAGTAAACGTAAATGTCAGGCAGTATTTTCAGTATTCAGGAGCTGAAAGTCAATGCCCAATGGCCAGAGGCCTGCAGTGAGGGATGCTAGTTCATGTTTACTACATAATCCTGTAGTAAACATGTTGTTGTTTTTATTATTAGACTGTATTGTCATTCATATTTTATTCACAGCCTAGTTTGAAACCTCTCCTTTAATAAAAGCTTTGACTGTGTATGATCTAGTAGTAGATGTGATCTGCTAAATGAAGATATTTGGACATTTCATAATCTGCCCAGGAAAAGCAAAAAAGAGAAGTTAAAAATCTGGAAAGTATGATGTTTTATATGATTGAAGCATTGTAAAAACTTGTTGGTGTAAACTCGGAAGTTAGTTAGTCACTCACATTTTTTTAGAAAGGAAAGTAAAATTCTTGTTTTACTACTTACTCTGCTATCTTGAGTGGCTGTTCCCTGTCTGTGATAGGATAGGATGTATTGCCCCTTATATTATTTATAGGTTAACACAATATTTCATTCTTTGCTGTTGCAGGATGCTGAAATAAAACATTTCAGTGTTTGTCTTATTAAAATCACAAGGGTTTCACTGTGAGGTTTTACAACCTCAAAGGGAACAATTTAGCCAAGAACAGAGCCAGGAACTGCTGACAGAGCTAGAGCTGTGGTAAATTGCCTTCTCTGCATCTCTTGCATAACAAATAACCCAAAAAGAACAGAGTTCATTGTTAATAGTGTTCAGATTGAAGGCTGCATTCATATACTATTCATATTAATTGGCAGCAATGGGAAAGAGATGACTACCATCTTGATAATCTCCTTCCTGTTTGTCTGATTGTTCTTCCATTCGGGTTTAGTAGTTTTTGTTGAATCTTCTGATTCTTCTCCAACATTGTGTTCTGATGTTCTGTGACTTTAGCTAATCCCAACAGTCAGGAACTGGTCAGTTCACTGGGAAAGAATTTTACAATCCTTAAATCTCTTTGTCCCAGTGAACACCCAATGTTCCTCTGGCCCAGATTGGATGATCTTCTAGAGAGGCTGTGTTATCTGCTTGTCTGAACAAGTTCTGGTTGCTGGAAAATCGACAAAGCAGAAGGTTTTATAAGCTCTGCTGTCCTCTGATCAATAAACACCATTAATCTGGCTTTTAGCTTCTGGCTAATGCTGCTCTTTGTCAGTAGGACAATGCAGTGTTTTCGTAAAGTGATCTGTCACTCCACTGATCAGCAGCTGCTAAAGAGAGTGATGAAGCAGTGCTTCAGGCCTGTCCATGACATCACTCGTGCTTCCCCTCATGCTCTACTCTGTCACGCAGAAGTTTCAAGATGTTCTTTTAATTCATTCCCATCACAGACTTTGATATTCTTTTGTGATATTTGACATTTTCCTTTCTCTTTTTAATGTCTTTTTTTTGTGGTTTATTGATTGAAGTCCAAATCTACTTTCTAAATCCACGTTATTGTGAATCTACACGTTTCAATTTTTTTTTTTTAAATGTTGGGCCTCGTAATGTTTAATCAATGTCATTGCTGGACCTTCAGGTGAAAACGACAGATGGATTTCCGGATGCTGGATTTCTGCAATCATTTAGTCTGCCCCTACAAGCTCGCATTCATCTGCCTCCAATTTTGAGTGCAATGCCCACATCTTCACAATCAACAACTGATGTATAGAACCAAGCCCATTTAGTCTTTTTCGATAATCTGTTACACTCGCATGTTTGTCACTATGTAAGAAAAGATCTGTCGCTGCTTCCATTTCATTGCGACTTTAAATCCAGTTGTAAACTGTTAGTACATGAACAATTTTCAGTTATTGCTTACCTCAGAAAATCTTGTGTAGCCATTTTAAGGCTTCATATATTGTTTGAGCAGGGATTTTACTCTTGTTTGCGCTTCACGCAATGGATGAAGAATTTGCTAATAATGCCATGAATGCTTTACGTACCATGTTTTCTGCTAGTTCACATTGCTAATCACTAGTAAAACATAAAGCAGCAGTAACATAAGTAAAGTTTTTTAAAAAAAATTCATAAGAGAACCGTTTTAAACTGCTCTGCAGCATTCACAATTTTTATTCGCACAGCTATAGCTTTATAAGAAAGCTAATCAGAATTTAGAAGAAACTATCTGAATGATCATGTTTGGACTAGTGGTTTATTTACAGAAAGCTATTTTGTTATAGCAAATAAGATGTACACAGCTGTTGAAATAAGTACTTATTTTGCAGGCCATTTACCCATTTTAACCTGAGAACAGCAAATGCATTATATATTGGCAAAGCTGACCAAGTGGAAACTGTTATCTGCCAATCAAAGCTTGGTCTAAAAACAATCATCAACTGGTTTAATCAGTCTGACCGATCAGTCTAATACTGGTGTGCTGTTGGTAAATAAGACTGTTGTAATTTTGGGGTTTTCATACTTGGGCAGTGAGCACGATATGAGATTGTTGTGTGCATCCTTCCATGTGCAATATGTTTGAGTATCATCATCTGTCAGGGAGACATTGAGGGCCATGTCCTTAAGACTAGTTAAACAGATTTAGGTTTTTTTTTTCTTTTCTGTAGAACCAAGAAGATGAATGGGTCTCTGGACCACCCAGACCAGCCCGACATTGATGCTATAAAGATGTTTGTGGGTCAGGTCCCCCGGACGTGGTCAGAGGATCAGCTGCGTGAGCTGTTTGAGCCCTATGGTGCAGTTTATGAAATCAATGTTCTTCGGGACAGGAGTCAGAACCCCCCACAGAGTAAAGGTACTTGACAGTCAGTACATTGCGGACTTGTACGGTCTGTTCCAAATCCTAGTGAGCACATAGCACACACACACATGCAGTGCTGCTTAAAAAGCTTGGCCTAAACGAGTTGTCTTATGTGGCAGCGCAATTAAGTTGCCTACTTTTTGGAACAGTTGGAAATGTGCCAGCAATCCCTTAAAATGCTGCTCACTAGGATTTGGAATGCAGTTCTAGAAATTGGTCTCAGTGGAAATGTTGTCATTTTGGACTTGGTTCATAGACCATTTATTGCATTTGCAGGTTGTTGTTTTGTCACATATTACACCCGTAAATCTGCGTTAGAAGCACAAAATGCCCTTCACAACATGAAGATTCTTCCAGGGGTGAGAAAAGGATCTACTTTTATTTTATTGTATCAATAATCGATTAATCCTTCATGTGTCTTCAGATGGCCACCTTATATTTATTGCTCTTAAAAATGCATAAAATCTACACATGTATTTTCAGTACACACAAATGAAATTATGAAAGCTTTTCAAACAGCTGATTTCTCATTGGGGGCCGGAAAATGTCAGTGTTGATAAGTCACGTGATTTTTTTTTTTCCTCTGTACAGATGCATCATCCCATACAGATGAAACCTGCAGACAGTGAAAAAAACAATGGTGAGTGACTTGAATTTACTCCAAAAGTTACTCTCCTTTCAAAAGTTTAGGGTCAGTCAAAGAATCCTGAAAAAAGATGCATCACGGTTTCTCGAAAAATGAAATGAAAACAATTCAGCAGAATTTTTTTTTTCAACATTTAAGTTTTCTTGAGTTATTACTATATTAGAATGATTTCTGAAGGATCATATGAGTAATGAAAATTCAGCTTTACCAAAATTGTTGATTTGTGATATTTCACAATATTACTGTTTTACTGTATTTTTAATTAAATAAATGCAGCCTTAGTGAGATTAAGAGAATTCTTTCAAAACATTAGAAAATCGTATCGACCCCAAACGTTTGAACGGTAGTGTATTGCTTGAGGAAATGTTCACTAGGGCTGGGCAAAAAAAAAAAAAAGATTTTTCGATTAATCGTTTTTTAAAATGTGGTCGATTTAAAATTGATTCTCAAAGGCCAAGAATCGATTTTTCCCGTATTTATTTATCTATCACCCAAAAGCCAGTATTAGTTTTCCTACACTGTTCATAGGCTTACAGCCTCCATGTTACAGCTAATGCTGTGAGATTTTATGTTTGTTTTATCTTAAACCTAAAATAACCTGATCCTGTTTGATCAAGGCATGCCACTGTTCTGACTTGTCCAATTTGCATCAAAATCCTGTCCATGCATTTGAAATATAGAGTTGGGTTCTGTTTTAATGTACCCAAGTGTACCTAAAATAAAGTTTAATATACAGGTTTGTGGCTCTTAATTTCTTTTTTATTAATTAACCACTTTTAAACTTATGTTCACTGTTCTTTTTTTAATATAAATATAGGATTTGTATTAAATCTATATTCCTTGAGTCGAATTGAATTGGAACATGTGAATCGATACCCAGCCCTAATGTTCACAAAGACTGTTGAACAGCTGTGCAGAGGCAGTGCTGCCATAACACACTTTTCTTGTGTTTCAGCGGTAGAAGATAGAAAGCTGTTTATTGGAATGGTTTCAAAGAAGTGTAATGAGAATGACATAAGGCTCATGTTTTCTCCATACGGTCAAATTGAGGAGTGCCGTATACTGAGAGGCCCTGACGGACTGAGCCGCGGTGAGAACTCTCAAGCGCATGTATATCGTCACTATCACCAGCCAAAGGAAATTATACACCCATCATGTGACCCGATAAAAAAAAAGAGAGAGAGAGAATAGAGGCAGTACTGTGAATGTTTTGACGACTTCTAGCACATACACGCATGAATTTAACTTCAGCAGTCTTTCCTTCAGTGCACTGGTAGTGCACAATAATAAACATCTTCATCAGTTACTCTCTCATTTTAGTTATTTCGAGGAGGTAGTGTTTGCGTAACTAATAGTTGCAGACACAACCCATCAGAGAAAAATGAGACTCAATTGGCTCCTGTCGGCCCAAATGAAAATTGCTTCATTCATCCCAAACTCAACATGGCAACTGATATTAGAGGTTATATAAACATAACTGCATGCAACAAATTTAGAATATTTGCACAGGCGCTTTGATCATTCAATTTATTTATTTTCTTGTCCACTTATTCTCCTAGTTTCTAGCTGTCATTTACCTGTGGCATAGAGAATCACTGTGATTTTTAAGTTAACCAAAGTGTAACCAAGGGAACATAATGCACATTCAGGCCCACGCTATTTATTTTCGAATTAGCTTGAGTGAACTTGCTGTCCATCACCATGGGAACTGCGTAAGTAATAGGCGCAACCCATTTTGACTCAGCAGCCCTTGAACCGTTTTCCAAAGAGACTGGGCCTGAATCGGGCCTGTTTTTGATGAGGTTGTGTTTCTGCCTGATTGTCTCATGAGTACTTCTAGTTTATGGATTTAGGTTTATGGTTTAAACACAGAAGTTGGTGTCCTTTTGTGATCTACTCTCTTACTTGTCAACTCTCTTACTTGTCAACTCTGTTCACAGGCTGTGCCTTCGTCACATTCACAGCGAGACAGATGGCCCAGTCTGCCATCAAATCCATGCATCAGTCACAGACCATGGAGGTAAACACACATACACTCATAAATGCCTATGCCCCAATGCTTAGTATAAATATAAATATAAATATATATATATATATGCTAATTGAGCAAAAGTATTACCGTATATACCCGAATATAAGACGACCCTGAATATAAGAAGAAAAAGCGCCGTTCACAGAGGATGCCAGAGCGGACGGAGACAAGTGAGCAGAGACCCGCCCCCCCGTTCACATATCACGTCTTTTGCGCGCTCAAGTTCGTTATTTCAAATGTAGGCGCGCGTTTTTTTCCAAGCGCGTGAGAAAAAGGCTATCAATCGATTCCTCCACTCGAGTATAAGATGACCCTGAATATAAGACGACCCCCCATTTTTCAGCCTATTTTTAGGACAAAAACCTCGTCTTATATTCGGGTATATACGGTAATTTCTCTCTTCCAGAAGAAAAAAATCATACTGTCCCTAATCATTTGAACAGTAGTATATTATGAAAGGCTGAGACGCTGCTGTAACATATTAGAGTATACACACATCTGTGACAACTTGGTTGCTTTCCCTTTTTATACGTTTCTGAATTATTTGCTATGCTATATTTTGATTTCTGTTGTGTCCCTTAGGGCTGCTCTTCTCCCATCGTGGTGAAGTTTGCAGACACACAGAAGGATAAGGAACAGAAACGCATCACTCAGCAGCTGCAGCAACAGATGCAGCAGCTCAAC
The DNA here is from genome assembly GCF_029890125.1 of Rhinichthys klamathensis goyatoka. Lineage (NCBI taxonomy): Eukaryota > Metazoa > Chordata > Actinopteri > Cypriniformes > Leuciscidae > Rhinichthys > Rhinichthys klamathensis. The sequence continues at coordinate 303,666 of NW_026606885.1, forward strand.
GCTGCCTCCATGTGGGGAAACCTTACAGGACTGAACTCACTGGGGCCACAGTACCTTGCAGTGAGTACACAGGACAGATCCTGTTGCATCTGAGGTCTATGCACGTAGAAACCGCGCCACTGTTTAAAACATGCAAACTACACGAAGCACAATGAAAACATTCATATTTAGTACATGAGAGCTGGTCTTTGCTCCATCTAGGGCTGTCACAATATCAGAATTTCACTAAATGATTATCATAGCCAAAATACTTCACAGTAACATTATAATCACAATATTTATAGAAATTTTGAAAGAAAAACAAATACTGTCAGTCAAATTTAGCTTTGTTTGTTTTGTTTTAATTTGTTTGGAAAAAATAATCACTTAAAATATGTGGGTAGGTAGACGAGAGAGAGTTTGTAACCATAACTGTACAAAAAGCACTTACTGTTGATCAGCACTTCTTGCTGATTGGGGTGTTTAACATCACATGTTTTTATTTTATTTTTTACTGAATCTAAAAAAAGCTCCCACACGAAAGAGCTTACTTTTTTCTGGTGCAGGTATAGCATCTCTCTTTCGTCTGTCATCTCCTCTGAGATGATTTTGTGCGGCAGTAGTAGCTACACTCTGCGTCGTCATAGTAGAAACAAGCATTAAGGTGCAATACTGCCACCTCCTATGTGGAGTGTCAAGCAGATTGCTGGATTAATTACGATATTATCATTGGTGTGGTATTGACATATCAAGATTTTTCTTAAGTATCACTTATCAATGCTGGTATATTGCGACACCCCTAGCTCCATTCAAAATGTAATTTGCTTTATCAAAACTATAATGCATTATTGTTTTCATGTAAATTGCTATTAATCGTGCAGCCCTACTACAGATGCAATCGCACTTAAACCGATTTGGCTTATCGCGATAATGAAATCGCAAAGGCTGCTATTTTTTTTTTTTTTTTTTTTTTTTTTTTTTTTTTTACGCGCTGCTTGTCATTGATGTACGGCTCTGTAAACGCTGCTCTGTCTGAAAGCACTATGAGTTTGAGTCACTTATAATCTGAATTTGAAAAAGCAACACACGTCTAACATCTTTCCAAACATGAGAAGCATTTATGAACCTCTTGTCCAACAAAAGACAACATTTAATAACATGCTGAGCATTCTTCTGTGAGATGTGGCTTCTTACACAGAATAAGGCAGTCGTGTGTTTTTTAGTCATATTTAATCAAAGCGTTTCAATCTTCTGTTTATTCAGCTACAGTATGTTGCCGATAGGGATTTCCTGGAATGATGTGTGTTATCTAGGGGTGTCCCCGACTAAGGATTTTCATAGTCGAATCAGATTCGTCAAGTCCTGCCTATAGTCGACTAATTGTCGAATCATGTGTGTGGTGTTGGGGAGGGGGCGGGGCTTTAAAATTTTAAAGCCGCGATGTAAAGAACATCACACAAAGATATAGAAGAAAATGTATAAAAACATTTTGGATCAATAAAACTAAGAAATAACATAAATAACTGCAGAAAGGCCACACTGCAGATAGGATTTGCATTTCACATGCAAATTAAATCGGTCTAAGTAGGCCTATAGCGCAACATCGATGCACTGAAAAATAATCAACAATTAAGAACACAATATACATTTATAATAAATAAAAATACAAAACGAAATAAGTCAGAATCAAGTCACTAGAAGCAGAACAAATGTGTGCAAAATGCCTAAAGTGCAGGGGAACAAATATTTAAAACACAAGTCACAAATAGTTAAATTAGATCACCCTGAGTGATCAATTAATAAAATAAAAATAAATAATTTTTTAAAATAACGAATGTATGGCCAGGATTATCAACTTTGTCTTTTTAACTGCAGAAACAACAATAAACGTTTAGCTAAAAAGACTGCCGCTCCAGTTTAGCGTGTTCACAGTATCAAAAAATCAAATTAGAACCGGCTGAAATGTTTTGAAATCACTTGTAGGCTACCCATACCTGATCGAAAAAACAAAATCCAGTCTTTCACTCGGCCTGTGTCCGTTTGAGTCTTTTCAAATTGTGTGCGCGGATAAAATACATTCTAAAACGCTTAACGTGAACAACGCTTAACGGCTTTGTCCTAAAACTGTTATATTAAAAGATCAAATTCTGTACACACCTTATTAATAAAGCATACTATATAGCCTACAGAAAAGCAGATGAGCCCAGAATATAAACGCAACGCGTTTTATTATAGGCTACGTTAAGCATTTTCCTCCCATAGAAAACCGTTAAAGAAAAAGCTTTACGTGACTTTCTATAGGAGAAACGCGTTGCGTTCATATTCTGGGTTCATCTGCTTATCTGCACATAGAATGGTGTGTAGCCTACTGTGTACATGCATTAAGCACGTAAAAGTGCCATTTAAGCGTTTTAAAAGCTTTTTTCACGTTAAGCGTTTTAGAATGTCCCGAGGAAAACCAACCTGTTAATGTTGGCCGGCAGAAGTGCGATCATGGTTTTCCTGATGCTAAATCCAGCCTTGGAGAATATCCTTTCTGATGGTGTGCATCTTTAGATTTTCTTATCCCAGACATTTTTGAAGGGGTCATATAATGCCATTTTTGTACAAGCTAATATGATTCTTTAGGGTCTAAATTAAAAGTTTGTAATATACTTTAATTAAAAATTCTCATTAGTATTGTAAGAAAACACTTATTTTACCTGGTCAAAAACAGTTCTGTTTTCAGCACGCCGTTTCAGTGCATATGCCTTTAAATGATAATGAGCTTTGCTCACCCCGCCTCTCTGTTCTGCGCATACACCGTTTGTAACACAATAACACAATAACCATAACGCGTTGTTCATTATAAACGTGGGATTATGAATTATATTGAGAACGTTGTACATAGAAAACATGCTGTAATGTACCCTGAGTGTAAACCGAGTGTAAACCATCGTGAAGCGTGCAGCTGGCGATTTGCAAAGATTAATATAAATATTAATATAAAGATTAATAAAACGTTACACTCACTTTAGTTCTTCTGAAGGTTCAGCAGGAAAACGAATAGGTTCCGATCCTTTATTCGGGTGCAGCTTCTCAGCAAAACCAGCTTTACACTGATCCTCGTTTATAAAGCAGTCCACTGAGAAATGATTCGGCAAACATGAGAGCATTGACGTTGCTCGTGGGGAATATTCCCTTCAAAAACAAACTCAGCCACTGCGTCTTCAGCGGTTCGGATTTAGGAACATTAAAATGACTGCTGTGTTCGTTATTGCACCCAAGAACAAAACACCACAATCGCTTAGACGCCATTCTGCTCATAGACAGTGCTCCAGCATATCAACAATGACCGCGCCGATCCGCCCGGACTATGATTGACAGGACGAGCGAGGGCGGGTCTATGTTGAATCACTGCTGTCAATCAACAATCGCGGGAGGGGCGTCTGTTTTATTGACGTCAAAAACGAACGGCTCAATTTGAGGCAGGGGAAAACATATAAGGAGATTAAAACAAAACCACTGGATGGATTTTTATCATTATATGATGGTTGTGCACAGGCACTGCCAACACACATTTCAGTACAATCAACTTGTAAAAGTGCATGTACCATTATATGACCCCTTTAAAGATTTAAATCCCTGCCGACAAGACGATCCTCTGTCGGTCACGGATCAAAAGTGAAACTTAAATCTGTCACAGGGTGTTTGCATTTATTCACGCTGCACGCACGTTAAAAAATATTTATTAAAAGCTTCTTTCTTTGTCCATTTTTATTGACAGCATTATCATAATAAGCTGTATATTAACGTATTGACAGAAAACCAGTAGTTCTATGTGAAATCAGACATTGAGCACACTCATATAGCCAAAATGACATAATCCTCGTTTAATAACACCTCTGCGAAGATTCGACCGTGAGATTGGTAGTCGAATCAGGCTCCTCCTATCGAAGCATCGAATCTTCGACTATTCGGGGTCACCCCTAGTGTTATCTTACTTCTGCAGCGGGGCATATTTGATGTCTGCGTGAGCACCCTCTGGTGTTCAGATGAAGCAGCATTTACTACCGATCAGCGCACATAAAATAATTGCAGCCTTTGCCAAATCGCGTGCGGTTTCATTGCGATTAATCGTGCAGCCCTAATCTGTAGTGAATAGATTAGATTCCGTGAGAGCCTTGTAATCAGATTTGCTTTAAAAAAAGGTTGCTGTGTTTTTCTGTTGTGTTTGAGCACATGGGCTACAGGTCTGTGTTTGGCCGTTATTTAAATGCATTTAATTTGGCTTCTCAAAATCCTGATTGTCTATGATTGGTTACTCCTAAAGTTACTGTTTAATTGGTTGTTACCGCACATGGGCCGGCATAGATGTGTAGCCCTGTTTGAATGTGTTAGTGCTGCTCCATGGGTGTGCTGTGAAAACTTCTATCTTCATCCTTTCCCCTTCTAATCCTTTTCAGTCCTATTATAATTTCTGATCGCCCTTGAATGTCCACATTTCCCTCTTCTTTGTTTCTGTCTTGTTCACATGTGCTTCTGTTTGTCTTTATTTTGCCTTGTTGCCTGATTCCTTTCCTCTCCTCTCCTCTCCTCTCCTCTCCTCTCCTCTCCTCTCCTCTCCTCTCCTCTCCTCTCCTCTCCTCTCCTCTCCTCTCCTCTCCTCTCCTCTCCTCTCCTCTCCATCACAGTCCTGGATGCAGTCCTGACTCTCTCTGTTCTCTGTTTTGATGTAATGTCTAGCTTTATTTGCAGCTTCTACAGCAGTCTGCATCCTCTGGAAATGCGCTCAACAATCTCCATCCAATGTCAGGTGAGAGTCTGACGTGCTTCGCTCCACTCAGACCCGCTGGAAATGATAGCGGCTGTTAGTTAGCCACTTTCTCAGATGCATTGCAAACCCATAGAATCATTGGTTCTGACGGCCTATTAGCTTTAGGACGATGATAGGAGGTTGTGCATGTGAATGTTTGCGAGAAGGAAGTGTGTGGTGTTGTGTAGTTCTTGACATTCTGGATGGTCTGTGATCTGCGGCAGGTCTGAATGCCATGCAGAATCTGGCTGCATTAGCAGCAGCAGCGAGTGCTACACAGGCTACACCCACAGGTAGCAGTGCTCTGACCACCTCCAGCTCCCCTCTCAGTGTCCTCACCAGCTCAGGTATGCCCTCCGGACAGCCCGCTCAATCTGCCTGGGACGCCTACAAGGGTTGGTCCCGCTTTTTAATCTCCTCCTGTTAACTTTGCTTCTTATCAGTCTGTGAAATAGAATTGCTCTCTGTGGAATATTTCTGTCCAATAGCAAATTTCACTTTACTAAGTTCAAAACATTGGAGCTTTCATTCATTTTAGGTTAGTGTTGAATTTTAAATGTAGTATTTTTCTTTAAGTAAAATTAGTTTATGCCTGATGTTATTTGCATATGTAGAAACGTACATTTACAGCATTTACTAATCTTGGTTAAAGAATTGTTCATTGGTGTTGACAAATTGAACCTAAAGTGTTAGCAATTTCTCCAAACATAAACTGTGTAATGCGTTTAAAACATATATCTTGCTGTTCATGCATCAGTCTACCCACCTTGACTCTTGATAATCCCCATCATTTGCTTTAAAGTGCTGTCTTTGTTATTTGACTTATTCACTTTTTGCACTCTGAAATACATGACTTCTCTCGTTACCGTGTGCTGTTTCTTAGTCTCATTTGCTTTACATGTCTGTGCAGTGAGAGCATGTGAAATGTGAATTGGCAATATGTCTGATGGATTAGTAATGTCATGTGTCAGACCTGGTTCTTGTTTTCTCTCCTCCTCACAGCGGGTTCCTCTCCCACCTCCAGTTCTAGTAATTCGATGAACCCCATGGCGTCTTTAGGTGCTCTTCAGTCTCTTGCTGCGGGCGCTGGAGCAGGTCTCAACATGAGCTCCCTAGCAAGTAAGGAAGAAACGTTCACTGTTTTTGCTTTTGTATAAGGTCAGGTGGTGTTGCTAAATATACGGTTTGCCCATGTTATTAAAATGCATCTCAGGTGATGTGGTCACATCAACAAAAAATGAGCACATAAAGTTGCTTCTTCATGTTTAATTCTTGGCTATTGTCTGGAACGCATAAGGATGCATTTGTATTCACAGTATCAATATCATTTTTAACTTTCTTTGCCTCATTTCTGTTTCTGCTGTATCTCCTTCTCTGAATGCGGTTTCTCTGTATCTATCAGTAGTTTTTGTGTGTCTGAAAGCTGAGCTGCGTTTCTGTGTGCGCAGGCATGGCTGCTCTGAATGGTGGTCTGGGCAGTGGAGGTCTCTCTAACGGCTCGGGGAGCACTATGGAGGCTCTGACTCAGGCAGCCTATTCCGGAATCCAGCAGTATGCCGCTGCCGCACTGCCTAGCCTCTATAGTCAGAGTTTACTGTCTCAGCAGAACGTTAGTGCCGCTGGCAGCCAGAAGGAAGGTGAGTACATGGAGGTCTGATGAGCTTTGAGCAGTTGTTTGGGTTGGGAGAGTGAAAGCCTCTGTACAAGAGAAACTGCTAGTTTATGCTAGCAGGGTCAGCTTGTAGTGTGTGTGTGTGTGTGTTGATGTGGCTCTTGTGATCACCATCTTAAGGATTCATTCTTGTTTTAAATATGCTGCAACAGCAAGTCCCAATCAGAGTGCGGGTAAGAGATCATAATCACTCTCCACAATGTCCATTTTCTACATTTTCTACAGTTTGTTTAAAAGTACGTGGAGATCCATGCCAGCAACTCTCTGCCAATGAATTCAAGAAGCATTCTGGGTTAAATACAACTTCAAGCCTATCGGAATCATCTGTGGCATGCTTTTTTATGCTTGTATTTTATGACCAATTATTATAAATGTTGAAAACGAACAGTTTCTGTAGTTTTGGAAACCAGGATAATTTCTTTTCAGTATTCTTTGTTGAAAGAATAAGAATATTTCTTTCTCTATTTATTAAGTCTCTGCTTAATAAACCTGCTGTTGTGTTTTTAATGTTAAACAAATAACAAAGGACAAATAAATCATTCACTGCTCTTGACAGAATGGCTTTTGTAACTTTAATAAAGATTTATCGATATTTAATTTATACAGTGAAGACTGTATTTTACATTTGATTACTTTATTCAAATTCTGTACCTGAAAACTACTGTTAAAAATACCTGAAAAGCACCATTTAATTTGTATCTTTGGTCTGTTATATTTATTTGTTCTATTTGTAATTGGGTTATTTGTTCTTATTTTATTTCTGTCTGTTTATCTGTCTTTAATAAATGTACATTAGTTAGTACAGACAAAAACTAATAGGAGAATTGTGATATTTCACTGCTAAACCAGCTCTGAATATGTGCTGTGCTATTAAATGAAAGATAAAATAGGATAGAGCAATATAAATAACAGTGAAAGTAACAGAGGCTTGTACAATAAATTAATAATCATAATTAAGCATGAAAATAAATAAAGGGAATAAATATTTGCTAAACAAATTAAATCAACGAATGTTTCATATTATTTTGGTTTCTCTACCTTGTATATTTAAAAATTAGAAATGCAGTGAAAATACAGGTATACCAAAAATGAAAGTATTGGCCTCGTTCTGGAAAATTACTAGTAATGCATGGATGATACCACTTTATGGCAGTAACACATAAACAGACCTTCATTCACCTAGAAATGTATTCCCACGTCAAAAGAGCAATTTGTGCAACTGTTTTACTTAATTCAATTAAAATGCTATATCAAAATGATCAACTTGGGTCTCTATTGTCTGCTAATCTGCAGCATGCTTGAGTTGTATTTAACACAGAATATTCTTTTAACTAGACAAGGAGAATAAAAGATAAACCTAAATTTAAAATAAAAAGGTTGCTAGGCAGTCAAAAGTGATCTTTGTTTCTTTCTCTTCTTTTTTTTATAAAGGCCCTGAAGGAGCAAACTTGTTCATCTACCATCTGCCACAGGAGTTTGGTGATCAGGATTTGCTGCAGATGTTTATGCCTTTCGGCAATGTTATCTCTGCCAAGGTCTTCATTGACAAACAGACCAACCTTAGCAAATGTTTTGGTGAGTCGAGTGCTTGTTTTGTCTTGATTTTTTTTTAATTCAGACATCAGAAACAAGCCTTTGATGTATATTCTGAGCCGTGGGTAACTATAGTCCGCTTCTGTTCTTTTTTCTTCTTAAGGCTTTGTAAGTTACGACAATCCAGTTTCGTCCCAGGCGGCCATTCAGTCAATGAACGGTTTTCAGATTGGAATGAAGCGGCTGAAGGTGCAACTTAAACGATCCAAAAATGACAGCAAGCCATACTGAGTGCTTTTACTCTCAAATGGACTTGTTTTGAAAATGTTTTTCTGGTAAGTGGAGTGTGACGTTGGAAAGTTATAATGACCCCACCCACCCTTAACACCTGCCTTTCCTAATCTTTCTTTTACTTCTCTGGCCTTTCCTACATATCTTCTCTCTTAACCTTAAAAACAAAGACAACAAGCAAATTGTTAGCATTATGAATTTGTTCCAAGGAGAAATTTTTTTTTTTTTTATATATATATATCTAATTGTTTTGTTGATCTTTTCTTTTCCCTTAAGTCTTTATTATTATTATTTTTTTGGTGCCATATTACAAGTTTGCTGTGTATAAATCTAAATCTTGCGTCAAAGGATGTTGCACAATGAAAGCCAGCCTGTGTGACTGCTTTCAGTCCCTTAGACTGTTGATCATCACGGTCTGGCCCCTGTAGATGTTCTCCTGTGTTTACACTAGACTCTTGTAGTACATTCGGACAGTGTAATGCTGATGCCTCCTACAATGCTGCCTTTCTAGAAAATGGAGGCTTGCTGCATCGGTGCAAAAGATAATCAATCAGTCACCTGAATATTGTATTGAGCATCTGGAAGGCCAGGCTGCACTTCACTAGACTCCGGTTTCATGGATGCCTTTTTATTTAATTCATTTATTTATTTCACTAATTTATTTATTTATTTATTTTAATGTATCTGTGTCTTCACAATGAGGGTGATGTAACATTGCTTCAAAGTCTGTTTTATGTATTCTGTTGGAGGGCTCAGCTAACAATAGTAATGATGATGCTTTTTGCTTGTTTTTAATTCACATTAATATTTTTACATTCTAAAAAGACAAACACTAAGCAAGGGTATTATATCACATGCTGGTTCATAGATGGTGGTCAATCATTCAGTATTGCTAGTTTGCTGGAGATGCTACACTTACTCTCAGGACATTCTCACCATTCTGTCAGACCAAAACTACTTGCTCATTATTCTACTCACCTGGTACATGATGAAATAAGTGATGGAGTGCTTCATTTCAGTTCATGAATCCTTTCTTAAAAGCCTCAAACAAAAATAAGATGATTTTTTTTTTTTGACCCACAGTTGTTTTTTTTAAAATTTATTCTTTGGAAGTTGCTGAAGAATCACAATGGTAGCACATATGGTTTTAAAATGGCATTTGTACACAATCTACAACATGACTTTTATTTTGATGGTCATTTGATACATTATCCTACACCTCAATTCAAGAGGTTGGTCTTGAAGCTTTTAGCAATATTTGCATTCTGGAAAAGAGTGAGAGATAATGTTGCCAAGAACATGAAAGAAAGAAGGAAGGAAGTTTACAATTGCTGAATTCACGGCCACTTAATTGTCCGAATGAATTAAGTCAATTTCTATAAGTATTTTATTCTCGGTGTTTGCAGGTGGTCTCTTGTACCCTGGTATATCAAGACTCCTCAGACTCTCAGTTGACCTTGTGATCGTGTATTTGAGTTACTCCATGCAGCTCACTTTAGTTGACCATGGCAGTAAATTAGTGTTCAAAACGTAATCAAATGTTAATGCCAATCTGAGTCCTGCAGGGTCGTGAAGTAAGAAGATTGTTTTTATGGAAATTGAGAAGAAATCATTATCCAGATAGTGTATATTACTTAACTATTATGCCTTTTCTATTTTTATAGAGGTTTTATAATATTGCCTAAATAATTTCTCTGAATTAAAACGGTTGTTTAAAAAAATCTCTCAAAAGATTCAACAGTGTTTTTGTAGAATCCTTATGTGAAGTGTTGTGGATACATTCACCGATTGTTAAAACGACTGATGTGTGGCCCTTTTCACTAGGTTTAGTGTCATCTGTTTAGTCAAAAAAATTGTACCAAGAGCTTTTTTTTTCTTTTTTTTAGTCTGAAGCAGATCCACGGTTCAGTCTAAAGTTCTTACTTAATATCTCTAAACTAAGTACATTTACATGTGCAGTGACGAATGCTGAAATGTGCTTTTATCAGAAGTCATTCGTTTATTTCCTCACAGCATAACTTGAGCTCTGAGTCGCAATTAGTAAAAAATAAGTGAAATTGGTGTTTTTTATTATTGTTGTTGTTTGACATTTACCTCACTATTGTCATCACTGTTTGAAACGCTTGTATCTATTAATGGTGTTTTTTATTTTCACTGATTAATTGCAAATAAGCCAATTCTTGTTAACCTCACAATCTTTCTATTTTCATCAAGTACGGACACACTTCCAACAATCCAGGTGAGGAAACGTGTGCCACTCTTGCGACTTGTACAGATATGCCGGTCTGTATGCCTTTAAGTTAGTTTCATACGTTAGAGACGCTTTAGACTGAACCCAGGTGTGAAGCCCCTCTTGAAGTGTTTAGATGCTAGTGCAGGGAATCACGAGTCCCTGGTCTGTGCCTCTGTTCAAATAAACACATGCATTACAAAAACCATTTAGTGGAAGAAAAATGCGAAGGCCTCGGAAATGTCCGAGTTGCACCACGAATCACCATTTTGAACAATCCAAAGATTCTTGTGAACTTGTTCTAGGCAGGGATTTTTGTTTGTTAGACAGAATCTTTTCATAGTTTTGTTGCTTTTCATCCAGAGCAGATTGACTGGCGTTTGTGTAAAGGTCTGTAGATTTGTGCACCTTAAAACAGCTCACAAGTGCAGAGTAGTTCCACTTATGTGCCAAAAACATCAAGTCTTAAATTTCTGTACACGTTTATTGATGATATTCTGTTACTCGCTCTGTGTCCCATTATGTTGTTGTCCTTCACGGAGTTCAATGTAGCTAAACTGTATCCATTTGTTACCCATGGCAGGTGTTTTGTGAATAAGAACCAATATGAGCAGCTCCAAATATGCATTATTCCACAGTCCCACACAATTCAAAGTTGAAGCACAAAATAAAAAGACTTTCACTGAAAGAGCTGAAACATTGAAGCACAATTTTTCTTTTTCTCTCTCTCTCTCTCTCTCTCTCTCTCTCTCTCTCTCTCTCTCTCTCTCTCTCTCTCTCTCTCTCTCTCTCTCTCTCTCTCTCTCTCTCTCTCTCTCTCTCTCTCTCTCTCTCTCTCTCTCTCTCTCTCTCTCTCCTTGGTCTAAAATCAAAATGTGGTTGTGAGAAGTTGAACATTTTCATTTGTTCAAATGTTGCTGTCGAGGACAGTGTTGAGTTGTCGTAGCTGTAGTAGGCAGGTTGTGTTTTCTCGATGTTGTCGTTTAATGTTATTCCCTTTGTTCACTATTGGCATGGTGCTTACTTCTCCCTCTTTCTTCCCACTTTTCTTCATCGTTTCCTGTGTTGCATTCAGTGTTTTGTGTTTAGACCATGTGCATCTTTGAAAGGCCCCCCCCCCCCCCACCCACCCATGTAAAAAATAATCATTCATGATTTTCTTTCATCCCCTCTCCTTTTTCCGTTGTGCTTTAACCTAGGTTTGTTATTCGTTTTTTTTTGTTTTTGTTCTAGATATCTTCGTGCCCGTTTGTCATCGTTTGCCTAGCATGTCGATGTGACGTCAAAAGTTCATCGTCCAGTCCGTTGTCCTCTTCGCTTCTCTGACGCTTGAAATTTCACACTTGACCTTTTTTGTTAACTTTTGACGCTTATTGATTACTTATTTTGTTTGTTTCTTTGTGTGATGTTCATTTCTGTCATTTGTGCTGCCAATAGGGAGCGTTAGAAAGACTGCTAAAAGTGTAAAAAGTTTCATGAAAATTGTTCTGAGCAAAGAGTCTATTTTTCTAGAACGTACAAACATAACCACTAGATTTTTGCAGAAGCTTTTAATTTTCATGGTTTCATTTTTCAGATTTATTTTTTCTTTATTGGTTTTTATTGTTTTAAGCAGTCTTCCTAGCGCTTCTAATTGTATTTTTTTTTTCTTCAAGCAGCCATTCAGTTTATAGAATCACTTTTGTGTGTTCAAGTGTGGGTGTGTTTCCCTTTCTCTCACTTGTTAGTTCTAAAACTTTTAGAGGATGTTTTCGTCACATTTTGCTGAAATTGAGGATAAACTTTGTAATTTTGTGTTAGGTTAGTTGGCATGATGTAATTTTGGGAGTTTTTATTAACAGAGTGACATTACAATAGACACTTGAATTGCCTTTTTTCTTTGTGTGTCGAGCCAACATAGGCACATGTTTTTCATTTCCTTATTGTGTGAAAATCAGGATTAGATGAAATAATGCATAGAATGAGCAGAGTTGAATTTCTTGTCACAGGTAAATATTAAGCATGCATGTTTTTTTTTTTGTAAGTGCACTGAAATCCTCAGCAAAATGTGATCTAGTTCTGTTTCAAAAAGTCAAGATGAATAAAGTGGTGCCAAAAGTTTTGCATGTTGCTGTTGGTTACATTTGCAGTATGTTTCACATCATGTTTATGGCTCCTGCTACAATGACACGTACTCATTTTGATGGTTTAAGATTTTAAAAAAACAATACAATGTGTGTTTACGTAATGGGTTAAAGTGAGTTTTAAATGCATTCTTGTTACAAAAACTGAAGTGATTTTCAAATGAGCCCTTAGATATAAATGATTGTGCCTACAACAGCAAAAACATATGCTCTTAAAATGTTGTTCAGTTAATGACAATTTGTTATAACCATACAGTTGGTCTGTTTTACACTCAGCTTGCAGGCATTTTCCCCCCATTCTGGCATCTGTACAAGTTGTGAAGTTCTGGACTGATTGGTAGAGCTCAACTGCAGCTTTGCCCCTAAACCTTTAGTTTGGGGGGGGGGGGCAACTCTCTAATGTCCAACATGTCTACATGGATGAAGAGGTTTTTTTTTTTTTTTTTTAAGATGTATTCTGACAGATTTATCTAATTGGGGGTTGAGGTGGTTGTTTTCTATTTAGATTTTAAGCTGCTGTTTTGTGAGTTTATATGTATTCTGAGAAAATTTCCTGTGGGATGTTTGTCATTACTGGTACAGAGTGATTGTATTTAACATTTAAGATTTGTACAGATTTTGCCTTTTCTACTTCATAAGTTGTTTCACAATGTAAGTTCCAGTAAGTAGAAGCATGTAGACTGTAACACCATGACCAAACATCAACCTGTACAAAATAACCAAATCACAGACAAAAAAATCAACTCCACAAAACAGCCTTTAACGGAAGATGTTTTTTTTTTTTTTTGGGTCATTCAAGTTGTGTGGTTTTCATTGAAAGTGTAGAGAGTGCAGAATTTATTAGATGTCTGAAACAAGTGTGTTTGTATTAAGTTGGTTCAGGATTTTATGCTACTGTCTCTACAGAAATCTAGAAAAGTGGACACCTACGAAACAGTCATCTGGTAGTTTCTTTAGTTCATGTATGATTAAACTGTTTGAAAAGATTCACACAATGTCTGAATTCATTTGTTCTCAATTTAAAAATGGTAGAAATGCACATCATGCTTTTTTTTTTGTCAAATGATGTGATATCTTGATTCACTTTTCATTGTACTTAAACTTTTAAATTTAGGGTGATTAATTCTAGTCAATATTATTAATAAATATGCAATAGTTGCTAGTCAAATTCATTGTAATTGGTTATTTATATGCTAGCCATAGACTAATCAGACAAATTATACTATTTGTACACTACTTTTTTCAAGTTGTTTTTAGAATCCTGTATTCTGCAAACTCAACGCATGGAAAAGCTAACAGCGCTGTACAATGCTTCAGTAACAGTTCTGCTTTACCATCTCATCTGCAATAAAGAACAAATGTGACAATTCAAACTTGAATACAGCTATTAAACTTAAAGAATTTGTTTGCATCATATGCCCGATACTGTACTGTGTTGTATTACAATATAGACAATAACCAGAACAATCCACTTTAAGAGTTTATGATCAAGTTCAAAAATATATTAACAGTAGTCACTCAACAAGGAAGTCATTGTGTATTTTTTTTATGACATAAAAGTTAAATGGACCATATATCAAACTACATTGCATAGGTCAAGGGACACATCAGTGTGTCGAAATCAGCTAATTAAAAATCCATCTAGGCTTTGTCCATCAGTCCTGCCACTATGGTAGTGACAGGTAAGTGTCAGAGTTTACTGTTTTTGGAGGTGCCACCCACATCTTCACCGCAGAGGGGCGGGAGGTGGTTATACTTGGGCCTGATGTTCATATGGATAGATATTGAATATGGATCCTGACCGACAAAGCGGTGCATGTTTGCACTGTCCTGCTGGAGCTCTTCGAGGCTTTTGTCAATTTTAACTACACCACTCTTTCCAGAAGTGTCCACTTTCTCTGGGTACAGAGCGTCCCCTAGGTGTCAGACGAGGGGAAAAAAGGTTCAGCTTCGTGCAAGTAAGTTCCTAACTCAGTCACAGCACTCTATTATCCCATCAAGAAGCAACATTTAGCAGACAGCTGAAAGAATTTATTATGTGACAATTACCTGGTAAAAGACTTGCATAGCAGTCAGGTGACGCCAGGTAAATAGGCAGCCACTGCTCACATCCCTCCAAAGACCTCTGCCAGGCAAAGCGATGGAGATCTCTGAGAGCTGGAAAATGGCACATTCGTCCAAGGTCGTAGTACTGAGGTGGAGCTATCCAGATTTCCTTTGATTTGTAGCTGTGCAGCACATCTGAGGGAGTGGACCACTGAGAGACAAGGCAGTTGTGTTATTTCCCAACAGTCAAGAATCGGTTGTTCTCATCAGGGCGAGACCGAATGACCTATATGGCCTGGTTTATGAATATTAATTACGTTCCGTGACGTTTGGACACTTGCTAAACGGCGTAAAGTGGGCGCAGCATTGCTGGCGAATGAGCGCTTCCCTAATGAATATTAATGAGGCATGAGGCCATGGGTGGACGCTTCAGGAAATACATTGACATTAACGAGCAAAGTCTTTTCAACTAGCTGGACACAAATTGGTCACGAATGCATGAACTGATGAAATACACGCTCAGTGATTGAGTGTCTGCCAAATACAATTTTAAATGTACAAGGTAACTATACCATTCAAAACGCACCTTAAAATGAACGATTTCCTTCTCGTCGTGAAGCGTGTATGGAATCTCGTGTAGGCAGCAGATGTAAAATGCTGTGTCGTACCGCCTCTGTTTGCCGTACACGCCTATGGGTGTCAGCCAATTCCCCCATTCATGCAAAGCCCAGATGTTGGGCAGACACTGCAACTCCCTGCACATCTTGATAAAATTCGCCGGGTTACCAATAACCAGAGATCTCCACTTAGACAGCACGTCTTTACTCCACAGTCCGCTCAATCTGGTCAGTGTTGGCTGGCTGTCACTGTTATAAGCATCATCCTTGTGCACGCGAATCCCGCTTTCCTCGTGTTTGGGAACCGCCAGGAGCACACCTGACTCCTCAAACGTCTCTCTCACCGCACAGATCCTGAAAGCCACATCTCCCGGTATCGGAGATCCCAGCTGAGATCTGTCAGTGGCGAAAATGGGTGGCCTGGTCGCCGGCGGCTGCTTCACAACTCCGATGCCGTAGTTGGGCGCTTTCGTAAAGGCTTTAAAGATCTCCTGCCACTCGCTGGAGAAGTCAGACGAATCCACCACCCCCCCGGGAAACACGTAGGCATTGGGCATGAACCCGCTGCGACCGCTCCGTTTCAGCAGCAGCACTTGATAGTCGAAGGCAGATTTGTGCGCTATATCAGTGACTTTTCCCAGACCTGCTTTAAGAGAGTCCGCACTCGGAGTGTGTCTCAGCCCGGCCGCCAGGATCACCGTCGCCGCCTCTCTCCAGTGTTTCAGCGCCGTGTTCATCTTGCTCCCTGCTTACATGATCACAGCTATACTTATCCGGAAACTTTCGACATCGGTCTACAATGGCGTGAAGGACAGGACAGCACAGAGAAAATAATAGTCTATTTAATCTGTATTTGGTGATTGAGCGCCATCTACAGCAAGGGAAGAACTCTTGCTTTTCCTTGCCACATTCACATCAGGACGTTTCTATTATACTTCAGACACAGTTATAATCGATTGAATATATTGATTTATGATTGCTACCAAGTCCAACAATACCTATAAAATCCATGTGTAATGGCCACAAACAACTGTGTTATAGCCTAGGCCAATCCCGATAAGCGCTGAAAAAATATAGCATGTACCAGTATACCACTTAACATGTCTGGCACTGACAGGTAAAAATGATTGCAGAGTAATGTAAAACTTTAATAGACACTGATTTGAAAACAAACAGTGAACAGTTAAAATATATGTGCATATTAAAATAGGCCACAAAAAACAACAACATCCTCATAGCTTACAGTAGGTCTGTCTTTAAAAGTTATAGTTAAAAATCAATTCACCTGTGGAGAAAATGAATGGGATTTTACTAGAATCCCATTGTTGCACTCTTAGTAACTACAATTATAATATAGGCTACTTAAAGACTTACATTACTACAATTCTTCTACTGTGATTAAATGAGTCTGAGTCGATATATTAACACAATTAATACATTTGAGTTCAGTAAACGTGGAAAATATCATTGTTATCCTGTACAACAAACTTGCATTTAATTACACAATAAGTTAGATGAACTGGAAGTTGTCATAATTTACAGACATTCGTGGAAGTGATATGTCATTTTTTTAAAGTAAAAACAAATCCCTGTGACGTGGGAAAGGCTTGCAATCCATTGTAAAAACAATAGATGGTCTTGCATTAGGAATAAAAAAAAAATCTGTCCATATGCAGCCATGTTCCCTTTAAGGATCCTTTATCCACATTTCCACAGATCAATCTGTTGTCCATTGCAGGCTATTATGTCTGTCTTTCCTCCAGTTTGACATCTGTCACTCAGTCTTTTCAGGTGGAACGACTTGCAGTAGCAGCTGAAGGTGCATAGTGAGTGGCCCTGTAAGCGTCAACAGGTCAAGTTTAAGAATGTAGCATTTAAATGTTTCTGGTAATGGTGAACATCCACTAAAAACAGCCTTAAAAGTTATATATTATTCAGAAAACATATAATTATTGTACATTTCAAGGGTCAAGACATTTTGTGCGCTGTAATATATTCAAATTTCAAGTTTTTCCAGGTACTTACTCATGATGTGGCGAGTCCAGTTGAATTTGTAGTAAATGAGGGGTACATATAAGAGAAGACCGCTGACTATGAACAATGTGCAGTACAGGTACTCCCACTCAGGCTTGTCTATGATAGGAGCGAGAACTAGGTAACAGGACACAATCACCACCAAACCAGGAATGACTATCGGAACCTGAGAGGAACAAAAGGCAAACATTTTCAAGTTGGGTATAGTCATTTTACAATAGATTAGATTTATGGTTGATTCAGTCCATGCCATTGAGCTGAATATCTAACACATTCGAGAATAGAAACTATATATGGGCAATATAAAATACAGACAAAATTTGAATGCTTTACTGCAATAGCTATGGGAAATAACCAATCCAGAAGTCACACCTCTTATGCAAATGAATTCACAAACAAAGGCACTTGCTATGATAAACATAATATATGAAAAAAGATTCTCAGGTTTTCACTTCTGTTTTAGCTTCTACTCTAGCTCACTCTTGAAAGTTGCCTTTGTCTTTATTGTTGGGTCTTATGACAAATAGCTTATGATCTTCATAATTTTAAAGTTGCTTTGGATAATAGCATCTGCTCATTTTTTGTTTTTGTTTATGTTGTCACCATGCATAATGTGCTCTAACCTTGACAGGTCTATGAAGCTCCTTTCTAGTGAATCGCATAACGATGAGCACAAGGCATGTGAGCCCATAGAAAGCCCACTGAGCAAAACTGAAGTAGTTGATGAGAGTGTTTATGTCTGCTGGCATGATGTAGATGATTGACAGGATGCCCTGCAAATCACATACAAGAACAAATACTTTATCACAAATCAAGTATAATGTTAATGTGTTTAGAACAGTTCTCATGGTTGATGTAATATGGCAAAAATAGTGATAAGCCTTGTCCAAAAAGTGTTGAGGATGGAATATTACATGAGACTTACATTAAACATGAGAGCTGGAGAAGGTGTGAAACGTTTCACACTGATGTACGACAAGATCCTAACCATGTGACCCTCCCGTCCTGCCACATACGTCAACCTAACAGGTACAAACAGACACAACAGACAGGCCCAGAAAACAATTTTCAGCATGCACTTAATCCTGTGTGCAAATTTCTATATATAAGCTGAAGTTCCTAACCTTCCTGCGGTGAAACAGCTCCCATTGGCTGCACCAAAAGTGGAAAAAACCACAAATAGAGGCACAACCCATGATAATGGGTACAGCACTCTGTCACCAAAGGTCTGTGGAGAACCCAATGGTTTAGTAAAATACAACTCAAAGATCATTGCACAAACATTTATTAACTGACAACCTTTTTCTTTTCTTTTTTTTTAAAGAAACGGACAAGAAAGGTTCTCAAACCTTTCTTGCTATTTTTTTCTTTCTTTTTTGGGGGGTGATTGAACATTTTAGAACTAGGAAAAATACTTATTTTCAATAGAAATAGAGATCTGGAAATCACAGATGTAAAATTCCCTGATATTTCCAGGTTTTCCATGGTAGTGGGAACTATGACTACAATACACACTCACCACAGCAACAGCAGAAGACTGTAGAAGTTCAACAGGGGTCATGACAGTGAAATATGCTATGTTGACAAATATATAGCACACAGTAACCAGGGGAATCCCAATCATGATAGCCAGGGGAAGGTTTCTGTAAAAAAAAAAAAAAAAAAATCATAATCATAAACAAACCTATCTATGAAATGAGTAAAATAAACACAAAAAACAAGACATTTTCAATAATACAATAACACCTTCATGATAATAATACTAATATATATATATATATATATATAGAGCCTACTGTATATAGTATACTGTACTGTGCAAAAGTTTTAGGCATGTTAGTATTTTAACCCCAAAAAGGGTTTTAAGACAGTTATTTATATATTTTGCTGTAGTGTGCAAGTAGGATATATCAGTTTACATTTCCAAACATTTCTTTCAAACACTGCAGTTCTTACCGACTTTTGTGCATACAAAAATCTCACTGGATTTATACAATTAATGGCAAAAGAAATGTTTGGAAATGTAAACTGATATATATCCTACTTACACACTACAGCAAAAAATATATATATAGCTGGCTTAAAACCTTTTTGTGTGTGTGAAAATACTAACGTGCCTAAGATTTTTGCACAGTACTATATAAATATATAATAAACAAAAACACAAGACATTTTCAATAACACAATAAGACCTTCATAGCCAACAATGTAAGATTGCAGATATACTGCAATGTCATTTTGCAGATAATATTGCAGCTAACAATACTGTAATATTACAGATTTCACATGTTTTAGAAAAACAGAATTGGAATTTTAATTTAGAACATTTCAGTCTCACTTGTATGGATTTTTCAGCTCTTCTGTTATGAAGTTAAGCTGATTCCTATGAAAAAAGAAAAGAGAACTTTGACATGAATTGCCATAGCTGACTTCTGGTCTTGCACGCTTCTCTCAGAATGAAAAAGCCACGGATAAAGAATGATCTGGTGAAAGTCCACGCAACTAAAAACAAATCCTACTGGATTTAAGGTTTGACAAGCATTCAATTTCCCTTTTCATTATGTAATGATACTTCCCTTTATCATTAGACGGTGTGAATGGTTCCCAGGGCTGAGAGCACACTAGAACGTTGATTCTTTGAATCTAGCTTATTAAAAGTTTTAAAAATATGTACACTGCTGATGATTAACATTAGCGGCATATGCCACATGTGCAACGTTATATGAGCTCCTCATTACTTTACCATCCGTCATAAGCCCAGAGACCATTGTAAAATGCAAGGCCAATTGCTCCAAATGATGTTGTTCCCCCTGTAAATGGGTCTCTAAGATTCTGTGTATTGCCTAAAAAACAATTAGAACACAATAAAAAGACACATTTTATTGATCTTTCATTGAACATTTACAGAGGTCTACTTATCTAAACACAAATCTACACTAATCTCTGGGCATAGTCTACGATGAGTCATCTTTCACAACATAATCAAAAACTATAATTTCTTTATCTGTTATCACAATGTTTTTGAACACAGTCCCTTCAATTGAATAATAAGATGCTGCTGTCCTTTTCAATGTCACATAAGCCAGTCAATAAAAAACTGATATCATATAAGATAGGAGTCACAAAAACAGATCTGGCGATGAGATATGAGGTCGGGTAAAAGCAGTTTTGATTGTTCTCAGGGAATAGAGAGGTACCTTGAGCCAACAGAACGATGCCTGAAACCACGATAACGACAATAATCAAGAGTTTGGCTGCTGTGAAAAAGTTCTGCACTCTGGAGGCCAGCTTCACACTCAGACAGTTGATGAGTGTAATTATTACTGATGAGAGAACAAAGTGAGGGTTAGACCAAAATAATGTCATTGGAATATAAACAGGGCCTAGATTTGTACATACAGATACAAGCTGCAGCCAGGCATTTGGTAACCACTTGAGGAGGAGTGCATCCTGGGTAAAATGGAGTGGAGGCGTACTCGGCACAACTCAGGGCAATGATGGCAAATGACGAAGGCTTTAACACGATGACCGTGGTCCAGGAATATAGGTATGCCGGCACTGGCCCAAAGCCCTCCATCAGGTATGGATACTCACCACCAGACTTCACGATCATTGTGCCAAGCTCGGCATAGCAGAGGGCCCCTGCACACACATGCACATAGTTCCCCATTAGTTTCTCAGTGTTCAAGTTGAGGTCAATGAGTCCATTACCAAAAGGTCTTCTAAAGAGGATTTCTGTGTCTTGGGAATTTTCCTGAACAGTAGGCTATGTGACTTAAAAAGACTGACTGAGGGTTTCTGAGTGAGTGAACATATCTGATTAACCTCCTTGACTTTGCCCAACTATAATCTCAGCAGAAAGTGCTGGATAACATAGATTTAGTTTAGATTTACATATTTGTAACACATAATGCGGTAAGACAACAGCTGCGACAAATGGAGCAAATTAAAAGAGTAACACTTTACAATAAGGTTCAATACATTAACATTATTTAATGCATCACGTATCATGAACTAACAATCCTGGTTAATGTTAACTTATAAATATTTAACATTTAATTTGTCAGAAATTAGTTTTACTATGCATTTACAGTATGTAGTATGAACACAAATTAAGTAATATATAAATGAACATTAACCTTGATTATTACAAAATACTGTTCATTGTTAGTTTATACTACTTAATGCATTAACAAACTGAGCCTTATCGTAAAGTGTTTAATAATTAATAAACAAATTAATAAAGCAGCAACCTTTAGACTTTTAAATTATGTTACACACTATAAAAAAAGCTTGTATTTTGCATTCATGGTATATGGTGAGATTATCAAACACCAAATACAAATATGACACGATACATGAGGTGATTATGCGTAATCTCACCCATTAATCTTTGTTATATGGGTTAATTCAAGGCTTTTGTGCAACCTCATGTCTTTTTTGTGTGGATACTGACCCAGTGTAGCCAGTAATCCGCACGCCGCCCACACACACAGACACGGACCCACGGCTCCAGTTCCCTCCAGCACCGCTTTGGGAGAAATGAAGATCCCGGAGCCGATCATTGTTCCCACTATCAGACAGATGCCACTTACAAGACCCACCTAAGGCATTCAGACAGGCGTATGGTTAAATGGTTAGGGATTGGTTTAACTGATAATGTAATTAAGCTAACGTGATAATACAATTAGATTCGATACCACATGAGTGTCAGCTGATTTTAGAGATTTATTACTTTATCTGATCTGCTGGATACCGATTGTATATCTGCTCATTTGATCTATTTTTACATTTAGGTTACCTTTGCCATTAAAGTTCATCCTTAAAACACTAATAATTTAGCAAATCTCTGACATAGATAAACATCATTTTTTATACCGCACATACTGTTTTAATGTCTAAATTCACATTTAGCATTTAAATAACTGATTTTAGTTTTTACTGTTTTATTTTATAGAACTGGCATTTTACCAATAAATGTACAATGATCTAAATGATATCACTCCACTTTAACACAGGAAAGATGAGGCTTCTATTTATATTGCCTGATTGTTTTCTCTGAATATAAGGTCATAAAGAACAAGGGTTGCAATAACTACTTAAAGTGATTCATATTAATAGACCTTCCATGTCATATATGTGCAGATTTACATATAAATAGTTAAACTTGTCATTAATGAGAGCTACAAAAGACAGAAGAATGCTCGGACAGATGGGTCAGGAAAGGAAGGGATTACACTGTAGTGATGGTGGCAGGCACTGCCAGGTTAACCCACAGACAGTTAAACCCTTCACACACTTACTCACACGCATCGCATCGACTCTGGACGGAAACCATTGATCACTGAACATTATTCACATTCTTTGGTGTAATGTGCCTCATTCTCTCATACTCACATCCTGACGCAGAGCTGCTGCTTTTGGCTGCTCGTGCTTTTTAGTTTTCAAAGCCTCTGGAATGCTCCCATTGTGAGTGTTCGCTGTTTTCAGCTCCTCATCCATCATTCACAGGGTCAACAGTTCAGTTTTAACTTTGTGCAGTCAGCCTGAATAAATACATACAAAACTATAATATACTCTTTCTTATAAACCTAATTACATTTATTACGATGATCAATTTAAAAAAATTAAAATAAATAATAAGTTAATTAATAAATAAAAAGAACAAAAATTACTAAGCCTGAACCTGAACTAAAAGACAGATAGAAATCTAGGGAATATAGCACTTTTATTCTTGTTGTTCTGATGTCTTGTTCTTGCTAGTGTAGT
Source organism: Rhinichthys klamathensis goyatoka (assembly GCF_029890125.1). Lineage (NCBI taxonomy): Eukaryota > Metazoa > Chordata > Actinopteri > Cypriniformes > Leuciscidae > Rhinichthys > Rhinichthys klamathensis. The sequence goes on from NW_026606885.1 coordinate 326,755, forward strand.
TCATCATGTCAGATTACTTCAAGCATCCTAAAGGCCAAGTTAATGTTTAAAGACATTATAATGCTTTAAGTGTTGCTAATGCAGGTGAATGAGCGTCAACGTGTTATGGGCTCTCTGAAAGATCTTTTTATTCATACATATAACATCTGCTCCACTTGCACTTCAATTTTGTCTCCTAGCAACTGCAGTACAATAGTCAAAGGTTCAGTTTATACTATAGTCAAGAAGCAAAGACTAGAATTGACTGCAAAAAAAAATAAAAAATCTGAAGGAAAACGAGGACACAAATAACAAATATTAAAATACTGCTGTAAACTCAGTAGAGGAATTCACATACATTATTTATTTATGATAAGTTTATGATTAAACTTCTCTTAAAGGTCCATTTATTTATGCATTAGGTAGTCAAATACATTTTGTGCAAATAAAGTCATCAATAGACCTTTGCCAATTTTAAAGAATTTGCTTTCTCGTTCTACACAGATAAGAAAATATTGTATCTCATCTACAATTAAGACAGTCAGGCTGATGTCCACAAGCAGCCACTGATACTAAATCTACTGAAAAAATTGATTTGGAGACTGTCAAAAGTCAATAGGACCATCCGTGCTGCCATTATCTTGATGGTCCATTATGTAACCCTATAAATACTCTCACTTAACATGAAGATTTAGAGTGTAAACAAACACACATCAATACTTCAGTTAAGAAGACTGTTTCCTTTTCTGCCAAACATTTATCATACTTGTAGAAAATATTTACTCACAATAAACAAGTCACAATATTGTAACAAAAATTATAATGCATTAAATATATTTTTCTGAGTGAACATTTTTCAGGTGCAGTTAGCAAAGACAAACTTTAGGTTAACTCAAGCTTACTTTCTGTGCCACCAATTCCACCGTCACATGAGAATCATGTTTAACTCGAGGCGTGAGGCGAAAGACAAACCTGCAATGCTTTCAGTTTTTCCAGCAGAAAAGTTTTGATCCATTTGCAAATTCATGTGTTTAATAACCAACAAAAGTGGGTGGAACCTTCAATGTTCAGTTATTCTCCTGGCTGACCGTGATTGAAGAAAACACGTGACAAGAAGGAGGAGAGGGACCAGGATTGGCTAGAGGTGAGCAGGCTCTGACCAACACAATACTCCTTTGAAAGAGACACTTGATATGGTTTGGTTGGAAAGAGTGGGTGACAGAAGCCAAGGATTGACCAGAACACAGAACCGTCTCAGATCAAAAGCGCTGCCAATGCAACTCAGTACAGGCCATTTCTTAAATAAATACAGGCCTGTAAATAGCCTACTTGAAGCAGTGTAAGCTCCCTGATCTCCATTATAAATACATTTCAGTCAAGAAGAGCTTCTCTGATTGATGTACTCGTCTCTACTGTCTCCCCTTTTCATTTGTCGAGTTCAAAAGCTGGCCAATGAGATGTATCTCTAGTTTCAAAGGGGGTCAGGCATTTAATAGCTTGCTGTGGTATTAAAAATACTGATATGAAAAGTACTTTTCTCCCTTTTCCTGGCAATTTACAGCATTTATTATTCTAGTATAATGTTAATTCATACATGTACTATAGCTTATTGTTATTCATGTTTGTTTGTAATATATTCATAAATGTTTATTTATTCAACTTGAATTGTTGCAAATTGTGTGTAGAAATGAACAACGAAGAATAATAAACACTGTAAGAAGGTTGTTTATTGTTAGTTCAGGATAGCTAATACATAATATATTAACATAACCCAATGTTAATTGTAACCGAGTGTCCAAAGTTTTCCTATGTACACAAATGACAGCGCAGCTCTAACTTTCCAGCAACTTACTATGTTACTATATAACTAATCCCAGTGTTTCAACAATTCCTAGCCTCCACATACCGCAACCTATAGACACGAATACAGACCAATACAACCCAACACAAACATCCAAAACGTAATTACTTTTCATATAGCTGTCATTTTGCTATAAATGAGACAAATAGCATCACTTCTTATTGCCAATCTTCAAAATGATCAACATGAGTTAACCTTAAATTAAAAAAGAAATCAGCATTAACAGGTCCTCATAGATATTAAGCAAAGTGAAAATTTAATGACTGAATGACACATCACAGCATTGATCTACTTCCTCCAAAAGCAACATTATTCTCGTACTTCCAATATCTGTTCATGAAGGAACTTCCAAGGACATGCAAGCCAATGGCAGGTACCCTTAAAAACTGTACAAATACAGTGTACTCTTTACAGGATTCCTTACCTTTAGATGGGCTCCTTCTTATCCCAAATTCAGATCTGAATCTTCAAGTTATAACAGCAGGAATTACACACACAATCTGGGTGGCATCTGAGCAGCTAACAATTAACCCGACGCTGTCACAGGCTGTGTGCACATCCTTCTTTCACGTGCAACACCGAAACAAACATCTCAGACGGACTTCATGTTTATGCAGCTCATTCTACATCTGATGACTGAACATTCAGAGAGAAAATCATTTCAAAATGATTATCCCAAACAATTTCATTAACTTCAATTCTTTTAATATGAGCATAATATGTATATGAGCTACATTTAAGCATTTATTTTTAGATGTCTAAGTGGTGTTTACCGACCCATGCCCATGTTTTATTGTTTTATTTAGTTTCTGAGATGGAGTGATTTGATTACCCATCAGTTACAGTTAAAGTCAAGTTGCTAGAACGATTTGAGTATGAGCATGCGGTGCCTTATTATAAAACCAAGTGATTGTGGCTCAATAGATGAGAAAATGAAATTCAAGAGTCAGTTTAAATGAAAAGGTTTCATTTAGTATAAAACAACAGAGAAATTAATCGGCCAAAATGAAAGAAAAACGCTATAAGAAAGGAAATCTCATATTCACATTTATTATGGTTGTACAATAATAATCTATAAAGTAGCTGATGGTAAAATGTAAGGGGCGGCCTACAGGATGTGATGAAAGTGAAGAAAGTAACAGTGACATAATATAATTAAACTGGTCTGCATTAAATCACATGAAGTCATGGTAATAATAGCTTACTTTAGAAAATCTTCCCTGGTGTTTTTTTCTTACATTTGCTGAATGAAAGGCCACCAATGGCTGCAGGCTCCAGACCCTTCACAAGAGCACATCAATAGAGGGATTGAGCGCTTGAAAGGGACCCAGCTGACCTTACAATGAGATGTTAACCTAGATAAGAAACAAGAAACATAAGAAACAAACTACAACTCTAGACCATCCCAGAGGACAGGTACTAAACTTTAACAAGCTTTTCCAGGGACTTTAACTGTTCAACAGGATCTGTAAATCCTCAAAGTCTGAGTATCTATTGTGATGTTTATGTGATTTATTTAGGTGGCCTGTCACAAAATCTGTCACAGATTCATCAGAACGTTACAGATTAATCAGCCCTGTGTTTCTCCGAAAATGCATTTTTCTTTAAATTATTGAATAGGTGGTCTTTGTGACTTTAACTGTATTTCCAGTTACTCCTCAGGCTTTTTGACATTTGTTTAATTAATTTAATAACAATGTCCAGCAGATGGCAGCACTACTTTTCGTATCTTCTATTAGCTGATGAAACAGGCCAACATCAGTTTTGATCGGGCCCAATTCTGTCATTCTAATATGCATTATTTTATTTGTACTGTTGTATTCCTCATTTTGGATTCAAGAAGTAAATGTTAATGAGGAATTCTAGGGATACAAGTGAAAAGCCTTTCACTTAGGATCAAAAATATATCAAAACTGATGACTAATGTCCCTCTAGAAAAGTGAAAGGGTGAGTAATATGAACAAATTTACAGAATAGGGGGAGAATAAAACACCAGAGGTCAGGTGTACGGTATGTTTTTTGCTCACTGGTTGTGAGGGAATTCGAGGCGCAGCAACCGTATGAGATGTCCTCGTCATTTTTGTCTGTGGAACACGTGACCAGAGCTATAGGCTACTTCACATGCTCATGAGCATACAGACACTCTTTCACACACAGATAGTGCTTTGTTCAGATAGTCTTCCACTTACTGTGATAAGTTGCTGTTGAAGCTCTTTGCAGACAGTCGTCCTACATTTCATCCAAAAAAAAAAATTGACATACCAAAGCACTTCAGGTCTGTTCTATCTCTCCAGTTCATGGGGTTCACACTATCAGAAAGATATTTGTTCTTAAAAATACATCTGTGACATAAACAAAATTCTACCGCAGTCATACATTATAACAAACATGCTCCAATGAGTAAACATCAACAAAACTAAGATGTAACCACTAAAGCACACAGCAATTAATCAATAAACAGTTGACTATTTGAAATACTACACAACTGCTAATAGGTCATTTAGAATCAGTATCATAACCAGTAGTGCTCTATTTCTGTTGTGAGCTCGTCCTGATTGAATGAGGTTTGTTTTGGGCATAGTGATGGCTGGGTTATAATTTTGCTCTAAAATAGTGCAGTGCTATTATGGAGAGAATAACTATTGGACTGTCCTAATTATGCTGCAACAGTCAGACAGGCACTTAAAAAAAAAATCGATGAGGTGTATGCAATATAGCGTCACTGTCTGGTTTTATTGCTGTCTCACTCCAAAAAGTGCCTTTCTCTGGTCCCAACAGTCGCCCGATAAGTATATTACCTGTATTATCTAAAATAATGGAATCTATGGTATACGATCAAATTAATAACTATTTTTATACAAATGATTTATTAACAGATTTTCAGCATGCATACAGAAAAAGTCACTCCACTGCCACTGCACTGACTCACATGTCTGATGATTGGCTTAGAGAGACTGAAAAGAGAAATATTACAGGTGCTGTATTTTTAGATTTTTCTGCTGCCTTTGACATCATAGATCACGACCTGTTATTAACAAAATTATCTTGTTATGGTTTTGAGCAATCAGCAATCACATGGATGTACAGTTACTTGTCAAACAGAACACAGACAGTGTTTTTTAATGGCAGTCTCTCAGGTATCAGAAATATTACATGTGGAGTACCCCAAGGCAGTTGTCTGGGTCCATTATTATTTAATATTTTTACTAATGATTTACCGTATATTTTACATAAGACTAACATTGTCATGTACGCTGATGATTCAACTATATATACATCAGCAAGCACACAAATGGAATTAGAAACTGTTTTAAATAAAGAATTACAATATGTAGTAGATTGGATCAAATTAAATAAACTGACATTAAACACTGTAAAAACTAACTGCATGATTTTAGGTTCAAATTATAACATTAATCAAAATCCTGTAATTAATATTAAAATTAATAACGCAATTATTGAACAGGTGCATGAGACCAGACTGCTGGGTGTAATAGTTGACTCTAGATTATCATGGAAAAAACATATTAGTAATATTATTGCAAAAATGGGAAGAGGTATATCTATTATGAGAAGACATGCACATTTTTTTACTTCAAATATTATGAATTATGCGATGAAAGCACTAATATTGACATATCTCGACTATTGCCCAGCAGTTTGGTCAAATGCCACTGGTGAATATATGAATAAATTACAACTTATACAGAATAGAGCTGCTCGTGTAGCACTTAGGTGCAGCTATAGGAGAAATATTATATTAATGCACAAAGATCTTAATGGTTGTTGGTCGAAGATAGACTGTTGTATTCACTGTTAATTTTCATAAGAAATATTTCTATCTCAAAATTTCCTTCTGCTTTGTTCAAGCATCTTTCTTTTAGTGTAGACAATCATCAGTAGAGTACCAGACATGCAACTAAAGGTAACTTCACCTTACCCATAGTAAGAACAAATGCCATAAAAAACACTGTTGTGTTCAGAGGTATGAAGGAATGGAATAAACTGCCAAAACATATCATGCTTACTAATAATGTCAATAAATTTAAATTATATGTAAAACAGCATCTATCAAAATAATATATCTGACTGTTTATATTTATTTATTTGTGGGAATATGTATGTAGATGTACATATGTAGGTATGTTTATAGGTGTATGTGTAGAATGTGTTTTTATATATGTGTATATTTCATGCCCGTATGAGGGTATATATGTACGTTGATATGTGTATATACATGTGTATATGTATGTGTATATGTGTATGTGTTTGTGTATTCACCTTCTCTATTTATTTGTTGTATTTTTAATGTACATATTTTTCAGGACCCCAGGAAGAATAGCTGCAGCACGGCTGTAGCTAATGGGGATCCTTTCAATAAAAACTAAAAACTAAAACTAAAAACTCACTAGTTTTGTCCTGACCACAGCTGATTGACTTTAGAACTCATCGCTTAACAATGGAATTAAGATTTATCTCCTCAGGAGAGCTTCACATCAGTGTTTTATAAAAGCTGCATAAACAAAAAAAAAACTCCAGGGAACAAGAAAAAAAAAATTTGATTTATTTTTGTCCCAGGATACAAAAATGACAAAAAAAGTAACGTTAAATAGAAAATAATTTTACTCAAAAGTCATTCACTTTCACTCTAGTCGCAAAAATGCTTTAATTTAAGAAGGTTTAGATATTTAAGTCAACATGATGTGGAAATTGTGATAATATTTTTTCCCTTTTTGTGATTTATACGTATAGTGAAAAGGATAAAAAACATGAGAAAAATTTGTAGGCCGGGACATGATTTTGTCCATTGAGAATTGATCGTAACATTGTTTTTTCCAATTGCTATTTCAAGTGAGTGGCAGGTTGCTGAAGGTAAGGGATTCCCATAATAATCCCATAAGGCATTATTGTCCCGCCCTCGTGTTGGTGGCGGTGCTAACCTCATCAGACTGTCATGTCGTTGTGTGAGGGGGAGGGGAAGTTAATGTTTTTGATCGACTCTATCCCCGTCAGCATTTTTAAATAAGTTGCCAGCCACCACCAGCATTTTTGATCATTTTCACAAAACTTTCATGGCCACCAGAATATTTTGTTGTATGAATACATAACATGCAATATACCCTTACAGAAAAAACACATGAATTTCACATGTTATCACATGTTTTCCACATGTGCCCACATGTGACCACATGTGACCACATATGCCCACATGTGACCACATATGAACAACATGTCATCACATGTGAACAATGTTTCACCACATGTGAACAACATGTCACCACATGCAGTAATGTTCGACCACATGTGAACAACATGTCACCACATGCAGTAATGTTCGACCACATGTGAACAACATGTCACCACATGTGAACTTAATGGAACACGTGGCACATGTGGAAAACATGTTATAGGTAATAATGTGGAGCTCATGTGAAATATATTTGCACGTTGTAATAGGTTTTAACATGTGAATTATGTTACCACGTCACAAATACTGTACATTTTTAGCTTCAATAGCCTTTTTCACACAAAATGCATAGAACATAAAGCTTATAATGCATGTGTATATACTAACACTTATATACACGTATAGTTTTTAATGAGTTTTTGCAATACTTTTATTTCAACACTGTTTACCATTTCTAAAGCTATATTGTAAATATATTTTACATAATCAACAGTATATTATATTTGATATAATCAATAGGCTACTGCAAGCACGTTTTCAAATAAAATAAAGTGGATATTAAACTTTTCATTTTAAGTGCTGCATGATTTTGACGTGGTTTAATCAATGCCGTGCGCGTGAACTTTCGAGTATTTCAAACACTGGAGCGGCCGGCGCGCAGAGTTGCCATGGAAACGGCGCGGGACCACTGCTACTGGTAAGCAACAAAACTCCCTCTCTCGATGTTGTTTAAACTTTTCACGGCTTTTTCCAGGTGAGATTAGTCTCTAAAATCACACGAATAATACTCACAACTGTTTTTGACATTTCTCTTACTTGTAATTGACACGATTCTGTTAAAAATTTACATGGTGTAGTGTCTTCGGAAAAAGTCCGTTAGGATCTCAACCGTTTTCTGAAGAGGTAGCAGCTAGCTAGGCTAACGTAATGTTAACTCGGTTGAACTTTTATTTATTAAAGTTTGGGCTTTTAATCACCTCTTATGTGTAGATGAGAGGTTTTGTAAAGGTTTTACTTGGAAGTGAGCTAATTTATTTAACACAAACGTAAACATAACGTATCGGTGATGTTACTTTCAGGAGCAAGAAAATTGGCTGAAACTAACGTTAGCTCAATGGTAACGTTAAACACATTTTGATTAAAAAATGTTCTGTGATTTCAGTAGTAACAAAATAACCCATAACAGAGAGAAAGCTCCACGACTTCAACATTTCTGGAGAAAGCTGCTGCCGGAGAAGTAACGTTAGGACACAGGTGAGCCGAGGAAGCTCATTAAATAACCTCATTTTATTTCTCAATTTGTTTTTTTAAATTGTTTATTTTAAGAAGGTTTTGACATCCAAACGAAGTTACACCGTATGAGCAAAATTAAATGAATAAGTAAACCCAAAAACAAATTCTGTTATCCTAGTTAAGAAATTATATTCTGTATATTCTTTAAATTCTTTCTCTTTTCTGCATTTCACCTCTGCTGTAGCTTCTTTCCTTTCAATAAACCTGGCATTGCATTGTTGGCTCAGTGACAAATGGCTTGTTGTGTTCTTAGATCCTTCAGTGCTGATGCCCTTCAACGGAGCGGAGTGGAGCTGATCTTCATCTCTAAAGCACTATTGATGAACCATATGATTAGTAAGTAAAACGCCAAACATACACTAATGTCAAACATACACTAATTGTCTTGGTACAAATGTTTATGTCTCTTTCTCTTATGTTCACCAAAAAACATTAAAAACAATAATATTGTGAAATAATATAAATAAATAAAAACTGTTTTCTATGTGAATATATTGTAAAATGCAATTACTTCCTATGATCAAAGCTGAATTTTCAGCATCACAGCTTCACATCATCCTTCATAAATTATTCTAATATGACGATTTGATGCTCAAAAAAACATTTATGATTATTATCAGTGTTGAAAACAGTTGTGCTGCTTCATATTTTTGTGTTTTTCAGGATTATTTGATGAATAGAAAGGTTAAAATAACAGCATTTATTTGAAACAGAAATCCTTACTCTCTCTTTTGATCAATTTAATGCATCCTTGCTGAGTAAAAATATGAATTTCTTCTTTTTTTTCTGTTCATTTTTAAATCTATCATTGACCCCAAATGTTTGAACATTAGTGTAAACTACCCTTCATATGTTTGTGGTCTATTTAACAATGAATCCTGGAGGGGAAAAAATGGTTTAAACTGTTACAATGGTTTACACAAACACATTAATCAGCACAACTGTTTTCAACATTGATAATAATCAGAAATGTTTTGGATGTTTACATGGTAAGAATGTATAGAATTCAAATATAAAAAACACTGACTCGTTAGGTCATGTTTACTCATTAAAGTCAGATGATTTCCTATTAATTCAATAGAATATGGTGACTTCAATTTACATGACGTCATGAGCAATCAAGTCATTTATATAGATCAGTGAGTAGTGCCCAGCATATCCAAGTCCACTAAAGGAGATTTCTCGCATTTTACCCCTAAACTCTGGAATATGAAGGTAAAAGAGTATCAAGACTCGAGCATGAACAATAAATACTTGTATGCTAAAATTTACACTCACAGCTCCAAAGTGAAAACCTCACCTAATATGCAATAACGTTGAAAAGATCACGGTTTCTGTCCTGACGAAAATGTTCTATTTTTTATTTTATTTTTTGCTTTGCAGAACAAGTCTGTGACTGACTTAATGAACCCAGTTGCTTTGGATCATGCTCAAAGATGTAAGGGCTACAAAAAGTTAACCAGAACTCTTATGGACTCCATCTTCTCTTTCGAAGAGATGGCAGCATGAACGGAAAAAAAGGGGTTGTTGGTGAAAAAAGAGCCTTGACCTACAAAAGGTGCAGCTAATAATTGGTAAGCATGTCTGAATATCTTTTATCAATAGTTATTATATATGACAAGCGCTGAGCGCGTCCGTCAGCGCCAGCCATAGCGCGGAAAGCACAGTTTGAATCTGACAGTTATGTCACTTCATGTCAAACTTGTTTTCAAATTTTAATGTAATCAATCTCATTTCTTACAGACCATGTCAAAAAGAGGCACCCAGGCATCGGAGGCACTGAGATCAAGGTCTGCATGGCACAAAAGTTAAAAGATCTGAGGAGACGAGCAGAAAGGTAATATTCAGACGATCCAACATCCAAGTGTGATCCCCATGTGGTCTGTTCACATTTGCGAAACCGACATGCGCGAGGACTGATGACTCAGTTTATTCCTCAGTCTACATTGTGATCTAATCACAAACTGTCAATAGTTTTTTTTATAAATGAGACGCACCACTCGTCTTATACAGTTGTTTAAGCAAGATGTATTTCCATAGCATATTTACGTAAAACGTTTAATGACATAATAACATTACAAATGAATAATAATTAATTATTAAGCCCCATAAAAATGCTTTTCAGAAACCTACGGGGTGACGTCACGGACACTACGTCCATATTTTTTTTTACAGTCTATGGTTTGCACTGCCCTAATCTTTGATCTTTTTCTATCCCAAAACAGGATGCCTGCTGCAGGAGACACAAAGGACTGAGACAACACACTTTCACAAACGCACACCACACACACACACATGCGCGTATACCTGCGTTTTTTGCGGCTTTTTATGTATAATTTTAATTTGGTTTTGCTTTGTTTGTTTTAAACATTCAATTTGTATTGCATATTTTGAAATGAAATAAAAAGTGAAAAATTTTTTTTTTTGAATTATTTGTTTTAATGTTGGGAAACATTAGGCTATAGAGCCTACACAAGAACATGGTAGGCCTACCGTTTTCTGTGGTATATTGCTTAATGATTTTTACATGGATTTCACATGAAGTTACAGGTTTACATGGTGTGTAGCTTTAACATGGATTGTTGATGGGTTTCAAATGTCATTCTATGGGTTTCACATGAGATATTTTACATTTCACATGATATCTCATGGGTTTCACATGTGATTAAATGTTTCACATGGGAATTTTACGTTTCACATGTAAGCTCATGGATTTCACATGGGAATTTTGGGTTTCACATGCAATCCCATGGGTTTCACATGTAATCACATGGGTTTCACATGCAATCACATGGGTTTCACATGCAATCCCATGGGTTTCACATGTAATCACATGGGTTTCACATGCAATCCCATGGGTTTCACATGTAATCACATGGGTTTCACATGTAATCACATGGGTTTCACATGGGTTTCACATCCCATGGGTTTCACATGTAATCACATGGGTTTCACATGCAATCCCATGGGTTTCACATGTAATCACATGGGTTTCACATGCAATCCCATGGGTTTCACATGGGAATATACATGGGTTTCACATGAAAATGTTCCAAAACCACACGTTTCCCATGTGCAAATTACCTTTAACATGTGCAAAGCACATGTGTTCCACATATTTCACATGTTAAATTTCACATGTGCAAAATCACATGTCCACGTTGTCACATGGGATCACATGTGTTTTTGCACATGTGAAACTCATGTGGTTTTTCTGTAAGGGTATCAAAAGAATAAACAGAGCCTCTTCTTTTAATTTTTCATAAAAAAAGCAAAATGTTTTTTTTCAAAGACTACAAGGTGCACAAGGGTGTTTTCACTTGAGTCCTCTTTAAAAGAACCAAACTCAGACTCCTTTAAAGGGATAGTTCACCCAAAAATGAAAATTAGCCCATGATCTACTCACCCTCAAGTCATAGGTGTATATGACATTCTTCTTTCAGACGAATACAATCGGAGTTATATATAAAAAAAAAATGTCATGGCTCTTTCAAGCTTTATAATGGCAGTGAATGGCTTTATATTTTTTGAAGTGCATCAAATGGCACCCATCCATGATAAAAGTGCTCCACACTGTCACAGTGTGATGTGGGTTTAAGAAGACTCAAAGTCAAAAGGCTCCAATACAAACTTTTACTAAAAAAAAAAAGGGCGGAGCAGGATGAGCAGGCGGCCGTGGCGGAGCAGGATGAGCAGGCTGTTGTGGCGGAGACGCCCCTTCGGGTGGCCATGGTGGTGAAGACCCTTCGGGTGGCCATGGTGGTGAAGACCCTTCGGGTGGCCGTGGCGGAGACGCCCCTTCGGGTGGCCATGGTGGTGAAGACCCTTCGGGTGGCCATGGTGGTGAAGACCCTTCGGGTGGCCGTGGCGGAGACGCCCCTTCGGGTGGCCATGGCGGTGAAGACCCTTCGGGTGGCCGTGGCGGAGACGCCCCTTCGGGTGGCCATGGTGGTGAAGACCCTTCGGGTGGCCATGGTGGTGAAGACCCTTCGGGTGGCCGTGGCGGAGACGCCCCTTCGGGTGGCCGTGGTGGTGAAGACCCTTCGGGTGGCCGTGGCGGAGACGCCCCTTCGGGTGGCCATGGTGGTGAAGACCCTTCGGGTGGCCGTGGCGGAGACGCCCCTTCGGGTGGCCGTGGCGGTGAAGACCCTTCGGGTGGCCGTGGCGGAGACGCCCCTTCGGGTGGCCATGGTGGTGAAGACCCTTCGGGTGGCCATGGCGGTGAAGACCCTTCGGGTGGCCGTGGCGGAGAAGACCCTTCGGGTGGCCATGGCGGTGAAGACCCTTTGGGTGGCCATGGCGGTGAAGACCCTTTGGGTGGCCATGGCGGAGAGGTCCCTTCAGGTGGCCATGGTGGTGAAGACCCTTCGGGTGGCCATGGTGGTGAAGACCCTTCGGGTGGCCATGGCGGTGAAGACCCTTTGGGTGGCCATGGCGGTGAAGACCCTTTGGGTGGCCATGGCGGAGAAGACCCTTCGGGTGGCCATGGCGGTGAAGACCCTTCGGGTGGCCATGGCGGTGAAGACCCTTTGGGTGGCCATGGCGGTGAAGACCCTTTGGGTGGCCATGGCGGAGAGGACCCTTCGGGTGGCCATGGCGGAGAAGACCCTTCGGGTGGCCATGGTGGAGAGGATTCCTCGGGCGGCCATGGCAGAAACAGCCCTTCGGGCAGCCACGGCGAGGACCTATAGCCCCCAAACCCCCCCCCCCCAAAAAAAATACTTGGGGGGAATGACAGAGTCAGAAAAGGCCTCTGGGACAGGCTTTGGAACAGGCTCTGGAACCGGCTCTGGGACAGGCTGGGCAGACGGGACTTACTCAGGGACAGGCAGGGCAGACGGGACGTTAACAGTCTCTGGCTCGGCGTGGCTGACGTGGAGCGCGGGCTCGGCAGGGCTGACGTGGGGCTGGACGGGACCAGCGGTGTAGGCTCTGGGCTGGACGGGACCAGCAGTGAGGGCTCTGTGTCAAAGTCTATAAGCCAGTCTTCCACTTGATCTCGGAGGATAGGAATAAAAGATTCTGGTGGGACGATCTCGGCAGGACGAGACCCAGGCAGGACGGTCTCGGCGGGACGAGACGCAGGGCTGGGGATGAAGACAGGAGGCGCGGTGATGGCTGAAGATGGTGATTGAGTAATGTTATCAGCTTCACCCACGGTGAAAGGGGATCCACTCAACCACAGCACATGATCCAGGTACTGGACAAACGTGCCTGAGATTGCCGCAGCTGGAACTTGCTGGTACAGACTATCATGCAATCCGCCCCAAAACACAGTTTTTAGGACTTCGTCTGTCCAGCTTACCCCATTGGAAAACAATGGACCAAACGGTCGGCTGGGGTTGATAGGAAGCGGCCAACTTCCATGCCTTTTTCAAGGTCGGTTCTTCTGTCACGGTGTGGTGTGGGTTTAAGAAGACTCAAAGTCAAAAGGCTCCAATACAAACTTTTACTAATAACAAAACAACAAACAGGTACAGGCAGGCAGACGGGCAGAGGCTACACACACACAGACACACAGGTAACATTCACAAGAACCGACCAGGACTGACTGAACAGAGGGAAACTAAATACAGATACAAATGAACACTAACGAGGTGAGGACAGGTGACACAGATGATGATGACGACGAAGAACAGGTGGGTGATTGAGGGAGTGAGTTCGGGTGTGGAGACAAGGAGGATTCTGGGAAGTGTAGTGAAGACGAAGACAGGATGGTGCAGACGATGACTGTGACACACACGGCTCTGGGGGGTTAATAAAGGCCTTCTGAAGTGAAGCGATGCATTCGTGTAAGAAAAATATCCACATTTAAAATTTTATCAACTAAAATAACTAACTTCCGGCAGACGGCCTACGCAAGTCGACTTACACCAAAAGAGTTACACTTGACGATGTATGACGTAGGATGTAGGAGTAGCGTAAGCTTTGACGCCTCTCGCGGTTCCAACAAACAGGGCTTGTTGTTTTACACAAAAAAATTAATCTTGTTGCAATACTACATCCATATTCTTGCACTATATTACACATCCACCTTTGTAAAAAAACAAACATTTATTTTGAATTGTTTTCCTTTAATAATGTTTTTTTGGTAACACTTTACTTGAAGGGGTGTGCATAAGACTAACATGACACCTTCATAATCATGACATGACACATGTTATGAATATGAAGGAAGTTTTATGCATGTTTATGACAACTGTCATTAAGTGTCATTCGCTTAATTATGACATTTTTAATGCAAATATGACATTGTTTGAGATGTCTTTGTTATGACACCTTGACATAAACCAATACATCATAACCTGACAGTGTCTTTGTCATGTTAATGTTATGAGGTGTGTTTTACTGCACACCTTCCAGCCAATCAGAATCGAGTATTTAAACAGGCCGTGGTATAAATGTTTATATGATGTAGCAAGCTAAGCATTTACTGTATATTGTATCTAATACTGGGCTATTGGAAAATAGGTGTTTGACTGATTGCCAGACGCTTCAGGGTAATCGTGCGGTGTATTACTGAAGATATTATTTGTGCATTTTACTGTTAATCATAATGTGGGTGTCATTGTTGGGACATATACATTTTAATGAGCACATTTGCGCACAGGTCTTGGGTAAAGCACCCGCCGGGTAGCTGTACCGCAATTAAGCAGCAACATCAAGAAGGTAAATGTTTATTGTTTATTGTGTTACGAGTAGATCCAGTGTGTTAGGACTAAAAGCTTTGAACACATGTAAAATGAGTCTGACTGTGTTGCCCTGACGTAATGCATGGCTGTGTTTTATTGTCAACTCTAAATATAAATGTATTTAATGAATATGCTGTGTGTAACAACTGTTATGTAGGATTGTGAAGACTGGCGCAAAGGGCTGTTTTTCCACTGTGTCAGTTCGTTTGTCAACATTGAGGTAAAAGAAAATAATATTTTTATGAAATGTTTGCGATGCTACGTGACTATTTGTGCATGTGTAAATCAAGCACTAATTTTAATGATTTTGTGTTTGCAGGCAGATTGCTCCTGCTGCTTTGCCTTGCCTACATTAAGTTTTATATATCTTTTCTTTTCTTTATTGTGGTTATTTTTCCGTAGCCTCCGTCTAATGTTCTGTCTGACTGATGTGGTATTGGCTGTTCTAGTAGTGTATAGTTTTACATTCTCTATCTACTCTGCTAGTGATAACTTTCTCGTCCTTTTTTTCCAGAGTACTAGAGTAACTGCTCACAAGAGAGGTTCCTGGTTCCGTCCTCGCGCATTGCACCACGTATTGTATTGGTAAACTGCACTTCACAATATCGATTGAATCATTGGCTTGTAGTGGTTGTGCCTGTGTGTGTGTGTGTGTGTGTGTGTGTGTGTGTGTGTGTGTGTGTGAATGCATGTGATCGTGGGCACCAGATTCCAGAGCAAGGGCGGTGAACGTCACGCGTGTCCCTGACAGGTAACCTGCCTTGACTGTGAATCAGTATTTTCCAGTTAAATTGTTAATCGTATTGCCCCTTGTAACAGCCAATACCAGGTCTGGTCTCTCGCTTTAGTACTGTGCCTCTAGTATGACGGTGTGGCTCTTTTAATTATACCATTGTATAATAAAGTTATTGTTTTTTTTCTACTGAAAGCACGTCTCTGTCTATTTTATCTTTGGTGTATTTCTACAAAACTGCTTGCCTTAGATTAGGTTTTTTAGCAGTTAAGGTGCAAAGTATATCCTGGTGTGAGAGCCACCAGGTGGCGTAGTCAAGAACCTTTAATCCTAGATCTGGTTCAAGATCCCTCTGGTCACACTGAGGAAAGTCCAGCCTCTCAGTGTTGGCTCGGCCAATAAGAAGGGTGGAAATCCCAGACGGGAATTTGGTTTATTGCTCTTTGTTCTAAGGGTGCTCGTTCATTTACATGTTTTATGACAAGGGTGGTCAGAGTCATGACGCACATCATTTCTACTCTCAAGAATGGAAAGTATAGTGTAATACTTTGTATCATAACCTAAGATGCATTTTTGACTGGAGGAGGCCGCGAGGATTCCAATGATACCAAGTGAGGCGTGCAAATAAGAAAGGAAAGCAAGGTTACATTCATATGCATGAATATAGGCGTTCAGAGTTTGTCTAACACATCTAGAGAAGTCATGATTATACTAAAATGACAATAAAACACATGGGTATGCAGGAATATATCGTATTCTCTTCAGAATTAGTCAAGTTACAGATTTCAATGAAGGAATGTCTGTTTATGTGTGTGCGTCGTGGAAGGAGCTTTCTTTCGGCCGCCTGGCATTCCTTTCTCCGCAGAAAGGGGATGTTAGGTCGATAAGATCTTTTTGAAGCTCGGCGAATTCTAGTTTATTGGTGTTTGGGTAAACAGTCTCATGCCGTAAAGGTGTCAATGGCAATTTTGACGCAGACTCTGTGGTGCCAGGCCTGAGTTACGGATAGGAGTCAAAGGGGTTAAAAACATTTTCACATGTTGGACTGCATGAGTCACGCTGACACGGTCCAGATACCCTACAGTGCTGAAAGCATTCTTTAGAAATGTTGGCCCATATTGATAGGATAGCATCTTGCAGTTGATGGAGATTTGTGGGATGCACATCCAGGGCACGAAGCTCCCGTTCCACCACATCCCAAAGATGCTCTATTGGGTTGATATCTGGTGACTGTGGCGGCCATTTTAGTACAGTGAACTCATTGTCATGTTCAAGAAACCAATTTGAAATGATTCAAGCTTTGTGACATGGTGCATTATCCTGTTGGAAGTAGCCATCAGAGGATGGTTACATGGTGGCCATAAAGGGATGGACATGGTCAGAAACAATGCTCAGGTAGGCCGTGGCATTTAAACGATGCCCAATTGGCACTAAGGGGCCTAAAGTGTGCCAAGAAAACATCCCCCACACCATTACACCACCACCACCAGCCTGTACAGTGGTAGCAAGGCATGATGGTTCCATGTTCTCATTCTGTTTACGCCAAATTCTGACTCTACCATCTGTCTCAACAGAAAGCGAGACTCATCAGACCAGGCAACATTTTTCCAGTCTACAACTGTAAGCTTCTAATAATGTTTTTAATTCAAGTGGTACTGGTGGATTTCCACGGGAGATTCAAGCATGTCTTTGCGTCATTACGTCACATCTGTACACATAAAGGAGTCTCGGCTAGTTGGCTATATTGCGTGTGAGGATGCTGGAGGTGGAGATTTATAGCCTTTTCTCACAGCACTTGATATAATTAAACTGATCAATTTGATGGCGGATCCAGAAAGGTTCAAACGACAATCACCAGTGACAACAGATTCACCCGGTGTAAAATGCAAAAGACTTCGTTCGGACTTCGGAGTGGCTAACTTACAGAAAAAAAGAGACTGCAACCGGACCCATGCGAAAAACAAGGCTACATATCGGAAGGACATTACATGTAGTCACGCAATGCTGACGTTGTTAACATTAACAATTTGAGAACAAAGTATAATTTGCACGGTTTTGCGTGATATGATAAGATTTTTAGATTTAATCAGCACGATTTACTGCAATGTCAGAACCAGAACAAAAGTGGATGTTACTTACTTGTTCAGATGACATTTTCCGGTGAAAATTATTATGTTGGTCATACTTCCAAAAAGAATAATCTGTGATTCTGAATGCCAGTATCCACACCGGCGCGGTGACTGACAGCTGCACATTCTCCTCAAACTTTGTGTTCATCCGCGCTGTGCTGTGTCGAGGGTGTCGAAGTACAACTCACGTAAAGTTGATAATTCCGCGAATGACTGCAATTGCAGATTTCGAACAGAGATGGCGACAAAGAGGAAAAACTGCGGACTGCAGCTTCAAGTAGCTTATATTTGATTGTGCTAAAGTGAAACTATTGCAAGTATATTTTAGGTACACTTTAAGTATCTTGCATTTAAAGACTGATATTATACATTGATCATACTATCCCAACAAATGGTGATATAAAAACACATTTTAGGCTTAAAGGGTTAGTTCGCCCATTTAAGACATGAAGTTGTATGCAATCCTTACCAGCACTACAGTGCATACACACTGACCCACTCTGTTGTCACCTCCCTGGTCAGAGTTCTGGCCGATGGAAGTTTTTCAATAAAGTACTCCCGGTTATTTTCCGGGGCCACAAAACTGTGCGTTTTTACATGAAAAAATTATTTGCGTTTCAAAGCTTGATTAATTTACCACACAAAAAACACGCCGGTCAAAATTCATGTACCTCAGTTTTAATCGGCACTATTTTCTATCCATTTCTATCAATCCGCACTGCTGTCAACGTCAACAGTGCGCACGTTCCGATCAGCTGTTCCATAGTGTTTACACAAATGATTTACAACGACGTAAAAAGTATTAAATTAACAATGGTGCGAACTTGTAAATTCCCAGGCTGTGACCACAAGGATGTGCCGCGATCAAAGTTCAGATTCCATCGTATTCCTGTTTCGAATATAACTATGAGACAGCTTACCGAGCATAATCTCCATCTGCTGTTAGTCGATCTCACCAGCAGGGGGTGCAAGCGCGTGTTGTTGATTTGGCTGGTTGCTATCGGCTACTCTGCGGGAGCTAAAATATCCAGAATAAAGGATTTTCGTGTGTGTAGTGCTCACTTCAGCGAAGACGATTACATCCCCAACCAAGGAGGAAAAGGAAAATTAAAGAGTTTTGCTGTACCAGTACCACGGGTAAGCTCTATTTACTAACTTTATGATCCCATGTCTAAACTGTACGGTAAACAAGCTGATGTTTAGACTCCATTATAAAACACGTGAATATAAAATATATATATTTTAATATAAAAACAGTATATAGGGATATTGGTACAATTTGCTGAGAAAACTATTTGATTGAACACACACACAATTGAGGTTTTGTGTTGCAATCAATAACATTGTCGTTGTGCTAAAATTACTTTCATCATCTGATCCGTCTGACATTGTGCTAAAATTGGTTTCATCATCAGAAGTTTCGCAGTCAGACATGTTGTCAGCGAGTCGCGCTATCAACAGCTGATCGGAACGTGCGCACTGTTGACGTCGACAGCAGCGCGGATTGATAGAAATGGATAGAAAATAGTGCAGATTAAAACTGAGGTATGAATTTTGACCGGCGTGTTTTTTGTGTGGTAAATTAATCAAGCTTTGAAACGCAAATCATTTTTTCACGTAAAAACGCACAGTTTTGTGACCCCGGAAAATAACCGGGAGTACTTTATTGAAAAACTTTCAGCGGCCAGAACTCTGACCAGGGAGGTGACAACAGAGTGGGTCAGTGTGTATGCACTGTAGTGCTGGTAAGGATTGCATACAACTTCATGTCTTAAATGGGCGAACTAACCCTTTAATATTAAGAAATGTGCATTGTGCAAAAAAAGAAGTACTCCAAATAAAGATTAATTATAATTTTATATCAGTTAGTCTCAAGTAAGTCTCAAGCGATATGTCAGTATTGTTAATGGATTTGTAGTATAGGCCTACTTATGAAATAAACGTAGGCTATTTTAAATACATTTTGGTAAAGGTTTTTTCACAATGCCACACACGTTTTTTTCCAGACGTTTACAAAACCACCTGTTTAAGTGAACATCGTGTTTTTGACACTTTAAGGGCTAAAGATTATTCAGTTTAGTCAAGGGGGTAATCCATCAGCTAGTAACTGAAGCTTCCCTTGGGGGCCGCCATTGTAGGAGACCATCACCTGCTGTTAGCATTCCATTGACTCCCATTCATTTTGGCATCATTTTGACAGCGAATAACTTTACATCTGAGGCGTCCAAAGACTCCATTTGTCCATTATTTATTTCTTAAGAAACAGGACAGTGGATAAAAGGCCCCATTACTTTGTATCTTACGTTATGGCCCCGTAGAAGCCTGTTTTGAAAAAATAGGCTAACGATTGCGTCCCATGGACAGCTCCTACTCACGCACTCCGTCTCTGCAAGATTCAGAAGGGAATGATTCAGATTTCTCTTGGCACAGCTACTAGAAGACTTACAACAGACAGGTTGCTCACGTCACATCTACGTCGTCAAGCTCAGTTTGAGCCAGCGCAGTACGCTCAGCCATCAGGAAGTGAGTGCTTTTAATTGGCTTCACTTTTCTTCGTTGAAATCTATGGGGTCGCTGTGTCCATTTCTTTTACTGTCTATGAGTTTAGTACACGCGCTGTGACAGCTGGTTTCAGTGCACGCGCTTTAGGTGTGTGCGGTCGTAAAACCATTTTAAACTCGCAGGGCGCTCGGTCGCGTCTCGCAGTTTGGAAGCGGTTGAAATGACAATAAACAAGTGTACGTTTAAAACGTAACGTTTTGAACGAATAATTTGTAGAAATCTGCCAGAAGTAGCCATGATGAACAGCCGATTTGTACGGAGGCATATGATGACCAAACTACATTGGGATTCGCGAACGAAAAAAATTAAGTGAGCCAAGAGCGGTTTGTGTTCAGATTGTGTGGTTTTAGCTAACCGTACCATGAGATGAAATTGAACCGCACTCGATGGTCTCGGTTCGGTTCGCTTAAAGGGGTCTGAGATTGTTTGTAGTGTTCACATATGGGCCAAAAATCACGCGAACCGCGCTCAGATCGCTGAAAAGGACCAAGTGTGAAAAGACCCTAAGACCCTAACTCTAAGTTCTCTATGTTTTGCACAAAAATATAAATTTAGTTGCAATACTACATACTACAATATTATTGCACTATATCACACATCCACCTTTGTGAATAACATTTATTTTGAATTGTTTTCCCTGAATCATGTTTTTTATT
The DNA here is from genome assembly GCF_029890125.1 of Rhinichthys klamathensis goyatoka. Taxonomy (NCBI): domain Eukaryota; kingdom Metazoa; phylum Chordata; class Actinopteri; order Cypriniformes; family Leuciscidae; genus Rhinichthys; species Rhinichthys klamathensis. The sequence continues at coordinate 347,848 of NW_026606885.1, forward strand.
ATTGCAGATTTGCAGAAGGCAATGATAACATCAGTACAGAAAAAAAACTATAAGACAAATAGAATAAAAGAAAGATCCAAATTAAATAAACTGCTTTTTACAGGCACAGTAGGTATACCTAAAAGCAGCATTCAAGTAAGAAATAATGAATGAAGAATAATGATTCTTATAAAAGGGTGCTGTCACTTTAAGAACTACAGTAATGCACAGATCCAATATACTGATACACATACATGATTTCTTTCCCAGATGTTTACATTCACATAAGACAAAACCAACTGTTTATGTGAACCTTGTGTGCTTTTGACACTAAACACAATAATATAAGACTCTAAAAAGAATTTAGTTGAGTATACGCGCTGCGACAGCTGGCTTTCTGTGCATGCGCCTTAGGTCAAAAATTTGACCGCGTCTCTCTTCCACAGTTTGGAAGTGGTTGAAATTACAATAAACAAGTTTATGTTATGAATGGATAATTTGTAGAGATCTGCCAGATGAAGCAGCCATGATGAACAGACGATTTGTACAGAAGCATCTGATGAACAAACTACACTGGAATTTGCGAATGGAAAAATCAATGATTTGTGTTCACAATGGACATTTTTACCGAACTATTTCATTCGCTTTGCTTTTAAGGGGTCTGAGATCATTTGGAGTGTTCAGATATGGGCCAAAAATCACACAAGCCAAAGGAGTGACGTCTACGAATTTTTTACCAATATTGACACAAAAAAAAAGGTAAACATTTCTCCCAACTGGATATGAATCTAAAAAGGTAAGATCAGATGTTTTATCAGCTATTATTTATTTATTTTACATTTAAACACCTATGCGTATTGGTACATAGAGGGCCATCAGACACGTAAGAAGAAACATATGGAACATTTTTATATTTTGCTTCAAGTAATAAACTACTAAAACAAACAATCTAATAATGAAAACTCTCATCAAGAGCACAAAACAAAGTTAACAAGTAATTTCATAGTTTTTTGCCTTCCCTTGCCATCTCTAAATAATTTTCATATAATTTATTATGAAATGCTTTAAATAACTCTAAATGTATGGGGAAAAAAAAAACATCTAAAAACTCACGCGTAACAAATGGTCGGAGTGCATGACAGATAAAATAATTGTATTTACTGCATTCTTGTTGTTAAAATAACCATGCCTTCTGCAGTTCTTAAAGGGATACTCCACCGTTTTTTCATATTAAACTATGTTATTCTCTTATCTAAGACGAGTTGATACATACCTCTCTCGTCTCAGTGCGTGCACTGAATCGCTCTGTCGGGCGGAGAACTTTGAGAGCAGTTAGCTTAGCCCCATTCATTGTATATGGGCCAAACAGAGATGAAGTTAGAAGCGACCAAACACATCCACGTTTTCTCTATTTAAATATAGTTACACGAGTAGTTACACGACCAAGTATGGTGACACTAAATAAAATGTGGCGCTTTTTATAAGCGGGTAAAATGGATAACTATAATGTATGGCAGAATAGCACTTTTTTGGGAGCACTTCGACTCGGCGCTGTAATATCTTCATTCGTGAAAAGTCCTCTCTCCCTCTCCCTCTCCCTGATACTTCGTCAACTCTGCACAAAAAAACTACTACTACTGCAGGCGTGCAGGTCACGTTGGTTCTATTGACGGAAATGACAGGGAGAGGGAGAGGGGGAGAGGACTTTTCACGAGTGAAGATATTACAGCGCCGAGTCGAAGTGCTTCCAATAAGTGCTATTCCGCCATACATTATAGTTATCCATTTTACCCGCTTATAAAAAGCGCCACATTTTATTTAGTGTCACCATACTTGGTCGTGTAACTACTCGTGTAACTATATTTAAATAGAGAAAACATGGATGTGTTTGGTCGCTTCTAACTTCATCTCTGTTTGGCCCGTATACAATGAATGGGGCTAAGCTAACTGCTCTCAAAGTTCTCCGCCCGACAGAGCGATTCAGTGCACGCACTGAGACGAGAGAGGTATGTATCAACTCGTCTTAGATAAGAGAATAACATAGTTTAATATGAAAAAACGGGTGGAGTATCCCTTTAATGTGGTGCTTTAGAGAGGAGAGCAGGAGAGAGAACGTGCATGGTTTGGAAAGGGCTTGAATGAAGCGCGTTTGGCTCTTGATAAAAATATTAGAGAATGTAGCGCCGAAAGATCATTACCATAAACAACCCTGAGCATTTGTGGTCTGTTGTTTTGACGTGCTGCTCACTTTAATCTCTAGAAACGGTCAATGGCGCAGTTATCAATTGGTTCGAATGGAACCAATCCGGGGTCCGGAACCGGACCGTGGTCCACCATTTGAATACCACTGCCCTAAGCAAAGCGTTTATCACTTGTTTCTGCTTCTTTTTTGCATGTGTTTTGATCCAGATATTCTGTACTCTATCAGAAGTTGCAGTAATAGCGCCCCTACAGTAAAAGTTAAAACACGGAAAGCAGGAAAATTCCGTCAATGGTAGGGGCACATGCATTTAAAAAAGTTATGTGCACAGATAAATAATTTATAATAATAACAATAAACTACAATATTCCATAAAAATAAGAATTGTAAATTTAGATTTCATGGTAACTTTGAGATAACCATGATATGTTTACTGATGAGGCAGTATATGCATAATAAAATGGAGTTACTGTTTCCCTCAAGACAATTTTTACTGTTTTAGTAATTTGGAATAGCAGAGACTTGAGCTCACTGCGGGTCACGAGAAAAAAAAAAATCAACAAACAGAGATGCTAATTATATTATTGTATACCGTACTTTGTCCTTATTATAGAAAATTATGAGGGACAACCTTAGACTGCAAACTTTTGTGCAAAGCCTTTTTCCTAGAGAGAGAATGAGATTTCTGTTGCTCAATCCTTCATCAAATGGCTTGTGAAACAGAATTTCCTGTGCATCCACTGCTGGAACTGCTCTGTCACAAATGCTTTCTGAATTTAGCTCAGTAGCTCAATAAACGCTCCATCTACAGGATAATCATTATTAACAATCGAGAACACTGTGATACACATATATGCTGGGAAAAAACATCAAAGCACATTTATCAAAGTTAACAGAAAGAATGGTTGTGTATTTAAGGGCCTTATGTATTTTAAATGAAAACACATTCAGCATTCAGGTAAACCATGAAAATGAATTCATGAACTTAAAACACTTAAGGAGAATACGGAATTATTAGGAATCCTGTCCGCTCTTGTCACTCTCATCAGATGACGGATTCTGGTGCTGGTCAGAATCGGAGTCATACATGGGGCTGCACTGTAAATTATGTGGCAAACGACTCTGTCTGGAGGTGAAGGGAGGGGGCAGTGAGCAGAACAAATGATCCTCTATACGGGGGATCCTGGCAGGAGACTTGCCGGAAGTGCTGCGTAGGGCAGGAGCCATGGTGGCTGGACTTAGTGTACTGCTCCTCAACACCACCTCTCTCAAGCGCTGACTTTCTCTGGTCGCTGCCTCCCAAACCACCTCCAAATCACCTTCCACTTCTCTGAGAAACACACACAGAGAGAGAGAGAGAGAGAGAGAGAGAGAGAGAGAGAGAGAGAGAGAGAGAGAGAGAGAGAAAGGCTTGTTTCATTGCAGTATAGATAGGCTTTCCTGATTCAAATACATGCTCTCTTGTACCATCAAGTGCTCTAAAAAAGGGAGAATGTTTTGCTTCACACTCAAGCAAACACACACAAGCATTCAAAATACACATGAACACACACATCTGTGCGACCTTTCAGTTATTTTGTACCCTCCAGTCAATAGCAGTGGATTCGCTCACCAGGATTCTGAGGGCTCAGCTGTGCAATAATAACAGGTATTAACTGGAAATGTGCTGAAGCACAAACATGAACAGAGAGAGAGAACGAAGGAGATGACCGAGTGGCAGAGGTGTGTAAGCTGTCGTAATGATAGATCAATTAGCCCAACCATCTGTTGACGCACATCCTTGCTTCCACATGCATACACACATGCATACACACACACACACACTGTGTGGTTTATGACAAGGTTTATGACAATCATTCTATCTCTCTTTGTCTCCCACTGTGTGGAAAGTGGCGAGTCATCTCTGTAAGTGCCCTTTACTTTGCGGGATTCTGGTCTATTATAAAGATGTGTTTTTAAGCTGCCATCTTCTCCTCTGTCTGCCTCAATACACAGCATCTCTGACAGACTTAAGCAGTGTCGAGCAGACTTGTTCAAACTCCTCGCACACCGCTTCAGACACCATGTACCTCAGAAACAGAATGAAACATGATGTTTATGTGTGAATATTTGTGAGTGTGTTAGATAGACGCTAAGGGGATGCCATCAGTGTAATCGGTGTCTGAAGCACAAGTGAAAACACTCCAATCTGATTGGTTCACATAGTCTGTGACGTCATTAGCAGAGCGCCCAGAAGTATAAAAGGGCACCCGAAGTATACGTCATCAGCTTTTTTGTCTTTAGGAGCCGTTGTGCTGTTAACATGTGGTGAAGGCAGGATCTAAAATAGAGAATCCTAGCAAGCGTTTTAGGAAGTGTCTGCCTCCGTGTCCGTTCAGTACTCGAATTTTGAATGCACCCATTGTGAGAAATTTTAATCGAGGAAGCTCTGTTCACTTTTGTTTCTATTTTCGAGGCATGTGGGACAAGCGTCTGCGCCTTGCTGCTCAGGCCCCGCTGTTGCTGAGGTACAGCGGAGGCTTCAGTTGTGGAGATCGCAGGTCGAGCTTGCAGAGGAGTTTGAGAAAGGGATGGCTCTTTCTTGCGCATTGATCAGGATGTGCTGTTTCTCAAGTCATCCGATCCAGCAGGTCATCAGCACCATGAGGAGGTGGATGTGGTTGAAGAGGTCGAGGAAAGTGCGTTTACTGGAAATCATGGCCTATGCCACAACCAGACTGGATCTGGCTTGGGGGTGTGAAAAACAGGCAAGTCACTCATTGTAGGCTGGATGAGCGCTTCTGTAGGGGTGGAACGGTACATGTATTCGTATTGAACCGAAACGGTACGGGCGTCACGGTTCGGTGCATGCATTTACACGGAGAATACACGGTATAAAAATAAATAAAACTTGCGTGCAAATTAATTAATGTAATGCAGAACAACTCTTAAATACGCGGGTTCTTTAGGGACACATAATCTGTAGCCTCGCTTTAGGCGAGCTCCGCCTATGTATGCAGTTTTTGTCAGGTCGACGGTCCAGTGAGTGAGTCAGAGATAGCAGCACTAAGGACGAATATGGCAAGTGGTGGCGACCCACAAGAGTTAGAGGACTCGCCGGTCTCTTTAAGATCGCAAGTTTGGGAAAACTTCGGTTTCCAAGTCAGTTACAATTAATTAAACCAAGAAGCTTCAATATTAGGTTACTCACATGCACGCATGCACGCACTCTCTCTCTTTCTCTCTTACTCTTGCTCTGGTTAATTCATAAAAAAAATATATTACAGCGCTACTTTCACTTCAGAATTCTAGATCTGAACTGTGGATAAACGGGAGGGGAAAAAATCAGAACTATATATATTTTCCATTTGACCAGCAAAACATTTATGAGTCATGACAGCTGTTATCTTATCTATTTATCCAACCAGAGTCCTGCAACGGGTCGGGTACCCGCATAAAAGTGTCTAAAACGGGTGGATTGTGTGACATTCCTATAATTCACGGGCGGGGATGCGGGCGGATAATTAACTCCTTGTGGGCGGGTAGTAGCGGATTAAAAATATGTGCAATATCTAAATTACCATTGCACATACGCAACAACAATATGACCTTTGGACCTATCACGTCACCACTGCGACAGTGCGACTTTCGTTGATGTTTCTCATAGCCTAGTTGGAGCGTTGCAGGAGTAGCTATGGATGATGTAAAAGTAAAGTTGGCGAGTGGAGTATATAAAATTGTTGACAACAAGTCTTTAAAGGCAAAATCGGATGTGTGGAGAAAGTGTTGTGTAATACGTGATCAGGAAAATAACATCATAAGCGGCTTTGCGGCTTGCAAAACATGCCATAAAGTTTTGGCGTTTGATAGTCGGAACCTGGGCACGTCTTCTCTTAGGAAGCACGTCGAGACTTGCAAGAGCACAGCAGGGGTTTCCAGTCGGACAATTGACAGGTACTTTGCCAAAGGCTACAAACCTCCAAGAGGGGAAGACAAGACTCCGCAAATTTGGACTGGATGAGTTCTTTCCCAAACTAGTGTACGTAACTGACAGAGGTTCAAACATTGTTGCGGCCCTCCGCACAGCCACGAGATTGAGTAGCGCAGCACATATCCTGAACACCGTATTGTATACCACACTTGGGAAAACTGCTGGGGACGATTTGTTTGGCGAAGAGGTATCTGGTGTCATTGAGTCTGCTAAGTTGCTTGTAAATTACTTTAAGGAGTCACATCTCCAGAATCGTCTGCAAAAAACACTGAAAGCATCCGTGGAGACGCAATGGAACTCGCTTCACACGATGCTGGACTCCATTAGCAGCCAGTACGAGGCCATCCGTGCTCTTCTGGAGGAATGTGACGAAGAAGACCGTTTAAACTGCATGAGCAAGGAGACTTTGCATGGCATTGTGAATTTTTTGGCATTCAAAGAAGCCACAAAAGCCCTGGAAGCATCCAAAACTCTGACCATTCACTTGACAGCTGTGTGGTTGGAGCGCCTCAGACGTCACCTTCAGCCGTCTTCTACCGACAGTCTGAGATTGTCATCGCTTAAAGAAAAATGCCTCAAGATTTTAAATGAGAAATTTGAGCTGCATCTCTTGCACAAGCTGGCAATGTTCTTGCATCCAAAGTTGAAAAGCCTGAAGCTGCTGGCAGACCATGGTGAAATTATGGGAGTTCATAGCGAAGCACGGCGTCTTGTGAAAGGTAAGCTTCAGTCACAAACTTATATGCTACTTGTCTTTAATAATTAACAATTATTGTTAATGGGCAAATTAATAATTTAGTGAAATATATACATACATGTGTCTATTTCTTTTAAATAGAACTCGAGGAGAAACGCGAAGATCTGCTACCTGGCCGCAGCATCTCGGCGGGCCCAGCTGCGAAGAGAGTTTGTTTGGTTTCAACAACTGATTGTTTGTCAGACGTAGAGGACTCCAGCGATGACACTGTGCTGCGAGGACGAGGTCTCTGCATACATCGAGTTCAAGCCACCCAAGGGGGATCCTTTTGATGTTTTGTTGTGGTGGAAGGAGCATGCGAAAACCTTTCCCAACCTGGCAATGATTGTGCGGAATGTTATCTCCATCCCAGCATCGAGCGCTGCGAGTGAGAGAGACTTTTCCACAGCTGGATTTGTAATTCAAGAACGGAGAACGCAACTTAAACCTGGGACTGTGGACGATATCCTTTTCCTGCACAGTAACCTTAAAGCTGCCGTCGTCAACATTTTTTTGATCATATTCAGTGAAATCGACACTATAATCTGACAGAACAACATAAATAAAGTGGTTTTAGAAAAAAAACCGAGCTTCTAACTCCACCTGGAGCTTGTTATTTGTTTTGGAAAAATCCACAGCTCCCGGTTCATCATGTCCAATCAGCGCAGGGGGGTGTGAGATCTGACTGTCAATCACAGATCGGGCACACGCCACCCCTCGCGCACGTTACAATCACATGCACACGCCTGAAGTTCGCGGAAGTTCGCGCAGTAACGAAGAGTGATGGCGGAAAATCAAGTAAGCTCATTTAGAGTATAAATGACGTTAGCAATTGCAATCTATCGGTAGATTAGCCAGGACAGCATACCTCCAAATACTCCATGGTGTTGATGGATGCTGATGAGATGGGCGCGTTCCAGGGCTCTCAAGTTTTGAAGACAGGTAAGAGTGACACCCAGCCGACGGGGGGTTGGATACATTTTTGTCATTGGTTGTTGCGTTAAATCTTACCCAGATACAATAGTGCTATTTTCTGATTGGCTATTGTGTAGCTCGACGAACAACACCAGAGGAAACGCGCTTGATTCATGCCGGTTCCACAGTGAGAGCGGCGCGGCCAGAGTTTTGGGTGCTGCGGCATATTAAATATATTACAAATAGTTTTTCAGCGTGAGAAATACAATGTGTGGCGGGAGAGCGTGACAAAAGACCTCAATGCGTGACACTTGAGAGCCCTGGCGTTCACTGAAAATCTGGTGCACACGCACTGACGAGCATGAACTGGGTGGGAGGGTATCCGTATATAGTGGGGGAGGGGCATGAGAGTTGTAAACATTCAAAATTTTCCTAAATCCACTCAATCTGCCAGACTTGCCGACTGTAGCTTTAAGGGAAAGTAAATGCATAGGCATAAGCTATTGTTTGTGAGCGACAGGCTCAGATAGGTTGTATTTTTTCCCTTCATAAATAGGTCTATTTGCCCGTTATCAGGTTCCATAGCCTATTTAGGTGCCGAACGATGTAGGCTACTTGAATGGCGCAAAACAAAGCGCACTTTAGCCTGTTTCATTAGCCCATTCATATTGTGATGTTGAGAGAGGTGCGAGATAAAAAATAAAGCACTTTAATTGAAATGATTTTAGCGTTTGTGATTTATCACGGGCACGAGTCGCGTAACGGGCCAAATATTAACGGATTTGGGCGGGTGCGGATTTAATTTTTATATTATCACGGGTGACGGGTCGGATCTGGTGCTGAACTTTGCGGGCAAGGATCTCCAATAATGGACCCGTGCAGGACTCTGTATCCAACCCATTTAAAAACAGTCTGTCTGTGCCATCTTTTGGACATTCATCATATTGCATTGGTTTTCATTTCTTGTCCTCAAACAGAGCACTAATCTGTTTATTTTTGAGTTACACATTCTACATTGATTAAAAAAGAAAATCAAATGTGTTTTTTAATGGTAATATTATTTTATACAGAAATAAATTATTTATAATAAAGTTAGTTCATTTAAAATTTTAAGGAAAACAAATATATTGATCTGAAATATAGCAAATTAATTTATTATGAATTAATAACATGTATAATAACAATAACATTATTATAATAAATTACATTAATTACATGAATTACTCAAATGTAGTAATACACTAGGTGGTACAGCCTGAGACATGCACAATAAAGAAAAATTTGCCTTCTGCATTTTTGTTTTGCTTTTCCCTCCATTGTACCGAACTCGTACCGAACCGTGATGTCTGAACCGAGGTATGAACCGAACCGTGACTTCTGTGTACCGTTCCACCCCTATTAGGCCATGTTCGCCCTTCCCCCTTGAGCCTTTCATTTCTTCCCGAACTCCACGCCGAAGTAGAGAAGTCATGGGGGAAGCCATATTCAGCACAGATTTATCCTTAGCAACATCCAAACGAGCAAACGAGGATTAAACAAGCAGGGATATGCGAGGATGCCCCCAGTGGAAGAGACACTTGTGAGCTATCACTAGCAGGGTGAGTCATCCTATTTGAAGGCTCCTGCCCTGCTATCCAGGCTCCTTCAAACCACCAGGCGCTTGAAATGGCAGGGTGTATGCTGTAGCTTAGCAGGTCAGGCCAGATGGGCCCTGCACCATCTGCTAAAAGATCTGGATCAGTCTTGTCCTGAACTTTAGCACGTCTGTCTAGACAGGGGTTGGAAAGTTTAGAGAGGTGAGGGCGCAGTCGGTAGCATTCAAGAAATGCATTCCGCTCTGATCTAGATCCCTGCCTTAAGCCTCTAGGGGTTCTGGCCTGCCACAGTCTGAAGACGGGAGGCATTGCAATAAGGAAAGCATGGCCACTCACTCTCCTCCTACCTCATGTCGAGTAGGGATGGGCATTTAAAAAAAATATTGTATTCAAATATTCGAGCTCATAAAAATCGAATATTCGTTTATTTAAATGTCGTTTAACGAGAAAGACGTAATTTTTTAAGTTTCATTTTTTTTTTCTGAATTTCTGAACAAGCTTACATTATGCAATAAATGCAACAAGCTTACAATATATCTTAAGGTTTTCTTTTAGTTGGAAATATTAAACAATATGTGTAAACAAAAAATATAAATAACAAAAGCATTTAAGCTCAAGCAGCGGGAATGAAAAAAACGCTAATAAAGCAGACTGCGCAGTTATCGTACAGAACATAACGTAGCCTACATATGCATTCGAGTCAGCATTATCGTGTTTATATTGTTTCACGTTCATGTTGAGAAAAACAATAATATCCACATGCTCGAGTGAGAAAACAAGCTGCGCTGACAGACGTTGCAGAGACACAGTGTGCTAAGTGAAGTTACTAACAGCACTTTTTTGCCAGGTTGGGAACATGCGTTTTATGTTCTTAAACCTGTCCCCCTCAACGAAACGTAAAGGAAGCATGTCTCAAAATCATTTTTCTACCAGAAGATATCATCTCGGTAGGGGCTTATTAGGGACTTAGTAGGGGCTTTCGCACCGGAGGAACCTTTTCATAGTTCCTAGAACTATTGGCGAAAGTACCCGGATGTCGGAGTGTTCGCACCGCAGGAACTAGGAACGATTTTAGTTCTAGGAACTCCTACTTCAGAGTTGGGTCTAAATCAGCATTATAGGAACTATCCATGACGTTAGTGTACGCGGATTGGTCGAACGCACGCGAAACACCAGCACCTTCCATTTTTAAAACAGCTACAGTATATGTAAACACACAGATTATAGCCTATATATTTACTCCAGAAACAAACTATACAAACATGTAAAACAGTGATAGATGGGCCTCTTAACCTTTATGTGGAGGAGAAAATCCAACTTTGAGGAGACCAAGCCAAACATGATTATGTATTTCTGCTCAGCTAGCAACACTGGACATCAACCATCAACACGCTAATAACTTTTCATATACTGTGTCTACTTTCTATGTATAACAGTTCTATCTAATAACTTATCAGACAGGTCTGTTAGACAGATTATAAACTTATGTAGACGCAGAATTGGAGCGCTGTGTGCTCAGGCTCTGCCGTTCTGACTCAGAGCGCCATCAAAATAAGAGTCACAAAAACGAGCGCGGCTTACGTCACTTCAGAGTTCCTATTGGCGGTGCGAATGCAACAGGAAAAATGTTCCTATGGGAACCATTAGTTCTCGGGGAACCACCCTGGTGGTTAGTTCCTAGAACTATCCGGTGCGAAAGCCCCTAGTGATTTGGGGGCGCTAAGCGATTCCAGGTATGGGGCGCCAACAGTCAAACTTTGAACTCAAAACACCCTTTTTCTAAATATACTTTTTTTCTATTCTGTTTTTTTACTACATTTGTAGATAAACTGCATGTTGACAAATGATAAAGTTCCTGTAACCTGGAACTTTTATTTTCTCAATGTAAAATTAAAACAATTGAATTCACAAAAAAAAAAAAAAAAAAAATTCACAAACAAACAATTTACAGGTAATTAACCATATTTGTAATTACACTTTAATTATTGCTTCAAAATTTCTGTAACCTGGAACTGTTGTATTTTCTCAAATTGTCGGGGGTCCCCTAATTCCCCGGGAACCTAAGCGGCTGCTTACCCCACTTATTTGGTTAAGTCCGCCCCTGCCTACACATATTGTTTAATGTTTTCAATTAAAAGAAAACACTTTAAGTTGTTTTCTAAAACCAGATGAAAACACTAACTTATCTACATTGACAGAGTGTCTTAAAGATATAAAATGCTGGATGACGTGTAATTTCCTGCTATTAAATTCAGATAAAACGGAGGTATTACTTCTTGGTTCAAAAAACTACCCACAAAACCTCTTACAATACAACTTTAATTTAGAAGGATGTCCTGTTACTTTATCCACTACAGTAAAAGACCTGGGTGTTATACTAGACAGCAACTTGTCTTTCGAAAATCATATTTCATATGTTACAAGAACTGCCTTTTTCCACCTTAGAAACATTGCTAAGCTATGTAACAAGCTATCTGTTTCTGATGCAGAAAAGTTAGTTCATGCATTCATGACCTCGAGACTAGATTACTGTAATGCTTTATTAGCTGGTTGTCCTGCATCCTCAATAAACAAGCTACAGTTTGTGCAAAATGCAGCTGCTAGAGTTCTTACTAGGTCAAGAAAATATGATCATATAACACCAATTTGATCATCTCTACACTGGTTACCTATTAAGTTCCGTATCAATTACAAAGTATTACTGCTGGCCTATAAAGCCCTAAATGGTCTAGCACCTGTGTATTTAATGGACCTTCTATCGCCCTACAATCCATCGCGTTCTTTAAGATCATTAAATTCGAGGCTTCTGGTCATTCCTAGGATATCTAAGTCCACTAAAGGAGGGAGGGCATTCTCACATTTAGCTCCTAAACTCTGGGCTTCCTGATATTGTTCGAGGCTCAGACTCGCTGTCCCAGTTTAAAACTAGATTAAAGACGCATCTCTTTAGCCAAGCATTCACATAATGCTTACCTTTTATACCACTGTTGAATCAGATTGAATGCATTAATATTATGAACAGCAGCTATGCTAATTATTTCCCATCTGCTTTTCTGCTGTTATCTCGGGACGGCCAAACAAAGATACCATTATTGAAATGTTATTGGGAAAAAATAAATGTTCTTTTTATAATATTCTATTTTTGTTGTTGTTGCTCTTTTGAAAAAAAAATGCCAAAAAAGGTTCCAGATCCCTGTCATATAGGAAGTGTTAAGTTGAGTTTATTAACCCGCTAGCAAAGAGCTTCAGTTTACCGGTGTTCAACTCTTTAGCATCAGCTCAAACGTCAATGCACAACATTATTAACTATGATTGTATTTGGCGACAGTCATATTCCTTTTAGATGTGTCTTTTTCAAACACATTGATATTATTAATAACCCAGCAGGGTTATTTTTTCCCATCATATTTTTTTAACAGTAAGCCTATGTTTTAATTAAAATAATTTTTCATCATAGCTTTGAAAACATGCATGAATGTCTGGAATCACTTGATAAAGTAGATGAAAATACAGTTAAGTGGAAGTTGTGCAGCGCCATGACATTATAATAAGAACACAATAATGTTGTGAATTCTTTATGCTTTAGTTACCAGTGTTTTCAGCGCGTTGTTATGGGAAGAGCACACCCACAACTGAAGTAACACTTTCTGGCAAGCACTTAACTTAATTCAAGTTCACTTGCATTTGGGTCCTTTTGTGCAGATTCAAGTTTGTAATGTTACATTTATGTTGTGTATCTAGGATATCTGATTAATCTCATATGCGTCATATGCTGGGTACACACCAAAAGATTTTTTACATCTTATAAGATTTTCAAAATGTGATAGACCACAAACATGAGGACAAAAAATCCTAGATTTAAGCGTTTTGCTCCTATAGTGTGTGGTGTGCCATGATGTGACAAAGACAGCACACCACACACGAACAGATTTTCAACCAGAGACTCGGCTGTGAACAAAGGAAATCTTACAAAATCTCGCGAGACTTCAGAATAAGCTTGGCGGACGATATGCAGGAAGAAATTGTGATGATAGTGTTTGGAATGATTTTCACAGAAAAACATTCGTGCTGTTGCCACAAATCAACAAGCTGATCCTCCATCTCTGCTGTCCACATCAATTTAACTTTTTGCAACGCCATGACTGCGTTTGTTATGCTTCCGTCTTCCATCATCTCGCTTTCTGATTGGATATTGCTTCGTTTCACGTGATAATCTCCACAGCGTGCGCACGTTTGTCATCGGGGTTCCCCCCACACATCAGGATTTCTGATCGTAAATATTCAACATGTTGAATATTTACCATTCGCGATCGGGGCGGCTCCGACGTTCTTCCGAGCAGGTTCGGACACTCTTAACACACCTCACACCAAGGGAAAATCTGATAAGATAATCTGTAGAACCATCAAGATAATCGGGACATAGCTAGGATTGTCGGAAGGGGGAAAATCGGCCCAAAATCAGCCCGATTATCTTTTGGTGTGTACCCAGCAATATAGAACCGGCTTCAGTTTACTGGTGTTCATTCACTCTTCAGCTTCATCTCATGCAGATATTTATTTTAGGGGTTTCTTTTTCGAAAACATGCATCATAGGTAATCTAGCAGTGTTATTTTTCCAGTCATATTTTCATATTTTGTTATAACGTTATAATTTGAGTACTCATCTTTGATATCTATCAATATCGAAAATGCCCTTCCCTACTAAGCATACTGAAACAAATACACTTCTGTAAAATTGCTCCTTGGAAAAAATAATCATTCAGTATAATCAGCAGCTTTTTCACGTTGCTCAGGAGCTAATTACCCTCCTCCATCCCAGCCCGTCCTCTCGACCAATCAGGCCTTCTGATATTCCTCTTAGAATCAGACAAATGTTTCTTGAATTATATTTTTACATTAAATTATTGAACATCAATGATATCTGCATATCAGCACATGATAAACAGCACATCCCTCTCTTCTCTGGTTGGGATTTTGAATATAGTCAGTATTTTTGTGTTAAGGATCTTTGTCTATAGGGGCTTTCGCATCGGAGGAACCCTAGTGATGACGGAAAATGTGAGCACTGTGTGCTCAGACTCTGGCTAAGCCGTTCTCAGCGGCGTCAAATTAAAAGTCCCACACAACAACACGAGCTGTAGGACGTAAGTGACGGCTTACGCCACTTCAGAGTTCCAACTGGCAGTGCGAATGCAACCAGGAAAAGGGTTCTAAGCTTACATTTATTATCGGGTACAAAAGCCCCTATTAACACATAACAGAGTCTAATGAAAAAGCAAATAGCTTTACTCTCACCACCACTCCATTTCTAGACCCTTAAGCTTAAATCTCCATTTCTGAATCAAACTCAAAGATGCTTATTTAAAAAAATCCATATTTCAGTTTAAGACAGCGGATTTTTCCTAATACTGAATATTATACATCATTTTGTCATTGATGTGTTTTCATATAACACCTGGGGCTTCTCTTTTCACATCCTGACAAAGAGTCAGGTAAATAGTTATATTTAATTTAATGTATATTTTTCGTCTAGTTTTCAGGTACTTGAATGCCTAATCAGATTCTCACCTCGAGACTCTTTTATTTCTCCTTGTAGGTGCCCTTTTCCTCTCTCCTTTCTATTCATCACATATTGTGCAGTCTCAGCAAAAGCCAAACAAGGCCTTATCTATGCACACAGCTATCCTGCCCCTGTCACCTTAGAGATTTATAACAGAGAGAGAGAAACAGAGAGAGAGATTGCTGTCAGTGGGTGGGTCAGCTGATCAATAGTGTCAGACAGGGGAACAGACAGTAGGACAGAGAGATGCAGAGAGGGCAGAAGTGAGGGACAAATAAACCCACAGACAGACAGATCAGTAGAGGAGACATGTCTGACAGACTTATACCACATCTGAATGTATAAGCCCAAATGGTATCATCAGACTTCTTTCCATTTTGTGTGCTGAAAACAGAGCTGAGAATACTACATGCCAACTAGTAGCTGAAAACATCATCAAATTATATGATAAAACTTTAATATTAATGGTTGCATAGATTCTGATCAGTGCACATCAACAATCCAGACAGGATTCGGGAAGAAACATTGGTAGAAACTGTTTCCAGGTTAGTGAATTACATTTTTCTGTTCTAATATCCTCCTTTTAAAATACATTAAGACAGAAAATAATAATAATTCAGATCATTTAATTCAATTCATGCTTCCTGCATGTCCTTCTCTCACCATCTAATCGATTGCTAGTGTTTGCTTTTGCTCTCATTCTCATGACCCAGTTGCCAAAAGAGAGAAGGAATAGGACCAGAGAGACGGGCACGAGTGGGTGTGGAGAAAAGAAGTGACACGTCTGAGTGCTGAACATCAGGAGATGAAAGATGAGAGAGAGACCAGTATTGACCAGGCTGGTTTTAGCATCAAAGTCTTCAAGAAGAGATTAAAAAGAAATGAGAGAGACGGGAGAGTACTTTGTGAAAGCTGCACTGGGAAGTAGGTTCATGGGAGCAGTAGTAATTTGAGTAATGAGGTTGTGGTACATTCTGCTGTGTCACTGTATGTAAAAGCCACTTTGAATGATGCCATACATTTCATCTACGTCCGATCAACCAAGCTGTAATTTACTGGTGAATAGCTCATGTCAGAGATAGGAAATGTTGACTTCATGCTTGGTTTCTTCCTCATGGTGTTGCCTAGTGCTTAAAAACCTGGGTTGGTAACCATATGTAGTCACCTAGTCTATTGTTTTTGAGAGGGCACCAGTGGGAGTCATAGCAAGAAATAACCAATTGCAAGTTCAGCTGCAATGAGATCTATCAGTACAATGTTTGTTTTGTTTTCTATTTATATATATATACACTACCGTTCAAAAGTTTGGGGTCAGTGAGAATTTTATTTTTATTTTTTGGAGGAAAGAAATCAATACTTTTATTTATCAAGGACAGTAAAGACATTTATAATGTTACAAAAGATTATATTTCAAACAAATGCTGTTCTTCTGAACTTCCTATTCATCAAAGAATCCTAAATAAAAATAAAAAAAAACTGTAGACCAACAACGGTTTCAACATTGATAATAATAATAAATGTTTCTTGAGCATCAAATCCTCATATTATACTGATTTGTGAAGGATCATTTGACACTGAAGACACTGACACTGGTGATGCTGAAAATTCAGCTTTGATCACAGGAATAAATTACACTTTACTATATATTCACACAGAAAACAGCTGATTTACACTGGAATAATATTTAATACTATAACTGATTTTTGTTGTATTTTTAATCAAATAAGCGCAGCCATGGTTAGCAGAAGAGAATTCTTTTAAAAGTATTTAAAATCGTACCGACCCCAAACTTTTGAACGGTAGTGTATATATATATATTTTTTTTTTTTTTTTTTTTTTAAATGTTTTTATTATTTATACTGTACCGTTCTCCACACACGGTTCGGCATGCACTTGCACCGCGGTTCATCTCAAATCTGATGACGCATCTATGGTTTGTTGAAAATAACAACACGTAAAATAGACAGAGTTCAGCTAATGTATGTTTCTGTCGATGGATACACATTTTGGCTTCCCAATACATTGCAATAGTAATGCTAAAAATAAAATACAAAACGTGGACAAAACAGTCACTAGTTGTAAACTTTGTTCAATAGGTATGCCGTATGCTCTAATATGACTAGTCATGTAAGCCGGCATCATCCGAGTGTTGATAGCGCGCAAGCGCTGGTGAGACCTAACAGCATATGTTGCCATCTGTGTTTAAACTAAACTCATTTAACCCTAGCCAATTTAAACATTTAAGTGCAAGACGACGCAAAAAAAAGAACATTGCGCACTGTGAGATCTGTGTGCTCACACATCCGAAGCGCGCAATATTATTTGACAGTTGTCCTTTTTTCCTTCAACTAGCTCATACCGAACCATATAGAAACCATGACCCTAAAACCGTGATAAAAACCGAACCATGAGTCAATTGAACTGTTACACCCCTAATATATATATACACACACACACACACACACACACACACACACACACACACACACAGTATATACAGTATATATGTATACATCTAGCTGATATTCTTCAGGTGAATCTTATATTCATAATAACAGAATCAATTTGACTGTCCGCTGAGGAATATATCTGTCTTTGTCCTTTTAACAGTTAAAGGGGACCTATTATAAAAATAAAAAAATCATTTTGAACACAGATGTGTGTCTACAGTGTGTGTAAACAACAAGCCTATAATTATAAAAATCCACCCAATACATTTTTTATAATCCCCATAATTTGTTTACTGATAGTTGTAACAAGTGTTTTTGTGTAAATCGCTGTGTATGTTGATAACTTTTTACTGTCTATGGTTGATAATAATGAAAGTGAAAGAGAGAGTTTATGGATAAGACTTTAATGCGCACTACTGTTTTATTTAGCTCTTACAATGATTTTCTGGAGTGAAAACGGACACTTCATCTTTTGTGTGATGATGACAAGACAAGATGACACCTAGTATTTGTAAAATTATGGTGTTTGCTCGTCCACCATGACACTCGCTCTGAGAAATTCTGCAAGCAGAGTGATACAAACAGTGAAACGATTCCTGTGGTGATACTGGTAGAATATCGCATGGCTGGAAAAGGCTCTCAGCCAATCAGATTTGAGAAAGAACTATTTTGTATGTGAGTGTGTGTATATATATAGGCTATATATATATATATATATATTAGGGCTGTCAAATGATTAATCGTGATTAATCACATCCAAAATAAAAGTTTTTTTTTACATAATATATGTGGGTGCATTGTGTATAATTATTTTATATATATAAATACACACACATGCTTGTATATATTTAAGAAATATTTTCATGTATATACTGTATATATTTATATATAATTAATATTATATATAAATATAAATATTTTATATATAAATTATATATTTTTCTTAAATATACATGCATGTGTGTGTATTTATATATATAAAATAATTATACACAATGCACCCACATATATTATGTAAAAAAAAACTTTTATTTTGGATGTGATTAATCGTGATTAATCATTTGACAGCCCTAATATATATATATATATATATATATATATATATATATATATATATATATATATATATATATATATATATATATATAAGGGGGTGTAACATATATCAGGATACCGCGATATACAAATGCGACGATATGTAGCCTATCGTTGATGTAAATGATATGATTCGCGATACAGTTAGTTTTATCCAAGGCTCAGCTTACTGTATTTTTAAGGTAGAATTCACCCCCCAAAAATGTATTCTGTCATCATGTACTCCCTCTAATGAACTTTACGATTTTTGTTCAACTTCCAAACACAAATTAAGATATTTTATATGAAACCTGAAAGATTTATATCCCTCATCCATTTAGTGTCCATTCCTCTAAAACTTAAAAGATCCAAAAAATGTCATAAAGGCATCGTAAAAATAATCAATCGAGTGGTCTTATCCAAATCCAGGTCTTCGGAAGAAAAACAACGACTTTATATGAATAACAGATTTACAACGACGCGCATACTGTAGAAAACAGGGACGTTCAAATGCGTGTGTGACGCGCGAATACAACACGAGAGTGAATAAATGCAGAATTTATATTTTTGGATGAACTAGCCATTTACAGCTTGGGAATAGTCACTTTTGACATGCTTTCTTGCGATCAGAACTGTGATTGATTGCATTGGATCATCTGAAGCACACACGCTGGAACGGCACTCATCAAAGTGAAAGTGCAAATATCATTTAAATCAGTATATCACATGTAGTTTTAGTAGTATGATTATTCAAATAATTTTAGATGGTTTATTCTGTGCATGCTAAGGCTTGTCTGTGTAAGAGATCTAACGAATGCCTACATTGAAAGCGCAAGTAGCCTACCGCGTGAGGAAAAAAAACAAGTTTACAGAGATTAAGTGACATTACTAAATTAAAATACTACATATAATGTTGAATATATAGTAATACAAAGGGGGAATATTTGTTGGTCCTGATAAAAATATAATAATATTATTATTATTAGTAATAACAAAAAAAAACTTCTTTATTTTTGTTTTAAAATATCACTATAGTATAGTGAGCTCAGTATTTCAATTTGTTTGGTATGGCATGAATGTATCGTTACACCCCTAATACATATATAGCAGATACCTATGTCAGTCCACAAATAACACAAGGTAACACTTAATTTTACAGTGCTCTGTTTACATATGTTACACATTCTTACTGTATTAATAACAGTATATTGTCCTACTAATCCTAAACCAAACCCTAACTCTAATTATGTAGTAAGTACATGTTGTTAATTAAGCGTAGGGGCAATTTTGGAGAGGCTAGCTTTAAAAGCATGAGATCCCACCCTCCCTTCAGAGCGTCTCCAAAGCCACGCCTCTTCCAAAACACATGAGCGCACACAGTCAGAGCAAAGTTTGCAAAATGTCACCGGAGACAGCATTAAATTATCTGTCTCAAAGGATATAACATTACAATAATGAACAAGCTGCAGATTCATTTTCGGCGTTGTTGGTGTTGCCATAGAAATGCATAATTCCGAGTCCAAGGACGTGAACAGCTCTGAGTAGAACCAAAGTCAAGGCAAGTCATTTCACTCGGCAGCCATCTTTGAAAGGCCTCTCGGGCATGCAAGTGCAGCTCCTATCTCTTTGAATGGAATTCTCCTCGACTATTTGCCAAGCTTACGATTCAATTTCATATTTGAAATCACCAATGAAATCTGACAAAAGTTGTCTCATAAATTTTGTTTCAAATGCTCAAATCATGACAAAAAACAGCATTTTTCAGGCTGGACCAAGCTAATGCGCGCATAAGCGTGCATCTCAGAACACTGACTGTTTCTATAGGAACCGGGAACGGCAGCTGCAGTGAAGCGATGACTTTACCAATCGGTGATTGGCCCATATAGCACGTTGCACTTCTCCCATTCATAGTAATATGAGTTCACTGTCTTTCTGTATGTAAAGTCTTTGTTAGAACGCCACGTTTTGGTTCAGGAGGAACTGTAAAAGGTGTCTGCTGTTTGTTAGCGGTGCTCGGTGACTGTCTACAACTCTGCATAGTCTCATCATGGAACATGTTGATGACGTGTGATGGGTGACCTTTAATATTACTCAGCACTTGAATGTATAATTTAGGGCTGGGGTAAACGATTATTAATTAAACGATTAGTCTGTCGATTATTTTATCGATTAGTCGACTAATCTAACGACTAATTGAACGATTCTTTTTTGTAACATGGAAATTGCAGGAGTGCACATTCAATGCACAATAATTTTGATCTGGTTCTTACAGAGTATCTACACTGTAAAATGTTTGGTAGGCTACTCAAATGAGCCCTATCACACTTGGATGTGGTGCTCATTTTAATGTTTTCAGTGCTCATAAAAAACATCCGGACTGATTTTTCGGTTTTGTTGACGGGGGTGGGGTTTACATGCGCTTCATAAGGCACACACGCACATTTGAACACACACGCGCAAGGTCTCTCGCTCTCTCCCTCGCTGCGCGCGCTACACGGTTTGGAGCTCGCGAGCTCTAGATTCCGGGAGATTTTAACTAATTTGCGGTCATCAGGGAGCCGCTATCACTATGCGGGAGACTTGGGATGTCAACTCCATTTGACAAAGAGCGCAAATAACGACACCTTTACGTTTGGGACTAAATTTGAAGTATTCCCATACCTTCGATGATTTAGTGCGAGCTGGGGTTTTTTAGGACTTTTTCTTTTGTTGGGACTTTTGCATGGCTTTGTTGTGAATTCTGTGAAGAGGTTGCTGTTTCGTCCTCGATTCTGCAATGTTTCGGTCTCCCACGTGTGTGTGGCGAGCTGTACTGCCGGGAACGGTGCAAAAAAATAAATACATAAATAAATAAAGAAGCGTCGACAAAAAAATATGACGTCGACGAAATTGACGTCGAAGCGTCGAAGCGTCGACGTCATCGACGCGCCGCTACAGGCCTAGTATAATTACAATGTAACAAGGACAAAATAAAGTGGAAAAAATAAACCTTAAAGCTGCAGTCCGTAGCTTTTTTTGGGTTAAAAATGATCCAAAATACATATTTGAGAAAATACATAACCAGCCAGTGTTCAAAACTCTCTGCTTGCCTTAGCTCGATTCAAAGCGGTAAGCTTGTAATAATGTTTTTAATTCCAGTGGTACTGGTGGATTTCCGTGGGAGATTCGAGCATGTCTTTGCGTCATTATGTCACATCTGTACACATAAAGAAGGAGTCTCGGCTAGTATAAGCTATATTGCGTGTGAGGATGTTGGAGGTGGAGATTTATAGCCTTTTCTCACAGCACTTGATATAATTAAACTGATCAATTTGATGGCGGATCCAGAAAGTTTAAACGACAATCACCAGTGACAACAGATTCACCCGGTGTAAAATGTAAAAGACTTCGTTCGGACTTCGGAGTGGCTACCTTACAGAAAAAAAGAGACTGCAACCGGACCCATGCGAAAACAAGGATACATATCGGATGGACATTACATGTAGTCACGCAATGTTGACGTTGTTAACATTAACAATTTGAGAACAAAGTATAATTTGCACGGTTTTGTGTGATATGATAAGCGATTGTCAGATTTAATCAGCGCGATTTACTGCAATGTCAGAACCAGAACAAAAGTGGATGTTACTTGCTTGTTCAGAGGACATTTTCTGGTGAAAATTATTATGTTGGTCATACTTCCAAAAAGAATAATCTGTGATTCTGAATGCCAGTATCCGCACCGGCGCGGTGACTGACAGCCTCACAGTCTCCTCAAACAATGTGTTCATCCGCGCTGTGCCGTGTCGAGAGTGTCGAAGTACAACTCACGTAAAGTTGATAGTTCCGCGAATGACTGCAATTGCAGATTTCGAACAGAGATGGCGACAAAGAGGAAAAACGCCGGACTGCAACTTTAAAATAAACCTAAAATAATAATATTGTGAAATGTCATAAAAAGTAAGAAAATAGAGTAAACCTACAGTACATAATTCATCATATTTTACTTTTTGAATGTTCACTTTTTGATTATCAGTATATATTGATGTAACCTTCAATTCAGTCTCATAGTTCCAGTAATTAATGCGTCATTAATTGGTGCTTTCGTTTACTGTGATGGGGAAACAGTTCCATCAGACTGAACTTTGCTTTCTTGTCACTGAATTTCTGAAAGATTATTTTATGCACTGATTGCTTCTGATAGCTTATTTTATGCAATTGACAAAAAACGTTTTTTTTTTACTGTTTAAAAAAAAATTTGAAATTGAAATGTTAGTACATAGCAATTAAAGGGATAGTTCACCCAAAAATGAACATTTTGTAAAGAAGATATTTTGAAGAATATGGGTAGCCAAACAGCTGATGAATAAATTGGATTGACTTCCATAATATGAAAAAAAGTGAGAAAGTGTATAAAAAAAAAAAAAAAACACACAAAAAAACCCCCACTATGGAAGTCAATAGGGCCCATCACCTGTTTGGTTACAGATATTCTTCAAAATATCTTCTGTTTGTGTTCAGCAGAAGAAAGAAAATCATACATATAAGTTTGGAATAACTTGAGTGAGTAATTGATGACAGAACATTATGGACTTAAATGGTTGTAATTCAAGAATGCTTTGGAATATGTTTTAAATAAGTTTTAAATACAATATATAACTTTTTTTTAAAAAGTTATAAAATAGTTAAAAGACAGTATAAAGTGGGTAATTTTTTTATTTCTAAACACACCTAATTGTATTTTAGGCTTCCCTACATTTGATTTCCCCCACATTCCCAGTACATGACATGTTGCTGACTGTATGGACTGTACGGAGAGCACTGAGAGTACCTATTTTAATAATTTTTATTGTTTATTCTAATATTTTCTCAAAATCAATAATCTCAGTCAGATATTCCAACCACAGTTGCAAGTCGCTTTGGTTAAAACATCTGATAATTGACTAAATATTAATATTAGTATTTATAATAAGTATTACATATTAAATTATTATATCCTGTGTATCTGAAACATCTCTGTGACTGTATCATAGATTTCAAAAAACGAAAATACTTATGGATATGGGAATATTATTGTACTAAAGGAAATACTATAGTACTAAGTGTTAGGTGTTAATCTATTAAAATCACATGGTCTTGTTAATGTACAATAGCAAAAGAATCAACCACAGCATATGTCCTGTATAATTTTCAGTATAATCTACATTTTATAGTCTCCTCTGATCATTACAAAGTTAAATTAGGTGCAAAAATGGCCACTCAGCATCATTAATCCAATTCACACACATACGGCACTACTAATATAATTCATTAGTGGTGTGTAATGGATTACACACTTAATGAGGGATGATTCAGTCATACTACAGGAGCGGATCAACATATAGGCCAGCACATGCACACATGAACACAAACCTACACTCACATGTGTGAGAGAACAACAAAGACTAAATGTTACTGCAAGTGGCCATAATTTGTGTGTGATAGACATGCTTAGCTATGTCATCATATTTAAAACTAAGATCAGTATCTTCTACGCTGAGTGTGTGGAAATTAAATCAATGTTTCATCTGACCTGCAGCCCTGCAGAGCAACATATAGAAACTAATGCAAGGTCTCAGCTCACATAAAATGGCTGGTAAGCAAATTAACGTTTTAACATGTCACGACCCGTCTGTACCCTGAGAAAACAGAGCGTCATTAAGTGCGTTAGGGTCAGGATGACAGGGTGAGATCAGGAGGGCTACAGGTCTTTAATTGCATTAGAGTGTCTCATTACTTGTGTGTGTGAGTTTCTCTAATGAGGAAAAAATCCCCAGATACAATACACATGAAAACTAATCCCCCAGCAGAGAGATGCGAGACATATGCTGATGCATTTGTGTATTTTGAGCTGTCAGTTCTGCTAAAATCACTTACACCATCCTGACCTACAAAGTACAAAAACCTTCAGACTCCTTCATTTTTAAAACACTAACATGACAAGAGAGGTAAACACAAACAAATCTTTTTTTAAACTCTGTAAGGTAAATGTGCCTCTCTGCTTTTTCAGATGCCAGATCCCACATAACTGATACATCCACAAATCTGTAAATAATCAAACTATGCTTTTCTGCAAAAAAGGTTTGCACATTACTAGAATGACAAGCCTTTTTGCAAGCTGTAATTTGTAAATGACATTTTTCCATTGTTCGTCAGTCGACTCAACAGAGCGATACAAAATACAGCCATGTTCACGTCAATCTGAATACTTTAGTCATGAGAGAGTCTGTCCCTTTCATTAAACTGTGGTTAAAAAAAAAAGAGACAGACCATGGAAAAAAGAACATACAGACAGTTAAGACATTAAAATAAGGATGTTTAAGAAATGAAAGAGTCCTGTGACCTGGGTTCACATGTGACCTGCTGCCACACACATCTGTCATTCAACACTGCTGGGATGAGGAGGAACGAATTGCAATAAATGACACATCACGTGCCCATAATAATAAAACGAGGGGGAAGACTATATCATTTGACAAAGCGCTCATGTGTAATTTAGATATGTCCATTAATCTTCCCTTTCTTTTCCCTTCTCATTCTCTCTCGAAACGTTCTGTTCTCACTCACACAGCCAGGTGACATTTCAGTATATAACCAAGCTTTTTATCTCTCTGAGCACACACACTAATCTCTATATGATTGGAAGCTAATATTTCAGCAGCCTACAAAAGCAATATGAGCAGCAAAAGATTAGCCAGATTAGATCTCTCTAGATCCCCACGAGTTCCACCTTTGGCCCACACTTGAACCTTTTCTCTCTCCCCCACACAGCACTGCAAACTAGCCCATAGTTGGAGTGAAATCCTCTAGAAATAAAGGGATAGTTAACTTGAAAATGAACATTCTGTCATCATTTACTCATCCTCATTTCATTCCAATCCTCTATGACTTTCTTTTGCTCAACACAAAAGCACGTCCTGGAGTCTTCCTCAGGAGGGTCAGCAGGGTCAACAGGGACTGAAGACTCCAGGATGGTACCGGCAGTTCAGGAGACCAAGGCAGAGCAGGCTGAGCAGATGGCTCGGTGGGACTGACGTGGAGCGCAGGCTTGGCGGGGATGACGTGAAGAAACTCAGGCTCGGTAGACATGACGTGAAGAAGCTCAGGTTCGGCATACATGACGTGAAGAAACTCAGGCTCGGTAGACATGACGTGAAGAAACTCAGGTTTGGCAAACATGACGTGAAGAACCTCAGGTTGAGCGGTCTCGATGGAACGAGACTCTGGAGTGGTCGCACATAATCAATATAATGAGCCAGGGAACAAGTGGTAGCTGCTGCAGGAACTTTCTGATAAAGGAGATTATCCAACCCACACCAAAAGACGGTCTTCAAGGTGTCCTCGTTCCAAGGTACTTTATGCGCCTGATCGAGGAACTCCTCTACATAGTCCTCGATCGGCCGACCATCTTGGAAGCAGGTGAGGAGAGAATGAGTTGGGTTCACCGGGGTGAGAAGGATACCCATCCTATTTTTTTTTTTGTGGTCCATTCTTCTGTCACGGTGTGGTGTAGGCTGAAGAAGACGAAGAGGCAAAAAGCTCCAATACAAACTTTTACTATTAATATAATTCCAACAGGTACAGACAGGCAGGATGAACACACACTAAATAAGACTGAGAACGGACAAAGACTGGCTGAACTGAAAGGAACTAAATACAAACACTGATGAACACAGATTAACAGAAACCAGGTGACAGATGATGATGATGATCCAAAACAGGTGACACAGACGATGATTAACTAGACACAGGTGGAACAGATGATGAACTAAATGACAGTAACCATAGAAACAGATAAGTGGCGGGAAAACAGAACAAAGGAAGACATGTGACTAGGGGTGACTGTGACAACAACCTTACGGTTTTTACTATATTTTGATATATAAATGGAGTCATGAACAAAAGAGACTTCTTTCAAAAACTAAAGAAAAAGCTCACAGATCCAAAATCTTTTAACCCTCTGGGGTCGGCTATCGCGCCGGCGCGACGAGCTCACTTTTTTCCTCATCAGTGCAAAAGAGACTCAAATTACTCTGTTGATTTTGATCTTACATATAAGTGTTGTACATCATTAGATCCTGTTAAGTGTCTATTTTTTTTGTGGATACTCACAATAAAAACAAAGTGTTCTGCTTTTTGTCTAATAAATAAAAATAAAAATGATGCGAATTTTGCCTTCTCTCTGTCAGTGAAGTTCATTCTGAAACGCGTCCGAAAATGAACTGTAACTAAGTAAATATTTGTCACACAGGCACGAAAGATTTTCGTATGAAGCTGGAATTCTCTTCTTTTAAATTAAGTAATTTATATAAAAGACAAATATTCTCAGTTTATGTAATCTGTATGAAAAGAGACAGATCTCAGTCTTTTTCCTTTCAGCTAATTATAGCGTATGACGTGTTAATGTGACCACGCCCACTGAGAGCGCGCGCTATTCAAACGCAAATGTTGAGGCAAGCCATGAAAACGCCCACATCAGCTGGATAAAACATCCAGTTTAATAATAATCTTGTACTTTACCTCGTCTTGCTGCGCTGTGAGGAATAATACTATCGTAATAATCCTGGAAAAGTTACCTCAGAAGTGCTGGTAGTTTCATTTCGAGGAGCAACGGATCCAGCTGATGTAGTAAGCAATTTATTCTAAAGTGCTTTGTTCAAATCGCGTTATTGAATAGTGTCTGTAAACTGCACAAAGACTGTTTAAATATGAATTGCGTGTCTGTGTGTGAATGAATAAATGGAACAGACGCGCGCGCGATGTTGTTTATTACAGCTGTACATCACATCTGTGCGTTCATTCACTCTCGCTCCTACATTAGTAAACGTTATTTTTACATGAACACATCCAAACTATATTGCTATAGCCTACTGAGATTTTTTCTAATCGCGATATAGAATAGTGTCTATAATGACATTTCGTTGACTAGTTTTGGATAGATTATAAAGTTTTTACTCTAAAATAGACATCAGATAAGCTTTTGTTAGACAGTTTCTGCTCATATGTTAAATATATAGTATGTTTTGTAAAAAATAAACTAATCAACTGTTATAGTGTTTGTTCCAATGCAAGCTAGGCTATATCAAAATAATGATTCCTTAACTTTGAAATATGTATGATAAAATGTATTGGCCTACTTAAAAAAAAAAAATACTTTATAAGAGATTTATGGAAAAAGAAAAAAAAAATGTCAAGATGTTTCCAACTCTAACTTTGAACCAATTCTATAGAATGGCCATATAACCTATCTGAACAGGATTTGTTTCCAGGTATGACTAAAAATGTGCTTTTGACTTTCATTTATATTTTGATTATATATATATATATATATATATATATATACACTCACCTAAATGATTATCAGGAACACCTGTTCAATTTCTCATTAATGCAATTATCTAATCAACCAATCACATGGCAGTTGCTTCAATGCATTTAGGGGTGTAGTCCTGGTCAAGACAATCTCCTGAACTCCAAACTGAATGTCAAAATGGGAAAGAAAGGTGATTTAAGCAATTTTGAGAGTGGCATGGTTGTTGGTGCCAGACGGGCCGGTCTGAGTATTTCACAATCTGCTCAGTTACTGGGATTTTCACGCACAACCATTTCTAGGGTTTACAAAGAATGGTGTGAAAAGGGAAAAACATCCAGTATGAGGCAGTCTTGTGGGCGAAAAGGCCTTGTTGATGCTAGAGGTCAGAGGAGAATGGGCCGACTGATTCAAGCTGATAGAAGAGCAACTTTGTCTGAAATAACCACTCGTTACAACCGAGGTATGCAGCAAACCATTTGTGAAGCCACAACACGCACAACCTTGAGGCGGATGGGCTACAACAGCAGAAGACCCCACCGGGTACCACTCATCTCCACTACAAATAGGAAAAAGAGGCTACAATTTGCAAGAGCTCACCAAAATTGGACAGTTGAAGACTGGAAAAATGTTGCCTGGTCTGATGAGTCTCGATTTCTGTTGAAACATTCAGATGGTAGAGTCATGGATCCATCATGTTCTCACAGAATAAGAACCTGGATCCATCATGCCTTGTTACCACTGTGCAGGCTGGTGGTGGTGGTGTAATGGTGTGGGGGATGTTTTCTTGGCACACTTTAGGCCCCTTGGTGCCAATTGGGCATCGTTTAAATGCCACGGCCTACCTGAGCATTGTTTCTGACCATGTCCATCCCTTTATGGCCACCATGTACCCATCCTCTGATGGCTACTTCCAGCAGGATAATGCACAAAGTTAATGTCACAAAGCTCGAATCATTTCAAATTGGTTTCTTGAACATGACAATGAGTTCACTGTACTAAAATAGCCGCCACAGTCACCAGATCTCAACCCAATAGAGCATCTTTGGGATGTGGTGGAATGGGAGCTTCGTGCCCTGGATGTGCATCCCACAAATCTCCATCAACTGCAAGATGCTGTCCTATCAATATGGGCCAACATTTCTAAAGAATGCTTTCAGCACCTTCAATCAATAAATGCCACGTATAATTAAGGCAGTTCTGAAGGCGAAAGGGAGTCAAACACAGTATTAGTATGGTGTTCCTAGTAATCCTTTAGGTGAGTGTATATATATATATATATAATATATATATAATATATATATATATATTAGGGGTGGAACGGTACATGTATTCGTACCGAACCGAAACGGTACGGGCGTCACGGTTCGGTGCACGAATTTACACGGAGAATACACGGTATAAAAAAAAATAAAACTCGCGTGAAAATTAATTAATGTAATGCGGAACTACTGTTAGATACGCGGGTTCTTTAGGGACACATAATCTGTACCATCGGCTTAGCTCTGAACGCGCGTTCACTTCAAACGTTGGCTTTATACGCGCATCCTATTCGCTTTGGACTAGCGTCGAACTAGACACGATAGACGCGAATTTAACGCTCTATTCGCGTTTGGTGTGACCGCATAATGAACAGGCTGCGATGTCAAGATTGCAATGCTGGAGTGTGTGTGTTTGTGTGTGAGAGAGAGGCGCGGCCGCGATCGAACAGTGGAAACATAAAAAACATACTCCGTCATTTTGTTCATACAGATCATTAAACCTGCAAAGTGTTTACTTATATTTGTGTACACTCGCAATAAAAAACAACATTGTGCTTTTGTCACACTGTAAACTCTTGTCAAACTGTAACCTACAACTGTCACCCAACCAAAATCTCTCTCTCTCTCTCTCTCTCTCTCTCTCTCTCTCTCTCTCACACACACACACACACACACACACACACACAC
Source organism: Rhinichthys klamathensis goyatoka (assembly GCF_029890125.1). Taxonomy (NCBI): domain Eukaryota; kingdom Metazoa; phylum Chordata; class Actinopteri; order Cypriniformes; family Leuciscidae; genus Rhinichthys; species Rhinichthys klamathensis. Next base: position 377,604 of record NW_026606885.1, read on the forward strand.
ACACACACTGTTTTAAAAGCAAAACATATTTATCCAACTCCATTTCAAAACAGTCTGTGGGTCCCATCTTTTAGACATTCATCATATCGCATTGGTTTTCATTTCTCGTCCTCTGAGCACTAATCTTACACATTCTACATTGATTAAAAAAGAAAATCGAATGCGTTTTTAATGGTAGTCTTATTTTATACAGAAATCAATTATTTATAATTCAGATGAGAATAATGTTACATTGTTAATTAATAATGTTAATTAAAATTAAGGAAAACAAATATATTTATCTGAAATATAGCTAATTAATTTTAAATTAATTCAGGTACAATTACCAAACATATCGCAAGGTCTTTTTGTCTTTTTATTAATTTAATTAATAAACTAATTATATAAAACTATTGTCAGTGCACTACAAATAAACTGGTTCTATGCCTTTATTAATAAAACTTATTTAAAAAATACAATGCCTTCTGCATTTTTGTTTTGCTTTTCCCTCCATTGTACCGAAATCGTACCGAACCGTGATGTCTGAACCGAGGTATGAACCGAACCGTGACTTCTGTGTACCGTTCCACCCCTAATATATATATATGTGTGTGTGTGTGTGTATATATATGTATATATATATTGTCCTCGCATTCTTTCTTGTGTGACACACCTGAATGAAAGGCTCATTATTATGCGGGGCTTTGTCTTCTCAGGTGAGAACCACCTAATTATTCATGAGGGGGTTGGGCCGTTCACGCCCATTCGCATATTGCCTTTCCAAACAAAAAATCTTTTTTCACAATTTAAAACAATCTATTGTTTTATGTGAATGATTAGGCAGGATGATTTTCAGATCATTTTGAAGCAAAAACTCTAGGCGACAACATCCATTAGTCAAAAGTCTTGTGGAAACATATTTAGTATGTGTTTTGTGGCCTTATTTCAGAAACTTTAATCTTTTGTTTTTTCAATAACCATGCATAAACAATATTCTCTCAAAAATACAAACATGTACATACATGTTGCTCACATATTATGGTAGCCCTGTTTGTGCTAAATAGTGTAATTTCACCTGTGCCATTAATATGTTTATAAGCAACTGAAAAAAGCACAAATGTCAGGGCATGTCAAAACATCTCAAGGACCCCAAAAACACCTTAGACCCCAGAGGATTAAACAGCAGAGTGTATTATTTTGTGCTCCACAGAAGAAAGTAATATATGTAAGCAGTAACATGGGGGTGAGTAAATTATTTTTAGTTTTCAATTTTTATGTCATTTTAATATCCACTGAGGAAGCTAATGAACATGGCATATATACGTTTTAATAAATCTGCCATTTGTGTGTATGCAAATTGTTTGAAATTGAAAAGGTCCCATGATGACCCAGTTGAGTAAGTGTTTATGAATCATTCACACATGAAGGAGAAGCCTACAACTATAATAATTACAGTGTTAAATCATTACACCTTTGAACATCACAGTGTTAAAATAAATCAACACACAAAGTTACAAACAAACACAGCACTAGACCAGAAAGCATTTCACCACAAATACTTATAAAAGCAGAAACAGTGTGTGATGGCAGCTGAGCATCATGAGCTGTGGTGATAGCCATATCACATCACAGACATGATCATTTGTTGAATCACCACAGGTTTTACAGCCAAATAATGCCACATCTCTTCCTGAAAAACAGCCCCTCTATTCACTGAGTTTGGTTTCAGCAGATGTGTGAACAGCTGCATAGTAAGAGCAAGAATAGTTCATATTAACAAAGGAGTTGTCATTTCCTTTTCATATTCTTCACAATGTCAAACACACACATGCATACAAACAAATTCTTCTGAAGGAGAAGCATTTTACTGACATATCAAAGCTGACATTTAAAACCCTCACACTCAGGCTTAGGAAGGGAACTGACTTCAAAATGAGCTTTGATGTAGGGTTAAGAGAGAGAGAGAGAGAGAGAGAGAGAGAGAGAGAGAGAGAGAGAGAGAGAGAGAGAGAGAGAGAGAGAGAGAGAGAGAGAGGCAGAGGGAGAGGGAGAGAGAGACTTGAGTTGGAGCTGAGTTGAGTTGGACCAGTATTAATATACAGTGTGTGTGTGTGTATATATATATATATATATATATATATATATATATATATATTGTTTTGTAAAGAAATTCATTATTACTGCAAAACCCATTTCTAGCATTTAAGTCTTTAGGTCAAAAGATCATAATAAACACATTCAGTCAAGTCTGTCCAAATCTTTAAAGGTGACATACTATGCCCCTTTTCACAATGTAATATAAATCTATGGTGTCCCCAGAATGTGTCTGTGAAATTTCAGCTCAAAATACCCCCATATCATTTATTATAGCTTGTCAAATTTGCCCCTTTTTGGATGTGAGCAAAAACACGTTGTTTTTGTGTGTGTCTCTTCAAATGCAAATGAGAAGAGGGCCAATCCTTTACCCGAGCTTCGGATACTCCGGCAATAACAAAACAAGCGAATGATCTCACTCATCCAAAATTTCAGAAATAACCAGTAGCGGAATGCAGTCGTATATAGAGACTTAGGAAGAGGTTGCAACTTTTAGACTGCACCTGGACGTTTCTGAATGGTTAGTGGATACATTTATGTAGTTGTTGTTGTGGAGTTACATTGATTTGTCTAATCGACTTGTATGTACCGTCATGTTAACTTTACACAAGTTAACACAGTTCCCTGAGGTCTTTATAAGACAGCTGTGACATTTTTTGGTCAAATAGTGTTCTGTGCTTGTCTGTGCAGCCAACGACAGAACCGTTTGCATGCTTTGCTCGAACTTTTGCCATTGCGTTAGAACTGGTTACACTGTTGTCGCTTGCGAAAACCAAATGGCGGCGGTGTCATGGGTGGAAACGTGAAGATTAAAGGCCCTTTCACATTGAGTCCGAAATTAGCGTCCGAAATTTTCGCACGTTAAAAAATAAATACGACCTCACGTTATGTCAATCACGCTTGCACACTACCACCGAAACTTTCGTCCGGCAAAAAAAATAATCGAATCGGGTAGTTTTTCGCATCCGTAGCAAGCAGTTTGAATGGTGTTTGAATGGTGTTTTGCCAATTCAGAGCCACCGAATCACGAATACGAAAAAAAGGATACGAACATTTCGGACTCAGTGTGCAAGGGCCTTAAGGGGCGGTAATATTATAGTAAGATCCCTTTCCTAAGTCAGAAGGGGAGCGAAATCTGATCGGCGTATTTTTTCATTACCAAAACAAAGTTACTGGGTTGTCACTTTTCACATTTTCTGTGTTGGTAGATGCACCGGGGAACCGATTATAGCACTTAAACACGGAAAAAGTCAGATATTCATGATATGTTCCCTTTAAAGCAATAATTACAACTGTGTGGTTCAGTTAGTTAGTTATTTAGTAAGTTGTGCTTATGTATGTCTGTTTTCATAATAGGCATATACACTTGCATATACACACTCATACCGACACACAAACATTGATCCACTGCAAAGTAGTATGTTCTGCAGAGTATGTTACTGAACTTTATAAAAACTTGTGATGTATGACTTACAACAAAATAACAAACAACAGCTCTACTTTGTACTATAAACAGCACCACAACAACCTTGAAAATGCTGCTCTATGAGTTGTAACATAATACCTATAGGCTCTTGTCGGCACTGAAGAAGTGGTAATAATTTTAAAGGGTGGAAAGGACGTTTTTCAAGACATGGTATGAAAATGCAAAACCCATTTTTTTCTTTTAACTAGATTTACCTCTTCTGCTACAAGGCTGCCCGTGGCATCTGCAAGCAAATATAGATACACAAACATAGAATTTTGTACTATTTAGAAAGCACAAAAAAAAGTCTCTGCTCTTCCAAATAGATCATTATAATGTATAAAACCCAGTTTTGCTGTTTTGAGTGACATTATAAAAAAAAAAAAAAAAAAAGGTAACAGTACCGGTATATATATAAATGGTAAATGCTTAGGTAAATGATAAATGATCAGTGCCCCACTGATTCTAGTTTCTGAATTTAACATCTTTTTATGAGTTCAGTCAGAAACAGTGAAAAATTTTCTAGAAGCCCAAAACAAACAAAAAAACAGCAAGAATAAACGGTATACAGGGCCAAAAGAGAGAGAAAGCAAATGTAATTATGAGAGCTCAAAATTACGAGCACATGGAACATTTAGACAGATGAGCCTGCAGCTGTGCCAGCTTGTCTAGAGCCCCTCCTCTCTCTCTCTCTCTCTCTCTCTCTCTTTCCGCTGTCTGTTATTGGTTTGTGCCTTTGTGACAGCTGCTCCACTACTGCTCTCACCTCTTCTGCTGCATCCCTCTATACACAGAGCAAGAGGGGGAGAGAGAGAGAGCGTGTGTGTGTGTGTGAGAGGATTACCTCTTCTGCTGCAGAGCTCCGTGCAGTTGTTCCTGTCTGTCTCTTAGTTGGCTCTGTAGGTGCCGGATCTCTCGTTGATAACTCGCTGCTTTCCCTGCAAAGTCTTCCTCCTGTTCGCGCAGACGCCGACCCAGCGAATATACACTTGCTGACGCCTTCTGCTTGTACACCTAGAGTGGCAGAGAGAGAGATATGAAAACAGTTGCGCTGGAAAGCACAGAGGAACAGTGGAGTACCACTTAAACTAATAAAAAATCAAGGGAAAATAAAATAACTCAAACAACCCTGGAGGAGCCAGAGACAGAGACTGCACAGCACGGTAAGACTAGAAAGAGAGCTAATGTGTGTGTGGAGACATGTTCATCTGTCTATCTAACCAATGCAGGAAAAGTGACAAACTATTATTCCCTGTAAAAAGAGGAGAGCTGAAGAAAAGGGAGGGTATGGGACCAACGAAGAAGGTCTGAATTTATAGTTTAATACTTGAGGTTGTTAACATTTACGAGGAAATATTTTACCTCCAGCAGGTTACCTTGTGGATGAAAAATGAACCCACATACACACAATAAAAATAAAAAAAACAGGTTGAAAGAAATACAGTTAATGGAAATGAATGAAGCAGAGATCTGATGTGCTGGGATATTGCAGTGATATGTTGAACCGCAGATTCAGGGCAGATGCATTACGGAGAGGAACAGATGTTGGCCTGTCTGCTGCTAAAACAGATGTGAGCTATTTAGATAAACAAACATGCACATTTGCGCAGCTCCTGGGGTTTCTAGGGAGAGGCAGCCTGTTGATATAATCTTCACATAGCAAAGGGCAATGAGACAATTACAGCTACATGAGTAAACGTGAGTAGTCAGACATGCTCAGTCCATAAATGCCTCATCATAAATACATGACACCGGGGAGGATATGAGACAGATCTCTGAGAAAAAAATTAACTGCAAAGAAAAACCAAGAGAGTCAGACAAATGGATAGAAGGGCAATAAAAGGGGAAAAAACAGAGCGACGGATAAGTTGTTGATGAGAGTTGTTCTCCTTGGTAACTGTTGTTAGGCACAATTGTGATTTCCTTCAGAGATCAAAACCCAGAGGGAGGAATATGCAAGAGTGAAAACCAAATAATATCCAGAAAGAAAATTTCCATGCATGTAAACGTGAAAACACATACGCATGCGTTTAGAGAGCTGATTAGCAATGCTAATGTTTTTAATGGACACCCTGTGTTATTATATCTGTTTCGAGCTGAGAATGAGCATGTGTGGAGAGACAGTGGGATTGTGTGTGTGTGGAATAGAGGGAGAGATTTGACTCTACTCTGTGGGGTTTTAGAACACATAGGGTCCAACCTTTCCCTCGCATATGGATCAATAACACTCCACACAAACAAGTCTCAGTCAACAGCTCTTTCAGTGCATGCGTGTGTGAGCATTCAATTACAGCAGTTATGAGTCTCTCTGGTTCTCTCGCCCCTTTCTCTTCTAGAGATATTAGTGTTGTCTTGATCGTGTTAAAGAACATCTGAGAAGCCACCAGACAAACCACAAAACCAATAAGGAGTACCAGAACTAATATTGCAAACAGTGACTTTGGTGGATTGCAATGGGTCATCTGCACCATTATAAAGATGGTGCTAATGTGATTTCAATTTGTGACATTTTATTTATATGATAGTGACATATTCATTAAGCTTGTGATAGCAAGCTTCTGGCTATACTGCTCTTCATGCCATGCTTGCTTGCTTTTGTAATTCTCCCCAACATGGTAAATCTGTCAGTTGAAACTGTTAGCAGCATCGTTCATTTGCTGTTTGGATATTTCACTTCTGTTTTAAGTTTTTCTGTCTTTGGAAAGCTTTATATGCTCTTCTGCACTCTGCTGTCCATAATGGAGCTTTTCCATACAAAACTTTCTCCTAAGAGCTGTTAAGGCATCATAATGATAAGCCAAAACTAGTGTTGTCAAAATGAATAGGCCCTACTCATGGCCAAATTCTTTCAGACAGTGGTCAGAATGAAGCTAAACACTGTAGGGAATCATTTGGGAAGTTCAATCTGTTAACTGTAAATCAAACACGGGTCAGATTCACTTTTTTTTTTTCTTAGTAGGAAAAAAACCTTAACTGATCAACTCAATAAAAAATTGTTGCAATTGTTGGCGCTCTCTCTAGAATGAACGTGTCCTGTATGAATGTGCTTTCAAAAATTATGTCGGAATTATAAATTGACAAAAAAGTTGTCAGGCATAATCATGGCCGTCCCTTATTTACATAATCTATCACTGGTGTCAATAAAGACTAATAATGGTAATTTGTATTATATGGATCTAGTGTTATGTTGTAATGCTTAATATTTAAAACAACCCAATACATTAATTTAACATCTTACATTTGGGAATTTAAGACAAGTTGTAGGTTCTAATTTCAAGAGGTTATTTACGATAATTTTTATTAACATTCTTTTCAGGAATTCAAATTATTCTTAAGTTTTGACTTTAGAACAATCTTCAGGAAAATGATAATAACATTCTTAAGAAATGTTTTATGGGAATACAAAATATTCTTAACTTTATCCTTAAGTTAGAAAATAAGAAGAAAAAAGCAGTTAAAAAGAAGATTCTTAAAAATGTTTAATGAATCTGGCCCCAGGTATATTTCTGAATATGAAAAAGATTTATACGATTTTGGTTTGTAGTTTCTTTTCAGATGACTAAGCTTTTGGGTTGCCAAATGCATGCCCCTATAGCTTGTTTAACTTGGCTTTGGATTTTTCAGCCTTTTAAAAGAAGGTAGTAAATGTTTATATGTGTTCAAGTGTGAAAGGTATGGGCTAAACCACTTTAATTAGGCTTGTCCATGTATAGACAACAAAAGTTTAGACATCTGTTTAGTATGACTCAATAAACGACTCCATCGTAACATGGTGGTTTCTAGAGACTCCTGAAGTTGGAAAAGTTTTCATTAAGGCTAATGTTCACTGTCTGCAATCTCACTGCTGCTTTTCACCTGAATGCCACCCATCAGTCAAATGCTGAAGTGGAAAAGAATATATTTACAAATATAGCGCCTCTACTAAATTTGATATAATTCCCTTGCACTTTTCTAATCATGCATCACAAATGTTAAATAGATTTTTAAACACAATAAACACATACTATTCAGCCATTCTGTGGTTATTATATATAATGCACAATATCTATATATTTGAATATAACTGCAAATAATAGAATATAGATATACACTACCGTTAAAAATTTGGGGTATTATATTTCAGTAATATTTTTTATTGCTTTTGAAAAAGTATCTTATGCTCACCAAGACTGCATTTATTTGATAAAAAATACAGTAAAATTAGTAATATTGTGAAATATTATTACAATTTAAAATACTGTTTTATATTTTAATATATTTCAAAATGTAATTTATTCCTGTGTAATGACAAAGCAGAATTTTCAGCATCATTACTCCAGTCTCTAGTGTCACATGATCCTTCAGAAATCATTCTAATATGCTGATTTACTGCTTAATAAACATTTCTTATTATTATCAATGTTGAAAACAGTTGTGCTGCTGAATATTTTTGCAGAAACTGTGATAGCTTCATTCTTTGATGAATAAAAAGTTTAAAATAACATTATTTATTAGAATTTTGAACTGTCACTTTTGATCAATTTATTGCATCCTTGCCATAAAAAAAGTATTAATTTAAAAAAAAAAAATCTTACTGTCCCCAAACTTTTGAATGGTTGTGTATATTATAATCACAGAATGGAAATACTGTTCTGTACTTGAAACATGGAGATTAATCATATGCTGTAATGAGCATGGAGGCCACTGCAGTAAATCAACTGTTGTAATAAGTTTAGTTCAGCAGCTGATGTGTCACCAATAATGAGATAATAACGTAAAGACTGCTGTGATTGGGGTCTCTGACATGTGGTAGGAGGTTTAGACAGTCCAAGTAACTAAAGTAATCAAACCAAATTTTTCTTTTGAAAAAGACATCTTTCAGAGGAAAAAGTTTACTGAAGAATACAGAGATGAACATGGAGGTTTGCTTTCAAATGAAAGTTAAAAAGACAATAGTAAAACAGTGATGGAACTGGGTAGGCTGCATTTACAATAAGTCCTAAGGTCTGAGAATCAGAGAGTATTTTTTACTGAGAAGATAATTTGTGTCACCAGTTACAAAGGCGATGGGAGACCTTACAGATCGTAAGAATCCCATAGTGTAGTGAATGATATCTCATGCCCTGTGTCTGAATGTGCATACTTCCCAACCTAATAGTAGGACAAAAAACAGCAGTGGATCTAGAACATTTTTTATGGGGTGGCATGAGGCCTTTGAGGAGTGGTAACACCTAAGCAAACAAACATTCAATCATCTATATTTAATCTATACAATATGATATAATCTATAAAAATAAATACTACATCTTTACTATAATTAAAAACAAAATATAGTCGCAAGAGGCAGTCTTCGGGGTCCAAGCACCAATGGCCCATGTGGACGATTAGTAATCCAATTGAAAACAATCTTAAAAAAGTACTTCACTGAAAGTTTGGGATAGATGAAACAGGTTACAGCAACACACGTGTCAAAAAGGGCAACTGACTTTCAAAAGAAATCACTTAAAGGGTTAGTTCACCCAAAAATGAAAATTATGTCATTAATGACTCACCCTCATGTCGTTCCAAGCCCGTAAGACCTCCGTTCATCTTCGGAACACAGTTTAAGATATTTTAGATTTAGTCCGAGAGTTTTCTGTCCCTCCATTGAAAATGTATGTACGGTATACTGTCCTTGTCCAGAAAGGAAATAAAGACATCATCAAAGTAGTCCATGTGACATCAGTGGGTTAGTTAGAATGTTTTGAAGCATCGAAAATACATTTTGGTCCAAAAAGAATAAAAACTACGACTTTATTAAACATTGTATTGTCTTCCGGTTCTGCGTTCACGAGTCCGCAGTGACGCTGCTGACGTAAGACGCCGCTGACGTGTTCTCTGGTTACTGGTTACCAGAGAACACGTCAGCAGCGTCTTACGTCAGCAGCGTCACTGCGGACAGAACCGGAAGACAATACAATGTTTAATAAAGTCGTAGTTTTTATTCTTTTTGGACCAAAATGTATTTTCGATGCTTCAAAACATTCTAACTAACCCACTGATGTCACATGGACTACTTTGATGATGTCTTTATTTCCTTTCTGGACAAGGACAGTATACCGTACATACATTTTCAATGGAGGGACAGAAAGCTCTTGGACTAAATCTAAAATATCTTAAACTGTGTTCCGCAGATGAACGGAGGTCTTACGGGCTTGGGACGACATGAGGGTGAGTCATTAATGACATAATTTTCATTTTTGGGTGAACTAATCCTTTAATGTTAGTGTGAGATTAAATTAAAAGTTAAAAATACCCCTCTAAAAGGTTTCCTGTTGTAAGGCATGCGATCATAATATATGTGGCGTAAGTGTGGACTAATATTAGAATTTTACATTTAAATGAATCGCATGTCATAGGATGATAGGTCAATTTCAAATTAATGTGAAGATGTCATTTGCAGCTCAAAACTTAAGGCCCTGTTCATATTTTCATTTATTTCTATAATATGTGTAGCTTGCAGTTTAAGTGTTTGCTTTATTATTCATACCACAATAGTAACTGTCTTTGTAGACATTATTTATAATGTATATTATCTTGAAAAAGACAAATAACATTTTCTCTTCATTTTATTAGGGTCTATAAAAGTTAAATAAACATAATTATCTAAGCATTTCACAGATTTATATTTACACAAATTTCATAAAAAGTATACTGTCAGCACACCATAGTTATACAAATGAATTAGACCAATACATTTATTTCCATTTAAAGTGATGGAAACTGATAGAAAAACATTAGGCTTAAAAGATTCCTTATCCTGTGGCTCCCTCTAGTGGGCAATAATAATATCACAGACTTCATCTTAAGCCCGGGATACACCAAGCCGACATTAAAGAACTAGCAGCGACAAAAGCCGTCTGTGTTGTCACCTCTTGGTCAAAAAGATGCAGTTGAACACCAAAAGGACTAAAGGCGACTGTCAACTAGCACGGAAATTGCCAGTCAAATATAATAGATTGTATTTTTAAACAGACCGAATATTTTGGATGTGAAGTCTGAATGGTGAATATGGATTATTTGATTTTTAATAATGAAAATGTGTGTGAAATGTTTTGAATTGAAATATTCACAGCTTAAATATATGGCCATGTTGAATTTCAGCCAATAAAAATGCAAGCCCTCAATGCATTAAAATACAAGCATGGTTAAGGCAATGCATATTTTTTTAATTAGATGCTTTTTTGTTTCAAATACATTTGTCATTCATTTTCTTCCATAGATTTGCATGCAGGTATGATGTTCATTCTATTCATCAGGAGCAGTTTCTATTTGTTTCATTAACAGTTCATGCTAGTATTGTGTATTTACCATGTTAACTGTTGTTTCCGTAACCCCAAAATGGCACTTTATTTTCACTGTGTTATTTTCTATATTTTTAAATGACTGTGGTGGCTCATACCAACTTACTAATTTTATTGTATTAACAAAAACAAAAAAAGTTTGGAACTGCTGTTTATTCATCAGTATTAGTCATATTCTTACAATTTATGTGTATGATAAACGTGTGTGTGTGTGTGTGCGTGTCAACCAGTTTTGTGAAATACATATATATATCATTTTTGGATCAGTAACATTTTTAAAAAAGTATCATGCTCACCAAGGCTGCATTTATTTGATAAAAAAAATTCAGATTCAGATAAATGCTGCTCTATTGAACTTTCTATTCATCAAAGAATCCTGAAAAATGTCTTTACATAACTGTTTTCAACATTGATAATATTGATAAAATCAGAAACGTTTCTTGAGCATCAAATCAGCATATTAGAATGATTTCTGAAGGGGTCATGTGACACTGAAGACTGTAGTAATGATGCTAAAAATTCAGCTTTGCAATCCCAGGAATAAATTACATTTTAAAATATATTGAAATAGAAATAGTATTTTTAAATTGTAATAATATTTCAGTTTTTTTTTTTTTTTTTATAAATGCAGCCTTAATGAACATAAGAGACTTCTTTTAAAAACATTAAACACTTTTGTTTTTGCCCCCATTTTTCATGAGCTGAACTCAAAGATCTAAGACTTTTCTAAGTACACAAAAGGCCTATTTCTCTCAAATATTGTTCACAAATCCAGACATCCCAAGTCTCCCGGAAGTTCCGGGAGTCTCCCGCATATTGATAGCGTCTCCCTGATGCCCGCGAATTAGTTCAAATCTCCCGGAATCTAGAGCGCGCATGCGAGACAGAACATACTGCGCCCATAACATACATAGCGCGTGCACGGTAGAGAGGGAGAGAGTGAGAGACCTTGTGAGTGTGCCTCACGAAAGCTAGTAAATAATAAAAGGCCACTCTAAAATGTATAGTTTTACTGAAAAAAAAAAAAAAAAAGGTTCTTGATAGTGGTCTGTGGAATGTTGGTCCTCTCCTCTTCAATGGCTGTGCGAAGTTGCTGGATATTGGCAGGAACTGGAACACTCTGTCGTATACGCAGATCCAGAGCATCCCAAACATGCTCAATGGGTGACATGTGCGGTGAGTATGCTGGCCATGCAAGAACTGGGATGTTTTCAGCTTCTAGGAATTGTGTACAGATCCTTGCAACATGGGGCCATGCATTATCATGCTACAACAAGAGGTGATGGTCGTGGATGAATGGCACAACAATGGGCCTCAGGATCTCGTCACGGTATCTCTGTGCATTCAAAATGCCATCAATAAAATGCACCTGTGTTCGTTGTCCATAACATACACCTGCCCATACCATAACCCCACCGCCACCATGGGCCACTCGATCCACAACGTTGACATCAGCAAACTGCTCACCCACACAACGCCATACACGCTGTCTGCCCTGTACAGTGAAAACCGGAATTCATCCGTGAAGAGAACATTTCTCCAAAGTGCCAGACGCCATCGACTGTGAGCATTTGCTCACTCAAGTCGGTTACGACGACGAACTGCAGTCAGGTCGAGACCCCGATGAGGACGACGAGCATGCAGATGAGCTTCCCTGAGACGGTTTCTGACAGTTTGTGCAGAAATTCTTTGGTTATGCAAACCGGTTGTTGCAGCAGCTGTCCGGGTGGCTGGTCTCAGACGATCTTGGAGGTGAAGATGCTGGATGTGGAGGTCCTGGCCTGGTGTGGTTACTTGTGGTCTGCGGTTGTGAGGCAGGTTGGATGTACTGCCTAAGGCACACCTGTGCAATAATCATGCTGTCTAATCAGCATCTTGATATGCCACACCTGTGAGGTGGATGAATTATGCAGTGCAGATTTGTGAACAATATTTAAGAGAAATAGGCCTTTTGTGTACATAGAAAAAGTCTTAGATCTTTGAGTTCAGCTTCAGCTCATGAAAAATGGGGGCAAAAACAAAAGTGTTGCGTTTATAATTTTGTTCAGTGTATATTGACACATACATCAGAGTCAGAATCAGAATGAGCTTAACTTCCAAGTATGTTTACACATACAGGAATTTGTCTTGGTGAAAGAAGCTTCCACAGCACAGACAGAATGACAGCGACATGACAGATAATAAAAATATATGCGTCTTATTGTGCTTGAATGGTTTAATAGCACTTGAATGAATGATAGCGTGATCATATACTGTAGCGCAGCCAAAGAATGACGGAAAAAAATATTTTTAACGTGTTAAAGTGACAAAAATAATTACATGCGTTAACATGTTAATTTTGACAGCCCTAATAGAATGAATATATATATATATATATATATATATATACACACACATACATACATACATACACACAAGGCTTGATATTAACTTTTTTGCTCACCAGTCCCTGTGGCTAGTGGTTTTCCAAAGTTACTAGCCATTCAGCATTTTCACTGGCCACAATTTTGACATCGATACCATGGGGAAAAACTGCCATATAGATATTTTTCAGGTACATTATATATATATAACAGGTATATTAGGCTGCTGTCACTTTAAGACCTAACGCACTGATCCATTATACTGTTACACATGCATTTTTTTTCTCAACTGTTCTCAACTGACTGTGTTTACGTGAATACTCGCAAAGACCAGCATTTTGACATTATTTTGTGTGATTCGACTCTTTAGGCAAAAAGAACTCAATTTAGTACTGAGCTTTATGTGCGCGCACTTTGGGTGTGAGCACAACATCTGTGGGAATGAGTAAAATTATGCATCATTTGTGAAATCCCACGCAGAAATTTAAGCCCTGTTGGAGATGGGTTTGTGTGTCAACTTGCTGTCGGAGAGATCATGAGAGAGCGAGAAAGCGCAGCTGGTATTGTGTATCTATTCTGCTGAAAATGAGTATTGGAAGCATTTCAGTCCCAGTCCCTAGTTTGTCCAGATGTTGCAGGATGTAATGCAGCCCCATGTTGATCGCATCATCCATAGACCTGTTTGCTCGATGAACAAACTGCAGGGGGTCAAGCAAGGGTCCAGTAATGTCCTTCAGGTACGCCAACACCAGTCTTTCACCAGACGTTAAGGCAACAGGTCTGTAGTCATTCAGTCCAGTGATTTTGGGTTTATTTGGGATGGGGATGATGGTGGAGCATTTGAAGCAGGAAGGAACTTAGCACAGCTCCAGTGATCTGTGTGAAGATAGGGGAATAGAGGAACACTGTCTGGGCCTGGTGCTTTCCTTGTCTTGTACTTTATGCACCAGAGAAATAAGTGCGCAGCCATCTTTAGAATTTTGTTTTTGAACTTCAGTTGTTGGCATAAATATTATATGGCATTTATATATATATATATATTAGGGCTGTCAAAATAATGCGTTAATTTTGATTAATTAATCTGAGAAAAAATAATGCGTTAAAAAAAAAACAACGCAGATTAATCCATTCCGTATTGACCTTTGACCCGGAGCCGTTCTAGCCACTATTCGACTGTAAAATAAAGGAGGGAGACGAGAACACGCTGCCTGGATCATTGATTGGAACATTTACTTATAAAAAACGGCTTGATGGAAGTATTGATAAAAATAAAGTCGTCTGCAATGTCTGCTGCAAGGAATTTGCATATCACCGGAGTTCATCAACTCTAAAGTACCACATCAATGCAAAGCATCCAGGAGTTAATGTTAATCCAGAGGTACGAGTTAGCACGTCCCGTGATACCAACTCTAGCGGTCAACGTCATCTTCAAACTTAAACCACACTGGAGCAAACACTGAAGCGCAAACTTAGCAAATCTGCGTGCGTGTGCGCGAGTGAGTAAGTGAGTGTGTGTGTCTATGAGAAAGCGTGTGTGAGACGAGTGAGTGAGTGAGTGTGTGTGTGTGTGTGTGTGGTAACAGTGACTGGCTGAAGGAGAAGGAGAAGTAGAAGTGAGGCAGATGTGTCTGACTACAAATTTAAAAATTATAAATTGTTGCTTTGTTGATTTTTTTTGGTGTGAAATGTGGTAAAAGGGGCTGATTTTTTTTATTGAAGGTTTATGTTCAATTGCACAAAATAGCCCTGGAATTGATATTGCATTATTTTAAACTTCTGGTCTCTTGCCTGAGTTTTTTCATGGCACATACAAGAGAAATAGTGTTGACATTGAGGGGAGTGTTCATTTATTCATTGTGTCCCCTAGGTTATAACTGTGGCCTGAGATGCCTTGTACAGTGAATTTTTTTTTTTATAAATTTATTTCCTCAGCATATTATTATTAGGTCATATTGTTGATTGTTATGGCCATTATTTGAACAGTGAAAATAATAATAAAAGAGTTTTTGAACTTTAAATGTCACTAATGCTGATTATTCATTGATTCGTTTGAATTGAAATATGTAAAATACTTTCACTGCAAAAATGATGTATGCGATTAATTTAGATTAATTAATCAGAGAGTATGTAATTCATTCGATTAAAATTTTTAATCGATTGACAGCCCTAATATAGACACTCACCTAAAGGATTATTAGGAACACCTGTTCAATTTCTCATTAATGCAATTATCTAATCAACCAATCACATGGCAGTTGCTTCAATGCATTTAGGGGTGTGGTCCTGGTCAAGACAATCTCCTGAACTCCAAACTGAATGTCAGAATGGGAAAGAAAGGTGATTTAAGCAATTTTGAGCGTGGCATGCTTGTTGGTGCCAGACGGGCCGGTCTGAGTATTTCATAATCTGCTCAGTTACTGGGATTTTCACGCACAACCATTTCTGGGGTTTACAAAGAATGGTGTGAAAAGGGAAAAACATCCAGTATGCGGCAGTCCTGTGGGCGAAAATGCCTTGTTGATGCTAGAGGTCAGAGGAGAATGGGCCGACTGATTCAAGCTGATAGAAGAGCAACTTTGACTGAAATAACCACTCGTTACAACCGAGGTATGCAGCAAAGCATTTGTGAAGCCACAACACGCACAACCTTGAGGCGGATGGGCTACAACAGCAGAAGACCCCACCGGGTACCACTCATCTCCACTACAAATAGGAAAAAGAGGCTACAATTTGCAAGAGCTCACCAAAATTGGACAGTTGAAGACTGGAAAAATGTTGCCTGGTCTGATGAGTCTCGATTTCTGTTGAGACATTCAGATGGTAGAGTCATGGATCCATCATGTTATCACAGAATGAGAACATGGATCCATCATGCCTTGTTACCACTGTGCAGGCTGGTGGTGGTGGTGTAATGGTGTGGGGGATGTTTTCTTGGCACACTTTACCCCCTTAGTGCCAATTGGGCATCGTTTAAATACCACGGCCTACCTGAGCATTGTTTCTGACCATGTCCATCCCTTTATGGCCACCATGTACCCATCCTCTGATGGCTACTTCCAGCAGGATAATGCACCATGTCACAAAGCTCGAATCATTTCAAATTGGTTTCTTGAACATGACAATGAGTTCACTGTACTAAAATGGCCCCCACAGTCACCAGATCTCAACCCAATAGAGCATCTTTGGGATGTGGTGGAACGGGAGCTTCGTGCCCTGGATGTGCATCCCACAAATCTCCATCAACTGCAAGATGCTATCCTATCAATATGGGCCAACATTTCTAAAGAATGCTTTCAGCACCTTGTTGAATCAATGCCACGTAGAATTAAGGCAGTTCTGAAGGCGAAAGGGGGTCAAACACAGTATTAGTATGGTGTTCCTAATAATCCTTTAGGTGAGTGTGTATATATACAGTGTTTCCGCTACATTCATTCTGCCGTGGCGGGCCGCCACACCTAAAATCATCCCGCCACGGCTGCAGCTTCTCGGTCCGATATTGTATGTGTTATTGTTAAGCCCCACTAAAGGCATACAAAACATTGTAAAGCACCATAAAGTTTTCGCACTATATTCCAAGACTTCTAAAGTCATTCAATAGCATAATGTGAGGTAAAAATGTATATTTAAGTCAATAAGTTGAAGTTAATGGAAACTCATCTCTCCTCAGTCATTCTCCATTCAGCATTCAAACAGCACGTCACGTTCGGTTACAACAGTAACACGACGACACTCTCTTCAAGATCAATTTTCCCATTATTATACTTTATTTGTAGATAAAGGTCTATAGTTTGCATAAAATTACATTATCTTGCTGGAGTTTATAGCGCTTTCTAAATCATATTCCTTTCTCCCGGGTGTCTGTTACTACAGCACTAGAGTAGAATGCACTATGAATTGTTCTTCACGCGCACTGTAAGTTAACTGAAATTTAAAACTGTTAAAAGAAAAGGCTCAATAAACTGTTGCATAGATATAATACATTAAGCATAGATAGATATAGTCTCTTCGCTTTGTGCTTTGAACTTTTCAATGCGAAGCGCTGCGCGCTGTGACTTCGCGTTGCTTCAAGTGCATCATTCTGCGCACGGGATGCGCATAATCGCTTTGCCGCTCTTATTGGCGCCTTTCATGTTATAATGCTTAGGGGAGGTTTAAACACCTGGGATAAGGGGGCGTGGCCAATGGGAATATCACTCATGGGCCACGCCCCCTCCCCCTGCCACCACGGCTGGAAAAAATCCTAGAGGAAACACTGATATATACACTCACCGGCCACTTTATTAGGTACACCTGTCCAACTGCTCGTTAACACTTAATTTCTAAGCAGCCAATCACATGGCGGCAACTCAGTGCATTTAGGCATGTAGACATGGTCAAGACAATCTCCTGCAGTTCAAACCAAGCATCAGTATGGGGAAGAAAGTTGATTTGAGTGACTTTGAACGTGGCATGATTGTTGGTGCCAGAAGGGCTGGTCTGAGTATTTCAGAAACTGCTAATCTACTGGGATTTTCACGCACAACCATCTCTAGGGTTTACAGAGAATGGTCCGAAAAAGAAAAAACATCCAGTGAGCGGCAGTTCTGTGGGCGGAAATGCCTTGTTGATGCCAGAGGTCAGAGGAGAATGGCCAGACTGGTTCGAGCTGATAGAAGGGCAACAGTGACTGAAATAACCACTCGTTACAACCGAGGTATGCAGCAAAGCATTTGTGAAGCCACAACACGCACAACCTTGAGGCGGATGGGCTACAACAGCAGAAGACTCCACCGGGTACCACTCATCTCCACTACAAATAGGAAAAAGAGGCTACAATTTGCAAGAGCTCACCAAAATTGAACAGTTGAAGACTGGAAAAATGTTGCCTGGTCTGATGAGTCTCGATTTCTGTTGAGACATTCAGATGGTAGAGTCAGAATTTGGCGTAAACAGAATGAGAACATGGAACCATCATGCCTTGTTACCACTGTGCAGGCTGGTGGTGGTGGTGTAATGGTGTGGGGGATGTTTTCCTGGCACACTTTAGGCCCCTTAGTGCCAATTGGGCATCGTTTAAATGCCACGGCCTACCTGAGCATTGTTTCTGACCATGTCCATCCCTTTATGGCCACCATGTACCCATCCTCTGATGGCTACTTCCACCATGTCACAAAGCTCTAATCATTTCAAATTGGTTTCTTGAACATGACAATGAGTTCACTGTACTAAAATGGCCTCCACAGTCACCAGATCTCAACCCAATAGAGCATCTTTGGGATGTGGTGGAACGGGAGATTCGCATCATGGATGTGCAGCCGACAAATCTGCGGCAACTGTGTGATGCCATCATGTCAATATGGACCAAACTCCCTGAGGAATGCTTCAAGCACCTTGTTGAATCTATGCCACGAAGAATTGAGGCAGTTCTGAAGGCAAAAGGGGGTCCAACCCGTTACTAGCATGGGGTACCTAATAAAGTGGCCGGTGAGTGTATATATATATATATATATATATATTATACAGTCAAATTCCTAAAAAAGAAATTGGGTCGCGGCTTAATGACCATGGGAAAATCTGGGTCCCATGGCCAAACCAAGCGGCAACCTCCCCGTCTCTCTCTTGAAACCAACACGGAAGTGAATTAAACTGCAATTCATCGACTGGCCGCTTGAGGCTGACAGGAAAAGTGAGTCAAATCTGTATCTCCCCCCATGTTAAAATGCCCAACTTCACAGCAGAAAAAAATATGTTTACAGCCTGGTGGCAAATAGTTGTTTTGGTCTTTATAGCTAATTTTGCCCTTCATGACGACCGTGAGGGGGGTGAATTTTTTTACAACTCATCCGTTTAAATTATATTAAGCCTTAAAGTTCTGCATAATTAAGGGCGTGGCCACTTGAGTGACAGGTGGATTGGCGGTGCTGTCACTGCTAGTCGTTTGTCTGCTGTCTGTTAGCGTCACCCTCAGCTGTGTTTGTGTTTTTTTCGGGATTATTTCATACAATTTAATACACGTATTATACCTTCGCCCATGCACGCCGTTGGAATCCGTCGTTGTCGAGTATTATATGGAGAGAACAACCAGCGCTGTATTTCCAGTTGTTTCCCTCGCATCCACTAATGGATGTCTGACAATTTCATTGCTTTTTGGAGTTTAGATTTAAAAACGTCTGTAGATATAGAGACCACACTCGTTATGCGGTACTGTTGCTCTCACGGAACAGATATGCTTATTTAACTTTTTAGTGTAAAATAAAAAGTACCGTCAGATGAAATCTTGCAGGTGTCAGTGCTTTCTCTCCGTCCATGCAATAGATGCACACACTTAAATGAGTGCGGATTTCTAGTTCATTTACTTGAACTTCTGAGGTAATAACTTTGGTTTAACCCATGTGAGAAATTGAGAGGCGGCCAAAATCAGATTTTAAAATGGACTGAATAAAGCTCTTTACGAACTTGACGTGCGATGTCATGCTGACTGACATGTATACGCACGAATCACTGTCACACCCACAAACTCAGAGCAATATAGTAAGTTACTGTCTGCATGATAATACATTTTTATCTAGCAGAATAATAATGATAATAAAAAAGATACACATAGTTGACTGCTTGTATGTTGTGAGAAATGTGTGTGATCTGTGTTATGTACTGTTGTATACATGCTGCGCTTAACTAATTGCCCCTTGTGGGATTAATAAAGTTGATAAAAAAGTAAAGTAAATAGTCTCACTTTTAGTTACGTCTTTTAACTATTGTAGTATTTCGAAGGGCAAAAAGATTAACTTTAACTATTGGCTTTACTTCTTCAAACAGCTGTCACTTTAGCCCGAGGCAGTAGCATATAGCATTAGCACCTCAGCTCCACCCACGTCCCGCCTCTTTGCCCATTTTATTTTATCCGGGAGTGACGAGAGGTGACGCCATAGACAGTAAAAGAAATGGACACAGCGACCCCGTTGATTTCAACGGAGAGAGTTGAAGCCCAACATGGGCACTCACTTCCTGATAGCCAAGTGCACTGCGCAGGCTCAAACTGAGCTACGACGTAGTTGTCACGTGAGCAACCGTTCTGACCTTCTAGCAGCTGTGCCGGGACAAATCTGAATTGAAATCTGAAACAAATCTGTTGTTGAAATATTTTGTCCCGTTGCTTTTATGAACTCTCTATCTATGGGCTTCTCCCTTGACTTTATGCCTCCATGTCCACCCGATTGCCTCATAGACAGTAAACGATTGCCTACGAGCTTCTACTTCAGTCTATAAGGTAATTTCTCTACTGTACGACAGAGCGTCCCGTGGTTATGACGCAATCGTTAGCCTATTTTTACAAGAATGGCTTCTACGGGGCCATAACGTAAGATACAAAGTAATGGAGCCTTTTATCCATTGTCCCGTTTCTTGAGAAATAAATAATGGACAAATGGAGTCTTTGGACGCCTCAGATGTAAAGTTATTCGCTGTCAAAGTGACGCAAAAATGAATGGGAGTCAATGGGATGCTAACAGCAGGTGCTAGCCAGCTACAATGGCGGCCCCCAGGGGAAGCTTCAACTTCCGGCTGATGGATTACCCCCTTGGGTGACACGCTGCCAAGATGGCGACGGTTGGCCCCGCCCACTTTAGGCTTCAAAAACGCTCTTCAGAAACCTACGGGTGACGTCACGGATACTACGTCCATATTTTTTTACAGTCTATGGGCCAAACCAGTTTAGAACCACTGACATAGAACATACTTTTTTACTGGTTTAGTCAGTAAAATGTAATAAAAAAGTTTAGTCAAATGTAATACCTAAACTCTTAAAAATGCGATGCAATAAAATAACCATTTTGGCTGCCCGAAAGAACCTTTCAGTCAACAGTTCTTACAAGAATAATTTTTTTCTTTGTGTGAAGTTTATTTTAATAATCTGAAGAACATTTTCCACTATAAAGAACCTTTTGTGCAATAGAAAGGTTACATATGTGTTAAGTCTTCACTGAACCATTAATGCTATTAAAGAACGTTTATTTTAAAGTGTGTACTCAGAACGTATGTAATTTTGGATGCAGTATTTGAGCCTTTATTGCTGAGATAATATTTAAGAATTGTTAAATTTACTACAGAGATAAAAGAAGATATTCAACTGAATACAGATGTTGCAAGGCTTTTAAAGTAAAATGTCAGATGTTAAAACTGGAAAATAGGCTTTGGAGCATATGCTCAGTCTAAGGTTTGTGTTTTTTTAAAGCATATAGGGTCCCTTGTTGATTTGCACTATCAGGTCTACTTCGGGATGAGAGCAAAAGTAATGTTCATAAAATGTTTATATGTAATTTGTGTATAATTAAAAGCCAGGGACATTTGTGCATGTGTATGTCAGCGTTTTATGCAGTTATTGGCTTATTTCAGGTGTGCATCCCTTTCAGCTCGACTGTGAACTACAAATAACCCTCATTTTCAGTAGAAAATCCCCAAAATAAAAAAATAATAATCGCTTGTTCCCTCAATCTATTTCCCATCTCACACGAAGCTTCCACTTAGACACCAAACCTACAGAGCATTTTTTCCTCAAATCCTGGTTACAAAAGCATCTTTGAAGCCAGAGGTCCCACTTAGAGACTTGTGAGTTAGGGCTGCTACAAACAACATGCACACAGTACACACAGCATCTACCTCCCTTAGGGACTCGTTACTTACAAAAAAGACTGGATATGTGATCTATGGCATTTTCACTCTGCCTGCTCTGTTTGAGTGAGGAGGATGAATACTTTTACACCTACAGCACTGTCCCTAAGGTTGTCTATTAGATCATGGAGATCTTGTATGTATGAGATGTATGGTACTGCTGGGAGATTACAGAAAGATAAAACTGAATAAATAATCTGATTGAGTTTCAGTCCTCTAGTCTAGATAATACCACTCTAATCTAAAGGTGTTAGTGAGTAATCTTTAAAATACTAAAACCCTCAGGCTTGATAGATAAACTTCTTTCATCCAGTACACCTAAACAAAATCACCTAACCCCAGGTGCATCTGCTATCTGACAGACTGATACAGGTAAACAGGTTGATAGGATGCTGAACAAAAACAAACCAACAGAGTAAGAGAACACACACAGTTAATGCAACTGAAACCTGCAGGGATCACATGTCATTTAGGAAAGCACAAGATAAGTGTACACCTTCAGGATATAGGAAGAATGCATTCTACTTTACTTTTGAATTTTGTGAGTATAGATGGGAATTGTAAAAACATTGAATGATTCTGGTTCTGATTCCTTGTATGTTTTCAGTTTATTAATGGCTTTATTAATGTTTTTAGTACATTTACCAAATATATATTTAAAGGGGTGGTATAATGCCCCTTTCACAAGATGTCAAATAAGTCTTTAATGTCCCCAGAGTGTGTATTTGAAGTTTTAGCTCAAAATACCCCACAGATATTTTTATATAGCATGTTAAAATTGTGCCTTTTTGAGGGTGAGCAAAAACGCACTGTTTTTGTATGTGCCCCTTTAAATGCAAATGAGCTGCTGCTCCCGGCACAGAGGGCGGAGCTTCAAGAGGTTGTGTCCTTTTACTTCACACAGACATGCACTGAAAATGTTAAAGGATAACTAAACCCCTGGTCAGAGCCTGACTCCACCCACTGGCAATATTTGAAAAATGCTGGAAAAGTGGGCAGAGCCCATCAGAGATAGAGGGGACGAACCGAGGGCGGGGCTGAGCGGGGGGGTCGTGCACCTGAGACCCGCAGTGACAGATTATTTGACAGCTGCTGTCAGTCTCGCTAAAATATCTACACTCACCGGCCACTTTATTAGGTACCCCATGCTAGTAACGGGTTGGACCCCCTTTTGCCTTCAGAACTGCCTCAATTCTTCGTGGCATAGATTCAACAAGGTGCTGGAAGCATTCCTCAGGGAGTTTGGTCCATATTGACATGATGGCATCACACAGTTGCCGCAGATTTGTCGGCTGCACATCCATGATGCGAATCTCCCGTTCCACCACATCCCAAAGATGCTCTATTGGGTTGAGATCTGGTGACTGTAGAGGCCATTTTAGTACAGTGAACTCATTGTCATGTTCAAGAAACCAATTTGAAATGATTAGAGCTTTGTGACATGGTGGAAGTAGCCATCAGAGGATGGGTACATGGTGGCCATAAAGGGATGGACATGGTCAGAAACAATGCTCAGGTAGGCCGTGGCATTTAAACGATGCCCAATTGGCACTAAGGGGCCTAAAGTGTGCCAGGAAAACATCCCCCACACCATTACACCACCACCACCAGCCTGCACAGTGGTAACAAGGCATGATGGTTCCATGTTCTCATTCTGTTTACGCCAAATTCTGACTCTAACATCTGAATGTCTCAACAGAAATCGAGACTCATCAGACCAGGCAACATTTTTCCAGTCTTCAACTGTTCAATTTTGGTGAGCTCTTGCAAATTGTAGCCTCTTTTTCCTATTTGTAGTGGAGATGAGTGGTACCCGGTGGAGTCTTCTGCTGTTGTAGCCCATCCGCCTCAAGGTTGTGCGTGTTGTGGCTTCACAAATGCTTTGCTGCATACCTCGGTTGTAACGAGTGGTTATTTCAGTCACTGTTGCCCTTCTATCAGCTCGAACCAGTCTGGCCATTCTCCTCTGACCTCTGGCATCAACAAGGCATTTCCGCCCACAGAACTGCCGCTCACTGGATGTTTTTTCTTTTTCGGACCATTCTCTGTAAACCCTAGAGATGGTTGTGCGTGAAAATCCCAGTAGATTAGCAGTTTCTGAAATACTCAGACCAGCCCTTCTGGCACCAACAATCATGCCACGTTCAAAGTCACTCAAATCAACTTTCTTCTCCATACTGATGCTTGGTTTGAACTGCAGGAGATTGTCTTGACCATGTCTACATGCCTAAATGCACTGAGTTGCCGCCATGTGATTGGCTGCTTAGAAATTAAGTGTTAACGAGCAGTTGGACAGGTGTACCTAATAAAGTGGCCGGTGAGTGTATATCTATATATAAAAAAATATCCAGCAAAACGCGCCGGCGCGTTTGTCGACACCAGAGGGTTAACTTTAGCCTAATAGGAAGAAACATAAATTGTGATTAAAAATATATGCTCACTCACACATCATGACGCCGCTGCGGTGGTGGAGTCCATGCAAGAGGAGCAGCATTTGGCACTGCGTCGCTTTTCAGCGCGAGCTGTGTGGAGAAGCCCATTTCCACCTCTATTGCGTTGGAGAAGCAATCGCGCGTAAAATGCAGTTTGCACACTCCAGCTCTAGGCGGGAACTCGCGGTCTTCCAGGCCAAGTGCATGCAACCACTGCATCTCTATCCTGCTCGTTTTCAATACTCGCAATTCCAACTCCTGACTCGCTACAGTGGTTTTGACGAAACAAGATGGTTTTTATACTGCCAAGGGCGTGGTAGCTCGTACCAAGGGCGTGGTGAGCTGGAACCTGCTTACGTCACCTGCCACTGCTTACATCACGTACCACTGCAAACATCCAATAGGAAAATTCAACTGCAGTAGCCACCGTTCAACCTGAAGAGGGCAGCACTCAGACGTTTTTATACCATATATTGTAGAATTAAAACACTTTATACCTTAATGTCAAAAGTTACTCGAATCAATGAACAGCACTAATAAAGCCCCATTCTTACAGATCATTAACTAAAAAAGTTGGTTTAGGGTTTAGTTAGCCTTTAAAAACGTTTAGCCTTTTATGTTCAAACCGGAGTCAGACAATGATGGAGAGACTCAAGAAGAAGTGACAACACGTAGAATACAACAGGACATTTCTGAATGGTTAGTTGATGACTTTATGTAGCTGATGTGGAGTTAACTATCTTCTAGTCATTGATTAGCATATTCTGTCATGACAATCTATAAATCACGTTCCCGGGGAATCAATATTTATGTAAATTCTAGGGTTGGTGATGTCACTAACCCGGGAGGAATGTTGTGTAGTCCCTACCAGCCGTTTGTTGTAGTCCTTAAAAAAACGATTTCTTTAAAAGCAACTTTGAGCGTTGTAACTTTGCAGATGTTGTTTATGCTCAAACAGCAACATTACACACTAACTAAAGTTAGAAAAGTGAAATCATAATCAACCACCCCTTTAAAAAATATTCTCAGAGGTGGCACACATGCAATCTAAATACTGACCGTAACTATATATTAAACAACAGTAATTTAACAAAATCAAAAATGTAGTACCATATTTCATTCATTAATAATATTTCTAAAATACTACTGACAAAACATATAATGCGCATCTTTTACTAAACATTGAACAACCAGTCAGTAACTACTGAGTTAAGTCTTAAAGCTATTTTAAATCTGCATGTGCTTGATTCACTAAAAATAACAGACTCATTCATTCGTTCGGGAATAAGGCTACACTGGTTATGCTGTAAGTTTTTGATTTACTAGAAAGAACCAACCTTATTTAAAACTCACTGACTATATACACAATCAGTTAAACAAGTATGCCAACAACACAACAATGGCAACTATGAATTCATTATCTTTACGCATATACAGATGAACAGATACGCACACATATGCACTCCACATAACATGGCATGCATTCATCCTCAAGCATACAAATAAACATTTAACCTCTTAACAGGCTGATGAGCAGGAACAAGTGTTCACCTGTGTCTATATGAAGATCCTCTCACAGTGGTGGCAAATACATTTCTTTCTCTTGTTCTCAGAGTATAGGAATAATGACATGGTCCTAATCAAATTGCCAGACATACTGTGCGGATCCAATTATTTTAGCTGGCAGAATAGATTAGCAGCACAGACCTGCAATCTGCTTTTGATCAGGGTCCAACAAAAAACACTTCCACTGTCTTCTGAAAAGCTCAGTTCACTCTATCATCGTCTCTATCTTTTCATTCCATTACAATCCCTCCATAGAGGTAAACATGTTATTGCAATACTTCAGCATTTCAGATTCTCTAACTGTGCAGAACTCGTTGTAAGATGAATCCAGTGTCATTCTCTTTAAGATGACAATAAGTAGCAAAAATTGGACAGAGCAAGCAGGAAACACTTTTTCACTGCTGTGCTCCAGTTGAAGATATAGCACAAGAAGATTGTACGCACTGTATGCACCCTGAGCCTGATTCACAGTTAAAACATCTGTGAAATGACAGATGATTATGAGCAAACACCAGGTAAATTTGTGATAATGATTTTTAATCTCAGACAATACTAAGCACACCATCATGCTCGCATTCATACAGCTCTATATTGATCTGAGAGATATTACTGTCACTGAGGTATTTCTTGATTTGTGCCACTTTCCTATAATTGAGTGAAATGCAGCAGAGTGTTATTTCCTGTGCTCTGAATCCCTACCCTGAAACTGCAAGAATTAAAGAAGTTACATAGACATTACTGCCTGTTCATAAGATTTGCTGTCCAACCAAATGAGGTAAATGATCACATTCAGTACACAAGTTTGCAGTATAATATTATATTGAATACTGATATTATATTGACATATTGAATCTCACACATTTATGAGATGATGAGTTCATTCTTGTTTATTGAGAAAATTAACTTGATAAAGGCTGAAAATACAGATTTATTTGGTTTCGGGCTTGACAGAATTATCATCACCCTCTTTGGTTTAACCCACTCAATGCCAGACTTTAAGAGCAGAGATTAAGAATGTATATAGAATACTAATATATATCCTAATTTAGAAATTTATCTCAAACAATTTTCTCACGGTATGAGAACTTGCGTGAGTCTGGCTTTGGAAAACAGAATCGGTCACGCAGGATTTCAAACCACAGCCTTGAGTAATAAAATATTAACAAATCTGCATGTGTCTTAAAAGCAGATCCCAGCATCTAGTGAGCTTCCTTTTGTAGCTCACTATTCATTAGGTATTCATAATCATCATCTATAAAATATTGAACACAGCTTTAAATAGCATTGCCTTATCGTTAAAACAGATAAGCACTCAGAGTCCCTCTTTCCCCCCTCGCTCTCACCCTTTGTATCTTACATACAAGATGGTCTAATTGATTTTGGATTCTCAGGTCTCCGGAGAACAAGATGAATGAGGCGACTAAATTTAAGAAGTCTAAGTGATTGCACTTAAAAGCAACTTAATGAACTGTGCATGTTGCTGTGTGTGATGTAATGGACTCTTGCTGACATTCATCCAATAAGGAGCTTTGATTCACTTAGCTGATCACACACTGCACATCTCCTGGAGTATGATTACTAGAGATGCTAAGAATTTACACAATATAAAGTGTGAGCAAAATTAGTGCTTTATTTTATCTTAAAGGTCATCATTTACTCACCCTCATGTCGTTCCAAACCTGTATGACTTTCTATCGTATGTGGTGCACAAAAGATAAAACACTATTGAACAGCATTGGTTTTCATTCTATGGAAAATACCAACAGGTATTGTAATAACATGAGGGTGAATAAAGACAGAATTTTTATGGTGATCTCTCATACACTACCGTAACTGTAAAGACTTCTAAATTGTTATGATATTTTGTAAAAATATATTTTTTTTAAATCCCCCAATTTTTTTTACCACGGTTTCCACCAAAATATCAAACAGTTTTCTTTAACACGGATAAAAAATAAATCATTTTTGAGCACCAAATAAGCATATTAGAATGATTTAGAAGGACCGTGTGACACTGAAGACTGGAGTAATGGCTGCTAAAAATACAGCTTTACATCACAGGAATAATTTACATTTTAAAACATATTCAAATAGAAAACAGTTATTTTAAATTGTAATTATATTTCACAGTATTATTGGTTTACTGTATTCTTAATCAAATAAATGCATCCTTGGTGAACATAAGAGGCTTCTTTCAAAAACATTCCAAAAGACAGACCCCAGAATTTTGAATGGTTGGCATGGGTAGGTTGTTGTGGGCACATGTGACTCAACCAGCTAAAGTAAATGGCAATAAAGGTAGGGCTGGGTTGAAATGACAGATTTCTCGATTTTAATTGATTCTCATTTTGATGAACCATTATTGATACTTAAATCCCAAGAATAGATTTTTTTGTCAATACTGTTTTCAGTTGTTTTTATGTGTGAACAAAACTTGCCTCCCATCCAATAAATCTCAGTAAGCTTTGTGCTTTGTTACTTTCGATATGAAGCAAAGTCTCAACTTTCAAATTCTGTTAATTCTATTACAAAATTAAAAATATATATATTTTGGGCATTCTTTAATTGTGACGTGACAAATCGTTGTAGCGCATCAGTTCAAACAGTGGCAGCACGGCGCGCACATGAACTGATCATTTCTTCAGCTTAAATACAAGTCATGATACTCTAGATGGCGCAGGCTGATAGGTTCTTAATTAAATTTGTTAGCGATCAAATTGTTATCTACATAGTGCAGCTGATTGGTTGCTGTGGCATCAGCAGCCAATGAGCTTACAGCTCACCATTCAAATTACTTGCCATTG
The DNA here is from genome assembly GCF_029890125.1 of Rhinichthys klamathensis goyatoka. Lineage (NCBI taxonomy): Eukaryota > Metazoa > Chordata > Actinopteri > Cypriniformes > Leuciscidae > Rhinichthys > Rhinichthys klamathensis. Next base: position 406,275 of record NW_026606885.1, read on the forward strand.
TTTGCTGTTAGCACGCTTCAGAAACCCTCCATTTTCCCCAGCTCCACCTGTTTAGATCTGCTAAGGGGTTATTTCATGTATGTTATATGTGCAGCAGCAGCATGTCTTACATGCTCACAGCTAGGGCTGCACGATGTATCATTTTAACATCGATATCGCGATGTGCGCATCCACGATAGTCACATCGCAGATATGTACGATGTCAAGTATGGATCGTAGTTGATGGTGATTCATGATCAGTAGGCAACGTGCCAGCAGCTCTCCGGCCCGTAACGCTTGTGATTCGTGGATTAATTGCAAAGTTCAACCATCATAGTGTGAGAGTTTATCAATTTGCAAGTCCTGTCAGTTTAAACATAAAGCGCAAGAAGACTGGAACTTGCGCGCTGTTTTCTGTCAGCCTCTAAAGCGTATTTTTGTCCCGCCAAAGTTTGACCGGTGACTGATGTAAAGACTGACTGCTGCGCTTGTTTAACTGAGAGAGCGAGCAGAGAGAGTGAAAGCCCCGGTCGCGCGCGCGCACTCTCACCGTCTTCAAACTGTCTTTCTCGCTCTCCCTCCCTCGCGCATATTAATGAATTGAGGTGAGTTGACTCAGTGATGGATTTCATCCAGTGATGAAATGTTTTCTGTGTTGACAAATCTTGTGCGATGTGGTCCGTTAATGACACGTCCGATTCGCGAACTAATGACTCATTTGAACCGATTCACTTTAATGAATGGTTAAAACAACTGATCTGTCCAACACTGAACTCAAGAGACATAAATCAGAAACACTTTACAATAAGGTTCCATTTATTAAAGTCTAGTTAACTACATTAGTTAACATACTATTAATATTAGTTTCTATGCAGATTTACTCCATGACAAAACCACCCAAGTCATTCTAGAATTATTCATTCTTTCCAAATAGAGCTATTTAAGTAATCTGGTGAAATTGTTTTTATATCGCAATATATATCGCAGAAAAATAAAATATCGCAATGTGATTTTTTACCAATATCGTGCAGCCCTACTCACAGCAGAATGTATTCTGTCTCTGTACTTGCTCTGCAGCAGCAATAATCAACAGTAGCAGCAGTGTAGCAGATCTATTCCACCAAGACCAAATACAATAACATTGCAATATTCATTATCATGCCCATCTCTCTTAGAGTTGTCATGACAGAACTATAGTTATAGCACAAAATAGACATGAATGAACATCAGAACGTATGTCAGTGTTTAAAGGTCCCATGACATGGGGTTATTTTATTATTTTATAATGTTTCCTGGGTTGCCCTTATAATGTTAGTATGTTTTTTAGATCAAAAATAGTCATAATTTAGAAATAAAAGGCATTTTTCCTAGCCTGATTTTAGCCTCTGATTTGAACGCTCTGTTTGAAGGGGCGTGTCTGCTGTGGGATTCAAGGAACACGCCGACTTTTTGGGACATTAGCTTATTCACCATATCCCCCAGAGTTAGATAAGTCCATACATACCTTTTTCATCTCCGTGCGTGCTGTAACTCTGTCTGACGCACCCATCGCTAGCCTAGCTTAGCACAAAGACTGGATGTATATGGCTCCAGCTAGCATACTAATCCCAATAAGTGACAAAATAACGCAAACATTTTCCTATTTACATGTTGTGATTTGTATAGTTACAGAGTGTACAAATAACAAGGTCATATGAGACACAGCCATATTTTAACCATATAAATATTGAGAACTATATTCTCAGAAGAAGCACTGCTACTTGGGCGGAGTGATTACCGCAGCACCTGAGACGCACCGTGGTGAAGAGCAGAAAGTTCGTTCAGAGTTGGAGTAATAGAGTCAGCAATTACTAGATAGTAAAAGGCAAAGCATAGTTTACAATCATGGGTGTTCGCTGTATTGTAAAGAGCTGCGACAATAAACAGGGGAGACCAGGTAATACCATGATGCATCTGCAGTTGCCATGCAATCTTTTGACTGGCTGTAGCTAAGTTAGAGGAGTTTGACTCGCAGCACTTCAGCACGCGTGTTTTTTTCCGCTTGGCACGCCGACCGGACGTGACATGGGGGCGTAGCAGCATCGACGATTCCATTTTTTAATTTGAAGTTCGAGATTGTGACTTAATTTCGGTCGATTTCGATGTAAAACCCTTACTGCTGAGACATTCACATTGTTGAAAAGAAAGGAAAAAAAAAAACACTTTCCTAGCATTAGGATCGTTTGGAAGGTAATGGTATTGATCCCGTGTCGATCTTTTCTCGTTCACATGTCACTATTCACTAACGCTCCAGTGGGCGGGGCCAAAGACGCGATGATGTTGACGTAGGCGTTGATATTCTTCTGCAAAGACGGTCTTTCGCTGCCCTGTTTGAGATCCTTTCGTTTTCTGGCCTTGGTTTCAATAAAAGCAGTTTTTGGAATAACAAGGAACTTGAATTCTCAGTTCATGACCCCTTTAAGGTGTCTGTTGAGAGAGTTTTCCGACACTAATAGTGTTGTTTCTAACATACAATTTCGTTTTAGAAAAACACTGTAGCAACATTCTGATTAAACTTCTGCCAACTCATCCTTCTACTAACAGATTTTTCCAGGAAGATTGCTGCGCCAAGTACACATCAACATGTTGCTCTCCTGAGTGACATGAAATGGCCCCTGTTACATTTATAATTTATATTCATGACATTCATTAGGGCACCATTTCAATGCTTTTTGTGAGATACAATTACAATGGCAAAATTGCTTTTGTCCATTTAAGCTACAAATGAGCTTCTTATATTAGATTTGAAAAGTAAAATAAGATGACCTTTCAGACCAGAACACAACTGTCCTCTGAAAAGCATGTTAAAACGCCATATGTCATTACTGCCAGGAGAAAGAGAAGGAGGGAGAAAAGAACAGAGGAAAAAGAAAAGCTTTCATGCCCTAATACACATTGGATTCACAAATACTGCAGTACATTACAATTACTACATCAATCAATGCCTTTCTCATTCACACTCATTTCTAGCAAATATTCATAATAGTTAAATTCGTGTGGAGGTTTTTATTTTAATCACACTGACAAAAAAATCATGATACTGTAACAAATAAAGCATGGACTGGAAACAATGACTCTGTTAACCAGTAATTTGAAAAGGCTCTGCTAATACTGTTATAACCCTAAATAGCCTACAAGCCTGTTTCTTTATTGGGCTTCTATTGACAGCCTCTGCTGGATATATTTTTCTATCTAGCAAATCAAAACATATTCCTCTCAGAAATACAAATATGCACAGGCATTGTTGTCATTAATAATAGAGAGAGGTTCGCATGGTGGAGGAGCATGTTCTTTGCCCAAAGGGCCGCTATTTTATTTCCCTAACAACTGCCATCTCTTTCTTCAGTATAACAACGGCTGGGTGACATTAGGGAAACAAAAACAGTTGGCTCACCAAGACAATGAAGCAAAATCGTTACGTCGATCCCACATTTCTTTCCGTAATTAATTTCACAAACACCGATTAACAAAGCAGCCTAATTAGGCGTTTAGAGAGCTGCAGACTAAATGAGACATTGAAAACATCCATGTGGCACAGTAGGACTCTTCCTATGAAGACTTAATAGCATGTGTGTTGGTATATTACAGTGACACTAACAATGCACTAATGCTTGATTGCATAACATACTGTAGGAACCTCTTCCTGTATGAAATCACCAACAGTGACTAAACCCACAAATTTGTTTACTGTTGTCAATGTCATTTATTTTTAATGACAGCTCATTTCAGCTAGAAATGAATGGTGATGTAAACTGCTTCTGCAATCAGTAATGTAATTAACAACTAAAATAATAAAGATCTAATATGAATTAAAAAATAATATTAAACATCCGGTAAACTGCTATTAACATTGGGGATACTTTAAGTAGTATAGGGTAAGATGGGGGCAGTTGCCCTCTTTATTGAACTGTAACATATTTAGAGATGAGATTAGCATGTATAAGATTAAGATGTCACGGTTGGTTGGCAAGTTGAAGATCTATAAGCAGCAATCATACTTTATTTATACAAGCACATTTCAAACCTTGAAAACATAACGGTTAAAATCAAGCATTTTCCAAACTTTCAAAACTCTGTACGAAACCCTGTGTTACAGGACAAAATTAAAAATCATGAAAGGGGGCTACCTTGCCCCACTACTGAGGTAAGATGACCTACTTGGAGTAAAATTACTTTTTTATTTTTGAAAAATACTATATGTAAAATACATATGATTTCGTTGTTTATTATATATTTTTTTCAAAAGGTACCATTAATGTACAACTCTAAATCAAAAACTGCATAAGCATTTTGACAAGTTAGTTGTTATAATGAATCGTACAATTTTCTATTTGTTTTGGTGATAATTGTGATAATTACTAGTGTAACGTGAGGGTTCGGTATGTGGTGGTGGATCACTCTTTATAATAATAAACAGCAGAATGGAGACAGAAGACTTTCTCAAGCGGCACTTTTACTGAACACCGTCACAACAACAACACTTCCTTCAACAACCTTTCACGTGACCCCAATAACCAATCAGAAGCAAGAGCTTAGACTGAGATAAACGTGAGTGAATCAGAGAGGCAAATTCAGCAGAATATTCTTACTGTATTAAATATGTAAACACATAAATATGTAAATAATTAACTGACTAAACATTGTAAATATACTTCTAGTAAATTAACTCAAATATAAATCATATTAAATTCTAAGCATTACAACTTTCCCATATGAAATATGAACTCTCCAATATGAAATATGAACTCCACTTCTAAACCTTACATTTCCTCCCCCTCCCACAAAAGAAACGTCCCCGTTTCCCAGCAAATAAACAAGTAACAGTAACCACAGCAATAAAGCAACTGTATCAGTTCAGAACATAGTCCTTAAGGAATCTGGGAGGTCTAACTGGACGTTTCCCAGGGCGTAGCAAAGAACCAGGAGCCTGAGGAGTGGAAGAGGTGACAGTGTCAAACTGGCCGACTGGGCCAAAGGAGGGGGCAGAGCAAGACTGAGTCAGGGGAGAGCAGGATTGGGGCTGTGGATGGCCAGTGGGAGGGACTAATGAGGGAGTATTGCCCTGGCCAGATAAGGTGTAGCTCTTCGTGGCTGCAAACTTTGAAGGCTTAAAGGGCAAAGCACCTGATAATGCAGTCAAATGAGGAAGTTGAGACTGCAAAAAGTCACATGTAGGTGTCTCATGTCCACAATCTGGCACAGGAGCATGGTAGGGTCTGAGACGGTTGTAGTGGACAATCTGGGACTTATCAGACTGATCCAGGAGGTAGTGAATCCTGTATGTCACTCCAGGAGAATCCACATCAGATCCTAGGCACTCTAATATTACAAAGGGGCCTTTCCAGTGAGGAGCAAGTTTTTGTTTTGCTGTAGTGGGGTCATTTAACCAGACAAGGTCTCCCGTAACATAGGGAGTGTGCTTAACACTCTTGTCATACTGTCGTTTCTGCTGATTGTGGGCATAATCTCTGTTCCATGCAGCAGAACTGAAAGCGGACTGAAGTTTCTGCGTTAATTGTGCAACATAGTCAGCAGGAGAACCCGTAATAGACAAAGATGGTGTGTTGGTAGGTAACAGCATATTGACAGGCATCCTGGCTTCATGACCATGTGTGAGCGAAGATTTTCGTAACTCTCACCCAGCATTGAAAAAACGCCCCATGACACCCTCCTCTCTGCCAGCTCGCTCAGTCGATGGACAGTGCCTGGACATTTTAGGCAAGTTAACGATTGGTATCAGACTTGGACATCAGGTATGGCAACAGGACTTTGAAATTCTCAGAGGTGCTTGCCAGCCAGTCATTCTTGGTTTCGATTTTCTGCGGAAACACCATGCCCTCCTTGACATAAACAACAAAATGCTGCAACTTTGGGACATGAAAATTCCCCTCCTGCCCAAAGGACATGAAGTGGCCGCCTGCTGTAATGTGTCTGTGCTAGCGCCCACTAAGATTCCAGCTATGAGTGAAACCCTCATCACAGCCTGTGTGTCGGCAGCTACACCTGCTTCTCCCATGCCAACTGACTATTATGGTGTTCTCATGCCCAACCCATCGTGTGACATCATTGTGGCACATTCTCTCAGTGAGGTTCAGAATGGTACAACTGTGGTTCGAATCTTAAATCCCACCGCTGCCACCAAATGTAACGTGAGGGTTCGGTATGTGGTGGTGGATCACTCTTTATAATAATAAACAGCAGAATGGAGACAGAAGACTTTCTCAAGCGGCACTTTTACTGAACACCGTCACAACAACAACACTTCCTTCAACAACCTTTCACGTGACCCCAATAACCAATCAGAAGCAAGAGCTTAGACTGAGATAAACGTGAGTGAATCAGAGAGGCAAATTCAGCAGAATATTCTTACTGTATTAAATATGTAAACACATAAATATGTAAATAATTAACTGACTAAACATTGTAAATATACTTCTAGTAAATTAACTCAAATATAAATCATATTAAATTCTAAGCATTACAACTTTCCCATATGAAATATGAACTCTCCAATATGAAATATGAACTCCACTTCTAAACCTTACACTAGATTAGATCATTAGATTAGAACACCAGCAACAACATTGGGAACCACTGGGAACATTCTGCCCAAATTCTATAGCATCTTATCCTAAGGGTCTTACTTTAACTTATCTAACTTTAACTTTTAACCTAAAAAAAAATAATAATACGGTGGCGTGATTACTGATGAGCGACACCTGCGCGATGCACCGGTCTCGTATCTCTCACGGAGGAGTGGAAGCATAAAAGGAGGAGCGACGACAAAATCCCCCATTAACAAAAAGACAAAAAAAAAAAAAACTGTTAATAAATTTACAGATCACTATTATGTTACGATGAAAAGTCAAAATTAACAAGAGCATCAATACATGTGTTGAAATTTGATTTAGTGGCATCTGTCGTCAAGAGACCTTCTCACCTTACATATTGAAATAAAAAATTACCTTATACTGTATATCGCTGTATAAGTGCATGTTGTCGTACTCTGTGCTAACATCCTGTTCTTGTTTCCTAGAGCATGAGGCCACGATGAGCTGTGCTCAGGCTGAACCAGAGGAGGGCTCTGCTAATGCCAGCATTAATACTAACACAACCCTCAATGGCACCACCAACGATGAGTTGGAGTGCAAAATCTGCTACCAGCGCTACAATGCACACAACCGCAAGCCCAAGATTCTGGACTGCCTGCACCGTGTGTGTGCCAGATGCCTCAATAAGATCCTGGACATTGGGGATGGCTCAAGCTCCATCAGCTGCCCTTTCTGCCGACACGAGACGCAGGTCAGTGAGTACGAAGTGGCCGGGCTGCCAGATGACTCGAACATCATGTCCCGTCTGGCCGTGCGCGACAAGTCCTGGAGCTCGGACCACAGTAAGGAGGTAGTGCTGACGCCAAAGAGCTTGTCCTCCAATGATAGCCCATCCCACGACTCCTCTAACTGCCTGGTCATCACCATCATGGAGGTGCAACGGGATCAGCAGCGCTCGCCCAGTCAAAATGGCAGCTCTGATTACTACGGCGACCACAGTTTGGACTCAGTCTCTGTAGCATCCAACAGCGGTGCGGTGGACCAAGACGCACTATCTAAGTTCTGCAATCATGTGCCGCGGGTATTGGTGTGGCTGTTGGGCTTTTTCTATTTCGGTTCGCTGCCACTTGGCATCTACTTGCTGGTCATCCAGAGAGTGACTCTTGGGATTGTGTGCGTGAGTCTGGTGCCATCCAGTCTCACAGTCTGTCTGGTTTACGGCTTCTGCCAGTGTCTGTGCCAGGGCATGTGCGACTGCTCTAACAGGGGGTGACTGGTACGAAATAGGCCACTGAAAATCAGGCTACTTCATCTCACCACATTGAGAGGAGATAAAAATAAGCTCTAGGCATCTGAATATCCTCATTGCAAATCAAATGCTATATGTACCTTCTTGCTTTGAAAGGATGTGTACAAGCAGCTGTGATAAGAGGATAAGTCAAGCATTAAAGAGGAAGGTCAGTCTGGACGAAACACTATTAGCTTAGCATAGCTTCTGCACACACCCTTCAAGCTCATTTTGAAGTAAAAAAGCTGACCTAAGAAAGTGCTCCATGCCGATCAGATGATGATGCATGAGTGGGAGTTTATCAAAGCGGAGAAGATGGACTTTATGTGTACAGCCAGGCAGAGCGGATGGGCCATAAAGAATAAAGTTTTATTGTGGTTGATTCTCATCACTGTGAAATTAACTGCGCGCCCTGATTATCAATGAAAAGGCTCCATGAGCTGCACTGTTACAGGTTAATAAGACTGGAATAGTCTGTCTGGTTAAAGACTTTGGTAACACTTTACAATAAGGTTCATTAGTTAACATTAGTTAATGTATTAACTAACATGAACTAACAATGATCAATACATTTGTTACTGTATTAGTTAATCTTTGTTAACGTTAGTTAATAAAAATACAGCTGTTCATCATTTGTTCATGTTAGTTCACAGAGCATTAAGTAATGTTCACAAATACAACCTTTGATTTTAATAATGTATTAGTAAATGTTGGAATTAATATTAACTAAGATTAATAAATGCTGTAGAAGTATTCTTCATTCTTAGTTCATGTTAAGTAAGGTAGTTAACTAATGTTAACTAATTAACCTTATTGTAAAGTGTTACCAAGACTTCTACTGTAGGTATTACAAAGTGAAGGGGTGGGTAACTACTGAGGTATGAGGGTGACCTTTTAATAAAGATATTTGACCCATGCTGTTGTTCTGTCCATCTGTTAAAAAATACCCTCCAGGACTCCTTGCAGTAAGCCATGTTTTTACATCAGGACTAGGGCTGCAACAACTAATCGATAAAATCGATAATAATCGATAATGAAAAATCAACGAATGTCATTATTAATTAGTCGAGTCTGCTTACCATGCACGGAAAACTTCGGTCAGTGGAGTCAAATTACAGCACTGAATAATGCATTTCTATGGACAAAATGCATCTAAAAATAGTGGAGGAAACAGAGTGAGCTGCTGCCAGATAGGTGCGTAATCCAAGCTGCCCAAAACATGATAATTCTTTATTTTAAGCTTCAAGCTAATGCATAAGCGTAATGTTTAACGCAGCTTGCTCTGTCAGGTGCTTTTACCATTTAATGAGTGAGATATTTTCCTCAGTGCAAAACTTGCATTATACGATTAAATGCTTATCTGAAAATGTTAAAAATTAGTATTTCCACTTAACTGAATGAGCGATGGCGCGCACATCTGCGTCAAACACACGGAACACAGTAGAGAGGGAGGGTCAGGAAGGAAAATCCCATTAAGTGAAACTTTGCGTGTCACGTTCATATAGGCTCTTTTCTGTAGGCTATAAAGTTTTCCTGCCATAGAGCCTATTATAAAGAAAAAGCTTAATGTAAATGCAGTATGACGGTGATATTAAAACTCAGTATCCTATACACCTTATTGAACATGCAACGCGCTATTGCACGTTAAGCGCTTTATAATGTTTTTTTTATGGGTGTTGTTCATAATCTGATTTAATCTGTTTGCCTCTACAAAGTATGCTTTATTAATAAGGTAGGCCTATATTGTGTACTAAATTTGGTGCTTCAATATCACTCACATTAAGCGTCTTAAATGTGGAAGAACGCTCGATTACGCGGCCGTTGTCTGTTTTAGCAGAATACTCCCATCTAGTGGTAGCAGCTTTTCTCAGACAGTGTGTGTGGATCGTGCAAGGCGAAACCGGCGAAATGAAAGTCTCAAAATCCAAATGAATCAAATATCAAAATCGAGGTTTTGTATTAACAACTATGTCTCTATTTGTACAAAATGCTGCACATTCATGTCATTCTGGATTTTGCACACACAAGTTGTATTGTATTAGTTTAAATGTAAGTGACGCACATTTGTGAATTTGTCAAATAGATGGGAAGTTGTGCACACATTAATAATTAGCACCAGGCCTATTCATTTGTAGTTGTTTGTGTGTGGGTTGTGAAATGCTTAAAAACTGCGTCTCAAGAAAGTGTCAAGAATTGACTCAGAAAAGACGTCAATGAATGCACGCGCGTCACCTGATCCACACATGCACATCTTCTTTGTTGCATGCACAAATTATGATACACTAATACAAAAGAAAACATTTGTATTCACAAAAATTTCTCTATTTGTACAAATTGCTACACATACATTCAATTTTTAAATTTGCACATGCAAGTTGAAAGGCATTTGGTTGTGGATAGTAAAACATTTCTGCAACATTAATCAAGTTCATTGATAATTGTGCTTGCACGTGTTAATCATTTTGATACTATATTCATCCCATAAACATCCCTCTAATCTGTTAACACTGAGTTTGTGTTTTTCTTTATTATTATCTTCATTTTTAATGTAGAGATTTAAACTGTCATTTTGCTTTATAACTCATATAATATAGAATAGATAGATATATTCACTATGTATGTGTTTTCATGATAGCATTCAAATAGCACGTTTGTTTGAAGGACAGCATTGGGGAGGATGTGAAATAGTGTGTTTTGACAATGAAATGAAATCAAAAGACAATTGGGCTTTGACACGAAGAAGATATAACCCAAAGAAATAATCGTTAGTTGGAAATCAAAACCAATCATAACCAATCTTACACTACAATATAGTTTTCTCTCTCACTCTCTCACTGACATCAGAATGTGAAAACGTCCCTTTGAGATCATGACACAAATTTAAATGGTGTTCCACACTTCCTGGCCAAGCTGACATGATGAAAACACTCCTGGAATTCAATAACAGAGCGCAAACTGTCTATATAACACAACATGTGCTGTTGTGCAGAGTGCACTAGATGAGATCTTATATTATTATTATATTATATTATATAAAACCTTTGATCTGAGCCTAAACCTAAACCTTTATCTAAAATCTATATCTTTAAAGGTAACATTGACTAACAACTACAGCGGCTCTGTAACCCTTCACTCAAGCCAGGTGTTTCTTCTCCCTGCAGGATCTTTACGGGGCCTTCACCTTGAGTTCCAATGAAAGCCATTCATCATTCTGAACTTGAGCTAGAGACAGAGTTTGAATTCTGCCACACACAGCTTACTCGGTCAATACTACAACAATAGACAGCACCTTGGGTTTGTATTGAATCAAAACCGGAGCTGTTTTCAAGCTCTCTGCTGGCCAACAAATTATTTCAGAGAACATGCTTCAATAATTTCAGAGAACATCAATGTGCTACAATGAAAACAATAAGAAAATTAGCATGAACTATGGTTGGTTTAACAACAATTTAATTGAACTCAGCCATGAGAATGTATTTATGAGCAATCGAGAATCAAACCACCTCCTTATCAGCGCACACCACATTCTCTAAATGTAATTCAACAATCAGGGAAGGATGGCAAAGCCATCCTGTTATCTAAAAACACCCCACATCATCACAAAATTCCATTTAGGACTGTATTTATACACACAATAAAATATTCAACATCTTTTTTTTTTACTGCCATTTCAAACAAATGTGCTGCATGAATTTTAATAACCTGTGAATAATTTATACACAATATTCTCTCCTCTTGTGGGAACTTTCACATCCCTCCTTTTCACAGACTTGTTTCTTCTTCTCTTTCACCCACCTCCTCATCTCTGTCATTAATTCAACCATCCATACAATTATCTATTTATGGTTCTTAATGAATCCTTCATTGTCTTCTAAAAAATATTTATGTTTTGGAATCTGCTTAAGTAGATACAGCTCTGTTTGTCCCACACACACACACACACACACACACACACACACGCACAGTGCCTGAGGTCTCAGTCACACTGCTCTTCTACTACAGTCAAATCTGAATCTGAAATCTTAATTAGTGGCAATGAAGTGAGGGTTGTCGGTGAACAAAAGTGTGTGTGTGTGTGTGTGTTGCAGCTGTAAAAGGAGGTGTTCTAAGCCCTACTAAGCAGCCTAATTTATATCCCAAGTGGATGTGTCTACAGATCTGGGCTAATGTCCATAAAACTGTCTGACCACACCCGTCACCATGGGCCTCTGTGATTTGAGAAGAGGACCAAACACATTCTCCCTTTGACAATACAGACAGACAACAAACTTGACAATGCTCCTCTAGCCACATGTCAGGTTTAATTCATCGATCCCTTTTCACATCATAAGCTCTGCATCTTGCTATATTTTCAAGACAAATCATCCACACAGTTTTTGACTGTGCAAGGAACTCCACACAACTATTTGTGTTTTGTGATGTGTATTGTGTTTTGATGTTGGAGCAGTGAAAGAGAATGATACATAGCTGTCAACCCTCCTGTTTTTTCCGGGTTTCTCACTTATTTTAGCTCTTTTCCCGCTGTCTTCCCGTTTTAGTATTTTCCCGTAAAATATCCCGTATTTTTACGCTCTGATTGTGTTAACTCAGAACACGCAACTATCTGTGTCTGTGAAGTGGCTTGCACTTGGGTTGCTATACCTCCAGTAAAGCAGGTGGCAGTAAACAGACAGTAGCTTAGGCTACTATCGAAGAACAAGAAGACAGTTGCAGGGGCAGGCGGGAGGAAGAGGGAAAAAGTAGCGGGAAGTCTGAACTTCAAGGAGAGTAGAGTAGATGAGTGTGATGTGCGATGATGGATCAGGACGCCGACGGCCAAAATCACCGAATTAACCACCAACCAAAACCGAGGACATTATGCCGATATTTGAGTAAATGGGAGACCACCTTCCACTACCTGACAAGCAGCCATGTAGGTCCAAATTATGCCAACTGCAAAATTTGTCGTTGTAATTTCAGTGTTGGTCATGGAGGGAAAAACGACGTTTCGCAGCACGAAAAATCACTGTAACACAAGCGCGCAAGTGAGTCAGCTAGACACAACATCTTTATCATCATTCGTGGTGAACCGTGCCTCATCTGAAGCTGACCAAATATTGAAAGCTGAGGTGAAAATGTCGATGCTAATTGCCAAAAATAACGTCGCGTTCAGTTTTTTGGACGACTTCAACCGTAACGTTAGTGTGGCTGACATGTTCCCGGATTCAACGATTGCCAAGAAATACACTCTGGGGAAAACAAAGACTACACAAATCATTAAAGGTAAGACTACATAATACATGGAGTTACTAAGCTAAGCTCTTCTAATGTTAACGTTACTACGGGTACATCATATGAGGGGTTTTCACGAATCACAACTTACTTATGCTACCCATACATCAGAAGACTGACAAGATTTATGAAAGATTCTTGAAAGATTGCAGTCTTTTAACTAATGTCCCACATTCACGCTTTACTCAAAAGACTACAACCTTTCAAGAATCTTTCCCAAATCTTGTCAAAGTCTTCTGGTGTAAGGCTGGCTTTAGTGGACATTAAAGGAGAACTCCAGCGCAAAATGAACCTTTGGTCTGATTACACATTGTTACCTAGTCAACCGTTAGCTGAGATTTGTTTTCATGATTATCGAATGTAAATAGTTTTATCTCTAAAAACAGTTTAGCCTATAAAGCTAGTATAACGCTAGTATATTGGGCATAGTGTAATGACAAATAAAAATCGCTTGTTAATACCACTAACAAGGCTCAAAATAGCCCCACACTAACACGGTAGCATAATGAGGGTCCCTACCTTCAAACCGAAGCATTGAGAACTTTGTCAGTGTCCAGACAGTTTAATAAGAAGATATTTTAAACATACAGTCAAGTGCGCTGGTGAGATGTGAACGAGCTATAAGTTGTGATAAGGTGAGCGCGAACAGCAAGCTTGGATCGGCGTTCGTAGATCGACTGGTAAAGACTGTATTTCAAAGATGGCTTCTGTCTGTATACGCGAAGTTGACTGTATGTTTAAAATATCTTCTTATTAAACTGTCTGGACACTTACAAAGTTCTCAATGCTTCGGTTTGAAGGTAGGGACCCTCATTATGCTACCGTGTTAGTGTGGGGCTATTTTGAGCCTTGTTAGTGGTATTAACAAGCGATTTTTATTTGTCATTACACTATGCCCAATATACTAGCGTTATACTAGCTTTATAGGCTAAACTGTTTTTAGAGATAAAACTATTTACATTCGATAATCATGAAAACAAATCTCAGATAACGGTTGACTAGGTAACAATGTGTAATTACACCAAAGGTTCATTTTGCGCCGGAGTTCTCCTTTAAGTCAATGTAAGTTAATGTTAACTTCACATTTTTGCTGCACAGCACAGGTGCCATAGCTCTGGACATGGATGAAGATGTGACATCAATCTGTAAATCCCAGCCTTTCTCTCTTTTATGTGATGAGTCCAACAACAGAAACGCTGATAAGCAATTTGTCATACTTGCAAGGGTATACAATGAGGCAAACCTGGAAGTAGCTACAAAGTTTCTAGACATGCCCAGTCTCTCTCTCTCTCTCTTTCTCTCTCTCAAACACACACACACACACACACACACACACACACACACACACACACACATTGTCTTTCTCTCACACACACACTCTCTTTCTCTCTCTCACACACACACACTCTTTCTCTCTCTCTCTCTCTCTCTCTCTCTCTCTCTCAAACACACACACACACACACACACACACACACACTCTTTCTCTCTCTCTCTCTCTCTCTCACACACACACACACGGTCTCTCTCTACCTCTCTCTCACACACACACACAGTCTTTCTCTCTCTCTCTCACACACACACACACACACACACACACACACTCATGTTATCACTGTGAAGCGCTTTGATACAATCTGTATTGTAAAAAGCGCTATATAAATAAAGGTGACTTGACTTGATTTGACACACACACTGTCTTTCTCACACACAAACTGTCTCTTTCTCTGTCTCTCACACACACTGTCTTTCTCACACACACACTGTCTCTGTCTCTCCCACACACACACTCTGTTTCTCCCTCACACTCTCAGAGTTTACATACAGTATTTATCAAAGACATTGTGGCTCCATTTTCCTTCTCTTTCCTGGTTTTAGGAATCGTGGCATTCTGATTGCGTTCAATTCCGATAACGGAATTGTCATGAAATGCAGGCACAACTCAGTAATAAGTAGGGTTAAAACAAACCAGCCTAATGTGCAAGATCTCAGCTGCATCTGCCACCTAGTCCAACTTGCCACTGGTTGTGGCATGAAGGCTGCAAAGCTGCCTGTGGAAGACATACTGGTGGGCATTTACACCCACTTTGACAAAAGGTAAAACTCATACATGTAGACATGCACTCTTTTCTCTCACTCACCTGTATAACTGTTATCGTGTTAACTGACACTTACAAAACTCATATGTGTTTGTTTTCAGTGCAAAGAGATGTGAACTCTACAAGGAATTTGTAGAGTTCACGGATTTTGACAGCCTGAAACTGCTTAGATATTGCAGCACCAGATGGCTCAGTCTGCTGAGCTGTATAGAGAGGGTTCTCAACCAGTGGGCTACTCTTCAGGTAGGGTTTGTTATAGTATATGTATGCCACTCCTAAAAAAAATAATTACATAACTCTTGTGTGATGATGATGATGATGATGATAAACTACGTTTAAAAAAAATGCCATTACAACACTTTTAAATTTCCCTTTGTGTTCAGGCTTTTTTTTAGTTTTTTTTTATAATATGCAAACCTAAAATTATATTTTATAATGGTATTTTCTTTTTCACCATATATTCCTATCTATAGGCATATTTTAACTAGGGCTGTAGTCAACCAAAGAAATCCTTAGTCGACCAAAGTCCTGTCCTGCGCAACGATCAGTCGACAAAAAAAAAAAAAAAAAGACGCGATGTTTTGCATTTCGATTGAACATGTATTAAACAATTGTCATAGAGCATTTATAAAACAACAACGAAAAAACATCAATTATACATAAAACTATAATAATAATACAATTCTTTGAAAATTAAGTGATTTTTTTAACTGCAAAGTGAGGAGCACTGTCCTAGGTCTATAGTGACAGTCACAATCGCGCACCTGACCACATCACACGCTTTAAAAAATATAACTGCTAAAACTGCCAAATAATGAAAAATCCTAACAAAAGCTCTCGTTTAAACAGGCTGTATATTCTTCTTTACTTTCAAAGCTATGAGTTAACTTTTGTCCAGCCGATCTAAGCGTTTTAAAACAAACACACAAAAAACACAAATAGCCTAAAAAACAATCCTAATAATAATAGGCTGTATAGTAGGAAGGCATATAGGTTTATTTTCGTTTTGTTACATTATTTAGGCTATTTTCAAACGCGTCAAGTGTACAAATAAAAACAAAAACATAAGAAAACACAATCTATTGAGTCAGCATAATAAAGCCGTTAAAGGGCCTGCTCACATATCGCGTCTTTTGTGCGCTCAAGTTCGTTATTTCAAATGTATGCGCGCTCATAATGGAAGCGACGCGCTCGTTTTTTCCAAGCGCGTCCGCACCGCAGCAGCGGTGCAATTAAAAATTGCATTCAACTTTTTATACTTTTCATTATTGAAAACATTGAAACAGGTTTTATGGTTTTATATAAAATAATATTTATTGGTTTATTAATAAAATTCATTTATTTACATTTAAAAGTATACATGTATTTAAAATAATAAACTGTATAAAGTAATACATATTTTTTAAATAATTTAAAATAACCTATTACTTAAAATAATTTTTTCTTTTTTTACATGCAATCCCTAGATTACTGAACAAGATTACAAATGGGAAACTGTCCTTGTCTTAATGGAGTTATCACTAGATGCAGTCAGAATAAGTAAAATATAAATGACTCTTACAGCCATTCATATGCTGGAACACACTACCACACAAGCACTTTTCTCCTTTGTTATGACGAACGAATCGGATACAAATGCAAGTAAAAGTTGGTTTATTAGTTGGTCAGACAAGTCACAGGAAAAACACAGGTCGGGGACAAACACTCAGATGGAACTGTGACAACAGGGACGTCGATGGGCAAACCGGAGTCTCGTGGAGATGAAGACGGAGTGATCAACCAGGAACAATAAACAATCCAGACCGGGAACAACGACGAAGACCCACGAAGACTGGAACACACGAGGAGAAGCGAAGACCACACAGGAACAGGAACACGACACCGGGAAAGCCACAACGATCTGACAATGTGAGATGGGAATTACTGGGCATATAAAGCAACTGGTAAGGGCTTGCAGCTGGTGCACACAATCAACCGGGAATTAGTAACCACGCCCACACAGACACACATACACACACACACAACATATCAGAATGAGACAGTGGATCCATGAAACGTGACAGTACCCCCTCCCCTAGGAACGCCTCCTGGCGTTCCCAGCCGAACCTACCTGCCGATTGTAATCATCGATAAGGGAGTGATCCAGAATGTCTCTAGCAGGTACCCAACTCCTCTCCTCCGGACCGTAACCTTCCCAGTCCACCAAGTACTGAAATCCGCGTCCCCTCCGTCTAGAGTCCAGAATACGGTGTACCGAATAAGTGGGTTCCCCATCTACGAGTCGCGGCGGGGGGGGAACCGGGACTGGCGGATTAATGGGAGAATAAAACACGGGCTTGATTTTAGACACATGAAAGGCGGGACAAATTCTCCTGTACGCCGGAGGAAGTTTGAGTCGGACTGCCACCGGACTAATGATCTTGGTGACAGGGAACGGGCCAATGAATTTGGGGGCTAACTTATTGGAAACGGAACGGAGCGGAATGTTCTTGGTAGAAAGCCACACTTTTTGACCCACGACGTATACGGGAGGCTTTGACCGGTGGCGATCGGCCTTGGCCTTCATGCGCCTCCCCGCTTGGAGCAGAGTCTCACGGGCTCTGGTCCAAGTGTGGCGACACCTCTGGACGAATGCGTGAGCGGAGGGGACCGCGACCTCGGATTCCAGGCTCGGAAAAATTGGTGGCTGGTAACCTAAACTACACTTAAACGGAGAGAGGCCCGTTGATGACACTGGTAACGAATTATGAGCGTACTCAACCATAGAAAGTTGTTGGCTCCAGGATGAAGGATTCTTGGCTACCATACATCGTAACATTCTCTCCAAATCCTGGTTGGCTCGTTCGGATTGACCATTACTCTGGGGATGATAACCCGAAGACAGACTGACCGTAGCTCCCAACAACCTACAAAACTCTCGCCAAAATTTAGACACAAATTGGGAACCCCTGTCAGAAACCACGTCCTTCGGGAGGCCATGTAACCGAAAGACGTGATCAATGACCGTGACCGCTGTCTCCTTGGCTGAAGGTAATTTGGGCAAGGGAATGAAATGTGCCGCCTTCGAGAACCGGTCCACTACGGTCAAAACGACCGTCATGCCTTTAGAGGGTGGGAGGGCGGTAATAAAATCTAGTGCGATGTGGGACCAGGGTCTCGAAGGGACAGACAGCGGTCGGAGCAACCCATCAGGAGAACGGTTAGACGTCTTGTTAGTGGCGCAAACCGAACAAGCCAAAACAAAATCGTGAACATCACGAGCCATTAACGGCCACCAGAATCGTTGCTTTATTAAACCGTTGGTACGACTTACTCCTGGATGACAAGCCACGTTGGAGCAATGACCCCATCGAATAACGTCGGACCGTAACCCCTCCGGAACAAACAAACGACTTGATGGGCATCCGGGCGGAGGCGTTACCCCTTCTAAGGCTGTCTTGACCTTCGATTCGACCTCCCATGTGAGTGTGGAGATAACTACTTTCTCAGGTAAAATGCACTCGGGAGTAACCGGGCGTGCGGATGGATCAAAAATACGAGATAAAGCATCGGGTTTGATGTTCTTGGAACCCGGGCGGTACGAGAGAACAAAATCAAAACGTCCGAAAAAAAGTGCCCACCGAGCCTGCCTGGAGTTGAGTCTTTTAGCAGTTCTAATGTATTCCAGGTTCTTATGATCGGTCCAAACGATAAAGGGTACCCCTGAACCCTCTAGCCAATGTCGCCACTCCTCCAACGCTAATTTGACCGCCAACAACTCTCTGTTACCAATGTCATAATTACGTTCGGCAGGTGACAAGCGATGGGAAAAAAACGCGCAGGGATGCATCTTGTCGTCTGAGGACGCGCGCTGGGAAAGAACTGCTCCTACCCCCACCTCTGACGCGTCGACCTCCACCACGAACTGACGTGTGGAATCAGGGGTGACAAGAATAGGGGCCGAAATAAACCGACTCTTGAGGTTGACGAATACAGCTTCTGCCATATCGGACCACCTGAACGCAGTTCTGGGGGAGGTCAAGGCAGTCAGAGGCGCGGCTAGTTGGCTAAAATTGCGAATAAATCGCCTATAGAAATTGGCGAACCCCAGAAACCGCTGTAGGGCCTTACGGGAATCTGGACTTGGCCAATCCATCACCGCCTTAACTTTGTCAGGATCCATGCGCATTCCCTCAGAAGAGATGATGTACCCTAGGAAGGAAACAGACTGTGCATGAAAATCGCATTTCTCCGCCTTGACAAAAAGCCCATTCTCTAGCAACCTCTGAAGCACTCGCCTGACATGTTGAACGTGTTCCTGGAGAGATGAAGAAAAAATCAATATGTCATCCAGGTAAACATATATGAACTGATCGACCATATCTCTCAACACGTCATTGACGAGTGCTTGGAAAACCGCTGGGGAGTTGGAAAGGCCGAAAGGCATAACCAAGTATTCAAAGTGCCCCCTGGGGGTATTGAACGCGGTTTTCCATTCATCCCCCTTCCTGATGCGGACCAAATGATAAGCATTACGTAAGTCCAATTTTGTGAAAATGGATGCTCCCTGCAACCTCTCGAAAGCTGAAGACATCAACGGTAAAGGATAAGTATTCTTCACCGTGATGTTGTTCAACTCTCGGTAATCAATACAAGGTCGCAGAGAACCATCCTTCTTCCCAACAAAAAAGAACCCCGCCCCCGCAGGAGAAGAGGAAGGCTGGATGAACCCAGAGTCTAAAGAATCAGAAATATATTTCTCCATGGCCTCCCTCTCAGGAACAGAAAGAGAGTAAAGTTTGCCCTTAGACGGAGACTTACCTGGCAGTAAATCTATAGCACAGTCATAGGGACGATGCGGAGGGAGAGAAGCAGCACGAGACTTACTGAACACCTCCTTCAGGTCGAGGTACTCTGCGGGCACGTTAGACAAATCCACTGCCTCCCTCTGAAACACAGAACTAGACACAGAAGGACAAGCAGACACCAAACATGACTCATGACAGTGATTACTCCAAGAGGAAATGAAATTGTTCTGCCAGTCGACACGGGGGTTGTGTTTGGTGAGCCATGGGTGCCCTAGAACCACCGGTGCTAGTGGTGAGTCCATAAGAAGAAAATAAATATGTTCAGTGTGATTGCCCGATGTGATGAGTGTGAGAGGTTCAGTGGAGTGCGAAATTCTGGGAAGGTCCTGTCCATTGAGTGCGTTGACAGATATCTTGTGCGTGAGAGAAATGATGGGAATCTTGAGTTTGACAGCGAAACTGAAATCCATAAAATTACCCTCTGCTCCCGAGTCCAGTAATGCTTGAGTGGTGTGTGTGGAGGTTGCCCATCTCAGTCTTACCGGGAGGAGGGTCGATGATGTAGATGAGGACTTCTCGGCGGAGATCCCACCCGATAGTAGCCTCATGCTTACTATCGGGCTTGCTCTTTTACCGGGCAAGAGTAGAGAAAGTGGCCAGCTTTACCACAGTAAAGGCAGAGTCCTTGGGACCTCCGCCTTTCCCTCTCCTCCCGGGAAAGCCGAGCTCTCCCCACCTGCATGGGCTCATGGTCGGAAACTGGGCTGACCGCGTTCCCGTCACTGGTCCGTGCATCCTCCGGATATGGCTGGAAACAACTGGAGCGAACCCGCTGAGTCACACGGTTAAGGCGTGAATCGACCCTCATCGCCAGCTCCACCAGTTCATTGAGAGATTTAGGAAGGTCCAAGATGTATATCTCCTTCTGAACGCGGTCAGCCAGCCCATGCAGGAACATGTCCCACTGCGCCTCCTCGTTCCAATGGCACTCTGCGGCCAGGGTGCGGAAACGGATCGAGTAATCCGACACCGAGCCATCTCCTTGGCGTAGATCCGCGAGTAATCTGGCCGCCTCCTTACCCGCTACCGCCCGATCGAATACTCTTCTGATCTCTGTGGAGAGTGCCTGGAACGAGGAGCAACAGTAGTCTTGGTTCTCCCACACCGCCGTTCCCCAGAGCGCTGCTTTACCTGACAGTAAAGTTAGTACAAATGCCACCTTGGATTGTTCACTGTGAAAAGTCCGTGGCTGCAATGCGAAATGCATGGAACATCTCGTGAGAAAAGCCCTACAGTATTCGGGCTCACCTGAATATCCCTCCGGCGTAGGCAGGCGAGGTTCAGGTTGATTCTCTGGCTGGGGTGGTGGGGGGGGAACGGGCGGCGTGGGCGGCGCAGTGGGCGCGCGTAGATGTTGAAGCTGTTGGGTGAGCTCGGACACCTGTGTCACGAGTGCTTGAACCGCGCGACCTGTGTTCGCGATCTCTTCTCCTTGTTGATCCATTCTCGTCACGCTGTGTGCGATGAACTCGCTCAAACTGGCCGAACTTGCTGCATCCATGTCTGGTCAGATCGTTCTATGACGAACGAATCGGATACAAATGCAAGTAAAAGTTGGTTTATTAGTTGGTCAGACAAGTCACAGGAAAAACACAGGTCGGGGACAAACACTCAGATGGAACTGTGACAACAGGGACGTCGATGGGCAAACCGGAGTCTCGTGGAGATGAAGACGGAGTGATCAACCAGGAACAATAAACAATCCAGACCGGGAACAACGACGAAGACCCACGAAGACTGGAACACACGAGGAGAAGCGAAGACCACACAGGAACAGGAACACGACACCGGGAAAGCCACAACGATCTGACAATGTGAGATGGGAATTACTGGGCATATAAAGCAACTGGTAAGGGCTTGCAGCTGGTGCACACAATCAACCGGGAATTAGTAACCACGCCCACACAGACACACATACACACACACACAACATATCAGAATGAGACAGTGGATCCATGAAACGTGACATTTGTAGACCATGCGAGAAGCTCTTCTATTTTCTTAAAAGATCACGCACACCATCTCATGCAATCTATCACATCACTTCACCATGAGAGAGCACAGGAGAGAGCGAGAGACTCAAAAATAACCCTAAAGAACACAATGCCTGCAACTGCAATGGCCCTCTTTTAGCCTCTTTCTTTCTTACTTTCTTTCCCTCCCTCTGTGATTGTGTTTAAGGCTTCAATTTCCAGTATATATTACAGAAATTGTAATTGCTGTCTGATTTCACTATAGGGCAATATCTTATTTCTTTTCCAAATGACAAGAAAATAATAAGTGATTACTTGCATCTGTTCTCAGGCACACAGACACACAATACAGAAGCAAAACCGCCTGTAGCTTTGCACACATACTGTCAGAGCTCTCAGGTGCTACAGTATGAAGACTCAAGTCAGCCAATCTCCTCTGCTTCTGCTGTTACTATAGAGACAGCTTGCATCAGGATGGGATGAAGGAAGCATGTTAACTTTTCTGTGTGCACAGAAAAGAACTCACTTGCCGGAAACAGAAAAGCCCTTCTGCTGCTGGAATAAGACATTGAACTCAAGTAATTCAGCTTATTCCAATTCACAAAAAATAACAAATATTTACAAAATAACAGACATCATTACGGACAAGAAGCCAAGGACTGCTTCTCCTATGAAGCTGCTTTGAAACGATCTGTGTGCTATATAAATAAAGGACACGTGACTCATTACATAATTCACTAACCTGATGTCATCAGAAAAGTTCAAGAAGTGGAATATACACTATATCGCCAGCCATTTTATTAGGTACCTTGCTAGTACTGGGTTGGACCCACTTTCCTTCAGAACTGCCTTAATTCTTTGTGTCCTAGATTCAACAAGGTGCTGGAAACATTCTTCAGAAATGTTGGTCCATATTGATATGATAGCATTATGCAGTGGCTGCAGATTTGTCAGCAATTTGAGATCTGGTGATTGTGGAGGCCATGAGTATACTGATTTAATTGTTCTGTTCAAGAAACCAGTTTGAGATGATTTGAGCTTTGTGACATGATGGCGTGTTATCCAGCTGGAAGTAGCCATCAGAAGATGGGTACACTAGACATCCCACCCTGCAAAAACTCACATCCAGGAGATGGCATACCTCCAACCACCCACCATATATAATTTAATATAATGGTAACGCGTGTGTGCAGGCAGACAGACGAAGACACAGAAGAATAAAGTTCCAACACAAAGTTTACTGATAACAATCCAAACGGGTAGCAATCCAAACAGGCAGAGATGTTCACACACATATGCATCAATGAGACTGGACAAACTCAAAGGGGAACACTTTCCTGTAACTCAAACAGTAGAGCGTTGGCGCTTGCAACGCCAAGGTCATGGGTTCGATTCCCAGGGAAAGCAAGAACTGATAAGAATTTAAAAAATGTGTACCTTAAAATGCAATGCAAGTCGCTTTGGATAAAAGCGTCTGCCAAATGCATAAACGTAAATGTAAAATGGAACACACAGGAACTTATATACTAAAGTTAACGAGGTGATAAACCAGACACGGATGAACTAATAATGATGGTAACCAAGGATACTGATGAGTGATGTTAATCAGAACAAAGACACAAATGAACACAAACTGAAAGTCCATGAAAACTAAACTAAACTGAATGTAACATAATATAATATAATTGTGGCAAGGGGGGCGTGGTAAAGCGAGGTCTGCAGCGGGGGAACGAGTGTGGAGACGAGCGGTGATAAGGAGGTCAAGTGCATGATAACTAACACCTGTCTCTATTTCCAGTGATTGGCGGAGAGACGGGATATAAGCACCCCGCAGACCTGGGACAGGGAGAGAGAGAACATGCTGCACTGATTGTGTTCAACACGGTTTATGATTTTGAGTTTGTACAAGGCAGTGTGCTAGAGGATTTATCTTTCTATATTTGTTTTGGGAGTCAATAAAGACTGTCTGCTCGTCACTCAGACTTCTTCGTCATTTCTATCTGTGAACTTTCTACTATAATATAATATCATTTGTGTCCATTCAATACAATTCGTGTGCAGAAAGTGAAAGTGATGTAGAATGTGACGATATAATAGGAAATCCAAATTCAAGTGGTCACAGGAGATGCATTTGAAACGCATGATAATACCAGGTGAAAACTGTAATGTGTCTTGGCTGATCATTTGTGATCGGATCACCGAAAACGCATCTTAATACAGGGTGGAAACAGGGTTTCCTGTTGACAGGAGTGGTCCCCAGCAGTGATCTTCTGCTGCTGCATCTGCTTCAAAGTTCAATGTGTTGTGCGTTCAGAGATGCTCTGCAATCTGTAAACCTCGGTTGTAACGAGTGGTTATTTGAGTTAAGGTCCGTTCACAGTCACACCAAGGACGATAACTATAAATATAATGATAAAGATACAGTTCTAAAAATCGTTCTCAATATTAAAGAATAGCAGAGTTCACACCACATTAAAACCGCTAAGGCTAGATTATTGTAATGCTCTACTGGGTGGTTGCCCTGCACGCTTAATAAACAAACTACAGCTGGTCCAAAATGCAGCCGCTAGAGTTCTTACCAGAACCAGGAAGTATGACCATATTAGCCCGGTTCTGTCAACACTGCATTGGCATTACATTACACTGCATACATTTTTTAATATTGCTGATAACTTACAAAGCACTAAATGGTTTAGCTCCGCAGAACTTGAGCGAGCTCTTAACGCATTAATAGTCCTTCACGCCTTTTGCGATCTCAAAATTCCGGCCAGTTGATAATACCTAGAATATCAAAATCGACTGCTGGCGGTAGATCCTTTTCCTATTTAGCACCAACACTTTGGAATAATCTTCCTAACATTGTCCGGGAAGCAGACACACTCTGTCCAGGGCTCCAGACTAACTTTTCCACTGGTTGCACTGGTGCTACCAACTTTCTCAGTTGGTCGCACCAGCATATGATTCGCACCTTTTGTTTTTTTTTGCTACATGCCAGGGGATTAATCAATGCATGCTGATGAATAGTGGTCTTAATCTGCATACCATAGTTTTGCACTGATGTAAAAAGACTGACAGTGACACAAGACCTCATGTTAGCAAAATGTTTTAATCAAATCAAAATATAAAAATAAAAAAAAAACTATTAAAAAGTTAAAAGTAAAAAGATGACTGTGAAAAATAGTAGTATTTAATTAAATGCATTTATGATGAAATTCATTGTCATGTCAATTTGTGCTCATTTTGACCACGAACTATGCGCTGTCACTTTAATTCAGCGCGTGCAGCACATAGACTGTAAAAAAAAGGTGCAGCACAGCAAAAATAGACTCGGTGTGTAAACGATCTCTGCACTGCTACGCACCGCTCCTGGAACGGATGCAGTGTGAAAATACCGTGTCAGGCTACACAAATATTGATCTTGACATTGTTAGCCTCTTGTCTTTTTTACATGTCGTACACTGTACATTTAACTTACACTTATTTTGACTTAATTCCTAATTGGCGCGTTTCACCATCAGTGCAATGCGCGTGACGTGTACGTTCGTTAATAAATAAACTGCAAGTGTCTTGCGGAAGAACATTGTAGCCGAAGCTACTTCTCTCCGTTAATGTCGGCAACTCCACAGCCAAGCCGACCCCGGGATAAAATAGTCCGAATATAAACACTTATTATAGGCGTACCGTAGTGATTCAGGATAAGTCAAAAACACGGTTTGGAAAATGGATTCATGATGTACTCGTTCATTTTGAACATACGGACTGCAGCAGCTGCTGATACAACGGCGTTCTGTTGCGCATGAGTGAATTTAACAGTACGTGACCATGCACCCGCACAAATGCGACCACATAAAATTTTAACTCGCACATTCTCAAAAAATGGTCGCATATGGACCATTTTGGTTGCAGTTTGGAACCCTGCTGTCAGTTCAAATCTAGACTAAAAACACATCTATTTGGCCTAGCATACACATAACACATTATAGACTTATATATACTGTATATATATATGCTGCATAGTTTAGATCAGCCGGGACCGGGAACACGTCCCATAAATCCTGATGTACTTGGTACATCATAAGGAGGATGGCGTCTACGCTAATATTAGTCTCTGTTTATCCCGAGGTTTACTGCAGTCCGCCGGATCCAGGCCGTATCCAGATCTGATGAAGGACCAGCGCCTGGACACGACGACAATGCAGCCCTGAAGAGTCAACTAGTCTCTCCCCTGTGAAGGCCTCCCTCCCTCTGTACAGATAAAACGTTGTCGGGATAATTCTGGTTAGCGTGGCTACGCAGACGCGACAAAAATGTATGTATTATAAATGTTTACGGCCAGACAAGTAGTTTGTTGAGGGTTGATTTGTGAAGGAGGACTACACGCCTGCGCACATATACTGTATATTCAAACGCGCATACCTATCGACTGAACGCGTGATGCGCATGTGCACGCCATCTGCGTTTTTGCGGGTTTGCGTTTTTGAGGTGTGCGCAGAGATAACGGATAATCGTTTGCCCCATCGAACCTATTTCGGGGAGTGCGTTCTCGAGACACCAGGCACTGTTTTGTGCGGATGGGCAGCCGGAGCGCGTTAAGAGTTTTTCTGTTAGAACGGTGTCATGTTAGCGGCCCCTAAGTTAATAACTAATGATCTTCGCAACGGAAGTGAATCACTCAAGACTATCTTTAGCTGGACAATAACTTTATCCTAGAGCTGCTAAACAAAAGCCTAAACAATCTGTTACGGTAATTTCTAATATCACTGTAAAGCTGCTTTGAAACAATCCATACTGTTAAAAGTGCTTTAAAAAAATGAAGGTGAAAAAAAAAAAAAGTTCACAGGGGACATTTATTCTTCAATTATATAATGTTCATAATAATAATAACAACAACACAAACTCCTTTAAAAAAGGAGAAATGAAATGGAAAGAAAAAAACCCTATAAAAATTAAGTTCAACACTAGCAGTAGTTGATCAACTCGGTCTTTGAAATCCGTGCAGAAAACACGTCACACTAATCCACGTTTGCAGGTATGAAGGCAGCTAGACAGTATCACGGGTCATTGTCAGACACCAAGATAGGCGGATAAGCAGCTTTGACTTGTCTTCAGAACAGCTCAAAAACAGTCGGTCTAGAAGTGCAACACTTCAGTCGAATTTCGCGACGCACCAGACATCAAAGGAAGCATCAGATTGACAAGCGGCCGTCTTTCCACAATAATCCATCACTCACTACTGGCAAACTTCGCATGCAAACAAACAGATGACGCGTCTTTTCCAGGTACGACACACTTCCCTATATCTAACTTCCTTCCGTCGTTAATTGAAACACTCCACCCATTCACGCAAAGGGAAAGTGAAAGTAAAGTAAAACAATGTTGTGGCAGATTTTCTTCACTGCCACAATAGGGGTTCAATTGACAAATGTTTAGGAACCTCTGATTTAGAGGGACATCAGAGGCATTTAATCACCCATTACCATGTTGCAATAAATCTGAATTCAACAGATTTTCCCCAAGCAATAGTGATGAAAATGAAAAAAAGGTCTACAGATTGGCCTGCTCATAACCCATAAATCACCAACAGCTCATCCATTATTCAGCTACCTGTGCAAGAGAATTAAAGAAACCTCATACATCATAACTATGCAGGACTTGCTTGTGAAAGCAAATATATGTATATAAAAAATACCTGTGTAGTAAGAAAAACATAGTTATATAGTATATTTCTCAGCTGGATGAACTACCATTGCCTGTGGTACTACAGAGACACAAATGGACCACACGATATGAATGACCACATATATCTCATGCTTGAGTGAGTGAGTGAGTGAGTGTTTCTAGAGCAGAAACGGAAGAACAGAAGCGTATGGCAGTTTGTTTAGCTGGGCAGTAAGGAGAATGCCGTTCTGACCCCTTGGGAAGGAACCACGTCAGAACACTTGTCCCGACTAGCACTGTAACTCACAAATACTTATACAAACACAGACACAGAAACCACTCTCAGGATACAGATTTGCAACTATAAATATATGCACTTTACCCTCAAAAAAGCTAAAAAGTTTTCTTCTATTGCTCTAGTCTTTACTTTAAAGGAACACTCCGACTTTTTGGGACTTAAGCCTATTCACCTTATCCCCCAGAGTTAGATAAGTTCATACATACCTTTTTCATCTCCGTGCGTGCTATAAGTCTGTTTGACGCACCCACCGCTAGCCTAGCTTAGCACAAAGACTGGATGTAAATGGTTGCAGCTAGCATACTAATCCAAATAAGTGACAAAATAACGCAAACATTTTCCTATTTACATGTTGTGATTTGTATAGTCACAGAGTGTACAAAAAACTACGTCACATGAGACACAGACATATTTTAACAGTATAAATCCTGGGAAATATATTCTCTGAAGGCGAAGCACTGCTACTTGGGCGGAGTGATAACCGCAGCACCTGAGACGTACCGTACCCAAACTCTGAACGAACTCTCTGCTCCTCACCACGGCGCGTCTCAGGTGCTGCGGTTATTACTCCGCCCAAGTAGCAGTGCTTCGCCTTCAGAGAATATAGTTCCCAGTATTTATACTGTTAAAATATGTCTGTGTCTCATGTGACGTAGTTTTTTGTACACTCTGTGACTATACAAATCACAACATGTAAATAGGAAAATGTTTGCGTTATTTTGTCACTTATTTGGATTAGTATGCTAGCTGCAACCATTTACATCCAGTCTTTGTGCTAAGCTAGGCTAGCGGTGGGTGCGTCAAACAGACTTATAGCACGCACGGAGATGAAAAAGGTATGTATGGACTTATCTAACTCTGGGGGATAAGGTGAATAGGCTAAAGTCCCAAAAAGTCGGAGTGTTCCTTTAAAAGCCTTGCTCGACTCCAAATAACCAATGAACATGTCCATAATTAAAATAAATTTTCAAAGTTTTGATTTTATTTACGCTGTCAGTGTGAAAGCAGCTGCTGTTGCAGTTGTGCTGCTGCTTTGCTCACATACTGCATATGTCTATATGAAATGGGTCTTACTATGTGTTTTTTCATGTTTTGTGTTCTAGTTGCTTGATCTCACTTTCTTTTACCAACTTGTGCTTCTCTGTGAGGCAGTGATTCGTTGTTTTCTGCATGTATTTACTCAGCGTGAGTCTAGCATCTGTTCTGTCTAATTAGCCACCAGGAGACGGATGAAGATAGAGAGACAGAGAGTGGAGGAGAGATAAAGAGAGAGATAAAGAGAGAGAGAGATGAGAGTGGAAGAAAGTAGGAAGAGAACACAACAGGGTGGAAAGAAAAATGGTGTAAGGGACAGAGAAAGTGGCTGAGGAAATAAAAACAAAAAAGTACAAGAAGTGTGACAGACAATCATAGGGGTCCGAAAAAACATACACTGAATTATTAAAGAGATAATTCACTCAAAAATGTACATTTCTGTCATTATTTGCTCACCCCATGTCATTCCAAACCTGCGTGATTGTATTTCTCTAATGAAACACAAAAGGTGAATTGTACTGGTTATTCTCTTCCATGCTATTAGTCTCCATGGGGACTGAGGCTTTCAAGCTTCAAAGACACCATAAAAGTATCATAAAAGTAGTCCATACTTGTGGATAAATGAAAAAGTGCATAATAATCCAAGTCATCTGAAGCCGTAAAATAGCTTTTTGTGGTGAACGGATTGAAATATACTGTATCTTGTTATTCACTGATAATCTTACCGCTCAGTGGGCTGTTAGCTGCTGTGACCGGATCATTGAGTCAGAGAGTCAACTGGATGAGGTCTGATTTGTGAATTAATCATTCAAAACAGTTCTGCGAACGTAATCAACGGACTCACTGTAATGACCTACTTTTACTATTGGCTGCTTTTTTGGAGCTTTTTTCATTCATTGTTAATCTTCTATGGAACAGAGCGAGCAGCAAAAGTCTTAATTTACTAATTTTGTGTTCCACAGTCATAGATTTGCAACAAAATGAGGGTGAGTGAATAATTGTTTTTAAAAACTATTCCTGTAAGGTCCACAAAGGTTTCTCTTAAATCATGTTAATTGTATAAAACATGGGCAGATTTAGAATGTTTGGGGGCCCTTAAGCAAGTCCAGGTATGGGCTACACTCAACAGCACATTGTCATTTTCCAGAACCGGGAGAGAGGTGAAACTTATCCCTGTGTCTGGCGGGACAGGGGCGGCTTCAGTGCGGACTGTGTTGGCTAATAGCTGTGGAGTTTGTGTGAAAAAAGAAGAAGAAGCTCTGAGAAGTTTGGCCAAATTCCTTTTTGTCTCTTAATTTTTCCTCCTTTTTCTGCTTTGCTGGGGTAGCTGCGTTTCATTATTAATTTATCGAGTTGATGGCACCTAGGGAGTGAACCTGGGATGCTGGGATTCACTGCTGAACCCTCTGGAGGTGTCGTGGGCCTATCAACGAAACACCAAAGAAGGAGGCCGCCCACTTGATAACCCAAAGGGTGCCATCACTCATTTGACCATCCCATGGAGTCTCATCGGTGCCTCAAGTACACATTTATTGAGGGATATCAACATCTAGTCCTATACAACAGACCTATTCCTGACAACTTTAACCAACTTCACTCTGCTGCTAGCATTTTTCACATGCCTGCTCTAGATCTACTGACTCTGCAGTTACTTTCTCTAACTCTGGGCAGTGTCAAGCTACTCGCGCATGTGCAGTACTAATGGAATGATGGGAGCCCCGCATTCGCACAGATGTAATAATGTTAAAACATTAATAGTGATATCCTAAGTCTGACCATAAAAAATATGATTAAAAAAAATTAATATAAGTTGGATATGAAATATATAGGCTTCTGTGTATTTGTTGGGGCCTTGGGCCCCAAGCACCTGCTAAACTTGCTTATCGTTAAGTCTGCCCTTAGTGACACCCTGAGAAGCTTCCGGAAGTTTTACAGCACACTGCTCTCACGACTTTGCTAAGGGAGAAGGTTGTGCAGAAATATATATAGTATGAATTTTTATCAATTTGTATTGTCATACAAACAGTCATTATATCATATTATATTATCGTGCTGTCGAATCCTTGATTCTGGAAAAGAGAATGAAAATATGAAAATAAGAGAGGAAAAAACAGAGCACTTCAGGAGAGATGTAAGGACTGTCATTCTGTTCATCTGTGATAGGACCAGCCAGTGGTGAAGAAAATAATCTAATCCATGCAATATCACAGCTCAGTGGACTGCACAGTGACTTTAAAACTAATAACAGTCCACAAACAATTACAGCACAGGCAGACACAGGCATTCAGTTGCAGAAGAAAAATACTTGCATTCATTTTCTGATTTAGAATGCAGAGGTCACACACACACAGTTTCCTTCCCGACTGCTAGTGTTACATTGCGTCTACACTGTAAGTGAGCAGTGAAGCTTGACACAACAAAACTATAACAATGCAATGCTCAGTGTAAACAGCTTTGTCCATTACAATGGGAGCAATTTTGTTAACAGAATATTCACATGCATTCTCATAAATCAATGGCATACATAAAAAGCTTTAATGTGGCAGTAAATTATACTGTATAGCCAGACCCAGACAGAAACCGTGTGTGCATAACTTCTAAAGGTCCTTGCACAATTCTCGTCTGAAATTTTGGCACGTTAAAAAATAAATACCACCTCACGTTGTGTCAATCACGTTTACACACTGCCTCCAAAATGTGTCCGTCATAAAAAAAATTGGATCGGGTTCGATTTTCTACATTGTTCGCATCCGTAGCAAGCATTTTGAGTCAGAGCCACCGAATGACGAGTATGAAAAAACGCATACGAAAATTTCGGACTCGGTGTGCAAGGACCTTAAATAATAGGGGTGGGAATCTTTTACCATCTCACGATTCAATTCGATTCCGATTCTTGAGGCCACGATTCGATTCAAAATCGATTTTCGATTCAAAAAGATTTTCGATTTAAAACAATTCGATTTTATCCATAATGATTTCTAATCGGGTTTCTGATCATGATCTACTCTCATCTGCTTTGCTATACAGAATGACAAACGGAGACCAATGTTTCCTCTAGGATTTTTCCCAGCTGTGGTGGCAGGCCCATTTCGCCAGGGGGAGGGGGCGTGGCCCATGAGTGATTGCCATTGGCCACGCCCCCTCACCCTAGGTGTTTAAACCTCTCCTAAGTATTATAACATTGTAACATGAAAGGCTCGAATAAGACCGGCAAAGCGATTATGCGCATCCCGTGCGCAGAATGATGCACTTGAAGCAACGCGAAGTCACAGCGCGCAGCGCTCCGGAATGAAAAGTTCAAAGCACAAAGCGAAGAGATTATATTTGTCTATCTATACTTAATGTATATTTGCAACAGTTTATTGAGCATTTTCTTTTAACAGTTTTAAATTTCAGTTACAGTGCGGATGAAGAACAATTCATAGCGCTCTCCAGTGCTGTAATCTAACAGACACCCGGGAGAAAGGATTATGATTTAGAAGACGCTATAACGCGACGCGCTGTGTGAATGCTGAATGGAGAATGACTGAGGAGAGATGAGTTTTCATTAACTTTAACTAACGACTTAAATATTCATTTTTACCTCACATTATGCTATTGAATGACTTTAGAAGTCTTGGAATATAGTGCGAACACTTTATGGTGCTTTACAATGTTTTTTATGCCTTTAGCTTAACAATAACACAATAGTATGCACATTAATATCGGACCTCACTGAGAAGCTGCAGCCGTGGCGGGATTATTTTAGGTGTGGCGGCCCGCCACGGCAGAATGAATGTAGAAGCATCATATTTAGAAGCATCAGAAGCTCTATAAAAGCATCCATATTTGCTTCCTCTGATTTGCCGCTCACGTTCAAAAACCGGCTGCGTGCATGACGTCCGGACGTCCCGTATAGGCTATAGTTACAAAAATGGAGGCAAACAGCCAGCTGATTTTATTTATTTATAAAATCGATTCTTGGACATTTCAGATCGATTCTGAATCGTTGCAAATGAGAATCTAGATTCTTCTGTGAATCGATTTTTTGGCACACCCCTATTAAATAAGTTCAGAAAGCTGCACAGATTTACGCAAGTTATTCACACAAAGTTCTAGACATCCTCTTGTCCACTGTGTAAATGTTTATAAATTAAATATTTATCTGCTTATTATTTTCTGCTGCCAATAACCACACAGCACTCTCTGCTCACATTTTTTTGTGTATAGCTCATACATCATAGGCACTATCCACATGTATAAAGCATAAAATTCACCTTTGGCTTATAGCTGAAAAATAACAATTTTGAACTGTTTTGTCCATCGCCGCAGAAATAAACAGGGAGTGGATCTCACTCAAGGGAAATAAGAAAAATATAGACTAACACTTTCATTCAGTGCCGTCCAATTACTCCATCCACACCGATACAGGCAGCATCTGAACTGAAGTGCAGTTAAAAGAGAGGGAGAAACATTCACTCTGCAACTAAAATAACACTCCACATGTTAATTATAGACCTGCTGAGTGTGGGGGGCTTGTGTGTGTCTGGATTGACCTCTTATTGGATATGTCAAATGGGCAAGGTCATTAAATTAGGATGTGTGTGTGTGTGTTTATGTCAGCATTTTCTCTGTCTGTCTTAGACTCTCTCTGTCTCTGTGTTGAATGTTTTATAAGTGTGTTAAGGCAAAGCCATCAATGCTAAAACTAACTTCTGGCCCTCAACCTTGGTGTGTGAGTGTTCTGTATCTGCTTTTGTGTTTGTGAACCCTATAACTCCATTATCTAAAAAGAAATTCAAAGGCCCCATGACTTTAAAAGTTGTTTGTGAATTAATGGATAAGGATTGAGGATAAGGATTTAAAATATATATTTTTTTCAAAATCTTTAAGATATTTTAGAGCCTGCTATAACTAGAAAAAATTATATTCATTATAAAAATGCCCATGGAGTTATAAAATTGTATTAATTTGCATGACTTTTCCAGGTCAATAAATCACATTTTTTAAATTAAGCTGCCTTATACCCATGTTTTTCAAACAGTGGGATCTCTGATTCTTCAAAGAAACAAACAGTTATTGAGGAAGTTAATTAAAATAAGAAATATTATTAATATTTTTAGTTGCTTTGGCTTATTTTAATGCTTATCTTGTCTTGTGTTTAAACCAATTTAAGCCATCTTGAGGCCTCCTTGGATGTTCTCTTTCATCATCTCGTTTCGAGATCCACCTATGGGAAGGGCATCCGTACCTGACCTCTGCAGAAGCATCCAATTGCACCAAGTCTGGCTAACAGACAGAAGCGCGCAGCCAATGCCAGGTGAGGCCACACCCCCTTACCTACGGGCATATCACAGCTGGGCGCGCTGCTATTCCTCAGTTGACATTCGCTTCTCGCGATCTCTGCATTGACACAGTTCGGTTGGATTAACGTTACGCTGCTCACTTTCGAGTCTTCAGGAGGACATATCGCCAGATCAGCCTCCGCCAGACCTGAGTGACAGTCGTTTCTTCAGCCTATCCGCTGTGTTTTTTGCATCCGGAGCCGCCCGAGCTCTCGCTGTCCTTCACCTGCTCCTCCTTTACATGGCTGCCCGCCACGGATTTTTCCGAGTTCTTCACCGCTGGCCCACCCATGGCTATGTGACCGTCTAAACAGCCGCTTCCCCCGGGGAACAGCCTATCACGACGAGCCTGCCCGGCCGCGTGTGGTGCTCTCATCGCCGCTATAAGGACCCTCTCGTTCTGCGCGGTCTGCTTGGGCTTAACACGCTCAAGCTTTGGAGAACCCGGGGAATTGCGGTCATTGTAATTGCTGCCCATGTAGCTTTTACTAAGCCGGCTTTTAGTTGCACGACACAGCGCGCCGTGCTCGGCCTTTCTGACTCGGAGGAGAGACACGGTGATGATGACGCGCTACCGGGGGACTCCCGGAGCGCCACCTCTCTAAAATATTTGAGCTGACATCAGCCCAATCCGCATTCCCTGAAGAGGACATCTTCGCGGGAAAACCTCACTCTCGTTGACGAACCGGTCGGTTCCGGCAACGGGGATGACGCGGTCCTTTTAGCGTTCCCTAGGCTAGCGTTCACGCGGCTTTGCCTCCGTCCATCCTCCTGGAAGTGTGTGAGCGAGCGGCCGTTCGTCTCAACATTGTGTGGCCAGCTCCACAGAGCGCCACTGACCAGGATAGGAATATGTACGACGGGTAAACGCTGGGACCACCGCCCAGTCTGAACGGCTGGAGCGTCCCGCTAGACTGTTAACACGGTCTCACGGGCCTTGATTTGTTACGATTACGTGTTGAGGTTTTCAATTAATGCCTTCCTAGGAAGGCGGTCCCGAACGCAAGCGGCCTGCCTGTTGTTCGACCATTGGGAGTAACGTTAACTAACATTAACTAACGTTAACTCCCACCTACGGTCGGTTAATCCCCTCTCGTGGCTGCCCAGCCCGTATGTTAGTGGACGTTGTGTGTGTGTGTCCCCCTCCCCCCCACAACAACAAGTTACGGGGGAGGGGGCTGTCGTGAGGAAAAGTACATAGCAGTGTTACCACACCGCATGCACTTGGTTCCCCTCACCCAGTTATTAAAGGCTTCGGCCCCAGTGTTTCCCAACACAAAACACACACATTACTAAACAACACATTTAATAAACGAATCAAATGAATTCGTGCAGATTTATATATCTGCCAGCGGCAACATAGAGAGCAAATCTCTCTGATCCCATGCATGTCGCCCTGAGTCCGTCCACAAGAGGTCGCCATTGCCTCATAAATCAACCAACTGGGCTCACACAGCTCAGTTGCGGCTGTCCAGCCGATGTGTTTTTAGTGGACGTTGTGTGTGACGTTGTGTTCCCCAACACAAAACACACACATAACTAAATAACACTTAAAGAAAAAAGAAAAAAAAAACGCATTAAATAAATCCGTTACAGAGAGAGTATCTCTCTCCGCGGATATTATTTTTCTGCCTGCACTTGAGACTGCCCAGTTCATGTGTTCAGGAGATATGTGTTTTTCCCACTTTTGGGGGCACCTTGTGAGGGAAAGTTCAGCACAGTGGACACCACACTATGTTTCCCTCACTCTGTCAATAAAGGCTTCGGCCCCAGTGTTTGCCCAACACAAAACACACAAGCTACGAATCAAATGAATTCGTTTTGGAGAGAAGACCTCTCTCCGCAAAGAAAACTTCTCACTGCAGAGAGAGGAAATCCCTCCAAACCCCTGCATGTCGCCTCTAGTGTTCCCACTAGATGGCGCCTTTGCATCACAAATGAACCAGCTGGGCCCATACAGCTCCGCTCCGGCCCGAGCGGGGGCGCTCGCGAGTCACAAAGCGGCTTGGCAAGCCGTTTCAGCGCCCGAGTGGGTTTTTGCGTACTGTAACCCAGGGTTACAAGCTGCAGTTTGCAATAAAACCTCCGCATTTCAACGGCGTTCTCTCTTCTCACACAGAAGAAAACGCCTCACACATTCTGAAAGAGGAAATTTCCTCCCTCCTAACAAGGGAGCGATTCAGATGGTGCCACCCAATCTGATAAACCATGGTTTTTATTCCTGGTATTTTCATGTTTCAAAAGGCGACCGGCCGGGTGCTCGCGCACATCACATCCCTCGGGTTCAAGGTGAATGCGAGCGAAAACAATCTGACTCCCAGTCAGAATGTCATTTTCCTGGGCTTGGAATTGAACTCAGTCTCCATGCGAGCGCGTCTCTCTCAAGAGCGCGTTCGCTCGCTGATGGACTGTCTGTCTCAGTTCAGTGAAGGGGCGAGAGTACAATATCGCACATGCCTCAGGCTGCAGGATCTCATGGCTTCATCTATCCAAGTTGTGCCATTGGTCTCCTGAGAATGAGAACGTTCACGAAATGGGTTTTGTACACTACATTTCAGCCCAATTTGCGATCTCTGCCGCTCGGTAACGATGACGCGCGCCTGTTCGGCGGCCTTGCGCCATTGGGAGAGCGAGAACTTTTATGCACGGGGAACCCCCCCTCGGGACGGTACGATGCGAAAAGTTTTGACGACAGATGCGTCCTTAACAGGCTGGGGAACCACCTAGGAAGGCAGAACGGTGAACGGTCTGTGGCTGAGCAGACTACGTTCAGCGCACATTAACTATTTAGAGCTTTTACTATTTGGAAAGCTCTGAATCATTTTCTGCCTTGCCTGCAGGGACATCCTGTTCTAGTACGGTGCGATAATACCACGGTAGTGGCTTATATCAACCGTCAGGGTGGCATGCGCTCGTCGAAACTCCACGCTCTAGCTTACAGGCTTTTGGTGTGGAGCAGACAGGTTTTTCTGTCATTACGCGTGACTCATGTCCCGGGCATTCGGAACAGAGGCGCGGATCTGCTATCGAGGGGAAACCCAATCCACGGGGATTGGCGTCTTCACCCGCAGATAGAGGAGAGGTTATGGATGAGATTGGACAGGCAGCCGTAGATCTTTTCGCCTCGCGCGAAAATCACCATTGTCCTATGTTCTTCTCGCTAAAGGACATGGACGCGCCCCTCGGGGCAGACGCACTGGCCCACCCATGGCCCAAAGTGCTGTTGTATGCTTTTCCTCCCCTGTGCCTGATAATTTTCACACTGGCCAGGGTGAGAGAGCACGGCCTGTCTCTCATTCTGATAGCACCCAGGTGGCCCAAAGCCCCATGGCTGGCAGAGATAATCCCTCTGTTATACGCCGAGCCATGGCGCCTCCCCCCTCGCACGGACATACGGTCCCAAGCCAACGGGGAGATTTACCACCCCCACCCGGACAGGGTGGCTCTCTGGGCCTGGCCCGTGAGAGGACGAACCAAAATGCACTGGGGCTCCCGCCGCGTGTAATCGCCACTACTCAGAAGGCTAGGGCCGTTTCCACGCGATCCCTATATGGCTGTAAGTGGCAAGTGTTCGAAGGGTGGTATGATGGGCGTGGTTTCACATCTTATCAATGCTCGGTGCCTGTTATTTTGTGTTTCCTGCAAGACCTCATGGAAAGAGGCAGGTCCTTTTCCACTATTAAGGGCTACCTGGCTGCGATTTCAGCCTGTCATGTGGGTTTTGGGGCTCCACCGTCAGGCAGCACCCTCTAACCCGCAGATTTATGGAGGGTGCACGCCGCTCTTTGCTGGTCATCAGGAGATCTGTTGAATCTGTCCCAGAGTGGGACCTCTCCATGGTGCTGGAAGCGCGGTCTCTGTATCCTTTTGAGCCTCTGGGGAGTATTTCCCTTAAGCTGCTGTCCCTCAAGACAGCTTTGCTCTCGGCCTTGGCATCTGCTAAACGGGTCAGTGAGCTACATGCACTCTCGGTTCACCCCTCGTGCGCCAAATTCTCCCTAAGTGGAGATAAGGTTTTCCTTAAGCCTAACCCGGCCTTAAACCCGGCCAGTGCTTTCCGCAAGAGCGCCCAGCTCTTTGTTTCAAGGGCTCCCCTGCACAAAGGGAGTCCCATTTCAAAGCAATGCCTCTCACATTGGCTTGTGGACGCTTTACTATGGCTTAGGAAGCAAAGGGAGTGCAGCCCCAAGGGGCATCAGAGCTCATTCCACAAGGGGCTTAGCCGCCTCTTGGGCTTTGTTCAGGGGAGTGCCACTGCAGGACATCTGCTCCGCGGCCAGCGGGGCCTCTCCTCATACCTTTGAGCGTTACTACCGGTTGGATGTCACCAGAACTTCGGTGGCACACTCGGTCCTAGGGGTAGGGTCCTCTTAGCCCTTTCCCACAGCCCCGTTTGGTTAACCAACGAGGAGTGAATGGGCCGGCTGGCCATGTTCATTCCTGTCACCAAGCATTCGCATTCCTTCTTGGGTTTAGCTATGTGCATTGATGGTGCGGGGGCCATTATCATGTATGTGTCTCATGCATGTTTCATGCCCTGCTTGTCCACAGCAGTTAGCGTGGCGGAAAACTTGCAGGGTCATGTTTGTGGGACGTGTCAGGCACCGCCTCTCTGAGGTGACCGTCCTTCTCTGGCCTTCAGAACCTCACTGTGAGTGTATTGGGCAATCGGGGAGCTGTCCATGTCTCTCCCATAGGTGGATCTCGAAACGAGATGATGAAAGAGAACAATAGGTTACTGTCGTAACCCCGGTTCTCTGAAACATCGAGTGGAGAGATCCACCAGCTTTGCCCCGCTTGCCGCACGAGAAGCGAATATACTTACTGAGGAATAGCAGCGCGCCCAGCTGTGATATGCCCATAGGTAAGGGGGTGTGGCCTCACCTGGCATTGGCTGCGCGCTTCTGTCTGTTAGCAAGACTTGGTGCAATTGGATGCTTCTGCAGAGGTCAGGTACGGATGCCCTTCCCATAGGTGGATCTCTCCACTCGATGTTTCAGAGAACCGGGGTTACGACAGTAACCTATTGTTTCCTGAAGCCCCCTGGTTGAGAACAACTCTAATATCTATCCAGAATCTGAAGCTCATTTTAAGGACACAACGCCTTTCAAGCAAGGCAAATTCACTTCCCTTGCAGTATGTAAATTGCAGGCCTCACCTTTACTTTTTCCTGCAGCTTTCCCAGGCTGACAGTGCTTTCTAAGATGCGTGTGAGGACACCCTCCTTGTCTTTTTCTAGAGATGAAGCCTGAGGATGAAGAGAGGGAACAGGAAGAGTTACACAGCTACAGGGAGGTAGACAGAGGAAGAGGAGGGACATTGAAGATAGACATCATTGAAGAGAAGTTTCAGGGGCAAGAGCCGGGAAAAAGAAAGAGAGAGAGAGAGAGAGAGAGAGAGAGAGAGAGAGAGAGAGAGAGAGAGAGAGAGAGAGAGAGAGAGAGAGAGAGAGAGAGAGAGAGAGGTGCCAGTTACTTTTTATAAAAGTGTGAAAATAGCAAAGAAAAGCAGCAGAGCAAATCTTTAAAAGTTTGACTAGACTTATGGGTAATATAACATTATGTTGAGAACAAACATTTCCCCGAGCAGCAGTGAGGCTCACTGTCAGTAAAAAGAGTAGTATAAAACTTTCATTATCCCTTAGCTTGAGGCTCTGCCTTAAACACAAAAACTGCTGTGGAAAGATTTGACGGAGGGTTTGAATGTAAACTTCCAAGGCAGATGGATTCAGGAAATACGGTGTGTCCTTGGCTAAAACATGCTTTGTATGTTAACAAACTACGAGAAGTAGTGCATTTGTGACGTGAGATAGTGTGAACTGGTGGAATTGGGTCACACTTAATTCATATTAGCATGCTTTTCCATCTGATCTCCTGTCTGTCACTACATCCTGTAATGTATAGTCATTAAAGTCATCATGAAATCAGAATTGACCTTATTTACTTTGTTAGCGCACATTACTAGTCTTGAGGTAAACAATTAGTCTATGCAAGTTAATACACAGAAAAAAAAATCTTTAGCTTCTGAAAATTAGAAAATTAGCTTCCGCTATGGCGGTTGGAATGGCGTTTCTTCTCTGATGACGTCAGTTTGACGGCTTGGGTAACCAACCAGCCACTCCCCTCCAACTGACAGTCTGCTATGAGCAAGGGATGGAGAGGAGGTGCGCTAAAGTAAAACCCTGCCCTCTATTTAATATTCTGTTTCACTTGGAAATACCTCACAACATGGAAGTAAAGTCGGTTAAAACCTCCGGTTCACTGGCACTTTAAGTCCCTATTTATTGGAAGAGGAGCAATAATAACCTCCTTCTAGGGTTATCGGCCGATAAATGGTAATTTTTAATGTTGTCGTTATCGATCCGATAAGAAAATTAGGCCTATATATCAAAGCCGATAGATAATTTCAGTTGAGACTAGATACGTGCTGTTCGCCATGATGGTTTTGAATGATTGGAATCACTTCGAAAAGGAAGATACAGTTAAGTGCAGCATGTGCAACACAGTCACATAAGCTTCATAACTAGGGATGTCCCGATACCACTTTTTCACTTCCGATACCGATACCGATGCCGCAGCTTTGGCTTTTGCCGATACCGATATTAATCCGATATTTTTATTTTATTCTTAAACTAATAAAAAATATAGCAATTTTCTCAATTAGCCACCTAAAATATACCTCCTATATAGTCCACAACAACAGTTGATTATGAAAGATTGCCACCCTTTATTCAAACACTACAAAAAAATAAAGAAATATATAAATGAAAGAAAATACAGGTACTTCAGTACTTAAAGCTAGCTAGCTACCAACAGGTTTAAA
This sequence comes from Rhinichthys klamathensis goyatoka, assembly GCF_029890125.1. Lineage (NCBI taxonomy): Eukaryota > Metazoa > Chordata > Actinopteri > Cypriniformes > Leuciscidae > Rhinichthys > Rhinichthys klamathensis. The sequence goes on from NW_026606885.1 coordinate 447,457, forward strand.
GTTAAAACAATTTAAACAGCAGCATTCTACATTGTAAATACCAGTACAGTTTTTGTTTTTTAAATCAATTAGAATTTCTATAACTGTGTGTTAAACTGATTATCACTCTTGTGTGTGTTAAACACAATCTACTTAATACAGACAGCTTCATTATAAAGATAAACAACAAATCCCCAAAATATATGATCATAATCTATGACAAAAATGCTATTATAAACTAGATTAGTGGATAATACACATTGCTCTTTTTATTGTTGTAAAATACATTCATGAAAAACAAGATAACAAAAATGAAAAAGATAATTATTTTAGATATAGCTAAATCTGCTATAAAATTGAGACATGTTTTAAGTGTATTGCACAGCTATTTAATGAGGCAGCAACATTAATAATTATTAATGTTAATAAGCTTTAATTGCGTCAATGCATTATGATATGAAAGGCTCCAATACAGTGCGGCACAAAGCGCTTATGCGCATCCCGAGCGGAGAATGATGCGCTTGAAGCCACGTGGAGTTCCAGCACGCAGCGCGTCGAGTCCGCTTTGAAAAGTTCAAAGCACAACGGAGATACATATTGATGGACAGTGTATTATACAGTATCTATCTATGCAATCGTTTATTGAGCCTTTTCTTTTAACAGTTTTAAATTTCAGTTACTGTGCGCGTGAAGAACAATTATAGTGCTCTGACTCTAGTGTTGTGATCAAACTGACAGCGTCCGACACCCGGTAGAGAGTAACACGATTGAGTTACAGCAATAAAGTCCAGCAAGATTAAGTTGTTTTATGCGAAAACATAGACCTTTATCTTACAGATCAAGTATAATAGTATTAACATTGAATCATCTTGAAGATAGTTTCATCATTGACTGCAACCGAACGCGACGCGCTGTTTGAATGCTGAATGGAGAATGACTGACAGCCGCGAGAGGGAAAAATTTACGTGATCTTGAATTTAATTACTTAAATATTAATTTATATCTCACATAATAGCTTCAGAACACTTATAATAGAGTGCACGAAAACGTTATGGTACTTTAGAATGTTTTTGTGCATTTTGTGGGGCTTAACAATAACACATAATACCACAATATCGGATTTGGATCGGCCTCGTCTGATCGATGTCAGATCGATACCCGATCCCGCAAAAATGGCAGTATCGGAGCGATACCGATCCTGAGTATCGGATCGGGACATCCCTATTCATAACATTATAATAAGAACACGACTGTAAAGGAATGTTGTGAATTCTTGTTTGCCAGTGTTTCCACACGACGAGCGCGTTGTGGCGGAAAGCGAGTCAAGCCTTCATGACAAGCACAGTCAAGTTCGCTTGAGCATTCGCAGCATTTTGTGCCATTGTAAGTTGTAATATGTTTATTTTGTGTGTATATATATATATATGATTAATCTAATATAGGATGCATTTGGTTGAGTTAATGAACGATGCAGTGAAGTGCTTAATTGTACCGGTGATCATCTTTATCTTTAGCGTGTGCAGCGCAGCTCAAACAGCAATGCATATTTATAACTATAATTGGGATTGTCATATATAGGCTACATGCCATTATAATGAGAACACTATTGTAATAAAACGTTGTGAATTCTCTGGGTTTAGTTGCCGTGTTTCAGCGCGTCTATGTGGGAATAGCGCGAGAACAGCAGGGTTACACATTCTGACCAGCACAGTCAAGTTCGATTGTGCATTCACGTCATTCTGTCTGTGCAGATATAATAGTCCAGTCATTTTATGATAAAAGGTTGAACAAATTGCAACAGAAGCAAACTCAACTGATTTTGTATCCTTAATATGTCCTGAGTACGGGAAAAAAAACCTCCGAAGAATCCCATTAGGGGAAAGTTTCGAAAAAGACCCAAATATAGACTATTCATACGCCTATTCATTCTTTTTCTCACGTGAATAGGGTAAAATCTTTAACCTTTAGATATCATCATGAAAATTACTGAGTTGATTACTTACATCAAGAAAAACAAAAAATGTATTACAAGTTTTTTTTAATTGTTTGTTAACATGGACAAACGGTGCATAATCTAATTACGTATGTGCTAATTTGCATAAATACCTCAACAGATCTAAACATTGGGTATATAGCAGGTGAAAATGTCTTGTAGAATCTTGTTGACATATAACAGTAAAAATAAAAAATGTTAAAAGAAAAATTTGGTAACACTTTATAATAACTGCATGCTATTAATCATTTGTTAAGCATGAGTAAACAGTTAATTCATCATTTATAAAGCACTAATAGACATTAATAAGCAGTTTATAAATACAGCTATAAACACTTTTTTTCTTGATTTATAAGCATATCTATAATGCGTTTAATAATTGTATTTTCATACTTTGTTAATGATCAATTAATAATTTCTAAATGAAGTATAGCATTATTTATAAACCAGTTATTTAAGAGTTGTCAGTTATTCATAAGATCACTTAGAAAGTGTAAGTAAATGTAGTAAATACAGGTAGTTATAAAGCATTTAGTAGTGGTCAGTTAACTATTTTGTGAGCTAATCTAAAGTGAGGACTATTCATGCCTTGTAAAGCATTTATAAAGGAGATTTAAAGGCGCATCAATCTTCTAAACAGTAAAATGTAACAAACACAACACAGTGATACAGAACATAGAAATATTTAACAGCCTTTAAATCTCCTTTATAAATGCTTTACTAAGCATGAATAGTCCTCACTTTAGATGAGCTCACAAACATAGTTAACTGACCACTACTAAATGCTTTAGAACTACCCGAATTAACCCTGAATTACAGCATAAATACATGTTAATAAAGCATTTATTAACACACTAAGTAACCATCACTATATGTCTGAATAATAAGATGTATGAATGTACATTTAAATAGTTTATTAATCATTTACTTACACGTTCTAAGTAATCTTATGAACCACTGAAAACTCTTAAATAACTGGTTTATAAAAAATGCAATTAATCATTTACAAATAATAAATTGATCATTAATAAAGGATGAAAATACAATTATTAAATAAATTATAGATATGCTTGTAAATCAAGAAGAAAGCATTTATAGCTGTATTTATAAACTGCTTATTAATGTCTATTAGTGCTTTATGAATGATGAATTAACTGTTTACTAATGCTTAACTAATGATTATTAGCGTGTAGTTATTATAAAGTGTTACCAAAAATTTCAAAAACATTGATGCGTTATTATTAATAACTAGCACTTTTTTGTTCTCGTATTATTTTCATCAACAATATGGTTTGATTAAAGTAATTTCCTTATTGTCCGTGTTGTTCCACTTTATTTATCCATGGCACATGCATTTTGTTTCTTTATATGCAGCCCAATGTTATCCAATGACTTGTTTGCATTATTTAGGTATTTTATTTTAATTTAATTAAAATAACTAACACTGTGAACTAACATTAACTAACAGAGAGCAATAGCCTTTGTTAATGTTAGTTAATAAAATATTTGTGTTCATGTTAGTTCACAATGACTTATCTAATGTTAAACAGATACAACTTTGGATCTTAAAAATGTCTTATAAAATGTTGAGCTTAACATTAACTAAGAATAATAAATGCTGTTAGAAGTATTGTTCATTAATTGTTAGTTCATGTTTTACTAATGCTAACAAAATGAAACCTTATTATAAAGTGTTACCATTTTTTAATAAAAAAAAGTTGGCCATAGGAGTGTAAAAAGTGTTTGGGACATGGCTTTTAATGGTAAGCCTTTTGTTTATGTATACAGGCTATCAAAGTATATCTAAATTTGAATTTAGATTTATCTGCCAATATATTGGTGATCGGCTTTCAAATGTAAAGAATTATCGGTATCGGCCAAAATGTTCATATCGGTACATCCCTACCTCCTTCTGAATTACTAGAACAGTAATTAATCTAATATTATTTAATTTATTTAACAATAAAAATAAAACTTAGACGAACAGTCCCCCGTGGATGACAATTTCCAACTGGTACATTTATGAAAAGCACAACTGTAACCGTCTTATGAATTTTCTCTTCACAGCAATGTTGATGATTCTCAAAAAGCAACACTTTTCAGCCATATTTAACGACTATCATCCACAATCTTTCACTACAATTCCTAAGATGTCAAGACTGGTGAAGAAATTCTCTGTTTGATTGAGCTGCTGCTGGAGAGCACAGATCAGAACAAACAAGAACCAGAGATCAAAACATATGGTGATGTAAATAGATAGCAGCATGTGTGTGAGTTTTTGTAGAAGTACCATGTGCATGAGCTGGTCTCTTTCATGGCTGGTTTTCTCTGCCAGTGTGACGATATTGGCAAGGTACTGATGAGCGATGAGCTCTTTCTCTAAAGAGTCTTCAACCTGTTGCTTCAGGACACTTGTACGTCTCTGAGCCTTCCTAAGGAGGGGGAGAGAGTAAGAGGATAAGACATGAAAGACAATCTGAATTAAAAACCTTAAGTCAGCATTTATGCAAGTTTAAAATATAGAAAGCAGGTGGGTCTGAGACCAACTGAAAATCTGGCAATCAAAATCTAATTTTAAAAAGTTTGAGGACTTTGACACCTATAAAAGAAAAACATTAGGACATCAAATTAAGAAGAGATAAAGATTCTGCACTACTTCTAGGTCACTAATAAAATGTAAATAAATATTGAAAAAAGATATTTGTGACAAAGACATTGCAAACGCCTTGGTACAAAAGTTCTGGATTGTAGCTTGAGTGCTGCTTGAATAGCTTGATATAAGCTATAGTGATATAAGCTTGATTATTAAAGCTATAGTGCGACAACCAAATACTAACACATTCTGTAATTCATGATAATATTAAATATTCCATGTTCCACTAGCATAGCATGTTCTGCAGATTTTTTAATATTTTTTTATTAAGGATGCATTAAATACATCAAAAGAGATTTATAATGTTACCAAATATTTCTAATTCAAATAGATGCAGTTCTTTTTAACTTGCTATTCTTAAAAGAATCCTGAAAAAGAAAATCACAGTTTCCACAAAAATATTAAGCAGCATAGAGCCCGACCGATATATCCGCCGGCCGATATTAGACATTTTCCTAACTATCGGTATCGGCATTTATAATGGCCGATAAATTAATATTTTTAAAAATGCGGGTGCGGTGATTCATGTAAGGGTGGCGCTGCCAATAAAGCACAAAAAAGCTGTCACAAAGAACTGGCAAAAGTAAGGATTGTGAATACATCAAATATAGCAAGGAGACGTTTTAATTGTTTATTAATAAACAAGTGTTTTCAGTCAGTGTCCTGCAAAGTTGACAACGCTGACTCGCGATCTTCAGTGAACACGCCAGAGAGAAATGCACATTTCATACGGATTACAGCAGAGAGCAGTCAGTCTTTCGTTTTGAATTGTTCTGTTTAAAAGTAGACATTTCAATATAGATATATTTCTCAGGTCTATACGCTGAGTTTCGGTTCATTTATGAGACGAGTTGCAGTTCACGCGCCGGTGTCTCAGTGTCGAGATTATCTATTGTCTGCAATATTTACTTCTTAATTAAATCCAGGCAATTGGTTGATGAAACATTGATTAAAATTAATATAAAATTAATACAAAACGAAATTCACTTTAATGAAAGGCTTTGTGCTTTCTGTTTGAGGCCTCTGTGAAAGTTTTAAAGTATTTTAGTGCCGCTTTCAGAGCTTGTCACATCCGTTGTTTTTTCCTCATAAATGCAAACACAAAAAATAAAATGAATATTTTATGTTCTGTTGAGAGCCAACCCTTCTTCATCCGGTGGGTAGTAGCCTATTAATTTTGATTTGCGCAGTGTAATTCACAGAATTGACTTCTCTGCTACCAGCCTCTGTCACGTATTGTGTGAGCTTGTGATGACTAGGGAAAGCGCGCAGCTGAGAAGTCCTGATTATATTGTCTGCTATATTTACTTCTTATTAAATCCAGGCAATTGGTTGATGAAACATTGATTAAAATGCATTGTGCGAGTGACAAATCTCCCGACAGTAAACTGATGCCCCATTCTGCTTTGTAACGGGCGCTTTTTCGCGTCTCGGGTAAACAGCTGTTGCGACGCGAGCAATAACGGCCGCGTCCAGTGTAGACAGTGTTAAAGCTCATTCTGCCTATAACGCTACGTTACAACATCAAGCAATATTCCAATAATTTATATAATTATAACACTGTTTCACGTTTAGTACATTTTGCTCACTAATTTAAAAATAGTATAAAAGTACTGTACATATGTAATTAAAAACGTTTTCATTATATTATTAATTTTACTTTAGTAAAAAGATCTGAGTTCTTCCTCCACTGGTAGAGATTAGAGGAATTAAGACTAAAAATAGAAGATATTTTACATTAAATTAATACATTAATAACTAACTGTATTTTTTCTATGTACATTTCTGAAATGCACTTTCTGTAAAGCTGCTTTGAAACAATATGTATTGTGAAAAGCGCTATACAAATATATTTGAATTGAATTGAATAATAAGGTTTTGTCAGTGACACTTTTGATATATTTATTGATACAAGTTATGTTTTATATAACGTGAATTAAAAGACAAAGTCGTTAGTGAAGATTATGCAACAGTATTTAGAATATGATATAATATAATATAATATAACATGCAATGCAAACTAGTTTGGTTACAGCTCAAATGTATCATTCTCATTCTATCATTCACCCTGTCTCCATTACATATCTTTGTCACACAAGTGTTTGATCATCACCACATTTGAGTGATCATTGCAAAACGTTTATATATTTATTCTGTTTACACTGTGTATTCTATATACAGTACCCATCAAAAGTTTGTACACACCAATAGGAAAGTGTGTCCAAACTTTTGACTTGTACTGTACTATAATACACATACATAATATTGCTACTGTATTATAATATATACATACATAATATCGGCCGATATATCGGTATCTGGCTTTTTTTTTTATATCGGTATCGGCCCCCAAAAATCCATATCGGTCGGGCTCTAAGCATAACCATTTTCAACACTGACAATAATGTTTCTTGAACAGCAAATCATCATATTAGAATGATTTCTGAAGACTGGAGTAATGGCTGCTGAAATTTCAATTTTGCCCTCACAGGAATAATTACATTTGAAACATATTAAAATAAAAAAACTGTTATTTTAATTTGGAACAATATTTCACAATATTAATGTTTAACTCCAGCCTTGGTGAGCATAAAATACTTCTTTAAAAACATAAAAGATCCCAAACTTTTGAACAGAAGTGTATAACCAAAATTAAAAATGTATGTTTCATGTCACAATTTGTTAAAAAAAGGGAGGGGTAATTATTACAATGAACACTGCACATTTACATCCTATCAGCCTCTCCTCCCCTGCAAGGTCTCTCATTAATTTCTGCCATTTAAATGTATTCCTTATCCTCGCCTTTATAAGCTGCCAACTGAGTGGTCTAAATGTTTCAGCAAGCAGTTCCCCTGCATCAGAGTTTATTGGTATTCTTTGTTTGCTTGATTTAGAGTTTCTTTCTCATCTCTCCTCTAACACAGCTGCTGCTATTACACTTCCTGTCTGTTCTCCTTCTGTTTCTGCAGCCCTCTGGCCAAAATAATCTGTCTCTGCTTCTATGGCCTATTACTCATCCGGATCTGCCTCCTCCCAGCTAAACATGCTCTTGAAGTCTCAAATCTCAGAGATTACTACTAAGATGTAATGTTTCACAATATTTTCCTGAGCAGTTTTTCCCCCCATACTGACAAAGAAAGGCCAGAGAGTGCATCTCATTCCAAATGCAGAGTTTTGATATCAAGTCATTGTTAGTTGATCTTAATCCATCCATCCAATATTACCCAGAATAAACACCCTGGCCCTGACTGAGCACACAAGGCTTTGAGAATATTGCAAAAACGAGTCTTTTCCATACACACTTCACCCACATACACACCATAGAGAGAGTGAGAGAGACACAAACGCAAGAAAGAAATCTGCAGATATTAAAAATGTCTTCTGCTTGTTTGCATTTGTATGTGCATGTGTCCACCTGTTAGCTTGCTGTGAAAGCTGTAGCTCTGTTTCCAAGTGTTTGATATCTGTGTTAAGGTTGGTTTTGTCTAGCAGCAGAGTCTTTTTCTCCACCTCCAGCGCACTCACACGAGCCAGCAGCTCTTCAACCTCACAATTCTTCACCCTCTCATGATCCTGCAGCTGTCTGAAATGCAAACACGTACGTGAAAAGCTTATAGAAAAAAAAATCAAGGTTAAAGCATGCCGTATATTCACCTTTACAAATGGAGTGCATTGCTATTCCAAGTTGCTTCAGTAATCTTTGTTTATGTTGTGCTTTCTGATATGGTCTCTTATACACAGCAATACACTGACACCTAAAGTTAACGTGGCTTCACTATTAGCAGTTATCCATTATTATTTATTATTCAAAAAGTGAAAAAGAAATATTGTTATTTCAAAAGCACTTTTAATTTATTTTCTTTTTCTCTCGGATCTTCTTCAATTGTATATTCCTTCACGTTCTTTCTTTGAGATCATCTTCAACAGATTTATTGACAGTTCCACATTTCAAGTTGAGTTCGTTCAGGGCTTTTAGTTGTGGAGCGGCAAAATTATGGAATTCTTTACACATTCGCCAGCTGGATTCTATTTCCCTCTTTAAAGCTCAGATTAAAACTTATCTGTTTAGAATAGCTTTAAGTGACTTGATTGTTTGACTTGTTTGATTGTATGTTTGATCAGTATCTCTGTATTTTTGCATAGCTTTGTATTTTACTGGCTTGCTTTAATGCTGCACGGTGTCCTTGAGTGCCTTGAAAGGTGCCTATAAATAAAAGCTATTATAATGTATTACTATTATTTAATGAAGAAAGATACCACTGGATGCCTTTAAAAAAACTTTGTAACATACTGTAAGGATATTGTATTGTATTCAAACACACATGTATTTTGTATGTCTACTACAAGTGTGTGAATGAGTTTGTGTCCTTGTGTGTGATGTGTACATCTGTGCTACAGTATTGCATTCAGTATCATTCGATCTCTTCGTTTGTTACCTCACTCACAGACAGTGTGTAGGGTAAGAATGTGTAGGCTGTTTCTTTCACAATTGTCTAAGAACTTGTCACCCTTTATCTTTCTCCAGGTTAGTTCCAAAATTAATTACACTAGAAAGATTTCAATGATTTTTTTTTTATATTCTGGTGTTACTGGAGTAAAAAATCTTATACAGTCATGGTCAGAATTGATGGCACCCCTGGTAAATATGATAAAAACTGGCTGTAAAAAATAAATCTGCATTGTTTATCCTTTTGATCTTTCATTAAAAAAATTGGCAAAATTCTAACCTTTCATTGAAGTAAAAGAATTGAAAGTGGGGGGGAAATCACATTATGAAATAAAAAAAATTCTCCAAAACACGTTGGCCACAATTATTGGCACCCTTTTATTAAATACTTTTTTGCAATCTCCTTTTGCCAAGATAACAGCTCTGAGTTTTCTCCTATAATGCCTGATAAGTTTGGAGAACACCTGACAAGAGATCAGAGACCATTCCTGCATACAGAATCTCTCCAGATCCTTCAGATTCCCAGATCCATGTTTGTGCTTCTCTTCAGTTCTGCACTCATCAGGTCAGGGAACTGGGACGATCATGGCAGAAGCTTCATTTTGTGCTCCGTAACTAATTTTTGTGTTGATTTTGATGTTTGTTTTGGATGGTTGTCCTGATGGAAGATCCAACCACGGCCCATTATAAGATTTCTAGCAGAAGGCGTCAGGTTTTGATTTTTGATCTGTTGATATTTGATAGAATCCACAATGCCATGTATCTGAACAAGAAGTCCAGGACCTCCAGCAGAAAAATATGCCTACAACATTAAAGATCCAATGATATATTAAATTGTACACATGGGGTACTTTTTATCTAGCCTGGTAATACCAGACTCTGCTACTTCACTTTGCTTCGTACACAGAGTCTGGGATAGCATAATAGAGAAGTGTTTTCTCTCTCGCTAGGGGGCGCGTACTGAAGTTTAAAATCATTGGTTACCCGTAAGCCAATCAGATAAGTTTGTTTATGACGTATGTTATGCGCCGACACAGCCGCATCGAACCACAGACATCATGCATCGAACTCAAATCTATGATCGAACTTCCACTGTAAACACTTGATGATGCGAGCGAAATACCCGAGTGAACATGGCTGTAAACGACTTTTTTGATCTGTGAGTGATGTAATAGAATGACTGCTGCGCTTGACAGGGCACAAACGAGCAGAGAGAGAGAGAGAGAGCCCCGGCCGCGCGCGCGCACTCCCACGTCTACAAACAACACGAGCGCTGTCTTGCTCTCTCTCCCTCGCGCATATTCATAAAAATCAATCGACAAGATAGTAAGAGGTCGGAAGACCGCGGTTTCACGTGGAGCATTTGGAGATTTTTAGAGATTATAGACTCTAGGAACAACATCTCAATGAACAACATCTCAACTATAAAGGCCTGTCTCATATAAGTTAGACGCCTATCTCAAGTACAAGCCGGTGCAATTCGACGATTTGGGCAAATAAAAGCCCGGGCTATTATTTGAAGTTTTACGGTATTTAAGACCTGGAAAAGAAAAGAGACACTGACCTGTCAAAAGGCTCCCCAGTTTCTCGCTGACGATCGGTAATAGTTGATAAATTAAACTTTTCCCAAAGGGAGTAGGGCCACAACATCACCTCCATTCAAAATGTTTAATACACACTCTTCGTGTTCGGGCTTCAGTTTGCTAATGCCGGGAATATTCTCCACAACAGAGCGAATTGCATCCGCGTCTCCATATCAGCGGTCGTTTTCGATTTCCCTAACCTAATCTTAAACACGGCGCTTACCGACTACGTCACGGCTTTCAGCCCGCCCTCTGTTCGTTGATTGGCCAGGCTGTTTTCAGGCCGGTGGAAAACAGAAAGATAGGCTGCTATCTCAGACTGACTACAGGAGCGAAATGAAATTAGCGGAAGTAGGAAGTCTGACGTAGTCCTTGTGTGCACCAAACCCATCTAGCGTGTTTGCTGCCAAAAAGCTCTTTTTTTAGTTTCATCTGACCACAGAAGCCTGTGCCGTTTGAAGATCCAGTCGTGTCTGACAACTGAATTTGCTGGAGTTTGTTTTTGGATGAGCGAGGAGGATTTTTCTTGAAACCCTCCCAAACATGTGGTGATGTAGGGGTTGTTTGATTTTTATTTTATAGGCTTTGTGAGCCCAAAGACTCAACTAATCTCTGCAATTCTCCATCTGTGATCCTTGAAGAGTCTTTGGCCACTCAAACTTTCCTCTTCACCGTGCATTAAGGCAATATAGACACACGTCCTCTTCCTGGCAGATTCCTAACATCTTTAGTTAATTGAAACTTCTTAATTATTGCCCTGATGAACAAAATGGGGATTTTCAATTCTTTAGCAATTTTCTTACAGCCACTTTCTATTTTGTGATGGTCAACAATCTTTTGATGCACATCAGAACTATATTCTTTGGTTTTACTCATTGTGATGGATGATTAAGGGAATTTGGCATTTGAGTTTTCCTTATATTTAAACTCCTGTGAAACAAGAAGTCATGGCTGGACAATTTCATGTTCCTAGTCACCCTGGTGTGCTAAAAAAAAACGTAAATATTAATGGGAATATACTTCAGAGATATTTTACTCGTAAAATATTCTAGGGGTGCCTATAATTGTGGCCAATGTGTTTTGGAGAAAAAAAAATATTTCATAATGTGATTTCCCCCCCACTTTCAATTCTTTTACTTCAATGAAAGGTTAGAATTTTGCCAATTGTTTTAATGAAAGATCAAAAGGATAAACAATGCAGATTTATTTTTTACAGCCAGTTTTGGTCATATTTACCAAGGGTGCCATCAATTCTGACCATGACTGTAGGTAGCACACCCCTAGTGAAAACAAAACCTATACCAAAATGTATTTAAAATACATTTATTTCATACTAAGTACAGTACAAATCCATTGACATAATTACATATCAATTGAGATTTACTAATATATAAATATTATAATTAAACTTTACTTGGAGTACTTCTTTATTCCACAATGCAACCAAATACAGAAACACGCTGCAAATAGCACAGACATGTTTCAAGGGGACGCCAACAAGTGACGAACCTGGCTGGGACATGCTTATTGTTCAATGTCTACTCGTCAGTAGTGTTGTCGATGACCTGAAAGCTGAGTTTTTTGTGTATTTTAACATCCTGATCGTATTTGCAGCGCGTTTCTATTTTTGGTTCGTTGTGAGTATATGCAGAACATGTGTTGTCAAACTGATGAAGATGTTTTCTTAATTTGCTTGGTTTTTTTCTATTTGCATGCGTTTTCTTCAGTTGCAGCACGTTGAGCTCTCTCGGCCACCGTACAATGCACCTTTCTTTATATAAAGCCTAAAATGTGTTTTAAATGTATTTAAATGCAAGACGACTTTAAATGCAAGATATTTAAAGTGTACCTAAAGTATACTTGCAATAGTTCCATTTTAGTACAATCAAATATACTTAAGTATATCTTTAGTTGGACCTCAGCATTACTTCCGGATAACTAAAGTGCATTAAGTACAAAATGAGTTGTTCCAATTCAGCAGACTTTAAATATATCAATTTAATATACCAAAAAGTGCAATTGCAGGGTATTTATATTAAGTAAATATGTAAATGTATTTGTGTAGTATATATACTTATACCAAAATGTACTTGACATTTATTTTATGCTATTTATTTTTCAATAGGGACTACCTTCCTTCCCTTAAAACTCAATACAAAAACCCTCGCATACAGCAGATCAAGAATAGCAATGAATTACTCTCCTTGATACTTTTCTGTCTGTTTGTTTTTATTCAAAGCTTTTGCCATCCAGTCTTATTTCATTAACATGAAATGCATGATTGGTACCTTTTAAGTTTGTCAGTCACAGCATTGTGCTCAACCAAGCTCAGAGAGTGTTCTAGAGCCAAGCGCACTCGTTGAAACTCTGTCTTCAGGGCATGGTGTTCTTTACACTCCACCTCTAGCTCTTTTTCCAGAGCCTGTTTCTCTGACTCCAACAACATCACCTGTTTCGAGACCTTACACACTACACACAAACATAGAGGTGCTTTATATTTGAGTCTATATGAATAATACGTGTGCAGTATATGCTGAATAAAGAGTAAGGAACATGATGAAGAAGACACAGGTTCATTATTAAGAAACATCACAAATGAGATCTCCTCAATATCTCAGATATGTCAATAATGTCATAAATTGTTCATCGTTTACCAAGATAAAGTCTGCTAACAAAAGTCAGAGATTTTAATATGGCTAAAATTGTCTGGACTATGTAATTACTCATTTATTTTATTACTCTGTACTCATTACAGTATGTCAACAACTGCCTATTTTGTATTTTGAATGGCTGTCAATGCTATCATCCATTATCATTCAGTATCAAAACATTTTCTAATAGTGATTGCAACGATATAGCTCCTCCATGGCATTATTGCTATGATTGTGATGTGGACTTCCCTATTCCCACAGAATTAGAATGATTAATAAAACTTTATAGTTATCATTATAGTTATCGTCCTTGTTGTGAATGGGCATTAACTCTAAGAGAATAGCAGAATCCACATCACAACTATATGATAATGACACAGAGGAACAATATCTTTGGAATTATTTCAGAATATTTTTTTCCTTCTGCTTCAAAGCACTCACTGAGTTATGCTGACAGCAAACATCATGGTTCGGTTGCATCAACGCTAATATAGTTATTATTGTATTTATTGTTCTTGATGTAGATAGGCCTTAAGATCCACCCCAAACTCAATCCACTGGTTGAGCTGGCTGAGATGCTCAAACAAACAGCAATATTTTGATGTGTATACACATTTCAGGGGGAAATCAATCTTCAAAAAGCTTATTTATCACTGCATATAAAGCTGGGTTGGGAGCTTCCATGTTTAAGTTAAAACTTAAGAAATACATTACATCTCTGGAGCTGCAAAAAAAGTTAACTTTTGCAATAAAATATTCTCCATTACATAAAAATATCATAGTAGTAACTGTATCTGAAATCCACAGCATTAATCTTAAGCTGTTTTTGTTGTGTTAACAGCTTTGATTAGCAGCTGTTGTCATTTGAGACCACGGGCCCTATTTTAACGATCTGAAACGCAAGTATCAAGCGCGAAGCGCAAGTAACTTTGTGGGCGGGTCTTGGGCGCTGTTGCTATTTTACCGGCGGGATAAATGACTCTTGCGCCCGACACAAGTTTAAAAGGGGTTGGTCTTAAGTAGCTTCATTATTCATAGGTGTGGTTTGGGCGTAACGTGAAATAAACCAATCAGAGCGTCATCCAACATACCCTTTAAGAGCAGGTGCGCATGTTGCATGGCGGATTGCTATTATAACGGCGGATTTACCAGCCGCGCGCCAGGAGCGGTTCACAGCCGAGGAGACCGACGTTCTTGTCAGGGCCGTGAAAGACAGAGAAGTGACGTTGTATGGGGATGGGAGATTTTTTTTTTTCCTGGTTCTTGACGGACAAACTAATTTGTCAGAATGTCCTTATATACATATGTGTCTTGCCACTATTGGGCAAACAGGTCTGATCCGTCATTTCTACAATTAGCCTGAAAAATTTGGGTAAATGTGTAGGCTAAGCTAGATTTAGGCCTACATTTTTTTACATCTTCATGGACACGACAATGATTTCCCTCATGTGAATTATGAACAACGCGCAACGCGCCACTGACTTTAGACTAGGTTTTTTCTGGTAAGTGGCGGAATTGTTTTCTGGAACTGCAAAATAGTACTAGGGAATGTTTGCGCTGAAACACGCCTCCTTTTTGCGCCGACCCGCCCAGGGAGCGCAACTTCATTTCCTAGTTTACCGACGTGCGTCTGTGGAGGGAAAAGCCCGCTTTGCGCGGGTGCAAAATAGGAATGATACATGCGTCAGTGTACAAAGTCATTTGCGCCGGGTGCAAGATAGGGCCCCACATCTGCGATTAGACTACACCACTCAAACTCAGACAAGATGTTTTTTATGACTCTTAGAAGACAAGGAAAAAAGGTAAAAAATCCACGAGTATTAAGAGGTATCCCAGCAAGAAATTTAGTGTTTAAAAGACGCCCAATAGCCGTCCAAACACAGCCCTAAAACAGGGCAAATTTTGGGCTGTCAGTGAAAATTTAATAGACGTCTAAACCATAGCCCAAGAATAGACTAGTTGACAATTAGATAACAAAGAAATGAAATGAGTGGAGAGATGAAACCAAACACCTTGTAATCACTGTTTACTTTGCTTACATGATGGAATATCATAGATCTCACCAGTTATTTTGGCAAAAACGACATGTAACCTAATTCAAGGTTATTTTGGCTAGAAGAGGGTAACTCATAGCCGGACTATATCGGGTCTATAGTTAACCTAAACGGTGAAATGACGGCTATTGCTTGCTGGGAAGAATTAGGAGTTTATACTTGTACTAGGGGTGTAACAGTTCACAAAATTCACGGTTCGGTTCGATACGATACAGTGGTGTCACGGTTCGGTACATTTTCGATACAGCAAAAAGAAATAAATGCAAGAGAAATTTCCTATTTATTAAAGGGGGGGGGTGAAACACTCAGTTTCAGTCAATCTCATGTTAATCTTGAGTACCTATAGAGTAATATTGAATCCATCATATCTCCAAAAAGTCTTTAGTTTTATTATATTTATAAAAGAAAGATAGGCTGTACCGAGTCTTTCCGGAAATAGCCGAGCGGGTGGAGGCGTGCCGTGTGGGCGGAGCTAAATAATCACGAGCGCGCAAAGTTTAAGAACATTTGGGTGTGTCTGTCTACTCGTGGTTTATGAAGACATGATTTGGTTTTACAATAAACAAACAGACACCTACAGTAGCCACCTAAACAAATGTATTTAAACAAACACACACCATACATCGCATGCTCAGATACATTAACTAACGTTATACGTGATCATGTTGTTTAGCCTACTTGCTGTGCTTAAGTTACACGCCGATAGACACACAGATATTTGAAGCAGTTCTACTCACCGCCTGCGGTTCCAACGCAAGACCGTTAACCTTTAGTGTTGGGACTGCTCCATCCTTGAGAACTAAACGATTAGCAAATCCGGCTTCGAACTGGGCCTTGTTTATAAAAAAAAATCATCCTCGAAATGCATGGAACAAACAAGAACACTTGCACAACTGTGTTGATGTTCTGGAAAAACAAACTCCATCCACTGGTCCCTTAACGCTTGATTCTTTGGGAATCTGTGCAGTGTTGTCTTGCCTTGGCAACCGAAAACACACTTCTTTGGTGATGACATATTAGCGCTTTGATGGGCATAGGTTACGGCTATCGCTCTACAGCTGCGCGCGCGCCCTTCCGAGAGAAGTGCCCTTAGGACCGTATAAGGAAATTCCGGCGCATCTGAATCATACTCGAAAAAAACTTTCCGAAACTTGTGACAACCAGGAAGGAGTATTTTGATAACAGAAATACTCAATCAAACGTACAACTTAATTTTTGAAACTTTGTCCATGTTTAGCATGGGAATCCAACTCTTTAACAGTGTAAAAAACTCACTATGCATGAAATAGCATTTCACCCCCCCTTTAAAAGAAAAAATATTTTTAAATAAGTTTGAGTTTTCCTACATCTTGAAACGTTCAGGTTTATAAATGGGGGTAATCTTTGAAGGATGAACAAATAATGTTTTGGTCATCACATTCAAAATAACATTTAAATATAGGCCTATATTTATATATATAATATTTATATAATATTTGAGTTTTGAAGTGCTGGAAAAAGATGTGTGAAGTACTTGAAAGCATTTCACTATTCCAGCCAAACTTCCATGGCTACAGTTAGTGTTGCTATATTAAATCCATGGTGAATGTTGCTGATCTGTGGACGTAAAGTATTACTAGATCATTCACGGCACAATGTTTCTCCTGGTTTCCACGTCAGCGCTGTTTGATCTAATAGAGATCTACGGTTAATAACGGAGAAATTTGAATGCTTCTCACTAGATCTCGCAGCGATGTTATTACTTCAGTGGCGAATTCAAATGTTTTCTTCACTGGATCTCTTAGCACTGTGTAGTAACAGTCAGAGCCATAGAGAGAAAGAGTTGCGACACTCCCATTGACCGCCATAGGAACTTTGGAATGCGGAAGTAACGCGTGTCGTGGAGCAGCCAATAGTTGCAAACACTGATAGTTTCTCCATTGAACCCCATTCATTTTCAGTGCTTCCGAAGTACGCTCGCTGGTAAATTAATGAAATTACTGTATTTTTTTACTTTTACACACATTAGCCGACCTCTCGTGAATCTAGTCTGTAGTTATATTTTATGTAGCCAGTTTTAGTAAATGTTTATTGGAAGATAATAGGTTAAGTAAGCAATAAGGTACGAGAGGCTGTGCTGTATCGTGAATAAGTAACGGCTGGAGGGCGTTGTTAGGCACGACGCGAAGCGGAGTGCCTGCAACCCCTTCAGCCGTTACTTATTCACGATACAGCACTTGCCTCGAGTACCTTATTGCTTTTATAAAACGGTTGCCACACAATAAAAATATTAAAGCCGAAAAATATGTATCTATGCAACTTTCATGAAGTAAAATCACTAAAAGCCTGCCTTCCGCTGGAAAAAATAGTCCCGGAACGTGAACAGCAACAGAAGTTACATATATTATTTCGCCAATAGATGGCGGCAAAGACTGTCTTTATGAGTGAGTGAGTGAGTGAGTCTGTAGAGAAGGCTTTTGAAAGGACTCGAACTTGTGATCACGGAGAAGACAGACGCAACTGACAGATGACTAACGTTATGCACGGAAAACTCCATGACTGTTAAAAGGACAAAATATGCAGCGGACATTCAAACGCATTTTTTTATTATGAATATAGGACTGACCTGAAGGAAAATGCTTCGTCTACTGTAAATGCAGGTACACTCGCTTACTCGATCTCTCACAATGCTCTGCTCTAGCTTTAAATGAACAATATCAATGAGATGAAACATCTGTTTAAGTTGCTAAGAGTGGTTGCTAGGGGTGTTGTGTAGTGATACATAGAACCGTTGGGTGAAGCGGTCATAGCCGTGTTTTATCGTGAATAAAGCACAGCTATTGACCAATCAGAATCAAGGATTGGAACTAACCGTTTTATAATTGCAGCTATAGCTTACGTGACCAACACTTCACTAACGTTAGCTAACTTATGTAACTGATGTATATAATATATCATATTTTTAATAATATTTTATATGTATGTATATATATATATATATATATATAACGTTAGCCTATATATAATATAATATATACATACACACACAATTCATTTATTTAAATGGGTTAGGGTTTTGCATGTGCTTATATGTATTTAGGAACATAGTTAATTCACTCATTAACTATCTCTCCGGTTTAATTTTATGATGAATATTTTTCGGTTGAATATTTACCGAACATTGCTGTATATATCGTTGCTTTCTACGTTATGGGAGCCGTCTATTTCCTTTCTTAATCATTCATTTGTACACGGCGCGCACAGCGTGCGTAATTATTTATATTTTATGTTAGTTGGAGTTCTGAACGGACTGCAGACCTCTTTGCGTGATCATGAAGGTAGGCTAATGGCTGAATCGGAATTTATAAGCAAGATCACGGGAATCAATAGCCCAATACAGCCCAGTTGTGCTAAAATAAATATCATGAGACGTCCATCATCAGATGAATGACATGGAAAAGTTAAGTTAGACTGGCTAAAGCCAGCTACTACCCATGCGAACATGAACACTAAGCTTTTCCCTCAAAAAATATAGCCTAAAACTTATCTAAGTTGTCACCCTGCCTCTCCAAATGCAAAACTGACATTAACAAAATGCAATAACAGCTGAAAAAGTACTTGGGTGTGTGTTTTATTTTATATTTACCGTTTAATAATGCAATCGCTGCTGTCTGTCCATAAAAGAACATGACAGCCCGCGTACGTTTTGGAACTATTGGGGCTTACATGAACCACGTGACAGCCGTCGCGGCAACATCAAAGCGTGTCGCAACTCTTTCTCTCTATGGCTCTGGTAACAGTGTCGCTTGATCAAGATCGGCTCGCGCTGCACAGATGTTGCTGGTCCGAACTGATAAACGGTCCGTGAAGCACAATATAATGAGTAGCGCAGTTTCGTTCCGCTTTCATTACGTTTGCCATTTGATGTTGCGCAACGTTGTGGTGGCTGCGCCAGCGCGGATTTTGTCGGCAGGAAAAATGATCCAAGGAATCGTTCGGTTTGTATGCGTACCGAACCGGAAGCCTCGTACCGAAATGGTTCAATACGAATACATGTACTGTTACACCCCTAACGTGCACCATACCTTCCTGTGTATGTTTGCTGTGGGCTTCTTTAGCTTTGGCATGCTGTAGTTCCAATTGCTCTATCAACACTTGATTCTCCTCCAGCACCAAGCGAGCCTGCTCCTGCAGTTGCCTCCTACACAAAGCGCGTACACACACACACACACACACACACACACACACACACACACACACACACCTGTGTGAGTGTTTGAATGAACGGTGAGGTTGGCAACAGGGACGAGAGATCCTTCACTGACGAAGATGACTGTGAACAGCTGGCAATTAATACAGATAAAGACAAAAGCTAAAAACCTCTCTAGGACATACAAATTAATTAGTTAACACAAACACACGCACAAATTGTTCAGCTCAACGGCAGGATTTAAATGCAGAAATTCAGAGAAAGCCAATAAGTATTGTTGAAAGAGTAGTGCAGTGCTGTATTATCTTTTCGTTTTTATTTTGACATTCCCGTTTAACAATGCAGAAAAGACTGTTCTTAACATTCACAGTTACCAACCTCAATTTGTATTTGTATCAAGCTGAAATTTTACTGTATGTCTGATGTGCTGATGCAAACACTGCTCCCATGGTAACATAGACCTAAAACATGCTTTAAAAACAACCCATAACAATCTGAAGGAGAAAGAGAGGGGAAGTATATTTGTGCGGATAGTTCTTTAAAGTCGAGATGAAATGAAAATAGATGCATTGATGAATTTATCACAATATGACCAATAACATGCATTTAGAAAACAGACGAATGGGTGAATTTTCATTTCTTGTCAACTGTCTTGTAAACAGTTTGACATAACACAGTAAATTGTAAGCTGTACGTGATTCACTAAAAAGAACCGGAATCGGTTGCACTGCACTGGTTGCACTGAATACTTTCGTTTCATTACAAAAGACTGATTCATAAGAGTCATTCATTTGGCAATCATACTACACTGGTTGCACTCTATGTGTCATGATTCACAAAAAATAACCACTATTCCGTTCGCATAGGCGGAAGAATGCATCTGCAACAACTGTTAACGGAATCAGATATTTATTTCTTAGTTTTCAACCCTATAAATTACATATATCCTTACTCTGTGTTAACACATCCTCACTCTTATTCTCATAACTTCAGCCCCATGACCGTCAGCCATAATCAAACAGGACCATGGGGCACTATCAGTCCTGTAATAAAGGCATGGTTAGCAGAGGCATGTCTCAAGGACAAGATGCCCTGTTTTTGTTTTCGCCCTCAGGATTATTGCATTCCCTTGGACATTTTTCCTTTTTCCCTTCTCCCCTCCCCCCCCCCCCCCACCCCCCCCCTCCCCCCTCCCCCCCCCCCCCCTAATTTCTTTTAAATATAATTCTCTGAGGGAATGTCAGCATAAGTCTATTGTTATTTCATTCCTAGGCACAAAAAACAAATGCATACACGCACTTTTACATTACATAGAGAAACACGCTCAAACTCACCATTCTTTGTTGCTGACAGTGCTGCTTTTGTTAACCTGAGCATGAAGTTTCTCGTTTTCCTGAATTACCTCTTCTGAACGTGCTCTGAGACTCTGTAGTTCGTCCTGTCAGGAAAAAACATAGGCTACATTTATATTGCCATGGAAAAAAAACCCACAAACTGCTAAACTACTTTAAGTAAGGTTATTGGTATGCATGAATGTCCTCTGGTGCATTTGTAAATATATTCACCTCACCCAAAGATCATCTGAAACTTCAGCACAGGTGCACAATGCAAAAAAACAACAACCTCTTCTCACCAAACCGATGCTTAGCAAGCTCTCAAAACAACAGCTTGACACAAGAATGAAGAATTCCAGAAGAATCTAGGACATTTTGTATTGTGGCCTTTTTGTGTGAATTTGTCTTTGACTTCAAACATACTTAAATATAACTATGAATGTGATTAATCAACCCTTGACTACTGAGAGAAAAAATAGTAAAAATCAGTATCTGTCCCTTTAAAATATAAAACGTGACTCTAACTGGAAAGATCTTTAAATTCAAGCCAGGTACGTGTGGTGGAAGTGTTGGGTGCAATGCAAGTGTGTTAGAAAGAGAGAGAGAGAGACATAGATCAAGTGAAAATAAGAAACGTGTGTGTGTGTGTGAGAGAGAGAGGAGAGAGGAGAGAGAGAGGAGAGAGAGGAGAGAGAGAGAGAGAGAGAGAGAGAGAGAGAGAGAGAGAGAGAGAGAGAGAGAGAGAGAGAGAGAGAGAGAGAGAGAGAGAGAGAGAGAGAGAGAGAGAGAGAGAGAGAGAGAGAGAGAGAGAGAGAGAGAGAGAGAGAGAGAGAGAGAGAGAGAGAGAGAGACAGAGACAGAGACAGAGACACAGAGACACAGAGACACAGAGACAGAGACACAGAGACAGAGACACAGAGACAGAGACACAGAGACAGAGAGACAGAGACAGAGACAGAGACAGAGACAGAGACAGAGACAGAGACAGAGACAGAGACAGAGACAGACAGAGACAGAAACTATTAGAAAGATATTATTACACAGATCCTAAGATAAATTAGTTTTCCTGCATCAAAAACTTCATTATATTCTTTTTTTTTTAAGTCTCTCTCATTATTACAAGACTGCCAGGCTAGCAGTGGCATCTCTCATTGGTAAAATGTGCATATTAATATAATAAACACCAGCAATTGACAAAATGCTCAATATACGGTAGTCAATAGATGATTTCACACATTACATTAAAAAAAAAATCAATCATCACAATAAAGTGATAATTTGTACCCTTCCAGTATCTTTAAATTCCCCAAACTAAAGTCACAGATCAAAGCAAGCATAATTATGCCATTGTTATTTAATACACACTTTCGATTTTCAATGTTTTCTTTAATTATTGCATGCAAACATTAAAATATGTAATAAGAGTAAAGTGAATTTAACTTCCCCCTTCTATCACAGACAAACACAAACTCACCTCACAGGACTTGAGGAGTTTGTCTTTGGCATTCAGATGGTCCTCATAAGCCAGCAGCAGAGGTGATAAATATTTAATATCCAGCTAAAGGCAATATAGAGTACAACCACAGCGTTAAACAAAATAAAACATGCCTTTCTGCATTTCTCTTCTGTCCTTTCATTACAACAAGCTGTGAAATATTCTGACTAGAGTTTGCCATCACCCTCTTTGGTAAATAAAACACATAAGCACATAGTGAGAAACAAGTGTTTTCACGTCAATTAATGAAATGCCCTTACAACAAACCTGGGAATGTATCATCTTAGGATAAGTAACCAGTCAGAGAAATTTGGAAGAGACAGTATGGAAATGTGAGACTATATGAAACAAACACACAATAAAAACTAAATAGTACAATAAGTTTACGCACCAGCCAAGGAGGTGCAGGTCCTTTCACTGGCAGGCATTTAAGCTGAGCATTCTGGGGAATTCAAGAAAAGAAATGCATTTCAGCCTATACATTATCTCACTTCCTTTATTCCTATAGATATTGTGATGTGACAAAAGAACTAAAACTGACTGTAATTACACTGAAACATAATTACAGACCAGTGGCAGTTCTTAGGCAGACAGCTGTAGAATAAAAAAAGAATGAGACAGACTTATGGGCCTTTTACTCAGAATGCGTTTTTGCTTTTAAAAACTCCAAACACAGTACAGTGCAATGGGGAAAAAACGTAGAGACACACAGTTTAAAATTCAAACTTTCTGATTATTTTAGTACACCGTATAACTGTATAACTCATGATTGAGACCCTGCAAAAGCCACAAGACACAAGCGCAACGGTCAAGCAGGATAATCTGAGGATGGTCTTTTGACCGAAAGCTTGGTGATTAAATTTGCTTAACCCTCTGGGGTCTGAGGTGTTTTCGGGGTCCTTGAGATGTTTTGGCATGCTCTGACATTTCTGCTTTTTTCAGTTGCTTATAAACATATTAATGGCACAGGTGAAATTACACTCTATATAGCACACACAGGGCTACCATAATATGTGAGCAACATGTATGTACATGTTTGTATTTTTGAGAGAATATTGTTTATGCGTGGTTATTGAAAAAACTAAAAAATAAAAAGTTTCTAATATAAGGCCACAAATAACATACTAAATATCTGTCCACAAGACTTTTGACTAGTGGATGTTGTCGCCTAGAGTTTTTGCTTCAAATTGATCTAAAAATCATTCTGCCTAATCATTCACATAAAACAATAGATTGTTTTAAATTGTGAAAAACATTTTTTTGTTTGCAAAGGCAATATGCGGATGGGCGGAACGGCCCAACCCCCTCATGAATAATTAGGCAGTTCTCACCTGAGCAGACTGCATACTAATGGGCCTTTCATTCAGGGGTGTCACACAAGAAAGAATGCAAGGACAATATATATATAAATAAATAAATATTTATACACATTTCGTTCGCGAAATGACCGCCAGGTGGCGCAAAGGGACATTTAGCAAAACGTAAGTGAGGCTAATGTCTATTAACAGTAGCCTAAGGATGAAATACTACAAGTTATGGTAATTTCCAAATAAGCCTGCAACAAACATTTATAGCCTACTCCGTAATTGTTGGTCATACAGATAAGATATAATCTTTTAAAACTGTAAAAGGCTAAAGTATAGGCCTACACTCACAGGCTGAAGACAAAACGTTTTCTCGCTCATGTGAGAAACAAACGTTTGGGTATTTCTCAGTGAGAAAATTCATAGCCGAGCGGTAGAACTTACGGTTCATCATCAAGATGACACGGGTTCAAATCCCGCACAAACATGGTCTGCTGTAAATTTTATATTTATTTAGATTTGTCTAGCTCTAAAACTCTGTTACACCATACAGTTTTTTTTTGCTTATATTTATAAAATACAATTATCATGCATTTTCATTTTACACTAAGGAACAAAATAGTATCCAACAGAACGACTTTGCATCTGTATAATAATAGGCTACCAATCGTAATTTCAAAAGCAGTTCTGTAAAAAAATAAATTATATATATATATACTTTTTTTTTTTTCAGGGCTTCCAACTCTCACGCATTGAGCGTGAGACTCACACAATTGACCCAAATTTCACGCTCTCCAGCCACACCCCCGATTTCTCACGCTGAAGTGTCAACCCGGTCGGTCAAATTCCTAAAAGATATAGTTTATCTATAGATCTTGTTGAGCCACTCGTGATCGACTAGTTATACCGTAAATTAGTTAAAATATCCTGTAATCTATCTAGAGCGAGCGTGCATGCGAGACAGATATTGTGCTCCAAACCGTGCGCGCATGCAGAGAGGTCTGTTCCCTACAACCTACAGTTTTTAAAAACATGGTTTTAAGTAAAGTGTGATTTGCCAGGGGGGACAGGGATTTCCTTCTGGTCTAAACATCCCTGCTTCTGCTGAATTATTTTAACCCCCACACCTCCACAGCTAATCAATGCTATAGGCTACTTCACCAATATCAAATATATAAAATAGAGATATGCAACAGGCACGTTTAAACGACAAACAATAAAATCAAAACCAGCGTTTCAGTTGTTCATTAGTTCCAGTGGCCCTAATGCATGCACGGCTTTTCAAAATTTCACAAAGCGTGTTGAGATTATTTTGAATGAAATATTGAAGTTTATAATTAAGTGTTTTGGCACACCTCGCCGAGTGGCCCTATGCATTTTTCTAAAGTCGGGGTTTATTCTGGCATGGTGAGTTAGTGTTCGACAAACGCGGCGGCGCGTTCATTTAGATTAATTTATTTTTCTCATTATTACAGCTAAAATAACTTAATAGGCGACTCCGTAATTTTTTGGTCATACAGATAAGAGTAGAGTAGCTTACATCGTTCAAAACTGTAAACTTGTATTCATATTAGGCTAACGACAAAAACAGTATATCTGTCGTCTCTGTCTCCTGGAACTGCGCGTCACAAAAATGAACCGAAAGCCACTTCAGCTCAGTCACGATAAGAAATCGGCTATGTCTAAAGCCTTTAAATGTCTAAATATTTAGGCTAATAAATGTTATCTGATTATGTAGGCTAATCCATATGAAAACGAGAGGTACAGAGGATCTACTCAAACATGTAATGTAAGCGCTTCCCAATGAGAAAATGACAAGACAAGGGTGAAAATCTTGCTCTAATTAAATGTAGGCTAAATCGCCCTGAATTAAAATGTAAAAACAGATCAAATAATGTATTTGTCGAAATGTTGCGATATTGTTTCATTTAAGTTCATAATTATTCTATAAATGTTATTTAATTTAGCAGCATTACCATGAAGCACCGTGTTTCGATATTTATTTGAATAATACAAAATAAAATAAAAACTTAATTCACAAATTGCATGCCTGGTTGTAAGGATCCAAAGATCCCTGTAGACTTTAATATTGAGTTGAACATTTTTTTCATGACAACAAATTAACAAGCGTTTTTTCAGATTATATTTAGTTTTGCTTGGAAAAAGCTGGCCCAAACCAGTTTTATTTCATCAATTATTGAAATAATGAAATATTTAGTAATAAACTTTTATGACAGAAATATCACTAGGCTACATGTAACTTAAATAATTTAATTCCTTCATTATCAACACTGTCTAGAATAGCGATTTAAGTGTGAATTGCGACTTCTCTTTGTGTTACAGTCAGCCTCAGACTCCGATAGCCTGTGGGGGGGTTGGAGGGACAGTTGCTGGACAAAGGTGTTAATGTTCCTCTTTCATATGGAGAGTGTCGGATAGCCAGCCTGATGAGCAGGCAAAATTATTGTAAGGATAAATCTGTGTCCAAATGTAGGCCCCATCTTATTAAATTATAAATATTGTAGTTTATTTATTGTAGCCTATTTAAAGTTTTTTCACACAAAATTTCAATTGAAGTTATTGTAAGGTGAATTCAACAAGGAATGCTGTGTCTTTGAAGCAACAATTAAAGGCTAAATAATTTTTTCGTGATTTGTATGGCTGACACGCAGCGACATATACAGTATTATCAGCTGTATGATGTGTTTTTACCCTGAAATGTTTAATTTCGAGAGAGACCCGGCGCGCGCAGCGATGGAGACTAAATAAACTTGCTAAAAAGAGATCCAGCGCGAGAGAGGAAAAGAGAAACGCATGTTTTTAATTTAATTATGTTTCTTTGGACAATTTTCGTTTTGTACTGTTTTAATTGTTTAATTTAGCTGTAATTTCTTTGGCAATACAAATTTAAAATGTCGCAAGAATAAGATTAGCCTAGTGTTTCTTATTTTGCATCGCAAAAGAAATAAACTCTAAACCCGATGCACCCCTGTTTTAAATTTTAAAAAACTGTCCCGACACTTTATTTAAACCTTGAAATGTTCGAACTTGGTTTCAAACTTAAGTAATTTTAGTGTTCTTTTACATTACACAATAATTTAGCAGACTAAAGATGAGCTTCTTCATTTTGTGCCAGGACTCTGTGAACTCACTACAGTGCTTCATGCAATCGGCTGACAATCTTCCTTCATCAGTTTTTGTCGTTTGTGCAGCGGCTGCGGTTCTACAGGAATGTAGCAAATTTATGTTGTAATGATAATTAAAACTCTTGACTTTAAATAAGTAAACAGTTATAAACAGTTATCTATTTAAGCGTCAAGGTGGTAAAATATAAACGCTGTAGGACAACATCGGTTAACAACATGTATGCTACAATGAGATTCGATCTCGGGGCGATTGAAACTCCTCGAAGCTCGTGTTGTTGCATTGACCACTGAGCTACCGTCTGAACGCTGTTAATGTTAACGTCTTATGCTTTTGTAAAACCTCATTGATGTAGCCTAAATGTTTTTATTGCAATGTTTTATGTTTTCATTATTTATTCAATTACATTTCAGTAGCCTAATTTCAGTATTGTGATTATGAATTATTTTAACTACGTTTCACTTGTTGAATTCATCTGCTACCAGCTTTCAATCGCTCTGAATCAGCCGCGGTGCGGCAGCAGATTACGCATTAGAGAGAATAAAACGGAATAAACGAACACTTTTCAGAGTCTATGATTGTAGCGCCTCTTAGCGGTAAAAGGCAGCAAATACACCACACATTTTACCGCCGCGGTGGAACGGCTGATGTGGGCATTGTCATGGCTTGCCTCGACATTTGCGTTTGAATAGCGCGCGTCCTCCGTGGGCGTGTCAGATAAACGCATAATGAAGTGTAATGAGCTGGGGAAAAAAATACTGACAGCACTCTCTTTTCATACAGATTGCATAAACTGAGAATATTTGTTTTTTATATAAATTACTTCATTTAAAAGAAGAGAATTCAAGCTTCATAAAGAAAAATCTCTCGTGCCTGTGTGACAAGTAATCGCGGAGTTACAGTTAATCTTAGGACGCGTTTCAGAATGGACTTCACTGACAGAGAGAACGCAGAACTCGCATCATGTTTGTTTTTCTTTATTTGGTGAAAAGCACAACACTTTGTTTTTATTGTGAGTATCCACAAAAAATATATAAACTTAACAGGATCGAATGATGTACAACACTTATATGTAAGATCAAAATCAACCGAGTATTTTGAGTCTCTTTTGCACTGATAAGAAAAAAAGCGAGACAATCGCGCCGGCGCGATAGCCGACCCCAGGGGGTTAAAGGATTTGAGTGTGTGGACAGTTTATATATTTTTTGAGATCATATTTACATGGTAAAATATGTAAAGAGTGCAGTGGAACACAGAATGGGATAGAGGTCTGACAGCAGTGTGGAGCATGTTTTAGCAGGTGTGTGGATAATGTGCTTTAAAGCAATGAGAGATGAGCCTCTTGTGGACGTTGATTCAAGAGGGCAATTCAGAACTCACAAGTGACATGAGCCAATGGCCCCCTTAGGACAGAAAGAAACACACAAAGCTCAGAGCTGATGTAGCTCAGAGGTTGCTTTAGGACAAGCTGCCATTGTGAATTTAAGAGACATTTTGTGAGCGTGACATGGCCTGCAACCTTATCTCTTCTTCTAAAACACACACTTTTGTTTTTGTATTATGACTTTGACTGATGACTCCTGACATATATTATTTTTACAGTTTAAG
The DNA here is from genome assembly GCF_029890125.1 of Rhinichthys klamathensis goyatoka. Lineage (NCBI taxonomy): Eukaryota > Metazoa > Chordata > Actinopteri > Cypriniformes > Leuciscidae > Rhinichthys > Rhinichthys klamathensis. The sequence goes on from NW_026606885.1 coordinate 475,891, forward strand.
GGTGGGTTGCACCGATAAGGATTCATCTTAAATCTAGATTAAATCAAGGTTTATCTAATAATTATGTTGCCCCAAACTTTAAACTTGTTTAAAAATAAGCAGGTTTACATTTAAACCATCCTTTTGATCCTGGATTTAATTTATATTTTAGATAGATTAAATGTAATCCTGTTGCTCCATAACTTTAAACTCAGATTTAAATCTCAATTAGGGATTAACTTTAAATGTACAGGTTAGGAGGTTTAAAAGTTCAAGTGCACCTACAATTAAAATATGTGGCTGAACAAAGATAGAAACAGTGGGTGTGTCATCAAGTGTCATCAAGATTAAAGCACAGAGTGTGAGGGTCGCGGCGGCCCGGAATCGTTGTTACCCTTTAAAGTCAAGAGCTACTTATGTCAGAGAGAGAGAGAGAGTTTCTGGTGTTTAATAAAGAAACAAATGGAATTTTAAAATCGTTGCGGTTTAATTAGACAAATTGGCAAATCCATCATGGCGGAGAATGATTCTTGTAAATGGAGGTTTCAATCACAGGATACAATTCTAATCGCTAATTTGTTAATCTGTGTTTAAAATTAAGTGGTGCAAAACAACTCGATTTAAAATAAAACCCGGACATCACACAGGTGGGAAGCGATAATGATTATAGGCCTTTATCGCATCACGATAGAACGCCGGAAGTAGCCGTCAAAAATAGCTGAAGCAGTGTACTGCGTCTTCCGGTTATTGCGTTCGAAATGGCTGCCTGTAATCGCTGGACAACTTCTCTCTCGCATCTCCCAAAAGTTGGCCAAGACGATGTGGTGCGAATCATCCAAGTTGGAGAAGGGATACAAGTTCTTCTACGAGAATTTTGTCTTCAATTATAGAGGTAAGTAGCTTGAATTCTGTTCTGTTGGCGAGTTATCGCTAGCTTGTTATGTTTAGTAAGCTATTCGTCAGCTTGTTACTAGCTAGATAGGTTCACTTCAAATACAGCGTATCCTATTTGAATAATTCGAACAATGTGACTTTTTTGCTTTCACTTGATGGATTTCATCAGATTTACAGTTTGGATCCAGACAGTGCTACAGTAACGTTACCAGATTACCCCAAACTTGTAATGTGTAGTGAATAGAGCATGGTTTCAGACCTACAAAGGTTCAGGTGCATTTGTTCAGTATGTTTTTGTTTCTTCTGCTGTTGCGGATGCTCTTTTTTGTTGTTCCATATAGCCTATCTGCTGTTGCAGATCTGTACCTTTTTTTTTTTCCGCTGTTGCCTTGATTTTGTTCAACCTAGTTTTACAATAATGTTCCTAGTGTCAAACAAATGCTAATTACTGTATAGGCTAAACATCCAAACTTTCCCTCAAGTATATGTTCTCCATTTCTAGATTGTGCTGCATGCCGTTAGACCTGTGGAGTTAAATGGATGCTCCTGCTCGTGTGCTGCTGGAATGGCTTTATGCAACCATGTGGTTGGACTCCTGTTTCAAACGGCTCACTACAGCACCATGGGGCTGAAAACTGTGCCAACCCCACTGTCCTGCACCGGTGTGCTTCAATCATGGCACCGTCCAAGGACACAGGTAAGTTTGTCTAATGCAAGTTGTGTCTTTAAAGTTTGTAAGTGCACACTGTTGGAATACTGATTCTGGTGTAGATGTTTCTACACAGTGTATACATATCCTACACCTCATCCATATGAATTGTTCACATGGTAATATAAGATTTGTCTGGGTCCCTCAGATATAGCCATACATGCAATTCTAGAATTACTCACACATCACATTTCAGTATACATTTGTTTCCTTCTATTTTGCAGAGCAGCGGTTGCCTGCATAGGATGTACACCTACAATATGACTTGTGTGCTGAATTAAACTGATACTCTCTCAGACTTGCAACTGAATTTAATTTCTTTTTGTGTTGATGCAGGGGATTCGTCCCGAACCCACGGATGAACTCGTGGTACGAAAGCCAAAGGCGCTAGGACGCAGTAGTGTCAAATCTACTCTGTATCGCGCTTACGCTGGTAAGTTTTAATTACTGTAATTTACTTATAGACTTTTATCACGGCAGAATTGATTACTGGAAGTGCTCGTCGAAGCAGTGTATCGATTCTTCCGGTTATGTATTTTCAATGTGCTTTTGTTAACATCTAGTTGAATAAACGCCTCTGAAAATTTGTAAATCATCCTGCGGGTGTTCATTTTAAGAGACAGGAGAAGAGATTTTTTGATGATTACTGTGTACATGATTTTTCAAACTCAAAGGAACTTGTAGGTTTTTAATCTAACATAAGCCATGGCTCTTAAACATGCGTGAAAATTTCACCCCACGTCAGTGCTCGTCTAAATAGTGACCACAACGCTGCAGTGTGTGAGCACTGATGAATTAGGGGTTGAACGACTTCAGATTTTTTTAAGTCGACTGTTATGACATCAAAGTCGAGTCGACGTCGACTAGTCGATGACGTCATTCATAAAAACAAGAGATGGGACTGCTTTGCAACATGCCACAATTTGCAATTAATTAACAGAAAATTATACAGATGCTGACAGACAGCTCATAATGGGGCCGTTTACACCTGGTCACTTCATGTTTTTTTTACTGATCTGATTTATCAAAACGATGCTATTTAGCCTACACCTGGTCACATAAATATGTTTTCGCAAAACAGATATAAATCCGATCTTCAAACAACGCGCTATCGATTTAACGTCACGTCAGTTCACGTCACCGAAAGCAACAATAATGAGCTGCATTTTATTGATCATCAGCTAATTTCAAAATCAAAGACCGCAATAAGAGAGACAGCACTGGTAAGATCATTTCTGTTTCTTTACTTTTAATGAAGATGATTGTGTGTTAAGCGCACTGATCTATATAGAATGACATTATATAGATCAGTGGTTAAGCGTCTGCGACTTACTTTCACTTTGATTTGCGATAGTTTGCACGTTGTTGGCTTGATGAATAGATGCTCGAGCTGCTCATCTGCGGCGATGCGTGTTGCCATAGCTTCATCGCTATAATACGCTCTCACACGTTTATTTTTAGCATTGTTGGGAGAAGTCCAATTTACAAATGTGGTTTCAACAACCAGATGCATTTACACTTGTCCACTTTCGTCTGTTAAGCGGCCCAGACCTCCTCCTGAAGCGGTTTGAGCGATCGGATTTAAATCCGTCTCGAGTGCGTTTCGGAGGGCATTTACACCTGGTCTTTTCACGATCGGATATAGCTATCAGATCACAGAAACACATGAAGTGCCCTGGTGTAAACAGCCCGCAGTTACATCATCATTTAGGATGAAAAGAAAAGGAAAAAAGCTATAAATTCACATCTGTGCCTTAGTGATGCGCAGATCCAAGTAATACAAAATAATATTCCAACTAACTGCGGGTGAATTAGCTACATCATTAATATGTTTAAATAAATAAATATTTTTTTTTTTTAAATGATTTTAATAAAGATACTGGACTCTCATTTCCGGTAGTGAGCGTGCGTCATGCTTTTACTTTCGTTTTCAACAATATCTAGTGTTAGGTTAGTTAAAGTATTTACACACATTTGATGTACCAATGCTGCTTTCTTGCTGCAATGAAATTCAAAGTTTAGGATTGTAAATTCAGTATGAAATATCAGTAAGAAAAAAACGCTGTTAATGAGAAGGCGAGCACTGGACTTCGTCCGGTTAGTTTGGAAATAAATGTATGTATTAATCAGAATGCGCATTTGAAAGGGAAATATATTTACAGGAGGAACATTTCAACTAGTTGAAGATATAACGTAAACATCCTTAGCGCCGCGTCTAGGACAACTCGAGGTATCACACACCAGATGTGTACTTTCTCAGTTTATGGCCAGCAATATTGTTGTTTAAGCACATTATGGAATTAAGATAATGTCTGTACTATGTTATGATTAAACCTGAATCCGATTATTCATTATTATTACTATTGCTGAAAGTCCGATAACATCAGCAATTTTTAAATGAGAACATACAGTTAGTTCTTTATATCAGATTAGCTACACTGTCGCTTGTAAATCATTGGCAGTTATTAACTGATGAATGGTTTCTGTTACTTGTGTTTTTAGGACCCCTTCCTGACCCGACGGTGTTGTCAGTTGGAGCCCAACTACGCAACCATCAGCCACAACCTGGCATTTGCAAATTCTTATACGGCCTCTCTGAACTGACTTTAGTGGACTCTAAATTTCTACTAGTCACTCGAGGTTCAGTTCTTTCTTATCAGTGCACAGTGCACACCAGTAATACCTCGAGAAATCATTAAGCATCCAGAAGCTCCCTCATTCCCACAACTTCCATTAATTAGTGGCTTAACATTAGAACGGCATCTACATTTTGTCCCCAATTGTCATCAGTTTTATCACATACAGAGTTTAGAACTAACCCGTGAATGTGCAAGTATCATCGAAGAGAATACAAGGGGGCAGTTGGAGAATCCTTTGTGGAAGGAAGTCCGTTAGAGGGGAGTCATCTAGTCAGGCTCTGGCAGCCAGGATCATAAAGGGGGTAAGGCAAACACCTGCCATGAAAAGGGGTATTGACCTTGAGCCAGAAGTTTTACAACAGTACAGTGACCGTTGCAATGTCAGTGTCGCTCCTTCTGGATTCGTTGTGAATCCTGATGCGCCTTACCTCGGTGCTAGCCCTGATGCCAAAGTGTATGATCCCACTGCAAATCCACCCTTTGGGTTAGCTGAAGTGAAATGCCCAGATGTTAACAGTATAACAGGTTACACATGTGAAGTTTATTGGTGGTCAGGCCAAACTAAAAAAAAATCACAAGTATTTCTGGCAAGTGCAAGGCCAGTTAGCCATAACTGGTTTAAAATGGTGTGATTTCATTACATCCACACAAAGTGACCTCACAGTAGAGCGAATTTGGCTCGACGAGTCGCTGATCAGTGAAATGAAAGGTAAACTTGATATATTTTATTTTGCCACATATATGGAAACGTACCTGAAACTAAAGTAACTCCATACATCCCCCCCACCACACACACACACACAAATGGGATCTCTTTCTGATTTTATTTATGGAACGGACATACCTACTCTCTAATCATCACCACCACCACATGCATGTGCGCACGTACGCACACACAAACATACACACACGCAAATGTTCCCACACACTTGTACTTAATCGATTAATTAATTGTTTTAATTGTAAATTAAATGTATATAAATGTAATATGAGTGTCTGATTTTTTTTAGTGTATAAATGTTATGTTATTGTATTAATTTTCACATAATTTGTTTTATTTTTTATAATAGATGTATATATGTCATGCTATATATATATATATATATAAAAAAAATATATATATATATATATATATATATATAAATAATAAATGCTGTGTCATGTTTTAATGCAATAAAATGAAACCAAACAAATCTGAATCATTCATCTTATGCCTATAGCAGAGTCGCTATTCTGAAACTCTTCAACTAACGTTACTTCAAAACGCGCATTAACCCGATCGAAAACTGACTGGCGAAGCACACGAGTCTCCCCCCAGCTGTTCCACGAAAATCGGCTTGGTGTAGTACCGGATTTTAGTCTCTTCCCCCCACTTTTCGAGACGTAAATGCTTTCCTTGTCAAAGTGCAAGCTGCAGTGCACACAAACGTACTACCCCGACTTCTCTGAAACGAAGGACCTTCGTCCCTCCTTATCAATCTCACCCAAGCCTTGCGGAGGTGTTCTTCTTTTGGGAAGTCATGGAAGCTAAGGTATGGCTGTTATGTCTTTGTTTTGATGTTGAACAACCCGGTACACTGCAATAGCACCGGCGAGAGGAGGCAGCCATAGTTTATCTGTTAACCACCGGAAGTGCGAGTACACTGCTTGGCGATTTCGAACGTTCCAAACCAGGAAATGCGATAAAGGCCTATTGCTGTAAATGACAAACATTGCATCTGATAACTACTACGCTATTTTTGTTCTCCATTGTTTTCCTTTATTTCCAGATGTTTGATTTAATCGAATGGGTTCCCTCTTACGTCACAGTTCTCCCAGAGTACGAGAACACATTCACACATTTGCACTCTTCAGAAATGGCACTTTTATTCTTTTCACAAACTAAAATATGTAGAATGAAATATTGTGAAACTATAATTAAACTATGTTTCAACCACACAACTTTGCGATGCTGTTTGCAAATGTTCGTTACTTAGGACTTCTGGAAACACTGAATCATTTAACTTTGTTGGTAATGATGGTAAATGGACTGCATTTATATAGCGCTTTTTTTTATAGCGCTTTTTTTGCCTCACATTCATACACGCATTCATACACCGACGGTGGTGTCAGCCATACAAGGCGCCATCCAGCTCGTCAGGAGCAGCCGGGGTTAGGTGTCTTGCTCATGGACACCTCGACACTTGGCCAGGTGGAACCGGGGATTGAACCACCAACCTTCCGGTTTGTAGACAACCTACATGAACCACTGAGCCACTGCTGCCCCCATGATGGCTTGCAACCATAGTTGGCTAATGATGATTTTTGGCAACCACACCATTGGATAGTTTTTATCCCATGACAGTGTATTACATTACATTTTACTGGTCAGATTGCTCGCGCCATAACACCAACCAGACAGTGTTGTAGAAACTAGGGCTGGTCCGAATACCATTTTTTGAGCTTCGAAGCTTCGGTAGTAATGAACATCGAATATTCGAAGCTTTGGAATCTCTATTTGTCTGTCTGTCTGTTTGCATTTTGATTATTTCGAGAACCGTTCATCCAAACGACTTCACAAGGGAGTGCAGTGTCGTATTTGGTGCAATATAGATAGACAGGCGAGACGCGACACGTTCAGAATTAATAAACTTTTAATAAACTACAGAACAGCGCGAGCGGGATGCGCGTGCGCCTCACGCGAGCAGAGCTTATGCTCCGAGAACGGACACTGCACTAGTGATATAAAACACACACACACACACACAGGTCTGTTAACTTAAGCAATATTTTTAATAAGGTAGTCTAATATTTTTCTCACTAACAAATTACTGACAAAGTAGGGTAGATTTAAATAAAGAAGCGGCGCGCCTCACGCAAGCAGGGCTTATATGCTCCGAGAACGGACACTGCACTAGTGATATAAAACACACACACACAGAGTTATTTTAACTTAAGCAATATTTTTATTATTTTTATTAATAAAATTATTTTATTTGTAAGGTATAGTCTTATAATATTTTTCTCACTGACAAAGTAGGGTAGATTTAAATAAAGAAGCGGCGCGTGCGAGCAGGGCTTATTATATGCTCCGAGAATGGACACTCATTTGCGAACAAAGACATCAACAAGAATCAGCCTATATTACATTTTGTTAAAATTACCGTATTTTCCGCACTATAAGGTGCACTTAAAAGCCTTTAATTTTCTCAAAAAAACGACAGTGCGCCTTATAATCCGGAGCGCCTTATATATGGATGGTGAACACACGTTCACCAAGACGGGGAGACAGCGCCGGGCGACTTACGCCACTATCTGCCAATGGATCGTGGATGCCTGGGGGCTGATATCAGTCTCAACTGTGATCAGAGCTTTCACGAAGGCAGGAATAATTTCTTTATTCAGCCAGCTCACATACCCGTATTTACTTCCTGTTTTCGGTCGAAGTTCACAGTAGTTGAGTTCGCGCGTGCGCGATCAAACCTCCTCCGTGTGTTCAACATCTGATTCAGATGAACTATCCATTTGAGCTGATATTCTCAGAACAGCACACAGCACCTAGTCTCAGCCTCAGACGTCACGCCCACGGAACGTTGGCTAAACGTCTGATGCATATGGTACACTTAACTGGAAACACTTCAGGAATGTCGAAGTCGTCATCTGATTGGTTGAATTTGATCGGATTTCCGGGGGGTGCGAGTGTCGCGTTTATTTTCGATCCGCCAGGAAACAAAGCGCAGACGTGTGATTGCGTAAGAAAAACTGTTGTGTTTACATGAGTGACAATGAGCATTTATCAAGATCAGCTAAACGTAGGATTCTCAAAAGTATGCGAGGTTCACGGCATAGACTCTTGAAGTTTTTTTCTCCTTCTTTGATTTTCTATGCTGACTGACTTGTTGCACGCTGGTCTGTTGTTGTGGGGACATTTCCACGCCTAGAAACGTGACGCTGAACGAAACGAACTGTAATTGGTTGTTTTACATGTCGGACAAACGGCCTTATGGGCGGGCCTTGGCCAAAGAAAGCTGCTATGAATTCCAGAGCTTCAGCTGTCAGTCTGAAGGTCTGGCTACGCGAGACTACACAGCACCGTCATCGGCTGACAGTCTGAGTCTCCACTGTTGCTTAGTTACCAATGATCGCGCGCGCGCACTCGACAATCGCCTACTGTGGACTTGTGTCCACACCGAACGCGAATAGAGCGTCAAATACGCGTCTATCGTGTAGACGCTTGAACATTCGCTCGAGTTCAAATTTTTCTACTTGCGCGGAAGACATTCGCGTCAAACGCGTCGCCCAATTCGCGTCATTCGCAACGCCCAGCGCGAATGATGCGTCTATTCGCGTCTTTGCATTGACTTTGTATGTAATCTACTCGCGCTAATAATTAAATTCGCGTTCGGTGTGAACACACCATAGAAAACAGGAAGAAAATACGGGTATGTGAGCTGGCTGAATAAACTTCATTTTTATTCATATCTTTCACATTTACTGCAGTCAGATTCACCGTGTTCACTCACCGTGTTCACCCCCCTTGTAATGACACATTAAGGTTGTTTGTTAAGAGGCTAAAAGCAGGTTTAAAACTTGTCCCGTTTAAGTCAACAGGGTGCAAATTTTAAAAAGAGGATAACACGGTGTAGGCAACACCGTTTTTTGTCGTTGTTATCTGTACTGACAGCACTCCAAATTTACAAAAAAAATGAGCTCAATGTTAAAATTGACCTGAGTTCTCCTTTAACATTTGAACAACGTTACCATGGGAGTGAACGGAGTTGTCAGAACGCTTAATAAAGTTTGACTTTATCTGACTGTTTTGTTTACATTCCCTTTAGCACATCTAGTGGATGCATAACGCAAACCCAGTCAAACGTTTGACTGCAGTATCTCATGCGGATGCGCCTTATAATCTGGTGCGCCCTATATATGAAACATTTTCTAAAATAGGTCATTCATTGAAGGTGCGCCTTATAATCCGGTGCGCCTTATAGTGCGGAAAATACAGTAATTATAGGTCATTAAATTCATTAGGGGGGAAATCATTCTTTAGACAGTTTTTTTTTAAAACTACTTAATCTAAAGATGAATTTATTTGTAAGGTGCTGTGTGATACTGTGTGCAATGTACTTTTTAACTCTAATTAGAGTAAAAGTACCACTGCTGACAGTCCCCAGACTTAATGACTCAAATCACCATCCAGCAATGTTGCCAGCCACTGTCCTAATCACTCCAGCCAGCCTCCCGTACACGCTTCCTGCTGCCCGCTAGCTCAACAGAGCGTTCAGACACATTCAGTGTTACACTGATCCACTAAAGGCTAGAAAGGGAAGCAATCAACAGTACTGTAAAAAGCAGAGGCTGGTGGACAGAGTTAGAGGGACACAGAGAGCCTAGTTTCTTCTTCAACTAAAGCCCATGTGACATTTCCTTAAGTTTCAACCCTGCTGAGATGGAAGGAGGGGCAGCGGGAGAGAAAGAGCAGAAAAGAGAGAGAGATCCAGGCTACTGACCTGAAACTAAAGTGACAGAGTATATTTAGCTCTTTTGGATTGTCTCCTTTCTCCCCATTGCCTCACTTCTGCCCAACAACACACCAGTGCTCTAATTAAAATCAGTTTTTTTTTAACAATCAAGAGTTCAAGAGTCGGGAGATCACGTGACCCTCTGACAGAGATGGCTGCCTGAGTCTTGAGCTCCCAACTCGGCGTCAATTAATCATCCGTTTAAGTTCTAACCTTGGCACTATCGCAGCATATAGGTCTGTTACCAGTGGTGATGGCTAAGCGTCAACTTTTACCAGCCTCTCCCGAGAAAAAAAGGTTGAAGGATCCTGATAACGACACAATGCGGGTCATGGTGGCCGACGAATTGAAACTACAGCTTGGTGTCGTGCGAGAAATATTTATGGAGGAATTTCAACCGATCGCAGAAAGAATCGGTTCCCTGGAGAAAGAGATGAGAATGATTAGCAACAGCTTTGATAATATTCAGACGGCAGTTCGGAAAGTTAAGCAAGATTCGGCTGCAGTTAAGTTGGCCGTTGATACGCTTCAAGACAAAATGGCGAGGCTGGAAGACAAGAGTCGTCAATGCAATATTCGCCTCGTTGGTCTTAAAGAAGGGGAAGAGGGCAGCGACGCGGTAAGCTTCATGCAGACTCAAATACCCCTGTGGATTCCCTCTCTTAAAGACAGACCGATAGAGATAGAAAGGGCTCATCGCATTTATGCGGGGGATAGCAGCAGAAAAGGCCCGCGAACATTGATCTTCAAATTGCTACGCTTTCAGGACAGAAACGCGATCCTTAAAGGAGCCCGATCTGTGGGCCAAATTCTATATAGGAGTAGCTCGCTTCTTTTCTTCCCCGATTACAGTAACCAAACCGCCATGAAAAGGCGCGAGATGAACCAATCTAGGAAAAAGCTCACGCAACTGGGGATCACATCCTTCATGATTTATCCCTCTACGATCAAAGTGATGCATCGCGGATCAACCTCCCTTCTCGAAACGCCGGCTGAAGTGGAATCGTATGCAGCACAGCAACAGGCATTTGCTACGCCACTGCTGCCCGTATCTGATGACACTCCTGCGGAAATGCTTACGGACTCCGACTGCCCGTAACTTCTATGAACGGATTTAAAGGTTCTACTAAATCTAACGCCGCGACTGTGACAAGCACTTCATTGGTGAACGATGACGCCGAGTCGACCTTCGGACTCGAGGGATCCACTGTTATGTTGGCCACGTATCTAGACGAGGTTTCTGTTTTGGCAGGCAGGAGAGTTTGTTCAAACTCTCTGCTTTCTGCCTTTTCATCCTGTTCCTGTTGTTGTTCCTTTAGAGTTTCAGATGCCATGATTTTTTCATATAAGTCCACAATTGTTTGTTTTATATTAAAAGGGAGGCACCTTATTTCTAATGATTTATGGCTCTTAAAGTAGTATCTTGGAATGTTAATGGTTTAAACGGCGCCATTAAGAGAACTAAATGCTTGGATTATTTACGAACTAAACAAGCATCGGTTGTATTAATACAGGAATCTCATTTGAAAGTTTGTGACGTGCATCGTTTTCAGAATAGGCACTATAAATTAGTTTCTTTTTCTTCGTCTACCAAGAAAACTAAAGGGGTTTTGATATTGGTAGCTCGGCGCCTTCCCTTTTCCATTCACTGTTCAAAGAGTGATGCAGAAGGTCGTATTACTTGTATACTCGGTACATGGTCCAATATTAAATGCGCTTTTGTTTCAGTTTATGCCCCAAATGAAAATGATAGTGAGTTTTATCAACAGCTTGTTCGAATGATACTAAGTTTTGGTGACTATTATCTTGTGATAGGTGGTGACTTCAATGCTGTGCATAATCCTTTACTTGATAGGTCCCAAATATCTCACTCTGATCTAACCCCCTCAAAGTTGTTTAATGATTTTATAAAACAAGTCAATGTGTGTGACATATGGCGACTAAAGAATGATAGCGCTAAGGACTATACATTCTTTTCAGCACGCCACAAATCATACTCACGCATTGATTATCTGCTGGTATCTCCTGTATATATTCCATTTATTGACAACGCAGATATATTACCCCTTCTTCTTTCAGATCATTCACCAGTAACTTTATGTCTTTTCCCATTTTCCTCTCCCTCTGGACGTAAACGTTGGAGATTTAACACATCCTTACTTCATGACCAAAAATTTATATCACAATTGCGCACCTCCTTAGTTGAGTTTATTGATTTGAATAGGAGTTCTTCAAACAACCCGCAATCCTTATGGGAGGTAACAAAATGCTTTATTAGAGGTAAATGCATTTCTTTCTCTTCTTTTCGTCAAAAATCTAGAATTGGCCGCATAAATGAGTTGGAGGATCAGATTCAGACATTGGAACAGGACCTTAAAAACAAGCATTGTCAACGGAAGGAGAAAGAACTTTGTGCAATTAAATATGAGCTAAAAGGATTGCTTTCGCACAGAGCTGAATTCATTATGCATCGAACAAGGCAATCTTATTATTTCAACGGTGAGAGACCAAGTAAATTATTAGCGCTACGAATCAAACAAATGGAAAATAGAGCAGTCATACACGCTATAAAGAATAAAGACACTTTATGCACCCAACCTGAAGATATAAATCAGACTTTTAAAACTTATTATGAACAACTATACAGTTCGAATTCTTCAAGTTATCAGCAACATACATCCTTTCTTCAACAGCTTAATCTTCCTAGAATTGATGAACATCATCAGGAGATGTTAAATTGTCCCTTGTCTCTTGAAGAATTGAAGTTGGCTTTAGACTCTATGCCCAAGAAAAAATCTCCAGGAATTGATGGAATCCCCCCTGAATTAATCTCTGCTATCTGGGATATAGTATCACCACTTATTTTAAACTCATTTAATTTTGCAGTTGAAAACGGAGCCCTACATAGGGACCAAAACACAGCTCTGATAACCCTTTTACTTAAAAAAGGAAAGGATCCTTTAGAATGTGCTAGCTACCGTCCTATTAGTTTAATCCCCACCGATGCTAAACTTTTCGCTAAAGTTCTAACTCTCAGACTGAATAAATGCATACACAGTATCGTTCACTTTGATCAGTCTGGCTTTCTCAAAGGCCGATTGGCGTCCGATAATATCAGGCGACTTTTACATATCATTCATAGATCCGATTCTTATCCAGCCTCCTCCGCAGTTATCTCACTGGACGCGGAGAAGGCCTTTGATAGAATTGAATGGAGCTTTCTCTGGGCAGTCCTTGAATACGCAGGGGTTGGACAAGGATTTATTAAAACGGTTAAAACTCTTTACAATAGCTGTTCAGCTCGTGTTCTTACGGGATCCTTAATGTCTTTACCCTTTGCTCTTAGTCGGGGTACTCGTCAAGGCTGTCCATTATCTCCTTTACTTTTCACTTTATCAGTGGAGCCCTTGGCTCAAGCAATACGTCAGTCATCAACCATACATCCCATTATCTGTGTAGATACCTCGCACAAAATTTCTCTTTATGCTGACGATATCTTGCTCTATGTTTCCAATATTTCTGAGTCTGTTCCTGAATGTTTAAAACTTTTTAATTTGTTTGGTACTCTCTCGGGTTACAAAATTAATTGGAATAAATCAGCATTAATGCCCCTTAATGACGCAGCGAATCAGGAATCCAGTAACTTACCTCCCTTGATCCCCGTAGTCAAACAGTTTACATATTTGGGCATCATTATATCTCCTTCAATTCATCTTATCTCTAAATCTAACTATCAAACTCTCCTGAATAAGATCAAAGAAGATTTAGATAGGTGGTCCCCCTTATGTTTAGCTCTTCATGGAAGAATATCTACTATTAAAATGAATGTGCTTCCAAGGGTAAACTTTTTGTCCTCTATGATACCGCTAGCACCACCTGTTTTATTTTTCAAAGAATTCAACGCGGCTATCTCTAGTTTTATCTGGATTAAGAAAAAACCCAGAATCCGACTTAAAACGATGCAGCGTAAGAAACTTGATGGAGGTCTTTCATTCCCTGATTTTAAGATTTATAATCTAGCCTTCCAAACAAGAACAATCCAAACCTGGGTTAACCCTGATTCCCGGGTTCCGAGGCGAGATTTAGAAGTGAATATCACCCATCCGGTTCGCCTACAGGATTTACCCTTTGTAAGTGTTTCTAAATCCTCTAAGAAAATGTATGGACCAATCATAGAGTACTCCCTCGAGGTATGGAAAAAGGTTGAGAAAAGTATGGGAGGCCCCTTCTTATACACTAAAGTTACACCTTTGTGGCACAACTCTTGTCTGTGTACTGGTAAAAAACCTTTTGTCTATAAAGCTTGGTCGGATGCTGGAATTTTTACCTTGAAGGACATTTTCTGTGAAAATGGCATCAAATCGTTTCAGGAATTAAGTTCAGAATTTTCTTTACCTGGATTTCCTTTTTTTTTATATTTGAGACTGAGGTCAGCTCTGAAAGCATATGGCGTTCCTTGGACCACTGACATTTTACCTCATCCATTATGGAAATGGCTGGACCCTAATACCTCCTCCAAGGGCTTAGTTTCTAAGATCTATAATTCAATTCTTGTTCTGCAATACTCATATATTCCAGCTGTCCACTCCTGGGAAAGGGATGGTTTAGCTAAACCTGACTGGGATGTGGTATGGGCCAGATGTTTCACTGCATCTAAGAACCTGGCTCACCAGATGATTCATTATAAATGTATTAATAGGGCTTATATTACTCCTAGTGTATTATTTAGGATGAAGGCTAGATCTGATCCATACTGTCATTTATGCAACTCTGCTACAATAGGTTCCTATTTACACATGTTTTGGGAATGCCCAAAGGTGGTTCCTTTTTGGACCTATGTAAATACTGTTCTTTCAAAAATCCTTCTTTTGGACATACCTCAAGACCCCTTGATTTTTCTACTTTTAGATGACTCCGCTCTTCAGCTGAATGCTCATCAAAAAAGGGCCTTACTGTCAGCTAGCACGGCTGCTAAAAAGACTATTTTAAAGCTATGGATAGAGCCATCCATACCAACATCTTTCATCTGGTTATCGTATTTCAGAGACATTGTATTGTTGGAAGGCACCACTGCCAAGGTCAATGGCGCAAATGACAATACTATTCAGAGCTGGACAAAAATTGCAAACATTCTGTTAGAAGAACTAAGATTTTGACATCCTACTGTATCCTGGATCCTGACACCCAAACACCTCTCTGTAATTCCTTATTTATATATATATTATTATTGTTATTACTATATATTTTTATTTTTTTATATATATTTTTTTATTATTTTTATTTTTATATACTGTATATATATATACTCTTATAGGTGGAGAGTTTTCATGGCATCTGTTTGTATATAGTTCAGTGAGCTTTGATTTGTATCTGGTATGTTAACTTAAAATAAAAAATATTGATCACAAAAAAAAAAAAGAGTTCAAGAGTCGAGGAAAGTCAAATGTTCAATCTCGCTAAATGAACATAATTGGTGTGATAATTTTTTTATATTCAAACTATAGGCCTATGTCACACTTCCTGCTTCCGGAACGCGGAGTAGGGATACAGAACTTCCGGTCAACAGTATTTCTCAATAAGGATTTAGATTATCAGCCCTAATGTCTAAAAACCATCCGAGGTAGACTGACCACGAGCTATGAGGTTGTGAAACGAAGGTTTTTTCTCCTGTTGAAGCTATAAGTTCGTATGAAATCAACCTTGTTTTAAGAAAAACATGTTTTATCCGCGATCTTATGAAAAAAACTACACTACCCACAATCCTAAGCGTAGCAGCAACGTCTGCTGATTGGTCCAACTCGCTGTTACCATAGAAACGTTTACCTTACTGGCGAATGGCTAGAGCTACCCGCAGCTGTTGTTGTAGTGTACCGGGTTGCTCTGCATCAGCTTTCACGCTTTCCCACTTGAGAGTTCTCATTTACCATCCGAACCACATCGTCATCGTCACATCGTGACTTCAGGCTGGTTGCGGAGAGATTTGGTCCAGCGGTATCTATCGAACTCCACCATTGTAAAAACCTAACCGCAAGATCCGTATCCCTACTAAAAGACGTACTTCCGGTCTTCAATTTTTTCGTGAAATAGGCCTATTAACTGAAACCTTTCGAGATGTGAAAAAGGGTGTTGAAATATTTAAGAAAGATCTTAGTTCTGTAATCAGCAGATCTCTAATTCATCGCAGTTAGGAACTATTTGCCCCAAGATCATCTTTAAATGAGTAGCATGTCAGGCATCCGAGTACTGTACAGATGAATGAAAAGCAGATTAATATATTATACTGAAGTATCTGGGCAGCCAGGAGAGTCATTCTTTCAGTGAACCAGCGAGCCAGACAGACACAAGGCTCAGAGAGCCCTCATCAATATAAAATAAGCTCAATCTCTCCCTTCCCCTCCTTAATTTAATGACACCAGCGGGACAAATTTGAGATCTTTGATCCTTCAAATATGGATGGCAAAGAGGTCACGCTGCTCTCTTGCTGTCAAACTCTTCTGAGGCTTGTTAAAGAAGCTCAGTTATGCAATTCCTCTGAGTGCTTTCCAATTATTATTCAATGCATAAAGGCTCATTAAAACTTATAACTCAGCTGTTAAGTTACAGGGCTCTTTTCAAAATTATAGCTCCTACTTGCAAATCCCTGCACGTTTAAACGTAAAACGTTAAATAAACGTAATTTCTACGTAATGTGTAGCTGTGGATATTTTTCTCAGCTGCCCACTATCTCAGAGGTGCTAGAATGCATTCAGAAGGCTAAAACAAGCTGCACACCAGGGTAAAGCAGAAACAATCTCTGTTTCAATGCGCGCACACACATCTGATCTCAACCTCTCGCTGGTAGTGCTCTTTTGAAATTATAATACCCCACAAACTATCATCTCTGAATTAAACGGAAAGAAAGAGATGAAAGGAAAAGCTGCATATCATTACTGTGGCGTTGGCTAGTCACACCCTGCAAGACTAAAAGACGACAGTGTCAGATAAACTACTGAAATTCTGAGAGCTCTTTATTCATCATTCTTTCACAAGGAAAAATGAACTACAGTTTTCAGCACCACTCCAAAATCAGTCAATGCAGATTTGTAGCAATTAACTTCAGTTATCACACAGCACCCATCTCTCGCATCAAAACAGAGGATCAGGCAAGTGAGACTGCAGATATAATGTCCTGTACATGAACTCAAACATGTATCATTCCAGAATTATAATGAAGGGCTGTGTGGCATTTTTCTACCCATAGTATGTGAAAGGAGTGCACATTATTTTGCAAGCACTTAAAAGTGCATTAGTAGCTTTCTCATTTTTTCTCCTCTAGTAACTGAGAACTCACGCAAAATATAAAGTTCCCATATGCTGTTACATATACATTAATATGTATGACCAGATGAATGAGAAGGTTGATAGTTGAGGGGAGGGATTATTCATGGTTACTTTTTGAAAAGTATGTCACTTTTACATACAATTTCCTTAGCTATTAAAATCACTATCATGTAGTTTTAAGTTTGAGCCTATAGACCTGTCTCTGAAAGTGGTGTACAGTGAGCTATTTTACCTCGTCCTTGTTGAGTGGTCGGAATCTAGCCTGGTATCTGCTGAGCTCCACGTTGAGACGGTGAACCGTCATCTTCAGCCCATCATTCTCATCCACCAGCTCCTGAGCCTGCTGCCTCAGACTCACCAACTCAGAGCTTTCACCTACACGCACACACACAATTGCACATAGTTAGAGCTGATTTATACAAAACCACACACTAAAACAGCAAAAGAACTCAGGCAAGAACTCCCACCCAGACATGTACACATTGGGTGTTTCTTCAACTATGGACACTTTGGGTCCTCTGGAAATGTAGGGACTTGCATCATAGGAGAATTCTGTCCATCTTTTTTACCTGAACAGTTATGAACAAGTGTCATTTCCACCACATCTCAAATAACCATTTATTTCATGTTGGAAATTATATTTTAATATTTATATTTCCTTGCCTTAGGGCTATTTTTATTAGCTACAATTTTAGGTATCCTAAAACCACAATAATATTTCACTTTTTTTCACATAATATGTTCACAAGTGAATGATATTTCTCTTGATTTTAAAGGGGTCATGAACTGAGAATTCCAATTTTCCTTGATCTATTGACAGTTAAGAGCTCGTTATACTATAAAAATACCCTGGAAGTTTCAAAACTCAAAACTTCCTTGTTATTCCAAAAACTGCTTTTATTGAAACCAAGGCCAGAAAACGACAGGATCTCAAAAGTTGAGAATTATGACGTCACAGGGCAGCGAAAGACCGCATTTGCAGAAGAATATCAACGCCTAGATCTACATCATCGCGTATTTGGCCCCGCCCACTGGAGCGTTAGTGAATAGTGACATGAGAACGAGAAAAGATCGACACAGGATTAATAACATTACCTTTCAAACGATTCTAATGCTAGGAAAGTGGGGTTTCTTTTTTTTTTCAACAATGTGAATGTCTCAGCAGTGCATTGTTAAAACAGACTTTTACGATATGGATCTGCCAGCAACGCCACAAACATGTAGCAGTAATCATGTTTATTCCAATGCCTGATCTGTGATCAGTGATTTCTGATGTACAATTATTCAAGTTCAGACAGATAATCTCTCAAAATCATTCAATACTATTTATGCATCAGTAAATCAAGCCACTGACTAAACTATCAACTTCACATCGTTTCTCTTGGTAGGATGAAAATAATCTTATTTAAACTGTGATTAAATTACATACAGAAAGCGATCAAAGAACAATCCCTTTCCAATCGCCCAAGCTGTCAATCACACAGCGCAAGTTTATCTGGACACTTGCCAAAACTCGTTATGAAATAATGATGTTGTTACACTGCACAACAAAGCAATTACTGTATTTACATTGTGTTTGCATTGTTATTTGGTGAAAGCATTCATGAGAGTGCAGAAATTGCGTTGCAATGATAAGATCTTTTCATTCACGTGATCAACAGACTGCCTGTCATCTGCTCAATGCTCATCACTGCAACCTTTCATGTGATGGAATAGATCTAAATATATGATCAATACTGTTCACGATTCGTTAATCTCGATAGCTATAATAGTAAAAACGTAGTAAAAGATTTCGAGAGAGTTCCACATGTAATACTAGCTATTTCATATGCAAACATGTCAGCCAATCACAGCAGTGGGCATTTACACTGAAGTCTCACAGCAGACACGCCCCTTCGAACAGAGCGTTCAAATCAGAGGCTAAAATCAGGCTTGGAAAAATGCCCTTTTATTTCTAAATTATGACATTTTTTAAGTAAAAATCATACTAACATTATAAGGGCACCCCAGGAAACATAAAATATTAAAATAATCCAGTTCATGAGCTCCTTAATTTTGTTTTGTTTTCTGCACACATCACATATGTCTCATAAATCATCTCTTCACTGACACTGTAGTCTCCTTGGTAACCAGGTACTATCTTTTGTAAAAAAAAAGTTACTAGGGGATAAATTGTTGGTTGTGATGGGAATGATGCAACAGCTGAAGGACAGTTATGTTAACAATGATGGAAATCGTTTTCACACAATAAACATTCAAATGGTTTATGTTTCTTTCACTACTTTTTTTAGATTATCTTTGTTTTACAAATGTAACACAAAAAAACACACCCAAGGATTCAATTTGAAAACCTTCAAATGGCTCTATCATATTTTTACAATAAACATAAATGGGCTGCACTCACATATAGCGGCAAAGAAGACCTTCCTAGGAATGTCATAGTTATAATTAATTATTAAAAATGAATTATTAATGAGTTATTAATAATTAAAGTCCCCCTGTAGTCAATAATTGTATCCCTTAAATCCCCCTGTAGTTAATAACTTTATCCCTTAAATCCCCCTGTAGTCAATAACTTTATCCCTTAAAACTTATCTTTGATCACCAAAATTACATATCAAAACATTTTTCTTTGGGGAAAGCGTATACGCGGAACCATGTATATGCTAATCAGCCCCGCCTCCACTCACTCACGCCAGCTCAGAGATCCGCTCGGCCAACTTACTGAGGTAAACGCTGCACAATGGTATCGCTCAACCCCTGAGACATAAAACTCTTGAAGTTTCAAGGGATAGTTCACCCACAAATGAAAATGTGCTGTTAATTTACTTACCCTCAGGACATCAAAGATGTAGGTGTCTTTTTTTTCTTCAGTAGAACAGTTAAGAAGATTTTTAGCTAAAACTGTGGTCTTTGGTGATTCATATAATGCAAGTCAACCGCTACGTCCCTTTGAGAGTCAAAAAAACATATACAGGCAAAGCAAAATTAATATCCATGGCTCCTGAAGACTCATTAAGGTCTTGTGAAGTGAAACGATCGGTCTGAGCAAGAAACTGAACATTATTTACAACATTATTACCTATTAATTTTGTTTTGGCTGTATATGTTTTTTTGTTATGTTATGTGACGTAGCGGTTGACTTGCATTATATGAATCACCAAGGACCAAAGTTTCAGCTAAAAATTACATTTCTACTGAAGAAAAAAAGACACCTACATCTTGGATGAGGGAGCTGAGTAAATTAAAAGCAAATTTACATTTTTAAGTGAACTATTCCTTTAAGAAACACCCATACACTACATTCAGTTGCCAATTTAATAGGTAAACCTGTACACCTGCTATTTAATGCAAATAACTAAAGCCAATCATTACATAAAGACATTGTCAAGAGTTTCAGTGTTTGTTCAAACGCACAGGGAAGAAATGTGATCTACAGTGAGTGATTTTGACCTTGGAATGATTGTCTGTCTCAGGGAGGGGCAACTTCGGTCCTGGAGGGCCACTGTCCTACAGAGTTTAGCTCCAACCCTGAAAAAAATCACCTGCCTGTAACTTTCTAGTAATCCTGAAGACCTGGATTAGCTTTCAGGTGTATTTGATTAGGGTTGAAGCTAAACTCTGTAGGACAGTGCTGACCTCATACACAACAGTTTTCTAGACACTATTTTACCAAAAAAAATGGTGTGAAGAAAATATGCCTGAATGTGCAGCTGACAAATCTGTAGTAAGTATGTAATGCTATCATATCAGTGTGGACCATGAAAAAGTAAGGCAGTTTTGGGAGTCCTTTCTAGAATTAGAATGTTGTACCTTATTAAAGGGGCCACTGAATATGAAAAGAGCAAAAGTCAAAACACAACCAACTTTACCTTCATTAAAAATGGCTTGCTTAAGGTTGTTTACAGCTCACAAAATGTACAATTTGAAACGCTGATTGAAATACCTTGAAGTAGGCATATGTTGAAAATTATATCCAATCTGCATTTGCATTGTAGATTCACAGTAGGTTACTAAAAGGGATAGTTCACCCAAAAATGTCAATTCTGTCATTTAATTCTCCCCATGCTACTCCAAAACGTGCATGTTTGAGAACGTTTGAAGACCTGGATAATGTTTGAAGACTGTGCAAGTCACTCTTACGGTACAATGAATGGGGGCTGGAACTTTCAAGCTTCGAAAAGAACACAAAATTACTGTATGAATTTCATAAAAGAATCATTAAAATGGTCCATAAGATTTTTATATCCAAAGTCTTCTGAGATCATACAAAAACCCACAACATTAATGTTTTGTCCCGCTCCTGTCTGCAAAAGCCCGCAGGTTAAAGTACAAATAGATTTTTTCACCCTACACATCCCAACATAAATGCTCTCGATACATTATTAGTTACTTTCTGTCTGCGTCGGGTCCCGCAGGTCTCTAGTCCTAGTCTTCATTCACTTTAATACATTATACTGAAATGTTGCCAGAATATTCTTAGAAAATGTCACCTCTTGTTCCACAGAAGAGAGGTGGTCACATAGATTTGGAGCAACAAGAGGGTAAGTAAATGATGACAGAATTATCATTTTTTGGAGAACTATCCCTTTAATGATGGATAGGCCACAGTGAGCGCAGTGGGATGTGTAGCAGCACCTGTGGAGTTTCCTCTCTCTGTGTGAGAATGGCAGACCTCCTGCTGAAGATGCTCTATGTGCCGACTCTGTTGTAAACATCTCTTCTCCTGTGTCTCCTTCTCCTGAGCCAGAATTTGAGTCTGCTCCCTCAGCTCCTTTACAAGCGCTTGCTGCACCTCTAGCGTACTGCGCAACACTTCACTGGCCTCTGCACCACACAGCCACACAGGCAAATCCACACACAGAATAGAAACCACAAAACAGAAATGCAAATACATTACATAAGAATATGACAGACAAAACTAAGTATAAAAACAAAACGGAAAACAAGACACAGCAATACAATGCAACATACCACAATGTAACACACCAACAACAACAGCACAAAATGCAAAGACAGGACAGAGGGAAGATTGACAGGAGGATAGACAAAGAAATGAAACGTGACAGAAGAAAAAGCAATGTGAAGATTTTCTTTCTAAGATGGACTATAGCCTATTAATTGCACTTGATGTGCAAACAGTACAACATGTTTATGACCATCTGTTTAATCCTAATATGAGTCTGGCGCTCTATAGTCTGTTGAGAATACTCGGTACCGGTACGGTACATTCATTCCATTACTCTAGCTGAGCTTAACCCTCTAGGCGCCACGGTCGAGTTTACTCGACAAGATGAGGCACTGAATAAAACGGCCGATTTTGTCAAATTGGGTGTCAAATTTCGTTCGACCTCCCCTCCACTGGATGGCAGACATGTCATATTTCATCCCCGAATCAAAAAAACGTCATGTTTCTATACAAAATGTTCGAGTTAGAGCGCATTGAATCAATGAGATCAAAAGCGGAGCTAGTGTGCGAGTGAGCCATGTTATCAGATCCTCTCCGCAATCGCGGCGACAGTATTGTGGTGGAGACTTTGTCTAATGCCACTGGGTATGTTAGACGAGGTCGAAGTATTCATAGGACAGTTAGGAGACAACGTGGATGCAGGGTGGGGAGTCGCAATGACAATGACAGCAGTCCGAGCTGTGCACACTCGGCGTGCGCGCGAGGCAGATCTGGCCGCGCTGCTCGTATCATCTCACTCATGATCTGTGCGAGTGAGCGTTTGAACTAAACAGGTCTTGTCTACTTGTGTTTGTATGTCATATGAATAATATATATGTGCCCCATACATGGAATCAGAGTGTCTACTGTATTTAGTAAATGGAAAATCTCTACAGCAAAAGGCAACCACTACATGCATTCGGTTTGTTTCTACCATTTATTAGTAATGATTTACACAGTTTGTTTACTACTTACTATATACCTGAGCATTCAGTATTGTGCAATATAACATACAGAAGGTGATGGACATTTTGGGGGGAAAGAAGTGCTGCATTTTATCATTAAAACATGTGACTTTTCATGAAAATTCTATAATCCAAGATTGCCGCCACCATATGACGTCATAATATGCAAATTAGATGGAAAAATGTAATCCCTACATAAACTTTGGGTCATCCTTAATATTTCTCTAATTTACAGAAAGTCTCTATCTTTTATCACTTTTAAGATATAGCCTTTTGAAATTGAGATGTCAAAATCGAACGTTTTAGGAAAAAAACTCTGGCGCCTAAAGGGTTAATGTCAACCTAATCACATTAGCACTGATTAAAATACACACTCTGTTTGATCCTATATCTTCATGAAAATAAGCAGCATAAACAAATTAGAGAAAGAAAATCTTTAATATCTCTAATATTATTTAAATAACTTATATAACTAATGAGATCTAGTTCATTATTTCTTTAATTAGTCTTTTGAACTCTAATCTTAACCTAGAATTTTTCTGACAAGTCAAATCCAATGGAATGAGTCTGGTTTTAAGACTCGTAGCCAGTAGAAATAGCCAGTAATACATTTAATCATTAATTAAACATTAAATTGAAGCAATAAGCCAATTCGGGCCATGCGTTACAGTAACTTTACCATAATTAAAGAGATTTTAGCTGCAAAATTATTAATTAGAAGGACAAAAGAGCTGGGAATGTCAGATGTCAAAGAGTAGAGTCAAGCCCCTCACCTGGACTGATGTCTCTCTCTTTTCCTCTCACTGGACTCGCCTTCATCCGTGAGGTTTTCCTTTTTGAAGTATTCAGTGATCTGTGAGCGCTCCAGTCATCATTAAGCTCTGACAGGAACAATATGAAAAAAAAAATTTTTATAAAACGAGGTGAATAAATTAGCGAATAAATTAGTAATTGTACAAGAGAATTAGAGAGTGATAAGGTAATCACAAGTGAGTGAGTAAATGAGTTGGAGTTGCTCTAACAGTGAATGTGTAGACCATAATCTAAATAAAAAGACAATTCTATAAACACTATCATTCAAAAGTTTGGGATCAGTATGTTTTTGAAAGAACTCTCTTATGATCACTAAGGATGCATTTTTTTTTATCAAAAATACAGTAAAGACCGTACAATTTTAAATAACTCTTATCTATTTTTATATTTTTTTAAATGTCTTATTATTATAAATATTCCAAACAGTTGTGCTACTTAATGTTTTCGTGGAAACATTGATAATTTTTTTTTCTCTGATGAATAAAAAGTACAGCATTTATTTGAAAAAAAAACTTTTTTATTATAATAAACTTCTTTACTGTCACTTTTGATCAATTAAAGGTATCCTTGCTGAATAATAGTATTACTTGTATTACAGTAGTGTAATTTGTTTTAAATTTTGGGTCAAGGAATCCTCAGGCATATATTTATAATATAATATATCGTAGCCCGTTCCACACAAAAAGGCTTTTCACACTTAAAATAGTTAACCCTGGGTCATTCTAAACCCCCGGGGTTAACAATTAATCCTTTGTATTCATAAGCTTCCTTTTCACACTGTACACTCCTAAAACCCTGGGTTAACATTCATTATTTGCAATTGCAACAAACCCTGGTAAACAATGTCATTGATTGGATGAATGCAGCACATTATCTGTTCTGCTTATAAAAAGGCTCTAGCATTGCGCAATCCTCATATTATACATTGCCGACTATACCTCAAGTTTATACTGACTTAATACTTGGACTCTTTGGACTATAAAGGTAATAATTAAACTTTTCCTCACTCCAATTGTCGCGTTTTCTGTCAGCATTTGAATTTTTCCCCTCAAAACGCTGAAACATAGCCTACTGTTTATACAACATGCTGTGTTTCTGTGACTATACACAGCACGTGAATATGAGGCATGTTGCAATGCAGAGTTAACACAGCAAAAGTGGTTCTAACCCTGCTCCTAAATTATAAGTGTGAAATGTTCCTCCTTTACATGGGGTTAGTTAAAAGCACTCAAATCATTCGCCATCCTTCCGCTATCCACTGCTCACCCTCTTACATCCTCACTCACTGCTGAGGACTTCATAACCCACTTTCAATTACCTACGGATGTTGACAACTTTCTCAATCACAAGGTCATTTTCTGTTGAAGGAATTCACTCATATATGAAAAACTTACCCTCATGTAGCTCTAAACCTGTATTACTGTTTTTCATGAAAAATTTGGAAGAATGTCCAGGTCATTTTATGCATGCAATTCGGTAATGGAGTTTAGAGCATTCAAGGATAAAACTTCAAAAAGATACAAAAACACCCTAAGGTGATTCACAGAAAAGTGACTCATATCTGGGTTTGAGTACTATTTTCCAAATCTTATAAAGTCCTATGATAACTCTGTGTGACGAACAAAACAAAATTTAAGACGTTATTCGCTAAAATTGCGACATTTACGACACAAATGAATGTGCTCTCATTAGCACATTCATTGAAGAATTTGTGATAATCAGTCTGTAAATGAATCTAAATTAATAGTTCTGTTGAGTCGGAACTTTTCAATGATTCGCTTGATCTGGTTCACGAAACTGATTTGAACGGATTCATTTACAAATCAGACAGTTCCAGTTCACTCTGATCCAATTGAAATTGCATGAAAAAAAGACATTCCACATTATTTTTCATTTCCATGAAGGACAGTCACAAGGGTTTGGAACAGCATGAGGGGATACAAGTAAATGACAATTCTTTTTTTAATTATTATTTCTTCACTTACCATGGACTCTATCTTGTACAATATTAAAATCCACCATTGAGATCTCACTGAAGGTGGAAATTATAAGACAGACTGCAGTGCATGCTATATTACATCATGTCAAACATCCTTACCAAAGATATTTTGCTTAACTCTTGCAAGCCTTAAAATCGGATATTGACCCTTTATTGTGACTCCTAGTGGAGCTGTATTATCCTTGCTCTCCTTCTAATCTAGTTTGCTTCTCCTTTCTGTCTGTGCCCTTGGTCTCTAAAGTTACAAACACTGACAAGATTTTGTCTGCGTTTCTGACATCTCAGCCCTAGATTAGACCTCAAGGTCATCCTCATCTCATCTTCCAGCAAAGTTCTTCCTTCACTGGAAGTCTCTGTTGCAGTTAAAGGTGACACAGCCATTGTCTGCTGGTGCATAAAAAGCTTGGCAGTTGTCCATTGATCACTTTGCAGCAACTGCCCAGACCTGCTGTTTCATGCTCTATTTCAGAGGGTAAATCCATCCTTCCTGCAATCTAGACTAATGCTGGTTTGCTTGCATCTGCCATACCTCTTGAGTGAAACTAAACTATACCAATTTCATTATATCCATAGAAAAAAATATATGGAATTTGCTAGTAATTTCATATAAAAGCCACACACAATACAGCATACTTATTTAAATCTACTCCTAAAAAACTAATAGCAATTTCCTTTAGCAATAACAACTTCTTTAGGAGTGGGTTTTAAAAAAACTCTTTACTGTCACCACTGAGGACAATAGAAAGAAACAAAATGACTGCAGTGGAGGAAGAGAAGCAGGGAATATATCAAGACAAATTTTGAGGTAATTCCAGTCTCTGTCCTCATAGTCATTATAGATATAGCCTCATCTCTCTCATATCTCATTACTGACATAAGCCCATGAGAGAAGCTGACTGAGAAGACATTTGTTAAATTACCATTTTTTATTATGATTACCTCTTACAAACGCAACACAGTAACCACCTCATTTGTCTCTAGTCTGTTGAAAGCTGTGCTTGAATAAATTTGACATCAATTGATCCTTTGCAAAGACCCGCCTACCCTTAGTTACTGTTGCTACTTCCGACAAGCCATGGTGCTCTCACGCCACACATCATGTTCTCACGCAGTGAAAAATACATCGCGGAGCAAAGAGGACACACTAACAACGCGCTGACAGACAAAACAAAGGTTACTTTTGGTATGAAAAAGTCTATTGTGGCTCTTTAATGTGTAGTGACAGATTGCTGTAGCGCCTCAGTTCAAGCTGCGTGTGAACCGATCATCCCTTCTTACTAGTTATAGCACGAAATAACCATGAATGAACATCAGAAGGTATGTTGTTTCAACCGTGGGAAGATGTTAATGCACACCTAGGGGTGTAACGGTACATGTATTCGTATTGAACCGTTTCGGTTCGAGGCTTCCGGTTCGGTACGCATACAAACCGAACGATTCCTTGGACCATTTTTCCTGCCGACAAAATTCGCGCTGGCGCGATCACCACAACGTTGCGCAACATCAAATGGCAAGCGTAATGAAAGCGGAACGAAACTGCGCTATTGTGCTTCACGGATCGTTTATCAGTTCGGAGCAGCAACATTTGTGCAGCGGGAGCCGATCTCGATCAAGCGACACTGTTACAACCGTTACAACACAGCGCTAAGAGATCCAGTAAAGAAAACATTTGAGTTCGCCACTGAAGTAATAACATCGCTGCGAGATCTAGTGAGAAGCATTCAAATTTCTCCGTTATTAACCGTAGATCTCTATTAGATCAAACAGCGCTGACGTGGACACCAGGAGAAATATTGTGCCGTGAATGAACTAGTAATACTTTACGTCCACAGACCAGCAACATTCACCATGGATTTAATATAGTAACACTAACTGTAACCAGTTTGGCTGGAATAGTGAAATGCTTTCAAGTACTTCACACATCTTTTTCCAGCACTTCAAAACTCAAATATTATATAAATAAATAGCCTATATGAAGAGTTTAGATGCAAAAGCCCCTGTAAGTGCCATTTGAAATTTTCTTCTAGAATGATCATTTTTATGAAGCTTGTACATTTAAGTTCAGTAATTTCACTCAAATGACAATTAATAGGCAATCTTCATTGCCATTTAAATGAAATTACTGAACTTAAATATACAAGCTTGATAAAAATGATCATTCTAGAAGAAAATTTCAAATGGCTTTTGCATCTAAAATCTTCATATATTTAAATGTTATTTTTAATGTGATGACCAAAACATTATTTGTTCATCCTTCAAAGATGACCCCCATTTATAAACCTGAAAGTTTCAAGATGTAGGAAAACTCACTTATTTAAAAAATATTTTTTCTTTTAACAAATAGGAAATTTCTCTGGCATTTCTTACTTTTTGCTGTATCGAAAACGTACCGAACCGTGACTTTAAAACCGAGGTACGTACCGAACCGTGATTTTTGTGTACCTTTACACCCCTATGCACACCATTTTCAAGTTCAAGTCCACCGACGTTAATCTACTAACTCTCCTTTCTGGTTAGTTTGTCGGACAAAATGGCGGTTTCGGCATTATGATTACTCAGATCGCCTGTCAGTCAAACTCCCAGAAAAGGGTGAATTAGATGTTTACAATGTCCTTAATTTGCTCTCTCTCTCTCAAACTGAAACTGGAATGAAGCTTTTCTTTCAAAGCTTTGAGGATTCCTAAAAAGGGGACACATTTCTCATGGTCTGACAATTTTTTTTTTTTTTTATGAACCCAGGTTACATTGCACATGATTTGCTGTGGAGTTCAGCTGTTGTGATGGATAATGTTATGGCAGAGAGGGGAAGTACCTGGAGATGCCATGCTCCCACGAGAGACCGATCTTGGTTGTCGTAGCAATGATGGCTGCTGTGGAGACAGAGGGAAGTTTTTACTGATTAAAGGGTTCTTACTGCAGAATATCAAAGACCACAGACTGAATTACTAAGTATATCCAATAGTGAAAAGTGCAGTATGCTTTAGAGGCAATTTAACTCTACTAATGAGCAATTTTCCACATTAAGAGTTGAGATTAGAGATCTTCTGGTAAAGGTTTTCAAGCACCAGCAGGAATGGTAGCATTCTGATCTGACAATGACAACATGGAGTTATAAGACAGTAAGTGGCTGGTCAGTGTGCACAAGTGTATGTGTGTCTGCATATTAACAGAGCACAGGTTCACATGGCCTAATTGGAGTGTACACTCACCTAAAGGATTATTAGGAACACCTGTTCAATTTCTCATTAATGCAATTATCTAATCAACTAATCACATGGCAGTTGCTTCAATGCATTTAGGGGTGTGGTCCTGGTCAAGACAATCTCCTGAACTCCAAACTGAATGTCAGAATGGGAAAGAAAGGTGATTTAAACAATTTTGAGTGTGGCATGGTTGTTGGTGCCAGACGGGCCGGTCTGAGTATTTCACAATCTGCTCAGTTACTGGGATTTTCACGCACAACCATTTCTAGGGTTTACAAAGAATGGTGTGAAAATGGAAAAACATCCAGTATGCGGCAGTCCTGTGGGCGAAAATGGCTTGTTGATGCTAGAGGTCAGAGGAGAATGGGCCGACTGATTCAAGCTGATAGAAGAGCAACTTTGACTGAAATAACCACTCGTTACAACCGAGGTATGCAGCAAAGCATTTGTGAAGCCACAACACGCACAACCTTGAGGCGGATGGGCTACAGAATTTGGCGTAAACAGAATGAGAACATGGATCCATCATGCCTTGTTACCACTGTGCAGGCTGGTGGTGGTGGTGTAATGGTGTGGGGGATGTTTTCTTGGCACACTTTAGGCCCCTTAGTGCCAATTGGGCATCGTTTAAATGCCTCAGGATCCCTCTTGTCCTTTGTGTTCATCACCTGCCACATTAAGGCACATTTTGACAGGATGTAAGGTGGCTCTTAGCCAAGGTCGGTTTACTTGGCGCCATGACCAAGTACTGCGATGTTTGGCTTTAGCATTGGAAGGCAAGCGTAACATGACCAATAAGTTGCCACCTGTTCTAGCAAAACATTGCACACAGAAGACCATATTCCTCCGCCCAGGCGAGCAACCACCAAGAAAAGGTGTTAAAGCCAATCCTCGCCCTGGACAACCTCAAGCTGCTAGGGACTGGAAAATGCTGGCTGATCTTGATCAACGGCTTATTTTTCCACCTGAGATTGCCATCACTAACCTACGACCAGATATTGTTTTGTGGTCTGGATCAGCACGCATTGTTCAACTGATAGAGTTAACAGTGCCATGGGAGGATGCTGTAGATGAGGCATATGAGAGGAAGAAACTGCGGTATGCTCATCTGGCCACTGAAGCAGAACAGCGAGGATGGAGAGTCCAGGTTTATCCAGTGGAAGTGGGTTGTCGAGGATTTGTGGCACACTCTACAACCCGGTTCCTCAGAGACGTCGGATTCAGTGGCCAAGAGTTGCATCGCACAGTAAAGAACTTATCTGAAGCAGCAGAGAGGAGCAGCAACTGGCTGTGGTTGAGATGGAAAGATTCGGGCTGGCTGTGTACAGGCCGCCACGCTACGGTTTCGTAGAATTCTTGAAAAACTCGAAGAGTCTGTTGGTTTATTTGTATAGTTTGCATAGTAATTACAGTTATTACGTTCCTGTGTATATTGCGTGAATGAGGGTTGGTGTTTGGGCAGATATTGTGTTTTTCGGTAGGTAGTATGCCATACGGAACCGTTGCCACTGAAACTACTTTAACGAAGACAGTGGGGCTCGACAGCCTTAGTCAAACGGGTTGGCGCGTATGGTTGGGTTGCGGAGAGATTGTGGTTAGGTCACGTGAACTACGAGGAAGGAGCAACCTCAGCAGCAGGAGGGATGTAAAGGTCAGTAAGCTGGGCTGAGTTGAGTGGGGGACGGAGGGGGGTGACTCTGGGACGCCAGAGTCACTGTCGAGCCCTCTTGAGGTGTCGTGGGCTAGTCGACGAAACACTGAAGACGGAAGGTGCCCACTTGAAGACCCTAGAGATGTCCCCTACTCGGCTCAATCCAGACGGTTGTCGTGTTGGTCCACTGGGGAGACCACACTGTAGTTGCAGCCGTTGTGTGTGCTGATGTGCCAAGTACACTGCAGCCGTTAACGCCGGACAGAAGGAGATTCACATCACCATATGGAAGGAAGCGTAAATGGATGGAGAAGCATAGGTTACTGTAAAGCTACGTCTTAGTTTGTGCTTATCTTTGCGAAAGCCGAGTACAAATCAGCATGAAGTTTTAACATCTACTCTCGTGTAATGGAAATCATGTCCCTTGTTCACCTTCCCACTCTCTCTCATCCTGTCTGATTTTCATTCACACTCCTTCACTGATAACAACCTCTGTCTCGGTCTTTCTAAAGGTGCCTTTAACCTCTTTATGCCAGTGTCATTTTTCTCCTCTGTCTTTAGAGAATTTGTTGAGCCCTGGGGCAGAATGACCTTTAGTCCAGAGTAAGACCACACCAGGATTCAACATAATTGACATTCCTACAGCAGCTTTATAAAATTAGCTTTAAACCCTGAATTAACTGAATCAAATAATGACTTCAGCTTCTCATTATGGCTGATCTGATGAGAGGTTCTCTTACCGTTTGAGCTGCTCCTTCCTGAACCACAATTTCCTCTAAAATACAAAATTGTATTAATTATAAGCTGCATGCAACATTACCAGGGCTCTCAAAGTCAATGAAGTGTAATGAGAGAAAGATACGAGACATTAATATTTTATATACACTATATATCCTGTATAGTATAAATAACACACACACATATATATAGAAAACATTTAAAATAAAGTTACATAATGTTATATAAATACTATATAGGGCTGGACCCGGATATTCGAATATTCGTTCGGTGTGTTGGTATTCGATTTGAAAATGTGACATTCGAATATTCTTCTTTTTTTTTTGCACACCTGGCATCCCCCTCGAAACGGTTCTCATTCGTGCTTGAATATGTTTTACACTATAAAATCTGGTGAAATATAATACTTAACGTATAACTTCGTTATATCTTCTTAATAAATATATTTGCTTCTTCTTGGACTACTAAACGTGTTCCTGCAACGGGAGTATTCTCTGACTAGAGCGCAGAACAGCGGAGTTTGTATGGACAGAAGTGCATGCCTGAGCTTGTATTTTGGGTTAAGCTGCGTTGCTTTGACATTGTGGAACATAGAATAATAGAAACATAATGTATTATCCTTTTTACCCTTATCAATCTAAATTAATCTACAGCTAAATATAGGAGACTTTGAGATTTTACTGGGACGTCACGTTTATTTTTCGTTTTTCTTTATTTAAATTTCGTTTTTCTATATTTAAATTTCGTTTTTCTTTATTTAAATTTCGTTTTTCTTTATTTAAATCTACCCTACTTTGTTAGTGAGAAAAATATTATAAGACTACCTTATTAAAAATATTGCTTAAGTTAAAAGACGTGTGTGTGTGTTTTATATCACTAGCGCAGTGTCCGTTCTCGGAGCATATAAGCCCTGCTTGCGTGAGGCGCGCCGCTTCTTTATCTAAATCTGCCCTACTTTGTCAGTAATTTGTTAGTGAGAAAAATATTAGACTACCTTATTAAAAATATTGCTGAAGTTAAAAGACCTGTGTGTGTGTGTGTTATATCAATAGCGCAGTGTCCATTCTCGGAGCATAAGCCCTGCTTGCGAGGCGCGCCGCTTCTTTATTTAAATCTACCCTACTTTGTCAGTAATTTGTTAGTGAGAAAAATATTAGACTACCTTATTAAAAATATTGCTTAAAGGGGTCATATAATGCCATTTTTGTACAAGCTAATATGATTCTTTAGGGTCTAAATTAAAAGTTTGTAATATACTTTAATTAAAAATTCTCATTAGTATTGTAAGAAAACAGTTATTTTACCTGGTCAAAAACAGCTCTGTTTTCAGCACGCCGTTTCGGTGCATATGCCTTTAAATGATCATGAGCTGTGCTCACTCCGCCCCTCTGTTCTGTGCGTACACATTTGTAACACAATAACCATAATGTGTTGTTCATTATAAACGTGAGATTATGAATTATATTGACAACGTCGTACATAGAAAACATGCCGTAATGTACCCTGAGTGTAAACCTTAGACGCATTCATCGTGAAGCGATTTGCAAAGATATAAATATTAATATAAAGGTTAATAAAACGTTACACTCACTTCAGTTGTTCTAGAGGTTCAGCAGGAACACGAATATCTGGTACCGATCCTTTATTCAGGAGTAGCTTCTTAGCAAAACCAGCTTTATACTACCCTCGTTTATAAAGCAGTCTGGTGAGAAATGATTCGCGCAAACATGAGAGCATTGACGTTGCTCGTGGGGAATATTCCCTTCGAAAACAAAACTCAGCCACTGCGTCTTCAGCGGTTCGGATTTGGGAACATTAAAATGACTGCTGTGTTCGTTATTGCACCCAAGAACAGAACACCAATCGCTTAGACGCCATTCTGCTCATAGACAGTGCTCCAGCATATCAACAATGAGCGCGCCGGTCCGCGCAGACTATGATTGACAGCTGGCTCACGAGCGAGGGCGGTTCTGTGTTGAAACCCGGCTGTCAATCAACAATCGCGGGAGGGGCATCCGACCATGTGACGTCACACGGTCGAACGGCTCGATTTGAGACAGGGGAAAACATATAAGGAGATTAAAACAAAAACACTGGATGGATTTTTATCATTATATGATGGTTGTGTACAGGCACTGCCAACACACATTTCAGTACAATCAACTTGAAAAAGTGCATGTACCATTATATGACCCCTTTAAGTTAACAGACCTGTGTGTGTTTTATATCACTAGTGCAGTGTCCATTCTCGGAGCATATAAGCTCTGCTCGCGTGAGGTGCACGCGCATCCCGCTCGCGCTGTTCTGTAGTTTATTAAAAGTTTATTAATTCTGAACGTGTCGCGTCTCGCCTGTCAATCTATATTGCACCAAATACGACACTGCACTCCCTTGTGAAGTCGTTTGGATGAATGGTTCTCGAAATAATGAAAATGCAAACAGACAGACAGACATATAGAGATTCCGAAGCTTCGAATATTCGATGTTCATTACTACCGAAGCTTCGAAGCTCAAAAAATGGTATTTGGACCAGCCCTAATACTATAAAACATATTTCACAATATTACCCAATAAATGAAGCCTTGCTATGAGACACACATATATATATATATATATATATATATGCTTTTTTTTTAGAAAACCTTCAGTCTGTAGTGGAGACAAAATATCGAATGCAGAGTCTTCTGTCTCTTCATCAACGTCTGAATTGGTCTTGTCCTGAAAAAAAGATGCATTCAATCAGTCAACTTTACAAATATTATATGCATATTATAATCAAAATAAATGCTGCTGTAAATAGTGGTTAAACATCACAAGCTATAAAAAATATGTATTGAATCAGATTTTAATTCATATCCCTTTATGATCTCAGACTGGGTTTTGATTTAGAGTAGGATTTGAATAAATCGGTAGCTCCACCTCATGGTGAATTTTAGTAAATGAATCAAACGCATAAGAGAAGAAAGCAATCCACATACAGACCCAAACAAACAAACAGACACAGACACATGACTGTACCTTCCTGTGTTTTATTGGCACGGCGTACACAACATTTATGTCATCTGCTCTGCTCTGCCTCTCAAGGGACTGATACACATGATCTTCATCTCCCTCTAGTCCCTCCACCTCATCACTGTCATCATCTTCATCATCATCAGTATGTCTTAGGGAGGGCACAGAGGGTCTTTCTGTCATTGAATCTGGCCATCTATCCCTAAAGTGAGAGAGTAAATTCATTAATTTCATGTGTCTTGCTCAAGTAATCAAAATCCACATATTTAAATTGCATAAAATGTGTTGACAAGCTATTGCTGCTTAAACCACTCTCTGTAACACATCCTCTCAAAAGAGTGCAATCAGACCAAAGACTAAATTTGTAAGTAAACTACTTTCCCCCCTGCTGAACCAATAATGTCTATATCAATGTGGCCTGCCGTGTTACTCTGATAAGAAGACATTCTGTATTATTGACGATGATTGTGCTTTCAGACTCATTTAAAGGATTAGTTCCCCAAAAATGAAACTCTTCCCCATGTCGTTCTACGCTGTGAAATTTTTTCTTCCATTAAAACAAAAAAGGACAAATTACAGAAATCTATACTAGTCGCATTCAAACCTCAAAAATGATGATATAGTGTCATAAAAGTGGTCCACATGTGCACATCTGCATGTCATGTGATCATTTGTTGTTAAATTATTAAAATATTAACTTAAAATCTCCTGTTGACAAAAAAAAAAGTTTAGGAATCCCTGATTTAGGTCAATGAAACGATGTACTATATTACCTGGTATAAAGTGCTGTGGCAGCGTAGGGCTCAAAGCCAGTTTGGCTGTCTGCACGTGAACAATCACTCTCAGAGTAAGATCTTTGGCGTGGAGGAGGAATGGCAACAGTACGGCCTGTCAAGGAGGAAGACAATATGGCAGCTGCCAAAGCAGACCTGTGACAGATATCAGAGAGATTACAAAGTTTACAGATAAAAAGCATGTAAAGATATTGGAAAAATAAACCTGAAACAGGAATGTTCGATGAAAAACATTATGGCTAATGATAAGTGAATTAAGGGACCCTCAAGAACATGCATTGAGAGCTGTGTAAAATGAGGGAGGGGAACTAAAGTGATCTTTATGGATTGGAATATGTTATGTGGGTGGGTATACCTGGGTCTCTCTGGAGAGGGGTTGGGGCTTCGTGGGGGAGGAGTGCGGGGAACAGCAGGTCTAGGGGCAATGGTGGCAGCAGGGATCAAGCCATGAGCTATATTCCGCTAAACATCCACAACCGCAAACAACATCACACATTTTACTACATCACAGTATAAGTACACGTGTTAAAGTACCATAAGTAAGTTAAATACTGAGTTCTGAATTAATGTATAGGTTGCTTATAACCACGGACACAAAGTACGTACACAAAGTGTAACGTTAGCTAATATTACAGTTATATTTAAGCAATAGAAGACTTACAAATTCTCTCTTCTCTTTTCTCCTGAAGCTGAAGTTGAATTTGGATGACATAACGTTAGTCCTCAACAAACTCCCTCGCTTCGGTGAGAGATGTGAGTTTAAGATTTATGAAAACCGCGGTCAGGACTGATCTTTCCAGATCTATCGGTGTGGCAAAACTATGTTTTATAGCTCATAACTGACCGTTTTATAGGTTTTTTTATAAACAACGATTATTTTCATCGAAATCTTAGTGGATTCAACTCAACTTCACGTAACTAGACGCTCTCCATAAAAAAACCTTGAAATATAACAACCCCTCCTATTGGTTTGTTTGTGCTCGCTTAACCAATCAGCGTTGCTTTTTAATCCTCTTAGCAACGGCGTCGTGCTACGTGTGAATGCGGCAGTTCTCCAGCAGGGGGAAGTCTCGACCACAACTGTGAAGTCTGCACGCCACGGGGGAAAGGTGTTTGAGGAAAAACAATAAAAGCTTGATTTATTATTGACTTTTCTGTTGTATATGGATAATTTTAAATAGCTTTAAGTAAAGATTGAAATGTATAATGTATAAAATATCGTTTTGGCTTTCAACCTGGCTGTGTGACCTCAGAATCTCCAAATAACAGAATTAAAGTCCATTTGAAAATATGAAGAACTATTTAAAAGACTTCATGATCTTTCACCTTCTTGTTGTGTAGCTCAAGTCTATGGATCAAATATGACCCCAAATTAGTTGACAATTTCTAAAATTGAACCCCACAATACTTTTCGCTGAGGGTGCAATGTAGTTAAAAGGGAATGTGATTTTAACCAAAAACACCAAACACTAAAGTCAACAAAACCTCTACACTTTCCTAAACATCTATAGTTTTGCAGTGGATTTTGTGAAATACGCATAACCTAAAATTGTAGCTCTACGATGAACACCATTCATCAACTAACAGCGGAATATGTGTTATAATGTTTAGCTAACATTATGAAATGCTACAAGTGTGTTCCACAATTCTTCCATGCTTTGTACTTTATTACTCCATATTCTACTACTACAACTATTATTATTATTATTGCTATTATTATTTATCTTGCATAAATCCTCAGAACATGCACTGAAAAGAGGTCAGTATCACTGACACTGTCACATCTAGAGATTTAACAGTTTTTAATCCTATTGTGTACTTTCTGGGGACTCAGAGTCAGCCCCGCTGGAGTGAAACCGTCTATACTTAGTATCTAATCTTCATGACAGTATTAGACACAAATACATTCACTAAAGTAATGGCATAAAACTGGTCCATTTCCCGTTTTCATTGAAAGAAAACAATGTAAGTTGTCATTGCAAATATTTTTGGTGTACTAGACTAGTATTCATTTCAATAAGTATGTGTCATCTCCTAACTTGACTCCATTTTTAAGTGGGTTAAATATGCTTCCTGTGTTTTTACAAGACTGCTGAAGAGGAGAAACTGCGTCTGTTAGAAATCACTCTGGTGGAAAGTGTTCCTGTGACTCATGTGGGATATGTAAATGATTCCAGTAAAACTCCAGTTTTTGAATAAAAGCTTTTGTCAGTGAGTCCTGAGTCAAGTGTATTTCTGATATTAATGTTCTCCAGCTGTAGGAGATGCAGAGACATCTTCTCTATCTTTCTCTTACACACACACACACACACACACACACACAACCACTGTGACATCACTGCTGGCATTGGTAAGCAATTTCTCTAATAACCTAACCAAAGCCACACCATAAAATTCCCCAGTCTGTGAGTGATTTAAAATCCATTAGTCCACCACACCATTTTCACTGCCCAGAATCACATGCGCAGAGAACAACATGAACTATGCTTTTCCTTTAATACAAAGAGAGGAACAGAGTATGAATCTCTTTTGCTCTGTTTTACTGAGGTTCCTCAGAGTTATAGAAGTCAATCGATCGTTATATTATTATGGTATTACTGCATTTCACTCTCTAATGGTGAGATTACTCCATTCTGCCCTGCCTTTACAATGAGTTTCACATACAAGTCACAGAGGGCAACAAGGCTTTGAAATATATATTTTAAAATATATTTTAGGAGAAGTGGGTAGTAGATGACTAAATCTTAATATATTCTATCTTAAAAAAATACAAATCGGAAAAATAAATGAGGGCAAAACTGACAATCTGCTTTACAACTGTCAAAACTTATTCATGCATGACCTGTATTAAGATATAACCACTTGCTTACACAACAGTTACTTTTAACCAGAATTGGCACGGTTGTGATGATTACACAGTGAATGACCACAGTAACCTCTTACAATAAGAACAGCCACAGCTTTGACCCCGTATTTTATTTAGATCACAATTTACATATACAACAAAAGTAGACAACAATATAGTTTGCATCATAATCCAGACATTTCCATGGATCTATCCATTGGTAATCTACATAAATTGTAGACACAAGAGCAACTATAAATCTGCTCTATTATTACTAACATTTGTAGCCAAGTTAGAATTTAGGGCATTGATGAAGATTCTGGCTTGACCTTAAAGAAAAGGTCTGTGAACATTAACTTTCAAAGAATCAATATGTAACCTTATAATATCAACAACCCCTCAGAACAGTGTTTGTCATTATAATTCCAAATGTGGCACTAGCAGAAACATAAATGGTAAGGATACATTCATTAACAATAATAAAGTTTTTACAAGCAGGAGCGGAAGTCCAGTTAAATATAATTTTGTCAGTGTAGACTGTTGTAAGGCATTTTAAAGGCTTCTGACTTTCTAGGATTCTGAGAGGCAGTGTTTTCCACAAATAAATGAAAAGTTAAATATTATCAGTAAGACAAAAAAAAACACATTGCCATCTGTAGCCTTTGAGCTATACCATATAAACAGAAGAGCGTACACCAAGTAACAGAAAGATTTGTAACCAAAAAACAATCAGGCCACAGTTTCACGTTGCAAAACCTAAATACTTAAAATGAATACATGTTTATATAGATATTTTTTCTCTTTATTTTGCATATAAATTATTTGATTATCAAATGTGTATAAAAATCTACTTTGTAGACAGTGAAATATTCCAACACTGAAGAAGTGCCAGGTAAAACACATGAAACAAAGGTTAAAAAAGAACGGCATTTGTATTCACTGCTATATTCCATCTTTCTTGCTTGAATTTGCCAATAGAGTCCTATTACAGTATTTCGCTTCAGTACGTAAATACTTGAGTTACACCAAATCATATTACTGTTTGTATAGACATTCCAAGGGCAAAAGCTATTCACCATCCTCTCCTACATTCTGTTCTTCTACAGTGATTGACATCGGATTAGAATTCTGTTTCGATGATGCAAGATCATCACAGAAACCTGCTGTAGTGGTCTGTCTGTAAGCTACAGGCTCAAAAAAAAAGGCTGCATGTTAACTGACAATCTACCAGCCCTCATTTTAATTTGAAGAGGATGCCTGTTAATGCCACAATTTGTGGAGTTTTCCAAAAAAATAAAAAAAATAAAAATCCTTCATAACACCATTTAGCCGTTCAATAAAACAATAATAAAACAAACCAATAAAAATAAAAATACTTCGAGCAGCATACACGTCATGATTTTATCTACTGATTTGTTAAAACACGTAATCATTCACCTTTAATTTATTGGCGAGAGTTTCTAGACAACCAGACTAATGAAGGAACAAAAGTATAGCTTACATCTGTGTTTATAGGTCTGTGCAAAATGTACATATTTATTTTCCATCTGTAATTTATCTGAAT
The DNA here is from genome assembly GCF_029890125.1 of Rhinichthys klamathensis goyatoka. Classification (NCBI taxonomy): domain Eukaryota; kingdom Metazoa; phylum Chordata; class Actinopteri; order Cypriniformes; family Leuciscidae; genus Rhinichthys; species Rhinichthys klamathensis. The sequence continues at coordinate 515,468 of NW_026606885.1, forward strand.
CTCACTAAAAATCTCTCCTCCTCTTCTTGCAAAATAGTGTGCTTTTACACTATCAGCATACGCATAAATCCAGTTTTGTGTGTTTAGTAGAGAGCGCTTTCATTATACGAGTTGGGATAGGTAGGTCTGTTCCAGGGTCCATTGTAATCTGCAGTAGGGAGACTCAGCGTGCTGCTGCTCTTCTTGTTCTTGAGACCCCAGCTGAGGAATGATGGTTTTTTTGCTACCTTGCGAGACTTCGGGTTTTTATCATCCTCATCATGAGCCAGGCAGATCATGGAGTAGGTCTTCGGCAGACCGCCGCAGTATGTAGCACTCTTGGTGGGCTTCAGAGACAAATAGAGAGAGAGAGCGAGAGAGAGAGAGAGAGAGAGAGAGAGCAGAGAGAGAGAGAGAGAGAGAGAGAGAGAGAGCGAGAGAGAGAGAGAGAGCGAGAGAGCGAGAGAGCGAGAGAGCGAGAGAGAGAGAGAGAGAGAGAGAGAGAGAGAGAGAGAGAGCGAGAGAGAGAGAGAGAGAGAGAGAGAGCGAGAGAGAGAGAGAGAGAGAGAATATTAAACCACCAACAACACTTATTCTGAATAAAATAGCATTTATTTGAAATATAAATATTTTGTGACACTATAAATGTCTTTACTGCCACATGTGATCAATTTAATTCTTCCTTGATGAAGAAATGTATTAATTTCTTCTTTTTTTAAATCGTACTGACCCCTTTTGAACAGTAGTGTATTTATATTCTAACTATATTGTTAATATTAGTGCATCTAAATAAATATTATTAAATATAATTCCTCAACCAATGGTAGGCAAAGAAAACCTTGAAAAAAAAGCAGTTACCATTGGCTGGCTGCTGCTATCCATCATGCTGACCACTCTGATGTCGACGCCCTCCTCATCCACATCCTTTAAAAGCTTCATAACGTCACTCACTCCCAGCCATTTGCACTCTGTGTCGCCCACAGCAACAATGTAATCTCCCTCTCTCAGTCCCTCAGCCTGGTGATGAAGAGATAGTGGAGAGAAAAAGAAACAAAGGAAAAACAGGAGAAGGTCAGAGAAGTAAATCACGTCCTGCAAGAGTGGCGCTTTGACACTTCAGATATTTATGGTATGAGTTTATCGGCACGACCACACTGCTGTTACCATAGAGATGAGCTCTGAGAGGACTCGTTCTTGTGCTCCAACAAAAATAAGGTGAGTTATTTGTGGGAGACACACAGCTGCTTGAGACAGCTTGAGACTCATATGGTCAAAAACAGGTGCAGTGGGCGTGGATATATGTGTGTTTTGTTTTCATTTAATTGCTGTGGTCAAAGATTGAATCTACCCTCAGCTTCAGGGACAGACACATGTATAAAAGAAAGATTAATTGAAACAGGAAGTAGGTACCTCTTCTGATAATTGTCATGACTATTAATTATTCATTTGCAATACAATGGAGGGGGGAGAAGTTTACAACAAGGAACACAAAAAACGGTACGTTGACAAATGTCTCAGATTCTTTTTGTCCATACAGTTGTACACAGTGGTGTCCACTGTTGTTTTGAACACCATTGTTCATTATATGGACAAAAAAGGTTCTTCAAAATATCTTCTTTTGTGTTCAACAAGCATGATTTTGTTTGTGTTTGTGTCTGTGCGTGAACACTCACTGCTGCGGGACAAAGGGGATCGAGTGACTGTATCTGAACGGGCACATCTCCCTTCAGAGTGAATCCGAGGTCTCTCTCCTGCAGTCTCAGCCGGATGGTGCGCGGAGCTGACCATCTCTGCTTAGCTGAGAACACTGACAAAGGCCCCTGCACAACACAAATACAACAGCAATTCACTATAGCAACTCACCTAATTCAAACACACTCAGCCTCAGGGCGTTTTTAACTTTAGCCTGCCACCCTGGTTGTCCTTGGCTGTAAATCCAAACTGCTCACCATCCAAACATTTGGCTTACTGGCAGACTGACTTCACGCAGTATATGCGAATGGCTTTGCTCATATGGTGTAGAAGGTTTATTTAATATCATCATGAAAAGCACCGCCATCTGAGGTGATGTTCAGGTTGAAGCGTTTAAGGCAGTGGTTCTCAACCAGAGGGCACAAAAAGTTACTTCAGAAGGGGGCCAAAAAAGCCTTAAAATTTAAATTGAGTTATATTAAAAATCTTAAAGGGTTAGTTCACCCAAAAATTACATTTCTGTCATTAATTACTCGCCCTTATGTTCCAAACCCGTAAGACCTTCCTTCGTTCATCTTTGGAACACAAATCCGTTTCTGACCCCACAAAGGCAGCAACATTATTACCACTTTCAAGGCACAGAAAGGTAGTAAAGACATCGGTATGTTGCTAATGTTCCTACAGTGGTTCAACTGTAATGTGACGTAGTAAACACAGTGCAGCACTTCCGGGTTCTACGGCAGAAAGGCGGCTCAGTATTGGCCAACACCACGACGCACGCGAGCTGGCCAATGGTGAGCCGGCGTTCTGCCGTAGAACCAGGAAGTGCTGCACTGTGTTTACAACGTCAACAGCGTAGGAGATTAACACAAAAGAAAATAAATTGTTAATAGAAAGTCGTTATTTTTGTTTGTTTTTTGCGTAAAAAAAGTATTCTCATCGCTTCATAACATAAAGGTTGAACCACCGTAGTCACATGAACTATTTTAACGATGTCTTTACTACCTTTCTGGGCCTTGAAAGTTGCAATGACGTTGCTGCCTATGGCTGCTTCAAAAACCTCTCAGATTTAATAAAAAATATCTTAACTCATCTGTTAAGATGACCGAAGGTCTTACGGGTTTGGAATGACAGAAATTTTGGGGTGAACTAACCCTTTAAGTGCAATGATAAAACACTAAAATAAAGATGTGTGATATTAATATTTTTTACCTTATTTGATTTTATTACAAAAGAACTACCAGTTACACACTGTATCAGCTTAGACAGGAGAGCCTCTCTGAGAAAAGGGGGGTATTTGAGTCAAAAAGTTTCAGAACCACTGGTTAAAGTGGTATATGGTTGACCCCTATCTCAGAAAGGTCATCTGACTTGATTAAGGACTTGCAAAGCTTATATGTTAAACTGACCTCCCCATGTTCTACGGAAATGGAATTTGAAGTAAGGGGTCATTTAAAGTGCCCATGGCAACTGTTACAGGATCCCGGCAGTGGTTCTTTGAACTCTCTGAAGGTCACTCAGACATCTGAAGGTGGTAAAACTCAAATATACGCTTCCATAAAACTAACCACATCATAAACTCTGCCTCCTTCACCTGAATTAGCCTGCTCCCCACAGCCTGAGGGAACGGAATATACGTCACTGTGGTTCTCGAATGTTCCAGTTCTGTACACCAGATTTACAATTCTAATATTCTAGCACAGAGTCAAAACGATTCTTCCAGTTTCACAGAATCTACTGCAGACGAAGACTGTTTGTTACAGAAATCAAACTCAAAATAAAGACAAACGGGTCAATGAAACAACGTTAGGTTTTGTTAAATCTATTAATTAATTTAAAAATACATTAATACTTTAGTTAATATTTAATACATACAATGACTTCTATAATAGGCATGTTTTTCATTCTTAATTTACTTTGATAACTATCCTGATATCATCATGATGAAGAAAAAACACCTAATGATGGGTAATAAAAATTAATGTTTTATTCTATGCCATAAAATAAATCATTAATACCCAACTAGTGATTTTGTTCCTAAGCTTTTACATGTCTTGAAAAATGTGGTTTCTAACAAGTGGCTAAATGGGACTACAGAGGTTGTTAGACATCATTGTACTGAACAGGAAAACCCCATCTACTCACTAGTCCGCTTTTACAGCCTCGTGTTTATACTCGCACTGCTGCAAACTATTCTAACTCAAACTTTCCAACTTGTAGACTTTAAATAAAGATTGAAAGGGTTTTCAGAAGCTTTGTGGTGGTGATATTAAAGTCGTGAGACCGCAGTGTAGCTCTTTTTGCTTTTTACTTCTGCTGATTGTATTTAGGCATCAAAATTCATAATTCATAGTCATGTTCATTTGTGAAGATTATCTTGAACAAAACATGTAAGAATCAGAAACATCTGTAGGTCACAGAGCTTATTTGAGGGAATCAGAGTGATGCTAACTTCTGGATTGACCTACAATCACTGCAACACTCTATAACAAAATCATTAACGCAGAGACATACATTTGACAATTATATAAACTTAATTACTAATAAAAACAAAGGTTTTAGGAGGAATCAAGTTTAAAAAAAAATTGAACAGCACATCACCCCTCAACAAGTCATTCAATATATGGTAGGTATCATTAATGTCTGTGGACAAATAGTGCAGGATGAGTTTTGTGCCAAAGTTAAATACTTAGGGTTAGAAGTTTGTTCAAACCTCTGACACCAAATACGAGTAATAGTAATAGTAAAAACAAGGTTGATTTGAGTTTTATAGAGTCATAGTTTCAGGATGTTATAACACTCAGAAATTCAGATTCAAACCAGGGTTATTCATATTAGTACTGTAAAAAGAGTATCTTACTCTACAGACTGACCAAACAGATTCCCCCAAAATTCTAAAATGTGCCTCAGCGTCATCCCCAACTGGTTACAGTATTTTGGTTTTACAAAATAAATTAAAACCTCAGATTGTTGAGGTTATGGTCTGTTTGGCAAGTGTGTACAGGTCAATTAACATGGGTCTGTTCAACAGCACACATGCTCACAGAAGACTTTACTATGTAAAACTCTTCTGTGTACCAAGAAAGCTGCAAATTTGTACAAGCATTCCTGTGCTGTGAAAAGAGCTCGAACAGTTTTTGAGTAAAATTAGTAGCCCACATACCAGCCGATGGAATAGGTCTGTGACTTTCACCTTGATGGCAGCTGTAATCTCCATCTCAGCTTTCTTTTCCGTTTTAGCTAACAGAGAAGGAGTAAAACAATGTTACTGCATGTTTACACTGTCAACTGAACTTAGCACTTTTGTTCTCTACTGTAACATGCAGGTCGCGTTCTGAGAACACAGTTCAAAATGTGATGCTTCAGTGAAACAAAACTCACTGTTGCATATAGGTTACTTTTTAGATTTAAAAACTACAGCAGAACAGTCAAAGTTTACATAATGAGCGAATAACATCAATCTCCAGTAATCCAATCATGTGATCAGGCGAGACAGAACATTTGTTTAAATCTGGAAGTAAAATGCATCGCAAATGTACCAGGACACATCCAGATGCATTAGTGTTTATAATACAAGTGTGATATGGTTACATGCGATTCCAACTAATAGGGCGGTCACACTGCACTTTTAGTTCCATTGATTTCCATTCATACGCATACAAATGCGATAGACAGGAAACGTAAGTTCAGCACTCTGACCTGTAAATTTGTGAACATTTGTGCCCAATAGAAAATTAATTCTTCATGACATGACTGCTGAGCTAAATTAAAAGAACACAATCCATACATTTTGGATGTATTATCGATTGAATTATGCTTTTAAAAAAGATGCTGCAGAATTTTTGCGTGCTCAAAGTCTAGTGCGACCGTGGCTTAACCCCGTATGTGGTCTGAGTGATCACATTGATCTGAAACATTCTAAAACTGACCCCTGTGTCTATCTCTGACTTACAGATAATATCTGGTGCAAGCATGTAGTCCGTGAACTCATCTTCCTTATTATTTTGGTCGAACTTGGTAAGAGAGCGTTTGAGGCTAGCTTGCAGAATGTCACTCAGGATGTCCAGTTTTTGCAGGTGTCGACAGCAGGAATGTGTGCGGATGGCCTCTTCGTGTCCCATGATGGAGCGCTGCAGGTGAGCTTTACCTGAGCAAACAGACAGAAAATATTAGTTCAGTGTGCTAAAGTGGAATATCCCAATCATTTACACCTGACAGGTATGCATGTATGAGCTTCACACCTATTCTCCGCCTGTCGTCCTTATTCTTCAGGATGTCAAGAGGAGAACGTCCCTCTGGCATGGCATCGTAAAGTTGTGACAGAGCCTTCTCTTGTTTGTCCTCATCATCACTAGGCGTCACTACACATACAGACACATATATCATCAACATTTAAAAACTGTGCTGTTTTGTTCAATACAACAGGATACATTCCTGTAAATTTCATTTTATTCCACTAAGGCTATGTTAATTGTTGTGGCATTTACACATCCCATTGTGCATTTACTTGGTCTGTTGAGCCCAAATAAGCTCATTAATAGCCAAAACTGTCTGTTATGGAGATGTAAAAACACAAGAGAGGAAGAGTGGATGGAGGAGTGACTGTTTGAATAACAAAGAGAATGTTACATAATCCCATTAGTTCTGGCACAGTCCATCAGCACACTGTCAAAAGTAGCCGAGATACTGAACCTTCTCTGGCTTTCATCTGCCTCCCTCTTTACGTCCTCAAAAAAGCTCCCCAGAATAAAGTCCATTAAAGCACTGATACCTGAATCCTTCTTTACTCTCACAAGGAAAAGGAAACGGTTTCTATGAATGAGACACGAAGGTAACCTTTAAAGGTTCCAGTGGGCTGTCAGCCAATGGGAGATGGCTAAGAGCTGTGATTGGCTGCTTAACTTACACTGGTGGTCAAGCAGAGCGGTGGAGACAAAGTAATGGGCCAGTGAGTTGTAGTGATTGGTCTTCAGATGGGACATGGTAGTCCAGAAAAAGGGCACGTTGTTCTTAATGGGGGTCTGGATCATGGACTGGTGAACTTGACTGTAGGTCTCCCCCACCTGGGAAAAGAAAGGAGAGAGGGGTAAATATCACAACCACTCCAGACAGAGGAGTAACTGTAGGCTTTGGGGAAAGGCCTGCATACTGATAAGATCAATAGGTCATGTATTTATACGCATGTAAAAATGTCCCTTTGTAACGATGCTCCAAGGTTGAATTAAAAAAAGAAAGAATATCACAGAAAATTCTGTGAATTATTTTCTTTATACATACACCACTTTTCAAAAATTTTGGGGTCAGTACTATTTTTACATGTTTTTGAACTAAGCGTCTTATGCTGCATTTATTTGATTAAAAAAAGTACAGTAAAAACAGCAATATTGTAAAATATTATTACAGTATAATAGAACTATTTTCTATTGCAATATTTATTCAAATGTAATTTATTCCTGTGATGGCAAAGCTGAATTTCCCGTCTTCAATGTCAGATGATCCTTCCGAAATCATTCAAATATGCTGATTTGGTGCACAAGAAATATTTCGTCTTACTATCAACCAAAAAAAAAAAAAATGTGTGCTGCTTTTTTGGTTGAAACTAAATAAAGGATTTTTTTTTAAGATTTTTAAGATTCTTTTGATGAATAGAAATTTCAAAACAACAGCATTTATTTGAAATAGAAATCATTGGTTTCTTTATATGCCTTTACTGTCTCTTTTGATAAATTTAATGCATCCTTACTAAATAAAAGTTTTAACTAACTTAAATCATTTTTAAAGCTAGTGAATTTAGGCATCACTACATTATAATGTACAAAATTCAATCTGAGATTTGCTAAAGATTACATTTCACAATGTTATGTGTGTTTTTTTGTTTTACAAATTTCTTTAAATGGACCATTAGATAACAACAAAGCTAATCGAAATGTAAAAATAGGGAAAATGAGCATGCACAATTAAATATCCAATATCAAATCCAAGACCAATAAAATTAAAAAAAAAAAAAAAAACACTCCAATGTATTACATATAGATCTCCACTGTAATATCACTTAATTCTTTAGTCTGAAAACATTTAACAAGTACCTTGGCAGCCTCTTGTGCCATTTTGAGCAGGCTGAAGAACTCATTTCGGATTCCAGGCAAAGTGATCAGCTCAAACATACACTCCTGCGCCTGTGCTAGCATCAGCCGGATCAGCATGCTCAGCATTGCAGGACTCATATCATAACTGGGAGTGTGTGTAAATGTCTCCTTCAGGAAGTGCAGCACACCTACAGCAGAACATACAGAAAACCGGACAGAATTCAACATTATATCTACACAAACCAGTCCCCTTATATTTGCCAGTCCACTGCAGCACAGCGTAAATGTATTAGATAGATCATTTCTTTTTTAGCTTATGTAAAATAGCATTGTCATCTCTTTCATTTAATGATTTTGCAAACACAGAGATCTTAGAGATAAAAAAAAGACTTGTAGCACAGTGTGTCAATCAATTTCTGTAATAATGTAATAATTCACAGCAACAAAAGGGGAGAGCGACTATATTTGGACTTTCTTTCCGGTGGAGATATACAAAACATTCTATGTGATGAAAGACAGCGGGGTTGGCTGTTTTGATAGCTTAAGAAAGCAAGCCAAATCTCTCTTTATGCTGCTGTTATTTTAAGGAGGTTAAAAACCAACACAAGCCACTGAGTTCCCATGAGCCTGTGACAGATCTGCTGTTGAGGGGGAAGAATTACGTCATGTTCACTCCACCTTAAAAACACAACCAGAACCTGAATACACGTCTGTTCTCACGAGGCAGGTCTTCAACCACGGTTCATCATGGATAGTTTTGGATACCTTACCTTCTCACAAACGTATCTGCATATAAGAAGTGCATCTACTCAAAACCTCTCACCTGCAGATTTCTGGAAGGCAGCGATGGCGTCCTCGAGTCCAGCTTGTGTCTGTCTGTCGGCACGGGTGCCAATCTGGGAGTAGAGAGCTGCCATGTTGAAAAGCATGCTGGCTTTCTCCAGAGAGATGTTCTGCTGGCACACAGGCATGCCGGTAAAGGAGTCATACCTGCGTAGGCACAAAAAAATGTGTGTTAAAACTCATGTGAGGCTTATTTTTTTTTTTTTTTGGTTGCATATGTAATGCTGTGTTAATAGGAATTGCATACTATATGTTTATTAACAGTTCCATTAATTCTCTCCAGCTTTTTGATGATGACACATTTTCTTTATTTATCCTGTCATCTCCCTTTGTCTCTAGGTTAATAAATGAAACAAAAAGCTGACATAGAAACAACAAACGCAGCCTGACAGCCCAGTCAGACCAGTTGTGTGTTTCCTCTGAATGAGTTATGTTTACAGCTTATACAGTAGTGTATAAGTTCATTACAAGCATATTACTGCTGGTGTGGGCGAGATGCAACCTACCATGTGAAGAAAATGCCAAGCTGGCGTGTAGGGGAGAAAAATCGAGTCTCCAAGAAGGAAAGTTGACTGAAGTAGTTGGCAAGCAAATCCACACCAGAAGGATTACGACTGGGGGTCCGACAGGCCTGAAAAACACACATTTTACGTCAGGATCTTTGATAATACCGGTCTCATTGGTTAGCCTTGCGCATCTGTTTTTACTGATCAGATTTATTTTATCCTAAACTTCAATTTCAACCAAGAATCGAACCTGGCACCTTTTACAGATGTTGTATCATACCTGTCTCAGGTCCATCAGGTCATCGATCTGATCCTGAAAGTTTGAGCCGTCTTCACTGTAGTGTTCCAGGATGAAGTCCTGTTCAAATAAAGCATTTACATATCAATTCATTGATAATGTCAACACAAACACAAAAGGCCACACAGTCACGTATTCACAGGCCTGTTCTCCTTGTTAAACTTGTCTGAAGACAGATGTAACAATAACACTGTGTCATAGATTCACCTGCATTGCTATGTCATTACAGATCAGCTAAATTACAGGTTGAAAGCATCTGATTGATCCTTGTCTCTCAACAAACATCTCAACACCCACTTATTTATAAGATAATAAATGCCATGCATCAAACTTCACTGTAGACTTTCAAAACTGCAATTAACGTTTTATTGAGTCTTTGGCTTCCTTGTTTATTATTCTGTGACCTACTTTCTGTTTTCACTAAGAAAAGCTTTGAGAATCATGAAAGCCACCTAACTCAATGCCTGATAACTGAGGTAAACATTGAGGGGTCGTCGGGAAAGAAACTGACCTTGAGAGGAACAGAGAAATCGACATCCTTTGTCTCCTTCAGTCCCAGAGGGATGAGAGGGATGCTGGCTGTCTCTCTGTAAAATGAATACAAAGAGAGAGTAGAAATTAAATTTAGAAAAACCAAAGGAGAACACTTTCAGTATTTCAGTAAGAAAGAATAAGGCTTCAAGGCTGACTCAGAAAGGCCAGACCCACTAATCTGTGTGTGACTCAGAACTGATACATGCTTGTGTATGTGACCCCTTTCACACATTACAAATACTTTGACAATTCTCTGCAAGTTTCAATCAGCTCTAAGACTGAAACAGCTGATACCTGAGTAAAGGATGGTTTACCATCACAAGCCTATTAACCAACTTACGACATAGAAAAATATTGACTATTAAAAAGATTTGACCTAAGAAAGAGGTGTCTGTGTGTGAGTGGGTATGTCTGCAACATTTTGTGCTGATCAAACTTTGTAAACTTCAGCACAATATAATTATATGCATATTGTCATTGCATTAACTACAGTGCTTGCACTGGTGGGGCATTAGCTCAAAGCAGGCTGGGTGAAGACAGACTAGAGAACACATGAGTGTGAGCTGATGAGAGGCAGCCCTGGTCTGTCCTGATTGCATCCAGATGACAGATAACAGTGCAGCACCAGTGTGGTTCTGGGAAATGTTTGTGAGAAATATTGCTGGATCAGAGGAAATGACAGAGGAAATATCCCTCGTGCTTCAAGGAGATGTGCCTGTAAACTAAATTCTCCTAAAAAAAACAATCAGAGTTTTAGTTAGACTGTAAGGACATTTATGATGTTATTAAATATTTATTTCAAATAAATGCTGTTCTTTTGAACTTAAATATAATATTTCACAACATTACTGTTTTTATTGTATTTTAAATCAAATAAATGCAGCCTTTTAAACACAAAATCTTTCCAACTTTAAACTTTTGAACAGTAGTGTATGCTAAAAAAAAGTTTGAACATTGGAGTATTAATTGATATTAATGTATTATGTAAAAACAATGAACAATGATATATTTATAAATAATCTAGATGAATAAATGCTGTATAAATTTTGTTCATTGTAATCTAATGCATTAACTAAGGTTAACAAAATGAACCTTGTTGTAAAGTGTAACCAAGTAATTAAACACAAAAGGCAGGAGAAGATGTGTAGAAAGAAGTTTGTGTAATTCGGGCGTTCAAATTCTGGAACCGATTACTTGCAGGCCTAGATATAAGAACTCGCTCTCAAAGTGGAAACAAAGTTCATTTCAAACTCCAAGAGAATAACAATAGCATGTCCTTGTTGCAAGTGTAGCACTGAATCACACATCACAACAACATGTTGACATCCGCCATGTTCTTCAGTGGACCATGTAATAAGAACTTCAAAGAACGCAAACCAATCACGGTGCAGAGAACATTTACTGCAGTGATACACAGAGAACAGAAGACAGGTTTGTCTGTACACTCTTCAAGCCATGAGAAAAAAAGTTTGTTTCAAAAACAGACAGAGAGGGATAGAAGGGGGGTGCAAGGCATGAAAGAAATGAAAGAATGCAGTTCTGTACTTATACTGACACACACACACACACACACACACACACACACACAGTAAGCTGGAAGCCAGGTGCAAAAGAGAATACCACATTGTGTGCAGCTACAGGTAGACCTTGTTCTGTTCGGTCTTCTGTGCATGAAACACTGCACCAATGGGAATATTCCTTTTCTCACACTCAATAATATTCAGGAGGTGATAGGCTTTGTTTGTTTTACAGGACAAATAAAGCGGGTTTGTAGTAATTTGAAGAAACACATTTGCAGTGCGGAGGAAGAGAGTAACCGGAGATTCTGGAGAGAGAACGCAGGCTGGTATGCACAAGCCCTTCAAAGTCAAAAAGCACAACCACAAATATACTCACAAATACAATGCCTGTCCAAAACTGACACACCTACTGCTTTATTACTGCTATTAGTACCATTTTAAAGCAGCAGTACATTATTAAAAGTATGCAATGACACAAATGGAAGTATTGGAATCATGAAGGGACCAAAATCAAACGAACTTTTTTAGATGGAATAAAAATTTAAACACTTGTTGGCAACTTGAATTTGGATTTAAGGATAATTTGAGCCAAACCCATCTGTTACAGGACAGATCATAGCATAGGAGATCATTTAAAAGATTATATTCATCGACAAAACAAATTTTAAGTTCAATTCAAAAGATCTAAGATTATGAGAAACATAATTTCAGTCAAACCGTGGCTTTGTTAAACTGGGACAGTTCACCGAAAATTAAGACAAGAGATGATATTTTGATAAAAATGTAGTATTTGCAGTATTATTTTTTTTTCATACAAATGGTGTTTTGGACCCTACTGGCTTCCATTATATGGATTAAAACATTCTTCAAAATATATATTTTTTGTGTTCAACAGAAGAAAGAAAGTCATACAAGTTTGGAACAACATAAGGGTGAGTAAATCAAATTTAAAAAAAGTAAAGGTTGGGTGAATTTTCATTTTTGAGTGAACTATCCCTTTAACACATACCACACACACTTTTACTTCAAAAAGAAAAAAAGGGAGATCGTCTCATGTTAACAGCTTTAAAGCGAGTTATAATTACGGATGTAGGTCAGGGGTTCAGAATCAGGTGCAGATGTCTGCAGGAGGTTTTTCTGGTTTCCTATGAACCCTTCAGGCACAGGGGATAAACACTCTTTCATTAGTGCTTGGCCTAGAGAGGAACAAACCTCAGACTGTAAGCCTCAACATGTTATGAAGCTAATGCTGTTGAAGAACTAGGCCAATACTGCTCGGTTTAGCAGGGTTTGAGCTGAAAATATGTCTGAGCTTTCTTAGAGCAGAGAAAGACGGCTGTTCTCGTGCAGAGGGTGAAGCAGGCCAAAGACACTCAAGGGTGCGTGTACGTGTACACACACTCTCACTCAGTGGTCTGAGAGGCAAAAGAGGGCTTAGAGAGGATTTAAACAGGACTAGAATCCAACGGTAACCAAGGAAACACACTCCAACCTACAAAATAAACAAAACATACACAGCATGATGGTCAAAAAAGCATGACTGCATTGCCACTAATGAATCCTTTTATTTTGGCTGCAGGGTTTACTTTGTATGCCTAATGAAAGAATCACTAAAACATCCTTGAATACAGAAGACGTGTTTTCCTCTCTCTATTGCAATCCATATTACAGTATGACCATTCATTTTTTCACATATGATGATTCTGACAGGATTTGATGCCAGTAAGAGAATGTCAAACATGCTATAATTGTGATTCCATGGAAAAGGAAGCAGAAAAACAAAATTAAAAAGAAAACTTGAACACACTCCTGCACATCCTCTTCTGACACGTGAGAGGAGACACGTGTGTGAGCCTGAGGAATCACCAGAATCATCAACCCGTCAACCCACCTCTGCATAAACCTGTCTGACCAGTTGTGTGGAGTGGAGTCTCTATCTATTGGAAATTTGATTAATGTAAAGAAACTCGAAAAGATGTACCCGATTGACCAATGAACCTACAGCCCATGTCTTGTCTTCTCTTTAAACTTCAGCCAAGTTTAGATTATTTCTCAACTATAAGGTTACATAGCAATGAAGGGAGCATTGGGTAGCATAAGTAGAAGACGCCCTCCAATCAACCTCCTTTACATTTCTGGTCTTCAGTGTTTCTAGCCAAATTAGCATATTTTCCAAGCTATGAAATTGGTTTTTAAAAAACCACATACTTCATGGTACCATCACTTACAGAGTCGCAATGACCATATTTGTCAGTGCCTCACCCACCCAAGTTTAATGAGTGCGTAGATGACATAAAGCTGCCTGAAGTTAGCTACATTGAAAACTGATGGCCGCTCATATCCTACACAGCTCCCGATCGGGTGAGGTTCTGGGGATTTTGTTGTCAAAATGATAATAGCGCACATATACCTTTTATGGGTAATATTTTAATTTAAAGGGATAGTTCACCCAAAAATGAAAATTCTGTCATCATCTAGTCATCCTCAAGTTGTTCCAAACCTGTATTAATTTCTTTCTTCTTCTGAACACAAAAGAAGATATATTGAGGATTGGAATATGGGTAACCAAACAGTTGATGGACCCCATTGACTTCCATAGTATGAAAAAAAAAATACTATGGAAGTCAATAGGGCCCAACTATCACTTTAAGTGCTGCCTTTGACATAAAATGCAAGGAATATATTTTTTTTTTTTTTTTTTTTGGTGCTCAAAACACATATTTTGCAAGAATTTCTTCAGTTTATTGCTGTTGTTGTGGCAGTCATGTGGCAGTGACTTAATACTTAACAGAAATTGCTATAGTATTTTCTTCACTATTTTGACGTATATCCGAGTGAAAAGTCTTCTCAAACTAGAAAAAAAAAATGTTGGGCAGGACTTGATTTTGTCCATCGGGATTTGATGGGATTGGTGGATTGTTGTTGTTTGCTAATTGCTGGAATCTCATTTGAATGACTGGATTATTATTATCCAAACACGGAGATATTTTGCTTAAATTTGACCTTTCTTAAACTTCCTTCTGGAAGGCCTTATGACTGTGTAGCAGGAGCTCACAAAATTCCTTCTGAGATACAAGTCATAATCGCAGGAAATTTATGTGCATGCTTACATGGAATCTGTATCCACAGAATTTCCAAAAAAAGCTTTGCTGATTTCCGCAATATTCAAACATCCATCCTCTATGACCTCCTAGATCAGTAGAGAAAATGTGATAATACAGGGCAGTGAGCAGGGAGTTCAGCAGAGAGTCTGCTCTTATATCACTCTGCTGCACACACCCCTTACATTACTGTAATTCATCAGGGAGATAAACTGGACATGTGCGTGAGTGGTAACTGTGCATCCTTTTCTCTAGAATGGATCTTAATCTGCCTTGAGTGAGTAAGTTCTCACTGTATCTTTCTTCATCCTAATCAGTGCTATGTGTGCGTGTACTTACTGTACGTTCTGATAAACTTCCACAGAGCTGTTGAGTCCTTCCAGCTGTTCCATAAGAAGCTGTAGATCTGAGTTGACATAACTCAACTCCAGCACCACCTGCTCCCGAACCTTATTATTGGACGTCGCCCTTGAGAAAGAGAAAGAGAAAGAGTGGGAGAGAGAGGATAAGCAGAGGTCATATTTACAGTAACTCACAACACGACATTATTTGCACAATTTCACAATGTCTCTGGTTTGAAATGTCCTGCTAGTTCAACATCTGCAGTACAGAAGGGAGAGGCTGATAAGAATGTAGCTTTTGTTATTTTGTGTGCTTACTGGCACATGATAGAAATAAGTGGCAAGTGTGCAGTACAGCCATGCTTGTCAAAGAAAGGCTTTAGAATTAAACCACACAGTCCTGATCAAACACTCGCTAAATAGGAAAAAGAGATATGCCTGACTTAAACCAAAACAGCACATTATAGAGAGACAGACGAACATTTGAATAGAGGGCGGCCCTGTTTCATCTGTGACTTCCATTCTAAAATCTTGTCAACGGGAGGAAGTGAGGTGAAGGTGAGGCCAGGTTGGACTGCATGGAGACTTGAGATCTTATTATTCACACAGGCAACATCACACATAGTTGTAAAATAGAACAAATAACTTTGTTCTATTTTAATCACATACCTTGTGGTTCTAACAAACACACTCAACAGAGGAATAAAAAGAGTACCAAGACACCTTATACATGTAATACTACTACTACAAACAATAATTATACAATGTGACAATGTAGATCAGGATGTTCTTTCATTTTTAAGTAAATAACTCTTATGAGTCATGTTTGCCATTGTTTAATACCCAACACATCCATCACTGATGGAATCTCATCAACCCGAGTGAGAAATTAACCTCTCTCTGCTTTTCACATCTTCAATTATATATATAAATAAATAAATAATGTAGTGGTTCGCTTTCAACAGCAGAAGGACTCTTCGCCGTACAAACGCACATTGGCAGGGCGGGACGTTACAAAATAAGCACTCAATGAAACCGGTCGGGCATGTAGGCTCACTCAAACAAACAAGAATGTGGATTACAGCCACTAAGATCAGAAAGATAGGTACGCAGCGACACATACCTATAGATAGGTTTCTCAACGCCACCACGCACACAGAGAGAGAGAGAGAGAGAGAGAGAGAGCAGATGACTGACTTCCTTGCAATCAATCTGTGGTCCCTTCTCCCATGAACCACAAACCTCTGAGACCCATGAATGAGAGAACATTCCAGATCCCCTCTGAACATAGAGCAGCTATGAATGGAAGGTTAAGAGATTGAGTAAGAATCCACAATCCATCCCAATATTAATGAGCTCAGGCAAAGAAAAACACTCAGACATCCGGCTCTATTGAAGGGCTATAAAACTGACTCATGAATATCATTAAAATACATACAATCTTTAGATCTGACTCACACATTAAACACAGAATTAATTAGAGTGTTTCACTGAAGTATCGACAGAGAGATCCTCAGGCAGCGTTTGCAAGTACGTGTGAGAGACGCACTACAGTCACCTCTCAAACAGCCTAATTTTAACAGCTTCTGCTGACACATGTCTGTGTACGTGCCTGTGTGGGCGAGTAAAACAGGCTGACAGAAGATCTCAGTGGCATTTGCACACCCATCACAGCATTGCAATGACCTCACTAGTGTACCTGTCACAACCGTCACCTGTTGACCAGTGGGAATTTGACTAGATCTAGAAACATTCCTTCGAGATTAAAAGCAAACTGCTTTATGCCTTGTATCTGCTTGGATCCAGCCTTGTTTCAGTCAGCCAGCTCACAATATCCACCCAAACGCCAGCCAATGTCAGATGACAATAATTTAACCAACACTGATTTTAGCCCCAACATATCATCAACCTACAGAGAGTAAAAGAAGGGAGACTCACTTAAAATTTCTTAGTCAAAAGAGCTTGTCCAAACTTTATTGTTCTATTAAGATTTAAAGCCACTTTGATGTCAGTGCCAATCAAATGCTCTGCTCCAAGGACCAACCCAGCAGGTGTGTCCTTCAAAACCATGGAGACAACAGACACACTTAACATCCCCATGGCGACCGGTTTGTCCAATGTTACAGTGTGTGCTTATCGTACAGGGAAAAACATTGGGATCTTTTGAGAGAGGTAATGTAATGTATGAGCTGTGATTTTCACAACAACATGCAACAGCAGTTCTGTAAACTTCTGTCAAATATCACAAATATCTGTCCTTTCTGAATGAGCGAGGGTGTTCACTGAAAAGATGTCAGTGCTTCTCATCGGCTCACGTTTCATTTATATAAATGCTTCCTTGAACAGAACTGATAGAAATCTGACAGACAGTCTAGCACTTGCCAGGTTACAATCAGGCAAATTATGTCCTACAATCAAACCAAAGTACAATCAGAGCTTTCGTGTCCTGACACAATTTGCATCAACAGTTACAGTATTCAAAACCATAGATAAACTGAAATTTCAGCTAACTAATTTCATTCAGCAAGAACACATTAAATTCAAAAGTGACTGTAAAGACTTAAATTGTTACAAAAGAAAGCTGGTTCAAATAAAATGCTGTTCTTTTCTCAAAACATATATTAGTAGCACTGTTTCCAACATTGATTATAATAATAATAATAGCAATAATAAATGTTTCTTGGGCAGCAAATCAGCATATTAGAATGATTTCTGAAGGATCATGTGACACCAAAGACTGGAGTATTGATGCTGAAAATTTGACATAACAGGAATAAATTACATTTTAACATATAATAAAATAGAAACACTTGAATTATATTAACATTTCACATTCAGTCTTTTACTGTACGATTACTTTTTGAACAAAAAAAAATGCAGCCTTTGTGAGCATAGAAGACTTCTTTTAAAATTATTTTAAAAAAATTATCACAAAAAAAAACTCTACCTCAAAATAACTGTTTATTTAGTTACGTAATGGCATTCTGTTTACTGCACATCATAAAAGTGTGTGCCAACAAATTTATGACTGCTCAACAGTGACACGTTTTGCCAATTTTGTCAATAAGCCATACCAATTGAAGAAAGTGAATGTGCTCAATTAGAAAAATATATGTTATATTATTCATTTTAACAAAGGCTAATTTAAAATGACCATTTTTGGTTTAGGTTTTCAGCCCAGTAGGCCCAGAATTTTCAGTTTGAACAAGAATTTGAACCACTATTCAAACCACATTACGAGTTACACACTGAACTATCGATTCCAAATTCTAATTCACAACGATTAGTTTTAGAAACACCAATGCCATTAACATTCTGTGAACTGATGTGTTCTTTCTTTTGTATGAAAAAATTCTTCCTTAATGCCATATTAGCGTGCTACAGAACACTTGAAAGGTGACACTAAACAATGATTTGCATGATACTTTGCATTTTTATTTAGACAGTTTTTTCCTCTCTCGTCTGGTTCGTACACATGGATGACCAGCAGTTAACATTCAAATCAGTGCCAGCATTTGTTGATAGCTGGCTGCTAGAATGTTCGAAAAAGGACTTTGCATGGTAAATATATCTCAAAGAACATACTTTTCAAAATAAACTGATCTAAACAAAGCAAGTTTTTTTAAGAGATTAACGGGGAAAATATTACTTCACCTCTGGCAAAATCGCCTTTCAATAAAACATGGCTGCCTATACAGTAGAAAGTCGAGAAAAAAAATTAAATTGGTGCTACCTGGCTAGAGAAAACATAAAAACCTTTCTTTTGCAAAATAGGTAGGAAAACTGCAACACCCATAATGCACTCGCATGTTGCCGTCCAAGGCCACTCCCACCAGTCTGCTATGGATACGCTTGACCAAAAAAAAGTGTCAAAAACCACCTTGCTTTTTTTAGGGAATACTTTGCAAACTTTTAGTCATGATGATGGTGTCGAAGGGGGGATTGAAAACAGTGGCATTCTGTCAGTTCCGCCCAAAAGCAAGATGTCGTCGCGTACAGGTAAGAAAGCTGTGGCCACAGTGTTCCATTTTTACCATAATGCTGTTTAAAGAGTAGATATACTACTATACAACGGGATACAAAAATGCATAAGTATAATCTGTAGTTTTCACGAAAACCCTGGAGCAAACGCATCATCCGTCGGACTTTTGCTGAATAAAAGTGAATTTCTCGGTCCAGACAACACAGAGAATGAGTAAACATTGTTCATTTACATATACTATAGACATTGTAACAACACACTTTAAGGTTTCAATGTCCTAGTTCTAGGCTCCACTGGTATCTATCAGGTCTAAAAAATCTCACATATAGCATTCCCAGCCTCTTTAATCATCAGCTTTAACAAAGGCACTATGTTACTGTATCTATCATCAACTCCAAATCTAAAGGTAAAAATGCTAAAGGCACACCTGACAGGTGAGATGAGAGTGCAGATGAGCTCCAAACACTGGCTTTTGCACACATACAGACAAATTCTTTGACGACAGGTTAGCAGCAAGGCTTCTGAAACCTCACCTCAAAAAGAGCAAAGGATTCCTCCAAAACAGGGAAATGATTTACCCGACAGAGCCGGGGCTCTACGGTCTAGTGCCAGATACTTCAAGACAGATGTTGTTATGTAACCAAAGCAAACCAGTGAATGAAAGACTACAGAACTTTATTTAAAATAAAAACTTGTTTCGTCAATGATTGAAACATTATTGGGTTATTTTGGGAAAGATGTCCTGCATTTGTTTGCATATCCACCCACATGCCAGTAGACAAACATGTGAGGGTGATAAATGAGCGCTTGCCCTTGTGTTTGTGTCCACACATAAGTGTGCTTGACTTACTTGAGGAGGTTCTCTGCTCCAGCTCTCATCCTCATCTGTTTGATGATTTCCTGGTTGAGAAGTGCTCTTTTACTCTGCAGTTTACTGCGGCCAGTCTCCGCAAATGGATTACATCCCTGTCAGAGAAAGAGATTAACAACAATTTACATGGCTCTTGGGGCGATGGCTCCCTATTGACAGCTAATATAAAATGAATTTATTGTCTGTTTTTATACACTGTGAACATTTCACAGTCTTATAAACAACAACTGCAATGCATTCCATAGCTCCTATAAAAGATAAACACACATACACCTTGTTACGTCAGTAAGGTGTGGTGTACACAGTACATGATGTAAGGAGATCAATTTCCCAACCAGACACACCTATAGAGAGTATCTATCTGTCATAAATCTGATAGCTGAGGGAGGAGGTCTGATTTATAGGAGGCTGGTATCAATCTAGATGGATAAATATGCAAACTGCTTACTGCTCTTATCCTGACAAACATTCTATGCATAGATTTCATTTCACATCGGGTACAAGTGGGTCATATGAAGTAGCCATGGAATGCTGTTTGGTTTGAAGGTGACCTCTGTGGAGTGGTGCTTCATGCTATACTATTAGAAATGGACAATGGACTGTTTGCTCACTAAATTTCACCCACTAAATTTCACCCAAATCTCACTAATGTGACTCTTGAATTGTTATGTTACAGTAGCAGGTTGAATACCATCTGTATAACCAAAGTCAATACCATTTTCTATTCTTGCAACAGCCATGAATAACATCTGGAAGAACAGATACAGAAGTAGGCTAAATGTTAAAGATGGTGACTTTCATAGTACCTGAAAGTCTTATTTGACAATTTTTTTTAATAATGATTACTATCGAGGTTTATCTATCAAATCTTAATTAATAGACTTTGACGTTACAATGCTTTATTTATATAAGTGCAGATGAGTACACCTCTGGTGGAAGAGAGACATTAAATGCATCTAAAAGTGTCAGATAACACACAGCTCATATCTCCGTCTCTATGAGTTACCAAAACCCCAAATGAAAAAAAAAACACAACACATGTGAGATACGAACATGTGCAGAGTGCCTCTCGTATTGCATGACATGACAGACTAGCTGCCCCGTGAGGATTTGTTCACACAATATAGGTTGGCCGAAATGCACAGAAAATTTAAGCTAGTCAATTCAATTATCTAATATGGTTGTCACTTTTGTTAATAATCTGACTGAATGTGAATGTAGCAACCTCAAACAAGAAAACCATAGTCTTCTGCACTGTAAACATGGGCTGTCTCTCAATGCAACAGTGGTTGTCAAAGGGACCAGACGTGACCTCTGCACATTCTAGAATACGGACCATGGCAATGTTTAGCGAAGCAGATCCAAAGAGCTGCCAGCACAACTGCGATCCACAATCATACAGCAATTACCCTGGACTAACAGTGCAGACAGAGCAGAAACAAGGTCCTAATCAAACCAGGGCACAAATGAGACAGAAAACAGGGCCTCAACCGAGTTGTATAAGTGTTCAACATTTTGCAACCGTTATTTATGGCGGGTTGTCCGCACAAATATGAGACTACGGTAACAAATATTAATTTCTATTCTCAGCCTTGAGAATAGCCAATGACTAACTGTTCTGTCTCAAAGTTGGGCTACAGTAAACATTAAACATTAGGCAACAGGGAGTATATGCCATTCTGATGATTTTTTTTTTTTTCATTTTAGTTTAAGATGCACTCTTTCCTTCTTACTCATAGCTGATCGGTCACTTTACGTAATGCTATGAGATGTTCAGAAGCCATGTTATACTAATCCTAGATCACAGAACAGCTTCTCTTGCCTATGCCAGGACATGAGATGGGAGCATCTGTGTTTCATTAATGTTTGTGGTTTGGCTATGCACTGTCACTGGGCAGATGCAACACTAATAGGAGGAAAACTGGGGGGGAAAAAGCTGAATCTGCGATTCAGTTTCTCTAAGCATTGCAGCCCAAGCAGGATCAGCCCAGGAGGAAATGGACCAAAACCACATCACCGGTCTGAACCAGCTCCCACCTGGTAACAGGCCTGAAACCTTCTCGCTGCAGACGGCGACCACACTCATTTTCAAAGAATTCATGTAATAAATGAAAATGAGACAGGAAATGTACTAAACAAACAAAAAACTGCATTTCCTCTAAAATTCCAATCAGCTTTGCAGTGCCATAACCATATCTGCCCACATTGATTCCAAAAACCCAGTCTGTGATCCATTTAGCTTTTTTTATCTTTACTTCTCTGTTCGTGTGAAAGCGCTTTCAGACAAACATTCCAGAAGAAACTGTAGAAACCAATCACTATGCAGGCCAGTTTTACATCAACCACTTTAATATCAATAAGAAGACCTGAACAACAAAGACCAATTTATACTCTCAACACAAAGAGAGGTGAGCTCAACAGAGTTACACAATTTAACAATAGACCTCTTCAGCTGCCATTCACACCAACAAAACTAAATTCTATCCAGAGTCTATGATAAATGTCAGAAACTTGTCACACATTACTCTTCCAAAAGTTGTACTATATAACACATAGATGTACACACAAGACGACACAATATAATCATAAGTATTGATATGTGTGAAGAGTAATACTGAATCCTGTTGTAACTCAATGGTTTATTTACAAAAACACAGACAATTTCACCATGATCACTGCAGAACCTGAATTTAAAGAAATCAAAGTTGTCCAAATAAAAAAGACAAGAAAATGCCCAAAACAACTCACAATAAATAACCACAGTTTTCCCCCAAAATATGATAGTTCTGCAAAATCATGACATATAATATGGGATTGTCTTCAGTCATGTTTATACATTTATGACAGTGGTTCCGAATTAGAGACTCTATAAATTTGTATTGACTCTATAATAATTGATAACGAAAATAATCGACAATAAATTTGATTATAGATTAAACTTCATTGAACAAGTGCAACTGAATAGCAATGCAATAGTTCTGGCAAAAAACATAGGCTACATTTTTCTAAATATTTATTGTTATGCATTAACTGCAAGTATAAAATTCTAGATGTAACACAAGTAATTGTATTTTTTTATAAGAGCAGTAACTCTGAATGTATTATTGTTATGGAGTAAAAATGTAATGCATTTAGATGAGTGAGATGTGTTCCTCCCTCATATCAGTTTTAGTTTTTCTTAATAGCATATAGCCTACATTCACTACGTTGCATTGTCTTAAAATGGCACATTGTTTGAGGCACAAAACTGGGCAGGATATAGAATTTTTGTAAATAATGAATTCAAATTACTTAGATAAAAAAATAATTCTAACTAGTAACTAAATAATTATCAAAATAATCATAGTTGCAGGCCCTCCTAATAACAATTTATTGCAGTAACACTACCTGGAGTATGGTTAGCATGTTTTTTTGTTTGTTTTTGTCAGGGACATTATAAACACATTATATAAAAACATATAAAAAAATGTATTAAAAACCAAACGAATGTGGTGAATAAAGTGAACAAAATACAGAAATCAGTGGTAATCCTTCAAATAATAAATGACATGGTTAATTGTCTGTCTTCGCTTGGCATTGTTTTGTTTGGGCAGCAGAGCAGATGTGTGTTCATCTCCAACAGATCCTGTTACAAGCACCTTATGAAGAAAGGAGGCTAAATGCCTCGTCCTTCACTTATTATCTACACTTCACGTCTTACAACTCATGAAAGAAAATAAAAATAAGTCACGAATCTTTTCAAAACGGCACTAGCAAAACTGCAGAGATGCTACATACATCTAAGATCGTGACTAATAAAAAATCTTGAGGAATTTACCGTCAGCTACGGAACCTTCGAGAAAAACAGATATGAAACTTCGAGTCTCTCTTAAGTTACCTTTTTGAAATAACCATTCTCCACCGGTCCGTTGGTCTTGCACCCATTGGGAATAAGAGTGTCCGTCATTTCTGAATTCTCAACCGATGGTCTCGATGAAAATCAGAAAGCAGAAGTCGTAAGAAGTTCCTGCAGCTCAACAGGTGTGTCTCCAAGGTGATCTCAGAAATATGTTGATGCTCCGCTGTTGTCCAAACTCTCCTAATCACATTCAGCATTCGCTATTTGCTGCACTTCCCCGTCCCGCCCCGCTCCGGATGCATCACGAGTCAGTGGAGCTGCCCCTCAGTGGGCGGAGTCTGTCTGATCTCACCTGCGCAATTGCCACGCCCCCGATTCGACTTGTTTATAAAGGCCCTGCATCAACGACGTTATATTTAGCTCAGATATTGGTGACTGTTAGACTGATAGTCCAAACGTACCAGCCGACAACTAATGCATAGTTTTCAAATTACAACAGCTCTTTAAAGAGTTAGAATTTTACTTGGATTGTTGGATTTTACTTTATTTTTTCTACTCAGTATATAGGACAACTCAATCAGCTGTCAGCAACCACAGACCCAGACGTGCCTTTTTCCAGTTGTACGTTTATGTATAGCCTATATGTATATGTTATAATATCATTTATTACAAATCACTTATTTGTAGGCTACTATCTGTTTGTTTTTGTTTGTTTTTACTGTGTGTGAAAGTATACTTGGCAACGATTTAAAAAAAAAAAAATATATATATATATATATATATATATATATATATATATATATATATATATATATATATATATATATATATATATATATATAATAATCATAATAATTTTCATTCTGATTCTGTAGGATAAAATTGCCAGTGCTGTAGAGTAAAAGCGCCCTCTAGTGTCTAGATTCTAGATGTTAAATTCACGGAAATGTAGTCACGTTTGGCCTAAATCATTTTGGAGCAGCTATGGAATGTTGTCAGTGTGCCAGACACTCTGTAACACAAACAAAGACACTGTCTCATGCATTGGGGACATTTTTGTACATGCTTTAGAGCTTCTCTTTAGCCTAGGATTATTACTTTTGATGGGGTGTGCTTAGCTGTTACAAAACTGTTCAGATCCCACAGCCACTTAATAATTTCTGGGGGGTCTATTTTTGTTCTTGCCCTTTCAGCCTGTAGAATGAGTAAATTCTCTCATAGCATACTGATACACATGCACACACACACACACACACACATAGCTCATGTTAGCCATGATGTTTCCCTCTTTGCCAACTGGATCGATGCTGTAAGACAGCGTGTGGACACTGGGGCCAGTGATTTGAGTTCAAAGCTGTCGTAACTGGTCTCATGCAACACTGTAGCCCCTAAATGAAACTTGTTTACTCATATTTACTGAGCTATGCTTTGAAAGACAACGAGACAGGTTTGTTTCTTCTAGAAAAGTTTCCATTGGAAAAAAGTGTTCCCCAAAATTTCCCAAAACCTCCCTCCCTCAGCGTTAGCGATGTCCTCAACTTGGAGACAGTTCACTTGTACGAAAAATAATGGGAAAAATATGTATATTATGCTAAAGAAGCCTAATTTATGATATCATTGTTGTCAGATTTGCTTAAATGTAACACTGACAAACAGTTTGGGGCATTTAAGTATTTGCATGACTGCTGTACACTTTTGTATAGGCCTACTATGCTTTTTAACTTTCATGAGTTCAAGTTTAACCATAAAAACAAAAGAAAAAGAATAGAAGAATGCTTGATAAAACACGGAATAGGCATAATATTTTGCAGCTTTGAAATGTCGTTGTTCATGCTGTTCTTAAAACCACTCTCGGTAATCAAAATAGTGATAATTGGGACAGCCATGCCTGTCTCACGACTGGAAATGGCCTCACCACAGATATTCATCATGCCCATGAACTTTAACTGCCTACATTCTCCATTCCTCAGCGAATAAGATTCATTACATGCCTGAATAAGATGAACATCTTTATTTAATGCTGCTGGTATGGTAATTTCAACCTGGAAGATGTGTTATTGTTGCTGTGCGTGTGTGTATCACGTGGAACATTCCAGTCAGATGTGCTTTTCTTTCCATCCCATTCCACTAGATGGAGCAAAAAGTGTACAAAAGACCCAAGAATCACGGCGGAAACGGCACTCTCCAGACCAGTAAAAATTAATAAAATGCAGTAAAATGTTAACCTGTGATAATGCAAAGCATAAAGAAGCAAAATATGATAATTTTTGCACAAAAATAAGCAGCCAAAAAGTGTTTGTGAGTGAGAGTGACTATCTGTCAACTTATTGTAAAGGAGGCCGGACTACTTTTAGAGAGAGGAGTTCCTCCTCTGAGCCTGAATGACTTTTACAACAACAGGTTTCCGCTCATTTCTCTCCTCTATTCGGCTAGGCACAAAGCTGAGTGCGAGGCAGTGCTTTTCCTGCTCTGAATGGGCTTAGAGTGAGAAATGTCATGTTAAACTGACCTTAGATCAGCGGAAACAGAGAAGCGCTCATGACTGGTGCAGAGTTTAGTTGCTATGCAGCCATAACCTCACCCCAAGAACTTTAGTTGCTCACTGGACAAATTATGTTTTGTGATCCATAATGGCAGACCACTCGAGGCAGTGACATGATCTGAGTAAAATTTCAAGAATTTATTTTTGTCTGTTAAAATTTGCTTGTGTTTGTGAGAATGGGGGATGAAAGGGGTTGGCATATAGTTGTGATTGTATAATTAATGTGTGTGTGCATGCGTGTCTGTGTGTATGGAAGAGAGCATGCATGGGTGAGAGTTTTTTTGTGTGAAAGACCACACCAGCTACATTGAACATTAGACAAAGTGATTGATGACAGAATCGTTGGGTCCACCAGTCTCCCAAACACAAATGCATTCAGTACTGGCAATCTAGACTATTTGAGTTCAGGAAGTGTCTCAACCATTAAACAGCCTGTGTATATTCACTCCAAACTGCCAAGACTGTAGTGCGGATGGAAAAGCCAAGAGGAAAAAATGCATTCTGCTCCCCCCCCCCCTCATCCATTGGCTCACATAGTGAACCATATCTGGAGAGAGCTATTCGGTTTAGACGCCAGATAAAATTTTCCATGACGGTGGAATAAAGGTTTCCACTCTGTATGTCCAAATAGTTGTTCATCTACTGGTGATACTATGAGGTTTTTTAAAGTTTTTATTGAGTTTTATGAGTTATAGAGTAAAATATAGTATATGATGTAATATATATTTGTACTATTATGTAATTTTTGTAAGATGTAGGCTATATATCACTATAGGCTCCATAGTTTAATTAAGACTGAAGGAGAGAGCGCGAAGATCACTGTCCACACCAGACTGGGGCGGAGCTTCTGTCCACACAGACTCCCATGATAAGTTGGTAATTCAGAATGAGAGTCTTCACATGCTGTGATGTATTTGTTTACAGGCTGACTACTCCTCTCCATCTACTCAGTGTCCTGTGTTTTCTGTTTCCTAATGTTCAACCAAGCATTAGTTTGCTTTATGCCTAAAAATGTCATTAAAAAAAACTATTAATATTCACTCAATTTGTGGAATATTCAAAGTTTACAATCAAAAGAATTTGGTAAACAATGTCAACATTCAGTAAGTATTTGATGATGAAAAAAAAGTTTCAGTAAACAAGCAGCACAGTATGTACAGTAGCCTACAACATTATGACGAACAATGTGTCAGGTGTGGTGGAGGTGAAAGGAGCGAGGACTCAGGTGCAGAGATAATGGGTTCTTTAATGATAATAACAAAAAAATACAAACAAAACTACCCCGTAGGGGAAAACAAATGACTTGACTGACTTGAAACAAGGGGTAACACACCAGGTACATGCAACAACGAAACAGCACAGGACTGCAAACACAGGGAGAATAAATAGGGAGACCAAACAAAGGAGGTAACGAGGGAGGACAGGTGGGGCAAATGAATCAATCAGGTAATGAGGGAGGACAGGTGGGGCAAACAAATCAATAATCAGGTAACAAGATGGGAGGGGCTAGACAATCAACAGGAGAGCACATGGCACAAGGAAACATACATGACAAGCCATGTGCTCACACCAAACGTGACTTGAACACAAGCACATGGCCAGTAAAACCAATCACCAGCCATGTGCTCACACAAAACGAGACATGAACACGCAGCTAATGAAAACACTCATAAGCCACGTGTTCACACAAAACATGACAACATGAAAGCACACAGCTAGTGAAAAACACAAGCTGTGTGCTACACAGCACAAGACACGAAAGCACATGAAAAAAGGCACAGACAAGATAAAACAGGTGTCAGGGCTCTGTCACAAAACCAAGAGATAGACTAGACAGAAGTGATAGAACCCTGACACTACCCCTCCTCTAAAGGACGCCACCTGGCGTCCCTAAGGAGGAACACCAAAAAAAAAAAAAGACAGGAACATGACAACTCACCAACAGACAACAAGACGGGTAGATCAAAACACAGACAAAGTGGGGAGGGAGGGGAGCCAAGACAGAGCCAGCATGACAGTCCAGGAAGTCTCTATAAGTGACCAGGGAGGGACGGGAGGGTTGAGCCAGGGAGGCTCAGGCGGGTCTGAAGTCCCAGCAGATGGCCATGGCGGGACAGACCAGGCAGGCTCCAGCGGATCAGGAGTCCCATCAGAGGGCCATGGCGGGACAGACCAGGCAGGCTCCAGCGGGTCTGGAGTCCTGGCAGAGGGCCAGGGCGGTGCCAGGGGGGCGGACCAGGCAGGCTCCGGCGGTTCAGGACTCCAGAATGAGGGCCAAGGTGGACCAGGAGGATCTGAATACTTGGCAGAAGGCCAGGGTGGGTCAGGCAGCAAAGACTGGGTTGGCAGGACAAGACTTTTGGGTGACTCTGGGACGGCCTCCGGGCTAGAAACGGGCTCTGGCACAGCCTCCTGGAGCTTGGGCGGAACCAGCCTGACTGGCAGCATGGACGGAGCCGGCAAGGCAAGGCGCATGGGCGGCGCCGGAAGGGCAAGGCGCATGGGCGGCGCCGGAAGGGCAAGGCGCATGGGCGCCGCCGGAAGGGCAAGGCGCATGGGCGCCGCCGGAAGGGCAAGGCGCATGGGGACGACCTCTGGGCTGACAGCAGGCTTTGGAACGACCTCCGGGCCCTGTGGTAAACAGGAAGCCTTCTTCCTTCTCGGTTTCCTTGAGCGAGGCGGCGATGCAGCCTCTTCGGCCAACACTGGGGGCTCGACAGTGAAAGTGGACGGCTCTGGGAGCACCAGACTTGTTAAGACAGAGGAAGCCTTCCTTCTCTTCCGCTTACGTCTGCAAGGAGATGGTGTGGAGATTGCTGCCTCTGGGGGAAATGCAGCATTCACGGCCACCTCTGGGGGAATTCAGCATTCACGGCCACCTCTGGGGGAAATGCAGCATTCACGGCTACCTCTGGGGGAAATGCAGCATTCACGGCTACCTCTGAGGGAAATGCAGTATTCACGGCCGCCTCAGGATAGGTGGCAGAAGAGGTGGACCCGTTCTTCCTCCTCCCTCTCTCCGAAGGGGTCATCGGAGGACTGGGGACCTGGCAGTTTGTGAGGTAAATGGGAGGTGGGCCAAGAGGCGGAAGACCACCCTCTTCCCCACGGTTGTATACAAACCCCACAAACTGCCAGAAAGACAGTATCCCCAACATTTCCATCTCCCAGGCACTGACAGGCTCATTCAGGCCGCTGTTAAAAATGTCTTTAAGCGCAGTGTTGTTAAGGTCGCGCCCCTCCGCAGTGATGATGAACTGGTGGGCAAACTCTTTTACTGTGGAGCCCCCTTGGTGAAGAGAAAAGAGCTTGCCATAGCGTTCCATCGTCTGACGAGTGGAGGGGCAAGGGCTGGGAGATGGAAACAAGAAGATGCCCATTCTCTGCTGAGTCCTCTGATGGCTGTTTCGTTCTGTCAGGTGTGGTGGAGGTGAAAGGAGCAAGGACTCAGGTGCAGAGATAATGGGTTCTTTCATGATAATAACAAAACAAAAATACAAACAAAACTACCCCGTAGGGGAAAACAAATGACTTGACTGACTTGACAGACTTGAAACAAGGGGTAACACACCAGGTACATGCAACAACGAAACAGCACAGGACTGCAAACACAGGGAGAATAAATAGGGAGACCAAACAAAGGAGGTAACGAGGGAGGACAGGTGGGGCAAATTAATCAATCAGGTAATGAGGGAGGACAGGTGGGGCAAACAAATCAATAATCAGGTAACAAGATGGGAGGGGCTAGACAATCAACAGGAGAGCACATGGCACAAGGAAACATACATGACAAGCCATGTGCTCACACCAAAGGTGACTTGAACACAAGCACATGGCCAGTAAAACCAATCACCAGCCATGTGCTCACACAAAACGAGACATGAACACGCAGCTAATGAAAACACTCATAAGCCACGTGTTCACACAAAACATGACAACATGAAAGCACACAGCTAGTGTAAAACACAAGCTGTGTGCTACACAGCACAAGACACGAAAGCACATAAAACAAGGCACAGACAAGATAAAACAGGTGTGTCAGGGCTCTGTCACAAAACCAAGAGATAGACTAGACAGAAGTGACAGAACCCTGACACAATGAGTACTCAGCATTATTTTCTTGTTTACCATCAATATATAAAAATAAATGCAAGCGTATAAGAGGTTAGTGTGAGAACAGTGCATTTCACTGTGCATGTGTGCATAGTGTTTGCGTATGCTTGTGCAAACTCCACATTTGAGACATTGTTAACAAGCTTTCATCTTTGTTCTCTGTTCACAGTCTGTAATGTCACAACCCAGATAGAGTTACAAGCTCCATCTGAAGGGAATGACTGGTTGTTCGGGTGTCAATGTACCCCCATTGCAGTCTGTATTTACACAATCAGTCACCAGAGGGCCACAATAAGCAGAATCTGTTGGGATTACTTCTGTTTTTCAGTCACTCGCAAAGAAATGGTGTGATAGCAGATCAAGGCTATAAGTGAAGAGTGTTTGATGATGACTAATATACTATTATAAAAAGATCACACGTGTTTAGTGAAGAGAATGAGAGGAGGAGGGATGGAGTGAGTCAGTAAAAGGCCCACACAGAATAGTATGCAAGAAACTCTGAAGCTGATTTTCATTGTCATGGACATCCCCACCTGAAATAATAATATGATTATACACTACCAGACAAAAGTTTAGACACCAACTCATTGTTTAAAATGAAAATGTGTCTTAATATAGGCCTATACATCAACAGAAAAGTCCAAGACTGAAATTTCATATCGTCATAACACAACTCGATCACTCGTAACACCCATAAAACCTCTCTTACCACATCAAACCCCCACAGACTGAGCAGAAAGAATGGGTGGCACCGTCAACTAAAGT
This sequence comes from Rhinichthys klamathensis goyatoka, assembly GCF_029890125.1. Classification (NCBI taxonomy): domain Eukaryota; kingdom Metazoa; phylum Chordata; class Actinopteri; order Cypriniformes; family Leuciscidae; genus Rhinichthys; species Rhinichthys klamathensis. The sequence continues at coordinate 546,479 of NW_026606885.1, forward strand.
TTTAACACAATGTCAATGTGTAATAACTCCTGCAGTCATTCCAACTACCGCGATAATGATAGAACAGTGTGTAAATTAAAGACCCCGACACAGGTAAGAGCATGAATACTGTACATCAACACATTCAACAGCATAATGGTAGTTAACATGAAATTTCAGGCAGTTTCAGCAGTCTTGTGGTGTGATATGCTATACTGCAAAGTGCAAACTATTATTTTATTCTATTTTCATTTATTTATTTTTTAAATGGATTGATTAAGACAAAAATGTAATTAAAATGGTGTTCGGGGAGGGGGGGGAGACGACGACATTCAGTTGAATGAAAAAGAACGTAGAAATGTTATGTCAAGTACCCGTTTGCAACCTCGTGGCGCATGTAAGCGCGTGCCAAGGCACAAGACAATTGTTAACCTGTTGATCTATATGGAGGCAGGCAGCAGGAGTTTTGCGCATGCGTGAGCGCCCTGAGTCCTGCATCAACCCGCTATATGAGACCGAGCGCGGATACAGATGCCGTTTTCTTGAACAGCCGCACAAATGGATGGAACCGAAACGAACCGGAGAAACTGCGCGAAACCGGAGCAACAGAAGATGTTAGACTCCGGTGGAAACCAAAGTGGATCTAAGGATAGAGTGACTCTTAAAAAGGAAATTGGTCTCTTGAGCGCGTGCGCCATAATTATAGGTGAGATGTTTCCTCATTTTAATGTGCCAACGCGTGCGCTCTAACCAGCTTGAACTTTTATCACTTCGCATGTTTCTTTGTCTGTCATTTTATCACTCCCTGCTTCTCTTTAATCTATTCATCTTAACCTTCAGTCCTCACTCTTTCATATCCTTTCGCTTTAATGATATCTGCTCTCCTAAATGTCGAGTAGCCTAAAGTATTAAAAAGCTACATCTCAATCAAGTCCAAACTTATATCGTCACGGAGTACGGCTGTCTTAATTTGTAAGGACAACAGGCTGCGTGAAGACAAGCAGCATTGCATGATTTCCGCGGAGAAGACTTCTCGTGCCATGCCGCCACTTACAGTAGTCTCCATCACACTCTGTTCATCAGAGCGCAGATTGCATCATTGAGGAAGAGAATCAGGCTGAAACTCAACTCCGCGCTTACGTGGCTGCTGCAACCCACTACACTGGGTCCTTCACGTGTGCTGAACAAACCCACCATAAAAGAGTCCATTGCTATATGCCGTGCAGTGTAATGTATAGGCCTATAATTAAAATAGGTAGACTTTAGAAAGTGTAGACTTTTTATGTAAGATCGTTTTGCTCCCTTTAATGCTATTTTAAAGTTCTAGAGTAGCTAATGCATGTCCTGATCTGTAGGATTAAATACATTACTCGATTTAAATGTTCATTGTAGTCAATAAATCACGGACTAAGATTAAATAAATTCTGGACAGGAAAATACATCAAGATTAAAATGCATGTTTCCTATAGCATCCTCAAATGTAAGCATCCTTTACACCGACTTTATACTACCCCAAAGCCTTTTTTGAACTCTTCTTTTTATCACGTGGGTGCTGGACACATCCATCTAATGAATAATCCTCACTGAGTATAAATATATACAGAGCAGCACAAGCTATTGTGGTCACACTTTAGTTTAGGGTCCAAGTCTCACTATTAATTTAACTAACTATTAACTATGACATTTGCCTCAATAAACTCCTAATTACTGCTTATTAATAGTTTGTAAGGTAGGTGTTAAATGTAGGTATTGTGTAGGATTAAGGGATGTAGAATATGGTAATGCAGATTAAGGCTTTAATATGTGCTTTACAAGTATTAATAAACATCCAATAATATGCATGCTAATAAGCAACAATAGTGAGAATTGGACCCTAAACTAAAGTGTTACTGCTATTGTGTTACTCAGATGAAGGTTATCTAATGGAAGCCTTTGATAAGATTGACACTATGTCTTTATATTTTGTTATTGTAATTTGTAATGTGATGTGTCAGTGAAATTTGGCTATCCTCCCGAAGCTGTATCAGCCTATAGTATAAAGGAGACTAGTTGTCACATTCTTTCCTCCAGTGAATATAAGCTAATGTACGTTTCCACTGTTACAGTTCATTAAACACGTTGATTTACATAAGTCCTTTTAAGATACAAATGTTTATTTCTCAACTACAAATATATATATACACACCTATCATGTATCACTTTATATTTATAAATAAAGATTTGTTTCTGAAAATGACCTGATACTGTAATACTACTGAATACAGAAAGAACTGTTTATCTGTATGCCTGCAGTAAACCTGACAGATTATTTTGTTAGACGTGAAATACTGAAACATGACGTGGCCTTATTTTAGTCTCACATGTGCAAGAGTTTAGATTGCAACTCTTCGGAGATTTTCTCAGGTTTATATATAACTGCTGAAACATATGACTAGTCTCTCTCTTCTTTATAGAGATTTTTTTTAACAAGAAGCAATGATAGGAAGTTAAGTTAAGATATAATTAATGTTAACTGTTCGTTATGGCTGTGACCTTTACCCCAAAATGTATGGGTGTGTATAAGATTAAGTGAAAGTGGTTCAGTGTTTTGAGCTTGGTGTCCCAGTGAAACATCAGCGTACAGGTGCAGCTGTAGATTTCAGTTATGTTTATGGTTTAGTGGCTTTATGGGTAGTAAGGCAATTTTGTTCACAGCCCTTCACCATTCTAAATGTTTGACATAATTCTGACAAGCACCTTTAAGAAGAGTATAGGATTGCAGATTACTCAAAGGATTTCAGAGTCAAAATAACTGCTGAATTTTAACTGGTGACTTATTTACCTCCTGAACATGGGAAAGTTTTCCTTTGCTAGAATGTCCTCCTGATATTACTCAAGGTCAATAACAAATTTTATCAGTTACTTTACACATTTCGTCTGTTTTATCAGTTACTTCACAACTCTTTGCCCATGCAGTACTCAAGTTTATTTCTTTTTAATACTTTAAATAATATGGACACAATGTAACCTCTTTCTTTGCCATCATAACTTAATTAAAGTCTGGGCTTGTGGTTGACCGTTTGCCAATAGCTGATGTAACCAATGGCCGATTTCGTGATGATAACTACAATTTAATAACAGCAAATGACATGAAACACTTTTTATTTACACAAGTTTTAAAACAGAAATGCTTTAATATCCATTGACAACGTTGTCGCTAAATTCTGGAACTAATACAAGGGGGAGTTAACCCTTCTGTCAATCAGCCAAGCGGACATTGTTTTGTTAAGTTGTGAGTTGTACGACCAGTCAAAGTCAAGTGACCCTGTGAACTTCATTCAGGAACTTTGAATCTCATTTGACTGAGTGTTTTTGAGATGCGCTGGGTGTCGTCAACTTTTAATGCCTTATCTTCTGTACAGGTCTGAGGCGCTGGGAGCAAACATTCACATCCACTCAATACTACCCATACCCAATTCTATTATTGTGAACACTCGCAGACAAAGAGAGAACCCAAAGGATTACATAATGCTTCGGCCCATAACTGTAGCTGAGCCTTGTATAATTGAAAGTCTTTTGTTGAAGTTTCCTGAGGCATATTCATTCAGGCACTGCACATGAGTGGTTTTACTAAGATATATATGCAATGAAGCAGAACATTTACCTTTTACTGAATACTGGACTCTCATCTCGATTTCGCAACTGATGTTGACTCTAACATTGTTGATCTCATTTATCGTGTCCGTTTGCTTGGAATGTGCAGCAGCGTTTTGACAGCTGCAAGGACACATTGTCTTTGCGCCGGGGAAAAAAACAAAGATTTTCATTTAAACAATCATTTTGTTAAGACTGCAGTGTATTTCAAGTAAGCAAGTGATATGAAAGCATGATATAGACAGCATAATCATCAAATATTTTTGCTTCACTTATTTACAATGCACCCATGCATTCAGTACAATTAAACTGTTTCAAATACTCTAATCTGTACAACTTGCAAAAATCAGCTTTTGTATGTCTATATTTATTTCTAATACAGAATATCAAGCAAGCATTATTAAGTGAAGACCTCATGATTCAGTCCAAATGGTTTATTTTAGATTATATAAACAATATATGAAGAATAAACAACCCATTGCGGTTTCTTTTGTTTTCTCAGGTAACATCATTGGCTCAGGGATCTTCATCTCTCCAAAGGGTGTTCTAGATCATGCTGGCAGTGTGGGGTTTTCACTCATCGTGTGGGTTCTCGGAGGAGGAATCTGTGCCCTAGGGTCTCTTTGCTATGCCGAGCTGGGCGTCACCATCCCCAAATCAGGTGGAGACTACTCATACGTGACAGAGATCTTCGGGGGCCTGGTGGGGTAGGTCTATTGTTGAATGTTAGTCTCAGCGTTCATATAGTTCAAACAGTGAATGCACTATCAGCACTAACAATGCCAAGGTCATAGGTTTGATTGCCAAGAAATGCATGAACAGATCCAATATATGTTGCTTCTGATGAAAGTGGCTTCCAAATGCATAAATGTCAATATGGATGTCTCAGTTTGTGTGTGTGAAGCACACAAGGGAACTTCTCCTCAGGGAGATTCACATGTGTTTACTTGCTTGTTCAGTTACAACACTAACACTGCTCAGAATTCTGTGTTTGTTGTAAATTGGTGATGATAAAGATGGCCATTTGTTTATGTGTTTTTACAGCTTCTTGTTGCTGTGGAGCGCAGTGTTGATCATGTACCCAACAACTCTGGCTGTGATTGCGCTCACCTTCTCCAACTATGTGCTACAGCCTGCCTTCCCAAACTGCCTGCCTCCATACATCGCCACCCGCGTCCTCTCAACCGCCTGCGTCTGTGAGTACAGCACACACCATTTGTAATGAGGTTTTATATGACATTCTCAGGTCAGCTCTGATTTAGTGCTGCTGTCATGTGAGCGCCTACCTTTAATTTTACTAAGCTGATTGCTCACAAAAAAAAACCCACAGTCATCATGTTATCAGGCCATTTCAAGTGACTGAGTTATTTACTTACTTTTTAATTAGTCTTCCCATTAAACACCATCATTTTGTTCATTCAAACCAATTTGTGAATGCACACAAAAACAAGAGGCGGGATTTATGGCACAAACCAATCATATCCAATCATAACCAATATCCAATCATAGCCCGATGGAGGCATTGCCTCCTCTCACGTGACTTCTCTTCATTCATTCTCAATTACTCCCCATCAAACCCACTGTACGCTTTAGGGGGTCTGTTAAAACTCAATGGGCTCAGGGGAGGCAAGAGAAACGCGGACTCCCACTGTACCTTTACCTGCTGGTGTCGCTGTTGGACAGTGTTACTTCAGGAAAATGAGTGATTTATACACTATGTAATGTCACATTTTGTAATATTTGCGTTGTTTTATTTTTGTAATATAGTTTAAAAAGGCACTGCCTCTCTTGCCTCCTCAGAGGAATTCCCCCTGATCTCTAGGGCACAGAGAGTTAATTCTGACTAATAGATTCCGTCATGATGAATCTAGAGCCGCTGTTTTGACTATCGTTCTGTATTTTTCTTTTTCTCAATTGCCTTCTCTCCCTTGTGTGTCTATACCACTTTACAGTGCTTTAATCCTGGTTCTTAACCCTGGTGGGTGCATGGCAGGATATTTTTGGAGCTGGTGGATATGAACCAGTCAAATGTACAGTATGTCTATGCATGCTTGTGTGTATGTGTTTGTTTCCAAAGAGCCCCATGACTCAGCTGGTTTGGACCTGTCAGATCTGGACAGGGGCTCTCAGGAAGGAGTACTGGGGGTGTGTCAATGTCAGGGCAGTGGTCCTAATGACAGTGCTGGCTGAGTTGAGCCATCCATCCCTATTTTTGGCAGCAGAATCCAGAATCTGTCCTGAAGAACAGCCAACAAAAGCTTTGAGTCAGTCATACTCTAGAGAGCAGGGTGACAAGGGCCAAATGCTTTATTTAAGGAAGACACCTCATGTATGTGCCCTATCAAAGGATGCTAGACCTGCATCCCAAATCACTGTGCTCTCCTCTGATTAGCCCAATATTCAAGGAACGTATTTGTTTGGGTCCAGATCACAGGGTGGGGTTGGTATTGATGTTGTGGTATAAGGGCACCTGACCCTCACTCTGTGTGGCGTCAGACTCCGTAATGGTGCCAGGCTTTGAGCCGGCGGAACATGTGGGCGTGTCTTCTGTATTGTGTATTGTTTGGGGACCTTGCGGTTGTCCTGGCTACCCCAATGCTCTTTGATGGAGAAGAGCATGAAGGCGGGATTTTGTGAATGGCGCTAAAACTCTTCTTAAACCTGACAAATGAAGAGTGAATTATGATTTTTTAATAAGCTGTTTGGAGTGTGTGAGTCATGCTCAGGGTGGGCACAGACTTATAAAGAGTTCCCTCCCATCATCTGTCATTAACCTTTAGACCAAGCAAATAACCTAAACTGTGACATGCAAAGACCTCAGGGGAACATCAGAGGTCTTTACGCACAGATTTTTCACACATATTATACACACAGTTCCCACACCAATGCCAACAAAACATATCCCTTGCACTGTAAAAAATGCATTGGATGCACAAATTTGACCTGCTTTGCCGCGTGTGAACCTCCGTCATGAACCTCTGTTGGGTCTTTCAGTGGTGTGGATTGAAGTAAGGTTGGACGAAAATCAGAGTTAAAGAACTGGGTCCCCATGAGATGGAATTTGAATTGAATTGGCCACGCCCATAGGAAGTATGTTGTGAGTAAAATGACAGGAAGAGGAATTTACTGGATTGCAATTTAAAGAAATTTAACTGTAAGACAAAAGTTATGTGACAAAACAATAATGTTAACTTTTATGTTATTTGTAACATAATCTTTAAAAGATTAGGCTTACTTCTCAAAACTAAGTTTAGAGAAATAAGCAATTAACACAGCCATTAAAACATTTAAATTTTAATAGACAGCACCACAAAACGTTACACCATCTGTAATAAGATAACTTAAAAATATTAAAATATAAATAAATTAATATAAATGTATACAAATTATATGAAAATATGTACATAAATGATATCAAAATAAATATTGACAAATATTTGTGAATTGGTGGGAAATAAATTGTTCTTTCACCATGGTCCATAAAATGAATGATATTTTAATTGAAAAGAATGCTATATATACTGTATATCAAATACACGTTCTGTGGCATTTCAGACATTGATTACTAATGTCTACTGTATCTGTAATTGCCCCATATGTTGTGTGTATGATTACAGTTCTACATCCTGTCTACTGCCGCCAGGGGCGTCACTAGGATTTTCATTTTAGGGGGGCTAAGCCCCCAATATGATTTAAAAAAATATATAAAAAAGGTAACACTTTAGTTTAGGATCTAAAGATCACTATTAACCATTTTCATTACGATGCAAAGGCACGGTTTTATAATAACTGTGGTCCCAAATGTGAGGAAGGGCAAATAGGGGGGTTCGGGGTCTCCCCATGAAAATTTTGATTTCTCTGATCTACATATGTGGATTTTAAGATGTTCTGAAGGCCAAAAAACTTGGATAGTGAGCAGCTGATTATTTTTCTCTCCTCATCAGCATCACACTCTTTTTCTCTTTGTTTTTATCTTGCCCAGCTGAGCTTTGACTGATACAGCCTTTTCATTTTTGTCTGTCAGTGAAGAAAGTAAACATAGGGTCAACTGATAGGTTGATTTTGCCTATGAATCATTTTCTCAGACGCGTTTATTTACTGAAAGCTACTAAAGGTAATTAAGTTTATTAAATGCATTCACAATATGTAGGCTACACATTTATTATTGATCTAATGCCTAATACAGGGCCGTAGACAGGGCTTTTAATCACAGAGGTCCTAAATTTGAGGTTGGTAGGGGGTTCAAATTTTTTATTTCTCTGATATGTGCATTTCAAGACGTTTGAAGACCAAAAAAAAAGGATAAGAAATAGCTTTAAAACCATCTCAGTGGGCAGATTATTTGTCAATACCTGCTCTCTTCTCATCTCCATCACTCTTTCTTTTTTTCTCAGTCTCTTCATCCCTTTCTCTTCCCCTCCTAAAGCTGAGCCTTTTTAATTTACTAAAGGCTACAATTTGTATTATATTCTCAATATGTACACATTCATTATTAATCTTGTGCCTAACATGATGAAAACGGCTTTGTTAATGTTTCTTGTAAACTAATTATTACATTACATGAGTCACGTTACATAGGCCTATTTTCAGTTCAAAATGGCGAAATTAGACAAAACTATATTACCGTAGTTTGCCTGATTATTTTTTGTCATTCGTTTAACATTTATGACCTAAAAAAGTAAAAATTTGAAATGTTAAGTTTAGCTGCTTACATCTTATCTCGCACTTGACCGTACGCGTCGAGTCGCACTGTTAAAATTCGCGCTCAGCAGCGTCTGTGAACATAAAGCCTGCCTACTTTGATTTGATTGGTCATCTCAAATATTCTGACATTGACGAGCAGTGACAGACCAATGAGGCTCAGATGAACACACACATGAACACACACACACAACCATAGTTGCCAAGTCCGCTTATAATACGCGACTTTGGGCTTTTTTTTTAGTAAGTCGCGTTAAAAAAGCACGGGTTGCGGGTTGCGTTTTTTTGGGCTTATTAAAAAAATATGGTTGCTTGTGTTAGGAAAATCTGACAAGCAACTTTGTTTTCTTTACATCTATGGTCACGGTTGCCGTTTTCTCAATCTCCAATACATTGATAGACACTGTCTGCTCACAGCCATAGCCAATCAGTGCAATTGTATAAGTGCTGTGGCGTAATTCGTCAAAACATTCCGCCGAATCTGCCCCCTTATTGGAGTAAAATCCCGTTCAACGTGCAGGCAGCCGCGCGCGTGACGCTGTAATCCAATGATAGACGTTGGGGAGATGATGGACAGTGCAGGCGAGAAGAGGGATGACCTTCTTTTGTAAGGTAAATTTGTAATTTTTACAACATTTTTGTAATATATTAATTATCACAGGCTTTAAAAAATAAAACAAACTAGTCTATACTAACATAAGATACATATGGGTCAAATTTATTTTATTAAGATAAATAAATATACATATACTGTGTATATATATATATATATATATATATATATATATATATAATATATATATAATGTGTGTGTGTGTGTGTGTGTGTGTGTGTGTGTGTTACATATCCCCGTCTTTTCCTGATTGTCTTTTTGTCCTTTCCATCTCTCCAAACCTTTTTTAAATCCTTTTTTTCCTAATCCGTTTATCCTTTTCTAATAAAGGAGTGGTTTCAGTTTAATATGTTGCAGGCTCATTTATTGGTATAAAAAATAAATGATAATGCTGAAACTAAATAATCTAATAATATTGGGCTTGTTTTTGAAGCTACAGTTGCTTATTTGTCTCGCGAGAGTTGGCCCTGTCCTCTGTTCTGACGTGCTCTCTGCTCGGCGCCGCTGCGGATTGAAGATGAAGAACGCGCTGAATCTGATTATAACAAGACTGAAGCGAACACGAATTTGTGTAGCCTACATTAATCGCACATTTTTAGGGGGGCTAGGCAGAAGGCTGAAGCCCCCCTAAAAAGGGCCTAGTGACGCCCCTGACTGCCCCAATTCTAATTTAATTCAAAAAAGGTTTTGGCTTCGTGCTGTCTGTACCTGTGTTGATGCACTGCAGTGTATATTTTTAGTGGTAAACTGACGCATGTATGAACCCCTGTTTATGTGTGAGTGAGTGAATGTTCTTAGTTGCTCTGTGTGAGAATTTGTCTATATTGCGGCATGTGTTACATTTGCCCTCCCCTTCTGAATGTTCTGAATGAATGTCACAAGCTCTGTCTGCTGAAGTCAGATTACAAAGATACACTCACACACACACACACACACACTGCTGGACTGGACACACAAACCTTTGCTGAGTCGTAATCTGCATGATACAATACAGCATAAAATAACTTGATTTTAAATTTGATGTCAAAGAAAAGATGTGTCTCACATTGCTTTTTTACAACTGTGTGTGACGGGTTATTTACTGTACTAATGCTTTGTACTTTTTTATAGGTTTATGAGTGTGTTGGAAGCTTCTCTCTTGTGTAAAAGTAAAGGCCACACACTCTAGAGATTGAAAGAGATCTGTTCATGTGACTCAACTAACTCTTGTTTCTCAGATTTATGTCTTCTGATAAAAGGGCTGACAGCATGTCTCTGAACAGCTATATCATTTGGAGAAAATATTAATTTATAAATGGATAAATCCTGTCAAATAAAAGTAAAGAGACAATACCAGTCAAAATACCATCAAGATTAAGCAAAACAAAAGGACGTACGGTATATAATTTACGCAGTAAAAAAAAATATTCAATTGTGTTTAGCGTCTTCAAAGTAGCCAACCTTTTGCCAATATTACAATTCTGCAGTCTCTCAACCTGGTATCCACATGGGTTGCTTTTTCAAACAATCTTGAAGAGGTTTTATTTATCAAATTTATTTATTAATGTCCTTCTTTAAATACAACTTTTTAAAAAGCCTGTGATCTATAATACTGAGTAAACGTGAAAAATATAGTACTCATTTTAGGCCTTGGCCACAGAGAGTTGTAACGTTTTGCACATTTTTGTGTATTTAGTGCATCTTTTGTTGGCTTTATCGGTCAATTAGCTGCAGAGGGATGTCCCCCTCAGGAGTTTGGAGTGAGTGGTTGTATTTTGGCAGATTTAAAGGCTGTTGGCACTTAATTAGAATTCTCCTCTCATTAGCTTTGTGTTCATTTAACTTCATTTGGCCACTCTTAGTCACTCCTGCGCTGTGATACAAAACAGAAGGAGCTGGAGTCAGATCCGTTAAAGCCAAACAAGAGCAAACAAAACCATGGCAAACACTGTAACTGTTGTGAACCTATATTATAAAATGCTTAATTGCACACGTGACCACAACACATTCACATTCATTAATATTAATAATTTATGTTAAGGGGATAGATCACTCAAAAATGAATATTCTATCATTATGTGCTCACCCTTCTGTCGTTCTAAGCCTGTATGACTTTATTATGTGAAAGATAAAACATGAAGAAAGAATGTCATCAGTAAGTAAATGATGATGAAATGTAATTTTTTTGGAGTGAACTATCTCCTATGTATGTTGCTATGTTGTCAATGTTTTTTACGTTTTTAAATTTGAACATGTTTTTGTCATATTGTTATTGTTATAATTTTAAGGTGCCTAAGAGCACATAATACCTATGAAAATATTGCAGTGACTCTCAAGGTGATGTCAGGGCATGGAGGTTCACAGGTGGTGTGTATTGAGCTCAGGATTACATGCGTGGATGAAGTTGAGCAGGTTAGCTGTTAGTTTGCAGGCTGTGAGCTACTCTTGTCGACTGCTTACTCTGGCCAACAATTCAGCTGGCGTCTGGGCCGTTTTGTTGTTGGGCATCGGAAGCTGTTTGTCTAGGGGGGTCTGACAGATGCCCCGCGTGTGTTTTCGTGTGTGGGCGGGTAATTCCGGCCATTGATGGATGAGTGGGGGTAACCCGTCTCCCCTTTGCCCAGTGTCTCCCTCGGCATGCCTGGGTATACCGTGCCGTCAAGCCCTGGAGACGGACCTCTGTGTACCGGATCTACACCGGACCTGTTACACAATGCAGCTGAACACAGAAGCCACTAACCTCAACACAGATGTACAGACAAGCAGTGGCCTATAATGCCTGTACTTCCATTTGTGAATGTATAGTTTTTTAACCTGTCAGCTTTAGGCTGTGTTGCATTGATGCCCCTTGATAAACTACTCTTCTTTGTTTCTAAAGAACTCCCAAGTGTGATGCATAAAGATAGATACCAAATACATCTATAAGGTAGATGAGGTAACCGTCTACATCATATATGCAGGTATTCCAAGTCTGTGGGAACCCTGGTTTTTATAAAATAAGAAATATTTAGTTTTTTAGTTGTTTTAGCAGATTTCAATGCTTATTTTTTTCTTCAAGTTATCTTGAGGCTCCCTTGGAAGTTTGCTGAGTGGGCCCTGGCCCCTTGGTTGAGAACCACTTAGCCATGAATGGGTCAGTGTTTTGCCTGCAGCAGTAAAATAAGTTACATCTGATCTTTATTTCCCCTCATTAAGCTAATAAAAATGGACCATGTGACCAGTTATTGCTGCTCTGCCAACAACACCACACTGCTTCCATTACTGAAACACAATCTGATTTGTCCTTATGACACGTATGATAGAGTTTTTCTCATGAAACAGCTCTTTGATAAGACATCCAAAAAGTGTGACAGTTGTTCTTAATATGTGATGGTCTTTATTTATAAATTACATTATATGTTTGATGTACCTTTTATGGATATTGCTAATGGTTTTCATAATATTTAAAGGAAATTATTCTCGTGAGTTTGGAATATGGGAATGAATAACTGTGTGTTCACTGCATGTGTTTACAGTGTTCCTGACTTGGGTGAACTGCTCCAGTGTACGCTGGGGGACACGGATCCAGGATGTTTTCACTGTGGGGAAGCTGCTGGCCCTTGTTCTCATCATTGTAGTGGGAATGGTCCAGATTGCCAAAGGTGTGTGTGTATGACTGTGCCAGCTGTCGTCTTTCATGAAACATGCTATTCTCTCTCAAAAAAGAGGGTTTTTGTGCTGTAAAAAATCGATGCAGTATGAAGTACTAAAGGACGTCTATAAATGTACAGTAATGTTAATTATTAAACATTAGGGGTATCAAAATTCTATAATCTATTGATTTTTCCCTTTGTTTCAGTTGTTAGGCCAAACTGTTGTACAGATAAGCAATCTAACACTTTCCTGAACAGTAACAGGATTTTGCTATAGTGTGTAAACCACTAAAGCAGAGAATGAAGTTAAGAGATTAAAAGAGAGAAATAAAGAGTAGGCAAATGAGAGAAAGGAAAAGAGTATGATAACTCATATCTGATACTAATTCCCACAGTTAAATGCCATGAATCATCATGCACTCCCATCACAGCTGCTGCCAGCTCTAACCTGTTATCTAATGAATAAAAAGGAGAGGACATCTAAAACTTTATTGTTTACTCACCCTGATGTTGTTTTTTCTTCTGTGGATTTTGGGAGGAACTACTTTTTTAACTCTATTTTTTTCAATAGTGACATCTAGTGGTAGGTCTTGTATTGTGAGTTACTTATAAGATGCTTTCTTGTTCAAAATGATTTACAATACATTTAGTACTGGTATAGCCCCCTCAAAGAAACCTGCGGTTTAGTGCCTTGCTCAATTGCACAATGATGGGTTGGTTCATAAATCACCCCTACTAAAACTTGAACCAGTGAAATTTAAGGCTGGAATACACTACACGACTTTTAAAATCTGAACAGATTAAAAAACAACAACACTAGGCATCATAGACGGTCAGACTTTGTAAATGGTTATAGAATAAAACATCATACACTAAACGACTGAAGATCACACACTACCAAACAACTCTCCAGAAGCAGTTTTAACATTACGTGACATGGCATCTGACGCACAGAAACCAATGGCACATGTCGCTATGCTTATTGGCACATCCGGTGGCGCAGTCTATACGATCACACTATACGATTTTCTGCGAAATCTGTCAGCTCTGACTGCCCAAAAAACTGCTTTTTTTGTGAACAGACAGCATCAACTCCAGACTGCAAATCAGGGAAAAAATCTGGGCAAAATGTAATTTATATATAACTCACTATCACAACCTCTATTTTACAATAATTTAATAAGCTAGTTGAATCAGAGAATGTTAGGATATTTCTTTAAGTAAAGCAGTACAGTATATAGCTGACTCTTTTCAGTTAGGCAGTTCATAATAAACTAAGCTAAGACTGTAGGATATAATTGTGACACTAATGCAAAATTTAAAGTAACACCAGGGAACTTTTGCTCTCGGGGTGGGGTCCCCCTACAGTTGGGAAAACAGTATTGTCCTCTAGACCTCTACTACTGTCGTAAACTCTGAACACTGTAGGAGGAGGTCACATGCAGGTGTTCTGCTTGCGTCGCGTGTGAAATGTCTTCATCCCAGGTACAGTGGCATATATTTCAGCATGTCATATGAATATAATTTCATGGGTTTTATTTTTTTTTTAACGACAAATGATCGCGATGATCACGTTTACAAGCCAGCGTCATTATAGTAGCCTAGTCTATTGGTTACCGTTTTACTGAATCTATATGATACTTCAATGCAATGTTTGAGTGGTTGATAATAACCATATATCGTCAATATTATAATATCAAGCTACCATAAATAAATCTGCAAATTTTACAAATCGATTTGCATTATAGCTTGAGGCAAGACAAATAAACAAATATCCCAGACATGTTAGGTATCCTAAAATATGATTTTGCACATCTTATATATTTACTTGCAAGAATGTAGCCCCTACCAAACTTGTGCACGCCGTTTAGACACAGGCTTTCATTTGATTTTTTTTTTTTTTTAAGTCCGCATCGGTCGGGCACCCCTCCTCCAATGTTGATCCTCGTTCTGCCTTTAACGCGATCACTTTCTCTTTTTCTCTTTTTGCTTTGCTCCGATAAAACCTTTGCTTTCTTGTTTTTCTGTGCTGCTTCGGCCATGACTATAACATTTGGCTCGCACGTCCGATTTTAAGGAAGTGGGGGTGGTGGTGGAAGTGACGTATATGCCGTAAAGCAGTCGAATTTTGTAGTTCTCTTTGTTCGCCGGTTACTACCCGAAACCCGAAGTTTTAAAGTACGATTAAAAACGCTACAGACCCCGTCAGGCTATGGCAGACGTGTCATTCAACATATTGTAAGTCGATGTACCATCACAAGAGACTTGGAAATATATTATGAAGGTTGAAAAGTAACCTAGTGCTGCTTTAAGCCTCCATTGCAGAAATGTTTTAACAATGTGAACTGTCTTTTACACAACTGAGTAATATTACAGTAAAGCAGCAGGTTATGGCTGTGAATCGTTATGGGCAGACTTTTTTATTTATATTTTTATTTAGTGTGCTTGTCTGGAGGCATTCCCTGAACTGACAAGAGAAAGAATTGAGTTAATGAGAGAACTGAGTAGTGCAGTTTCACTCTTGATTGACTGTAGAGATAAAGGCTTTTTGGAGGCTCTGCCTATGTAGTGGAATAATGCAATCAAACTGATGACATTAGAGTGTCAGGATGAATGTGAACAGATTGATCCCAAGAGCATGTGAAAAAATACAGTGTTTTATGAATTAAACAAAACAAAGAGCTCGAGATCTGACATTTGGTGAGTATTCTTGTAGCCTAAACAGTAGAGCATAGCATAGCTATAGAGACACTGACTGAGGTCAGTGCCTTTGAAATGCAATGCAAGTCCCTTTGCATAAAAGTGTTTGCAAAATGCAAATCCTGTATGAATTAAACAGATATTTTCTCTATATATGTCTCTCTCTCTAGGACACTATGAAGCATTGGAGCCTCAGGCAGCTTTTAAGTTCATAAAGGATCCATCAGTGGGGCAGATTGCTCTGGCTTTCCTGCAGGCCTCATTTGCATACAGTGGATGGAACTTCCTGAACTATGTCACTGAAGAGGTGGTTGAGCCTCGCAAGTGAGTCTTTATTAGTCTTTACCGTGTCAAAATCAGGGTCTGGCCATCCTATATGGCGTTATATATGTGCCTCATTCCTGAGCGAGTAATTGTAAGTTTTGAGCACAGAGAACTATATTTTGCAAGCACATTGCATCATATTTTGAACAGAAATTAACAATCGCAAAAAAATAAAATTCGTTTGAGCAAAGAAAAAACGATTCCGTGCTCAATAAATGTATTTGCTATTATCCATATTAACGTGCAATAATAACTCCTCTCACGCAGTTTACTCAGGTGCTCTCTCACAAACTTATTCTCTGCGCTCCAGTCAAGTCCCTCTCTCTCTCTCTCAACCTCTTAATTCTGTGCGCGCTCAACTCTTGACACACGCGCGCTCAACTCTTGACACACGCGCGCGCTCAACTCTTGACACACGCGCGCTCAACTCTTGACACACGCGCGCTCAACTCTTGACACACACGCGCGCTCAACTCTTGATACACACGCGCGCTCAACTCTTGACACACGCGCGCTCAACTCTTGATACACACGCGCGCTCAACTCTTGACACACACGCACGCTCAACTTGCAACAGCGTTACAAGTGTGCCACAAAATCAACCAATCGGAAAATTAGAGGTCAATTGTGATTGGCTGTTGGTCTCCAATCACCACGCAGTACAAAGAAGAAGAAAAAGGAATTTTATGGATAGATGTCTTCTCTAGTATGGAATGCCAAAGCTGACTTAATTAAAAATAAATAAATACATAAATAAATAAATATACGAAGAAATGCAAAAAAGCAAAAATACATAAACAAATATACAAAGAAATGTAAAAAAAAAATACAAAGAAATGAGTATTTATACTTTTATTTCCTTATTTATGTATAATTGTACTTTTTTCACACATTTTTTATTTATACATTTATTTATTTCCACTTTTATTTATTTCCACATTTATATATTGTATTGTATTATATAAATTGATTTCCAGGGGCGATCAGCATCATATACTGCATGTCCAGTTCTTAATATTAATCGATAAACTACTCAGTTATTATAATAATAAGGCACTATGGCTGTTATCAGTAAAATAAAATTGACAAAAGTCATTAAGTCATTAAAAGTCAAAATCTTAATACAGAGGAGAATGTTTTTACACTGCAATTACAATTGCATAAAAGTCGTAATGAGATTAAAGTTAAAAATAAAACATTTGAATATAGAAATATGAAATGATGGAATCAATTAAATTGTATGTTTAAATATGAAACTAAAACAGCCAGTAGGTGGCGGTAAGTCACTGTCTTAAACGAGTGAGTCATATCATTAATTCAGACCGATTCATTCAAATACTGATTCATTCAGTTCGGGAATAAAATTATCTCATACATGGGCTTTTTTACAGCATTTTTAAATGCTGACATTTTTTATTAATGTTGGTGCCACGTCGCCCCGCCATAATTTTGATACCTGAGCTGTACAGTTGAACATAACACGTGGTGTTTTTTCCCCGAAGTTCAGTATTTGAATGAATCGGTCTGAAATAATGATATGACTCACTCGTTTAAGACAGTGACTTACCGCCACCTACTGGCTGTTTTAGTTTCATATTTAAACATACAATTTAATTGATTCCTATTTCTATATTCAAATGTTTTATTTTTAACATTAATCTCATAACGACTTTTATGCAATTGTAATTGCAGTGTAAAAACATTCTCCTCTGTATTAAGATTTTGACTTTTAATGACTTAATGACTTTTGTTAATTTTATTTTACTGATAACAGCCATAGTGCCTTATTATTATAATAACTGAGTAGTTTATCGATTAATATTAAGAACTGGACATGCAGTATATGATGCTGATCGCCCCTGGAAATCAATTTATATAATACAATACAATATATAAATGTGGAAATAAATAAAAGTGGAAATAAATAAATGTATAAATAAAAAATGTGTGAAAAAAATACAATTATACATAAATAAGGAAATAAAAGTATAAATACTCATTTCTTTGTATTTTTTTTACATTTCTTTGTATATTTATTTATGTATTTTTGCTTTTTTGCATTTCTTCGTATATTTATTTATTTATGTATTTATTTATTTTTAATTAAGTCAGCTTTGGCATTCCATACTAGAGAAGACATCTATCCATAAAATTCCTTTTTCTTCTTCTTTGTACTGCGTGGTGATTGGAGACCAACAGCCAATCACAATTGACCTCTAATTTTCCGATTGGTTGATTTTGTGGCACACTTGTAACGCTGTTGCAAGTTGAGCGCGCGTGTGTGTCAATAGTTGAGCGCGCGTGTGTGTCAATAGTTGAGCGCGCGTGTGTCAAGAGTTGAGCGCGCGTGTGTCAAGAGTTGAGCGCGCGTGTGTATCAAGAGTTGAGCGCGCAGTTGAGCGCGCGTGTGTCAAGAGTTGAGCGTGCGTGTGTCAAGAGTTGAGCGCGCACAGAATTAAGAGGTTGAGAGAGAGAGAGAGGGACTTGACAGGAGCGCAGAGAATAAGTTTGTGAGAGAGCACCTGAGTAAACTGCGTGAGAGGAGTTATTATTGCACGTTAATATGGATAATAGCAAATACATTTATTGAGCACGGAATCGTTTTTTCTTTGCTCAAACGAATTTTTTTTTTGCGATTGTTAATTTCTGTTCAAAATATAATGCAATGTGCTTGCAAAATATAGTTCTCTGTGCTCAAAACTTACAATTACTCGCTCAGGAATGAGGCACATATATAACGCCATAATCCTACAGGCGATCGCCTGGGTCCCCCAATGTGCCTTCGGGGGCCTCGCGGGGAGATGTACATGGTTTAAGTGCAGTTACTGCCGAGTTAATATTCTTTGTTCTCCATTATCAAAATGCAATCAGAACAATGGCTGCACAGCATAACACACAAATAGGCACATGTACATAGACCTCCTTTAACACACAAACCACGTGATAGTAAGCCTAAGTAATTCTATGTAAAAAAAAAATATATAACAAAATAACCAAATAACAAGTAACTGATGAATAATTTCAATCAACAAGTGACAATACATACAGCAACAGTATAAATAGAAGCAGCAAACGGTGAAACAAGCAAGCATCCATAATCTGCATAATTTATTCATGTCACGTAACATGGAGTACCGTATTCCAAACCCTCCTCAAAAGTGCTCAAGTTGTTGGAAATGCACAAACCAGGTCACAGAAAGTATTACTTTGTGGCTATTTGAGATGCTCTCTGTGTTTCGAGCATGTTTGGATGGTAGAAACAGCACTTCTGTTGCCAAAGGCTTGTCACATTTTCTCAAGAATAATTTGGGCTACAAATTAAAAGATTGTCAAGTGTCAACAAAAAGAAGCAAAACATAGCAAAACCAATTAAATAACCAAATTAATCAGCCAAAAACTTAAAAACCTATTGACAATAAGCCTATTAAAATTATTAATTGTTAATTTTTAACATATATTCACTTTTGCACATACAGTAGTTCTGTCTCACTTTTTGTGTACACACTTTTTATAAATCTTACAGAAAATGAGCCCAGCTCTCATACAGCGTATATTGTATGGTGTTTTATGGTTTCTGGTGTATCTGTCTAGGAATCTTCCACGTGCGATCTACATCTCCATCCCTCTGGTGACGCTCGTCTATACTCTCACCAACATTGCGTACTTCACCTCCATGTCCCCTCAAGAGCTTCTAGAGTCGAACGCTGTTGCTGTGGTGAGTTTCTCTGACCTCTTCTGCATTATTCTGTGAAATCAACATACTATCTATCAGGTGCTTTGATAAATCGGCATCTGTTTTTGTGTGTTGTGTTGCAGACATTTGGTGAGAAGCTGCTAGGAATGTTCTCATGGGTGATGCCCATCTCTGTAGCTCTTTCCACCTTTGGGGGGATTAACGGATACTTGTTTACCTCTTCTAGGTAAAGAAACAAAAGCACTATCGCACTGGCTTAATACAGCAACCCTGAAACCAGAGTATTTACCGCTTCATTGCACATCCTCCACAGGTTGTGTTTCTCGGGCGCCAGAGAGGGTCACCTGCCCTACCTGTTGGCTATGATCCACCTTAAGAGCTGCACACCAATCCCTGCCCTGCTTGTTTGTGTGAGAAAGAAAGAGCTATTCACACACACCACATGCAACATAACACTGCTTTCAGTCTGTATGGTTTGGTTGATCCAATTCAGGTCTAAACGGGGTCCAGAATGTTTTGTGAACAGATCATTTAAACCGCATTGAGAGGTAATAGAAAACTCATGTGATCACATTGGATTTTTTATAAACACTCGCTTGCTGATGCATTCTGGACAGAAGTGAAGGACCTGTCAATCAACCACTGCACTAAAAAAGGGCGCAAACTTGGCTGTTTATGTGCCCCTTTTACAATAACTTTTACGTCACTTAAAATTAAAATCCCTTAAATTAAATTAATCGAAACATTGGAAAAGACTGAACTTCACGGATTTGCTTGACATCAACATTAAATGACACAGATCAAGTGAAGGTCAGTTAAATTGCAGTTGAACTAAAATATGTCTACATCTACATCTAATTTATGGTGAGATAACAATTTAATGGTACTTTTGGAAGCAAGAGTGTGCTGACTTGGTTTTCTTAACTTTTTTGATTAAAATTAGACAAGTGGTTCTCAACCAGGGGAGCAAACTTCCAAGGGGGTCACTGGATGACTTCAATTTATTGATTGTATTAAAACTGAATCTAATGGCGGTTTTCCACTGCATGGTACGGCTCGGGCTCAGTACGGTTCGGCTCGGCACGGTTTGGCTCGCTTCGCTTTTCCACTGCGTGGTACGACTCGGCACGGCACGGCTCGGTTCGCTTTAGCTCGGTTTGCTTTTCCACTGCAGTTAGTACCGCTTCAAAGTGGGTGGGATTATAGTCGGACCGTTATAGTTTATCCCCTCCTCGGCAACCAACGAGAGGAACGTCGACTGCACTTCGTCCACTGACCACGATTCAGCCAATTCTTTTGTGGAAGTTTTCTTTCTTTCTTTTTTCTTCAAGCAAGTCAAGCAAGTAGTTTTAAAACAGGTGCTACAGCGGTGGCTGTTACTGGCTATTTAAATCTAGCGGGTTTGATGTCTCGCAAATACAATGACGCTGGTAGTGACGATTCTGTCTGACCAATCAGTGATCTGCAGTCTTTTCACGTCACATTTTAGTATCGGTACGGTACGCTTGGAACCTCAACAGAGGTGGTACCATTTAAAGCGAGCCGAAACGAGCCGTACCGTACCGTACCATGCAGTGGAAAAGCGCCAAAGCGTGCCGTACCTTACCATGCAGTGGAAAAGCGCCATAACTTAATTAAAATGCAAGAAAAAAAATCTAAACTCAAACTGAGATTCATATTTTTCCCCTCAATAACTTATGTTTTTTATTGAAGAACTGGAGAATTATGCTGCGTTCCAGGCAGGTTTTTGAGCAGGTAAATCACGACTTCAAACCACGACTCACGACTTTGTAGCATTCCATCCAGTCACGCCAAACTACCTGTGCGCAATATATACTTATTGTTTCAGAGACACTTAAAATTGTAATACATAATCGTGTGTGTATTTTTATCATTATAATATAATTATTAATTTGACTGAAACGTTATATTGGCCTAAAGTGCATTCTCACCGTGTGGGGGGGGGGCTGCCATTGTTGTTTTGTATGGTTCCGCGGGCTATGTGACGTCAGAACTCGTAACTGGGAGTACATCGATCTAGTACGAGTTCACGGGTGGGAAGTCACGGGTTTGACTGCCGTTCCAGTGCACTTTCACGGGTATAAGGTTGGAAAAACACGGGTTACAGGTTGCCTGGAACGCGGCATTAGAATCTTGAACATTCTATAATCACAAAATAAATCATTGTTAATTAATTTAATAAATCATCATTCCCAATTCATGTTAATTAAAAAGTTTGAGACAACAAGCAGTGCTGTCATTATTACAACATAAAATGCCAGAAGAAATGTCTTAGCCAATATGCGGGGCCTTCAAGTCAAAAAGGTTAAGAATCACTGTATTAGATGGATCTTATACCAGGTGCAAACAGGGCCTAAGTGTCTTTCTCTCTTGTTCTCCATAGTGTACGGCGACCATAGTGATCCTGTGTATCGGGGACACTCATAACTTGATAAACTATGTGTCTTTTATAAACTACCTCTCATATGGAGTCACTATAGCTGGGCTGCTGTACTACAGATGGAAGAAACCCAAACTATTCAGACCCATCAAGGTACTTAAGTTGCCACCTACAGACCTCATCAGGAAAATGGATTGACATGTCAGTGTTTTAGTTTTATTCACCTCCCTCTTCTTCTCTCCCTTTGTGCAGGTAAACTTGTTTGTCCCATGCAGCTATCTAGTGTTCTGGGCGGTGTTGCTGGGCTTCAGTCTGTACTCGGAGCCTGTGGTGTGTGGTATGGGGCTGGTCATCATGCTCACTGGAGTCCCCATCTACTTCATTGGAGTGCAGTGGAAGAACAAACCATACTGGGTTTACAGTGCCATGGGTGAGTAAGACCAGCCAAAACTTCTTTGCATTGTTTTGTTAACACTCTGCAACGAAAAACCGTCTGACATCTGTAAATGTGCATGTGTTTCAGAGAAAGTCACCTATCTGGGACAGAAGTTGTGTTATGTGGTCTTCCCCCAGGAAGATCCTTCTGAAATAAAGCCTCTTACAGAAAAATCTGAGCTGTGAGAGTCAGCACAGGACTTCTTGCACTCCTGTTTGGAATAGCAAAGACCTGTCTTCCATCCGTTGTTGAGTGTTTTCTTTGTCTGATGCTGTATGTGAGGAGATGCTCCCCAGAAGCTCCTCTGAGACTCAGCCATCACAGCAGAAGAAACAGAAGTTTTATGTTTTCTCGCTCAGACATCACATTTCTTAGTTGAAACAGTTCTCCCCTCGCATATTTGTTCATCCTCCTGTCCTGTCGGAGGTGAATTCCTATGTCGTTATCACGTTTTCTCTGGGAGTTGTTCATTTTTTGAGAACTGTTGGTGTATTCTCATGTGCCTTACAGGATCTCTCTCTGTATTTGAGGTTTTATCTTTACTTTAAGTAGACTTTTTATTAGTATTCCCCTGTAAGTGAGTGAAGGGGACTTGTCGAAGCCTGTTTACCTCTTAACCCAGTCTTCTGAAATCTAAACTCCATCTGTAAGTCTGAACTATCTAGAGGATTAGGCCTTGACCTCTAGTTCTCTTAATAATTACTTACTCCCTCAAGCACAAAAAAACAAAACAACGTAATAATGTCAAGCTTCGCTCAACTGTCTATGCAAGAATAGTCTGGGCCAGTGGCGGTTCTAGCCCATTTCAACTGGGGGGGCCAAGCTGGGGCCAGTTGTACTGTTAGAGGGGCCAGTTACATTTAGACCTTATTGTTGTCATATCATTTTCTGCACTGCTGCAGGCATTAACAGGCAAAATACCGTGTTTATAATCATTCAACAATGTATTTGCATTTCCATTATATTTTTACATTTGCATTACATATTCAGTATTAGTCACAGTAACTGTAATAGACATGATGTCCTTCTTTCTCTTCATTTTGAGAACTATAGAGCAAAAGCAATGGGGACCAAGAAGCTTATTAATTAATTTACTGAAAATAACTGACTTGATATGTCTAACCGTTTACAGGGTTCCTGCACACTTTTTAAAGTCCAATTTAAGGCTTTTTAAGACCTAAAGAAATCAAAATTAATACGTACATTAGGGGTGTGCAATATTGACAAAAATATATTTCAATATTTTCAACATTTTGTTAATAATTAGATAATATTTTGCTGATTGTGTTTTTGTGCTGGTGCCATGGCTGGTTTAGGCCTGTTGTTGACAGCTGACTCACGAAGATATTCATATTTTTCATATTCTATGCAGTGGTCAGTTCACAGCAGTGACAGAAATACATTTTTTAATTAAGGGGCAATATTTGCCACCTTAAATTGATTTCCAGGGGCATTTTCACCTATATATGGACATTTTTTCTAAACTTATTTAGAGTTATGCATCACCTTTTATGTCAAATACTAACATTCAAATTATACAGTAATTATACTTATTTATACAATAATACTTAATTATACAATAATTATGCAGTAGGCCTACCACTGTTACCAGTCAAATTAATTAATTCAATCAAAATCCATCTTTGCAGTGCAGAGGTGACACAGAAGTGGCATTAATATATTTACACTCCATTTACAATTGCATAAATAAAGCTATGAGATTTCTTTCAAATCAATATTTAAATATGAAATTATTTCTAATTTTAAAGTTGAATTAAAGGATACTTTAAATATGAAACTAAAACCGCCAGTATGCGGCGGCAAGTCCCTGTAAGAGGGATTCATTCATTCAACCGATTTGTTCAAACGGCTGATTTATTCGGGAAAGAAGCGAGTGATTCGTTCAAAACGCGTATTTCAGTCAAGAAATCATCGCTGTGTTGCATTGAGACTCACGTTTCATTATGAAATTCTAGTCGGCGAAATAAAGGGAAAACAAACAATAATGACAATATTGTGTCTAAAAAGTAACTCCCAATGTTAACTTATTGTTAATTTAACTGTTGTATAACATAAATATCACAGTTGCAATTGTGCACGGGAAAACGGCACTCTTGCTGATGTGATATTATAATATAAGAACATAATATGATATAAATAAGACAAAAACTAATTTGGGGACATAGCCTACCTATGAACTGCACACAGCAGTGAAAGGACGATAGACAAATGCTATGTCAGCTCACAGTACCTCGTACATACCGTAAAACTTCAAATAATAGCCGAGTCCCGAATAGACGCCTGTCTCTTTTACACGCCTGGTGTGGCTGCAGGTTTGGGTAAATAAAGGCCGGTCTCAAATAGAAGCCGGGTCTGTTTTTTAGTTTCGGGTTGTATTTTATCTTCTAAAACCCGTCAGAGCGTCCGCTTGCTGCGCTTGACAGTGCATAACGAGCAGAGAGAGAGAGAGAGAGAGAGAGAGAGAGAGAGCCCCGGCCGCGCGCGCGCACTCACGTCTTCAACACGAGCGCTGTCTTGCTCAATGCTCTCTCTCCCTCGCGCATATTAATCAAAATCAATTGACACGATAGTAAAAGGTCGGAAGACCGCAGTTTCACGTGGAGCATTTGGAGATTTTTAGAGATTAGAGACTCTAGGAACAACATCTCAATGAACAACATCTCAACACTAAATTATAAAGGCCTGTCTCATATAGACGCCTGTCTCAAATACAAGCCGGTGCAGTTCGACGATTTGGGAAAATAAAAGCCCGGGCTATTATTTAAAGTTTTATGGTAGTTAAAACAATGATTAAAATATCATAATAGACAATACACATCGCACACCCCATACGCACATAAAGAATGAACTTACAACTGAACTGACATTTACCAACTTTCTTCTCTCCTCTCTCGCATGCAGGAGACAGGCGTTATTCTGCCGCGATTCCCGCGAATGTGATGCGAATTGTCACGTGAAAATGCAAATCCACAAAGATAGAAAAAAAAAAAAATAATACGCATACAACGATAGCAAAAAACAGTTTTGTAAAAATTATTTCAAACTCCACATTTAGGGGGGCCACAAGGGGGGCCAAGCTTTTTGTCACAGGGGCACTGGCCCCCCTGGCCCCCCCTCTAGAACCGCCACTGGTCTGGGCACTTTAATGTAGTTGCCTATTTTTAGCATATTGCACGCTAAATGTATTGCCATGCTTCCTGAATAAGCAACAATCTCCTGCCACTGTTTAACAGAGGCTCTACCCCAGCACTCATTAGCACTGCCAGTCTTTTAGCCTTATGCTGATGATAGGAACCATGAGATGTTCCAAGTTCATTCATCTTGAATAACGTTATTTACATAAAAGGTGCTTTACATTTTAAAAAAATCCTGCTAGGCAGACACTTTCAACTGTTATCCAAAAGGAGATCTAGGATTGTCTCTTATATGCAACAGTGACGATATCCATGTCTTCATTTGAAACTGACCACCAAATTGAAGTCTGTCGAACAGATTTTTTGGAACTGATGGAGTTGTTTAGAGGGTTTTTTCACTTGAGTGCCCTCTTCAGGTCAGATCTTTCAAGACACACGATCATACCCTGTATGAAGTGCTGGTCTCTTTCCATGTGTCCAGCTCAGTGATGTCTGCCAAGACTAGCAGTGTTCATGCTCTCACTGCCCACAGCGGCGAAGGCACAATGAAAAGCACAGTACAGTGAAATCTTAATGTAAATATTACAATTTCAAATACATCAGGGATTCATTGTGAGATCACATTCCTGACATTAGTAAAGTGTGAAACGTATGTATTAAGCATATATGTTTCATATTGTATGCACTATGTATGCTGATATACTTGTTTTGTAAAAATGTTAAAAGGTGTTTATCAATAACAATATTAGCACATTAAATTTAATTCTAAAAAAGGTTGCTAGTAATTGTTACTCTGCGTATGTATGAGTAAAGAAATGCGGTCTCATTTCGAAGGTCGTATTTGTCGGATTTATGTCATTGAGGCTGCCTCGTTTCATAATTGAAGAATTTCAGCTGCCTCCATTATATTGCAAAGAAAGCAATTACAATAATTTATGCTGCACAAGAAATAACAGTCCATTTTATGATTATTACTTTTCCGAAATCCATGACGTATGCGGCCGGCAAATGCGACCTCCGTAGGGCGCAACATTGAGACACAGCTTACAGTATATTACAGAAACATACAAACTCTAGAATCTGTTTAGTGACTATAGTGAGGGTTAGGATCTTAACTTCTGACAGGAAGTTTCTGTAATATGGCCCCTGGTCTATATATGCTAAAGGGCTAATTGTGTTCTTCAGGGAAGATTATGTTTATGAATGACTCTATCCAGATAACACATAAATAAGTCGATATCTAATGAAGAAATGTGCGTTTAATGCAAGGTACAAGTAAACACAAAGTACTTTTCATCCATCCAGGAAATGAAATTCATCAAAACCAAACATGTAGCCACCTTGACCATTACCACACATACACAACCAGTTTGGAAGGGGGAAAAATGTAAATGTTAAATATATTTACAAAAGGCAAGATGAAAAAAAGAAGAGAGAAGTCATTCCAGGGCAGTGGTTCTCAAACACAGGCCCCCCAGTAAACTTCCAAGGGGGCTGACTTAAAAATGTTTAAGTTAATTATATTAATATAACTTAATTAAAATGCTAAACACACACACAAAATCAAAATAATAATTATTTTCCTTTAATACACATTGTTGATATTAAAGTTCAAACAGTTCTTGAAACTTGTGGAAACACAAACTTAATCTTGATTAATTAAATATTTCAAGACCGCTACTTTTTGCTATTAAAATGAGGGTCTTCAAATGTTGTGTGGTTGGCCTCTGAGTCAAAAAGTTTGAGAACCACTGGTCTATAGGTTTCAAGCTGCTGGCCGAATAACCCCAAAGCCTTTACTGTGGCTGCATCTGCTGATTGATCTCTTCCATTGAATTTTATTTGAATTATTCAGGAGGACGTAAAGGACACTTTAAAAAAATGTCAAAGAAATAGTCTCAGAAACTGCAAGCAAGTAAAGTATTTTAGAAGTACTTTTTTAAAGCCATTTAATTGAACCCAGAAAATACACGACTTCTCTAATGGCACTGAATCTAAATGTTTCACATTGTAATAAAACATCATTTGCAACTGTATAAAATCGGTCAATCTCTGAAATGGCACATTCTTGAACCTCTGTGATCAGAGATCCTCCAGTTTGAGCATGGAGGATGGAGGAGATGTGTGAAATAACAGGCAGTCGGCCAGCAGAGAGAATGAGATGAAGGAACATACTGACCCTTCAAAGATGGGACCAGCTTTTTAGTTCGATTAGTTCTTATTTCCAAGCTTGGACCAGGACCAAGTGTGCTAAAGCAGCAAGTATGACTTGCACAGTGTGTGTGGCACTACATTTGAAAACAAGGACATACATTCATGGAAAAGGCAGTGACGTCATCTTACTGGCAAACAAGTCCCTCAAGTGCTAAATGCATGAATGCAAATGAAATTTAAAAACAAAGACACTAACTGGTGGGAGCTCAGACACAAATGTGAGATTGAGTCATTTTCCGATGACTCTGTGATGTCCTGGTGGCTTCAGAACTTCAGACTACAGCTTAAAGGGATACTCCACCAGTTTTTCTTATTAAACTATGTTATTCCCTTAACTAAGACGAGTTGATACATACCTCTCTCGTCTCAGTGCGTGCACTATATCGCTCTGTATTGCCGCAAAACTATGTTAGCACTTAGCTTAGCCCATGCATTAAATATGGGCCAAGCAGAGAAGCGACCAAACACTTCCACGTTTTCCCTATGTAAACACAGTTACTCGAGTAGTGTAACTTGACCTGGGCTGGTGACACAAAATAAACCGTTGCGCTTTTCTAAGCGTTTAAAATTGATGACTATATTGTATGGCGGAATACCATAACAAGTGCTTTTGAGCACTTCGACTTGGCGCAATAATATCTTCACTCGTGAAAAGTCCTCTTACCGGCTCCCGCTTCCTCTCCCCCTCCCTCTGACATTTCCGTCAATACAACCAACGTGACTTTTACTACCTGTGCTATTAGAAAACTGCAGATCATTTGCAAACTGCAGATCATTTGCAATGGCGGACTTTGTAGATGATTATGACTTCTTTGTAGAAGACCCAGAGCCATATCTGTTTGAACCAGAGTACACGGAGGAGGAATTAGCTCTTATGGACCGTGAGAGGCAAGAAAGATATGATCCAGAACAGACCGGAGCTGGCGAAAGACCACGGGCAAACAGCAATTGGTGGTGCAAGTGTGACTGTTGCGAACAGATGCCGACCGAAATTGAGAGCCTGTGCTGTTTAGAATGCTAACTAGCTTCCAACAACCTGTTACTTCGTCAACTCCGCTCGAACTACTACTACCGGCGCATGTCACGTTGGTTGTAATGACGGAAATGTCAGAGGGAGGGGGAGAGGAAGCGGGAGCCGGTAAGAGGACTTTTCACGAATGAAGATATTATTGCGCCAAGTCGAAGTGCTCAAAAGCACTTGTTATGGTATTCCGCCATACAATATAGTCATCAATTTTAAACGCTTAGAAAAGCGCAACGGTTTATTTTGTGTCACCAGCCCAGGTCAAGTTACACTACTCGAGTAACTGTGTTTACATAGGGAAAACGTGGAAGTGTTTGGTCGCTTCTCTGCTTGGCCCATATTTAATGCATGGGCTAAGCTAAGTGCTAACATAGTTTTGCGGCAATACAGAGCGATATAGTGCACGCACTGAGACGAGAGAGGTATGTATCAACTCGTCTTAGTTAAGGGAATAACATAGTTTAATAAGAAAAACTGGTGGAGTATCCCTTTAACAAAGAAATCCATGTCAACTGCTTATCTCTCTCATTAACCTTTATACAATCCCTGAGTTCTGCTTCCCTTAAGAAAAGACATGGGGGGAGGGTGGGGGGGAAGCTTCTTAACATTAACTCATGTCATTGCTGGACCTGCCATTATTACATTACAAAACAAACCTTAAATACAAAAAGATGATATATCATCGCTAAATTAGCACAAAGCTCCAGTAGTCTTGAAGGTATAAAATCTTACACAACCGTTCAAAAGTTTGGGGTCAGTATGACTTAAGAGAGAAAAAAAAAAAACATTTATTTAGCAAGGATGCATAAAAAAACATTACTACAATTACAGTTTTTACAGCAGCCTTGGTGAGCATAAAAGACGCCTTTCAAAATCATTAAAACATCTCACTGACCACAAACTTTTGAACGGTAGTATATATATATATATATATATATATACATAATTGTGAGACAACGGTTTGCTTCAGATAAAAATGAAACTAAAAATGGGGGCAAAAAAATAGTGCTGGGTTGTGACCCTCTGTAGGCGACACGGTGAATCTCTTATAAGGCGTTGGGGAGGTAAGAGGAGATCTCTGAAGTCTTTTCAGAATTTTTCTGAAGGTCAATGTAGAATGTTATTGATGAGAAGTAGAGATTCAGGCATATGAAGTTCTATGTTATTGACATGATATTCCATGAGGGATGGTATTTATGCACATGTGTGCTTTAGTGTTGTAGCCACATTTATTAGGTTTTTGGTGATTTCTAGCATGTGAACAATCATTACTGAATGCTGGAGCTGAACTGTGAGATCATCTAATCAAGTATGACCAAAGAAAAAACCCGCAGTGTCTGAGCTTAAGTCGACTCACCGGTGTTCTACTCTGACAGGGCAAACATTCTGCTACAAGGCTCCAAATCTGCAAGTACACTACCATTCAAAAGATTGGGGTTGCTGAGATGTTTTAAAAAAATTTGAAAGAAGTCTCTTCTGCTCACCAAGGCTGCATATACACTCACCTAAAGGATTATTATACACCTGTTCAATTTCTCATTAATGCGATTATCTAATCAACCAATCACATGGCAGTTGCTTCAATGCATTTAGGGGTGTGGTCCTGGTCAAGACAATCCCCTGAACTCCAAACTGAATGTCAGAATGGGAAAGAAATGTGATTTAAGCAATTTTGAGCATGGCATGGTTGTTGGTGCCAGACGGGCCGGTCTGAGTATTTCACAATCTGCTCAGTTACTGGGATTTTCACGCACAACCATTTCTAGGGTTTACAAAGAATGGTGTGAAAAGGGAAAAACATCCAGTATGCGTCAGTCCTGTGGGCGAAAATGCCTTGTTGATGCTAGAGGTCAGAGGAGAATGGGCCGACTGATTCAAGCTGATAGAAGAGCAACTTTGACTGAAATAACCACTCGTTACAACCGAGGTATGCAGCAAAGCATTTGTGAAGCCACAACACACACAACCTTGAGGCGGATGGGCTACAACAGCAGAAGACCCCACCGGGTACCACTCATCTCCACTACAAATAGGAAAAAGAGGCTACAATTTGCAAGAGCTCACCAAAATTGGACAGTTGAAGAAAAATGTTGCCTGGTCTGATGAGTCTCGATTTCTGTTGAGACATTCAGATGTTAGAGTCAGAATTTGGCGTAAACCGAATGAGAACATGGATCCATCATGCCTTGTTACCACTGTGCAGGCTGGTGGTGGTGGTGTAATGGTGTGGGGGATGTTTTCTTGGCACACTTTAGGCCCCTTAGTGCCAATTGGGCATCGTTTAAATGCCACGGCCTACCTGAGCATTGTTTCTGACCATGTCCATCCCTTTATGGCCACCATGTACCCATCCTCTGATGGCTACTTCCAGCAGGATAATGCACCATGTCACAAAGCTCGAATCATTTCAAATTGGTTTCTTGAACATGACAATGAGTTCACTGTACTAAAATGGCCCCCACAGTCACCAGATCTCAACCCAATAGAGCATCTTTGGGATGTGGTGGAACGGGAGCTTCGTGCCCTGGATGTGCATCCCACAAATCTCCATCAACTGCAAGATGCTATCCTATCAATATGGGCCAACATTTCTAAAGAATGCTTTCAGCACCTAGTTGAATCAATGCCACGTAGAATTAAGGCAGTTCTGAAGGCGAAAGGGGGTCAAACACAGTATTAGTATGGTGTTCCTAATAATCCTTTAGGTGAGTGTATTTGAACAAAAATACAGTAAATCAGTAATATTGTGAAATAGAATAGTGAAGTCACATTTTTTAATAACTGTTTTCTTTTGTAATATATTTAAAAATGTAATTTATTCCTGTGATGGCAAAGCTGTATTTTCAGCATCATTACTGCAGTCTACAGTTTCACATGGTCCTTCAGAAATCATTCAAATATGCTGATTTGCTGCTCAAGAAACACTTCTTATTACCGTATTATCAATGTTGAAAACAGTTGTGCTGCTTAATATATATATATATTTTTTTTTCCATTAAATTCTAGAGCAGCATTTATTTGAAATTTTTGTAACAATGTAAAAGTCTTTATTGTCACTTTTGATCAATGTGATCAGCATCCTTGCTGAATAAAATATCAATTTCTTTAAAATACAAACAAATTCTAACCGACCCCAAACTTTTGAACGATACTGTATGTTTACATGCACTTCAATTTCAGTCCAACTAAAGCAATAATTTGCCTTTTCCAAATGTCATGTAAATGCTTAAGCCTGACTGAAATAATACCAGTCTGTTTTCTGCAAAGTCAGACTAACAGACCGAGGCATGACTGTATTTCGGCTTCGTCCAGCATGTATACACGCTATTCAGGCTACAATAGGGCATGTGACATTTTCCAAAAATGTGATGCTTAACATGTATTTAATCCTTCAAATATTTGCATTCAAATTGTGTTATATATACAGTCAGATGAAGTCTGTAGCTCGACTAAGCAAAAAGCTGCATTATTACTGCGCATGTAAACGTACTTTATGACTCTGGATGGAAGGCTGTTGGTTGAACCTGGTAAGGCTCACTGTGTTGGCACAAAATCAGAATAAGGAGGCTGATAAAGGCTTCTCAGTGCACTAACAGAATCTCATCATCTTCTTCCTCACAAGTTGTGAGTCTGCAAAGCCTGACACAGTCATCAGGAACATCTTCCGTTCCTAATGATTTCCTGGAGTGTCCATGAGCATCTGTGAGCGAGTCTGTGTGTGGTTTTCTGAATGTAGGAAAGCTCCTCTGCTCCTCAGACTGACCGCTGGAGGACGTGGGTGACTCGGGGGAAGAAAGCGGTGAGATGCCCACAGAGGTGTAGCGTAGGAGAGAGACTCCTCTGAGCTCTGCAGCCAGTTCCTGCACCAGCCGTCTGGAGGATCTCGACCGGCTCGTTCTGCGTTTGGGGCTATCGGGGGGTCCAGGGGGACTATCGGCATCTTTATGTTTTGGGGAAATGCCCTGTTTGGATCTCGCTCTCATCCCCTCTGAACTTCTGTCATCTTCATCATCTTCATCCTCCAGGGTGTCAGAGGTGGAGCGGGGCGAGCTGGGCGAGGGCAGAGAGAGAGGAGAGGCCGGAGACTCTCTGTCAGGTAGGCAGAGGGCCTCAGTGTGAGCCTGCAGCGCCAATCCCAGCGCCACCGTCGAACAGGACGGCGGAGTCTGTCCCGCACTCTCTCGCGACTCCTCTCCGCCATCGTCCGCTGTGTTGTAGCTGTGGAGGCTCAGATCGGGGTGTGCGTTTGTGTGAGTGTGACCCGGAGGCGTGAGGAGAGGGATCTGACCCCGTAACCGAGAGCCACGATGGAACAGGCGATTCCACAGACGACCAAGACGCCGCCGTGACGAGGAACGACGAGAGGAGTGACGGCGAATCTGCCTCCGCATAGCCGAACGGAGATTCTGCAGGACAGACACCTGAGAAAGACACAGAAAATAGAGAAACAGACTCTATCAAATAACTGTCAGTCATTTAGTTGGACTCTCTAAAGTTACTATGGATTTACTATGGTTCGCCTTTTTAATCACCTGATGCAAACTCACGTACTTGCCATGTTTGTTTGCTCATGTTTGTTTGCTTAGTGTCTTTGTGGGTTTTGTGGAATCTTAACTGAACTGGCACAAAGGAAGTATAATTCACTGAATTACAATTCAGACAAACAGGTAAAGTCATTCTGAGAAATTAAGCATTTTTTTAATTTTAGATCTAAAATTGTATTCAATATAAAGAGGAAATAAGGAAATAAATTAAATACAAATTTGTTTTTCAAATAAAGCAATCTGCAAATCTTCACATCAAGATCTGTCAAGCCATTATTCAAACTTTGTCATCCTTTTCTAGTTAAAAATGACACTTATTGAAATTTCTTTTAATTTCAGCTAATTTAAACTCAAATTTGAATTGCAATCCTGTATACTACTTCAATTCAAATCCAATGTCATATTAACACACCTGTGTGGGGTTGTAGACTGGAAAGTCATCCACAGGAGGTATGAGACCTTGAGCTATCAGTTGACCATAAGAGGGCGGAGCCTCCCTTTGTACAAACTCCGCCTCTAGTCGGGTCATCTGGGTTTCAAAAGCTCTAATGAGAGAGAGGAAAATACAAAGACTTTTTAAAAAGGGAAGCTACTGAACACATGCAGGCAGGGTATCTCTCTAGAATCTCCAGGCGCTGTTAACCAGCGGTACTTTGACAGTTTGATGAAGTGCAGGTATTTTGGGTGCTGCTGTGTCTTTACAAGGCTAACTAGACAAAAACAGCGCATCACCCCCCAAAGCAACAAATGGGCTGTTACTGGAGATGCAATTTTGTTTAAAGTGCAACAAGAGAGTCATCCTTCACTTACTTCACTTCTTTCTCTCGTTGGGACCAACTTGTACTTTTCTAACTTTCAGCAAAAAGTTAAGGCTTAAAGGACTTTCTGTTTCTCACTGATTGTGTGTGTGTGTGTGTGTGTGTCTAAGTAGGAGACGAAATGAACTGAAGTACAGTGTGAACCCATTTAGCACCAATTAAAGATTGACGTTCTTAACGTTTTCCAATGTTTTTTTTCCCCATTTCTAAACATCACTAGAAAAAGACAAGAGATATTAAGATGTTAGTTTTTTTTTTTTTTTTATATACACAGCCATTCAAAAGTTTGAGGTTAATAAGGTTTTTTAAATAAAGTAATATTAATAAATAAGAATACTTTCATTCAGCAAGGAGACAGTAAATGTGAAAGGAAAAGTGACAGTAAAGTATTTTACATTGTCATACTTTTAAAAGTATTTTGTTTCAAATAAATGCTGTTCTTGAAAATATATATCACCATTTCCACTTAAATATTAAGCAGCACTACTGTTTTCAACATTGATAATAATAAGAAGTGTTTCTTGAGCAGAAAATCAGCATATTATAATGATTTAAGAAGGATCATGACTGTGACACTGAAGACTGGAGTAATGATGCTGAAAATTCAGCTTTGCCATTACAGAAATAAATTACATTTTAAAATAAAAATATTTTGAATTGTAATAATATAACACAATATTACTGTTTTTACTGTATTGTAATCAAATAAATGCAGCCTAGATGAGTTCTTTCAAAAACATATATTTAAATATTTAAGCAAAAACTAAATCTACTCAGAAAAAAGAAAATTGCAAATGGGTTAAGAAAAATAAATAAAAATAGAAAGTATTATCGTACATAATTTTGATTATCAAATAGATAGATCTTAAAAAAATACAGATACAAAATAATAATAATAATAATAATTTAGGAATCACCATGCATTTTCTGACTTATTTGGCTATATGTTTAAATGCAGACAGGAAACAGATGGAAACGACCTCACCTGTACTCTCTTGTCCTGAGCGAATAGAGTTTAAAGGCACAACCCAGTGCAATGACCAGCAGCAGCCCACAGACCAAGCTGCCAATCAGAGCTGCTGTAATCACCTTCCTGGGCACAGACGCCAGACAGTCTCTCTCATCGCTGCCGTCGAGACAGTCCTCTTGCCCGTCGCACCGCCACGTCTCAAAGATGCACAGGTTGGTTCCGCAGTGGAAGTTTCCAGGCTGGCAATCAAAACAGTTTTTCTCATCCGAGCCGTCGGGGCATTTCTTCTGGTTGTTACACCTCTCAGAAGCCGAGTAACACGCCCCACTGCCACCCGCGCAGGGATACTCTCCTGGCTGGCACAAGGGGCAGTCCTCCTCATCTCGCCCCCCAGGACAATGCCAGTAGCCATCACAGCGCTGCAGCTCAGAGTAACAGCCCTCGTCTGTGCCACATGGATGCTCACCTGGAAAGCAGTATCCCTTAACCTGCAGAGAGAGGGGTGGAGTTTAAACACCATTAGTGTCACAGTGTCATAAACTGTAATAAGCTCAAATTATTTAACAGTTTTGCTTATGGATATTTAGTTAAAGCGGCATTGTGGAACGTTGGCCTCTCTATCGCCATTTGTGGTTAAAACATTTAACTGCAGGTTACTTGTGGAGTTTTTTTTTTTTTTGTCAGTTGTGTTTCTCCAATACAAGAACTAATCATGTAAACCTCAAATTTCCTGCCAAATTTCACCCAACCACTTAAAATACATAACTTATTTTCAACTGATTATATTTGGGGTTGATAGACTTTTTTAAAAATGCTTTTGAAAGAAGTCTCTTATGCTCACCAAGCCTGCATTCATTAGATCAAAACATTAATATTTTAAAATATTACAATTTAACCTCCTGAGACCCGAGAGTTTGCCTAGTGTGCATTTTATAATTGTTCTTGCAATTTGGGATAAGTAGGACCTAATAAATATAATAACTAAAATTTGTTTTTGTACAGGAAGTAGTTTTTGCAGAAAATGATGTCCTCATGTGAGGACAGTGGGTCTATGATTTACCATATGATGTCCTCGTGTGAGGACACAGTACTAGCAATATAAAAAAAAACTTGTGGTTGTAAAATGGTTGTAATTCAAGAATGCTTTGGAATATAGACATATGGTTGGTCTTGTTTTTAAGAAGACATTTGCCAGATTATTGTAGAAGTGAAATAAATTATGAAAGTGAAACAGAAAAAAAGTTATAGAAGTTTGAGTTTATGAAAATATAGAATGTAAAAATATAATTATTTATATTTTATATAAAATATATATATTATAAAATATATTTGACTCTAAAACTGCTAGAAAATTAAAGCCAAAAATCTAAACAAGTTGTGTTCCAAATTTTAGGTTGATATCTCAAAAAATTAGCTTTCAGTAAGATTTTATTTGGGCGTAGTACCAAACTTTTTCACTAGATGGACAGCCAGCTTCCTTACTGGCCATATAAGGGTGTCTCCATTTTCATATGTTTTGAGTGATCTGAACCATGTCTTTCCATAATTTCATACAATTTATTAAGTATGCATCCTATTCAGAAATAGTATGGGTGTTTTGGCAGTATTTGATTTGATTTCAACCTCTAATAAACATAAAAAGAGCACATATGTGCGTTATAGCTCGCTGCCGCATCACAAATCGAGAATTCATAATATTTTTCTTTATATTCTAAAAATTCAGACCTTTTTTTCTCATAACATTTAATTAGTGTTATCTTTTGAACTCTTGGCATGAAAACAAACTGAGGTTTCTACCAATCTTTCATGATTTTTCATGTTTTTTTTTCTATTTCAAAATAAAGGCCTAAACACGCCTAATGAATATGAAATATTCTTGTTGCAAATTGATAAATTACTGCTATTCTGTAATTTATTTTAAAAAACAGCCACCAAATATGAAAACTAGAGATTGTAAGCTTTCAAATGATATTTAGTTTGTCAATATTACTTTAGGTTTTTACTAAGATCTTATTGTTCTAAATATATATGGGCAAACGTCCCACGTGGTGGGACGGTGACAGTTAAGGGGATTACGTAACATAGTCCCAATGTCCTCAAACGAGTACTTCATATTTACTGATGTCCTAGAGTGTTACTATTACTAAAATATGTCAAATTTTAATCCCCATATGATGATAGAGACAGTATTGTACATAAATACATTTGTTTCATTCATATAATTTGAATAGATTTTTTACCTGGGTCATTTTTCTTTCTGGAACAGGTGTAGAAGTGTTAGGGTTAGGGTTAGGGTCATTTTCTTCTCACTGACATTGGTGTAATGTTATGATATCACTACAAGATGGTGTGGGCAGTGCCCCTAAATCTGGCCAACATGCCTAAGATTTACAAATTTGACTATCATTGTGTCAAGAGGCAAAAATGTAATGTCCTCATATGAGGCCGCAGGGTCTAACTGTTATAATATACTTCTAAATGTAATTTATTCAGCATTCTAATATGCTGATTTGCTGCTCTACAGTTAAACAGTTGTGCTGCTTACTTTTTTTTTTTACAATATTTTGAAATCGAAATTTTTTGTAACATTGTCAATGTCTTGACTTGACTCCTTGCTGAAATAAAATAATTAACTTCTGTGCCTCAAACAAACGCTAAACATCATTCAAAGGCTTGTTGCCATTAACTTGGCAAACTTGGGCAATTCTAGTGATTATTTCATCCTAAAAAGCACTCACACTCCAGGAACATCAGGTGAGGCAGGTGCTGAAGACTGTGAACACCAGAAAAGCAGCCGGTCCAGATGGTGTACTCGGAAAAGTACTTTGTGCCTGTGCTGACCAGCTAGTGGGAGTTTTGACTAGGTTGTTTAACCTCTCACTGTCACAGGCTACCATCCCCCAGTGCCTGAAGTCAGCTACCATCATTCCTGTACCAAAGTCTTCTACCCCAAAGTGCTCCAACGACTACAGACCTATTGCCTTGACGTCAGTAGTCATGAAATGCTTTGAGAGGCTCATCTTGCACCACATCAAGTCCTGGCTCCCCTCAAACCTGGACCCACATCAGTTCGCCAACAGAGCTAACAGATCAACGGAAGACGCCATCGACACAGCTCTTTACACAGCACTTAACCACCTGGAGCAGCCAGGGAGCTACGTCAGGATGCTGTTCATAGATTACAGCTCGGCATTTAACACCATTATTCCTGATATCCTAGAGGACAAGTTGACCAACATCGCTCTCCCCCCCTCCACCTGTGCCTGGATTAAGAACTTCCTGACTGACCGCCCTCAAACGGTTAAGGTAGGCTCCACCTGCTCCTCCACCCTGACCCTCAGCACAGGCTCCCCTCAGGGCTGTGTGCTGAGCCCTCTCCTGTATTCCCTGTACACGCATGACTGTACACCCATCCACCCCTCCAATACCATCATTAAATTTGCGGATGACACTCCGGTCATTGGCCTCATCAGCAGAGGGGATGAGTCTGCGTACAGGGACGAGGTTAACAGGTTGGCAGGTTGGTGCTCCGAACACAACCTGCTGCTTAACACCAGCAAAACTAAGGAGATGGTCATAGACTTCAGGAAACATAAAGGGGAACCAGCCCCACTGAGCATCAACGGGGACTGTGTTCAGCGGGTGTCCTCCTATAAATTCCTTGGTACACACATAACTGATGACCTCTCCTGGACTGCTAACTCACTCGCAGTAGTAAAAAAGGCTCGACAGCGACTACACTTCCTAAGGATACTCAGACGGAACCATCTGGAGGAGAAACTGTTGGTGGCCTTTTACCGCAGCACCATTGAGAGTGTCCTGACGTATGGCATCACGACCTGGTATGCCAACTGCAAAGTGGCGGACAGAAAGAACCTGCAGAGGGTCATAAAGACAGCTCAATACATCACTGGCAGTTCCCTACCATCGCTAGAAGACATCGCCAGCACGCTGTGTTTTAGAAGAGCTAGGTCAATCACTGCCGACCTCTCACACCCAGGACAGCACCTGTTCAATCTCCTGCCCTCTGGCAGAAGATACAGGTGTCTTAAGACCAGGACAAACAGACTCAAAAACAGTTTCTTTCCTTGGGCCATTAGGTCACTGAACTCATATAGTGTGTGTGCGCTATGATGTGTAAATGTGGTGTGTATATATAGTTTACTTCCCTCTTCTTCTTTTATTTGTTATTTTTATCTTTTATTGTTTATATATTTACTATATTATTATGCACTGGCCGCAGATGCACTGTAATTTCATTGTATACCTGATGTGCAATGACAATAAAGATTCTTACTCTTACTTACTTGTTCTATCAAACACTGTAAAAACTACTTTGTTTCTAGGTGGAGTGATTAAAAAACATTAGTGTGCCCTTACAGCCAGAAGTTGCATTTAGCCAAACAACAATAAGATTATAGCTTGTCAGATGGAGAAAGTTTTGTGAATGTGTGTGCTGTCAGTGAATGGACTGTGGTGTGAGGCTAAGACAATACAGATGCATGCAAGCACAGAAAGACCAGACAATTCTACACTGTACTGACGCAAAGTATTCCAACAACACAGACAATGTCAATGAAAAATGGAGAGCATAATTCATCAGCAGGAAGCATACAAATTATCATTAGCATCACAGGGAATAAGAGACCTGGTAGGTGGCATTGAATCCATGTCCAGGACTGTGTGGTTTAGCGTGGTAGAAGACGCTCATCTGTCCCTGGGAAGATTCCAGCAGAGCTCGTCTGTGGTTATTATGGTGAGAGAGACTCTGCAGAAGGCGTTCTGCACGCTCTCCCAAACCATCGTAAACACGCACAGAGTCTCCCACACCCAGCTGTAGGTCCACCTGGAGCACCAGCGGCTTTGGGTCCTGAAGCAAAAACAGTCACGAGGAACACCGTAAGTGATTTAATAATACTTGCAAATTCCAGACTGGCAAAAAAAAGTGACTGGGAGAATTTTTCTTACATATATTTCTTGAAATCAGCAGAAAAGTATGAAATTAGAAATAGAACTACATGTTGTTTGGGTAGCAACATTGTTTTGAAACAACACCAATGCCTATGGTAATTTCCCTTAAATGTAAAATGACCTTAAAGAAATAAGATTTTAACAACTTAACAGTTCAAATAATTAATGTTTTGACAAAAGTACAAAGTTTTATAAAATGATAAACCGCATGATTATGTATGCATGTATGCTACTGCCCTGAATGAAAATGCTAAATCAATGCAAACTCACAGTAAGCGGTGCTTATGGAAAAGCAGAAATACATAAGTTACCCATGTACACAAAGAAAAACATTAATATAACCCCTCCACAAATAAAAGAAACTTCATAATTGCAATCATTCAATGTCATAAAGACACATTTTGCAGAAAGGCAACTCAAAATAAGAATGACTGAGATTCTTATCATACTTTTGTGTCCAGGAACCACGTGCAGTGAAGATCTGTGCCGCTGCTCCTGTTTGGACGGAAAAAATCAGGTGAGGCAAACGTCCCGTAGAAGTTGACCAAGCGTTTTCCACAGGACGTGTCGGGGCAGTGGGACTCGTCAGATCCGTCAGGGCAGTCCCGGGCTCCATTACAGCGCAGAGACACCGGCAGACAGCGGGTAGATTGGATATCAGAGCACTGCAAGGTGCCTGGCGGACACAGACTCACCCGGGCGGATGTGGGTGGGGCGGCACAGATCCTTTCATCTGTATTGTCTCCGCACTCATCCAATCCATTACAGCGCCAGGAGCGTGGAACGCACTTACCGTTTCCACATAAATATTCATCGTTCTCACAACTACTCTGACCCAGTCGACCTAACGAGAGAAAAAAAACAGACAAAAGAGAAGAAGAGATTTGAGTCTTTTGCACACGTAAACACTGACACTGTTGAAAAAAGCCAATCAAATCTACCCACTCTGCAGATGGTGTTTGCCTGGTGACAGCTTAACAAACACAGCCGTTCAGTATTATTGATTGAACTGCACCTCTAAGGAAAATGCACAAACACAGCATTTCACCCCGACACACACACACTCAATGAGATGCACACATGCCCTGTGGAGTTGAGTAATGACAGCCCATTATCTCCTTCATCTTCATTAGCTACATATTAGATCTAATCAACAGTGGAGATCTATGTAAAACACACTGAAAGTAGTGCTATCCAAATATGCACATCAATTTTCATAGTACATTATATAACATTAGCGTTTCATCATGGCTCTATGGCCATATACTATTGATCTGCTAAGCCTGCATTTGCCTGGTCAATCTGTGCCTACAGTAAATCTATATGCTGCGGAAAGAGTCTTCGTGCTTTCTAATGCAGGAACAGAACTAAATCTGATGAAATATTTCAAACTCCAAAGAAAATGAATAAAGTATAATCAAACTATGCCAAATCATTTTGTATTAAACCCTAGAACACAAAAGGATAATATGGCATCACCACTTCTTCTGAAGACTGTTTGAAGATTTAAAGTAATAGTTCACACACACAAAAAAATGAAACATTTGTTTGCACTTGAATAATGCACACAACTTCTCTAAGGATTAGTGTTCA
This sequence comes from Rhinichthys klamathensis goyatoka, assembly GCF_029890125.1. Taxonomy (NCBI): domain Eukaryota; kingdom Metazoa; phylum Chordata; class Actinopteri; order Cypriniformes; family Leuciscidae; genus Rhinichthys; species Rhinichthys klamathensis. The sequence goes on from NW_026606885.1 coordinate 587,860, forward strand.
GTAAGATTTTTTGTTTGTTTGTTTGTTTAATAAAGAAATCAATTTTTTTTTAGCAAGGATGCTTTAAAACAGTAAAGACATACAGTATGTCACATTACAAATCCTCTTACATTTTACATTACATTTACATACATTTACAATACATTACATTTCTGTTTCAAATAAAACTTGTATTCAATTCATCAAAGGAAAAGAATTAGGAAAAAGTTTCATAGTTTTCAAAAAAATATTAAGCATTTCTTGAGCAGCAAATCAGCATATTAGAATGATTTCTGAAGGATCATTTGACACTGTAGACTGGAGTAATGATGCTGAAAATGAGCTTTGCCATCAAAGGAATAAATTACATTTTAAAATATATTACAATATAAAGGAGATATTTATACTGTAATAATATTTCACATTATTACTGTTTATACTGTATTTTTGAATAGCTCCATGAAAAAAATCGTAGCGACCCGAAACTGTTGACATTTGGGAAGTTTTGAATGCAGACACGCATACACATGTTTTTTACAGTCTATGTTCAAAACTTGCTAAATGTCAATTGGTCACAAGACACACAATAACCAATAACATGACACCAGATTTGAATGTGCATGAGAACAAATTAAATTTATTAGGACTGGCAGTAGAGAAAAATATAGAAAATAAAAATATTACAGTTTTAAAAACATGAATTATAGGGCACGAGTTGCATTAAAGCTGCGGTCCTGCGTTTTTCCTCTTTGTCGCCATCTCTGTTCGAAATCTGCAATTGCAGTTATTCGCGGAGTTATCTACTTTACGTGAGTTGTACTTCAACACCCTCAACATGACACATCGCGGATGAACACAATGTTTGAGGAGAGTGTGCAGCTGTCAGTCACCGCGCCGGTGTGGATACTGGCATTCAGAATCACAGATTATTCTTTTTGGAAGTATGACCAACATAATAATTTTCACCAGAAAATGTCCTCTGAACAAGTAAGTAACATCCACTTTTGTTCTGGTTCTGACATTGCAGTAAATCGCGCTGATTAAATTTAACAATCGCTTATAAGTTATCATATTACGCAAAACCATGCAAATTATACTTTGTTCTCAAATTGTTAATGTTAACAACGTCAGCATTGCGTGACTACATGTGATGCCCTTCCTGTCCTTATGTATCATTGTTTTCGCATGGGTCCGGTTGCAGTCTCTTTTTTTCTGTAAGTAAGCCACTCCGAAGTCCGAACGAAGTCTTTTGCTTTACAGCGGGTGAGACTCCAGTTGTCACTGGTGATTGTCGATTGAACCTTTCTGGATCCGCCATTAAATTGATCAGTTTAATTATATCAAGTGCTGTGAGAAAAGGCTATAAATCTCCACCTCCAACATCCTCACACGCAATATAGCTTATACTAGCCGAGACTCCTTCTTTATGTGTACAGATGTGACGTAATGACGCAAAGACATGCTCGAATCTCCCGCGGAAATCCACCAGTACCACTGGAATTAAAAACATTATTACAAGCTTACCGCTTTGAATCGAGCTAAGGCAAGCAGATAGTTTTGAACACTGGCTGGTAATGTATTTTCTCAAATATGTATTTTGGATAATTTTTAACCCCAAAAAAGCTACGGACTGCAGCTTTAACTACTTTTATTGTATAACACACCTTATATATATATATATATATATATATATATATATTTCATGCTATGTTTATGTTTCATAGAAGAAAAACAGTTATATGAATTTGGACCATAATGAGTAAGTAAATGATGAGATGTTTGAGTGAATTATTCTTTGAATGGGCTCTAATGGAACATATGCACACTCTAAGCTCACTCACCTCGTATATAAGACAGTCTAAAGCCCTGTGCCTGTCCGGAGCTGTTGGCCTGAGAGTGGAAATAGACCCAGACTCGTCCTCTGGAGGAGATGAAGGGAGGAGGAAGAACTGAGCCACAGAACCGATACTCAGTTTTCCATGTGGGGCCGAGCAGCAGCCAGTCCCCCCTGCAGTCCGCCGTGTCCTCCACATCAAAGCTGTGAAAACTGGACACAGTAAACACATGGTGCTTAATGTATGCGATGGAATCTCTACTGCTTCACTAGCACTTCCACTGTACAATCATTTACAAGAACACTTCTAGAACAATATCATCAAAAGTATGAGAGCCACAATAAATGAGTTGCTACAAATATTCACAGAAAATGTGAAATTAATGTTCTAAAAATACAAAACAGCTTTTACAGTATCAATGCATAGCAGGAATTTGTTTTCTTCTCTTTGAATAATTTTTTTGTATACCTTTTTCACAATAAATGGGTCAATCTTCCTTTGCAGCATGTCCCCATCACATTTGTTTTATATATTGAATAAGATATTAAACAATTTTTAAAGATCAAACTATTTATGAAAAATCATATGATTTTATTTAAAAATCATATCAGATGTCAACGTCTAAAATAAAAAAGTTCAATCAAAATTCCTTAAACATGCTTGACATTTTTTAAAAAATTGAAAATTGTAGTTTTTCTTGTGATTGCATTTTGATACCTCCTTAAATTACACACTCATATTAATTTTCCGCATAACAGAAACCACCCTAATATTATGTCAGAGATACCAAAGAGTGAGAGATCATAAGCAAAAGAGAGAGAACACACACACACACACACAGAGAGAGAGACAAGACTGAGAGATAAAATCATCGTCCAGTACCATTACAGAAGAACGGGCCTTTTGCAGCCAATAACTTGACAATGTTTACAAAAACAACTAAATCAGTAAATCAGTTTAATCTTTTTTTTTATTTATATACATTATTGAACTGCACTATCATTGAAATCTCAGCCTGGTCTAATATTCTGTTGTCCAAGCAGTAGTCTGTATAGTCATTAAAATACAGACATTCAAACCTCCTCTGGCTGTCAATCAAATGCACACACACATACACATTATGCAAAGCCTCTGAATATTTCAGACAGGACTCAACAATAAGGATGACCTGGGGCCAGTGCCAGAGAGTTTTGTTGGCAGAACCATCACTTCACTAGTGTTGCAGTGTCATATATTTGGTGATCATAAACAAGTGTTTTTATGTCCCACAATCTTAAATGTTTAGTTTTCTGTGATATATTAACCATTGTTGTGAAAACTGCTGATGTTTGTCTTGCTGACACAGGCGAGGCTTTGTCGAAATTAAAACAATGACTTGTGATAGACTAGAAAAAATTTAAAATTATAAACAAATCTCTGAATGCCATCAGTTTCCTTTCCAGCAATAGTTAAATGTACATTAAAAATACGAATAAATTATTATATACCTCAAAAAATTAAGAAAAAAATTGTAACAATTTTTTACGCTGGGACTAGAGAAAATGTCAGCAGTCAACTGTCAACTAGATCAGTGAAAGAAATCCTTAATTTCAATTATCCATCTCATCTTAGTTTTAGATGAGTGGGTTCAGATTTTCTATATGCCAGTCTGTCTCTCTGAGGCAATGTGAGAAATCTGTTTGATAGCATATACCTCTACTCAGCTTTTAGACAATGAGTAATTAGCCAGAATGGATTCAAAGAAATTATCAGAACTATTATCCTTTTCCACCTAAGGGTTTCCTGATATGATTTCCTCGGGGAATTGGGGGATGATGTCATGCTTTAAATCATTACATTAAAGCAGAGTCAAAGCCCAAACACACACACTCACAGCAGTGGTATGAGAGGCGAGAAAAAGTACATTATAAAATCCCTGCAGTCAGCTCAAGCAATACAGCAGTAGGCGCTTTCAAACGGAAGACTGCACAGACCAATATACATGCTGCGCACTTGCAAACAGGCTCATAAAAAAATGAAATGCACAAAACAGTTAATTAGTTTGAAAGAAACCTTACATTGTTTTTGGTCTGGAAATATCATACATTCAATTGACTAGTAAAAGCTGTTAAGGGCCCTAAAAGTGTGAAAGTTGTCATGACAAATTGTTGCTAACGAACAATAGCATTTCTTGCAGAGAGGAGAAATGGTAATTCGCAAAACATTTCCAATATCAAGATACCATGAACAGGACAGCTGCTGAACAGGCACTATAATCTTGTAATGTATCATGTTAATAGGAATGAACAAGACACTGCTCATATAATCATCACCACAGCGAGAGTCTGCTTGTGTGCGTTTACCTTATTGTGATCACATCTCCACGGCTTCCCTGTATATTCCAGCTGCAATTCACTCCGGCCGGGTAGTTGAGGGGCCATGATGGGCTGTAGATCACTCCTCTCCTCTCAGTGTGTAACTCCACCTTACCGCCACAGGCAGCTGAGGAACACACACGGAAGACATGGGCATTGTTTGTGTGTGACCACAGCTCTCACACTGTGATTGAGATGGCATCAACACATCACATCAGCCTTTATGGATTCCTGAGTGCATGGTAGGTACATGTATGATTTATATTGAATTTGATCCACTCACTCAAGGAGGATCAGAGAGACACACAATACTCAATTTAGTGTGGAAGTATGTGAGAGTGTGTGCTAATGATTACCCATTTGGACAGAAACACAATAAGACAAGGAAGAACTAGTCCAGGAAGAAACAGAAAGTGCAAATGAGTGAATAACCATACACCGTTGTTTTCTCATACATCATCTTTTTCTCCTTTTATCTATGCTGAATCACTGTAAAGTCTCTTTAAATAAAAAAGGATAGTACAGAACTGTGTCTATTTTTGCGTGTATAAATTTAACATCTGTAAAGAAAGATGATTTAGGAAGTAAATGCTGATCAAAGGCAGGTTAAAGAAAGCTGTCTTTAACACACCTTGATAAATATTTGTGATTACTAGATTTTTACTATATAACCATTTTAATGTTTGCATTGAATTTATTAGCAGTAGTAGTAAAAAAAAAAAAACTTGAATTACTGGGTTTTTAAATATTGTATATAATATATATATATATATATATATATATATATATATATATATATATATATATACACTCACCGGCCACTTTATTAGGTACACCTGTCCAACTGCTCGTTAACACTTAATTTCTAAGCAGCCAATCACATGGCGGCAACTCAGTGCATTTAGGCATGTAGACATGGTCAAGACAATCTCCTGCAGTTCAAACCGAGCATCAGTATGGGGAAGAAAGGTGATTTGAGTGACTTTGAACGTGGCATGATTGTTGGTGCCAGAAGGGCTGGTCTGAGTATTTCAGAAACTGCTAATCTACTGGGATTTTCACGCACAACCATCTCTAGGGTTTACAGAGAATGGTCCGAAAAAGAAAAAACATCCAGTGAGCGGCAGTTCTGTGGGCGGAAATGCCTTGTTGATGCCAGAGGTCAGAGGAGAATGGCCAGACTGGTTCGAGCTGATAGAAGGGCAACAGTGACTGAAATAACCACTCGTTACAACCAAGGTATGCAGCAAAGCATTTGTGAAGCCACAACACGCACAACCTTGAGGCAGATGGGCTTCAACAGCAGAAGACTCCACCGGGTACCACTCATCTCCACTACAAATAGGAAAAAGAGGCTACAATTTGCAAGAGCTCACCAAAATTGAACAGTTGAAGACTGGAAAAATGTTGCCTGGTCTGATGAGTCTCGATTTCTGTTGAGACATTCAGATGTTAGAGTCAGAATTTGGCGTAAACAGAATGAGAACATGGAACCATCATGCCTTGTTACCACTGTGCAGGCTGGTGGTGGTGGTGTAATGGTGTGGGGGATGTTTTCCTGGCACACTTTAGGCCCCTTAGTGCCAATTGGGCATCGTTTAAATGCCACGGCCTACCTGAGCATTGTTTCTGACCATGTCCATCCCTTTATGGCCACCATGTACCCATCCTCTGATGGCTACTTCCACCATGTCACAAAGCTCTAATCATTTCAAATTGGTTTCTTGAACATGACAATGAGTTCACTGTACTAAAATGGCCTCCACAGTCACCAGATCTCAACCCAATAGAGCATCTTTGGGATGTGGTGGAACGGGAGATTCGCATCATGGATGTGCAGCCGACAAATCTGCGGCAACTGTGTGATGCCATCATGTCAATATGGACCAAACTCCCTGAGGAATGCTTCCAGCACCTTGTTGAATCTATGCCACGAAGAATTGAGGCAGTTCTGAAGGCAAAAGGGGGTCCAACCCGTTACTAGCATGGGGTACCTAATAAAGTGGCCGGTGAGTGTATATATATATAAATGATTATTAATAATACTAATTTATTTAGGGCTGAACATAAAAACAACAAAATTTCTCAATAATATTCCCATGACTTTTATCAGTAATAGAAATCACAATATTAAAATTCCCTTATATTTCCTCTGGTGTGCAGTAAAATCCCTTAATATAAACGGCAGCACATGACGTGATATATAACTCTATCATCACATCCCCAACATTACCCAACATTGTTCATTACCCTGCAGGGTAAACAGCCATCTCTCATACACACCCAACGTCAGTTTTTACTCTACATAATATGATGATGTCTAGGTGCGGTTGAATGCCCAGAAGCTAACACTGTTATTTGTGTGAGAGAACAGGAAAGAGATCAGGGGAATCCCTGCAATATAAGCACAAGTCATTTCTGAGTATTTTTAGATGTTGAGTCTCAAGGCTCATGATCACCTCACTGACATACTTTTTACATCCCCAGATACAAAGAGCACACATAACCTGAACTCAGATCAGTCTTACCTATATTCTTTCTGTATCTTTTGGCTGCTGAAAATGGACTTTTCTGCTTTGTTTCTCTCCTCCAAAATGACATTCTAGTAAATCACCTCTACACATAAATGAGAACATTTTGTTGTTATTGTGATGACTTGCACAGTTTTTTTTTCCAGAACTATTGCAAACTATTACAGTAAATGAACATCATTTTTGTCTTTATCTACCAGACAGAACATCATCTAAAAGGAAAATGTGTCAATATCAGTGATACACACATTTAGTAGGAATAAGATGCCTGGACATGGAATATCTGTAGTCAAAGAGAACAGCTATGTGCGTGGATGAGAATGATAAAGAAAGAGAGAAGAAGGTCCCTTTGTCTGTCTGTGTGTAAGACTAAGGGCTCTAGGTGTCACTGGTGCTATCAACACACCCCCACCCAAACCCTCTTTTGTCACCACCCCTTCACTGGATACCACCACCTCCAACAAAACAGACATTCGTCCTCTTTCTGTGCTTCTGTCTCTGATATGAGAAGATCTGCTAGGGTAAAAGCAGATGTCTCTTTCTCACATATTCTCTCTCTTCTAGCTGTGATTGTTTGTTGAGCATTTAGCTGACATCAACAGATCATGTGTTTTTAAGCAAGCCTATAGTGCTGTCTAGGAATAGATTGAGGGTGAGATCAGATCCCCAATACTTGGCAGACTGTGAAACCGTTGCTTTAGTTTTTAGTCTAGTTGTGGACATAAGAATGTACATATCCATAAAACTGATGTTCAGAATGCTGAGGAAGAAGAAAAAGTCACTGTGCACTAGTCATCACTATGTTGTCAGATTATCTGATCATAATAGTATTCGAAAATATATTTTTTTCTCTACAAGCCAGCCGGTTTGATGGTTTGTTGGACTTAGGTGCTGGGAGATGCTGGTGCTCAGCAGGTTTAAATGGTCTCTCAGTTTGACCTGCTGAAAAGTGTCCCAAACACCTTTAAAACTAACAAACAGACCAGACTGGGAGAGCAGCAAACCATTTTAAAAGAGTTGAAACTGTTTTTTCAATTAAGTGGTAACCGATATGTGGAGTCAATAACAGAACAAGGTGTGTAGAACTGCACGTAAACAACTAAATTTGCTTTTTATCCACGAAAGACTGCACAATAACACACATTTGTCAAAACAATTCACAATCTGCCAGTCGGTCTTCGAGGAGATCAGACTGATGCCGCCGTGTTTATAACTGTCATGGCAACAAGCCAAACGCTGATCTGTCCTCCTGGATTGTCCCTGTATGAATGCTGCAACACCTGCGCGCGCCGCTTAACCTTTCTTTGTCATCGGTGCCATTCCCATACTTCAAACTATAATCACCTGCGTCAGGTCTTAGGAGTGAAATAATATTTAATATCATTCTGACACGTGGGTGAAAAAGGTCAAATGTAATAAAAAGTGATTAGACCTTCTGATGTAAACCGCACATCTCACTCTTTTGTTCTATACAATATATAACAATGATATATATGTGATAATATCCCAATCCCTAAAAAGTCTACTTACCCACACAAACCCAAGCCCAACGCAGACAAATCCATTTCATAAGGTAAAGCCGAATCGAACCGATTCTCTCCATCATCACCGTCATCTTCTTGTTGTTCACAGCTCAAGTCATTTCCTCATAATCCAAATCCATATAACGTTATATATATATATTTTTTTTATACCACATATCTCATGTCGGTTTCACGCTTACGGTCGATTTAACTTCTTGTGCGAGCATCAAAAGCGACGTCTCTCCCTGTTTTCGAGCGGCTCCTCATTGCGCTGTATGGAGGGAACGGCAGAGACCTTCAGGGGAGAGACGGTATTGGAGGTTCAGTGGGGACAAAACATAGGATAGGACACACACTGATTCTTGAGGCGAACACTATTTGACATTTACTTGTCACTATCTTATCTTTGCATCATATATGAACGAGTAATAATATCGCTCCACTATAGTGGTACTTTGTGCCATATTGTCAATTAGCCTATGTAATAAGCCCTGATGCAGGGTGAAGTAATCGCGGCAATGCAGCTCAGTGGACTCCTGTCCATCACAGACTAACGTTACCGAGCGCATCCTATGAGCGCATCTCATGCCAAACAACACTGTCTGAGATCAATATTACAACACCAAGATAAAATGCTGCTGATCTAACGCTAAACAGCACAATGTTCAACTGAAATGTAACGTCTTAAGAATCGACTGAGGGCATTCTGCTGTAGGCTAATCATGTACACTGACATTTTTCCTGAAATTTGCCTTGGTTTGTTTTCATGGTTTTTCTGGAGGAGACTCACTCACCAGCTGTGGTCTGTGGCAGTGAAAGCCTGCACTCTCGTGGACGGAGGGATGCATCGTTGCAAAGCATGGCGTGCGCACCATTTTATTATTTACATGCTGCAGAACAATACCACATCGTATAAGAGCCATTTTAAATATTTCTGCACAGATTGATTTCAAAATACAAAAGATTTTGCTCTGCTTCTGCAACGTACATACGACTTGAATGTTTTGCCATATATTTACAGTTTCATTAGTCTATTTTAAATGTATTGTTTTATAGCATATGTTATTGTTTTATACAGTATTTTGTACCTGAATGTAGCGTTATGCATGCATGGTACAAAAGGCACCGCTGGGATTCGAACCCAGGATCTCCTGTTTACTAGACAGGCGCTTTAACCAACTAAGCCACGGCGCCGCTATGTGATTGGTTGCTCCTTGAGGGATCTATACTGCGATATACACACACTGCGTGTCTATAATTACGAGGATATTCAACGTGCGAGCATGCATGCAGAAGCGATTAGATTTCCATATTATGGGCCTCAATCCCCAGTGAGGGATTGATATTTAATATTTTGGTGTACTAGGGTAAACATGAACAATTTAGTCTACGCCACCCAACAAGTCAATCCCTGAATACTAATGTAATTTCAAATCATTAACTAACGTGCTAGTATTCATTAAGTCTGGGTTAGTCAATGTTTCTAGGTTGGCAATGTTTAATCTATTAATCATTCTTTTTTGGGTTTTCTATTTATTAAAAAAACAATGACAAATCAATCTATCAATTTTCAAAGTGACACCAAAAACTACAAATGTCTATATAAGCATCAGATACGGTCAGGAATTTACGTCAATTTTAAAATAATTTTTATGTTAATTATTGCTTCATTAAAACCATCATTGATTTAATCTGAGTCATTTCCAGAAGTGGTCCAGATCATACAGGCAGCCGGGTTACCACCAGTTATGGCAGTTATGGTGAACATGAATCGGCCCAGTGCTTTACAGCCGTAACAAAAATGCATGTGCCAGAGCGAGCTGCGGGCCACACTCGGCCCGGTTAACACACGCCGTTGCCGAGTCTGAGCCGCAGGCGCCGCGGGGCAGCCGAGCTCGGGCCGATTATACATGCTATCTGGGTAGATGTGTCAAAGTCAGCTGCTGATTTAGTAGAATGAACATTAAAATGACATGAAACTACCCTATAACCAGTAGATGACTGCAGAGAACCACTTATTAGCTCATTAGCCATTTCCACGCCCTTTTCTTTTCAGCTGTTTTCCTTTTGGATTTATTAGAAAATTACTAATAACAATTTTTATATATATATATATATATATTAATAATATTTATTTTAAAGTCCCCATGAATTCAAAATTGACCATACTTACTTTGTTTGCCTAAATTGATCGTTTGGCTTCGTAATCTTTAATCAAAATCTGAAATTTCCCCTCCCCTCTGCGTTGGAGGACCTTGCCTGATGACGTAGGTTTCACGGTTTGGGTGTCTGTCATCAGGCAAGGTCCTCCAACGCAGAGGGGAGGGGAAATTTCAGATTTTGATTAAAGATTACGAAGCCAAAAAAAAAAAAAAAGTTTGAAAAAAACACAAGTTTTTAAAAAGTAAATTTTTATTTGTGCTTATAATGTTTAAGTCTTTTAATTGTCAGCTGATAAAACCTGTGCTTCAAGGACCATATAACATCTAAGGCTAAATGTAGCTCTTTACTGGCTGAGTTAGATGGGTCCCCTGGGTCTTGGGGGATTTGTATATCACAGTATACTACAAAAAACTAGACTAAACCACTGATTTCAACCACCATTTTAAAAATCTGTTGCGGTCTGTGGAGTCTAATTTGCCTAATCTTCATGGTACTTTAGGCCGCGGTTAAAACGCAGAAAGCAACAGGTCTGGGGAAAAAAGTTCCTGGGACAAATTGTTTCAGGTAATTTAGGTGGAAATCAAGTAAGAGAACTAAAGATCCGCTATTGCGTCTGTTGTAAAAGAAATCGACAGCGCATTCATTTTAAAAGACGAACAGAGAACTGCTATCAAGGCATTTGTCAATTGGAAAGATGTGTTTGCCGTCCTTACTACGGGATTCAGCAAAAGTTTATTTTATCAGCTGGCTCCGATGGACGCAATGAAAACCCTGCGGTCGTTGTGGTTTCTCCTTTGGTCGCACTCATGGAGGACCAAGTAAAAGAAGCAACACTCATTATTTTACTACTTCTTCCAGCGTGTGTGCAGTTGAGTTCTGTTGAAACTATGCTATGCAACTATGTAGCTGACTTACTGCGTTGCTCGCATTGGTTGTAGGTCTATCCAATTGAGTGCAGAGTTGTTGTTTTTCCTGGTTCGGTTAAGACACGTCTCATAATCAAAGCCCTATGGAGCAGTATCAGACTCACATTCTGACTAGACGCAGGCAGGCTAATGCTTGGCATGAAGGGGTTGAATAATTTTGAGACTTCAGAAGTCATTAAAAGTTGCATTTTCAGTTGAATTTGGGCAAACCACTTGAAACATTAGTTGTAGTGAGCTATTTTAATTACTTTTGTTTGATTTGTTTATTGCAAACAGCTGAAAGTCTGAACATGTTGCCAATTGCCTGATTTGCAATTGGGTTGAATACTTTCAGTTACAATTGTATATTTAGTGCTTGACAATATTTTTTGCTCACTGGCCACTGTGGCTAATGGTTTTCTAAAGTTACTATCCACTCAGCATTTTCACTGGCCACAATTTTGACATCAATACCATGGTGGAAAATGTGCCATTTAGATATTTTTAATATCTCATAATTTGGCAGCCGGTATATTAGGCTGCTGTCACTTTAAGACCTGATGCATAGATCCATTACACTTAAAACATAACTGACATAACTAAATATTCAACAAGGCAGGCAATTTGACATTATTTTGTATGTATTGGACTGTTTAAGCACTATAAGTAGCAAAAAACAACTCAATTTAGGTGTGAGCATAAAATCTACGGGAATTAGTAAAATTATGCACAATCCCAAGCTGAAATTTAAGCCCTGTTACACCAACAATATTAATCCGGAGCAAATTAAACAAGTGCTTGAGGGGAGGCGTGTTTGTGTCAACTCGCTGTCGGAGAGATCATGAGAGAGCGAGAAAGCACAGCTGTTATTGTGTAACTATTCTGCGGAAAATGAGTATTTGAAGCATTTCAAATATACCAGTATCAATATATATATCGAAAAATCTATAATTTGGACAACACTACATTGCACTTAGTATATTATTTCAGATGCCTTTCTAAAAAACTAAAATAAATTTTTGGCCAACATAAAATTCAAACCTGCCAAAGTGGCTAGTAAGAGTGACTACGTTACACGTCACCGCTAGCCTGACTTCGTCATACTCATATTCTAGTCAGAATGTGAGTCTGATACTGCTCCATAGGTCTTTGATTATGAGGCGTGTCTTAACCGAACCAGGAAAGAAGAAAAAAAAACTCTGCACTCAATTGACTTTAAGCACAGCTGCACTACTTCCTGAACTTAAGCCAGCTCCTTTATTTCCTGTCTTACATTATTGGACACACTGATTAATTCAGGTGTGCCTGACCTCAGTAGTCATAGCAACAATAATCAGACACACCTGGATTAATCAGTGTGTCCAATAATGTAAGACAGGAAATAAAGGAGCTGGCTTAAGTTCAGGAAGTAGTGCAGCTGTGCATAAAGTCAATTGGATAGACCTACAACCAATCAGAGCAATGCAGTAAGTGGTTTTTTTTTTTATGAGCTACGCAAAGTTGTCAACAGAACTCAACTGCACACGCTGGAAGAAATAGTAAAATAATGAAACATAAGACAAACCAACATTAGTCAAAATCCCTAGTTAAAATATTAACTAAATGAACAAATTAGCCTACACAAAATATTAAACTAATTAAATGTACAGCAGACTAGCATTTTTATTTACAAGGTAAAAGGGACCCTTATGTGTAAACAAGCAAATGTGACAGAAAAAACCTGCCTTCACATGCACTCATAAATGGATGTTTAACAGTGGAAAAAAAGACAAGAACAATTCTTAAAGTTAAAGGCACAAAACACTTCATGTAAACTCATGTCTCAAAAAGCTCATAAGAAGGTAAAGTTCTGCTCCACAGTTGATTGCAGGTTTTAAGTTTCACCTGAGTCTTCCCATCTGAGCTTTCCTCCTTTGGTTCGTTCATTCATTCATCGTAATTGCTTTTATACATGAATCTTAACAGAATATGGTCAAATTACTGTTGCATTACAACAAGGTTAATGTAGTTTGATCACATTGTGTTTGTGTTTGTGACATTTCATTACAATAATTACTTTTTTAAATATTTCTTTTATTAAAAATATCTGCAATCATAACATTAGGTACACTTATGTAAATAAATGCACGCACGCGCACACACACTATTATCTTGACGTTCCCGTAAGACAACTTCCTCACTCTCAATTCTTCTATCTCTTGTTCTTGATGTTTTTTAACCTAAGCCAGAGAGAGAGAAAAATCCTCTTTCAAGCCGTTAAATTAAAAATAATGTATACAAAGATACATTAACATTTAAAAGACCCATTATAAAATCCTATATGATTGGAAATATGAGCTCTGACCTCTGAAGCAGTTCAGTAGTAGACACAACTCTATTTTCATCTTCACTGTTAGAGTCAGTGTCGTCTGAGCTGCTATTGGACTCCTCCACCCTCTTCTTCTGTTTCCCTTTATGCTTATGTTTCTTGTTCTTTTTCTTCTGAGAAAAGATAGAGAAACAATGTCATTTCTAGTTTTGCAAAGAAGTCTGGCACTCAGACTGAATAAATCTGTTCCAGAAAAACTACCTTTTTCTCTTTCTTGTGTTTCTTGGCTCTGTGTTTCTCTTTCTCTTTTTTCTTCTGTTTCTTTAGCTGCGGTGAGCGTGCAGGTGGCACAAGCCCTGATGAAGAGAGGAACGATGTAAAACTTGATGTTTTGGAATGAAAAAGTAATAAAGCTAAAATTACTGCACCTGTATATTACCATATATCACCAAGTATCAGATAATATATATATTCTTGTAAAGAAACTATGTCTTGTGAGTTTGAGCTTTATTTTATATTATTATTATTATTTAATGAAATAAGTAAGTATTATTGCTTCAACAGTGGTTACAGTGACTGACCAGGGGGTGGCAGTCTGGGGCCAAACTCCTCTTCATCCAGGCCTTGTGATTTAGCAGGAGCATTATCGGAGGACTGAGTATTTTGTGCTGCAGTTTCAGCAGATGGCATGCTCTGGACTGTAAGATGCTTCAAATCTGAGGGGGAGAGAAAAATAAAGTCAATAAATGATTATGACAATGACATCTGAATCATTGAAAAAGGTTTTTATGAAACTTCTCATATAAAGCATACCCGACACATTGCTGTGGTCGGGAACAAGAGTGATCAGAGCTGAGATAAGAGGGTTCACTGTCCCTGCACCGCTTTGGATTGGTTCAGATGTTGAAAGAGCCACCTCGTCCTCTTCCTCGCTACAATCTTCAGATGACGATGAGCTCTTCTCATCTGACGAGCTGGCAAAGATGGCTTTAAAGAGATCCATTGGAGGCCTTACCTCTTCTTCATCCTCTTCCTTCTCCTCCTCTTCAGTCTTTTGTTCAATCTGCTGCTCATCGGACAGTGCCACTTTTACCTGCACAGAAATGTGATCATTACATTGGGGTTTTGCTGTATATAGTACTAATTTAAAAAATACTTTAGCTTCAAGTTAGGTGAAAACTTTCTGAATTTATTCTTCAGGGGTGAAAAATACCTCTGGAGTGACAGAAGCATGTGGAGATTCTGTCTGGGTCTTGACCCCAGCTTCATTTTGCTGGGCCGCTGAAACCTCACTGCGAGTTTCACTGAGGAATGCACTGAGTGGGTCTTTAGTTTCAGATACCTGCCCTGGTACATCCCACCTGGATCTCTTATTTGAGACTTCTGGAGTCAAACAGGTAAGGGTTGTGCTGGAGCTGGGAGTTTTGGGAGCACTCGGGGCCTCCCTGCTGTCCGTTATGGTCAGGAAGTTAAAGACTGAGTACTTATCTCTCTTTATTTTAGGCATTCCCACTATACTAGACCTGCAAAACAGACAAAAGATAAATGAAAGAGAAATTTGTTACAAACCTTTCCTAATGCTAAAGCAATAATAATAATAATAATAAATTAAAACTTAAATGTAATAATTTTAGTTACATTTGTATCTAAATTTAAAGGTTGGTGGAAAAAACCTTCCATAAAAAAAAGTTGAATTGCACTAATAAAAAAAACAGACATTGCAATAACAGTAATTTAATTTGAGGCTGCAATTTAACGATTGTAAAATAAAAAATTATATATATATATATATATATATATATATAAAATAATAATAATAATATATATATTATTATTATTATTATTTTTTAAATTAGGGAAATTCAAGAGGTTTTTTGCATTAAAGACCTTTGTCCTTAATTTACTCCAATAGTAAAGGACTGTCTTCAGATGCAGCATATGATTTAATCCACAAGTCTGCATCTTACCCTGGATAAGGGTTTGGAACATTGAATCTTTTACACAATAGTTTATCAGGGTGCCACTCAAATGTTTCTCTGGTCAGTTTCCCAAACATCTTCATCTTCACAGCGGCCTGCTTGTCATCAACATCATTCTAAAGAGAGTGAATATTAAAGTACCATTATAATAAAATCAAGTTGCTTAACAGTGGACAATACTGGAAATATAAGCACCTTTTTAGTTCCATTTTAACCAAACGAATTTCCTGAACTAATGTCAAAGGTGAAGCTCCTAACCTCTTGATCCCGTGTGACCTCCACATTGTCTGTGTCGTCCTCTTGTTTGCTACGTGTGAAGCGTGAGGAGAGAGAAGAGTTGCTGGGCTTATAGAGTAATGCAGCGCGTACAAATTCGTCCCTTTCTCTCCCTCTCTCCCACTCCGTCATGGAGGTGTCCAGACTCGAGTCCAGGGCATCTACAAATAGTGTGGAAATCAGGTATTTAGCTAAACATAGATTAGGAAAATCCAGGATAAATCAGACCAAACATAAAAAGTTAAAATTCACCTTTATTGCCCCGTTTGAGTTTGTTGATGTACAGATCGTAGCGGGCCTGCTTCTGAGGATTGTTTGAAAATGGTTTAAAGGTTTTGCTAGCATCTGCAGTGGGAGCAGACCAGGCATTCAAAGCCATCTGGGTCTCAGAGGATGCCTGAGGTTGGATTGGAGAGGTCATGCTCTGAGTGTGGGAATCAGGCTGTGGGGCGTTTGACTTGAAACGGCTGGACAGGGCCTGCAGAGCGGCGGCTTTAGCCGAAGCCACCACGGCAGCTCGATCCGCAGCTGAGGAAAGGTTTCCCGCTGGCTTATTCCGCCCCTCGGCCGCTCTGCGGAACTCATTCAGACGCTCTCTGTCCTTACTGTCAAGCAACTCAAACACAGAACTAGGGCCTATAGAACATAAACAAATGTTTGGGTTATAAATTGTATTATAAAGGAGTAATAAACTGCATTTTTTCATCTTACAATGTTCTTTGAGGTCCACTTATAATGTTAGCAAGTTTTTTTTACATCAAGTTTAGAAGTAATAGGCTATTTTCTATCATGTTTTTGCACACTGCTATGATTGGCTAACAGTTTTGCATTTTACAATAATTTTCAACATCCCCACCCTTACCATGAGGATTTTTTTTAGTTGAAAACTTACGATGTTCGCCATACATGTTTAAAAACCTACACCTCAAATACGAAGGATACTCCAGGATGGTAATTAATCATCTATATTTATTCCTTATGTATTTGTGAGGTATTGTTTATATATGCATATTACATATTCTTTGTAAGTCTTGGTTGTGGCAAATAAAGTTTAACTACTTGGAATTATCACAGTTATAGTTGACAAAGGATGACTTATGGTGTTTCGTGTAAACGAATTATGAATGAATGTACCATTGTTTGTCGCATTGTCATTATTGTATTCATTGTTAATAATTTTCAGTAAAGGGAGTACATATCAAATAATCTGTAACAGACAAAGGAATGGTAAAAACACTGTTACTCACACTTGTGTATTGTGAGTGACATTACTGTTGGATCCAAAATATAGTCAGCACTGCATCATCTTTTATTTTTAGTTTATTTTTTGAAAAGCCTGTCAAAATGTCTTGTTAAAAAACTAATCTGCAGTAAAATAAAGCGAAGAATCGAACAGTGTCTTACTGACGCGATCTGGAGCATGAGTGAATTGATGGTCGGGGCTAAAGAGGCAATGATCTAGAAGTAGGCGTTGACCATCTGCAGTGGCGGGTTTTTTTTGCACTGTAACGTCATACTGAGACAAAATCCAAAACAAGTTGTTTTGGGAGCTTGGTTTCAATAAACGCTGTTTTTGGACTTACAAGGAAGTTATGAGATCTGAGACGTACAGGATAATAAAGCTACACATACAATAATGTAATTATTAATCCAGTGACAGTAACAATCTGGTTGACGCATAGTAGGTAGTGGTATTGCTCCTTAATGTTTGTTGCCACACGTCATTCAATGGAAAAAAAGGTGACTGCAGTGTAGCAGCTACTGCCCCACAAAATTATGTCAGAAGAGATGACAGATGAAAGCAAGAAGTACGGACTAACAGTAGGTTCTTTTTTTGTATGTATTTGTAAAGTTACGCTTACAAACTCTCTCCACCTCCCTACACTCAGATTTTGAGTGATTCTTTAGCCAAAAAAAGAGAAAACACAAAATAAATTTAAAGATAAATTTGACTGATAGCATTATTTTTTTTAAAGTTTCTATAGATATCGTGATCATATCATTATTGTGAATTGTTTTTGTTCAATTGTGTAATGAAAATGTGACAGCTCTGATCTGAATCTACCTGCAATCACAAATCTACAATTCAAATCACTCTAAAAACAACCACAACACATACACAGAGACATCCTTACCCTCTAGAGGCGTTTCTCCCAGCATGTCACGTCTCTGACCAGAGTCTAAATTGTGACGACTCTGCTGTGGTGCATCCTGTGATAGGTGTCCACGTGAAGCCTGCAGTGCCTGGGCAACAATAGGACTGACGGAGGATGGATCAACCACAGGACGAAAGTAATGTACAGGCCGATAATCACGGGGCAGATCAGGGGGAGGATAGACCTAGAACCAAAACCAGTGAGCCTAATTTAACAGCACAACTTTTTCACACCAAATAAAGTAATAAACGAACTGCCTAGTGCTGTACATTACAGTTTTAATTTCTGCGGCTTGGGAGGCCAATGTAAACCCCTCCAGAATCCTGCCCGAATACGTCACGTCTCTTTTTGAGTCTGGAACAAAAAAATATATATATTTGTCATAGAGGAGCCATCTTTCCTGCTAAGCCTACATTATCACATAAAACAGTATGGTCACATTACAAAAGACACTCAAATAGGACCCAGTTCTGACATCCTGATGCAGCATAAATGCATCATGACATTATGAGGACACAGCCAAGGACTTCATGTCACCAACCGTTCTTCTTCCTGGTATACTGCTGGGGAGCAGTCCATCCATAGAGCCCATCCCCTGGCTCTTCTCCTCCCAGCACAGCATCATAGTTGGACATGGAGTCCTTATGATAAATATCGGTATCTTCCTCCTCCATTGCACCAACTCCAAAAGCCTACTCACATATACACTGGTGTCAGCATGTTTCTTCTAATGGGTGTGTTTTAGTTTTAGTAGCAAATTTTGTTTTCTAGGCCATTACTGATCAGCACGTTGGCGTTACCTGTCCTCCAATCCCACCCCTGCGTTGCTGTCCAGACTTCTTTTTGTCTCCAAATAAGCTGGTTGCTCTATCAGAGTGAAGCGTGAAGAGGTTTATATGTCCTGATCCTGATCCACCCTCCAAGGCCTGTAGAGGGTTCAGCCCTCGGTAACCCAGACCATGGGAGTCCACTTTAGGGGTGAAGTCCACTGGGATCACATCTTTGGGGGCAAAGGTCACATTCTCTGGAGCAAATTCATCGTCATCCTCCTGAACAAAAATAAAAAGTTTTTCAGTATGACTAAATTCTGTCCATTCTTCACATAGTAATCACATGGGCTGCATCTGAATATGCATACTCATATGTGAAACGAGTAGTATGTCCGAATTCACAGTATTCATAAAACAGTAGGCAAAAAGTACCCAGATGACTTAGATTCTGAGGGGCACATCTGATGGACACTTTACAATCCAACGAGCCCACTGGAGAGATTTGTGAAAAGCAGTGAAGCAAAGCAACTGACCCTGGTAGGTCACATGACTATGACAACATGATGAATGTAGTACTTCCAGACTACAATCATACTATAACATCCTTTTTATAATAATATAATAATAATAATAATTCATTACATTTATATAGCGCTTTTCTAGGCACTCAAAGCGCTTCACATGGAAGGGGGAATCTCCTCAACCAGTTTTTACTGGTTGCGAAGTAAGTACTTATTCAAAAGGAGTACCTACTCAGAGAGTATGCAATTTTGGATGCAGCCATTGTAAATTTCAAATTAATCTGATCAGAAACCCAAACATTAAACAATATCCACCTCAGACTCCTCAGATCCATTGGGCGGCAAAACACAGCCATAAACTCTAACCGCATCTGAAAGATGAGAAAGAGCAAAGCTAAGCTTCTTGAAATGTTAACATTGTGCTCAGCACATCATATCATCCTTACCAGACCTAAAACCTAAAAATGGCACTTCAGCTAAAACAAAACATCTGTGATATCTTCTCTCATCACCAGTCTTTTGCTTGGGTTGCTTTCTCTTCACTCTTGGTCCGACTCCCTGGCCATCTTTCCAGCCCATTTTTCTCAGCAGCTCCACACCAATAGATGACCTAGCAATCACACAATGCCATGTAATAAGTTTAGCTTTCAGTTACATTATAGTTAGCACATATCAGTTAGAGTGATGCTTACCGTGCAGGGGCGATAAGCTCTTCCAGCAGTCCAGTGTCTCCAGGTATCAGAGCAGCAATAGAACTGACGGCTCGTGCTTTGTCTTTTAACTGATCCTTCCTCTCCGATGCAAAATCATCTGTAGTGACAATCTCTCTTGGGGCAATACCATGCTCACCAAAATCCTTTTACAAAACATTATGTATTAGAAAAAAATTACACGCCAAGGAGTTTACAAGTATCAAGGCACAGTAGTGTAGACGTGTGAGAACCAAGGATTCACACACTAACCTCCTCATCCATAAAGTCCTCTGGTCTAGCATTCTGTCTCCCTGCCTTTTGCTGTCGAGTTGATAGAAATGTTGATGGTGCCCAGCCTAAAGGACAAAGGAGATTAGTTAAACTACAAGACCCGGTTAACAGAAAGCATTACTGCACTGAGCAAGGTTGGCATTGACCTTCTTTGGTGCCCACTGTGTTAAAGTAACCAGCGGAGAAGCCACCAGTAAAAGCTCCGTGAAATCTCTTGTAGCGGCCCTTCTCATCTTTAACCGTCTGCTCGTGCACGGGGACAGGCTTTCTGCTGGGTTCATCTGAAATACACATATACGAACAACGTTGAATTCATAACTAGGAACGTGTGAAATTTCTGCGCCAGCTGTTTTCATTAAATATTCACAGCTCTTATGCATCAAAAACCTACACATTCAAACAAATAACAACTACAGTGTACATGTAACGTTAGTACCTTCTTCCAGAGGCTCTAAAGGAGTTCCGTAAGACACGAAATCCTCATCGCTATCTTCATCGGACGCCATGTTTACAATAAGTACGGTGGCCGCGTGAGCTCTTGCTTTGTCCGATTCATAAACCAATCGTTCTTTTGACTCGGATCATTCCAACGAATCACTTCAGCGGGATCGTCCACAAGACCGAAAGTGCATGAAGTATATGGAAGTGTGCCATTTGGGACTGGGCCAATGATTCGGTCCGAGCGGTTCTCGAGTCAACTCACCAACATAAACGATTCATAATGGTTCCGATTGTCAGATTGATTCATTCATTCATAATAAGGGAATTTAAAGTGATAAAATGATCGACAGGTGGTGCGAAATAACACTTTTTTTAAAACGTTGTATTTTTCAATTTAACCACAAATTATACAGAGGTTCTAAATAAACCGTTTTATAACTGTACTCAAGTGTATTATGGCTACAACAAACCGAACTGGGAAAAAAGAAATTACAATGAAAACTCATGTAAAACTCAAAAACAATGTAGAATTCTCGGCACGCTTTGAATTATGTAATTATAACCTATTCCATGCGTGATGTTAGGAAGACGTGATGATGACCGAAATACGTGTGAAATAAATAATTCACTCAGATTTCGAACCACTAAGCTTATAAAGCTTTATCAACTGACAGACGTTGTTTTTTCTGCTTCAGTGACATTAATAATAACAAATAGCAAAAAACTCTGTATTACAAACAACTTTTATTATTGCCAACACATGTTCTTATAGATTTTAATTCTGGAGTGAAAGTAAATAAAATCTCAGCCAACCATGACACATTAGCCTGTGACCCTTTTGAGTTAAACTAGTGCAGCCTTTAGTCGCATAAAAGTACTTGTAAAAACAACAAAAAGCAGCGCATCATGTCATAGGCATAAACATTTCATAAATGTTTCCTATTATATATGTAAAAGTCAGCGTAAGGTGAACAAATATCAACACTTTAATATTCATTATGTGTTCAGCAATTTACTTAAAAATACATACACCGTATGCATCTAAAATAAGACCACGGCATTACAAATGAGGATATCAAAATCCACAATCAAATAAAACTCAAATTTTCCAACAGAAAAATAAGGGTTATTTAAAAATAGCAGAAACAATGTTTTTCTTCAAAATGGCCGTATCCTTTTGAGCTCGCATTGCTTCTTCATAAATTGCAGAGAGAAGTCCTATTTGGGAGGTTGACCCCCACACACTTTGGATTATACCCTGGCACTGAGGCCTATGTGCAATCTTGATGATTAATGTTGATATGAAATGCTCTCCACTCCCATCTCTTCAAGGTGCTATTGGATATGAGGCCGCGGTTTCAGGATAAGTTTCCCAGTCTAGCATACGAGGGGGGAAAAATACAAATGAATGCACAAGAAAAGTTGCTTTGGATTTTCAAATCAGTGAAATTGATAGATCACATAGGGCAATAATTCAAAGGACACAAGTACTCACATCATCACAGGACATGTTATATTCTGCTAGTACTGTCCGGCAACGTGCTGCAATACTGCAACAAGTGGTTAAGGAGAGATCTGGTAGTCACTGACAATCTGCAGTTTTGGGATTGTTAATACTCAATAGAATGGGTGAGCACACCGAACACCACTGCAAATTTCCAGCATTGAGAAGGATACATAGATGGCGCCACAACCCGTTTATGTATTCCAGCAAAGAAAAGGCCTATGAGAGTCACACAGCTGATAGTGAAAAACGGATGATTCCATAAAGATGAGAAGAAAGAAACCTGTGGAAAGAGATGACATAATGCATTCAAGGGGAATGTGACATCAGATGCTAATTTGACCTCATTTGTAACATCTCTTAATTTCACATACTTTCTGAGTGTCTGGATCTATAAGCCAGTTCCACGCTCCTGTGGCTGTGCACACAGACACCACAATCAAAATCACTGCAAAAAGAAGACAGAATTCATGAATTAAAATGAGACAGTATATTGCACAATAAGCTCCATCTTTGTGGATATATAAGAGTTATGAACACTCAGTAAATGTGTACACTTCGTGGCTCAGAGCAGTCCAGGTTTTAAAATGCTTGAGGCAGATTCAGTAAAGATTACACCAGACAAGCTGGACTGACTTACTGCGCCAACGACCTGTAGCCGGCTGCAAACAAGACACATACTCTGTCAGTCTCCTCTCAAATGCCTTCAGGTCTACAGATGAGGAAAACAATTATATCAGCAAAGTACCGAGAGTGAGGTAATCTATTTTACATCTATTTTACACTCTCTCTCTTTTTAAAATACTGAGGCAGAAACCCAAACAGTTTACAGTTTTTTATTTCCAAAGAATTCAACTGCCATTTAAACGCCAAGTTCGCTTGCTTTCAACCAGCTTTGTATTGTTACAATGGCAGTAGTGTGTACTGTGTATACATATAGTCAGCTATTATGCTTTTCTTTTTTTTTTTTCTTTTTTTTTTTTTACAGCGCCAGGGATTGTTAAAACTACACATCTTACTTCCGCATTTATGCATTCTCGCCCACAGACAGTCGGATCGAGCCCAGAGCATTATGGGTGTTGGAGTTTCCCAACCTTTCTGGCAAAACTCAACAACACAGATCTCTATAGTCATAACAACACTTTCAAAAACATTTTACCTTTCTATTGCATAGTAAGTATTTTTTATTTATTAAAACCTTATATTGCCAGTGGCGAATTACTCCTTTAAGTCACTATACTGCAGATCACTATGAAAAATGCATTATAAACAAAAGCTAAACATACAGATAGGCAAATACACTGGTATGAATGGACTAAATTACATTGTTTATAGGTACAGAAATATCAACTGTACCAGGCATATCAAGGCATTGACAGCTTTATGGCTTAAAATTTTACTTAAATTTAGTGGAAAATGTACACTAATTGGCATGTATTACACGTCAGTGTCTAGTATAGTGGAGTTATGACAGGCCAACACAATGTTTAAAGCCAAGACCCGTACTTTACTATGACAGAAGAGCTACACTCCTTGTTGAGGCATCAGTTTTTCCGAGATCTCAGTGGTAACTGCTGAAATGTCTTAAGAGTCTTAGCTTAGATGCTAGCAGCCCAGTGTTAACATAATACATCTAACATGCCATAACAAACACGTGGACGCTTTGTTAATATATGAATATGACACTCGGAGATGAGTGCACTAAACTGATATTCTACTGAAAAGTACCTTCGGCTTGTTCTAATGAATTCATTGCTTTTCCCACCAGTGCTGTGGACACTCAGTTCAGGCCTGCAGACACACGCAACTACCGTCAGCGGGCACCAGCCAATCGCGGAAGCTCTCTTCTCATTGGCTAGAAGAGAGGAGTGCGTCATCTTAAAGAAATATGTTAGTTTTTTTAGACTCTTATTTGTTAAATGCTTAGATGTTTAATTATTTTTATTATTATTTTCATTTCCCCCGAAATTAATTTAGTAAGAAGCCCCTAGCCCTTTTTTGAAAACAAAAACAAACAGGTTGTTCAAGCAATTATAACTAGGCTACATCAAATTCCAAAGCTGTCCAGACCTATGGTCCAGACTTTTAAAGCTTACTTTTATACTTTTAGCTCATCAAAAACTTAAATGAGTTGAAATGACAGACAATTTAATTACACATAAAATGTTAAGGCAGCAACTGAAACTATGTCAACAATTTTTTACAGTGTTTATTTATTTATTCATCCATTAATTTTTTTATAATTGTTTTTTCTTTTCTTTGATTTTTTGATTTATTATTTTTTTGTCCCTTAATACAAAATACATATTAGGCCATTATTAAACAACAAAATTGACGGCTATCTTTGCTCACAATACTTCACATACTGTTATATCCAGTCTTTTTACTAGACCTCTGCTCTCTCCATCATTATACCAGATGTGGTCTGATATTTAAACTGGACATCGGGAGAACCGGGAAAATTCCCGGCGGCCTGGCAGCCGATTTGGCCCGCTGCCCTGAATTTATTATTATTATTGCCGGCCGAATGTACTAAAGTGATTTTTCCCGAATTCGCCATTCAATAATAAATCTGTAATAAATCATGAATCGGTTAGTCTTGACTGGCAACGCGATTCGCCTCGCGCCTCCGCTAAACGGTTTCGATCAGAGTAATCAATGCGAGAGACTTGAGAAGGGAAGGGAGTGGAAGCAAGAGGCAAAACTACTGACCTGTTCAGGACTTCAAGTGCAGGTCAGTTTCATCTGTAATTGTAAAATATGGTAGTTTTGTCTTTGTTTACCTAGTTAAGCATTAAACTGCTAGCAAAGTTAACAGTAGCACCCCAATAACGTTACGTTACTGTCATCACTCAAAATACTGTATCATGCTAAAGGACATTAACTATTGTGAAGTTACAGTAGTAATTTAGCAGACAAATAACCACATCGTTTTATATGAGCGAGGTAGGGAAGACAATACAACCCTCACGAAAATTAACCAAGATTTTACTACAAATAAAACCATAAACCATGGTAACTAGTAAAACCATGGTAACCACAAATTAACCATTTTTTTTGCTACACTAACCACAGTTAAAACATGGAATGTGTTGTAAAAATCTGGTTAAACAAATTGTAATTAATCCGCCAAAAAAAACATGGTTACCACCAGGATTTTTCCTGGGTCAAAAATGGTCTTCGGTGGTGGCCAACAGACACTCGTCCTTTCTTTTTTTTTTTTTAAGCTGATTTTACCACTGGATTTCATAGCTTTCAAAGATAAAATCCTTCTTTGCTTGACCTGATAATTATTTTGGTATATAATCATATCAATATTAAAACGTAGAACTAAAAACGTAGCATTAAAATGTTTATTTTAACTAATAGGCTAGTCTAATTTTATACCATATTGCCAACAATTGAATAAAATTAGCAGCTAGCTAACAACTACTTGCTTTGCGCTTGTTTCCTGATTTCACCTCACTCTAGTGTAAACTAAATAATTTTTTAGGTAAATTTTCTACATTTTCATATAAATAACCTGAAAATACTGTAGATTATTAAGGGTAAATCTTGCTAACCACTCTTGCTAAATGCACAGTCAGTGCATTTACTAATGTTAACAAATGCAACTTTTGATTTTAATAATGTATTAGTAAATGGTGAATGGCTCTATTTAAAAAAAAAATCATTATTAGTTCATACCTAATGTTAATTAATGAACCTTAGTGTAAAGTGTTACCGATTTGTTATACACCGATTCAGAAGTCTCGTGAGTTTAATGTTGGACGTATCAGTTGTTTTAACTATTCACTCATTAAAATGAATCTGTTCAAATGAGTCAGTAGGTTAAAAAAAATCACAATGCACCACGCGAAACATGGATTCGGTCTTCCAACCTTTTACCATTGTGTCAATTGATTTGGATTAATATGTGCGAGGGAGATCCATAGGGGAGATCTCAAATAGCCTGGCTCCGCCCTCCTACGTACATCCGCTCAATTGTCATTTTCCTTCAGTACTACAACTGAAATGTGTACGAGAGTCTGGTTGGACCTATGGGTTGGACCAGGCTAGATCTCAAAGACTGCTTAGTTTGAGAGAGGGTGCGCGCGCGAGGGAGGGGCTCTCGTTCTCTCAGTTAACATGCGGCCTATCACAAGCGCAGCAGTTCTACATCACTCATAATACATCACAATAACTGATCAAATAAGGCTTTGGCGGCCGCCAACAAAAAATCAATGCAGGAAAGTCCCTGGACTATAAAACCATGGTTAATTTTCGTAAGGGAAAAAACCTGACTCATGATAATGCAAGAACATGTTAAAGTATTAGGATTTTTCTATAAAGATATTTTCATGATGTAGTTATTATTGTACTAATTTAGACATTTAGGCAATTTAGAAAATATAGTTTTGGTAAATCTTGAGTATTTAAGTCATTTTAAAATAAAACAATAACACATGGTCGGAATGTATACTTTAAATTTAACTAAAATAAAATTAGGCCTATATTGTGCACACAAATCACAATGAGGTGGTTGACATGTAGATGAAAAAAAAAAGAAAATTTGTGCAAAAAGTACACACACACAAACACACACACACAAGTGAGAGACAGAGATATCAGGGAAAATTAAGAAAATGAAAAGGAAAATGGAAGTGAAGGTTAAGAACCTTTAATTATTTTGCACGCCCCAGCCTAAGGATTTAAGCCTTTTTCATGTGATGGTGATTGATTGCCATAGAAAAAATTGGGTTTTCCGTGGTTTCAAAATTTGTTGTGGGTGTATGGGATGGCCTGGATGGGTGTGAGATTTCCCGGCCTGAAATTTTGTCTCAGTCCGCCTCTGTGACAGTTAACATTTTGTCAAGTATTAAAACTCTTTTACCAGTCCAAGAGAAAGACAGATTAATACAGAAAGTAGGAGACAAAGTAATGGTTAAAAGTTTGCAGAGTTTATTGAATAATTTTGTCCTTCTCAAAGCTAAGTCTGACTTCATCTGACCAGTAAAAATCCATCAACTATTATTATGCCTAGAAAAAGCAATGGAAAATGATTGCTTCAAATCGTGACAAAGTAATGAAAGAGAGAAAGAATACGAGGTACAATTTTCATCTTAATATTGAAACAAAACACATTGGGTACTTAAGTAATAGATGAGTAGTAGCTGAGTACTAGATGCAATAATCAGCTTTGTTGTTTTTAGGTGTGAATTTATTAACTAACACCAGGTTAAACTTTTCCTTTAGTAAAGCCTCTATCTCACTACCTGGGATTTCTTTCATATCCACCGAGTCTGCATCCTCTTTGAATGTGACTTCACTGTACATCCAGCCAATCAGAGCTCTGAAGCCTGTGGGCGTCTGAAGGGAGCAAATGGATTTGAGCATGAACAGAGATTCTGGATTAGTCTGCAGGAACTCTGATGTCTCCAGGAAATGATCTGCATCGCAGGGTGTTAATGTAAAGGAGTACATTGTTTTGGTGAGCCTTTTGTCAATGAGGCTAGAATTAGCAAAGGCCTTATCTTGGACCACTTGCTTCCTTCCGGTCTTCTCGAGAACCCACTTCACACCGTCATTTATGAGGCGGAACACACCCGGAGGCTGTGGCTGGTCTTTACGTGAGATCAACTCTAAGGGATGCCACATTTGGTGCGACACTCCAAAGCTCACATCCGCAATGTACGGCTTTCCATCAATCTCCACCAGATTGATGAGATGGCAGTCCTTGGGGAGGAACTCCTTATTGAGCGAGTTAAACACTTTGGCACCCAGTATGGTGAATTTGTATCCCATTTCCCTCAGAACCCACGAGAACAAGAGGTTGTTTTCACAACACCAGCCTCCCCGATTGCTCTTCACTATTTTATCATAGATGATGTGCAGATCCATAGTGTTCTTCTCCCCACTGTGGACGCTGAGATTCTCAAATGGAATATTCATGACATGCAGCTTGTGGATGGCGAACAAAGTCTCCAGGCTGGCTTTGTCATATTGGCCAGTAAATCCAATCCTGTTTAAATACTCTCTCAGATCCATTATATCACTACGAAAAACAAACAATTTTAACAGAATTTGTGTTGCCATTTTACATTGTTATAATGTATAAGAATAAACAATTTCAGGACTTCAAATTTCATGTGATAAAGCATATTAACCATTTTATCATTATATGGAACTCAAAAAATGATAAAGAATCACTTAAGTATATATCAAAATTGCAGAAATGGAGAACAAAAAAGAAAGATTTAGCAAAATCAGAATGTGGGAGAAGATTAAACCTATGCACAGAGGAAGATACCCATGGCAAAACAAGTAGGCACTTATTTGTGTGCATATATCTTTCAAGTGCCAAAATATACTTCAAGGAGCAATAGAATATATTTCTAATCTTAAAATACATGAATGATAACTGCATAAATAATGGGCAATGTATTGAAAAAAAAAGGGAAAAAAAAAGACATAAATAAAAAATAAATATGAAAATATTTGTTTTTGCCACATGGGTAAGGGGAGAGATTTTGTTTCAGGATCTCTGTTAAAGGGTTAGTTCACCCCAAAATAAAAATTCTGTCAGTAATTACTCACCCAAATGTTGTTCCACTTCCAACCCCGTAAGACTTTCGTTCGATCATCGGAACACAAATGAAGATATTTTTGATTAAATCTGAGAGTTGGATCACTCCTCTTCTAAGGGATTGAAACTTGCCGGCCCAGAAAAGTTATTAAAGACATCGTTAAAATAGTCCAAGTGACTACAGTGGCTCCATCTTAAGTTTATCAAGCGACGAGAATACTTTTTGTGTGCAAAAAACAAACATAAATGATGACTTTATTCAACTATTCATTTCCTTCTCTGTGGGCCTCGAGTGAGTTCACTAGTGTAATAGCTTAAGCTTCTGTTGTTGTACGTCACACGCATCACGCACATGACCAGCGTCGGCCAATAGTGAGCCTACGTGTGACGGACAACACAGAAGCGCTGCGCTGTTACACTACGTGAACTAACTCGAGTATTAAAATTTTAATAACTTTTCTGGGCTGGCAAGTTTCATTCCCTTAGAAGCCTATGGAGGAGTGATCCAGCTCTCAGATTTAATCAAACATATCTTAATTTGTGTTCCAAAGATGAACCAAAGTCTTACGGGGTTGGAACAACATGAGGGTGAGTAATTACTGACAGAATTTTCATTTTTGGGTGAACTATCCCTTTAAGACATAACATACATAAAAGAACATGATTACAAATTCCTCTAATTTACAACAATCAGGAAAGAACTGTAAAAGTTATTATTTTCATATTATAAAAAGATCCTACCATTTGGATGAATCCAGTGAGAGTTGACGGATAAGTAATACTCAGAGAATGTGTGCAACATGAAAGACTGGTGATTGAATAACACAAGAACCCTTGAACCGCAGAGTTGTGTCATTAGTTGTAATAAATTAACTATGAATGATAAACACAGGGCAAAATCCACAAAGCTAACGTTTCTAAACGACTCAACACAGCATTCATTACTACTGCATTTCAAACTCATCACACTTGTGTTTCACAGAATAGCACTACTGGTGATGGAAATCGAAACAAATGCTTGTTTGTTTCAGTTGCTGACCATAATACAACATGCTTCTTGTCTTATGACTATTGCTAAAATTAGCAGTAGGCAGATACAGTTTGAGCCCTACTGTGTAATGTCTCTGCTAGAACTGACTGAGAATACATCGTAAACGTGTTTCTACTGATCTCTTAACAGGCTGCCGGCTTATATGCCATAATGTTCCAGACATTAAATTAATCAGATGAAAATATGTGAGGAATATATGGTTACTTCAAATTTGTCGTATTATTGTGAAACATAATAACAAGCAAACTCATGATACCTAAATTACAAACTTAATTAAGGCACTTACGGACACGTACAAAGTGTATAAGGCCAGGGTACGTTTACACGACAACCATTATGCTTAAAACTGAAGTTTTTCCTTTGAGTTACAGACGACACCATTGTCCAAAACGATCCCCATTTACACCGATCCGTGTAAACGGCTAAAAACGCGGAATTCTCCTGCCAGGCCGTTAGATGGCTGTAAATGCAGCCGTTTTTTTATTTTTTATTTATTTTAAAATACGCACTTTTATTTTGACATGAGTAAAACCGGAAGGAAGGTCTGTTGTCTGTTGCGCAGTGAGCTACAGACAAGAGGTAAACGCGCACATGTGTCAGTGATGTTATCTTCTAGTTATTTCTTTATTGTTACTTCATTGTTTCATGGTGTTTTGCTATAACTGTGTGCAAGTTGAAGAATGTTATTTTGACTGTGAAGATTGCTTCTGGGGAATGACTCTGCCGTTGATTGAGAAGCAGGCTAAAGTGTTCTACGGTGTTAATAAACATCTGTTAAGGAAACCGGAGTCTCGCATTCGATCAATGGGCGGCACAGTAGAACACTTCTGCATCGGGGAAGGCTCCGAGCCGGTGAAAACGGACTAGCTGCAGGCCACGTGCGGTAAAGGAGAGGCCACGTGAACTGTTCGTGTGAATCCAAAGGGCAAGCGGACAAGGCTACACAAGCAAGCACGTCGACGAGAGTGTCTTGAAAGTAGCGCAAGTACTGCCAATAGCTCACGGACATTTAATTTGTGTTTTTCCTTAAAGCAGCTTTAGACATGATTTTTCCTGCAGTTGGTTATCTAAGAATCAAAGAAACTAAGTAGATAAACGGAACCATTCTCCCAGTTGAATCTAAGATGGTTTAAGTTAATATCAAAGTATTGTGCATACAAGTGAATTTTCATATGTAGACTGTGCCAAGAGGTGTATTTATTTTTACACTGTTAATTGCTTTTTATTACTCGGTCATTGAACTGTGTTATGAAACTGTAGTGTTTAGTGTGCAGTTTTCAGAGGTTAAGTTAAGGAAATCAAAGAGATTTATATTTACATTTCATTTTTCAACATTTCAAGTTATTTTATATTTGCACACATTAGAGTTTAGAATACATTTATTCAAATTTCGACATTTAAAGCTGTACATTCAATATGTCACACTCAAAAGAATACACTTTTCCTCCAACTGAAAAGGTCAGTCACGGAGACCTTCAAGAAGACAGTGACGCAGAGCAAATGACCCTATCACAGCAAGCTGACACTGATAAGCAAGTTGAAGACACAGCGCAGGACTCACAATCTCAGGTTGGTGAGGATGACACGCAACTGCCTCCTGTAATTAGGAAATCTGGACGTACACAAAAGCTCACTGAAAAGGGAAAGGCTCTGTTAGATGACAAAACGAAGGATCTAAATGCGAGTTTTGTAAAGATGTACAGAAGGTGGAAGTATCACATCAATGGTTTAAACCGGTCCATTAAGAATAATGATGCTGATGATCTGATTGGTGAGATTGTAAATGCAATCAATACCATCCAAGTTGATATGGACAATACTTACCTCAAATTAAGAGCCATTTCAAGTCCTGAACCTGACATTCGAAGAATGAATGATACATGCCAGGCATTCACTAGGATTGCAAATACAAATGTTCAACATTTCCGCAGTGGTGATGATTCAGAATTCATATCTTGGCCTGATGCTAAGTCAGTGTTTGACAGCACAGTGTCTAGTGTTTCCTCAGTTCAAACCGCTAAGTCAAATGCTTCTTCCAAAGTATCCAGACACTCTACCATCCTGTCCCTTAATGCAAAACAAGCGGCAGCTGAACATGTAGCTACGCAAGAGGTGATAAAGATAACAAATGCACAACGTCAGCAGAAAGAAGAAATTCAAAGACTTGAGGTGGAAGACCAAATCTTGAAGGCTGAAAGAGAAGCTAAAGAAAGGGAAATTGAAGCAGAAAGTGCTAAAAAAAGAGCTCAGTTTATAGCAGAAAGTGCTGATAGAAAAATGAAGCTGGAAGGGAAAAGAAGAGAAGTAGAACGGCTAGAAGAACTTAAAGGGCATGTTGCAGCTCAAGCAAGACTGCAGGTTTATTTAGAATCTGTCGATCCACCACTTGCACTTAACCCTTTAATGGATCCATTTTTTCCCTCCTATCAAGCACCAGTCTCCCAAGCTCTTCCTGCGCAACAAGCCAAGTCCAGTCAAGTCCATCACCCACATGAGGTCACAGCCACTAAAAACTCTATCCCATATCCCTCATGCTTTGCTCCACAGCCAGCCACTTTTTCTCAAGTCCCTGTAAGTCAAGTCATCACTCCAACTGCACTTCCACTTATGCAACAAGCACCAACCACTCAAGCTCTGTTTTCTTCTCATGAAACTTCCAATGATCTTGTGAAAACTCTAGCTGAAGCAATCACAGCTAATCGATTTCCAATTCCAGAACCTGAAGTTTTCAAAGGAGATCCTCTCAAGTACAACGATTGGAAGCTTTCCTTCGTTACTCTGATTGATCGCAAGAACCTGCTAACTCAAGAAAAGCTCTTCTTTCTACGCAGGTATGTTGGCGGCTCAGCCAAGAGAGCTATTGAAGGCCATTTTCTTGTAGGAACAGAAGCAGCTTATCGTGCTGCCTGGAATATACTTGAAGAAAGATTTGGTAATCCATTCATAGTTGCCAAGTCATATCGTGACAAGATACATGCATGGCATAAAATTGGCCCCAAAGACAGTGAAAATCTTCGTGAGTTTGTTGATTTCTTGAGCAGTGTTGAAGCAGCTATGCCATATGTTCAAGGTCTACAAACTCTCAACGACTGTGTGGAAAACCAAAGGATTACTGTCAAGCTCCCAGATTGGTTGAGCTCACGCTGGAATAGAGAAGCCACAATTTATCAAGATGGACACCAAATGTTCCCTGACTTCAGATACTTTGTAAGATTTCTCAACATGGAGGCTCGAATTGCATGTAACCCCATCACATCATTATATGCGGTGAAGCCAACTGAACAAGAAAGATCAAAGCCAACCGAACGAGAACAGTTTAAGTATCAACGAAATCAGAACTTGAGTGCTAAGACTTTTACCATTAATACAAGTGAGAAGACAAGCATCACATGCATGTTTTGCAAGAGGAAAGGCCATACTCTCCATAGGTGTCTCAAGATTAGGGAAAAACCAGTTGAAGAAAGAGTTAAGTTTGTACAACTGGAGAAATTATGTTTTGGCTGCCTTAGGATCGGCCATAACTCAAGAGCTTGTACATCCAGGAGTGTGTGTGACTTATGTGGAAAACGTCACCCCACTTGCCTACATCAAGATCGTGAGAAGAAAGACCAAGAGCAAGGAAACAAGAACCAACAGTCTGAACCAATTGAAATACAACAAGCTACCTCTAATCGAGTTGTTCAAGAGAAGAGCAGCACCTATACTTCATCTATCGTTCCAGTCTATGTCTCCACGACAATGGAACCAGACAAGGAAGTTTTAGTGTATGCTTTACTTGATAGTCAGAGCGACACCACCTTCATTCTGAAGGATGTAGCTGTAACATTGGGTGCCAAGAAAGAGCCAGTAAAACTCAAAGTGTCCACGATAACATCAAAAACAAAGGTGGTGAATAGCCAAAAGGTGCAAGGACTACAGGTAAGAGGCATCAGCTCTGACACTAAAATCAAACTCCCAACAATTTATACCAGAGATTACATACCAGCAAACAGATCCCATATACCCACAAGTACAACTGCAAGATCCTGGCCTCACTTAGAGCATTTGGCGGATGAGATGTCTCCTGAGCTCTACTGTGAAGTAGGATTGTTAATCGGCTATAACTGTCCACAAGCCTTACTTCCCAGAGAGGTCATCATGGGCAATGAAGCCCAGCCATATGCACAAAGGTCTGTGTTGGGTTGGAGCATTATCGGCTACAGCGGCACTGTAATTGACTATGCTGATAAGGGTGAAATCGGTGTGAGTCACCGTGTCATCATAAAGAAAGTTCAGCCAGCTACTAAGCCCTCTTCTGAGCTCAAGTCTGAGGTCCATTTTGTTTATAGGACTCAAGTCAAGGAAATGATCACTCCAGCAGATATACTCAAGGTCTTTGAGTCAGATTTTACTGAGAAGTTCAGTGAAGAAGCTCTAATCTCACAAGAAGATATTAAGTTCTTAGTGAAGCTAAAAGAAGGAATCAAGCAAAAGGCAAATGGGCATTACGAAATGCCATTGCCTTTCAAGGAAGAGAGGCCAAGTCTACCAAACAACAAGGTGTGTGCAGAACATAGACTCAGATGTCTGGGGAAACGTCTTAAGAAAGACAATCAATATCACAAGGATTATGTGGCTTTTATGGAGGACGTAATAGCAAGAGGTGATGCTGAAAGGGTTCCAGAGTCAGAGGTAATCAATCAGAACACGTGGTATATCCCTCACTATTGGGTTTACCACCCCCAAAAGCCAGGAAAGATTTGCGTGGTATTTGATTGTTCAGCTAAGTTTCAGAATACATCACTGAATGAGCATCTACTCACTGGGCCAGACCTTACAAATACCCTTGTAGGGGTCTTGTGTCGTTTCCGCAAAGGACAAGTAGCCATCATGTGTGACGTAGAGCGGATGTTCCATCAATTTCATGTTGCACCAAGGGATCAAGACTACCTCAGGTTTTTGTGGTGGGAAAGAGGCAATATGGAAGCTCCACCGTCAGTGTTCCGCATGAGGGTTCACTTGTTCGGTGCTGCATCGTCACCTGGATGCGCAAACTTTGGGCTCAAACACCTGGCTGCAGAAGGAGAAGGCAAGTTCAGTGAAGCTACTGTAAGGTTTATACAACGCAACTTTTATGTTGACGATGGATTAACAAGTTTGGACAGTGAAGAAGAAGCTATCAAGCTTGTTAGAGAAGCAAGAGACCTCTGCAGCACCGGTAAACTCCGCTTACACAAGTTCATCACCAATAACAAGAAGGTTCTTGCCACAATTCCAAAGCAAGAACTTGCTGAAGTTGTAGCGGACCTGGACATGGCCTTGGGTGAGCACAAGATAGAACGGGCTCTTGGGGTCCAATGGTGCATTAGCTCGGATAAGTTCCAGTTCAAAGTGAAGGTAAAAGAGCATCCTTTTACCAGAAGAGGAGTACTGTCAACAGTGGCCTCAATTTTTGATCCACTTGGATTTGTGGCACCTATCCTTTTGAAAGGTAAACAGATACTACAAAGGATGTGCCAGGAAAAGGTAGGATGGGATGACCCACTTCCTGACGACCTTAGGCCGCATTGGGAAGCATGGGTCCAAGACCTTCATAGTCTGTCATCGGTAGAGATACCATGGCATTACATACCATTGGCAGCCAAGGATGTTCGTCAGTGTGAACTTCACCATTTCTCCGATGCCAGTGTCTCTGGCTATGGAATGTGTTCTTACCTTAGAGTTGTTTCGAAGTCTGGAGAAGTCCATTGCGCTCTTGTTATGTGGAAGGCAAGGGTTGCGCCAACTAAGATAACAACTATCCCAAGGCTGGAACTCTCAGCTGCGGTCGTGGCCACAAGGACAAGTGATCTGCTAAGGAAAGAAATGGAGATTAAGGATCTGCAAGAATACTTTTGGACTGATTCCAAAGTCGTTCTTGGTTATATTAACAATGATGAACGGCGATTTCATGTATTCGTAGCCAATCGGATTCAGCAGATTAAGTCTAGCACAGATCCAAGTCAGTGGCAATATGTTGCATCTGAAAGTAACCCGGCTGACCATGCCTCGCGCGGGCTCAAAGCAAAGGAGCTTGTAGAGTCTAACTGGTTCTCAGGACCTAGTTTCTTGTGGCAAAAGGACCTCCATAAAGAAGAGATTAAGGTGGAAGAACTCAATGAAGACGACCCAGAAATCAGAAGAGCACATGTTCACGCAACGAAAGCAAATGAGGAAAGGTCCCTATCAGACCGACTTCAGAAGTTTTCAGACTGGAAGAGAGTCGTAAGAGCCATAGTAAGACTTAAGCGTCTTGCAAAGGAGGTGAAAGGTCTTAAAACAAGATCCAATGAAGTTACGACACTTGATGAAAGAATGGATGCTGAACAATTCATAATCCGTGCAGTTCAAGAAGAAGCGTTCAAAGATGAAATCAAGGCTCTTAAACAAAAGGATGATGTACAAAGGAGCAAGTCAACCAAACTGCATAAGTTGAACCCCTTAATGGACAGCCAAGATATCCTGAGGGTGGGAGGTAGATTGACACAAGCAACACTTCACCCTCATGTTAAACACCCGGCTATCCTTCCCAAAGGACATCATGTGTCTCGATTGTTGATAAAACACTATCATGAGAAGGTGAAGCATCAGGGTCGTGGAATGACCATCAATGAACTACGCTCCAGTGGGATTTGGATCCTGGGATGTAGTAGTGAAGTGTCATCACTCATTTTCAAGTGCATCAAATGCAGGAAGCTCAGAAGGTGTAGTCAAGAACAAAAAATGGCCGACCTTCCACCAGAGAGAATGGAAGCTACTCCTCCATTTACTTATAGTGGTATGGATTGCTTCGGACCATTTTATGTTAAAGATGGAAGAAAAGACCTGAAGAGATATGGGCTTCTATTCACCTGCATGTGTTCACGTGCCATCCACATTGAGGTACTGGATGACCTTTCCACTGATGCCTTCCTGAATGCGTTGCGCTGTTTTATTGCCATAAGAGGCAATGTAAGCCAGCTTCAAAGTGATCAAGGAACAAACTTTGTGGGAGCACGCAATGAATTCCAAGAATTAATGAAAGGGATGGAGCGAGAACGTGTGAAAGAGCTAAGATGCAACTTTGTCATGAACCCACCTGCTTCCAGTCACATGGGCGGCGTCTGGGAGAGGCAGATTCGGACCGTGAGAAGTGTCCTCACATCTATCCTAGACCAGTCTGCTGGAAGATTAGACAGCTCTTCATTAAGAACATTCCTGTACGAAGTGATGGCTATAGTGAATAGTCAACCATTGACCACAGAATATCTCAATGATCCATCAGGACCTGAACCCCTAACGCCAAACCACATATTGACAATGAAATCGTCAATAATCGCTCCACCACCTGGTGAGTTTGTAAGGGAAGATCTCTATCTGCAGAAAAGATGGAAGAGAGTACAGTTCTTGTCCAATGAATTTTGGACCAGGTGGAGAAAGGAGTATTTGCTGAATCTGCAGCAGAGGAGCAAATGGAACAAGGAAAGGAGAAATGATAAAGTGAATGACATTGTCCTGTTGCAAGATGATGGCTCACCAAGAAATCAGTGGAAGATGGCGAAGGTAGTTGAAGTCTTCCAAGGAGCTGACGGAAGAGTCCGAAAACTCAAGCTGTTACTTAGTAACACAACACTAGACAGTAAGGGTACACGCTCAAATAAGCCACTTTACTTAGAAAGGTCAATACACAAAACAGTATTATTGCTTGAGGCTGAGTAAGTAGGTTAGTTCTTCAATATCATTGTTTTTGTTTATACTTGAAGGTATATGTGTGTTTACATAAATGTTTTACAAGATTCTGTTAACAATGTTGCAATGTGAATCACACAATGTGTGATGCTGGGAGTGTAAATGCAGCCGTTTTTTTTTTGTATTTATTTTAAAATACGTACTTTTATTTTGACATGAGTAAAACCGGAAGGAAGGTCTGTTGTCTGTTGCGCAGTGAGCTACAGACAAGAGGTAAACGCGCACATGTGTCAGTGATGTTATCTTCTAGTTATTTCTTTATTGTTACTTCATTGTTTCATGGTGTTTTGCTATAACTGTGTGCAAGTTGAAGAATCGTATTTTGACTGTGAAGATTGCTTCTGGGGAATGACTCTGCCGTTGATTGAGAAGCAGGCTAAAGTGTTCTACGGTGTTAATAAACATCTGTTAAGGAAACCGGAGTCTCGCATTCGATCAATGGGCGGCACAATGGCAATGAAAAAAAAAAACATATGGACTGAACACGTGATAAGCATGTGCATGACATCATCGTCTTCAGAGATTCGCGTTTGTGTTGTTTACACGGAGACCGTTTTCAAAAACTAGTGCACTTTGAAAGGGGGTAATCAGAGAATGTCTAATATGGGGAGAACTCACACTCACATTAAACCTCCGGGTTCTGAACTGGTTGCAGTTCCACTCTGGGTCCATATGAGGGGGCTCACAGGACGAGTGCAGAATAAATGGAGGTCTATGGAGCAATACCCCTAAAAATCCACTTTTCTCAGGATATAATTTTTTGTCTAGTAATTTGAATGTTGTATTCGAAAGGAGATGCAAAGAAATTACGCATTACTGGGTGTTAGAATTTTTAGAGTCACTTTAAAAAGTCTTTTAAAATGTCAATGACGTCATACACATCGTACGACCAGAGATCTGCTTTACGGCAATCCTTCAGTCACTTTGTATTGTACTGAAAAACTATTAAAACTACATTTCGTGACACAATAACAGTAGTATTTTTAAATTTCGCGGCGCTTCTCGTCTGTCTATGCGCGAAAGCACCAAATATTGTAAAAAATGTGAAATTTAAAAATACTACTACATGGCTCTCACATTGGGGCTTGTGGATTACAGGTAAAAATATATAGAAAAGGTTAACAAAATGAGTATGTATGGTTTATTTAGGGAACCTATGGTTTAATTATAATATATTATAATAAACATTTGTTGATGCTATTGGATAATTCTCTTTAAATTCAACATATATAATATACAACTATTATATTAAATGTTTGGAATTTAACTGTGTTATGCTTGTTCAGAGATTATTTGTATAGTTATCTTAAATACATAGAACACTATAACTCCTCTATCTCTCCCTAGTTTTACTTACCGAGACTCGATAAACCTTGTCCCTCATGCTGGCCCTTACAATACCGGCAAGTAAACCAGCATCTAAGCTGCACTGTTCTACATGTCCAGATTTATAGTGGTTCTCTCCTCGATCTATGGTTTTTCTATTTCGTCTAAGAAAAAGGACATAAGATTGGAAATTGATACGACCATAGCTAACGTAAGTGCTTCTGAGATGGTAAAATCGCGGGTTTTTTCTGGCGAATTAGCAAATGGTATGCAAACAAACAATCAAACATAATACAGTGAAAGATAATCTTTAAAGTTTATTTGCGGCACAATGATCAGGCATAATAATCTTAATCACAAAGAAAATAATATTAAGGTTTATATAAACTAACAAAATAATAAACGAATAAATAAAACATTAACAAAAGATAAAAAAATCTCAGAGAGGCACGCATAAACAAAATGAGTTTCTAACATTTTTTGAAAAAACGAATGGGCAATATTTCTCATGAAAAAGTGGATAACTGTTCATAACCATGCAGCGCAGATCATAATGAGCGAGAGTGTTTTTTAAATAAAGTTTGAGGAAGCTTGATGATGACGTTGATCCGCGACCACGGTGTGCTGTAGTCTGTTTATAGCATGCTCTTAGCATGGTCATTAATAACATAATTTCTCCCCACATAGGTGCTTCATCTGGAATAATCGGCTTATTAAATTCAAGAATAAATCCTTATTTTATAAAACCTGGTTCAATAACATATTTCTAGTATCCCAACTATTAAACGATAATGGATCATTGCTGAATTATTCTGAATTCCTTCACACTTTTGGCATTTCAATCACCCCAAGAGAGTTCGCAATTGTTATGGATGCCATCCCATCTGGTATTTTAATTCTCTTAAAAGGGACTGGAAAACCTGATTGCCTACCAGCTTTGGACCCTAAATTAACCTCAGTTGGTAATGTATGTTTCGCAATCACAATGAGGAATAATAATAGGAATATTCGCTCTTTATTCCAGAGAGATGTCACATGCACCCCTAATGTTGTTCCCTATTGGTCTAACTTTGTTGATAACCTGAATTGGGGGAATATATGGAACCTTCCTTATAAATACCTCCTTACGAATAAAGTAAGAGAAATCTCTTTCAAAATGATACATAGGTATTATCCTGCTAAGCAATATCTCCTAAGGTTTAAGCTTGACATATGTGTTAACTGTTCTTTATGTGGAGTATGTCCAGAAACAATGGTACACCTGTTCTGGCAATGACCCTACACCATCAGTTTCTGGAAAGATCTGTCCCGATACATTACTGTTAAACTTATCGGTGATTTTTCTTTGTTATGGAGGGATGTGCTGTTTGGTCTCCATGTTGACCAAGGTAAAAAACAGAAAGAAAAATACCTAATTAATCGATTGATTTTAGGGAAATATCATATTCACAAAGCCAAATTTAGTAATTCTAAACCTTCCTTTATTGCTTTTGGTAAGGAGGCGGAACAGTACATCAAATCCATTTATGATTCACAAAATAAGAAGGCTGCTAAAACCATTCAGTTATGCTCTATCTTTAATGTATTTATTTAAAACTTCCCCTGGCTCTGTTCTTGTCTAATATTGCTTGTCTAATATTGTTTTTTATGTCTAATATATTAAAAAAAAGTCCGTTTATAGCAAGGGGGTAATCCACCAGCCGGAAACTGAAGTCTCCCCGGGCGCCGCCATTGGCTAACAAGCCTTCACCTGCTGTTAGCATTCCATTGACTCCCATTAATTTTTGCGTCACTTTGACAGCGAATAACTTTACATCTGAGACGTTTAAAGACTCCATTTGTCCATTATTTATTTCTAAAGAAACACGACAATGCATAAAATGCTCCATTACCTTGTATCTTACGTTGTGGCCCCGTAGAAGCAGTTTTTGTAAAAATAGGCTAACGATTGCGTCATAACACGCGACTCTCTGTCGCATAGAAGAGAAATGACCGTAAAGACAGATGTAGAAGCTCACACACAATCGGGGGGACGTGGAGGCATAAAGTCAAGGGAGAAGCCCATAGAGAGTCATAAAGTTGCTCCTGCTGCGAGCTCATGGACAGTTCCTACTCACGCTCTCCGTCTCTGCAAGATTCAGAAAGGAATGATTCAGATTCCTCTTGGCACAGCTACTAGAAGACGTACAACTGTCAGTCAGGTTGCTCACGTCACAACTACGTCTTCAAGCTCAGTTTGAGCATGCGCAGTGCGCTTGGAAATTAGGAAGTGAGTGCTTCTATTTGACTTCACTTTTCTCCGTTGAAGTCTATGGGGTCGCTGTGTCCATTTCTTTTACTGTCTATGGTTTATAGACTACCGTTAGCATTTTATATCTGACGGCTTTATTCAGGCTTCAAAATGTATAAATTTTGGATTAACTTGTAAAGATTATCTTGATAGACAAAACGTGTAAGGGTCACAACTCTTTGTTGAACACAGATCTTATTTTTTGCCATTTTCCAAAAGTCTACGGGGAAAATGCATAGCTTTTCGATCGAGGGAACCCATGCGCCGCTAACCTCCGAGTTGTCCTACAAAGTGACGTCATAACTTCGGCACTCTATTGTAGCAGACCATCACCTGCTGTTAGCATTCCATTGACTCCCATTCATTTTGTCCTCACTTTGACAGCGAATAACTTTACATCTGAGGCGTCCAAAGACTCCATTTGTCCATTATTTATTTCTAAAGAAACACGACAATGTATAAAAGGCTCCATTACCTTGTATCTTACGTTATGGCCCCGTAGAAGCAGTTTTTGTAAAAATAGGCTAACGATTGCGTCATAACGAATAGACTCTCCGTTGCACAGTAGAGAAATTACCGTATAGACAGGAGGAGAAGCTCGCAGGCAATCGGGGGGATGTGGAGGGAGGCATAAAGTCCGATAAAGTCGAGGGAGAAGCCCATAGAGAGTCATAAAGTTGATCCTGCTGCTAGCTCATGGACAGCTAATACTCACTCTCTCCGTCTCTGTGAGATTCGGAAGGGAATTATTCAGATTTCACTCGGCACAGCTACTAGAACACATACAGGTTGCTCACGTGACAGGCTCAGGTTGAGCTTGGGCAGTACGCCTAGCTTTCAGCTTTTAATGGGCTTCAATTTTCTCAGTTGAAATCAATGGGGTCGCTGTGTCCATTTCTTTTACTGTCTATGTTTGAAACGTTTTAAATCTATGTTTTATTTTGGTTTTATTTATTTAAATTTCTCTGTTTCCAACAGAGAGATACTCATGCGTGTGGGAAACTGCAATTTAATCACATGCAGAGTAGACTACTGATTGTGCAACATAATGTGTGTATTTCAGATTGTCTGGGTGCACACAGAGAAAAATCCTTTAGGGGTCCAACAGCTTGTGAGTGGGGCAGCACCCTTAAAAGGACATCTTTGCACCTTTCTTTTTTTTCCACAAAAAGGTTCATACTACATATGCACCCCTAAAAGGTGCATATCTTCTGGCTGCTGCAAAGACAACCACAACCTTTATCTGTCGATTTATAACTTTATGGTCTTATTAATCATAAATTAATGTCACCGATACAGTTAGCCTACATCAGTCTGAATCCATTTGTTAATACAGTATTATATTGAAGAGTAGGCTATATTCTATTCTATTTCTAGATCGCTTCGTCTGCATTTCATATATGCCCGGCCGTTCTGTACGGTATTGTTGTCTGTCTGTATGTTGTCCTGCACTATTTTTGCATTCTGTGACCTGCAGCCTTGTCATAAGAATTTCAATTCCCAGCGTACCCTGCGCAAATGACAAATAAACTACTTGAACTTAAATATATATTTATATGTAGGCTACAGTAGTACAAATGTATTTACACACCATGTACAGCACTTTTAATTATTTTGGCTTCTTCTTTGGATTGATAATGGCTGTCTGAAACATATTGTAATAACTGGTAGTTAGCAAATAAAATGTGGGTCTAACCGGAGCTAAATTAAGCTATTCACACTTTTGCTAAGCTAATTCCTAACATGAGATAAGAACACTCATGTCCCATACACCGCACGACCCAGAGTGTTTCTACAGGAGCATTGGTTAAATAAACCAACAGGAGGCAGTAACACTGTCTTTTCCTTCTTTTT
Source organism: Rhinichthys klamathensis goyatoka (assembly GCF_029890125.1). NCBI lineage: Eukaryota > Metazoa > Chordata > Actinopteri > Cypriniformes > Leuciscidae > Rhinichthys > Rhinichthys klamathensis. The sequence goes on from NW_026606885.1 coordinate 630,920, forward strand.
ATTAAGAACACAGAAAGAACTACTCAGGCAAGGCCCTATTGCCTTACACATCTCTCTCCATGACTGTGAGAGACACATTTTTACATTAGGCAGTAAATGAACCAAGAACATCTGATCTAACTTGAACATTAACACACATAACTTTACTATCACAAAAACTTAAAGATCTTACTGTAATAACACATAAATCAACTCCCAATAAACAATTACCCATAATGCACCCCGCTGCTAGCGCTGACTGCCAGGTCATTACAATAACCCCCACCCAAGAGGGTTAGTGTCCCCACAACCCTAATTTCCCACAACAAAATCTAACAAATGTCCCGGCCGGCGTCGAACACGCTTCGACCTCCCCGGTGTTCTACCCCCAGCGCCAGACTCAGCCTTGAGTCCATCATTGTCCATTTCGGTGCTGGGAGGGGATTTTGGGGAGCCACTGTGGCTTCCATCAGTCTTTTGCTCTGGGACCAGTGGGTGGTACGGTGCCAATCGGTCCTTATGAAGCACCACCCGTCTACCCCGTCCAGGCATTCGTACCCGGAAGACCACCTCAGAAATTTTGTCCAAAATCTCCCCAGGTCCCTGCCAATGATGAGTCAGTTTGGGTGACAACCCCCGCTTCCTCTGGGGGCAGAACACCCACACTTTGTCCCCGGGCCCAATCGTAGGCCCGTGGGCCCGGGCATCGTATGCCCGTTTCTGGCGGGCTCCAGCGTCCCCTAGAGCCTCCCTGGCCATTTGGTGGACCGTGCTCTTTGGTGGAGCAATCTCTGGCTCGGGGGGGGACCCGAACACCAAGTCCACCGGCGTGTGGAGCTCCCTCCCAAACATCAGCGCTGCCGGTGTGCACTGACTCGACTCCTGCACAGCTGTCCTATATGCCCACAGAACCAGAGGCAGATGCTGATCCCAGTCTCTCTGGTGCTGACTAGTCAAGATGGCAAGTTGGGTGGCCAGGGTGCGGTTGAACCGCTCAACGAGTCCATCGCTTTGCGGGTGGAGGGGAGTGGTTCTTGCCTTCTTTACCCCCAATCGCTGGCACACCTCACTGAACAATCGGCTCTCAAAGTTACGGCCCTGGTCACTGTGAAGTTCATCCGGCACCCCAAACCGGGCAAACATCTCGTCCACTAGTCACTGCGCCGTAGTGGAAGCACTCTGATCCGGCACTGCATACTTCATAAGTATGCAGTGCGGCCACTTCGTAAAATAGTCCATAGCGACCAGGACAAAACGGTTGCCGGCATCTGTGATGGGAAATGGACCCAAGATGTCCACAACAATCCTCTCCATAGGCGCCCCGACTAAGTACTGCTGTAATGGCACATGAGAGCGTTGACTGGGTCCCTTCTGTGCCGTGCAAATATCGCAGCAATGAACATACAGCTCTGTATCCTGCCGACATCCCGGCCAGTAGAAACGCTGCCGCAGCCGCCGCACTGTCTTGGAGTTCCCGAAATGGCCGGCTCCTGCTGCCCCATGAACCCAACGGAGGACCTCCGGCCGCAGAGCGTGGGGAACCAGGAGTTGCAACCGGTCGATCCCCCACCCGGCGCCTGCCACCGCCTATATATCACGCCTTCGTGGAGCTCCAGGCTGCCCCACTGAGAATGAAGCGTCTTGATCTCGGGCCCCTGGGAGGACACAGTTGGCCAGTCCGGACATGTTTGGGCCTCTAACCAGCCCCTGACCTTCATCAGTACCTGATCATTCGCCTGCTGTTGCCTCAGCTGCTCGGTGGTGAATGGCTCCCCATCTCCACAGGTGTCACCCGGCCTCACTGCTGCTGACGATGGCCCCAGACATCGTTCTAACTGGTGACTGCAGTACCGACATTCGTCAGCAGAGGATGGACGTCTGGAGAGGGCGTCAGCGTTAGCATGCTGCCGCCCTGGTCGGTGTTGAACCTCGAAGTCGTACTCTTGAAGGATCTCCAACCACCTTGCCACCTGACCCTCTGGCTGGCGGAAATTCAGCATCCAAGTGAGGCTAGCGTGGTCTGTCCTCAGTGTGAACCTGGTGCCCAGGAGGTAGGGCCTGAAGTGACGGACGGCCAGGACCACCGCTAGCAACTCCCGCCGGGTGACGCAGTAATTTCTTTCTGGGCGACTGAGGCTGCAACTATAGTAGGCTACCACTCGCTCTCCATTCTCCCCCCTCTGGGATAGTACCGCCCCGACCCCCACGTTACTGGCATCAGTGTCCACAAGGAACGGTTGGTTGGGATCAGGGTAGGCTATGACAGGAGCGTCGATGAGAGCCACTTTTAGTTGTCGAAAGGCCGCAGCGCAATCCTCAGACCACCCAAAACGCCAGCCCTTGTTTGTCAGCTGATGTAAGGGGCTGGCAATGGTTGCAAAGTCTCTGACGAACCTCCTGTAATAGGAAGCCAGGCCCAGAAAGCTCCGCAGCTCAGTGATGTTGGTTGGTGGGGGCCAGTCCCTCACCGCGGCCACCTTTGTTGGGTCGGTAGCCACCCCGTTCTCACTGACCACGTGTCCCAGGAACTCCATCTGACGAGTGAGCAAGTTGCACTTGGCCGGGTTCAACCGCAACCCAGCGCTACGGATGGCTGTCAGGACCTCCCGTAAGTTGTGGACAGCCTGGTCAAAGTCTCTGGCATGGACCAACAGATCGTCCAAGTAAACCACACAGCGGGCGCGGGGAATGTCTTTAAGGACCCGCTCCATCAGCCTCTCAAAGGTGGCTGGGGCATTACACAGTCCAAAGGGCATCACTTTAAACTGCCACAGTCCTTGCCCTATTGTAAATGCAGTTTTGGGCCGGGCCTCTGCCGCCAGCTCCACTTGCCAATACCCACTGCGCAAGTCCAAAGAGCTGAACCAACAGGATCCAGCTACATAATCCAATGCATCATCAATGCGCAGCAGTGGGTATGAGTCCTTGCGGATGACCGCATTTAGTCGCCGAAAGTCCACACAAGGGCGCCACGCCCCAGTTTTCTTCCGCACCATGACCATAGGTGCAGCCCAAGGACTGTCCGAAGGCTCAATAATGCCGTTAGCTGCCATTTCTCGGATCATTTCTTCAGCAGCCTGGCGCTTGGTGAGAGCCAGTGTCAATGTGATGCTGCACCAGAGCTGTTCTGTTACAGTCCTCCTCACGGGCTGCAAAAATGTCCATAAAGTCTCCCAATAGGCGTTGTAACTGCTCCTGCTACGGTGTGCTCAGATGCTCACTGCTTCGCCGCCCCAACTCCTCAACAGCAACAACAGTTTCAGGTGACGGGGGGGGCGGATGGAGCATGCGGTGTTAGTGGCGGAGATGTACTGGTCTGGGCTCCAATACTCCCCCTGGGTTCCCCCTGAGTCTCTGCAGCTCTCGTGTGGCGTTTGGGGGTCGGAGCTTTTCCATGACGGCTCCGGCCCAATCGGAGCGGCACAGTCTCATTACCTAGGCATAGGGCGGCCCCCGGCATGTCAACACGTGCTCCCCAGTGGGCTAACAAGTCCAAGCCAATAATGCACTCATCTCTGATATCAGCGAGCCAGAACTCGTGGCTCGTCTAGATCATCCCCACCACCACAGACAACAGCTTCTTTCCAGGCATTACTGTCCTTTCACCCGTGACGGTGAGCAGTTCGGTATTGGTGGGGGTCCAGTCCTCCGGAAGAGGGCCGGCCGTTCCAGACAACAGTCCTTTTCGCAGCAAGCAAATGGTGGACCCCGTATCCACCAGGGCGCTGCAGGGCTGCCCGTCAACAACACAGTCCAGGTACAGTCCTCTGGCAGACCCGCAGCGTCCCACAGTAGGGCAGTCATTGTGGAGGGGTACTGAAGAACGGGGTGAGGGTCCCCTCACTGCCTCACTCCGAGGTCGTTTCCCGGGGGTGACGTTGCCCGGGGCCGGGGGCTCGGAGCAGGGCAGTCCCTGGCGAAATGCCCCGGTTCTCCGCAGCGGTAGCAGCGGTCTAGCCTCGTCCTCCATCGTGGGGTCTCTGCTGGTTGAACCCGGCTGACCTCTTCCTCAGATCGGGCCACGTCCACCTCCCGTTCAGAGGCTCTCGTCAGATGATGCTGGAGTGGAGATCGACCTGTTGCCGGCCGAGCCTGTAGCACCTCCTCAGCTCTCTCAGTCTCTCTCAGCGCCTCACTGAGATCTCGGGGTGACAATAGGCGGACATGTTGGCGGAGCCGCTGAGGTGTAAGACCCCGCAGGAAAGCGTGGAGGCTCAACTCTTTCCTCGCTGCGGCCTGGAAGGTAGGGTAGCCCTTCCGGGCGTAAACCCGGATGTCAGCGGCGAAAGCGTCCACACTCTCTCCTTCACATCGACGTCGGTTAGTTAGCTCCTCCCTGCTCTGTTCTGCGGAGGTTCTCTGGCGGTTGAGAGCAGCAGTGAGGGCCTGGACATCACGCCGCTCCTCAGGAGACAGATCGATAAGGACCTGGAGCGCGGGACCCTCCAAGGCGAATCGCAAGTGAATCACTGTCTCCTCACAGCTCCATCCATCGTGGAGAGCGGCCAGGTCGACTTGTGCCAGATAGGGCTCCAGGGGCGTCAACCCGCTATATCGTGGCAGCTTAGCGGGCAAACGTGTGAGGGCGCCCGGCCGGCCATTAATTTGGAGTGTCGGTGAGACGACTGGAAGTTCGTTCTGCCTGCCACCAGGAGAGTGGTACACGGCCCAGTGAATGCTGGCGCCGTTAGGCCGGTGCGGAGCCCTGCTCCTCCTCGTCGTCTCGCTCGTGAGACGCTCTAGCATGATGCTGTTCTCGTGAATGGCACGCTCTAATTCGCCTATACTTTGCTCCATAACGACGTCTTTTAAACGACTTTGAAAATCCCACTTCTGACACCACTGTAATAACTGGTAGTTATCAAATAAAATGTGGGTCTAACCGGAGCTAAATTAAGCTATTCACACTTTTGCTAAGCTAATTCCTAACATGAGATAAGAACACTCATGTCCCATACACCGCACGACCCAGAGTGTTTCTACAGGAGCATTGGTTAAATAAACCAACAGGAGGCAGTAACACTGTCTTTTCCTTCTTTTTATTAAGAACACAGAAAGAACTACTCAGGCAAGGCCCTATTGCCTTACACATCTCTCTCCATGACGGTGAGAGACACATTTTTACATTAGGCAGTAAATGAACCAAGAACATCTGATCTAACTTGAACATTAACACACATAACTTTACTATCACAAAAACTTAAAGATCTTACTGTAATAACACATAAATCAACTCCCAATAAACAATTACCCATAATGCACCCCGCTGCTAGCACTGACTGCCAGGTCATTACAATATATTTAAGCTAATCAAGCACTAATCAAAGTATGGAGTGGAAAGGAGGTGAGGGACAGTTCTTGACACTAGAACTCATTGGGCAGTTTTAATTTTGAGACTGATTTATCATGTTCTGTCATATGACTCCCTGCTGAAGAAAAACAGAAAGAGCGAGTGAGAGTTTCACATGGTTTGGTCAGTAGACACAGAGCTGTTGTTGTGGAAAAGTATGCATCACTGAGCAAACTCCAAAGCTTGTGTATCTGAAACACTTGTTTCAAGAATCAGGAGACAAACATACCGTATAAAGAGTTAGGCACAAGAGTAAGGAGGAAATTCCTTTTTCCAGCAAAATGAGAAGTTTTAAGCCATGCAAGGTATTTTCTGTTTATTTTTTTCTCTTTGAAATATGGTCTGTTCTTGGCTTAAAAAAACTATTTTGTTTAACTTTATATCAATTTGACGATGTTATAATAATAATGTTTAATAATGAGTTAAATACTTTGTTTTGGAAGTTTATAGTACCCTATGTTAATATTTACATTTACATTTTAATATTCAGAAGACTTAAGAAAATGTTTTTTTCTGTTTATATGAAGCCTTAAATTAATATATGTATGCCTATAATATGCGCACATACAAACACACACACACACCCACCTGCCCAGTCAAACTGCATCTTTGGATGAAGGCGCCTCAGACAGGCACCCAAGGTGTTAAAGGTTGTCTAATGATTTAGAACAAATTGTGACTTTTAGTCATAAACAAGCAAATGGATATTGGCCACCATGATTTTTTTTCTGGACATTTATAAAAATAATTTACTTAGGCAGTGAAGGATGCCTCAAAACGACCAGATAAAGGCATTTTAGACAGGATGTCAAGGAGACAGGATGTTACGCAAATACTGTATGGGATATTGTGGACATGCTTTGATGCATGGGCGTCAGTTTGGTTTGAAATGTGGGGGGGACAGAGACGCATTCGGAAGGGCATTTTCAAAAGTGCTGGGTACCCGCGTTTCCATTACCCTTCAAATTGCGCAAATTGAAATTGCGAATTGAAATTACGCTCAATGGAAACACGTCAATTTTCTGGCAATTCGAAAAAGGAATTGTGGCGAGCAGGACGAGGCCGGGTGACGTGAGAGCGGCGCGAGGCCGGTGGCGTGAGTGGTAATGAGCGACACCTGTGAGACGCACCGGTCTCGCATCTCTCACGGAGGAGCGGAAGCATAAAGGAGGAGCGACGACGGTGAAGATGGAGAGAGGAACAGGCCTTATTTTACGTTGTGTTTTGTTTCTGTGGCCAGCAGTCGACCGTGAGGGGCTGCTGGCTTTACTTTCATTTTATATTTGTTTATTTTATTATTAAAGTGTTGAATGTTCACCGGTTCCCGCCTCCTTCTTCCCATAACATCTGAACCCCGTTACATTGGTGCCGAAACCCGGGAGGAAGGAGGGACACGCTGTCGGAGAGCCCTCGCTGCTGAGGGGGATCGCGGTGCTGAGGAGGTCGGGTAGCACGAGGGAGCCATGGCCGCCGATTGTTGCCCGAGGCGATGGTGCTGGAGCGATGTAACAGCAGGTGGGACAGGGACCTCGCTGCCGTGCTCCTGGGTCGAGGAGGGGTGCCTGCTGTCCGAGAGGGAGCGGAGGAGTCGCTCCCGTTCGCCGTGGGCCGGAGCCTGTTGCCGTCGGCCTTGATGGGGGCGGAGCAGGGAACGGAGGACTCGCTGCCGGCTGCCCTCGACCGGAGGAGCCATCGCCGTCCGCCAGGAGGCGGAGGAGTGTCGAACCTTTCCCCAACGGATGTCCAGTACCATCGCATGGCACCGCGAGTGAGTCTCTCAGCTGGCAGAGGACCGAGCGGCAGTGTGTCCGGGAACCGGACCATGATTTTTTTTTTTTTTTTTTCTCTCCCCTCTCTCGTATCTGTCGCTCCTCATGCTTCCGTCTCCTGTTCTCTCGCCTCGTCTATCCATACCCCCAGGTGCCGCGGCCACCGTGATCGGTTCCCCCGGAGGGGGGGGAGTAGAGCGCAGTCTCGTGGGTACCCCCCGGCCTGCGAGGGGCGATGGGGGTATGTGGCGAGCAGGACGAGGCCGGGTGACGTGAGAGCGGCGCGAGGCCGGTGGCGTGAGTGGTAATGAGCGACACCTGTGAGACGCACTGTTACGTGTTTAAAGATGTATAAGGGGATGATTACATAACATTTATGTGAGACACTGTTGCTGTGTGTGGATGCAGGAAGAACCACCAAGAAACTTCAATTAAACGTTAAGAGAAAACGTTTATTCTCTTTGAATGGAAAAGCTTTAAACATGTTCACCTAAATTAAATAACAAGATTGTTCAGAAAGAAAAATAACACACGAGAAAACAAAGACAGACAAGAGTGTCGCCAAATTATCGAAATAAGCAAAACATAACTGATATCTAATTTTAAGTGTACCCGTTAAACTAACTGCCACAAAAGAAAAAGAAAAACAAAACCGAGTTCTTCAGCGGAATACGCCGCCTTAATTAAACTACACTAAATAAAAACAGAAATACAGGAATGGCGAACACTCCACGCATACAACAATGATTCCTACCTCCCGTCATGATTTCGCAACAGAGAACTCAATGCTCCAGATGTAAGCGGATCGGCTAGGCATCTCTTAGTGTCTTACTAAAACTCAGGTCAGGCAAAAGCATTTACTCAAATCAACAATAAAGACAATAAGCGTGAATCGTGGTAGTGGTTTCGACAATGTGCTCAGAACACGCAAGTTGGGTGAGATCTGGCGAGGATCTGTCTTCCTAGTTGTGGATGGGCCTTTTAAACTCATGGCACAGCAATGGATTGGTCGAACAGATGATGACGCCCCCACAATGACGTCACGTGCCCGCAAACAGCCAATGCTCGGTCACCACCTGAAAGTAATGAATGGAGACAGAACAGAAACACACACACACAAATACACGTGGAACGTAACACTTCCCCCCTAAAAAAAAGAAAAAAACATCAAAACATGAACAAAAGAACATGTTTTTTTTTTTTCTTCTTTCATTCTAATTCTCAGAGCACACCAGCTTAAACTCTGGACAAAGCGTCCGCAATTATATTCTCCGCACCTTTCTTGTGTTTGATCTCTAAATTGTAGCCTTGTACCATCAAAGACCAACGCATCAGCCTCTGATTATGATTGTACATGCGACCTAAAAACACTAAAGGATTGTGATCCGTGAACACAATCACAGGCAGATTAGTTGAGCTCACATAAACATCAAAATACTGTAGAGCCAGTAATAAGGCCAACGTTTCTTTCTCGATTGTAGAGTAGTTCAATTGGTGTTTATTGAACTTACGTGAAAAATAACATACTGGATGGTCGATACCAGAAACGTCTTCTTGCACCAGCACTGCCCCCGCACCAACAAAGCTTGCGTCAATCTCGAGCTTGAAAGTTCGTTCAAAATCAGGAGCTGATAAAACAGGCGTACTGCACAACAAAGTCTTGATGTTATCAAAAGCATTCTGACATTCATCATTCCAGAGAAAAGTGCATGATGGACTAAGGAGTGACGTTAAAGGATTGGCCACAGTTGAAAAATTCTTGCAGAAACCCCGATAATAACCGGCCATTCCTAAGAATCTACGAAGTTCTTTGCGCGTAGCAGGAACAGGAAAATCAGCAATTGCAGTTACTTTTGCCTCCACGGGTCGAACTTGACCTTGACCCACTTCTTTGCCCAAGTACGTAACCGTAGCTTGACCAAACTCACACTTCGCTAAGTTTAACGTCAGTGAAGCTTTCTCTAGGCGCTCAAACACCTCTCTTATCGTTAACACATGTGCAGACCAAGTAGGCGAGTAAATCACGAGGTCATCTAAATATGCGTTACAGTTACGGACACCTGCAAGCACGATGTTAATAAGCCGCTGGAATGTGGCTGGTGCGTTGCGCATCCCGAACGCCATTACGCAATATTGCAGAAAATCATCTTGGGTCACAAAAGCAGAAATATCGGAGGCGCGCAATGTTAGCGGCACCTGCCAGTAACCCTTCAGTAAATCTAATTTACTGACAAATTTAGCGGACCCCAGGTTGTCCACACAGTCCTCCATACGAGGTAATGGAAAACAGTCAGGAACAGTTACAGAATTTACCTTTCGGTAATCTGTGCAGAATCTAGCAGAACCATCACTCTTAGACACGAGTAGACAAGGTGAGCTCCAGGGACTAAAACTCTGTTTCGCTAAACCATGCTCACACAAGTAGTCAACTTCAGTCTTGATCACAGAACGTTTAAAAACATTCGTTCGATAAGCATGTTGCTTAATAGGAACAGCATTACTCACGTCAATGTCATGTTCTAAAATCGTAGTGCGAGAGGGAACGTCATTAAATAACGAAGGAAAGTCAGAAATGATTTCTTTCACATCATTACTCTGAGACTCGGATAGATGGGACAGGTGAGAATTTAAATCAGCCAGTACTTCAGAATTCTTCAACCTGGCACACTGCTGATATGTGTGTCGTATCAAAACTCCGTCATCTTCCTTGTCAGGTGTAGAATTAAAATCAAACGACTCGCACGTAAGCGCAGCAGCACAAGATATATTCGACTCATTTTCTTTCAGGACATCCTGCACTGACTCTCGAACAAGATACGCCTTCAGCATATTTACATGACATACGCGAGATTTCTTCCGGCGATCTGGAGTACGAATCACATAATCAGTGTCACTCATTTTACTAAGCACTTCATATGGACCTGAAAAGCGTGCAGATAAAGCAGAACCAATGACAGGCAATAAAACGAGCACCTGATCTCCTTCCTTAAAATGACGTTGAACAGTTTTACGATCGTATTTACTCTTCATCGTCATTTGAGCGTGCAGTAATGAATCTCGTGCCATAGTACAAGCTTTGTGCAATCGCTCACGAAATTTGCTCACATAGTCCAATGTGGTTTGAACACTCGATTTGTGATCTAAAATATTCTCTTTAAGCATCTTTAACGGCCCCCTGACAGTATGCCCGAAAACAAGATCGGCAGGACTAAATCCTAGACTGTCTTGTACCGCTTCTCTAGCAGCAAACAAAACTAACGGGATGCCCTCGTCCCAGTCTTTACCTGTGTCCATACAGTATCGACGCAACATCGCTTTCATGGTCTGATGGAACCGTTCCAAAGAACCTTGAGACTCAGGATGATAGGCACTTGAAATTCTGTGAGAAATATTCAAAGTCTTTAACACTTGTGTAAAAATCTTTGACAAAAAGTTTGTACCTTGATCAGACTGCACAATCCTCGGTAGACCAAACATTGAAAAGAATTTTATGAGCGCGCTGCTGATCACCGGTGCCGTAATCTTTCTCAGTGGAATCGCCTCCGGAAAACGCGTCGCTGTACACATTATTGTAAGCAAGTATTGATTACCAGATTTTGACTTAGGTAGTGGTCCAACACAGTCTACAATAACGTGCTCAAAAGGCTCTCCCATCACTGGTATAGGAACCAGCGGCGCGCGCGGAATCACCTGGTTCGGCTTACCCGAGAATTGACAAGTCGTACAGGTTCTACAAAATTTGGCTACATCAGCCTTCATTCTGGGCCAAAAGAAATGTCTCAATATTCGATGGTATGTCTTCTTAATGCCTAAGTGACCAGACAAATCATGATCATGAGCGAGTGAAAGTACTAAGTGTCTATAACACGTCGGAATGACAATTTGGGTCACAGAAGACCATTCGGAACCACTCGCAATATCAGCACACCACCAACGCATCAGTAACCCATTCTGCACATAATAAGCGTTTCTCTTCTTTTGCGCCTCTTCCACGGAAATGACAGAAGAAAAACATTTACGCAGGGAAAAGTCCTCTTTTTGGGCTGCAATAATTTTCTCACTAGTGACTTCTAATTTCAAATCATCTGATTTCAAATAAATGACTGCGCCATCTGGCTTACCTGCATCAGGCATCAGTGCATCGTTTACAAACATAGGTGCTATGAAAGTGGAGGATAAATCATCAGCATCAGCAAACTTACGAGCCTGCGCTCGCGTCACAGCACAAGCAGGAAAAACCTCAGGGAATTTCTCTGACATTTCATCAGTGCCATCGGGCAAAATAGGTTTATCACAAACCTCTAATAGCGGCACAATTTTACCACCTGCAATATCATTACCGAGAATGAAGTTCACTCCATGCACTGGTAAGCGATCACGAACTCCAACTTTCACAAATCCTGAAAACAAATCTGACTTCAGGTGAATCTGATGCAAAGGAACTTTCATAGTGCTCATCTCAAGACCACGTACTAACACATGACTTCCACAAAAAGTACATTCAGAAAATGGCAACGCGTCAGCTACTATAAACGATTGCATCGCTCCGGTATCACGCAACATAGTAACTCTGACTGGATCAGGAGAATGTTCACTAACAGACACAAATCCTTCCATCAGGAAAGGTTGATAACTAACATCTAAGACATCACAATTCTCATAATCTGTGCGATCAACAGTCTTCACAAACGCGACACTTTTAGTACTGACACCTTGCTCTTTGCGCTTTAAAGCCAGACAATCAGCAATCAGGTGTCCCGGTTTGCGACAGTAAAAACATTCTCTGCCTTCTTTAGCTTTTGGAACATTTTTCGAACGCCACTGATCTCTCAAGACAGCAGGAACATGCGAAACGTTTTTAGTCCGAGCAAGAGTAAAAACATTCTTGTGCGTAAGCGCGAACTCATCCGCACAAACAGACGCCTGTGACACTGACGTCACCTTCTGCTCGTTTAGATAGACAACAATACGATCAGGAATACAATCTTTGAACTCCTCTAACAAAACCAACTCACGGAGAGCATTAAAATCTGCTACTTTATTTGATGTGCACCACCGGTCAAACAACAAACTCTTCTCCCTAGCAAACTCAACGAACGTCTGATTTGAAACTTTTTTGTGATTCCTAAATCGCTGTCTGTACGCCTCCGGTACGAGCTCATAAGCCCTCAAAATTGCCGTTTTAATAATGTCATAATCTAAGCTATCCTGCAAAGACAGCGCAGCACATACTTCCTGAGCTTTTCCCGTCAACTTACATTGAAGCAGTAACGGCCACACATCTCTAGACCAGTTAAGCATAGAAGCAACTCGTTCGAATACATTAAAATATGAGTCAACCTCAGCCTCTCTGAACTGTGGAACAAGAGAAATGTGTTTACTCACATCAAACGTCGAACTTGTTGCACCCGCCGCGACAGCAACCGGCTGCGCAGGTTGAGCAGCTGATACAGGAAGTGTGGGCGGAACCGGTGTCTCTCTGGCTATTCTCAGGTCCAACTCACGCAACTTTACTTGCGTGTCCGCCTCTATTTCCAGACGACGGATGTGGAGTTGCAAATCTAACTGAGCTCTACGGTCCTCAGCCCTCTCGCGCTCTTCCCGTTGGACTTTCGCCAAACGTACCTTGAGACGCGACTCATCTCCCGCAACAGATGGAGAAGAAGGTTCAAAGGGCGGCAAGACTGCTTTGGCTTCGGAACCCTCCGCCTCATCAGTCCCACTCGCTTCCTCCTCACCTAAAGGACCAGCTCCAGAGCTCAGAATCTCCTCAGATTTATCAACCGGTTTCAACACCTCCAACTTCCTTAGCTGCTGCACTAACATATTTTTAATGTCTCGCTTAAGCTGCTGTCTAGAAACTCTAATTTGGTAATGTTCGGCAACTCTCAATAAATCATCTTTCCTACACGTACTCAATTGTTCGACCGTTGGTGCACTCACAAAACCATCCAGATCAAAATCAGCCATTCTGACTAAACTTACCACCACAAACGCTAGAATCCACAGAAGCCTCTTAAGATCTTTCATTCAGACAATACCTCCTTCAAGGTTACTGCTCCTACCCACACACAATCAACAGCGCTCACAAACTCATCCCAAGAAAATAAGATATCCCTTTAAAAGGAATATCCCACCGCTGCCACCACCAAATGTTACGTGTTTAAAGATGTATAAGGGGATGATTACATAACATTTATGTGAGACACTGTTGCTGTGTGTGGATGCAGGAAGAACCACCAAGAAACTTCAATTAAACGTTAAGAGAAAACGTTTATTCTCTTTGAATGGAAAAGCTTTAAACATGTTCACCTAAATTAAATAACAAGATTGTTCAGAAAGAAAAATAACACACGAGAAAACAAAGACAGACAAGAGTGTCGCCAAATTATCGAAATAAGCAAAACATAACTGATATCTAATTTTAAGTGTACCCGTTAAACTAACTGCCACAAAAGAAAAAGAAAAACAAAACCGAGTTCTTCAGCGGAATACGCCGCCTTAATTAAACTACACTAAATAAAAACAGAAATACAGGAATGGCGAACACTCCACGCATACAACAATGATTCCTACCTCCCGTCATGATTTCGCAACAGAGAACTCAATGCTCCAGATGTAAGCGGATCGGCTAGGCATCTCTTAGTGTCTTACTAAAACTCAGGTCAGGCAAAAGCATTTACTCAAATCAACAATAAAGACAATAAGCGTGAATCGTGGTAGTGGTTTCGACAATGTGCTCAGAACACGCAAGTTGGGTGAGATCTGGCGAGGATCTGTCTTCCTAGTTGTGGATGGGCCTTTTAAACTCATGGCACAGCAATGGATTGGTCGAACAGATGATGACGCCCCCACAATGACGTCACGTGCCCGCAAACAGCCAATGCTCGGTCACCACCTGAAAGTAATGAATGGAGACAGAACAGAAACACACACACACAAATACACGTGGAACGTAACACGCACCGGTCTCGCATCTCTCACGGAGGAGCGGAAGCATAAAGGAGGAGCGACGACGGTGAAGATGGAGAGAGGAACAGGCCTTATTTTACGTTGTGTTTTGTTTCTGTGGCCAGCAGTCGACCGTGAGGGGCTGCTGGCTTTACTTTCATTTTATATTTGTTTATTTTATTATTAAAGTGTTGAATGTTCACCGGTTCCCGCCTCCTTCTTCCCATAACATCTGAACCCCGTTACAGGAATATTTCGCAAAACTGCAATGGAAACAGTTTTTGCGCATTTACAGTCACCTGACTTAGAAGACGCGGTGTGTTTGGGGTCCTTGGTATACGCAAATAATAATAGGCTAATAATTATCATTATTATAACATTTATTAGGCTACATATTTAGAAGATGCTTTTATCCAAAAAAGGAATAAAGCAATTCGTCAAATGTCATTCATAATGGTTAGACAATAATAATACAGGGCTAAGATTATCACAATAAACACAAGATTTTGACGCATATCCAAGTGTTTGTGCGTAGTGTGAGGGCGCTGCAGGGAGGGAGACGCGGGCGCGAACACTTGGGTTTTCCTATCAACAGTGGAAACAACTTAAAATACTCTATAATTTCTGGTCATACAGAAAATAATAATACATTATTCGCAACTATGCTTTTATTTGTGTAAACTCACAATAACAAGAAAACGTTGGGCTTTTGTAAAATAAAATAAAACAATCATGCGCGCTTTCATGATCTCCGTGAACTGTAGCGCTACTATGTAAGGTAAAGCATGAAATGTCCACTTTAAAACGAACAAATTCGAATCGAAAGCTAATACCTTCTGATTATGTAATCCGTAAAGGTGCATTTCTCTCTAAAGGTGCATTCGCGCGGCGCGCCGCAGCGGAGATGGAGATATGTTTTTAGCCGACACTAATTTAGAAAACAATAGTTTATTAATAAAGTTAAAATGCCTCGTTATTTTTTCAGACATTTATTATCATTAGCTTATAACTCACCTAAATCACCTTTCTGTAGGCTGTGGTTCCAGAGACATAGGCCTAAAATAATTATGGCTCTTCTCATTCAGCACTGCGGGAAAAATATAATTTTCAGGTTCTAATTTGGCCTTAGAAAACCATTAAAATCTACATTTTTTTTGTATTAAGTTGTGAATATTTTAAATGTTTAATAAAGGGGCAAAAAGTCATAAACAAACATCTGAAATTTAGTCTATTTTTTTTTTATGCGCAGCATTTGTGTACAGTTCAAATAAAAAAAAAAATGGTGTTCAACTTTGCATTTTTAAAAAACAACCACCGTTCATTTTCGTTTGGGTTAAATAAGGAAAAACGAATGGACACAAACGTACACTAACCGTTTGGACAGAGTTCTTTATTAAATTCATAAAAGAAACAATAGGCTACAGGAATACTGGATTCTAAACCTCAAAGAAATGCCACAATCAGACCTCGGAGCAGAAATGAGGGAGAAACACCCAGAAACTCCTATGCCGTTCGCAGTAGGCTATGGGTCTTTCCCTGCCATTATTGTTTGGATAACACACCACGTCTCCTTCCATTAATAACAATAATGTCTAGTGAGTAGTTATTACCCTATAGCTTGTGTCAAAATGATTGATGGTGACCTTTGACCTTGCCCCTCCCCTTGCCCTTCCTGTTTCCGGGGTCATGGATTAACCTTTGACCTACCCCTCCCGTTTTCCGGGGTTGATGGATTAACCTTTGACCTAGCCCTTCCCGTTTCCGGGATTGATGGATTAACCTTTGCCCTAATGAGCGTTCGATCATTTGGTTGACAGAAAGTTTTGACAGGATGTGTAGTAGGGAGGGGGTTTTATGACCACCAGATGGTATGTGAACTTTTGACCCCGACCATGTGTTTCCGGAGTTTATGGCTATGTGTTTATGTGTGTGTGTGTGTGTGTGTGTGTGTGTGTGTGTGTTCATGACGGGGCAATTTGCTTGGTGTGACTGAGAGGAATGGTGTGTGTGTGTGTGTGTGTGTGTGTTTATGACGGGGCAATTTGCTTGGTGTGACTGAGAGGAATGTTTTCAGGGAAAGTTTTTATTATATCAGGATAATGTTCACAGAACGCCGAAATTATGAACATGAAGAGGTCTGACACGGATTTTCAGCCGGCACTGCACCATCCATATTGCCTGCTGAGGAGAATGAAACAAAATGAGTTTAAAGAAATAGCATTTATGACAAATAAAAGCTTATAAAATAAAACTTCATTATATATTTTAAAGCAAAGTTTTAAAACAACTCTGGAAATTAATGAGGAGGTATTTATGCGTCTATCTGGTTAGTCACAGACTCTTAAACCTTTCTGATCAGATGAAATGTCACAAAAATGAGTTTAAAGAAATAGCATTGTGCTTGAATAAAGCACATAAATAGTGATTAATTTAATTACACATTTAAAGTAAGTTTTAACATGTGCTGAACTTAATTAGGTATCCTTTATGCGTCTGAATATTGTTGCGGATTCTTAAGTCTTTCTGAGCAGATGAAATATCCCAAACAGTTTTAAGAAATTAAAAGCACTGTGCTCGAATAAAACACATGAATTAGTTATTAAATAAAAGATGTTGAATTGACTATAAGCATTTTAATCAAATACACCCCAATATACTGTCTTAAATAAAACAGTGAATAACAGTTCATTATTTGAAACAATATGTCGAATTGACTATAAGCATTTTAATCCATACATCAGTGGTATAGGGTCTTACGCAGTTTAATAAAACATATACAATTTTGAATAATAGGGGATATTATGTGAAATAAGATGTTAAATTATCATGTATTTTAATCTAATACAACACAATATAATACATCACAATATGCTGTTTTACATAAATAAATAAAATAGTGAATAATAGCTGATATTATATGAAATAAGGTTAAATTATCAAGTATTTTAATCTAATACACCACAAAATACTGGCTTACACAGATAAATAATAGTGATGAATAATAGTTATATAATATTAGTTATATAATAGTAATGAATTATAGTTCACATTATTATGGTTATATAATATATAATAAGAGGTTAAATTATCCACAATATATGGTTTTACAAAGTTAAATAAAACATAAAATAGTGAAAATAGTTTGTACTATTTGAAATAAGATGCTAATTATCAGGTATATAATCATTTTAATATAATACGCACAATATACTTTCTTATACACCGATAAATAAAATAGTGAATAATAGTTGATATTATATGAAATAAGATTCTAAATTATTACGTATTTTATTCTAATACACCACGAAATACTGCCTTACATAGATAAATCAAACATAAAATAGCGAATAGTTGATATTATATTAAATAAGTTGTTAAATTACCAAGTATGCACATTTTAATCTAATACAGGTTCCTAGGTTCCAATATTCTATTGCATCTTCACTTCACTGACCACTATGTTGTCTGTTGTCTGCAATATACTGACTTACATAGATAAATAAAACATATAAATTTGTGAAACATATTATTTTAAACAAACTGTTAAATTACCAAGTATACAAACTTGAATCTAATACACACGAAATACGACCTTACACAGATAAATAAAACATATAATATATAGTGAATAAGAGTTCATATTATTTGAAATAAGATATTAAATTATAAAGTATAAGCATTTTAATCGAATGCACAACAATATACTGCCTTACACAGATAAATAAACATATAAAACAGTGTTTATACGAAATAAGATGACATTTTATTAAGTATTTAAAACTAGTTTTAAACGTATGTTGAAGTGTACCTACCATTGGTGAAATTAGGAGGTCTTTTTTGGCTCTGGTTAAAATCACAGATCCTTGAATTTCTGAGGTGTTTGCTCTCCGTTTGCTAAATTGAAAATGAAGACCGCTTTCATCATGTCCGGGGCAATGGTCCGCCCCTTCCTCTCTGTGTAGCTGCTATCTTATGCTAGGTAATAGCATTAGGAGTTTGTTTCAGAAAACATCAAGCAATTAAAAGATAGTGCGGCCACCTGGTGTTTTACAATCAAAGACCACAACTGTCTCCAACCATAAAATCTTCTGATCTGTAGCATTCCTGTCTGGCGGGGAGACCCCAAAATGGGGCCATTTTGACACTTCACAGGCTGTAAGATCAATATAATTAGATGTTTATACCGGCGTCTTCAGGAAAAAGTCAAAACAAAATGGTCACAAAGTTACATATTATATAGCCTACTCTTATCCATTGATTGTGATGATAAGATAAATTGTCCTTATTTCTTGGGGAGTTGTCCCCATCCTGTTTTACTTGACACCTCACCCCTGAAGAGCAGGTTTATTTTTCTAACATTTAAACAACACCCTCTGACTTTATGAATAGACATAAATGACATCTTAATGATTTTTTTATAATTTTGTGCATTTATTTAAAGTATGCATGCGGGCCTACCATTCTGACACTAGTGATACCTTACTTCTTTGATAATATTAAAGGTTTTATGAAATATTATTTCTAATTTTTTCAGCACATGTAGTCAGAGTCACAGAAAATAATATTAGTGCAACAAATAAGGAGATTATGTTTTATTTATTTTGATCAGGTTTGTTAAAAGTATGCCTGAATGATGTTAGTTAATCTGCACTGATGATGCATTCCTTTGAATCTTAACTTTGAGTGCATCAGAATTAAATGGATGTAAAATTATTATCATGTCACATGTGACATTAACATGACAGAAAATACAGTAACACCAATGACATAACGAATCACCAATGCCACACATAAGACCATAATTAGATGAGACTAAATTGTTACATTTGGTATACAATCTAAATGAATAGCTTTGAATAAAGTTTATCTTTAAATGGTGATTTTACTTAACAGTATCTGCTCAAAAACTTTACAATTTTAATGCAAAACTGTGCTTTGTCGTCTTAGATCAAATTTATACAAAGATATGTAAGCAGTATTTTGTCCATCGACACACAACAGCAAGCAGTATTCCTGTTACCGTAACTGTTTAGCCTTTTCCACTATCAAAACATTTCAAATGGCTGCATCCGACAATATACGGCTTATTACGGTAATTTCAGGCTTTCCGCCAGCAAATGACGCCAGCTTTCTGGCAGAGCGGGGTCGCGGAAGGATTTGAATGTTGAACAGAGAGATACGGAGCGCAACAGGACAGGGTGTTTTGGACAGCGTAAATAATAAAAGAAAGAACGAACAAAAACGTAGCGATTCGAGTGGTAGACAACAGGTGAGGTGTTTGGGATGATTTTTGATGAAACTTGGGAGGTGGATGGCCGAATACTCTTTCAAGTATCTTAGCATGCGGTGTATGTAAAGTTATGTATACGTGGGCTATTTGTATATGAGGGCGCTGCGTATGAAAAAAGTATCCTAAATGAAAACTATGCAACTCCATGTCACACACAAAAATACTTGTATATGTGCATTATAGTTAATTTTCAACTTAAACATGTTAGTTTTATTTATTACGATTTTTTCTCAATAAAATCAATAATTTATTCAAGTGTCTATCATTTGTCTATTTAAATTAAAAAAATTATACATTTACAAACACACCACACACTAATGGTCAATAACAGTAATTTATTGAAAGTCATCTTTTTCTGAAAAGATAATTCCTAGCACTTGAAGATAGCACAATGGTTTATAATTTTACAGCCAAAACAAAATATGTGAAAATCACCCTATTTTAGTTCTTCATGTTCTAAAGGGTTAATTTGTAACTTTTAGAAAATAGCAGCACATTTTCAGAGACGGGATGTGTCTCTGTGGTCCATGAGACATCATAGGTAAAGTTTGTCTGGAGTTAATATTTAATTGTACACGTCTTAAGAACTTCAGGGTCAATGGGGCTCCTGAGAATAATGTCCCTTAAAACCAAAGAGTAAGCTAAAAGACACTAGTTTTCCAATGTTACCTATACCAAAATCAAATACTGTATAGAATTTGTATTATGCTTTTTCATAGGATAATCTTGCTTTACATTTATAATAAAAATGTAAAAGCATTTCTTTATATTTGCAGTGTTCTGACACAATGTCATTCATTGATACTTTTTGCTTTTATAAAATTTACATTTCTTATGTCTACAAAGGTTCAAAGTAAAAATATGATAAATATGAATCTATGTGAGGTCTCAACCACAAACGCAAAACATTGTGTTGGGTAATCCAGACATAGCTTTACTAAAAGAAAATATTATGGAAGTCATTTTCAAAACTGTAATTACGCCATATTTATTAATATAATGGCTTCATGTTCATTTATAGTTTTTATTTGTTTGTTATTAACTAATACCTCTTTGTTTTTAACCAACACTTATACATCCAGCACGCAATTAAAGAGATGTATGAGCTAAGGATGTTCTCTGACCCAAATAAACAGGAGTGTTCACAATCTACAGTACAATATACAGTTAGATATTCTCCCACTATAAACTACTGTATGTGTGTAAATAGTTGTGCTTGAAGCTTTGGTGGTATTTTTTACACATGCAAAGTACCACACATTTGTAAAGCCTATAGGACTAACTTTAAAACATAATCTTTATAGAGGAATCACATGTGTCCAAAACACACATGTGAGATTCATAAGACCAAATCACTATGAAAAGAGGGCTGGAAAAGCACCGGTTATAATAAATGCACAAAAGTGTTTTTGTTTTATTAGGTGAAGACTTTTCTTTGAGAGCGGTCAACACTCAGGGGTTATAGAAATAAATGACAATTAAGAATTTAAGCGATAGTCTTTCTGTTTGAGAATCTTTGACTAAATTGATACTTTGTTTAGTGCAACCTTCCATCTATCTATGTTGTGGAATCACACAAAGTATTAACACGAAAAGTAAGCGCATGCTGTTTTAAACTATACGGCACATCTGACTATTGCACTGAGAGATGTTATGTCCAGTGCAGTTAGGACTAATGCATGTTCATTTAAGTTTGAGACTGTTAAAGTTCCACACTCTGGTAAAAACTGCAGATACAATGGCTCAAAAGTAAATTCTAGAGGTCCACTTGCTAAAAAGTAAATACCACATGAACCATTTAAATGAATACAGAAAAGCCACTTACAGTCCTTCTATATGAGTTTGTTTAAGACTAAGCAAATCATATTTATTTTAAATCATCGTCTTTCCGGCATGTCTTGATACTTTTTCTTTTATAAAATGTACTTTCTCTTATTTCTACAAAGGCTCAATCTCAATTCATGTCCTAGCAAACATAACGTAAAAAATATAATACATATGTCTGACTTACAGTGTTTTTAAGAAATAGGTGACGCAATACTCCAAACAGTGCAACACACAAGCATGGTCAATTGGTGGAAACGCCACATATGTAAGGTAGTTTTCCAAATATCCCCTAAAAGCAAATACTGTATGTTTGTATTACACTTTTTAAAGGCTAATCTAGCTTTAAAGTTAGAATAAAAAGTTATATCCAAACATATATTCATACCTGTTGTGTTTTGATACAATGCTCTAACAATACTTTTTTTGTTTTATAAATACAATTTTCTTATTTCTACAAATAGCAGTCTGTTAAATTTGAGTTAATACACAATTAAGCATGTGAATAATGCTGCAAATACGTCTGACACGTTAAAATACAGATCTAAAATACACCATCTAAAATACAGATAATTTTTCTTTTGACAAATCTACAATTCAAATGATCACACCCGTGGTGTTTAACGTCCAAGAGTTGAAGAAGCAGTTCTTTATGCAAAAAAAAAATAAAAACCATCAATAATACAAATAGTTTAAGTTGACATAAACAAAACACCCCAGATCCTTACATAAATTATAGTAAACATTTACAAAATGTAAATAGATTCTGACAGGTTTGTCAGAGTACCTGTACCACATTATTGTAATGCAAACACATTTGAGGGGTAACGTTACCAGTCCTTGTAAAGGTTATGGATCAAATGTAAGCATAATCTTTATGCAACAATCACGTTTCACGTGTTGTTTCACTGCATCCTAGCTATCTAAATGCATGCATCTATTGCGAACAATTCACCCAGGGCATATGTTTTGACCTTGTAATGTTTAATCAAATTTTGTTGGACAATATATGGCGGATTAACAGGTTCTACGTAACTGGGTAATGTTGCATTTAATTAACATTGTTTATTTCGGTAAACTTAAGTTTATTACATAAGATACATTCAATGCCATTTAGTTGAATCAGGTTAACATTCTTAATTTTGTCCAAAACAGTTCAATTATCCTAAAATTAATTTCAAACAAAATTAAAATAAATAATCCAATTGTTTAGTTTATTTAGTGATTATGTTCAACAGCCTTTACTAATATATCTAATAAGATAACCTTTTACAAATTATTTACTTATTGTTAGGCATTTGCTATGGTTTTGTCACAGACAATGCTTGCCCAAAGTAGCTGTTTTATAATTTTTGAAATCACTTTAATTATTGTTAGCACGTCTTCTTTCCAAACACATGGTCTACACTTTACCACGATGGTAAAACACTAACATATCAGAAACTCTTTTAAATATAAACATAAAAGGGCATTAACAAGTCGCCAATTTTTTATCTTCAAAATGTACACCCCTATCCAGCATGATGGGAAGGGGAAATCCTGTACCTAGTTTTCTATATTACTATTTTAACACAACTAAACTAATTTATGTAATCACAACACCTATGGATTAAGAAAAATGGTTGACTCCATTTAGCATATACGTAAGTAAACTGAACAAGCATCAAATGTTATTTTATGGTCTACTTAACTGAAGCATGTTCTTTCAACATGACAATATTGAGTTAAACGCAACTGTTTCAAGTCAGTTTAACGTAATGCAATGTGTTTAATGAGAAAGCTAATACATCGGTGTTAAATTAAAATTATTTTTAAATAAACTGAACCGTATCGTAAATAATTTTCGACTGAATTCTCTCGGGTGACATGCAGGACTAGTTGTTTATGCAAGACATAGTTATTTATGGCTTCTTGAAGACAACCAGTCCGAAACCACTTAGCCGACCTCCATTATCCTTTAAGACTGCGTCTTTTTTATCGCCTAAAGACCCCAGGGTTAGACGGTGTATAATAAGCTTTTTCATAAGCTCCGACATGTTATCGTTTTCGACCTCTGTAAAAGAAATAACACACACACACATGCATAGTGGTTCAACCTTTTATTTAAAAATGACACATCTAATATTACTATCAGTAAAAACAGGATAGATAATGACTACATGTTATAAGTAATATAATAAAATAATTAATAAAATAAATAATGGGGTAACAATAACATCATTGATAGTCTAACCAGAATAAAAAGTCACGGAACACAAACATGTTTCTGTCTAGGACATAATCGGTAAACAGTTCAATAATTTGGTCGACGTTGTTAATCAATCGTTTAACTCAATATTGTCATGTTGAAAGAACATGCTTCAGTTAAGTAGACCATAAAATAACATTTGATGCTTGTTCAGTTTACTTACGTATATGCTAAATGGAGTCAACCATTTTTCTTAATCCATAGGTGTTGTGATTACATAAATTAGTTTAGTTGTGTTAAAATAGTAATATAGAAAACTAGGTACAGGATTTCCCCTTCCCATCATGCTGGATAGGGGTGTACATTTTGAAGATAAAAAATTGGCGACTTGTTAATGCCCTTTTATGTTTATATTTAAAAGAGTTTCTGATATGTTAGTGTTTTACCATCGTGGTAAAGTGTAGACCATGTGTTTGGAAAGAAGACGTGCTAACAATAATTAAAGTGATTTCAAAAATTATAAAACAGCTACTTTGGGCAAGCATTGTCTGTGACAAAACCATAGCAAATGCCTAACAATAAGTAAATAATTTGTAAAAGGTTATCTTATTAGATATATTAGTAAAGGCTGTTGAACATAATCACTAAATAAACTAAACAATTGGATTATTTATTTTAATTTTGTTTGAAATTAATTTTAGGATAATTGAACTGTTTTGGACAAAATTAAGAATGTTAACCTGATTCAACTAAATGGCATTGAATGTATCTTATGTAATAAACTTAAGTTTACCGAAATAAACAATGTTAATTAAATGCAACATTACCCAGTTACGTAGAACCTGTTAATCCGCCATATATTGTCCAACAAAATTTGATTAAACATTACAAGGTCAAAACATATGCCCTGGGTGAATTGTTCGCAATAGATGCATGCATTTAGATAGCTAGGATGCAGTGAAACAACACGTGAAACGTGATTGTTGCATAAAGATTATGCTTACATTTGATCCATAACCTTTACAAGGACTGGTAACGTTACCCCTCAAATGTGTTTGCATTACAATAATGTGGTACAGGTACTCTGACAAACCTGTCAGAATCTATTTACATTTTGTAAATGTTTACTATAATTTATGTAAGGATCTGGGGTGTTTTGTTTATGTCAACTTAAACTATTTGTATTATTGATGGTTTTTATTTTTTTTTTGCATAAAGAACTGCTTCTTCAACTCTTGGACGTTAAACACCACGGGTGTGATCATTTGAATTGTAGATTTGTCAAAAGAAAAATTATCTGTATTTTAGATGGTGTATTTTAGATCTGTATTTTAACGTGTCAGACGTATTTGCAGCATTATTCACATGCTTAATTGTGTATTAACTCAAATTTAACAGACTGCTATTTGTAGAAATAAGAAAATTGTATTTATAAAACAAAAAAAGTATTGTTAGAGCATTGTATCAAAACACAACAGGTATGAATATATGTTTGGATATAACTTTTTATTCTAACTTTAAAGCTAGATTAGCCTTTAAAAAGTGTAATACAAACATACAGTATTTGCTTTTAGGGGATATTTGGAAAACTACCTTACATATGTGGCGTTTCCACCAATTGACCATGCTTGTGTGTTGCACTGTTTGGAGTATTGCGTCACCTATTTCTTAAAAACACTGTAAGTCAGACATATGTATTATATTTTTTACGTTATGTTTGCTAGGACATGAATTGAGATTGAGCCTTTGTAGAAATAAGAGAAAGTACATTTTATAAAAGAAAAAGTATCAAGACATGCCGGAAAGACGATGATTTAAAATAAATATGATTTGCTTAGTCTTAAACAAACTCATATAGAAGGACTGTAAGTGGCTTTTCTGTATTCATTTAAATGGTTCATGTGGTATTTACTTTTTAGCAAGTGGACCTCTAGAATTTACTTTTGAGCCATTGTATCTGCAGTTTTTACCAGAGTGTGGAACTTTAACAGTCTCAAACTTAAATGAACATGCATTAGTCCTAACTGCACTGGACATAACATCTCTCAGTGCAATAGTCAGATGTGCCGTATAGTTTAAAACAGCATGCGCTTACTTTTCGTGTTAATACTTTGTGTGATTCCACAACATAGATAGATGGAAGGTTGCACTAAACAAAGTATCAATTTAGTCAAAGATTCTCAAACAGAAAGACTATCGCTTAAATTCTTAATTGTCATTTATTTCTATAACCCCTGAGTGTTGACCGCTCTCAAAGAAAAGTCTTCACCTAATAAAACAAAAACACTTTTGTGCATTTATTATAACCGGTGCTTTTCCAGCCCTCTTTTCATAGTGATTTGGTCTTATGAATCTCACATGTGTGTTTTGGACACATGTGATTCCTCTATAAAGATTATGTTTTAAAGTTAGTCCTATAGGCTTTACAAATGTGTGGTACTTTGCATGTGTAAAAAATACCACCAAAGCTTCAAGCACAACTATTTACACACATACAGTAGTTTATAGTGGGAGAATATCTAACTGTATATTGTACTGTAGATTGTGAACACTCCTGTTTATTTGGGTCAGAGAACATCCTTAGCTCATACATCTCTTTAATTGCGTGCTGGATGTATAAGTGTTGGTTAAAAACAAAAAGGTATTAGTTAATAACAAACAAATAAAAACTATAAATGAACATGAAGCCATTATATTAATAAATATGGCGTAATTACAGTTTTGAAAATGACTTCCATAATATTTTCTTTTAGTAAAGCTATGTCTGGATTACCCAACACAATGTTTTGCGTTTGTGGTTGAGACCTCACATAGATTCATATTTATCATATTTTTACTTTGAACCTTTGTAGACATAAGAAATGTAAATTTTATAAAAGCAAAAAGTATCAATGAATGACATTGTGTCAGAACACTGCAAATATAAAGAAATGCTTTTACATTTTTATTATAAATGTAAAGCAAGATTATCCTATGAAAAAGCATAATACAAATTCTATACAGTATTTGATTTTGGTATAGGTAACATTGGAAAACTAGTGTCTTTTAGCTTACTCTTTGGTTTTAAGGGACATTATTCTCAGGAGCCCCATTGACCCTGAAGTTCTTAAGACGTGTACAATTAAATATTAACTCCAGACAAACTTTACCTATGATGTCTCATGGACCACAGAGACACATCCCGTCTCTGAAAATGTGCTGCTATTTTCTAAAAGTTACAAATTAACCCTTTAGAACATGAAGAACTAAAATAGGGTGATTTTCACATATTTTGTTTTGGCTGTAAAATTATAAACCATTGTGCTATCTTCAAGTGCTAGGAATTATCTTTTCAGAAAAAGATGACTTTCAATAAATTACTGTTATTGACCATTAGTGTGTGGTGTGTTTGTAAATGTATAATTTTTTTAATTTAAATAGACAAATGATAGACACTTGAATAAATTATTGATTTTATTGAGAAAAAATCGTAATAAATAAAACTAACATGTTTAAGTTGAAAATTAACTATAATGCACATATACAAGTATTTTTGTGTGTGACATGGAGTTGCATAGTTTTCATTTAGGATACTTTTTTCATACGCAGCGCCCTCATATACAAATAGCCCACGTATACATAACTTTACATACACCGCATGCTAAGATACTTGAAAGAGTATTCGGCCATCCACCTCCCAAGTTTCATCAAAAATCATCCCAAACACCTCACCTGTTGTCTACCACTCGAATCGCTACGTTTTTGTTCGTTCTTTCTTTTATTATTTACGCTGTCCAAAACACCCTGTCCTGTTGCGCTCCGTATCTCTCTGTTCAACATTCAAATCCTTCCGCGACCCCGCTCTGCCAGAAAGCTGGCGTCATTTGCTGGCGGAAAGCCTGAAATTACCGTAATAAGCCGTATATTGTCGGATGCAGCCATTTGAAATGTTTTGATAGTGGAAAAGGCTAAACAGTTACGGTAACAGGAATACTGCTTGCTGTTGTGTGTCGATGGACAAAATACTGCTTACATATCTTTGTATAAATTTGATCTAAGACGACAAAGCACAGTTTTGCATTAAAATTGTAAAGTTTTTGAGCAGATACTGTTAAGTAAAATCACCATTTAAAGATAAACTTTATTCAAAGCTATTCATTTAGATTGTATACCAAATGTAACAATTTAGTCTCATCTAATTATGGTCTTATGTGTGGCATTGGTGATTCGTTATGTCATTGGTGTTACTGTATTTTCTGTCATGTTAATGTCACATGTGACATGATAATAATTTTACATCCATTTAATTCTGATGCACTCAAAGTTAAGATTCAAAGGAATGCATCATCAGTGCAGATTAACTAACATCATTCAGGCATACTTTTAACAAACCTGATCAAAATAAATAAAACATAATCTCCTTATTTGTTGCACTAATATTATTTTCTGTGACTCTGACTACATGTGCTGAAAAAATTAGAAATAATATTTCATAAAACCTTTAATATTATCAAAGAAGTAAGGTATCACTAGTGTCAGAATGGTAGGCCCGCATGCATACTTTAAATAAATGCACAAAATTATAAAAAAATCATTAAGATGTCATTTATGTCTATTCATAAAGTCAGAGGGTGTTGTTTAAATGTTAGAAAAATAAACCTGCTCTTCAGGGGTGAGGTGTCAAGTAAAACAGGATGGGGACAACTCCCCAAGAAATAAGGACAATTTATCTTATCATCACAATCAATGGATAAGAGTAGGCTATATAATATGTAACTTTGTGACCATTTTGTTTTGACTTTTTCCTGAAGACGCCGGTATAAACATCTAATTATATTGATCTTACAGCCTGTGAAGTGTCAAAATGGCCCCATTTTGGGGTCTCCCCGCCAGACAGGAATGCTACAGATCAGAAGATTTTATGGTTGGAGACAGTTGTGGTCTTTGATTGTAAAACACCAGGTGGCCGCACTATCTTTTAATTGCTTGATGTTTTCTGAAACAAACTCCTAATGCTATTACCTAGCATAAGATAGCAGCTACACAGAGAGGAAGGGGCGGACCATTGCCCCGGACATGATGAAAGCGGTCTTCATTTTCAATTTAGCAAACGGAGAGCAAACACCTCAGAAATTCAAGGATCTGTGATTTTAACCAGAGCCAAAAAGACCTCCTAATTTCACCAATGGTAGGTACACTTCAACATACGTTTAAAACTAGTTTTAAATACTTAATAAAATGTCATCTTATTTCGTATAAACACTGTTTTATATGTTTATTTATCTGTGTAAGGCAGTATATTGTTGTGCATTCGATTAAAATGCTTATACTTTATAATTTAATATCTTATTTCAAATAATATGAACTCTTATTCACTATATATTATATGTTTTATTTATCTGTGTAAGGTCGTATTTCGTGTGTATTAGATTCAAGTTTGTATACTTGGTAATTTAACAGTTTGTTTAAAATAATATGTTTCACAAATTTATATGTTTTATTTATCTATGTAAGTCAGTATATTGCAGACAACAGACAACATAGTGGTCAGTGAAGTGAAGATGCAATAGAATATTGGAACCTAGGAACCTGTATTAGATTAAAATGTGCATACTTGGTAATTTAACAACTTATTTAATATAATATCAACTATTCGCTATTTTATGTTTGATTTATCTATGTAAGGCAGTATTTCGTGGTGTATTAGAATAAAATACGTAATAATTTAGAATCTTATTTCATATAATATCAACTATTATTCACTATTTTATTTATCGGTGTATAAGAAAGTATATTGTGCGTATTATATTAAAATGATTATATACCTGATAATTAGCATCTTATTTCAAATAGTACAAACTATTTTCACTATTTTATGTTTTATTTAACTTTGTAAAACCATATATTGTGGATAATTTAACCTCTTATTATATATTATATAACCATAATAATGTGAACTATAATTCATTACTATTATATAACTAATATTATATAACTATTATTCATCACTATTATTTATCTGTGTAAGCCAGTATTTTGTGGTGTATTAGATTAAAATACTTGATAATTTAACCTTATTTCATATAATATCAGCTATTATTCACTATTTTATTTATTTATGTAAAACAGCATATTGTGATGTATTATATTGTGTTGTATTAGATTAAAATACATGATAATTTAACATCTTATTTCACATAATATCCCCTATTATTCAAAATTGTATATGTTTTATTAAACTGCGTAAGACCCTATAACACTGATGTATGGATTAAAATGCTTATAGTCAATTCGACATATTGTTTCAAATAATGAACTGTTATTCACTGTTTTATTTAAGACAGTATATTGGGGTGTATTTGATTAAAATGCTTATAGTCAATTCAACATCTTACTTCATTTAATAACTAATTCATGTGTTTTATTCGAGCACAGTGCTTTTAATTTCTTAAAACTGTTTGGGATATTTCATCTGCTCAGAAAGACTTAAGAATCCGCAACAATATTCAGACGCATAAAGGATACCTAATTAAGTTCAGCACATGTTAAAACTTACTTTAAATGTGTAATTAAATTAATCACTATTTATGTGCTTTATTCAAGCACAATGCTATTTCTTTAAACTCATTTTTGTGACATTTCATCTGATCAGAAAGGTTTAAGAGTCTGTGACTAACCAGATAGACGCATAAATACCTCCTCATTAATTTCCAGAGTTGTTTTAAAACTTTGCTTTAAAATATATAATGAAGTTTTATTTTATAAGCTTTTATTTGTCATCAATGCTATTTCTTTAAACTCATTTTGTTTCATTCTCCTCAGCAGGCAATATGGATGGTGCAGTGCCGGCTGAAAATCCGTGTCAGACCTCTTCATGTTCATAATTTCGGCGTTCTGTGAACATTATCCTGATATAATAAAAACTTTCCCTGAAAACATTCCTCTCAGTCACACCAAGCAAATTGCCCCGTCATAAACACACACACACACACACACACACACACACCATTCCTCTCAGTCACACCAAGCAAATTGCCCCGTCATGAACACACACACACACACACACACACACACACACACACACACACACACACACATAAACACATAGCCATAAACTCCGGAAACACATGGTCGGGGTCAAAAGTTCACATACCATCTGGTGGTCATAAAACCCCCTCCCTACTACACATCCTGTCAAAACTTTCTGTCAACCAAATGATCGAACGCTCATTAGGGCAAAGGTTAATCCATCAATCCCGGAAACGGGAAGGGCTAGGTCAAAGGTTAATCCATCAACCCCGGAAAACGGGAGGGGTAGGTCAAAGGTTAATCCATGACCCCGGAAACAGGAAGGGCAAGGGGAGGGGCAAGGTCAAAGGTCACCATCAATCATTTTGACACAAGCTATAGGGTAATAACTACTCTAGTGTGGTGGCTGTGATAGGCTATAAACCTACCCGTTGATGTTTAAATGACTTATCGCGAGAGGGAAAAAAAGGATGTTGTAGTCGCATAACATCAGTTAATGGAAACGCCGTCATTTCGCAATAGTTTTTTATCGACATTTAGAAAAAATCGCAAAAGTTTGTGCAAATCTGTAATGGAAACGCGCGCATAATTCATTATTTTTTCTCTTTCGCGCAGGTCATGTTTTGAAAGACGATGTCCTGTAGCTTACTGATGTAAATAGATAAAAATGTAGCCTATACAAAGATGTGATGATGTCCGACCAAAAATGTGATGGTAGGCCTACTTTGGGTTTAATTGGTCGTACAATGAGATCTAATACATGTTGTTAGTATTTTTACGTGAATAAATACATAGATCCGCCTCTATTGCGTAGCCTATAGCCTATACTGTAATGGTCCAGTGGCAGAATTTTTGCCAAGCGTAGCCAATAGTTCTCTTACGAGAGTATCTCTCGTACTGCGTAATAGCTTTACGCTAGGGGAAAAACTCTTTTCCGCGAGATATTGAAGCCAAAAATTATCCTTAATTTTTTATTAATGTAAAACGCTTTGCAGCAGCAAGCAGACATAGGCGAAACAGCTCGCGCGCCTATTGGTTGCTCTGCAGCAAATGCAGCAGCCTATCGAGAGAGACTCTGCGTGACGTAATGACCAATGGGGGCAATTCGCGCCCATATCGTCACGTCCCGCCAGAAGGGGCGTGGTCTCACCCTATAAATATGCTCGTTAGGCTGATACAAGCTGATTTTTACCTCTTCAGCGAAGCACACGCATCGCTGGATCCGGAGTGAGAAGCCGCGCCGTCGAAGCAAGCCTTTCAGCGGGACGAGCTCTGGAGTCGCTGGCCTCGCCGCCTTCAACTGCCGTACCTGCTGCGCTTTCCGGCGTTCTATATCCTTTTCATACTCTGTGTGTATTTACTCTGTTGAGAGTGTTTGCTCGCTTACTTGACGCGACTCACACTTCTCTCACAAAAAGAGGTGCGTCTTTTTAAAGATGCCTTCCTGTGGCTCGTGCCGCGCCCCGCTCAGCGATGGAGACCGGCACGTCATCTGTGTTTCCTGCCTGGGTGAGGATCACGCGGCTCTCGCGCTCGCTGACGGCGGATGCCCTCATTGCGAGCTTTTGCCCATGGTGACTCTGAGGACTCGCCTGGCATCATTCTCCGAGCCTTCACCGCAGCCCGACGTGGTGCCGCGCCGCAAGAAGCGCCGCGCCCAGCGCGCTCCCGAGCTTTCTCCAGCCCGCCAAAGCTCGCCGGTTCGCCCGCCAGCTTCGCCGGCTTCGCTCGAGTCGCTCACTGACGGACAACGGCCGCCGCCTGCCGCCGCGTCCATCCACGAGTTTGACGAACCCACCGAGGCGTGTTCTCTTCTGGCATCCGATAGTGAGGATTGGGCGAGCTCCGTGGATCTCCCCTCCGCTAGCGTTTCCCGCCAGACCACTGGTAAGAGAGCCGGCATTGAGACTGAGCTGATGCGTCTGCTCTCTCAGGCCGTGGAAAGCATCGGCCTCGATTGGGAGGCGCCCGCGCAGTCGCCGCGCAACAGAATGGACGGACGCTTTCTCGGAAATGACGAGGCTCCGACGAAATCGCGGCCCGCGCCCTTCCTCCCGGAACTTCACGAGGAAGTGACTAAATCGTGGAACGCCCCCTTCTCCGCCAGGCTGCGTACCTCTGCCTCTGCTGCTTTCTCCTCGGTGGATGGCGCGAAGGACAGAGGATACCTTTCTGTTCCTCCTGTGGAACCAGCTGTAGCGTCTCATCTCTGCCCGCCCTCCGCTGGACGGCGCGCTCACACGACGCTACCTTCTAAAGCCTGCCGAGTGACGTCAACCATGCACGGTCGCGCTTACACCGCCGCCGGGCAAGCAGTTTCAGCGCTGCACACTATGGCTATCCTGCAGATCTACCAAGCCGACCTTCTCCTTAAATTGGACGAGGAAGGACCCGGAGCGATCTGCGTGGCGGACCTGAGAAGCGCTACAGACCTCGCTCTTCGCGCTACTAAAGCCGCTGCACAAGCCATAGGACGAAACATGGCCTCTCTCACCATGGCTGAGAGACACTTATGGCTGACGCTGTCCGAGATGACGGAAGCCGAGCGCTCTGTGTTCCTCGACGCGCCCATTTCACAAGCGGGCCTTTTCGGATCTGCCGTCAAAGATTTCGCGGACAGATTCATGGAGGTGCAAAAGACTTCGCAGGCCATGAAGCACTTCCTTCAGAAGCGCTCGAGCTCCGCTGCAGGCCGCTCAAAACAGCCGTCTGCTCGCAGTTCTCAGCCGCAGCCTGCACCGCCTGCCGCCGCCGCTTCACAGCGCCGCCACCCTCGAGACCAAAGACCGCGCTCTCGCTCTGCTGGACGCCGCCCCCCTCAGCGCGGGCCCCGGCCGAGGATTGAGATCAAGCCCGAGGCCTCAAAATCTTCCTAGCCATTCTAGGAAAGCGACGGTGTTCAGATCCCGCTGCGGCCGGATTTCCACCAAAACTTCTCGCTCGGTCAGTTCCAAACATCGCGACTGTCCCAGTGTATTTCGCAGTGAGCCAGCCGGTGTCTCAGCCCGTTTGCCTGCGCACAAAAGCCGTTTTTACGGCTACCCAGATAAATCCAATAAAGAGTGCATTTTCTGGTGTTCCGGCCACGGCCGATGGTGTTATAAGTGTTGTAAGAATGCCCACCCAGTGCCCATTCACACACACAGACACAGCCCGCCACGGTGCAGGGCTAGCACAAATAAAATCGACTCCGGTCGATTGTGCAAACAATGTAGTAAACGCGCCCATGTCACCATGCCCGCTCACACTACATGCTGCGTGTCCCTTGGTTTCTGTAAAAACGAAACCAACACACATTCAGTCGGCCATGAACGACAGTGTTTTCAGTGTAATAAATGTGCCCGCAGCCCCGCGCCCACATTTTGTCACAGACACGCCGATTCCTACGGGATCTCCCCCGCTCGCTTTTTCTGCACAATCTGCCATAAAAAAGCTGAGCGCGGTCAGGCCGCCCGCTGTGATCAGCGCGCCCCCCGCCTCGAACGCTGTAAACACGGTGTTGTGTTCCCAGTATGCCCGGGCTCTCGAGCTGCCGTTTTGCCGCGACCAGAGCCCGGATTTCATTCTGCCCCTAGCTATTCACGCAGATGCGTGGTCAAAGCTTCCCGGGGTATCGGAATGGGTGCTGAACACTGTAAAGAGAGGCTATTCGCTACAATTCGCTCGACGCCAGTTCAGAATGCTTACGACCAGGAAAATCCTCGCGCAAGTGCGCCACGGGGACTGGTTTATGTCGATAGATCTGAAAGACGCCTATTTCCAAATACAAATAGCGTCCCATCACAGGCGATTCTTGAGATTCGCTTTCGAGGGCCAGGCATATCAATACACAGTCCTGCCGTTCGGCCTGTTCCTAGCACCTCGTACATTTACGAAGTGCATGGACGCGGCGCTCGCACCCCTGAGACTTCAGGGCATGCGAGTCCTGAACTACTTGGACGATTGGCTGATTCTAGCTCGATCACGATCGGAGCTCATAGAACACAGGGCCGCATTACTCGAGCACCTCGAGGAGCTGGGCCTCACAGTCAATTGGGCGAAGAGCTCACTGTCTCCCAGTCAGAAAATTTCCTTTCTGGGAACCGTGTTGGACTCGCTGTCCATGACAGCACGCCTGTCACCAGAGCGCGTGCTAAATATTCAGCGCGGCGTGAAATCCTTCCGCCACGGCGCGATAGTTCCGCTCAAAAGGTTTCAGAAAATGCTGGGGCTGATGGCCTCAGCAGCCTCTGTACTCCAGTTGGGCTTGCTCCGCATGCGCCCACTGCAGATGTGGCTGAAAGCGCGGGTTCCACCCAGGGCATGGACAGCGGGTCTGTTTCGCCTCAGGGTCGACCTTCAGTGTGTTTCAGCTCTGGAACCTTGGAAAATAGCCGACTGGTATCAGTCAGGTGTGAGTCTGGGGACCGCTTCGAGTGTGAAGGTGGTGTCTACGGACGCCTCCACCTCGGGGTGGGGAGCGCTGCTCGAGGGCAGACCGCTAGCTGGCCTGTGGTCAGAACGGGAAAAGCTCCTTCACATAAACTGCTTGGAGATGATAGCAGTCGACAAAGCGCTACGGCGTTTTTGTCCCCAGGTAACAGGCCACCACGTCTTGGTCCGGTCGGACAACATGTCAGTGGTGGCATACATAAATCGCCAGGGCGGCGTCAGGTCACGAAACCTTCACAGGCTGACGGAACGCCTCCTGGTCTGGGCTCAGCACAACCTGCTCTCACTGAGAGCAGCGCACGTGCCTGGTCACCTGAATGTGGGACCAGACAGACTGTCCAGGAACAAGGTTCCAGCAGGGGAATGGTCGCTGCACCCGCAGACGGTCCAGCTGCTGTGGAAAACGTTCGGCAGAGCACAGGTGGACCTATTCGCGTCCCACGAAAACGCTCATTGCCCGGAGTTTTTCTCGAAAAGCAAGGACGCGCTGGCTCATGTTTGGCCCCGCTGCCCCCTATATGCTTTTCCTCCTGTCTCGCTCCTGCCTCAGGTGTTGGAACGAATCAGGGAGAACGGATGCCCAGTGCTGCTCGTAGCTCCGCTCTGGACAAACCAGACGTGGTTCCCTGCCCTGATGCAGCTGACCAGCACTGCCCCATGGCCTGTACCATTGAGGAGAGACCTCCTCTCTCAGGCGGAGGGCTCGATTTGGCACCCTCGCCCGGGGTTGTGGTCCCTGCACGCATGGCCCATCAACGGGTACCCGCTAGCCTCCCAGAAGGAGTGTTAAACACGATCGCGCAGGCTAGAGCTCCGTCTACCAGGCGGCTCTACTCCTCGAAGTGGTCTGTTTTCTCTGCATGGTGTCAAGCCCAGAGCTTTTCACCTGTGGAATGCGGGGTTTCGGAAGTGCTTTCCTTCCTTCAAGAGCTACTGGATAAGGGCAGGACCCCATCCACGCTCAAAGTATATGTGGCGGCCATAGCAACGTTTGCAAAACCGGTGTCTGGCCAGTCGCTGGGGAAAAACGACTTAGTCGTGCGTTTCCTTAGGGGAGCTCGGAGGCTGAACCTTCCCAGGCCCCCTTCAGTCCCGACGTGGGACCTTTCCACGGTCCTGGAGGCCATGAAAGGCGCCCCGTTCGAGCCAATCCAGCTGGTGGACATGAAACACCTGTCGTTCAAAACAGTGTTTCTCATGGCTCTCGCTTCAGTGAAGCGCATAGGGGACTTACAGGCGCTTTCAGTAAGCGCGTCGTGTATGGAGTTTGGGCCTAATGACTCGAAGGTCATTCTCAAACCAAAGCACGGGTATGTCCCGAAATCCCTCAATACACTGTTCAGGGCCCAGGTAATTTCCCTGTCCGCCCTTCCGGTTCTCAGTGAGGAGGAGGATGCGAGTCTCCTTTGCCCCGTCAGGGCATTGAGAGCTTATGTGTCACGCTCGTCTGTTTTCAGACAGACGGAGCAGCTTTTTGTTTTGTTTGGCGGGCGTTCCAAGGGACTCGCCGCCTCAAAACAGAGCCTATCCAGATGGATAGTGGATGCCATTGCGCTCGCTTACTCTGCGAAGGGCCTACATTGCCCCTTGGGTGTCAGGGCGCACTCCACGAGAGGCGTGGCCTCTTCGTGGGCATGGTCGAGCGGGGTTTCCCTGCAAGATATCTGTACGGCCGCGGGCTGGGCCTCGCCGTCTACATTTATAAAATACTATAACCTGGAGGTACCCGCCTTACAAGCTAAGCTTTTGGCGGTCTAAAATTCAGTACTATCTGCCCCGCTGTGCGGCCCAGATGCTGAGTTTACTGCAGCCCCATGAGTGTTGACACACGTATGGCCACCCAGATCAGGCTGAAAGCTTTCACCCTGGCTGCGCGTTTTATTGTCATATAATAGCCCCGCTGGGTGCTTTTTTATAGGGAATGACGCTTCCAGCCTCTCTTCCTACACTCTATGTGAGTTTATGGTGATTATGCACTACATGAGCCCTGGGCTTCGGCCCCCGGGACTTTGGTGTTGGATCCCTGTACGCACGGCGTGTTGCATTGTGTTCCCCTAGCGTAAAGCTATTACGCAGTACGAGAGATACTCTCGTAAGAGAACGTACTCGGTTACTAACGTAACCTCGGTTCTCTCTAGAGAGGGAACGAGTACTGCGTATCTTGCCGTGCTTGGTATACGCTCTGGTTCGCTTCAGTGATAAAAACCAGCTTGTATCAGTCTAACGAGCATATTTATAGGGTGAGACCACGCCCCTTCTGGCGGGACGTGACGATATGGGCGCGAATTGCCCCCATTGGTCATTACGTCACGCAGAGTCTCTCTCGATAGGCTGCTGCATTTGCTGCAGAGCAACCAATAGGCGCGCGAGCTGTTTCGCCTATGTCTGCTTGCTGCTGCAAAGCGTTTTACATTAATAAAAAATTAAGGATAATTTTTGGCTTCAATATCTCGCGGAAAAGAGTTTTTCCCCTAGCGTAAAGCTATTACGCAGTACTCGTTCCCTCTCTAGAGAGAACCGAGGTTACGTTAGTAACCGAGTACGTTTTTCCCCCTCATCAAAACCGATAATGTTTATCAGTGGTTGTATATCAAGAATCTTGATATACTTTATCACTGATAAACATTATCGGTTTTGATGAGGGGAAAAAAACTATACGAGTGCGGATTAGAACCAGAGAAGCAGGGACACGTTTGTGTGCATTTTTGATTTGTGCTTTCACCGGAACGAATATTATCTCCGCAACGGATTGAAGCGCGCGTCCGAGTGAAGACAACACATTTCAGCGCTATATCGCCTCTTATTTAACAAATGAATGAAACAAATGCTGCTAGTTAACTGGAGATGTTTTATTTGTATTGGTACATCCGTGCCGTGAGATGTTTCAAAAGTGGTGGGGACAATATCGACCCTGGCAAAAAGTGGTGGGGACATGTCCCACCCGTCCCCCCCGTAAATGACGCCTATGCTTTGATGTCTACCGGAGTTCCCATGCTGTTTTGTTTCCCCCTTTTTTCCCCATTTATGTACTGCCAAGTTGTAACAGTTCCTCATTTTGGAAAAGATGCATTCCAATTTGCACTTGTAGGTTCTTGGTTTAGTTAAAGGTTCAGTCAAATTTTCAATTTTTTTATAAATTTCATTTGGTCACGGTCATTTAATCTGATTCGCGGATGCTGTTATTTTGAATCGGTGCTAGTCAGTGAATCTTTTGAACGTATTAGCAAAAGGAACCGAATCAACGAGTTAAATTAAATACTTAAGAGCTCTCTGAATCAAACTTTACCGATCTCGAATGAACTGAAAACCGCTGTTTGATGAATAACATGACAAAAACGAATGACATGATGATGCCGACAATGCATGCGCAGGAAGATTTGTTGGGGAATCGTATAAGAGAAAAGGTAATCAGTGATGAACAAACATGCACAACATAATTTGTTTTTGTAGTGCAATAATAAACAACAGAAGTTTAATAAAAAAAAACATGAGCAATCATTTGTAATTAAAATAAGAAAATTATAAAAAATATTGATATGCTACTTTATGTATAAAGGCTATTGGTATTAAGCATGCTGCTAAAGCCTCACTTACCTACATTAGTGAATGTTGGAGATTAATGATACCAAGTTATGTACTATACTTGCCAGGGCTTGATGGTCTGAAAACTTGAACTGAATTTTATTTTGCTTCTGCTACACAGTTTCCCATGTTCAGTCTGGACAGAGATGCTCCCTGTTGTGCTCCAGTTCAATACGAAGGTAATCAGCTACACAAAATTATCCAGAACTTGTGAATGTGTTGATAAACGTCACCATAACTTTGATGTTGGCTTGAGAAAGCCTAGCCTGGAAGTTTAAAAAAAAAGTAGTAAAAGCTGAAACAGTTGAATGTTTT
Source organism: Rhinichthys klamathensis goyatoka (assembly GCF_029890125.1). Classification (NCBI taxonomy): domain Eukaryota; kingdom Metazoa; phylum Chordata; class Actinopteri; order Cypriniformes; family Leuciscidae; genus Rhinichthys; species Rhinichthys klamathensis. Next base: position 669,607 of record NW_026606885.1, read on the forward strand.
GAAAGTAGAACGGTTTTTTGGGTGGTTGCTAGGGTGTTGCTAGGGTATTCTGGATGATTACTGTGGTGTTGCTTGATAGTTGCTAGGCAGATGCTAGGTGTTTGTGTGGTTGCTAGGGCATTGCTATGTGGTTGATAGGTGTCAGTTGCTAGGGATTTTCTATGGTATCAGTACTGCCCAAAGTCAATAGAGGCCAACCCTAAGTTACTACAATGTTCTGGTGCTAAGAAATGACATTGCAGTTCCTATACGGTTGTTAGGTTTATATGGATGGTTATATATATATACATATACAGACTCATCAGGGTTAAACTTATAGACTGGTTATAGATAGGCTATGGATATAGATAGGTTGCTAGGGAGAGATATGATCTCACAAAGTTCTGTCCAACGTTAAGTCAATGGGATTTATACCATTGTACGCCCAATCACTTTAATAGTCATAGCACACTTCTCCTCAATAAGTTGTACGATTTTGATACCTTATTCATGGTTGCTAAGTGGCCGCTAAGGTTTTGCTAGGCAGTTGCTATGGAATCACTAGGGAACTTTAGATGGTTGCTCGGGTGTTCTGGATGGTTGCTAGGAAGTTGCTATGCTGTTTCTAGGGTACCCGGGGTGGTTGCTAGACAGTTGCTAGGGTACTCTGTGTGATTGCTAAGGGGTTACTAGGGTATTTCTGGGTGGTTTCTAGGCAGTAGTTATGTGGTTGCTAGGGTACTCTGGATGGTTACTAGGCTGTTTCTAAGGTGTTCTGGATGGTTGCTTGCTATGCAGTTTGCCAGGGTAATCAGGTTGATTGCTACACAGTTGCTGGGGTGTTCTGGGTGGTAGCTAGGCAGTTGCTAGGGTGTTGTTAGGTGTCATAGATGGTTACTATGGAGTTGCTATAGAGTTTTTATGGTAACAGAACACTGCCCCAAGTCAACAGAGGCCAACCCCAAGTTATTACAATGTTCTCTGAAGCGAGAGAAGGCCTAGCTACGTTCTACACCAATGACTGCTTACCAAGGAGGTTAGAAAGGAACCTGACAACTCGATACTGCTATGCAAGTGGAGCTCTGGGAAACGGAGGCCTCAGCAGGATGACTCTCTAAAGCGAGGGGAGACCTAGGAATGCCCAGCTTGAAGACAGTTAACCAGGGAGGCTAAAAAAGAGCCTACAGCCCAGTCCACTGCCTCCACGGAGCTCTCAGAGCGGGGGCTTCAGCATAACGACCCTCTATACAGCGAGAGGAAACTTAGGCTGAATCCCAATTCAGCCTTAACTACGCTCAACGCTAAGGACTGCTTATCAAGGAGGCTCACAGAAGCCTGACAACTTGATACTGCTATCCAAGTGGAGCTCTGGGAAACGGAGGCCTCAGCAGGATGACTGTCTAGAGGAGGCCTAACAACACTTCACCTTAAAGACAGTTCCACCAAGGAGGTTCACAGAGAACCATACCACTAGATGTCACTGTATATATGGAATGATGCTGAAGTCAGAACGAGCTCATTACAGGGAGCGGAGGACCTTGCCCATAACCGGGAAGGTTCTACTCCATGCTCATCCTAAATGACCAATGGGAGCTATCAGTGAAGGGTAGCTACAACCATTGTAAAATCTGTAATATGAATTGGTCTCTAGACTCCAGTGCCGGGTTGCATAAAGCACCTTAAGTGTAATTTTCCCTTAAGAACGCCCTTTAGGTTTCCCTTAAACTTAAGGGTGTTGCAAAAAAATAACCCTTAAGGGTTTCTTTAGGTAAAACGTCATACACCCTAAGAATTTCCCTTATGTAATCTCTTAAAAAACGATAAGTGTTGCATAAAGTAACTGTAAATTTTCCTAAGTATAACATAAGGTAAGGTCTTCACAGAGCGAGCAGGTTCAATCCAAGTAAGTCTTCCAACGAGATGCGATTGGCTGCTTTATATGATAAACAAATTAAAACTTTTCCTTTTTCACATATAAACACATAAAGCACATCTTATATGGTTAACGGAAGCTCAAACGTGCATGCGTCACGCGCAAGAATAAATCTCATTGGTTATTGCACTTGCATGCACGAAAAAGCCTGAATCATATGGATAACTTTTATGTCTTTCAATAAATGGACAGAAATGATGAGCGAATATTAAAAAAAATCTTTATTTGTTTTTAAAGATGAATGAAAGTTTTATTGGTTTAGACCAACATGAGGGTCCACGTTATGCTGTTTTTTGTGAAACGTACCGCTATCTGTATTAACAAATAACGTGTCCATGGCAGCAATTGATTTATAACGGGAAAACCTGGGTCGCTGTCATGAAACACTTAACGGTTTCCCTTACCTAATGGCGCTTTTCCACTGCGTGGTACGGCTCAGTACGGTTCGGCGCGGCGCGGCGCGGTTCGGCTCGCTTCACTTTTCCACTGCGTGGTACGACTCGGCTCAGCACGGCACGGCTCGGTTCGCTTTAGCTCGGTTTGCTTTCCCACTGCAGTTAGTACCGCTTCAAAGTGGGTGGGATTATAGTCTGACCGTTATAGTTTATCCGCTCTTCGGCAACCAATGAGAGGAACGTCGACTGCACTTCGTCCACTGACCACGATTCAGCCAATTCTTTTGTGGAAGTTTTATTTCTTTCTTTTTTCTTCAAGCAAGTTAAGCAAGTAGTTTTAAAACAGGTGCTACAGCGGTGGCTGTTACTGGCTATTTAAATCTAGCGGGTTTGATGTCTCGCAAATACAATGACGCTGGTAGTGACGATTCTGTCTGGCCAATCAGTGATCTGCAGTGTGTTCACGTCACATTTTAGTATCGGTACGGTACGCTTGAAACCTCAACAGAGGTGGTACCATTTAAAGCGAGCCGAAGCGAGCCGTACCGTACCGTACCATGCAGTGGAAAAGCGCCACAAGTGAGCCGTACCGAGCCGAGCCGTACCGCACCATGCAATGGAAAAGCGCCATAAGAGAACCATTTAAGGGATTATATGCAACACATTCCCTTAGCAGTCATATGCAGTCATTCCCTTAGATAAGGGGAAATCACGCCTTAAGTCTCATACTTAAGGGAAAAACTTTAAATTTAAAACTTTAAACATTTTCCCTGCATGGTGCTTTATGCAACCGGGCACTGCACTCTCAGAGTTGCCATACAACAGGAGAGGTTTGCTTAAGGCGAACAGACCACTTCCTGTTAGAGGCCAGAGACCAGAAGAGCTCAGAGCCTTCCTTTGTCGCAGATCACAAGAAAGTATAAGGGGACTAGGCAAAGTGCTAGCCGCACCATTATAAATACCAAACTGAGACTCCAGCAACAAACCAAGCTCTCTCATAGGGATCCCACTATTAAGGATTCCTTTTACACTCAACCATGAAAACATTGCTATCAAGGGGAGCCAGCTGAGTGCTAGCTGCGACCACTCAGAAACAAATGTCTCCGTAGGATCTCAAGACTCCAGACACTCCCGAAGGTGCCTTACGACAAAGAAGGGTTCGCAACCTGGGGCGAAGACCCACTTCCTGTCGGGTTCTCGAGATCGAAAGAGTTCATCCCAGGGACTGGAGGACCCTGCTTCAAGACCCGACTCAAGGGGAGGGTTCTGCTCTTCAGTCAAACCCGAGGAAAAACAGGCTCTCTAGACTTCAACACTCACAAAGGTGCCTACAACTAGGAAGGCTTCATGACTAGGGCGAAACATAACTTCCTGTCAAGTTCCAGAAATCGCCATCACACTGCTACTGTGTGGGCCAGCAGAGGAGGCAGATCTAAAAAATAACACCTGCCTTCACTCTCTCTGCATCCAATTACACAGAATTAGGCCTCACACATCAGTAGGCTAAAGGGAAAGAATTTCATAAGACTCTCCCTTTGCTCCACCCACCACCTCCGCGATCGAACCTGCCTGCCTCTCTTTTTCACATGTACATAAACAAATGGATCCTGAAGAAAAGAAAGAGGATGACGTGTACTACAGGCACGCTATTTATACTCTGGTCGCACTAGCAGTGACGTCATAGGCTGTCGCAGACCAATGTTATTGTTGCTAGCATGTTTTTGGGAAAATGCTAATATGTTTAGCATTATGCCAACATGGTAATCGTGTCATTAGCATGATGCTAGCATGTTTTAATGTTTCACTGAATGTTGCTAGCATGTGTTAGCATGTTATTAACATGTTTTAGGACATAGCTAGGTGATGCTAACATGATTTAGCATGTTGTTAGCATGATTCTAGCACAATTTGACTTGTTTTTTTTATCATTTTTTAATAATTAGTTCGAATTTTTTAGCACTAATCTAATCGCTATTAGCATGTAGTTATTTACTGTTTTGTGATGGTTGTTGAGTCCCTTGTTTGTCCTGAGCAGTTAAACCTCCCAATGTTCTTCAGGAGAATCCTTCAGGTCCTGCAAATTCAGTTTTCCAGCATCTTTCGCATATATTTAAACCCTTTCCAGCAGTGACTATGATTTTGAGATCCATCTTTTCACACTGAGGACAATTGAGGGACTCAACAGGTGAAAACCTAGCAAATTGTACTTAATTTTGTATTCCGGGAAACATGCAAGTATCTTCTGTTGCTTCTGAAGGGCAGTACTAAAAATACATTTCATATTTAAACAGAATAAGAAAAATTTGGACATTATTCTTCATCCTGTTCAAAAGTTTTCACTCCTGGCTCTTAATGCATTGTGTTTCTCCCACTGAGTGAAAACTTCTTCTGTTGTACGGAAGAAGAATAAAATAGTAATAATAAGTATGTGAGATTCGCAATCACCACTAATAAGTATGCAAGAGAACAATAAAGTGGTGTAGGGATGACGTCAAACCCTGAAAGACTAATTCGCTGCTGGTTCCATGGAGATTTTCCTATGAGGTTTATAATGGGATTTTCAATTTATGACTAAAATAAAGCCTGTGGTAAACATATCTTGACAATACTTTGCCATTTTGTTCTACATCGTAAACTGCACACACTCACACCTCAAACTGTCTTATCTAGTTTCTTGTCAGAAACATATGTTTTGAAGTCATTCCTTGTACTACTCTGTAGTGATGCTTACACAAGCACCACTAATAATACGTTTAAATAGTTTAACTTTCGCAAGCCAACATAATTATGAAATTATAGTATTTTATTTACAATGTATAAATCATAATTGTAACTTAACGACATAGAGAATGGTCAAGTTAACAGGATAGTAAACTTTGCTAACTGTCATGTCAACAAAACTGACTCATCAGAAATATGTGTTCATAGGTCAGAAGAGCTTTAAAGCAGCATTGGCCTATTCTGAGGTCAGGTGCCCCATCACCTACTGAGAAGTTATGATGGTTAATATATAGACAAACAGGACAGACCTCACAGCATTGAGAAGTCTCTAACTGATTAAAAAAAAAACTTTAAAGTTCAATAAGTTGGAAAGGCTTTTGAAATATATTTTACAGCAACGAATGCCTGCCTTTTCTGTTATTAAATGATTGCCCTGGAAAATTATTTGCCCTTGTGATCTTTTTGTTACTGAGAGAAATAAAAGTCTGGCAACTTACTGTTAAAATGTGCATTTGTTGAAACTAACTCATTTTGACTTAAATGTGAACTCATAATATGGTGACTGACACTCAGTGCTCAACATAACATCTACAAGAACAGTAGTATCAGAGGTGAAAGAGCCGACTGTATTTGCGCTTTTGCCTTCTCACCCAGAACCAGTTTCCTCAGGTGTTATAAAGTTGGTTTATTTCACAGGTTGAAAAAAAGATTTGCAGCATCCAACAGGTGGTGACAGGGAGAGAGACAGGAGGAGTTTCAAAGACCTCTGCTTTTGGTAACCTTTGAGCCTGGTAAAATAGTGATGTAACTCAATGTCAGGACTTTGAAGCACATTGCTGGTTATCCTGACAACAACATTGACCAGTACAGAGACAAAGACAACTGGTAAACGGTAAGGTACTTAACATCTCACTTTTGTTACCATTTACAACCTGAAGGCTACTGATTTTTATTTATTTGTTTATTCATTTATTTATTTTAAATGTTATATTTAATGATTCATGTTCATGTGAAGATCTTTATTAATAACTTACAGGAACTGCTGAAAAAATGAGGAACTTGTCATCCTCCACAGAAAAACAGAATGTGAAAGGAGTTTCTTTCGTAAGTGAGATGCTGACTGCATATTTTACCTTTCTTCTGTCACAACATTTGTCCTGTTATGAGATATTTTATGACTCATTTTCTATTGTCTCACAGTTCCTTTTATTTTATGATATTTATCTCTTTGTTTTTCTATATCTATCTTTTTGTGCAGAAACAAAGAAGAGACAGTGCTATGGGGACACCAGCATCATCTTCAGTCATGAGTGCCTTTCCTGAAGGTCCTCCAGTTCTAGATTACAGGGAACCAGAACCTCCTCCTAAGAAGCACAAGTACCAGCAAAGCTTGAAAACCCTCATTCCGTTCCGTTTTGGCTCACAGTAAGACAGATTTCTCAACATTATATTATAATTATATATTGTAAGCATATATTTTTGATTTCAGTAATGAAAGTGATCTGTCCATTTCATCAAGAGATCTAAGAAAAACCAAAAGAACATTTGTTTTCATGATTGCTAATGCTCAGGTTTTTTTCTGTTTTTATCAACAAGTCTGTCATTCACGTGACATTTCTGAATCTCCAAATGTCTGATAAATTCAATGTCAAATGCACATTTTCTAACTTTGCACAGCTCGCACCCAGTTGATGATGCTGGTTTCTTCTCCTTCACATCATTTGCATGGATGACACCCATGATGTGGAGCCTCTTTAGGAATCGGTTAAATGAGGACTTTCCCTCTCTCTCACCTCATGATGGAGCCCACATCAATGGAGAGAGGTATTCTTCATAATCTTTTCATTTAAATCTTAGCTTAGTTCAAGAAGTCTCGACAGAATGAGTAGCTGCAGTGTAGCACTTGGCGAACTAAAAAAACACTGGTCACACGTTAACTCGTTGTCTGAGGTCTAAGAATGTTTTTCTGAATCCAGGATGAGTCTTGGAGAAGTATTAGTATTTGTGGGCAAAACAACTATCTTCAAAAAATGAAAACATGTGATTTCTGTTGTGTTCAGGTTCCAGAGACTGTGGGACGATGAAGTTGCCCGTGTGGGCCTAGAGAAGGCATCTCTTCCTGCTGTGGTCATTCGTTTTCAGAAGACAAGATTAATAGTGTCATTCTTGGCTTCAATCCTATTTACTTTTGCTGTATTTATTGGGCCGGTATGTAAAATGGCTTAGCAGTACAAAGTATTGTTATGGATTTTTTCCTCAAACCTAACTATTTTAGATTTGTTTCCCTAACTAACTAGTATAACTTATACGCTAGCGCGTCTATATATATTTGACGTTAGCTACGTTAACACATCAGCGAGTCTCCAGTCGACTACAGCATCCGTCTAAATCCTATACTCCAGCGAGTCTACAATCCACTACAGCATCCGAGTCGATAACTCTAACTTACTTGTTCTCTTTGCTGCGCAGCTTAAATGACAGACAGATTTGAATAATTGTCCTTTAAATGCTCTTTATTACGGCCAGGAGTTCTTGAGCAGTTCTCAGAGAATCTCCCAAAAAGAAGCAATAAGCATGGCCGGTGGATATCAGACAAATCCCATTGAGAATCCCACCAGTAAACACACATACAACAGTTTTTATAGAAAAGGAGAATGGGCGAAAATGGCATGATGCATTACATAATTTCCCTACAATTTGATTGGTTCTTCAGCCAGCAGCCATATCACCCTGTAGCCCAAGACTGGTTGCCCACTGAAGCTAAGCAGGGCTGAGCCTGGTTAGTACCTGGATGGGAGACCTCCTGAGAAAACCAGGTTGCTGCTGGAAGAGGTGTTAATGAGGCCAGCAGGGGGCGCTCACCCTGTGGTCTGTGTGGGTCCTAACGCCCCAGTGTAGTGACGGGGACACTATACTGTCAAAGAGCACCGTTCTTCGGATGAGACGTTAAACCGAGGCCCTGACTCTCTGTGGTCATTAAAAATCCCATGGCACTTCTCGTAAAGAGTAGGGGTGTAACCCCGGTGTCCTGGCCACATTCCACCCATTGGCCTCTGCCAATCATGGCCTCCTAATAATCCCCATTCACTGAATTGGCTCTATCACTCTCTCTCCTCTCCAACTATAGCTGGTGTGTGGTGAGCGCACTGGCGCCGTTGTACTGTGGCTGCCGTCGCATCATCCAAGTGGATGCTGCACACTGGTGCTGGTTGAGGAGAGACCCCCTGATATGATTGTAAAGCGCTTTGGGTGTATAGTAGTACATATGAAATCGCTATATAAATGCCTCATTCATTCATTCATACTTCATAATCACAAGGTTTCAAACCCAGACTGTCTAGTTTACTTTCCCATATTTGTTATTTATACACACACACACTCAAAGTCACAAGTTTTCCATTGTTTTTTTATAGTACATTCTGTTGAAATGTTAGATGTTAAATAAGGTTAGATGTTAGAAACATGGTTAGTTTAAAATACAGTCTAAAATTTCCACGACAGTATCATCCAGTTGAATAATCAATAAAACATATTGTTTTATGTTCCTTGAAGGATTAGTTCACCCAAAAATGAAAATTATCCCATAATTTACTCACCCTCAAGCCATCCTGGTGTATATGACTTTCTTCTTTCAGCCAAACACAATCAGAGTTATATTAAAAAATCATGGTTCTTCCAAGCTTTATAATGGGAGTGAATAGTAACTGAGATTTTGAAGCCCCAAAAAGTGCATCCACCCATCATGAAAGTAATCCATACGGCTCCAAGGGGTTAATAATTAATGAATAGAAAGTTTGGGTGAACTAATACTTTAAAGTGCTTTATAGTTTATAAAGTCAATCCCCTTTTGTGGGACCCACTTGCAAAAATATAGTAGCATCTGTATATTTTCATATATAAATACCCATTTATATTGTATGAGAAAAATATTATGCATATTATAAAAGCATGTTATTTCCTTAATTAAATAATTTATATTTGTCAATGTACTAAAACCAAATTTTCTGTAAAGTAGAATAAAATAGTTCCAATTACATTTGAAATTGAAATCTAACAATAAGCATTCAGTGCTTTTTCTGCCTCACATCATGGATCTGTTTTGAATGTTATTTTTACATTTGGTGTGTCTTCTAGTCAATTCTAGTGTATGAAATCCTGAACTACGTCGAACATCCTGAGACATCCACACTGTTGCATGGCGTTGGTGTGTGCGTGGCTCTGTTCACATCTGAATTCAGCAAGGCATTTTTTGCATCGCTCATGTGGGCTGTGAATTTGCGTACCGCTGTGAGAGTGAAGGGAGCATTCAACATGCTTGCTTTCAAGAAAATCATCTCTCTCAGGAATCTTACCAGCATCAGTGTAGGAGAGGTAAACTATTGATATTGGTATTTATTTACTCTAGTACTCCAACCACTTTTTAATTACTTCAATTATATATAATACAAATAGTGTTTTTCATAAACTGTTGTGTGCATTATTTCTATGTTTTGTTTCTCTATGGTGTAGACTATAAACGTGTTGACGAGTGATGGTTATCGGATGTTTGAGGCGGTCCTGTTTGGAACATTTCTGCTGTCTGTTCCTATACTGCTGATCATATGTATCATATATGCCTGCTTTATTCTGGGATACACGGCACTAATTGGAATTTTGGTCTACCTGGTGTTCTTACCAATACAGGTGTGATGGTCTTTTCTGTTTTGTGTAACATGTTTTCGAAATCTACATTCAATATTTACCCGTCTCAGTAATATTTAGTATTTTCCCTGTCTGTTTGTATGTGCGCACTATAGTTCTCAATTGCCAGGCTAATTGGTGGGTTCAGAAGGCGGGCTGTATCTGTGACAGACAGACGTGTTCGCACAATGAATGAGGTTCTGACCTGCATCAAGCTCATTAAGATGTATGCGTGGGAGGAGTCTTTTGAGAAAACAATCACAGGTTGCCTATCCATCCATCCATCCTATTGTATTTTACTCATAACTCTGTGAAATGATGTGTTTTCTTTCCTTTCTCTCACCCATTCTTTCCTTATTTTTTTCTGATATAGATATTAGGAAAAATGAGAAGTTGCTATTACAAAAGGCTGGTTATGTTCAGAGTTTAAACTCTTCCTTAACAACGATAGTCCCCACACTGGCAACCATCCTCACCTTCATTGTCCACACTGCACTGAAACTGCCTCTTCAACCTTCTACTGTGAGTGCAAAAAAAGGCTTATATTCTGCTAAATGTTTACACTACCGTTCAAAAGTTAGGGATCAAATCAAAAAGAAATTAATACTTGTATTCCGTTTTTTCTTTTTCAAATAAATGCTCTTCTTTGGAACTTTCTATTCATCAATGAATCCTAAAAAAATGTGCATCACAGTTTCTACAAAAATATTAAGCAGTATAACTATTTTCAACACTGATGATAATAAGAAATGTTTTTGAGCACCAAATCAGCACATTAGAATGATTTCTGAAACTGCTTTGCCATCACAGCAATACATTACATTTTAAAATAAATATAAAAAACCCAGCTATTTTAAATTGTAATAATATTTCACAATATTATTGTTTTACTGTTTTTACCAAATAATTGCAGCCTTTGTTGGCATAAGTGACTTCTTTCAAAACTATTAAAAATCTTACTAACCCAAAACATTTGAATGGCAGTGTAAATGTGTAAAACTTCATTACTTATACATTGATTGATCGATTTATTGTTTTTATTTTGTATTTGAATAATTCTGTTCAAAGCACTGTTCTGTCCTAACCGGCGTAATTCCCTACATCACGTAAACTGGCAAATGACTCTGATGTACTTGAAACTTAACCATCTGATTGTTTCCCCACAGGCGTACACTATCATCGCTGTATTTAACTGCATGAGGATGTCTATGGGCTTGTTGCCATTCTCTGTTAAAGCTGTTGCTGAGGCTAAAGTGGCTCTTGCGAGACTCAAGGTTGGACTCATTCACGGGTTTCTCTCAATCAAAATGAAAGATAATTTTCTCTCATTTATACCTCATTGTCAAAAAGAGTTCCCCCTTTTCCCTATGAACCTTTGGCCCCATTATCTGCTCTAATTAGGCATTGGTTTAGGACATATTGAGATAGATGTAAATATTGTTCATATGTGTAACTTATAAAGACAAGTGTGTGGAAAATATATTTTCACGTGCTGTATTTTAAACATGCTGTAACTTGATACTCTAAAATGCGCCAGTCACGTCTTTTACCTCTGCAGTACGATGCAAATAACAGAATATTTAATGATTGTATCTCTACAGAATCTTATGTTGGTACAGAACCCCAAAGGTTATCTTACCCAGGATAAAAATATGGATTTGGCGCTGGTCATGGAAAAGGCCTCATTCTCTTGGAGCCTGCCAGATGACATGAACGCCACTGAAAAACCACAAGATCCCTCTCAAAGCGCCACACACCAGTCAGACTCCCAACCTTCAATTAGGCGCATCAGCTTCACCCTTTCAAAGGTGTGATATGAATATATTATAATGTGGGGCACTATAACACTCCAGTAGTCGATAGACAGGATGTGTTCGGACACTACAAGAGACTAATGAATCTCTCTTGTCAATTATAGGGAAGTCTGCTTGGTGTGTGTGGCAATGTTGGAAGTGGAAAAACCTCTTTGATATCAAGCATTCTTGAGCAGGTGTGGCACCACCTGTCTTTTCTACATCCAAGACACATGATGTGATGAGGTGTGACTGACAGTATAATCATTTATTCCGGCAGATGCATCTTGTGAGTGGGTCTGTATCAGCTAATGGAACATTTGCATATGTTTCCCAGCAAGCCTGGATATTCCACGGGACTGTAAGGGACAATATCCTCATGGGAGAACCATTTGACCAAACCAGGTAAAACTAGAAAACACCAAAAACAAAACTGGCCAAAGAATGTGTGTCAACAGTTACATATTTGTTTTTTTAAAAGTGTCAGAAGAGTTCACTTCTGCACAGTAAAATGATTACCAAAATGTACAATCAAAAACAGGCAGTGCGGTTGCCAGAGTTTTACTTATAAACCCACATTTGAAGTTACAGTTTGACATTTTACTGGAGGCCAAATGCCAACACAAAGTCTATCATATTATCATCTTTATCATCTAAGAGGAGAGCTTAATGGAGAACAGTGGATGATTTAGAGTGATAAACAGCACTAAACTGAACAAAGAAAAAAACGTACAGTCATGTCCTAAAGCAATGAAATTACACGTGATGCTTTTTTTTTTAGCTACAATAGATCTTGATAAATCTTCTACAGTTTGACCTACGTAAAAAGGTAAAAGGAAAACTTTCATAAAGATATAGTGATTTAAAAATAATTAAATCTCATATGTGTAACACAAATTTAGCTGATGAATAAATGTATCTCACAGTTAAAAAAAAGGTCCATGGTCTATTGTCAACAGTGTAGCGATGTGTGAGCTGTGTTTCATACAAAAGTCAAGATTTTTGTTGGTCAACGTGGCGAAATCTGAAATGACCCTCGAAAAATTCGTCACACAACTCTATGTGACCGCTACTTTAGCCTCTCTGATAGGTGTAAATATTATCTAAATATTAAGCAGATCAATATCATATTAGAGTGTAAAAGAGTAGTTTTGTATGAAACTTGACATTATTTCCCCATGGTAAGTGTGAATTTAGTGAGTAAGGACTCACTAAAAACAATTTAGACACCACTAACCCATTCGTCTTGAAATAGCAAGTTTTAATTTACCTCAGTGTCAGTCCTACCATGCTCCTAGGAAGCTGCCCCTCACCTTTCAAACACATGTAATCTACCAGATCCTGTTTTATAGCCATGAAGACAGTGAACCGCTTTATGGTGTGTTTTTTAATTGCTTGTAATGGCTTTTATTGGATGGGGTAAATTTCTGGCTCTGCATGGTCACAGTCTCAGCTGCTTTATAATCTGTCAAATTGTTGTTGGACATTGATCCTTTGTACTGAGATGAACTGCTGCATCCTAAAAAAAAGTGGTTATGTGCTTGCTGTGTTTTAGATATGACAGTGTTATTCATGCCTGCTGTCTGAAACCTGATCTGACAATACTTCCATATGGAGACCAGACAGAGGTCTGTTTCCACATTTTCACCAACACTTTGATTAGATATTAATATATATATTTTTTTTATTGAACCATTAAATGTTTATAATACTAAGGAGTACAGTTGAAAGGAATACATATAACCTATGGGGATAATAATATTGCTTGTGTGTGTGTGTGTGTGTGTGTGTGTGTCAAGATTGGAGAGCGAGGTATTAATCTTTCAGGTGGTCAGAAGCAGAGAGTCAGTTTAGCCAGGGCAGTGTATTCTAACAGAGACATTTTCCTTTTGGATGATCCTCTGTCTGCTGTCGATGCACACGTTGGGAAGCACATTTTTGAGGAATGCATCAAGAAAGAGCTGAAGGGCAAATCAGTCATTCTGGTCACTCATCAGCTGCAGGTAATTCACTCTACAACATAATCCATAATGTCAAATATGTTCATTTTCTTTGCAGGCTTCTTTTCTGGCATAAATATGTGCTCATAACAGATAGCATCTATAGATATGTGTTTCCCAGTAGCTTCTGAAAAACGAAAAATATCAGGTAATTTTAAACAATGTTAATAACAAAGTTCGGAAGGAGCACATTCAGATAATCTACCCAATCAGCGAGAGGAGGCCGATATAAAAATAGCCGACTCACCTCAGTCCCATGACAGTTTTACAGCATCCCTCCTCCACCCCAACTCCTCACTCTTATCTGTTCCTATCCCAGTCAGGGATACAGGGGGTGTACTCTGGGTTCAGTCCACATTCAGAGCTCGGAGCCCTCCCCTCAGACAGCACACCAAATACGCATACTCTTTACTCTATTTGATTTTATGGTGAAATGGTGTTTGTAAAAAAGTCATGGACATCAATAAAAAAGTAATGCAAAAGTCAGGCCAGTTTCTATAATGATATAGGTTATTCTAGTTCTGATTTAAATTTTAAATGTTTCCAAAAAAAATCTTAGATATTGCTCTTGTGAAAGCTGCTCGAAAAATGCCTCAAAGGAATAGTTCACTTCAAAAGGAAAATTCTGTCATCTACTCACCCTCAAGTTGTTTCAAACCAGTATGAATTTCTTTCTTCTTCTGAACACAAAATACTACGGAAGTCAATGGGGTACATCAACTGTTTGGTTACGACATTCTTTAAAATGTCTTCCTTTGTGTTCAGTAAAAGAAAAAAAACTCTTGAAACAACTTGAGGGTGAGTAAATAATGACATAATTTTCATTTTGAAGTGAACTAATCCTTTAAGATAAATAGCTTAACTCTGGAGGGATTGCTGATTTATATGATTTATAAGCTTTTAGTCAACAGATGTTTCTCTCCAATATTAAGGGGTCGCAGTTGTACGTGAAGTTAATATATAATGTCTTGGAGGAAGATATAAAACTTGCGTGTAAATGCACATAAACCTAATTTTGACAGTTTCATGAAGTATCAGTAATGATGATTCATTTGTATTTTTGTAACGCATTTAATGAATAACCTCCTCAGGTTGGGAAAAGGGTCATCTAAGCCTGCCTCACTATTATGTAATGGCAGGAACATATAATGCACATCACGTGCATTTACAAAATTCTCCATCAGAGAAACCACACACAAACCTTATGTCACACAGCACGTCTGTCAGTCAGTCTGACTCAGCAGAACAGCTGTCTTTTAATGTGTAACTGTACATAAGGAGCTTAAAATTGTAGCTTTTCGCCAATGATTCTCAGTTTTTTTGTGTGCTCAGCTTAACTGATGTCCTCAGCTGCTCCGCTCTGTTGTGTTTGCAGTATTTGGAGTTTTGTGACGAGGTGTTGTTGTTGGATAATGGGGAGATAAAGGAGGCAGGCACTCACAGTGATTTGATGAAAGCTAAAGGCCGCTACGCTCATCTTATTAACAACGTCCAGATGGAACAGAGCAACGTAACCACTCTCAATTACTTTACACATGAAATGAGCCATTAAAATACTACAACTTATCTACTCTGTTGACATGTATTGGCTTCCAATACTAAACTAAATCAAACAAACATTTCCTCTTAATTTTCACTTTTGGATCATATAGGAAAATATAGAAGCTGATTCCAAAACACATACTGAACACAATGACTCTAAACAGACCAATGCAGATGAGCCCAAACTCAACGGCATAGCAAACCCAGGTTAGTGGATGAATATGTTATCTCATGGTGCATTTTTGCACTAAGTCTCTAGAATCTTAGATTCTACTTTTCTTTCATTTTGGATCTCTTTAGGAGAAATATCACAATTATTTTAATATAATTAAATAATAGCTGAACATAATTAATAATAATTGAATTATAAAAGAAAGGTTTATCAAAGCAAAGCATGATGGCTTCCATAGAAGTTCTATAAACGCCTTTACGTTTAGCATGAACATTTTAAGTACATCATTAGTGATTTTTGTGTTACAGATGTGAGCCAAATTTGTTTTCGCATAACTTGATAGCCTTTGGAGGAATTACAGTTTAAATATGCAATCCCTACATCTTCTAAATATGATTAAATGTAATGATCATGCATTCATAAGCAATTCATCCTCTTAATTGTATCACTTTTGGTGAGACAAACATCTGCTAACAGACATCTCTCTTTCTTTTATCTTTCTAGCTTTTGACATGTCTGATGAGAAACATGTAACAAATGAATTACCCAAAGACTCCACAGAAACAAAAGGTAGATGTATAAACATATTCACAGTATATTATTATTATTATGAATAAATCCATTATGTTCACACAGTATATTCAGTTTAATCTGATTTATAGAATGGTGTGTGTGTGTGTGTGATTCAGGGAAAAAGGATCAGTTGGTAACACAGGAAGTGTCCCTTGAAGGTTCAGTTACGTGGAGGACTTACCACCAATACTGCAAAGCTGCTGGAGGTTTCTGTTCTTTGTTGTAAACCTTTTTCTTCTCTCTCGATCTCGGTTTCTCACTCTGTACATTATAAATGCTGTAACACTGTCTGTTTCACATTCTGCTGTCTTTCTCTTTAATTATTTATATCTTTGTAGGGTATATACTGCTGGCAGTTGTTATACTTGTCTTCACTCTTCTTGTGGGATCGACTGCTTTCAGCAATTGGTGGCTCAGTTACTGGTTAGAACAGGGATCAGGGGTAAACGAACACACACACACGCGCGCACACACACTCATCTGATTCATCAAGTTACCTTACCATCACTTTTCAAACTGTTTTCTCTCTATGTGTTCTTGTAGAACAGTTCCAGTTCTAATCTAACAGCAAACAGCGGTAATATCTCAGAGAATCCAGACCTGCCATTCTACCAAATGATTTATGGCATTATTATTGTTGCCATGGTACTGCTGAGTATTGTCAAGGGCTACACCTTCACTAAAGTCACTCTGCGTGCCTCTTCCAAACTCCATGACACAATGTTCAAACGGGTAAGATTAGCAGATTTATACTT
The DNA here is from genome assembly GCF_029890125.1 of Rhinichthys klamathensis goyatoka. Lineage (NCBI taxonomy): Eukaryota > Metazoa > Chordata > Actinopteri > Cypriniformes > Leuciscidae > Rhinichthys > Rhinichthys klamathensis. The sequence continues at coordinate 686,150 of NW_026606885.1, forward strand.
CCTGAATTTTTGGTTTTAGATCATATTATTCACATCGTTTTTGACTCAAAGGCACCTGCAATGTCTAAAATAAGAAAAGAAAAAAATCTGTTTAATAGACATCAGTATCTGATCAGTAATCATTCATAGTGCATAGTAAAAAGATGCCATTAAAACAAATATTTTAAATAAACCATCTGTATGTTTTTTCTACATTATTTTGGAGATTCAATGTGAAAGTATTACAATATAAAAACATATTAAAAACTGTAATGTTAGGTACAATTAATCTCGATTAATTACAGAAAAATGTGTGAATAAATAATCTTTTTTAATCATTTGACGTATTGACATACATATATATTTTTTTTTTCAAATATGTACATGGTGTATTTTTTTATGTTTATTTTATTTGAGCTTTTTTCCAGTATTTCTGGTGTAATTATGACAAAGCTGCTTGTTTTTTTAACATAATCTAGGAGTGAGTGTATTATTAATATTAATTTATTAGTGATATATTAGATTCACCACGATTCATTTTGTGATTCCAGAAGTTTCAAAAACTGAACTGTTCTTTAATAAAAACAATAGTTTTCTTAATTTTATGGGTTTTCTTTAATTAGAATTTTAATTTAGATTAGAGATAGATTTTTTTACTATATTAATAATAATGTATTACAGTTTTTCTCGATTGCTTAAACACATTTCTTGAAACTATGCCTCGTATTCTCAAAACAGTAAACACAAATCCATAACGTCTCACCCAATTCCCCAAACATCCTATTTTCAGGTCAAAATGAAGCTCTACACTCAAAACCATTCACTCTTGCTGAAAAACCAAACTTTGCCCTCAGACAGGACACACAAGCCCTCAAAAACACACACACTACAACATAGTCTGACACACTGGTGCTATAAATTCAAAACAACATTTCCAAAACTGGTAAGTCATGTTGCTTGTGGTCCCCCGCCCTCCCTCCCACCATCTTTTTTTTTTACTCTCTCCTACTCTTACGTAAGATGTGTGTACGCATCATATGACAGTAAAAGAGCACACACAAACCTTATTCAAATCTGGAATTGTATTGGAATGGGAAAGAGTGTTGGTGCATGCCTCCACTCAAGAATACAATATGATGAACAAGTATAAGAATGTTCCACATATGGTTGAAATACCATCATTGGCCTAGAAAGATAACATTCTGGGAGTCAAGACTATAAAGGAGAAAGGATGCCCTCCCTTCACTGTCACACTCTGCAGCCACTCTGTGTGACTGTACGACTGCTGGCCTTTTCTTGCAAGAACATAAACCTCATCAAAGACAATTGGAAATGTTTGTCTCTTATTCAGTGATAGAAATGTGTTTGCCACCACACCTCCCCGAAGGTTCTGATGATGGAGGTGACGGTGAAGCCACTCAAATTTGGCTGTACTCGTTGCCCAGCCTCCCTCATAGTCATACCATGGACAAGAACATGGACAACTAAAGTGGCTTGAATTTCATCCGAGACTGCTTGTCTTCTTGCCCTTGCCCTTCCTCCTCCTCCTTCTCCTCCTCCTATTCCTCCTCTTCCTCCTCCTCTTCCTCCTCTTATTCCTCCTCTTCCTCCTCCTGTTCCTCTTCCTCCTCCTCCTCATCCTCTTCCACCTCCTCCTCTTCCTCCTCCTCCTTTTCCTCCTCCTCCTCCTCTTCCTCCTCTTCCTCTCCCTCCTCGACATATTGGTTAATTTCTCTGTGGATCCATTGTTCCAAAACTCAGTAAACTGATTTTTATCTTTTATAAAAGATTGTATAAGCGTTTATCTATCTATTGAAGGATCTGACTGATGTGTGTTCAATTTTGACTCTTAGTGTTTTCACCTGGGTAAATGTGTGCTAACTGAGCTGAAGCTGAGCTGACTTGAGTGAACAATTTTGAATGCTAGTGCTTTCTAAATGACCACGTGGTGTAGGCAATGAGAAATGAAGGGATTTGTGTGTAGAGTTTTGCTGTGACAGTTCAACAAATCTGACTAATGTGTCAAAACAGGGGAATAGTGTTCATAGTTCAGTAAAATGGGTGTGCTTTTTGATAAATGGCATTATGGTTTTGAAATTTTAGTTCAAAAGCCTGGTTATAGTGTTTAAGCAATCGAGAAAAACTGTAATTTAAATACGTTTTAGTCATCCTGCAGCCTCTTGGTTGATCTAAACCCTCCCCCTAGCACACAAACTCCTTTTTTTAATGTAAGTGATCAAGTTTAATAGGACAGAGTTTGTTTAGTAATGGAATGTAAGCATTGTGCTACTATTTGTTCAGTAAAATGAAAACCATTTGAGAAGAATTTTGATACCATTTGACTATATTTTTCATCAGATCCTTGGCAGCCCAATGAGTTTTTTTGACACAACTCCAACTGGCCGCCTGGTGAACCGCTTCAGTAAAGACCAAGATGAGGTTGATGCAGTTTTGCCGTTCAACATGGAGAACTTTTTGCAGTTCTGTCTGATCGTTACTTTCACCCTTTTCATCATCTGCATAGTATTCCCATACCTCCTGATCGCCGTGGTAGTCCTCGGAATCATCTTTGCCACAATCCTATAGTAAGACACAAACATTGCACCTTAATATCATAAGATGTGTTTTTATTCAGAAGTAGAATATAAAGATTATAATCACAGATTCATGTTTTAATGCCATGAAATGTACAAACCATCCGTTTTCTTTTGCCCTAGTGTTTTCCAAAGGAGCATTCGTCAGATGAAGAGGATGGAGAATGTGAGTCGATCTCCCTGGATCTCTCTCACCACCTCTACCATACAGGGACTCAGCACCATCCATGCCTATGACAAAAGAAAGCAGTACATTGAACGGTAAGATATTACTGACAATATATTTGGATCTATGACAATATCATTTTATATTAGAAAATATTTAAGAAAGACGTAAAGTGCAGGGCAACATGCTACTGAGTGACCCTCATGAATCATACCTCAGTAATTATCCAGCATACCTAGGCTATAACACACAAGCAAAAGTGTTCATAATTAGACCAACAATACGATTACGAGTGTGATATTGCTTCTATGCAACAGTCTAATAAACAAGAAGTTAATACTGAAACTGAAATTGAATTGCAACACAATAAAACACAATTCTTTGTTTCCCTCCACCAATGAAGCCAAAACAGAATTAACTGTTGTGAGGGATTTTGTTCCTGACTGAAACTATTTTTGAATGAATCAGTTGACTCACTACTGGTGTAATGTTGTAACCTTCAAAAAGAGTCCCAGTGCTGTTTGACCATATACTGCCAATCAAGGATCAGAACTAACTGTTGTATCGGTTTAAATTAAATTTAGGCCATACGAACTGTGGCTTTTAAAGAGAACTCAGTACTAAAAGTCAAAAACGAATATTTTTTTCTCTTCACGCAAAGCCAACACTAATAGCTCAGAGCCTATGTTGCCCCACACAAATGTAGCAAACATCCAATGAATTCAAAGCCTCATATTGTTTGTGTTTCCAATAACAGGTTTAAGATGCTGAGTGACATCAACTCAAACCACTTCCTGCTGTTTAATTGTGGGACTCGCTGGCTGTCATTTTGGTTAGACTTCCTGTCTGCTACTGTTACTCTAATGGTGGCACTGTTCGTAGTCCTCAGCTCCAATGAGGCCATAAACCCTTCTCTAAAGGGCCTGGCCTTATCTTACACGATACAGGTAACTCTCACAGCTAGACTGAAACAGTAGGTTAACAACTGAAAGATATCTGAGCACTTTGTGTTTATGCCATTTCAGTTAACTGGAATCCTTCAGTTTGTGGTGAGATTGTCCACTGAGCTGGAGGCGAAGTTCACCAGTGTAGAGAGACTGCTGGAGTATATTACGGTATATTACAAACATTAGGTTAACCTTCGGGTTATCATGCATTCATGTTCAGATAATCATGAATATAGCAGATTGAATATAGTTTTAATTTATCACTGCTTCACTGTGTGCTACAGAGTTGTGTATCAGAGGGTCCACGAAGTGTCACGGGTGCTCACATCCCCGCCGGCTGGCCACAGGAGGGTGCCATTACCTTTAAAAACTACAGTATGAGATACAGGGACAACACACCCATAGTCCTCAGTAATCTCCACATAAATATTAATCCAGGGGAAAAACTTGGCATTGTGGGACGTACTGGCTCTGGTGAGAGAGAACATATAATGTTACATTCAAAGCTTAATTTTATGTTTTTAAATGTTTAGATTAATTTCCTCTTATTGTTATAAGTTCAGATTGACGTAGTGCATAATGGGTTAAGAAATGGAATCTATGTTAAAGTCGTCATTCTAAAGTATTCTTTAACAAATGTGGCTGCCATCATAAAAATGCATAAAGTAGCTAGTGCATTTCAGTAAAGTCATGTAATATAAATGAGGATTTTCTGTCTCTGTTTCTCATGGTTTCATTCATTGGCGCTCTCTTTCTGATTCAGGGAAGTCCTCTCTGGGTGTGGCATTGTTCCGTTTGGCAGAGCCGGCCGAGGGCACTATTTTGATAGATGATGTGGACATCTGCAAGCTGGGGCTGAAAGATCTTCGCAGCCAACTCTCCATCATCCCACAGGATCCTGTACTCTTCATCGGCACTGTCAGGTGACCTCTCACCTACCAACTCTACACTTCTGTTCATTACGTCATGATGATTCAATTTACTTTACTCCTTTTTTATTCACAATAAGTGCTTATTCTAGCAGTGAATCACCAATTCGTCTTATTCAATGAATTGTGTTGAAATTTTTGAAACGATGAATTGTCAGAAAATTACCTGAACTGAAATAGGCAACATTCATTGTGAGATATCGAAAAATAAAATGGCAATTATCCCCGATACTTATAACCTTAATCTGTGTGCATTTTTGTGTATTGTATTCTTGTACATGTTGTAATGTGCAGATTGAGGAATGGGGACTTTAATGTGTTTGTTTGTGTGATTACTGTGTAGGTATAACCTGGACCCGTTTAACAACTACAAAGATGAGGAGCTCTGGCTGGCCTTAGAAAAGACCTACATGAAGGACACGGTAAAGACTTACTCTATACAAGGCCCGCAAAGCAATACTGGATATAGTTTTGATTAGGTTTCAAGTACATACTTTTCTAGATCTCGTGTCAGAGGGGTTCTCCAAATAGGTCCTCATTTTTCAAATAGTAGAACACAGCCTGAATGCTCACACTTTTTCAGCTACAGGTTTCAAACTTGATAAACATTACCCGTTTAAGTAGTCTATATTTGATCAAACTGCCATTGTGCTTATGCACTTCTACTTCTTTCACTGTATGATAAAGTTTGCTTTTCAGGTGATCAGTGGGGTGCCATGATTTCATTGTTATTTCAACAGTCATGGTTTCTACTAGGAGCAGCTCAAACATCATTAAGTTAATCTAGCCTTTTATGTGAGGATATAATTTATTGAGAGAGCAAAAAAAAAACCACAATATAAGAGTGGGCATGTTACGGTGAGCTGCACTATAGTGATGAAACATAGACGTAACATTTGCTTAAATTCCTCTCAGTACCTTTCACACTTTGGTCCACGGTAACATAAAAAAGAAAGGAGAAACAGCAATCGAATATAATAGTCATAGTACATAAAAAGAAACACTCAAGCATTCAGGTGTTAAGTCATCCGCACTTTCTCTTTCTCTCTCTTGCAGATTGCTAAGCTGCCAGAGAAGTTACACTCTCCAGTAGTGGAGAATGGAGAGAATTTCTCAGTTGGAGAGCGGCAGCTCATGTGTATGGCCAGAGCACTGCTCCGTAATTCCAAAGTAAGAATACAAAACACACACCAGAAAAAATTCCTTGCTCTTAACAGGGTCTGATAAAGTTGTGTTCCTAGATCATTCTATTGGATGAGGCGACGGCGTCTATAGACTCCGAGACTGACAGCATGATCCAGCACACCATCAGAGATGGTTTCCAGCACTGCACAATGCTAACAATCGCCCACAGGATTAACACTGTGTTGGAGAGTGACCGCATACTCGTCATGGAGCAGGGCAAGGTAATCCACTACTTTTTAATATATAAATTAACATTACATTCAACTAAATACAGAACATTTCTCTATGATAGCATTATTGAAGTACTCTATTCCCCTTATGTAGCAACGCATAAGCTATTTTCTGTGATTTTGTGGGCACTTCCGATTCATTTGCCTCTATAGGTAAATAACAGGAAGAATAACAGAATGCTGTAAATCGTAAAATGATTATGATTATAAATTAAAATAATATGATAACAAATATCAGTTTGCAATATCAAGCAGCATAACAGGCAGTTTTTGTACAGCAGCTAAAATAAATGGAAGTGGATGAGAACGGAAGCCTCGACACAAATCAAGTTACAATCGCTCTTACATAAAGAGTAAGGTGAATATAAGCCCTCTTCTATGTTTTCTCCCAGGTGGTTGAGTTTGATCGGCCGCAGGACCTGATACAGAGGCCGAACTCTCTATTTGCCTCTCTTCTAGCAGCAGCTAATCAAGTGAACTCGTGAAGCACTCTGAAACATTCTCACACTGCATGTTGTTGCAGAATTTGACAGATATATACAGGAAGTGGTTTACCACATCTATATGTACATGACTCTTGCAGAATATGTGTGTGACCTTATACATCAATCTTTACATATAAGCTATCACTAACATGAAGAATACACAATAGCACGTTGCCACACTTCTTTTCAACATTACATTTATAGGTAAAAGCCCGTGGATTTGCACTTTTTTTCTTCCAGTCAACTTGTTTTTATTTTTTATTTGCACTTAGGCACATAGGTATTGTAATTTTTCTTTTAAAGATTCAGAGGGCTCTGCACATTTTTGTTCATGTGCGTTATAAATCTATATTCATATTTTGTTATTTAGACACAGCAGTTACAGACTAAGCTCAGTTTTCATAGATTCATCAGATATATTTAAAATATTTATTTGATTTTTATATGTGTGAAACAGATATAATATCAAAGTACAATATATGTACAAATAAAGTCTCGTTTCTGTCTTGTACGCTTTGTGGCATAAGACTTATATAGTACATTTAAAGGATGCCTCTAAGAACTTTCTATAGGTGAGTCAGTGTGTGTTTCTCATCTTGGACGCTAGGTGTCTCTCCTCCTCCAGTACCAGAGCTTATTGGGCCACGGTTGCATCAGTGGAGACACTAACTGATGAAATGTGTTGAAATTTCAGCATCAGCGTGCATCTCAGACTGATGAGGGATTGAGGGAATTATTTTAACTCAGTGAAGAGACAGCGTGAAAGACATTAATCAGATATCAGTGAATTTTCACTGCTTGTGTCCTTCAACTTATACAGTGACGCTCATTCACCCAAAAGATGCATCATTTTGAAAATACAGAGACATCTTTCAAAGACGCTTGTATTTTAAAAAGTATTTTTTTATTTATTTATAATTTTAAGAGGTGCAACATCTTATCTAAACAGGCCGTATAAAACACACACACACACACACACACACACGCACGGCACTTGTTTTTTTTTGTAATGTTATCGTGTTCTGTCAGTGTCATCAGGTGCGAGAATTAACCAACCCCCTTGACTTCCTGTCAGTCTTTTCCCGTCATTAACAGATTCTGTTTATCTGCATTAGTCACGATTGAAACTTTAGCCGCAGGTTACTCACCAATAAACAAACTGTAGGCTCTAAGCACATGGAAACATGCACACCAATACAGTGTCATTCATTCATTGCCACAACCTGCCAGTCAGTATCGTATTAGTCATAAAATCAAAAATATTCCTTAACGTGATGACAGAGTCTCAATCCCTTAAACCTGGAATCCATCCAACCACACAGGGTATTGAATCTTTAACTTTAAATATTCAATTAAGGCTTTAGTTATTGATTACTATAGGCCTACTTCATGGAATAAATTGGAATCATATAACTCTTAATGATTGTGTACAGAACTTCTTTCTTTTAACTTTGAATTGTCTTGCACCCACTAGGGCGCAGTGTTGTCTGAGAAAGTGGAAAACTGAAAGCGCAAGTAACTTGGCATAGAAATTCATAGCCTACAGAACTCAACATTTCATTCAGTAACATTGGGCAGTTTTTATTTATATGTTGTTTAATACAAATGATCGTATTATTTTATGCATATGATTACATACTATCACTTGTTTCTGCTTCTTCGGCAGTGATTTGATCTGGAGATTCAGTACTCTTGTCATACCGCCAGTGAAAACACAGAAAGCGCCACTTGTCTTTTAAAGAAAGATACTTTTCAAGCAAAACATTTCATAGAAACATTTTTGTTAACTTTTAAATTATAAAATAATTTATATAGGCTATAGTAAAAAAAAAGAAAAAGCATTTCAACACTTTCATGTTTTCAAACTTAGTGGAACATGACCATAGTGTTCCAATACATTTAGATCCATTGTAGATACTGAACGTACAAGCAAACTGGGAGAATCATATAATCTCTATCAGAGAAGTGGTTATTTGGTGTTAAGCGTTCCAGCTGAGTGGAAATATGATCATCAGCCTGAATGCCTAGACTTAGGCTACTAATGATGAAAAGATCTGCAGTTGTTTTACAAACGTTTGTTGAACTAAAACTAATTTAGGTTTCATCAAGGCCCCATTTCTCTCTCTCTCTCTCTCTCTCTCTCTCTCTCTCTCTCTCTCTCTCTCTCTCTCTCTCTCTCTCTCTCTCGGTTAGTAGTTTGCAAGAACAATAAATCATTGACCAATGTGAACTCTATTCTTAGCCTTGTATTACAGTTGGCCCTAACTAGTTCTTTCCTAACACTGTTGGACAAAACTGAATGCATTGTTTCTGATCAATGAAAGGGATCTTTTGATCAGGCCAAGGCTTAATTGAAGATGATAAAGACAGTAAGCAGACATGAGGCCAGATGTGCCTGTAATATTCCCAAAGGTTTGCACATGCAGAACGATCACTAATTTTATTTTCCTTTTTGGAGAGTTTGGCCATGGGATGTTAGTAAAGGAAGTCTTCAATCACTCAGCAGTGAAGCTATTCCTCAATAGGAAAGAAGAAGAAGAATCATTACACCTCTCTGTTTGTGTAGTCCTACTGTGATCTGTCAGTTTTGGCATGATGGACATTTTTCTGCTCATAAATAATACTAACAAAAAATAATAATAGTCATCATCATTATCATAATCATAGTCATTAGTTTAAAATGTAATGAAACGTTTTGGGCTCTGCTGTTTAAACCAGAGAATTGAGAGTGATGATTGTAAAGGTCAGTTTTTTAGGCAAGCACTAAAATCTGTTGAACAGCTGATTGATTTAGTACTGTTGCACTATAGACCATTTCAAGGATGTAAACAATAACAAATGTGTTGGAATGCTACTGTGCATGTCTGGTCCTGAACTATTTCCACTTTTCCAGTGGTGCCATTTTTAAATCTCAGATGTGTCAAAACAAAATAGCTGCGTCCCAATTCAGAGGCTGCGTCCTTCGAAAGGCCGGTGGTGACTACAGGATTTTTTGTTTGAAATTGTCGGAATACACTTTTAAATGTAAGTATTGGGGTATACTTACTTGAATAATCAAATGATACAAATGTAAAAACTAAATGTAAAGCAGTTTTAATGTTGACATATCTTACCAAGATGAAAGATTTGATAGTTTATTGGGTACAACGGGTTAAAAGCACACCTAAAGAAAAAAATAGATTTTCATTACTCCCATACATAGTGTATGATTCCAGAAAAGATATATGTTTGTATTGAGCATTTATGGAGCAAAAGATTTTGTGTGAAAATAAATAATAAAAGACACCCTGTCGTGGCCTTCGAATGGTGCAGCCTTTGAATTGGGACACAGCTGACCAGCGCGTACTTTTTAAGTCAACTGAATGTGTTCGGTTTTTGGATTCTGCACCAACACATTCCATGCGTTTAGTTTATTATTTATTGTAACGTAAAACGGTAATTTCTTAATTACTATTAACTAATTTAATAACTGATGATCTTTACAATGCAACTGAATCAACACTGAACTGACTTCAGCTGAACAATGACACTATTTTCTTTTAGAGCTGCTGTACAGCCAAAACTCAGAACTCTGTTTGCATCATTTAATCCTTTTCCTGTTATCACTGTAAAGCTGTATTGAAACATTCTGCATTGTATAAAGCGCCAAATAAATAAAGGTGACTTGACTTTCTACTGTATAGGCAGCTAAGTTTTATTGAAAGCCCATTTTGTCAGCGGTGAATAAAATCATAATAAATACTGAAAAAAAAAAATAGGAATGGTTGATTTTGAATGATTCCATGGTGACTATAACATGGACACAATAACAGCCTATAAAAGGCACATCTCTTCCATCTCTGTCAACAAGTTGTGTAGGCGATAATGACACACATTGTGATTTATGCTCATAAATCACCAGCCCTGGTTTACATTACCTTTCAGCCATTTGAATATGCACAGAGCTATACTGGGTGTGGTATGTGTGGAATATATTAAGGTGGATTAAAAGTATGAAATCAAATTCAGTGTCATGACTCTACAGCAGCAGAATGTACTTGTGGTAACACGGCATTTCCTGTCTCACCCTCGTAAGAACACAGAAAGAATTCCCAATCTGAGTCAGCTAAATCAGGTATATCTGGAACCTGGCTGTTTACCTGCTACATCAGGGACATATTTAAACACCGGATAACAGATTTAAATGCTCCATATTTTTATAACAAGGTTTCAAGACCGTGACCAAACAAAGCATTTTTAAGAGGTCTTGCCACCACATTCAGCTATGTATGATCTACACCTGTTAATCCTCACAAATGTTTCCAAGAACACCTAACTCAAACCCAACCTCGCTCTCATTTTTGCTCTCTCTGGATAAGATATGGTAGTCAGTGAGCTGTAAAACTGGCCCATTGAACCTAACAGGGACTGAGATTGTTCTGTGGACTTTATACACAAAGGACATTTTTTTACCCCGTCTTTATCTCTTCTTTCCTGTGGTTCGTTCCAGAGTCTCAAACTCAAAGTTTGATAGTGATAATATATCACCAGCTATTATGCTGAGTATGTGTCTGATAAAGCAAACCCACTGATATTCTTCTGCAGTCAAACAGACTGGCCTTCCTGGATTTAGCTGGATTTTTAGTATCTAAATGGCAAAGGTACAAAAACACAAGCATGTTTTTGCACCACCGCCATTTGAAAGCGCAATCCTGCTGGCAGCAAATGAAGTGCACCTGAAGTTAATGCCGTCACTGCTGCCATAAATCCACCACAGCATCTCGCCTTCTGAGGCTGATCTTATGCACAAGCTGTCCCAGGTTCCCTTAATAGATTAGTTCACCCAAAGAAATGAATTTTTTGTCATTATTTCATCACCATCCAAATATGATAGAACATGAAAGGAGAAATTCTGATGACTATTGGTCACTCTTTTCCATACCATTACAATGGGGGCTGAAGCTTCATAGATCCAAAAAAAGGATGCAAAACACCATAAAAGTATCAAAAAGTCTTTTACTTTAAAGTCATCATAGTATACAGAAATAAAAAGGCATCGAAGCACATCTAAATCTAATGTTTGATTAGAAAGAATATTGATAATGAATGAATTAAAAGAGTCATTTTATTCATAAATGTCAATTTCTCTTAACTTTGACTCAACCAAGAAATTTGGATTGTAATCACCAAGTATTTGTTTGTTCTAAAGCTTACTCAAATTTATTCTAGGCCATTAGACATGAAGATATGGTGCCTTGGAAGTCTGTCTGAAAACAGTTACTTACAAGTCGCCTTTCTGCAAAAAATATGGCCTGCAAAGAATTCGGACATAGCATTTGTAATCGAGAGTCTGATGAGATCCTTTCACCTACCCGAGCCTTTTACATTGCAACATTTTTATGACATATTGGCCCCATTAACAGTGTGAAGTGATTGGCTACAATGCAATAACCTTTTCCCTACTGAGACCCTCCATATGAACAGATAAGCTGTGTAAATCACCCCTGAGTGAATGCAGATGCATGCTCATCTCAAGCTCCTTTCTGTTAGGTGAAGGCCCTACAAGTGGAGCTATACCTGCATTATATCCCTCTGCCTGGAAACCAGATCTGATCTCTTGTGCCAGTTTGCAAAATTAGTGCACTTTTTTGGGTAGATTAATAAACCACATAATAGAAAAAAACAAAAACATGTGCGAGTCGTGTTATGTGCCATTTATAATGTATTTTTATTAAACATTTTGCACACTGTGTTGGCAAATGTGACTTATTTGTAAGTTGAAAAGTTCATTGGTGTCTGAATGTATTCCTACAGAATATAAAAAGGATAACCAAAGAGAAACATACAAAATTGATTATTAATTTCAGTAGATTATTAATGATATGATTATTATTATTTTATGCAATATTGCAGTATTATAAATGATATCCGTGCATGTCATTATTCTTTTTTAAATTCATGTGCCCTCATAAAATAAGTCTCCTCAATTTACAACTACGCAATTACCACTTTGACTCTTCAAAAAGTTCATAAAGAGATCGTAAAACTAATCCATATGAATTAAGTCGTTTAGTCCAAATTTTCTGAAGAGACACAATTGCTTTTTATGATGATCAGATTGAATTTAGGCTTTTCACATGGATTAGTTTTATCTCTTTATGAATTGTTTGAAAAGTTTCAGTTGCGTAGCTGTCAAAGGAGGGAGAGAAATCGCTCAGATTTTATATAAAAAAAATCTTAATTTGTGTGGGACGTCTTACGGGTTTGGAACGACATGAGTAAATAATGACAGAATTTTTATTTTTGGGTGAATAACCCTTTAATGGAGCTTGTCAACAAAAGCCCAAAATAAGAGGCAAATCTGTGCTTGTTCACGTGAGTGATGATCGCTATATTTGTATGATCAGTGGCGGATTAAGACTCTTTGGTGCCCCTGGGCACTGACTGGCTGGCGCTGAACCAGAGACGGACGCGCTCACTCATATAGGACTTTCACAACAACCATATCTCAACTGTTCACTCTTTTAACCATACTGTTACGTCCCAGGGCGTAATTATTATTATGTGTGCAATGTTTTGGTGGTGTTTTTTTTGTTGTGCTCTCTCTCTTTTTCTCTCTACTGGATAATGATGGAGACCAGATGACACAAATTACCATCATCTCCTGGTTTCCACTGATTGGCTCCAGACTAGGAAAGCTTGTGGATAAAGCTGGAGAGGAAAACCCAGTTTGGAGAGGCCCTTTTTGACTCCAGGCTGCCAAGACTGTCTTCTCATGCCTCACACCTTAGCATGTGTGCTAAGACCAATTGTACATCTCGTTGTTGATTGTTGGTTATTGTTAACCTGAGCAGACTTGGACTGCAGTTGAGCCAACATTTTTTTTAAAGTTCTTTAAACGTTACTAAAAGACCCTCGAGTTTAAACCATTTCTAACCTATTTTGATTTAGTTTATTTGGGAAGCAGTAGGGAGGAGAATGCTATTTCTGTTTATGTCCATGTTTTTCTCCTGTCACAGGACACATTTCTTACCTTACTCCCTCTCTAGCCAAACACTGTGTTTGGCTAGAGAGGGAGAAAGGTAAGAAATTTGTTATTCATTTTGAATCTTATTTTGAAAGGTTAAGACAGTATTCCCTTTAAAGTAAGAACTTGTTACGTCCTGTAAGGTCCTGTGTTGGGGTTAATATTTGTGGTCCCTGTTTTCTTTTTCTTTTTGTGTTTGCTACTTCCCCATTCACTCTCGTCTCGGTTCGCGCTCGAAAGCGCGGGGGACGGCAAGCGAACTGATAGCCCTGCTATCTGCATAGCCCTGCTTTAGTGTGCTCAGCACTCATTTTGAAGCGCCCGGAATAGCTTCCCATGCTTTTGCATGCAGGGCTAGGGGCAGAATGGCCTCTGGGATCTGATCGCCGTGCACTGCGGGCTCGAGAACCTGAATCGGAGGCGTGGGTGCAGCACGCATGCGCGCTCTCGGTGCTGGAATACGGCGGCTCGCCTACAGCGATGGCTGGCCGAATTATGCACGAAGTCCCACGGCGGTTGTATGCAGGCGAGCGGGTTGTATCACCGGCTCGTTGGCTGCGAAATACACATCTGCAGTAGCCGAGACTACAGGGACTGACAGAGCGGAGAGTTTTGACGTTGGTCCGGCCACAGCGGAGCACTGCTAGGAGGACTTCGTGAGCTCGGGCTTCAACGCAATCTTAGGCTGAGGTCCCCGCGGGGGAGGAGGCGGCCTATGACGGCTGGCTGAGCGCGATCTAGGGCGGCCGTTCTGTCGTCGCTGCGAAGATGGAGGCTGAGCTGGACGCTGGGCGGAGCTTCGTGCAGGCTGGTCCCAAGGGCGGCGTGCAGCAGAGCTAGATCGACGAGGCAGGAAAAGATTCATGGCCTGCATGGTCTTTTGTACCTCCGAGAAGCGGTCAACAATCCCGCTAAACGCTGGGCCGAAGAGGCCGGTGGGGGAGAGAGGGGAGGTTAAGGAAAACAGCCCGCTCGGATTCCCTCAGGTCAGCGAGCGTCAGCCAGAGGTGCCTTTCTGTAACAGTTAGAGAAGACATGCACCTTCCAAGGACCTGGGCAGCTGATTTAGTAGCGCGAAGGGAGAGGTCCATCGCGCTGCGCAAATCCGTCAGGCAGAGAGCGCAGATGAGATGGCGGTCTCCGGCGCTGAGCGAGGCTCGGCACGAGCCACAGGTGGAGCGAGGCATTTTGACAAAAACGCCTCGCGCTCTTTTAGATATAAAGTGTGTGTGTGTCGCAGTGGCGAGCACACACAGAGAGAAGGAAAAAGGATACTTTGTCGCCGGATAGCGTAGCAGGCACGGATTGCTGTCTCCAGACGCTTCCTAAGCTTGCTGGTCGCTTGCTTCGATGGCGGCGGCTTCTCAAGATCCAGCGATGCGAAGAGCTTCGCTGAAGAGATGAAAATCAGAGTTCAGCCTGATGAGCCCCTCTTTTATATACGCTAGCCACTCTCATTCTGGCGGGCTGTGACATTGTAGAGGGCTCGAAGCGCCCTCATTGGGCGTGACATCACGCGGGGCTCACCGATAGGCTGCTGCAGTTGCTGCAGGACAGCCCATGAGCGGCCTGCTATGGTCTGCTGTCCGCTGCACTGAGTTGACAATAAATACAAAATTAAGGATAATTTTTTGGCTTCAGATCTCGAGAAAAGATGACTTCACCCGTAGCGTAAGCAACTTATGCAATACGAGAGAACCTCTCGTAAGAGAACTGCGTATCATATACACGCAAAAACTATTTTTTGACGTATAAATGGCACGAGAAATTTAATTTGTGGTATAGATTCGGATGCGTTTCAGAATGGACTTCACTGACAGAGAGAACACAGAACTCGCATCATGTTTTTTTTTTCTTTATTTGGCAAAAAGTACAACACTTTGTTTTTATTGTGAGTATCCACAAAAAAATAGACACTTAACAGGATCTAATGATGTACAACACTTATATGTAAGATCAAAATCAACAGAGTATTTGCACTGATAAGAAAAAAGTGAGCTGGTGTCGCCCGCCGACCCCAGGGGGTTAAAGGACAAAATACATATACGTATTTGAGAATTGGAATATCAGATAGGCTATTTCATGAAAAAGTTAGGGAATGTTTCTAATAAAAAGGAAAATAAAATAAAACCAATAGGCTACATCCGCCATACTGCGTTGTGTCACGTGACAAGCAACAGGCGTCACCATGGAAAAAAATTATAAAAATGTGTGGCGATCACTGCATGCCTCCTCCACCCCACTGGTGTCCCCTCAAAAATACTAAGTGCATGACGCCCCTTTATGCATCAGCCTGTCAGAGTCAGCCACACCATCACAACACCAATCATCACCCAATCACTATGGTCCACCCATTTGTTCCCAATCACCTGATTATTGACATGCTGCACCTGCACTCCCTCATCACCACTCACTACTTATACACACATCACCTTCACTTCAGTGTCTGGTCTCATCAATGCTACGACGACATACAGACTCCCAACCTGGATACTTGCCTGTCTGTTCATCGTCTACTGTCTGGTTCCTGTTCGCCTGTCATCCCAGCCATCCTCTGCACAGAAACCCACCATCAGTCTACAGCAAGCTAAGTCACCATTGACAATCTTCA
Organism: Rhinichthys klamathensis goyatoka; assembly: GCF_029890125.1. NCBI lineage: Eukaryota > Metazoa > Chordata > Actinopteri > Cypriniformes > Leuciscidae > Rhinichthys > Rhinichthys klamathensis. Next base: position 702,282 of record NW_026606885.1, read on the forward strand.
GTCACCATCCACTCCCCATCGCCTGGTTCCCGCTGTTGTCATACCCTCTTGCCTATAATAAAACCGGTTTACTTTAATTCACCTGTCTGTTCCCTTCTGTACCATAACAGAGCCATGCCCAAAAGATATTTAGCATTTTAAATATCTTGACCTGCCTGTGATCCAAATCCTCTAGCGTGAATGTGTTGACAGACAGTTGTGTAGCATGAAAGGCTACAACAATCCGACAACTTTGAAAGTCGTGCGCATGGGTGGCATAAGCTGCCTTGGATGTCAAAGACATAAGCAAATGGATCAAACTAAAATGTTAACGTGTCCTATATCGGAATCTTTATTAGAGACTAAATTAATAATTTTTTAGTGTGAGACTGAATTGGTCGTCTGTCCTCAGACAAAATGTACAGTTTATGATAAGCTGTTTGCTGACCAAACTGTGTGTGGACTTTGATCTTCATTCACTCTGTTTGATCAAACTCAATACCATGACAACTGTATGAGCTGCACCTGGACACAATATGCAATTTTTTTTGGAGCCCACCTAACTTTCTGCCTCACAAATCTGTGTTCTGAGCCCACTATCAGCAGTTCCCTATCAAGGGACTGAGCCATTGCACAATAACAGCACCCAACCACAAGAACTGCCAATGATATTTAAAATTTTTGTGTCATATCAGGAGAGTGAAGTCTAGAATAATGACTATCAGGGGTCTTATTTGCGTGTTATGAAACATCGGTTCTGTTGCGTTATAGGAGCACATAAAAAAAAAAAAGAAGGCACACAAACACGCATACTGTAGCTTTTTTTTGCATGATGGTTCAGCAGTTGAGCCAGAGTACATATGACCTTAAGGTCAGTCCCTAAAAGCCTCTGGGGGACATGGGAGGGGCTTGGCAAGATAGGCCAGGCGGTGGCATCATGGCACAGGCTTCTAAGAATTGCTGGCTTGATGGCCAAGCCGAGTCCCATTAGAGATAAAGGTCTGATGAGTAATGGTCAATTCTGTAACAGTGTAAGAAATGACCATCACACATGGTTAACAGTTATGTAGGGCAAGAGTTGCAGTTATTCAGTGGGTTCAGCAGGTCTATCAGTAGAACTAGTTTTGAAATATAAAATTAAACCTACTGGGATACCATACTTAATGTTGAATTTGGATTATTCAAAGATAAGTTTGGCTAAGTCTTAAACCTAAACACTCCACAGAATACATTGGAACTCTGCTTCCAGCACGGAAATCCATTCATCCTTTGAGGAACATAAATGTGTTGTGCAGGGAAATTAAGGAGCCATGAGAGTGTGTGTGTGTGTGTGTGTGTGTGTGTGTGTGTTTGAATCATCATAAAACTGTCACTTTGGTAAGATCTCTGCAGGCTCCACATGAAATTTGAAATGTTCAACACTACTCAAAGATTCTCATGGCAGTCATTCTAGTAACCTTGTTCTTACAGGTCTGAGAGTGCATACAAGGTAATTATGGTTAAAATATGTGAAAGATGCCATTATCAGATCTTTTCACACACGTGATCATTTAGTGTACTTTTTATTTTTAAGAAAGTGCAGTGTGGGTACCTTTCAAGTTAAGTTTTAACTTTTCGGCAGAGGGCAGTCCATTAAACCTCTCTGTGCGATACAATTTAGTAATTAGTCATCATTGTATCTTTAAACTGTACTTAATTTCATCTACAGTACATAAAGTATAAGACTGGAGTAATGGCTGCTGAAAATTCAGCTTTGCCCTCACAGGCATAAATTACATTTTTAAATATATTAAAATACAAAACAGTTATTTTAAATTGTACAAACTTGTACTCTTTTTGATGTATTTTAGATAATGCACCTCTAGTGAGCTTTCAAAAACATCAAAATATTTTACTGACCCTGAACTTTTGAACAGTCGTGTGTGCATATACACTCACCGGCCACTTTATTAGGTACCCCATGCTAGTAACGGGTTGGACCCCCTTTTGCCTTCAGAACTGCCTCAATTCTTCGTGGCATAGATTCAACAAGGTGCTGGAAGCATTCCTCAGGGAGTTTGGTCCATATTGACATGATGGCATCACACAGTTGCCGCAGATTTGTCGGCTGCACATCCATGATGCGAATCTCCCGTTCCACCACATCCCAAAGATGCTCTATTGGGTTGAGATCTGGTGACTGTGGAGGCCATTTTAGTACAGTGAACTCATTGTCATGTTCAAGAAACCAATTTGAAATGATTAGAGCTTTGTGACATGGTGGAATTAGCCATCAGAGGATGGGTACATGGTGGCCATAAAGGGATGGACATGGTCAGAAACAATGCTCAGTTAGGCCGTGGCATTTAAACGATGCCCAATTGGCACTAAGGGGCCTAAAGTGTGCCAGGAAAACATCCCCCACACCATTACACCACCACCACCAGCCTGCACAGTGGTAACAAGGCATGATGGTTCCATGTTCTCATTCTGTTTACGCCAAATTCTGACTCTAACATCTGAATGTCTCAACAGAAATCGAGACTCATCAGACCAGGCAACATTTTTCCAGTCTTCAACTGTTCAATTTTGGTGAGCTCTTGCAAATTGTAGCCTCTTTTTCCTATTTGTAGTGGAGATGAGTGGTACCCGGTGGAGTCTTCTGCTGTTGTAGCCCATCCGCCTCAAGGTTGTGCGTGTTGTGGCTTCACAAATGCTTTGCTGCATACCTCGGTTGTAACGAGTGGTTATTTCAGTCACTGTTGCCCTTCTATCAGCTCGAACCAGTCTGGCCATTCTCCTCTGACCTCTGGCATCAACAAGGCATTTCCACCCACAGAACTGCCGCTCACTGGATGTTTTTTCTTTTTCGTACCATTCTCTGTAAACCCTAGAGATGGTTGTGCGTGAAAATCCCAGTAGATTAGCAGTTTCTGAAATACTCAGACCAGCCCTTCTGGCACCAACAATCATGCCACGTTCAAAGTCACTCAAATCACCTTTCTTCCCCATACTGATGCTCGGTTTGAACTGCAGGAGATTGTCTTGACCATGTCTACATGCCTAAATGCACTGAGTTGCCGCCATGTGATTGGCTGCTTAGAAATTAAGTGTTAACGAGCAGTTGGACAGGTGTACCTAATAAAGTGGCCGGTGAGTGTACATAAACAGAAAGATGAGAGACTTTATTATATTTAAATAATAATAATAATCCAGATAGAAACAAATATATGCATATTCCATTTAAAATGTCTCCCAACTTCATACTTGCAGCTTCTCTGGTGTATTGTGTTGTTTATCAATGGCTTTTTCAGAGCCTGTGGTGGTGAAGCTTGAAGCTTAAAGGTGTTGATGCAAAAAAATGTTGACAATATGTCACAAAGCTTTCTGGACCAGCTGAAATGACACTAAGAAACCTTGTGATTGAAAGCAATATAGTATGAAACAGTGACATCAGATGGCAGATAAGCCATTAAGACTCATAAATGTCCTTAATTACCATAATGTAGATAAAGCAATTCAGATAAAGTGAATGGAACTAAGCCTCTTAGCTTATCAGCTTGCTTTAATAAGGTGTCATAGTTTATCTCATCCTGACAGCATAAAGACTTGACTCAGAATCAGACAACCCAGATGACACACATTTACACTAACCAATGTAAAACGCTTCCTCTGAGGTGTGTTCATGTAAACGTCACATAAGGCTGCAGATCTACGGCTGTCTGGTCATATCAGACAGAGGTGCATGCTGCACTGTCTGACCTTTCACAATTTGTTTTGAGGTTTATGCTATTTTTGAGAGGTCAAACAGAAAAGTCAGATCAAATAATTGTAATTGTGTAAATATTTAACTTTCTTTTTAACTCAATGTGGTGCTGAGAAGTAATAGACCAGCGCTGCCGGTCACATTGTGATCAGTTTTGGGTGTACCTGCTGTTCCATCAAGATCCTAAATCTAAGGACTCAAATGGGATAATTTTGCTGTCTTAACAGATGCTTCTATCTATAACAACTTTCGTTTATAAAGAATAACAGAAGTTTCCAGTTTCAAAATACACTTAACAATATTCCCCCATATGATGTTTGTTGAAATTATTCATGCATTCTGCATTTCTGATGATGACCACAATACATGCACATGCAAAAACTCACAAACTGACACCAAATTGGACCAAAGGTTCAAAGCCAAATTGGACCAAAGCCTTTCACTGTGTTGCAACAAGGTTCACTGAATCCCCATCTCTAAGATTAATCAAACCATCAGTTTGTGAATGGTTGATTTCTGTATATTTTCCTTCTGTGTTCTCTTTCAACAAACACACTGGAAGTTATTAGTTTCTGGCCTTTAGATTGTGTCCCAAATCACTAAAGAAGTTTCAAAACTGATGAATGAGCTGTCAGAGGACGGTGTGTGTGTGGGGGGAGTTACAGGACAGCATGAGGCCACAGATGAAACCAAGGGAAACTCAAACCAGTAGATCACTGTGACTGGTGAAAGACAATGATTTTTTTTTTTTTTTTTTACTTTGCTGAAAAAAGTAACCCCTGGTAAATATGACCAAAACTGGCTGTAAAAAATAAATCTGCATTGTTTATCCTTCTGATCTTTCATTCAAAAAATTTGCAAAATTCAAACCTTTCATTGAAGTAAAAGAATTGAAAGAGGGGGGGAAATCACATTTCACATTATGAAATAATATTTTTCTCCAAAACACGTTGGCCACAATTATTGGCACCCCTACATTTTTTTTACCAGTAAAATATCTCTGAAGTATATTCCCATTAATATTTACCTTTTTTAGCACACCAGGGTGACTAGGAACATGAAATTGTCCAGCCATGACTTTCACAGGAGTTTAATTTGAGGAAACACAAATGCCAAATCCCCTTAATCATCCATCACAATGAGTAAAACCAAAGAATATAGTTCTGATGTTCATTAGAAAATTGTTGACCATTACAAAATAGAAAGTGGCTGTAAGAAAATAGCTAAAGAATTGAAAATCCCCATTTTGACCATCAGGGCAATAATTAAGAAGTTTCAAATCAACTAAAGATGTTACGAATCTGCCAGGAAGAGGACATGTGTCTATATTGCCTTAATGCACGGTGAAGAGGAAAGTTTGAGTGGCCAAAGACTCTTCAAGGATCACAGATGGAGAATTGCAGAGATTAGTTGAGTCTTGGGGGTCAGAAAGCCACAAAAAAACCCCATCAAACAACCCCTACATCACCACATGTTGTTTGGGAGGGTTTCAAGAAAAATCTTCCTCGCTCATCCAAAAACAAACTCTAGCAAATTCGGTTGTCAGACACGACTGGATCTTCAAATGGCACAGGTTTCTGTGGTCAGTTGAAACTAAAAAAAGAGCTTTTTGCCAGCAAACACGCTAGATGGGTTTGGTGCACACAAGGATAAAAAGTACCCCATGTGTACAATTTAATATATCTTTGAATCTTTAATGTTGTGGGCATATTTTTCTGCTGGAGGTCCTGGACTTCTTGTTCAGATACATGGCATTGTGGATTCTATTAAATATCAACAGATCAAAAATCAAAACCTGACGCCTTCTGCTAGAAATCTTATAATGGGCCGTGGTTGGATCTTCCATCAGGACAACCATCCAAAACAAACATCAAAATCAACACAAAAATTTGTTACGAAGCACAAAATGAAGCTTCTGCCATGATCGTCCCAGTTCCCTGACCTGATGAGTGCAGAACTGAAGAGAAGAAGCACAAACATGGATCTGGGAATCTGAAGGATCTGGAGAGATTCTGTATGCAGGAATGGTCTCTGATCTCTTGTCAGGTGTTCTCCAAACTAATCAGGCATTATAGGAGAAGACTCAGAGCTGGTATCTTGTCAAAAGGAGATTGCAAAAAAGTATTTAATAAAAGGGTGCCAATAATTGTGGCCAACGTGTTTTGGAGAAAAACATTTATTTCATTATGTGATTTCCCCCCCACTTTCAATTCTTTTACTTCAATGAAAGGTTAGAATTTTGCCAATTTTTTTAATGAAAGATCAAAAGGATAAACAATGCAGATTTATTTTTTTACAGCCAGTTTTTATCATATTTACCAGGGGTGCCATCAATTCTGACCATGACTGTACATGAAAGTGTGTTCTGTCATATGCGTGCACGAGTGCTTGTGTCTGTCCTGAACTAACCCCAGCAGTCTCTCAGTGCTGGAAAGGCAGCTGTAAAGGCCACAGATTGAGTGCCAGACACTGTAAATCTGGGGCGCACTCACTCTCTACTGTGCAATGCCTTGCAAACTTCCCTCAGGGATCTGCGCTGCATCTATTTTTTTCCTTATCCATGCTAGTCACTGTGCTCTAGAACGGTGTTTCCCTTTCAAGGTAACTTGCGCTGCGTCGAGATTGACGCTATATAAGAACGTGATTGCGTCCCCATAGCGTCAATCTCGACGCAGCGTCTCGTTCCCTCTTCAGGAAAATAAAGATTTGCATCACAGATAAAAATGACATTTTTAAATATATTCAAAAAGAAAACAATTACTTTGAATTGTACTAATATTTCACAATATTACTGTTTTTACTGATTTTTTTATCAAATAAAGGCAATGACTCCAAAGTTTTGAATAAGCGTAAATAAATCCTGATTGGACAATCTCACAAGCATTAATTAAATATAATAAACAACAGTGGCACTATAAAAGCTAATGGGACCATTTGTCATTGTTTAAATTGATTTGTGGTCTGAAACATTATAAATCACTGGCCATTTTTTACAGATGTGGTGAAAAACTGTTCAATAAACTGTAGCTGTTTAACATCAGGTCCAATAAAGAAAGAAACTGAGAGTACTAGGTCAGGACTGAGGTGTTCACATCTTAATTTATGTTCACCCTCTTTTTCCATGTTCACTTAACCACTGCCATCTTTCATCCAGTGCTGGTTGTTTCTGTCTGGATTGTGTTAATGTTAAGTTAAATGGCAAGAACGCTATCACCAGTGCCATCAAACAAGGCACTTAACCCCAGGATGCTCTGTAGGAACTCTCTGTAAAATAAGCTTTGTTAGAAAGGCAACTCCTAAATTATGTATAAGCAATCAGTTGCTATGACAGCAATGCTGCAGCGTGAATTCAGCTTCCTGGGATCTTAAATCTTCAGAAGATGTAGGGCGAGAACATCTCTGACAAAATGTGGTTGAATGGCTCAGTCTGAGTGGCTATTAGTCATTTTAATATCTCTTTTTAGCTGAAAAGAACAATTATTTAAGTCAGCGGAAAGCCCCAAAGTAAGCTACTTTTGATAAAGTTTTGACTAAGAGATGATGTCCAGCTTTGGGTGTTAAAAACTCCAGTAGCTCAGTAGTCTGTAAAAAAAAAAAAAAAAAAAAAAAAGACAAGACAGAAAGTGATAAATGTTTCCAGTGTGTTTAAGGCCATATTCCACTGTGTGAATGCTTCACCCTGACGTTAGCCTCTTAAATTATGAGATGTTTGGAAGTTTGGGAATGCTGTTCTAAATTTCACAATATTATATTATCTCATATTTAAACACCTTCCAGTTAAGCACTAAATATCATTCTAAATCATCCGAACAAGTTGGTTGCGGTTTTTTTTATGCAACAGTGTGTGCAATTCAGTGTTAAAGTGAAAAAAGATGTCTAATTTCAATCTTGTTGGTGAGTTCAGACTGAGGGAATTCTCAAAATGTCTTGATTTCTGTGCTAAATTATCCTAAACGAGGCTCTGGTGGAAAATAATTCAGAATAAAGTTTGCTCACTCTGGGACTCATGCTACGGAAACCCTCACAAAGGACAGTTTCAGAGATATGTGCAAGTGAACTGAAATACAGTGGGCTGGAGATGAGATGTGCAGATCACGCATGGACAACATAACTTGTTACATTCATACTCTGTTTCAGTCCAAAACTTAATAAAATGCTGCAGTTTTTGATTCATATATCAAATGTAAAATAGGTTTTTAAAATTTTAAAGGTCCCATGACATGAAACTTTCCCTTTCTGAGGTTTTTTAACATTAATATGAGTTCCCCTAGCCTGTATATGGTCCCCCAGTGGCTAGAAATTTCAATCGGTGTAAACCGAGCTTTGGCTATCTTTCTCTGCCTTTGAGAAAATGAAAGCTCAGACGGGCTGATCTTGAATCTCCTCCGTATGACGTCATACGGAGGAAAGGTAACTTCCCCTTTCTCTGCTTTGCCCGCCCAGAGAATTTGGCTCGCCCATGAGAAAATGAGCTACGAACGTGCGAAGTACGAACGCGATTTGAGTTTTTCTTCGGGAGATATCATGGCTTGCAAACGAGAGAAGCATGGCAGCTGATCAGTGTCCGATGTACAAATGAACACAAAAGTATTTTTTAGTTCTTTCATCCGAGCCTCTGAAGAAACAATGGGTTAATTTTATTTTCTCTGGAAATGCGCCGACACAACTTCCCAAAGTTTTGTATGGTCCAAACATTTCACAGACGACTGTTTCCTCAACTTGGGCCAATACAGAGCTGGCCTCGATAAACGTCTGAAAATAAATCGATCGACCTAACGTTACCAAGCAACAATTTCTGATGTGTAGCCTAATTGTTCAAGTTCAGACAGGTAAGTTAATCTTTCTCTCAAAATCGTTCAATACTGTTTATGCATCAGTAAGTCAAGCCAGTGACTAAAATATAGACTTCACATCGTTTCTTTTAGAAGAATGAAAATAATCTTATTTAAATTGTGAACGAATTACATACAGAAAGCGATCAAAGAACAATCTTTCCACACAGCGCGAGTTTATCTGGATAACTCGTTATGAAATAAATGACGCACGTTACACTGCACAACGAAGCTCTTACTGTATGTACATCATCATGTTTGCATTGGGGAAAGCATTAGAGAGAGTGCAGAAACTGCGTTGCAAAGATAAGATCTGCATTCTCGCGATCAACAGACTGTGATCTGCGTGCTCAATGCTCATCACGGCAACATTTTATGTAATGGGAATAGATCTAAATACTTAAAAAACTTCTCACGATTATTTAATCTCGATAGCTGTAATAGATGTTATTCGATCTACGTCATCAATGTTCACGGCGGCTATGTTGTTGACATAGAAACCACGACAACTGTCAGTCTGTCAATTGACAAGCGAGGCAGCGTCGGTATTATCCATTATCGCTGTATTTTTTTTTTTAAAACAGCGCGATGGTGTGTTGTGTAATACACGGCTGTTCTAACAACAGCAAGAACCCCGGAGTTAGTTTTTATGCGATAAGTTACCGACTGTCAGAAAACGTGAAGGGAAGGAGACAGAGTTGAGCCAGCGCAGGAGAGGCTAGCTATAAATAGGCTAAACTTTCAGCCAACTCCCCACAGAAAAGTCTGTTCCCATCATTTTACCACATGTAGGCTAACGTTACAGTTTGTAGATAACTTAAAGCTGCAGTCCGGCATTTTTCCTCTTTGTCGCCATCTCTGTTCGAAATCTGCAATTGCAGTCATTCGCGGAATTATCAACTTTACGTGGGTTGTAGTTCAACACCCTCGACACGGCACAGCGCGGATGAACACAATGTTTGAGGAGAGTGTGCAGCTGTCAGTCACCGCGCCGGTGTGGATATTGTCATTCAGAATCACAGGTTATTCTTCTTGGAAGCATGACCAACATAACAATTTTCACCGGGAAATATCATCTGAACTAGTAAGAAACATTCACTTTTGTTCTGGTTCTGACATTGCAGTAAATCGCGCTGATTAAATCTAACAATTGCTTATAAATTATCATTTCACGCAAAACCGTGCAAAGTAGCTATACTATGTTCTCAAATTGTTAATGTTAACAACGTCAGCAAGCATTGCGTGACTACATCATGTAATGTCCTTCCGATATTATCCTTGTTTTCGCATGGGTCCGGTTGCAGTCTCTTTTTTTCTGTAGCCACTCCGAAGTCCGAACGAAGTCTTTTGCATGTTACAGCGGGTGAGTCTCTAGTTGTCACTGATGATGATCGTCGTTTGAACCTTTCTGGATCCGCCATCAAATTGATAAGTTTAATCATATCAAGCGCTGTGAGAAAAGGCTATAAATCTCTACCTCCAACATCCTCACACGCAATATAGCTTATACTAGCCGAGACTCCTTCTTTATGTGTACAGATGTGACGTAATGACGCAAAGACATGCTCGAATCTCCCGCGGAAATCCACCAGTACCACTAAAATTAAAAACATTATTACAAGCTTACCGTTTTGCATCGAGCTAAGGCAAGCAGATAGTTTTGAACACTGGCTGGTTATGTATTTTCTCAAATATGTATTTTGGATCATTTTTAACCCAAAAAAAGCTACGGACAGCAGCTTTAACGTTACCTCACAGCAAAATCTGTCCCCATAATTTTATCACATATGGTTAGCTGTAAGCAGTGGCTGAAACTGCTCTTTCAAATAGAGAAAGCTGCCATAAATTGAGACAATTATTAAATTAGTATTAATACGATATTGTCCTTTGTGGGCTTAAGTTAGCCAGATCCCTAAAACACAGTTTATATCTACACTGAGAGTTTTCATGCATGATCAGACATCAGTATCATGCAGTAATTTGCAGTTAGTAGTTAAAGTAGCTTACCTATGAACATATAGGGCTGGCATTGATACTAGGGAATTAGTGCTTGTATGGTGTGTTATTTTGTTACAGCGCCTTCAGCTCCTGCGAAGTGTATGCGGATACTGTATGAACGAGATAGTTATAAATATCCGGATACGTTACAGCTGGCAATAAGGACGGATCTTTACTTAAGGCTATTGGGTCTATTTGATGTGGGTCCACACCAATCAAGCTTATCTTCTCTTGATACCGACGAGACGAAGCCATTAGGCTAACGTTACTGCTCCCCTCAACTCAAATCTGCGCGCGGCTAGCTAGGGGCAGGACAGTTGTCATGTCAACAATATGGCCGCGGTTAGCTACTTCCGGTGTTTGCGAATAAGATGTTATTCGATCTGCGTCATCAATGTTTGCGGCGGCCATATTGTTGACATAGAAACCACGGCAACTGTCAGTCTGTCAATTGACAAGCGAGGCAGCGTCGGTATTATCCATGGTATTATCACTGTATTTTTTTTTTTTAAGCAGCGTGATGGTGTGTTGTGTAATACACGGCTGTTCTAACAATAGCAAGAACCCCGGAGTTAGTTTTTATGCGATAAGTTACCGACTGTCAGAAAACGTGAAGGGAAGGAGACAGAGTTGAGCCAGCGCAGGAGAGGCTAGCTATAAATAGGCTAAACTTTCAGCCAACTCCCCACAGAAAAGTCTGTTCCCATCATTTTACCACAGGTTTCACACATAATCCGTGTGCAATGCGTGTGCGGTGCGTATACAGTACAGAAGCATGACGCGCTATAGTGCTTTATATGCTGCGTTTGCAGTGCGTAGCTAACTGATCCGCGGCTGTACCACAAACACCCCGGTACTCACTATTTTTATTTTAACACATACTCACTATTTTAACAACGTAAGCCAATTATTCCATGCATTACTTCTATTAAGTTGCTCAAGCAAGTGGTCAAATATGTAACCATGTACTTATATTAAAATCGCAAACATTTTAAATTAAAACTTAAAATCGACAAAAACAACCGACTCTCATGCCTTTTCTTTTGCATTTACATTTTAATACAACAAATCTTGCATGTCACAAAGAACTTGTTTTTCCACCTCCACAAATGAGACGAGTGTCGTCCATTATGTTGCCTTGTTGAGGTAAATTGTAGTTTGTATACGGATACTGTATGAACGAGATAGTTATAAATATCTGGACAAGTTACGGCTGGCAATAAGGATGGATCTTTCCTTAATGCTATTGGGTCTATTTGATGTGGGTCCACACCAATCAAGCTTATCTTCTCTTGATACTGACGAGATGAAGCCATTAGGCTACTGCTCCCCTCAACTCAAATCTGCGCGCGGGCCGGCGCGGCTAGGGGCAGCCGCTGTCATGTCAACAATATGGCCGCGGTTATACTTCCGGTGTTTGCGAATAAGGTCTATAATAGCTGTAGTTAAAGTTTTTTTTTTATATATATAAATCTTTATTAAATCTTAACGATACAAACAGTAAGACACAAATAAAGTCATTAATACAGAAAACACAATATTAGACAAGAACAGAGCAGGGGTAGTTTAAAGAAAAATACATTAAAGGGATAGTTCACCCAAAAATGAAAATTCTGTCAGTAATTACTCACCCTCATGTTGTTCCAACCCCGTAAGACCTTCGTTCATCTTCGGAACACGAATTAAGATATTTTTGATGAAATCTGAGAGCTGGATCACTAGTCCATAGGCTTCTTCAGGGATTGAACTTTCCGGCCTCGAAAAGTTATTAAAGACATCGTTAAAATAGTCCAAGTGACTACAGTGGCTCAATCTTAAGTTTATCAAGCGACGAGAATACTTTTTGTGCGCAAAAACAAACAAAAATAACGACTTTATTTCAACTATTCATTTCCTTCTCTGTGGGCCTCTAGTCAGTTCACTAGTGTAATAGCGTAAGCTTCTGTTGTTGTACCTCACACGCATCACGCACATGACCAGCGTCGGCCAATAGTGAGCCTACGTGTGACGTAGCTCTACGGAATCACAATACGTTAACTGACTAGAGGCCCAAAGAGAAGGAAATGAATAGTTGAAATAATGTCGTTATTTTTGTTTGTTTTTGCGCACAAAAAGTATTCTCGTCGCTTGATAAACCTAAGATTGAGCCACTGTAGTCACTTGGACTATTTTAACGATGTCTTTAATAACTTTTCGAGGCCGGCAAGTTCAATCCCTGAAGAAGCCTATGGACTAGTATGGAGGAGTGATCCAGCTCTCAGATTTCATCAAAAATATCTTAATTCGTGTTCCGAAGATGAACGAAGGTCTTACGGGGTTGGAACAACATGAGGGTGAGTAAATACTGACAGAATTTTTGGGTGAACTAACCCTTTAATAGAGCATAACTGAATGGTTTTAGCAGTCTTCTTATTTTTTGAATCATAGATGGATTTGATGTACTGTTCCGCTTTACATTTTGCCTCACATTCACCCATTCATACACCGACGGTGGTGTCAGCCATGCTGTCGGGAGCAGCTGGGGTTAGGTGTCTTGCTCATGGACACCTCGACACTTGGTCAGGTGGAACCGGGGATTGAACCACCAACCTTCCGGTTTGTAGAGAACCTACATGAACCACTGCCGCTAACAGATCGAGAGGGGGATCTTATTGTATTGTGATCTGTACAAAAATGACCATGGCCTAAATGCATAGACTGGGTAAAAAAAAATGTTACCACGGCGGGTCCTGTGTAAACAAGTCCCACACCTCTTAGTTGTTATCGTTGTTATTGTTATGTTCACCTTCACCGTAGATCAGCTTGCTAAATGAATCCGACATCGAGGATGCTATCCAATATAAGCAATTTCCATCGACGACACCGTAAGATACTTATTACTGTGATTTCAGCCGCTTTCAAACTGATGGCGCGCCGCCTTGCCAGTTTAAATTTGCCTATCGCACGCGCCTAAACACAATGCACATCTGTCGCAGCGCGTGCACTAAACTAAATTCTCTTTATCGTCTTATTGCATTTAAAGTGTAAAAAACACAAGGTTCTATGTGTATCAGTATATTCTAGATCCCTGCATTACTGTAGTTCTGCAGTCTATATAAGAAGCAGTATACGCTGCATTCATACAGTGAAGATACTGTCAAAAACAGTCAGTTCAGTCAGAGTAGCAGTAGAGTAGCCTGACATAACGTTTTATTATTTTTTTTTTATTCTGCAGTAATAACAAATACAACTGACATAACGTTAGAGTAGCCTACAGTGGTGCCATGCAGTGACGTCATCGAACACGACTGCGCCACTGCGCTCTAATAACAACAAATGTTCATTTCAGTATTGGGAAAAACTTCATACATGTTTTGTTTTGAACATTATTTTTTAATTAATTTGTTTACAATTTTAATAACCAACATGTTATCGAATTATATTTTGTTCGTTTCAGTTCCCTTTTAAAAATAAGGAGTTGAATCTGGTAAGAACTTATAAAAAAAAAGTTGAAAATTGCTTTTGATTAGTTAAAGCAATGTAAAAACGTACTCGGTTACTAACGTAACCTCGGTTCACTCTAGAGAGGGAACGAGTACTGCGTAATAGCTTACGCTAGGGGAAAACCTCTTTTCCACGAGATATTGAAGCCAAAAATTATCCTTATTTTTTTATTAATGTAAAACGCTTTGCAGCAGCAAGCAGACACAGGCGAGACAGCTCGCGCGCCTATTGGTTGCTCTTGCGGCAAATGCAGCAGCCTATCGAGAGAGACTCTGCGTGACGTAATGACCAATGGGGGCAACTAGCGCCCATATCGTCACGTCCCGCCAGAAAGGGCGTGGTCTCACTCTATAAATATGCTCGTTAGGCTGGTACAAGCTGGTTTTCATCGCCGAAGCGAACCAGAGCGTATTCCAAGCACGGCAAGATACGCAGTACTCGTTCCCTCTCTAGAGAGAACCGAGGTTACGTTAGTAACCGAGTACGTTCTCTTACGAGAGTATCTCTCGTACTGCGTAATAGCTTACGCTAGGGGAACACAATGCAACACGCCGTGCGTACAGGGATCCAACACCAAAGTCCCAGGGGCCGAAGCCCAGGGCTCATATAGTGCATAATCACCATAAACTCACATAGAGTGGAGGAAGAGAGGCTGGAAGCGTCATTCCTTATAAAATAGCACCCAGCGGGGCTATCATATGACAATAAAACGCGCAGCCAGGGTGAAAGCTTTCAGCCTGATCTGGGTGGCCATACGTGTGTCAACACTCATGGGGCTGCAGTAAACTCAGCATCTGGGCCGCACAGCGGGGCAGATAGCACTGAATTTTAGACCGCCAAAAGCTTAGCTTGTAAGGCGGGTACCTCCAGGTTATAGTATTTTATAAATGTAGACGGCGAGGCCCAGCCCGCGGCCATACAGATATCTTGCAGGAAAACCCCGCTAGACCATGCCCACGAAGAGGCCACGCCTCTCGTGGAGTGCGCTCTGACACCCAAGGGGCACTGCAGGCCCTTTGCAGTGTAAGCGAGCACAATGGCATCCACTATCCATCTGGATAAGCTCTGTTTTGAGGCGGCAAGTCCCTTGGAGCGCCCGCCAAACAAAACGAAAAGCTGCTCAGTCTGTCTGAAAACAGACGAGCGCGACACATAAGCTCTTAATGCCCTGATGGGGCAAAGGAGACTCGCGTCCTCCTCCTCATTGAGAACCGGAAGGGCGGACAGGGAAATTACCTGGGCCCTAAACGGTGTATTGAGGGATTTCGGCACATACCCGTGCTTAGGTTTGAGAATGACCTTCGAGTCATTAGGCCCAAACTCCGTACATGACGCGCTTACTGAAAGCGCCTGCAAGTCCCCTATGCGCTTCACTGAAGCGAGAGCCATGAGAAACACTGTTTTGAACGACAGGTGTTTCATGTCCACCAGCTGGATTGGCTCAAACGGGGCGCCTTTCATGGCCTCCAGGACCGTGGAAAGGTCCCACGTCGGGACTGAAGGGGGCCTGGGAGGGTTTAGCCTCCGAGCTCCCCTAAGGAAACGCACGACTAAGCCGTTCTTCCCCAGCGACTGGCCAGACACCGGTTTTGCAAACGTTGCTATGGCCGCCACATATACTTTGAGCGTGGATGGGGTCCTGCCCTTATCCAGTAGCTCTTGAAGGAAGGAAAGCACTTCCGAAACCCCGCATTCCACAGGTGAAAAGCTCTGGGCTTGACACCATGCAGAGAAAACAGACCATTTCGAGGAGTAGAGCCGCCTGGTAGACGGAGCTCTAGCCTGCGCGATCGTGTTTAACACTCCTTCTGGGAGGCTAGCGGGTACCCGTTGATGGCCCATGCGTGCAGGGACCACAGCTCCGGGCGAGGGTGCCAAATCGAGCCCTCCGCCTGAGAGAGGAGGTCTCTCCTCAATGGTACAGGCCATGGGGCAGTGCTGGTCAGCTGCATCAGGGCAGGGAACCACGTCTGGTTTGTCCAGAGCGGAGCTACGAGCAGCACTGGGCATCCGTTTTCCCTGATTCGTTTCAACACCTGAGGCAGGAGCGAGACAGGAGGAAAGCATATAGGGGGCAGCGGGGCCAAACATAAGCCAGCGCGTCCTTGCTTTTCGAGAAAAACTTCGGGCAATGAGCGTTTTCGTGGGACGCGAATAGGTCCACCTGTGCTCTGCCGAACGTTTTCCACAGCAGCTGGACCGTCTGCGGGTGCAGCGACCACTCCCCTGCTGGAACATTGTTCCTGGACAGTCTGTCTGGTCCCACATTCAGGTGACCAGGCACGTCCGCTGCTCTCAGTGAGAGCAGGTTGTGCTGAGCCCAGACCAGGAGGCGTTCCGTCAGCCTGTGAAGGTTTCGTGACCTGACGCCGCCCTGGCGATTTATGTATGCCACCACTGACATGTTGTCCGACCGGACCAAGACGTGGTGGCCTATTACCTGGGGACAAAAACGCCGTAGCGCTTTGTCGACTGCTATCATCTCCAAGCAGTTTATGTGAAGGAGCTTTTCCCGTTCTGACCACAGGCCAGCTAGCGGTCTGCCCTCGAGCAGCGCTCCCCACCCCGAGGTGGAGGCGTCCGTAGACACCACCTTCACACTCGAAACGGTCCCCAGACTCACACCTGACTGATACCAGTCGGTTATTTTCCAAGGTTCCAGAGCTGAAACACACTGTAGGTCGACCCTGAGGCGAAACAGACCCGCTGTCCATGCCCTGGGTGGAACCCGCGCTTTCAGCCACATCTGCAGTGGGCGCATGCGAAGCAAGCCCAACTGGAGTACAGAGGCCGCTGAGGCCATCAGCCCCAGCATTTTCTGAAACCTTTTGAACGGAACTATCGAGCCGTGGCGGAAGGATTTCGCGACGCGCTGAATATTTAGTCCGCCCTCTGGTGACAGGCGTGCCGTCATGGATAGCGAGTCTAACACTGTTCCCAGAAAGGAAATTTTCTGACTGGGAGACAGTGAGCTCTTCGCCCAATTGACTGTGAGGCCCAGCTCCTCGAGGAGCTCGAGTAATGCGGCCCTGTGTTCTATGAGCTCCGATCGTGATCGAGCTAGAATCAGCCAATCGTCCAAGTAGTTCAGGACTCGCATGCCCTGAAGTCTCAGGGGTGCGAGCGCCGCGTCCATGCACTTCGTGAATGTACGAGGTGCTAGGGACAGGCCGAACGGCAGGACTGTGTATTGATATGCCTGGCCCTCGAAAGCGAATCTCAAGAATCGCCTGTGATGGGACGCTATTTGTATTTGGAAATAGGCGTCTTTCAGATCTATTGACATAAACCAGTCCCCGTGGCGCACTTGCGCAAGGATTTTCCTGGTCGTAAGCATTCTGAACTGGCGTTTCACAAGCGCTCTGTTCAGCTGTCGTAGATCTAAAATGGGTCTGAGACCTCCATCTTTTTTCGGTACCAGAAAATATCTGCTGTGTAGGCCCCCTTTGCTCTGAGCTTGAGATAAAGGTTCTATAGCACCTTTGCTCAGTAGTTTCGCTATCTCGGCTCGAAGGAGATACTTCGTTTTTCACCGTCGTCTCGACGCGCGCCGTATAACGGCGGGGACGTCGAGCGAACTGTAGCGAATAGCCTCTTTTTATAGTGTTCAGCACCCATTCTGATACCCCAGGAAGCTGTGCCCACACTTTCGCGTGAATAGCTAGGGGTAGAATGAGATCTGGGCTCTGGCCGAGACATAGTGACGGCAAGGGAGCTCCGGCGTGCTGTAACGCAGACACTGTGTTTACAGTGTGTGAGGCGGGGGGGGCACGCCGATCGCGGCGGGCAGCCTGGCCGCACTCAAACCCCTTATAGCAGTTTGCTGAGGGAGAGAGAGCGGGGCGAGCCCCGTGGGGCTTAACATGTCTGTGAGTGAATGTGGGCGCAGGACAGTGGGCACATTTACTGCACTGAAAAACACCGTCGGCCTGAGCTGACTGAATGCGTGTTGGTTTCGTTTTTACAGAACCCGTGGGACATGTGGTGTGTAGTGTTTGTGGGCACTGAGACGTAGGCACATTCACTACGTTTAGTGCACAATCGACATGAGGCGATTTTTTTTGTGCGAGCCCTGCATTTTTGCGGGCTGTGTTTGTGTGTAGAAATGAGCCCTGGGTTGTGGGCATTTTCAATACACTCATAACACCATCGGCTGTGGCCGGAATACCAGAAAATACACCGTTTATGTGATTTATCTGGGTCGCCGTGGGAACAGCATTTGTGTGCAGGCAAGCGGGCATGGTACTGGCTTGCTAACTGCAAAATACACTGGAACAGTCACATTTTCTGGAACTGAACGAGCGAAAATTTCAGTGGAAGTCTGGCCGCGGCGAGACTGAAAACCCCGCCGATTTCCTAGGAGGCTAGGAAGACTTGTGTTGGTTTCGTTTTACAGAAACCGTGGTAGTGTTTGTGGGCACTGGGTTGTGGGCACATTCACTACATTTAATGCACAATAGACATGCGTCGATTTCATTTGTGCGAGCCCTGTACCGTGGCGGGCTGTGTTTGTGTGTAGAAATGAACACTGGGCTGTGAGCATTTTATTACACTTATAACACCATCGGCTGTGGCCGGAAAAACCAGAAATACAATGATTACATGATTTTTCTGGGTCGCCGTGGAAACGGCCTTTATGTGCAGGCAAGCGGGCTGTGGTACCAGCTTGTTTACTGCAAAATACACTGGAACAGTCGCATTTTCTGGAACTGAACGAGCGAAAAGTTTCGGTGGAAGTCTGGCCGCGGCGAGACTAAATTTTTATCTGCTGCGAGAGCCGGGATCGAACACGGGTCTCTCGCGCGAAGGCTTCGGGTTCCGCCACTGGGCCACAGGGAGAACTACATTAGCGCAAGCAGATAATAGAGTGTCATCACAGTTGACGTCATGTGTGTGTCGGCGTTTGTATGCAGGTGTGCGTGTTATACAACAGGCTCATTGCTGCAATAATGACATTTTCAGCCGCTCAAACTAGGAGCTGAGAAATGTTTGAGAAATGGAGATTAGTCCGGCCTCGGCGGGGACTAAAACACACTCTTTTCTCATTTGCCGGTGACGCACGCCCATGTGGGGCGGGGTAGATTTCTTATAACGTAAAGAAAGCTAGCCGCGGTTTTAGGGCTCGCGGTCTTGATGCTGGCCCGTTTCCCTGACGACTCGCGGACAGAAGGGGGAGGTCCACAGAGCTCGCCTGTTGCGCGAGCGCCTCCCAGTCGAGGCCGATGCTTTCCACGGCCTGAGAGAGCAGACGCATCAGCTAAGTCTCAATGCCGGCTCTCTTACCAGTGGTTTGGCGGGAAACGCTAGCGGAGGGGAGGTCCACGGAGCTTGCCCAATCCTCGCTATCAGATGCCAGAAGAGAACACGCCTTGGTGGGTTCGTCGAACTCGTGGACGGACGCGGCGGCAGGCGGCGGCCGTTGTCCGTCAGTGAGCGACTCGAGCGAAGCCGGCGAAGCTGGCGGGCGAACCGGCGAGCTTTGGCGGGCTGGAGAGAGCTCGGGAGCGCGCTGGGCGCAGCGCTTCTTGCGGCGCGGCACCACGGCGGGCTGTGGTGAAGGCTCGGAGAATGATGCCAGGCGAGTCCTCAGAGTCACCATAGGCAAAAACTCGCAATGAGGGCATCCTGATTCTAAAGTTTTCATTGGTCATGTCAATCACTGTACTGATTGCCTACACCAAACACTGATCGCTAAACCTACCCGTCACTGTAACCTAAACCAATGAAATCGGCTGCAGGGCGGGATTTCCGCTGAAGTGGTTTGGGAAAAAAAATCACGCTTCAGATTCACCAATCGGAATGAATTCAGTTAGACTGAAACAAAAGGTGTGCATGTAAACAATGAATGGCGACTGCAGAAAGCAAAAGCTGAATCCCAGACATCGACGGCCGGACATGTCCGGGAAAAAGAGGATGGTAACCCCTACTAATCCGCTTTCTCCACACAACTTAGCTTCCAAAAAAAGATGTCTGACACTATGTGTACATTCTGTGAGTGAGATCCCACCCTCTATGGGCGGGTTGAAAACATCCAGGACAGCCCCTACTACTGACTGTAGTCTTTAGCCTCTGGCCAAAAAATCCTCCGATGACGCAAAATGACGATTTTTGCGTCATCGGAGGATTTTTTCCAGACAAAAAAATACTTAAATCTCTCGTCTCAGGGGGATATGAGGGTGGAAAGCATGGTGATTCGAAAATATTACAGGTTTTCTACAAAGCTTAATGCTAAATCCTGAAGTATCCCTTTAATAACAGCATTGGTTTGTTCCTCACACTAACTTATCTTATGGCTTATATATAATGCATTAGTCAGTCTATTTTTGAAAATTTCTCCTTTTTTGTTTCACAGAAGAACTTGTCTTGGGCTTGAAGCAACACGAGGGTGGGCAAATTATCAAGAATGGAAGAACGAGTGAAATGTTCTGTTCCTGCTAGATATGAAAAACTGTCCTTACAGACAAAGAAAATTCCAGATATTTAGTTACCAGATATATGTAAGACCTGTGTGGTGTATTTTTATGACCATTCTGTGCTAAAGAGTTGATCATGACAGAATGTAAAATCTTAGACAAACCACAATAACAGGCAAAGAGAAGATATTATATTCAATTTATTTTAAAACTAAGTTTAAAGCTAATGCTGATGCAATGTGGCATATTGCTGCAAATGTAACTTTATGTTCCTCCTTTTAAATCCTTTATCTTTAACCATAACATAACCTCAGACTCCCGAACCTTAATCTTCCCACTGTCTCCATCCCTAAGCCTGACTCAAGGGTTAACCCTGCCTCAAATTGACCCTAAAAGTGCCTCAAACCCTATCATCGAGCCTTGAAAGAAAAGATCAACATATAATGCTCTTACTGTGGGTGTAAATGGTGTGTTATGCATACAGTGACAGGATTTGTTTAGTTTCTGTGGCACATTACAGCACCCTCCTGCTCTGTGTGCTCTCGGAGAGATGGCCCAGAGCAGGGGAAAGGGCTTGTTTGGATTATATCCCACTGTCTGCGTTTAGTCATCTCCTGGAAGCACAAATCCATGAACAATTTTTCTGTCTTCCTGTAGAACTGAAATGTTTTCATTTCTCGTTGACTCCCTTTCTCGCTTTTGGACTTCTTTTTTTACTGCCCTCTCCAATTATTTTTTGATTCCTCATTCAGTTTTAATCCTATCTGTACTATTCCTCCCTTGACTCTATTTATCTCCCTTTTCTATTTTTACTTTGCCTTCCCACCTTTGCATTCCTGTGCTACACTGACGGTGGAGTTTCATTTTTTTTTATTATGTAACACTGAGAAGAGTTTGTGGGATGTGCGGAAGTCAATTCTGTCTTTCATTTTTCTTCTGGCCTGTGTGTCATGGATTAATAGTATAGGAAGAGTTCACAAGAACATGAAAGACTGGAGTATGAAGCATATTCTACATCATAAAGCTTGAGAGTAAGATATTGCAAGAATGCTGCAATATCTAATAACACTTCTAATCTGATGAAATAGTGGATGGGAGAGTGCAAAGAAAGACTGTGATGAGAAAGTTGATTTTAAAGTTACTGGACTTTGTATTTGTTGCCATTTATGTCTGTCTGTGTGTTTTTCTAGCTGTAGGTGTCCACCACAGTGAAGAAGAGCCTGAGTTGGCAACTTGCCAGTAAAGAGTTCTGGGAAATTTAAATAACTTTATAATATATATAATACTTTTATATAAGTGTACATTTTCTACATTTTAGTGAATTTCACTAAAACAAACTAAGTTTATCAAGGTTAAGTTTATTAAGTTTATCAAAACGATGAAAGCGGCAAAAATAATAATTAACTAGTAAATAAACATAAAAAAATATATAGGAAAAAATACTACAAACAAGTGCTGTGAAAACATGAATTACATGTAAAAACATGAATTATTGCATAAATCTTTTTGTCATTGTCATTGTGCTGCAACTTTTTATCCAGGCTTTTTCAACAACTTTCTGAAATCAAAACCAGGGTCATTTATACAGTTTACAATCAAAATAATTATTGCAGGGTTTTGTAGATCTGTATGCAGGTACAAGGTACTTAATCTGAATGAAATGTATACACCTCTCACACTTTTGCTCACGTGCCAGCGATGCCATAGGTTGCTGACCCATGTTATAGTGTTTGATGTTTATTGTATAATGTTCAATTCCAGAAAATGAGGACATCTGGTCACTGGTCATTCTTCCTCTAAATAATGCGCTATTGCTAGTAACTGTAAAAAGTTTTTGAAGCTGTTAAGATTACTATACTATATACAAATGTCACTTCTTCACCTGTGTTTAGGTTAAACTGTTACCTTTGCTCACTGTACCATTAAGTGCATTTTTAGTGACCGTGTGCATGCATTTGCATCATGCCAGCTGAAGCATTTGGGTTGACAATCCAAAGACTAAACACATACTTCGTTCCAAAGAACAGCATTGCAAAAGAGCCTAACGTTTTGTCTTGCTCTCTCATATGCACCGTCCCTCTCTCCTTTGCTCTATTGGTTAATAAAGGCGTGTGCGAGTCGTGCTTGCACTGTGTGCTGCGAGGATTGGTGCTGAACTTTTCCCTCACTTAAGCATGTCGGTGGCCTAGACAATATTGTCCCTAAAGAACTGTTGGGCACTCTACCCTCCCTGTTTAAGTGTGTTTGCTGTGGAAGGCACTCGCTGTCCCGTAACTGACCGTTATTCTGGCTCTATAGTCAGACATACCAGAGCAAGACCCAACCTAAGCTGTCTAATTATTGCATTTCATTTCTCATTCTGTCTATTCTCCTGTCTCTCCATTTTCTGTCTATTTAATGGTTTAGAATAGATGTTGATATAATTGCTTCTCCCACTTATATCTGCATTAACATGGTCAAGGGCAAAGGTCACCGTGTTAAAGACCCTCCCCAGAGTGGGGAATTCTTGACATTTTGTGTCTCTGGTATCCCTGAGTGTGTTTGTGTGCCAGACACTGTCTAGCCATGCAGCAGTTTTAGCCCAACTAGGTAAAATGGTTGATCTTGGTTATAATCGAGTCCTCCAAAAGATGCCTTATGCTCTCTTTATATAATGCATGAACTTTCATTTTGTACAAATATGTGTTCAATCATCTGTTAACGTGGCAGTAAATTTAAATTGTCATAACTTACCCTCATGTCATTGCAAACCTTTATAAAAATATTTTTTTTTTCATATAGACCATTTCAACGGCTATTTGTAGATGTGCGGAAGTGACGTGTTTGGCCCTCAGACGTTTCCGGTTAGTTAGAGCGCACATTCGAAACAACGGCGGGAAGCGCTTTATTTACTGTCTATTTACCGCAATTGTGTGATAATTTTCTTATTCATGCGCATAAAACATGTCAAAATTAAAATTAGGAGCATGTTGTTCAGTGGTTGGATGTTCTCTCAGGCCCGGAAATAACTTGCTCTCGGTAATCAAAGCGTTTAGATGTTCGAAATTTGCTGCGCCTGGATTGCAGCAGTGAAGCGAGAAGAATGGATACTAAGCAACTAGCAATATACAGTGTACACATTTCGATTCTGGTAAGTAAAATACTTATTTTTTCATTGGATTATTTGTATTTCTCTACTTTAACTGTTTAAGTGTGATGCAGCATAATTTAGTCCGACCGTAATTGTTTACATATTATGCACCTAGCAATTTGACGCGCGTCTATTGAAAAAAGGCCAAGTTTTTATTTCCTTTTTTTCCCTAAATGTTCTGTGGGCTGTAATTAATTAAGTTAGGAGTTAACATTTGTTGTCAAGCTGTCTAGTCAGTTGACAACTGCAGAATGGTGTGTAACAGCTAACTGCAGTAGTTTACAAATGGTAAAGGTAAAACAATTCCAACATTTACTGATGTATTACACAATAGCATTGTTTTTTAAATAGGAAAGCCATCATCTGTAATTTAAGACGCTTAACACTGCTACAGGGAGACAGCTGATCGTCCTGCAGTGCCAAACCACGTGACCATACAGTGTGTGCAGATTTATTAGACACGTTGATTTTCTGATCATATTTTTTTCCCAGACACATTTTACCAATTCCAAACCACATTAATCTTGATAACTACTATTCATTTTGTATTTGAAATCTCAAAAAAAGAGATTTAACTCAGACTGAAAAGTCAAAAATCATTAAATGCCCATGAGAAGGATCCAATACTAGGAATTGCAGTTAAGGCATGACCATTGGACAGTGAAATGCTCATTGGGTCAGACGAAAACAGGTGGAGAAGAAAAGACGCATGTTAACTGTAAAACAATTAAGGTGAAGAATTAAGCGTGAAACCATCAGGAACCCTTTAGTCTCCAGTGCCGCCATTTTCCAGAACTGCTACCTACCTGGAGTCTCCAGAAGAGCAAGATATCAGGATCTCAGAGACTTAGGTTAGGTAAAGAATCCTAAAAAAAAGACCCCCTCTTAATAAGAATCACAAGCTGAAGTTAGTAAAATACAAGAAGACTGTTTTTTTTTATAGGCTTTATAGACAGACAGATCGAGAGTGACTCCTGAAGGACCAGCACCACATCCTCTTGTACCACTGTTTGAAGAATTCATCTTCCAGAATCTGGCAGCAAGTTTTGGGAGTTCATTTTTAGTCCATCTCCTACCCTGAAGTCTGTTTTGCAGAGATGGACTAAAAATGAACTCCCAAAAGTTACTGTCAGATTCTGGAAGATCATGTATTCTACTACACTTCAGCTTGTGATTTTTTTCAGTGGCGATTTTTGCTTACCTAATTATGAAAACATACCTAATTATGCACACCTGAATATAAGGCGTTTTTCATTTCCAGCCTTCATAAACAATTATATATCACTTGTAAATGATTAAATACAAAATTAAATGAATAGTAGTTATTAAGATTAATGTGGTTTGGAATTGGTAACATGTGCCTGAAAAAAATATGATCAGAAAATCAACGTGCCTAATAATTCTGCACACACTGTATGAACCCCCAGATGTGTTGGAGAACTTTAGGATTGATATGGACCCCCTTTGTTCAGGGACTTATAACTCAATTTCTGTTTGTCAAAAAAAAAAACATTCTGTGAAATGTGTTTTATGTTGTTGTCTCAGTTGTTGAAGCATTTTGTGTTCATACAAGTAAACACATAATAAGAAATTTAGTATACATTTGAAGTGGACCTAACCCTTTCATCAAAGTTATACATTAGTATTGAACAAAACACGTTCTTGTCTTAGGACAACTTTGATTAACTTTTTTGATCCACTTCAAAAGTTGACTACTACAGGTGAAACTCGAAAAATTAGAATACCGTGCAAAAGTTCATTTATTTCAGTAATTCAACTTAAAAGGTGTCAATAATATTGTGAAAACCTTTTCACAATATTCTAATTTTGAATTCATGAGCTGTAAGCCATAATCATCAAAATTATAACAAATTTGGCTTAAAATATCTCACTTTGCATGTAATGAGTCTATATAATATATTAGTTTCACCTTTTAAGTTGAATTACTGAAATAAATGAACTTTTGCATGATATTCTAATTTTTCGAGTTTCACCTGTATACATACACAGCAAATCTGTATGTGACTACTTGAAAACTATAAAAGAACATAATTACCTTCAAGGACCTGAAAAGTGTATTCTGTGTGTTTTATTCTTAATTGCAGGCACGTGCACACATAGACATCAAAGGGGGCTTGAGCACCTGCCCTTTTTATTCCTGGAGAGAAAGTGCCCTTTTTTCTGAGGTGCTTTTTTAATTTTTTTAAAAATAATATATATTATTGTTGCTGGTCGTCGCTAGGCCCAACTTCTGCCTAGCCCCCCTAAAAATGTGTGATTAATGTAGGCTACACAAATTCGTGTTCGCTTCAGTCTTGTTATTATCAGATTCAGCGCGTTCTTCATCTTCATTCCGCAGCGGCGCAGAGCTAGCCTGGATGCCAGCCCGAACCCCGCCCACAACATTTTTTGATCGGGAACTTGGGTTCTGACTAGAATATGAGTATGACGAAGTCAGGCTAGCGCAGAGCAGAGCACGTCAGAAACAGAGGACAGGGTGTGTGTGTTCATCTGAGCCTCATTGGTCTGTCACTGCTCGTCAATGTCAGAATATTTGAGATGACCAATCAAATCAAAGTAGGCGGGCTTTATGTTCACAGACGCTGCTGCGCGCGGATTTTAACCATTTTAACAGTGCAACTCGACGTGGACGGTCAAGTGCGAGATAAGTAAGTAGCTAAACTTAACATTTCATATTTGACATTTTTTTTAGGTCGTAAATGTTAAACGAATGACTAAAAATAATCAGGCAAACTAATATAGTTTTGTCTAATTTCGCCATTTTGAACTGAAAATAGGCCTATGTAACGTGACTCATGTAATGTAATAATTCTCTTGGTCGGCGTTATGTCACAAATCATGTGACCTGCATAGCAACCAGCCGCGAAGGGTAAAACAAACCGAAGGCAAAGCCCGAGGCAAATCAAAAAGGTATCTATTCACAGAAGTTTTGCTGTGGATTATGTCAGTTATGGATACTAACGGACTACTTTGTATTAATGATGAATGATATTTGTGTATGCGAATGTATGTCGGTGGTGAGAAGTGAATGTAACGTTAATAAAACACTCATGTAAAGCGCTTTGTGACTAGCTAACGTTACATGTCTGTGAAAGGCGCTAGCAGCTATGAATACAGATCTTCTTCTATTACAGAATGTCTTATCAATATATAGACAGTCTCCTAGCGCCTGCATTGACCAGGTACCACAGAAAGCTGTCGCTTGTAGGTTTACAATCTTGTCCCTATCGGCATCCTGCTGAGTCCTGGGAGAACAACCCAAAAGCATGGCCCAGGCTCGAGTATCCAGACATATATAATTACCTCATCAAATCCCCTGGTATGAACACCATGTGTACATACCACGTGTCCTACACTTGCTGTCATGTTTAAATACCCATCAAGCATTGATTACATTAACTATGTAATCGATTTTTTATTCATTAAAAAAAAACTTCATTCAAAAGCACCGTGCTACAAAGTGGCTGTAATGAGCTCAGTCTGTCAGTGGCACAGCTTGTACAATGTCAGTGAGGGACACAGTTTTTTCAAAAAGCCAAAAAAAGGCTAACTGCATAAATGTATCTTATTCCCCACACAACTAACGTTAGTGCATTTCATTGTTGCTTTTCAGTGTAGAGCTGCGACCATTATGCATAGCAATGTCATAACATAGCAACAGAAAATTGAGTGGCCATCTCTGCAGTGGTATTATTTTGTTATTCTTTGATTTGTCCCTCAATTTGTCCATTCATTTGAGATTACATTTCTATTTAGATTTAAAGTAAAATGGTATGTGCATACCCTATATTCACGTGTTGCTTAATGGTGGGCGCTTGTTTGTTTTACCCTTCGCCGTGTTGCTATGCGCGCGCAGTGCATTATAGGAGTAAAAGTCCCGGATGTCCGACCTTGAGAATTAGTTTACTGTCATTGTGAGGGGACAAGACACATTAACAAAGCCGTTTTCATCATGTTAGGCACAAGATTAATAATGAATGTGTACATATTGAGAATATAATACAAATTGTAGCCTTTGGTAAATTAAAAAAAAGCTCAGCTTTAGGAGGGGAAGAGAAAGTGATGAGGAGACTGAGAAAAAAAGAAAGAGTGATAGAGATGAGAAGAGAGCAGGTATTGACAAATAATCTGCCCACTGACATGGTTTTAAAGCTAATTCTTATCCTTTTTTAGGGTCTTCAAACGTCTTGAAATGCACATATCAGACAAATAAAAAATTTGAACCCCCTACCAACCTCAAATTTAGGACCTCTTTGATTATAAAGCCCTGTCTACGGCCCTGTATTAGGCATAAGATCAATAATGAATGTGTAGCCTACATATTGTGAATGCATTTAATTAACTTAATTACCTTTAGTAGCTTTCAGTAAATAAACGCGTCTGAGAAAAGGATTCATAGGCAAAATCAACCTATCAGTTGACCCTATGTTTACTTTCTTCAATGACAGACAAAAAATGAAAAGCCTATATCAGTCAAAGCTCAGCTTTAGGAGGGGAAGAGACAGGGCAAGATAAAAACAAAGAGAAAAAGAGTGTGATGATGATGAGGAGAGAAAAATAATCAGCTGCCCACTGACATGGTTTTAAAGCTGTTATCCAATTTTTTTGGCCTTCAAAACATCTTAAAATGCACATATGTAGATCAGAGAAATCAAAATTTTCTCGGGGAAACACCGAACCCTCTTCCGTACTTCACATTTGGGACCACAGTGATTATAAAACCCTGACTTTGCATGGTAATGAAACTGATTAATAGTGAGCATTAGATCCTAAACTAGTGTTACCTTTTTTTTTATTTAAAAAAATATATATATATATACCCTCATTGGGGGCTTAGCCCCCCTAAAATGAAAATCCTAGTGACACCCCTGCTACAGATGCAAACAGATGGAGGATAGTAGGTTTAAAACAAACTCCATCTAATTGTGAATTTTGAAGGTTTTATTTGATGATGATGATACAGTCATGCGTGAAACAATTGTGTGAGTTTGAGGAAGATAAAATTAATTAACTTTTTTTTTTTTTTTTTTTTTAAGTCAGAGTTGAGTTAATATATACTTTTTTGTTTAAAAAAAGTAAAAAAACAAAAAAAACGTAATTATGAGAAGTGCCCTTTTTTTCACTTGAGCCCCTGCCCCTCAAAATGTCTGTGCACGTCCCTGCTTAATTGTACAATTATTAATCTGCATGTTTCTCTTAAATGGCTAATACAGGCATTAGAAAATAAAGACAACCAGCATTAAATTGCATTCACCTTCTATTTATTTGTGACCACATGAATGGCTCAGATAGGACATTTAAACCCTCGCACACCGTTCCACAGCAACAAACGAATCGGTTACCTACCGTAACCTCGGTTCTCTCTAGATGAGGGAACGAGTATTGCGTAAGCTAGCTTACGCTATGGGAAAGATTCATCTTTTCTGAGAATTTGAAGCCAAAAAATTATCCTATAATTTTGTATCCATTGTCAACGCAGTTCAGCTGCAGCAGACCATGAGCGGGCTAGCTAGCAGCTCATAGGTTCGCTCACAGAGAACTGCTTAAGCCTATGAGGAGACGCGAATGAACTCTCGCCCAATGAGAGTCAGACCTGCTCTCATTGCGTCAGAGCCCGCCGAAACGGGCGTGGTCAGAGAGTATAAATTAGCGTCCCAGGCTGTAAACTCTGGTTTTCATAGAATGAAGTGAGAACGCTAGGAGCACAAGCACGGCCAGGAACGCAATACTCGTTCCCTCATCTAGAGAGAACCGAGGTTACGTTAGGTAACCGATTCGTTCTCTTACGAGAGGTTCTCTCGTATTACGTAAGCTAGCTTACGCTACGGGAACACCTGGTCAACGCCGTGCGTGCTAAGCATCCACTATGAGTCCCAGGGGAGACCCCGGGGAACCCTTAAGAGTGGGAATAATTATATGTACCTGTGACAAAGGCCAGCAGAGCGGGCCGGAGATTGTGTAGTACATAAGCACATGATAGAGAGGGACAGAGCAAAACCGGTCTGTGTGAATGACTCCCTATAGTGCAGCTCAACCAGAAGAGCTGTAACATACTAGACTGCTAGTAGTTTAGCCTGCAAGGCGGGAACTTCCAGATTGTAAAATCTGACAAAGGTGGAGGGGGAAGCCCATCCCGCTGCCACACAAATGTCATGAAAGGAAATTCCGCTGGACCATGCCCACGATGAGGCCATGCCTCTAGTACAGGGCTCGAATTTCGGCGCGGGTATTGCGCATAATTCTAATCATTCCCGCAGGTCTCCCATTTATAATGCGGGAAATTCCCGCAATCGTAATCCACACAGATTATAAAATCAAATCATTCTTTTAACAACTATCTGCCAGAGGCAATTTCACAAACAGCGTGAGTGTTCAGCGGTGCCGCATCTTCTATCTCTTCTCTCAAAATGTGTTGTGCAAGGCAAGCATCAAGCGCTGCGGCGATAATACACACTCGCGTTTAGGAGTCGGGACATGACGGAATATTCACTTGCACAATCGGGCCAGCAGTGCATCGTGACTGAAGTTTACCATTTGCACGTCTTTTTAAGTCTTACCAGTTTAAACATTCAAGCGATTTTAAACTAATCAGTGCTCGCGCGCTCTCTTGAGAGATTATTTTCTAAGCGCACATTCATAGAAAATCCACCTCAAAAACAGCTGGCCAGTAACAAAAGTTATTTTTCGCGGATTATATTGCGGTCTTCGTGAGTATACTCTAAACATAGTCGCTTTTGTCTTTAATTAGCATAAAACGCATGCCAGTATAATGAACACAGGATCCGTGCACTAGCTCTTAAAGTGACGGCAGCCATATGTGTGTGTCATTAATTTTGTTGTCAAAACAACAAAAGATAGCTTTAAAGGAATCAGGATTAATAGCCTATGTATTTAATTTATTCACTAAAATACTACCCAGTGTTATTTCCATTTGATTACTTTATTCAGTTTCTGTATATGAATACTAGTGTTAGACCTATTCAAAAACTTCTCTTTATTTGTCTTTATTTGTATCTTTATTCTATTGTATTTATTTGTGCTACTTTTTTCAATTTAATTAAACAATTTAAATCAAGCTTCCTTGTGTTGTGTAAATTTACAACCCAATTTACAACCCAAAAAATGCAATGAGCGCAAACATTTAGGCAAGATAAATGTAATAATTTTGTTTATAAAAAAATCTCCCTCCCCTTTCTCCCCCTCAAACAAACAAAAATCCCCCCCCCCCATGAGAATCATCTAAGGGGGATTTCCCCCCCATTTTCCAAAACGAAATTCAGGCCCTGCTCTAGTAGAATGAGCCCTGATGCCCAGAGGGCATGGCAGGTCTTTTGATGCGTATGCGGCTGCAATGGCATCAACTATCCATCTGGATAGAGTCTGTTTCGAGGCGGCCAACCCCTTGGTGCGCCCACTGAACGAAACAAAAAGCTGCTCGGATCGTCTGACCGGAGCAGTGCGAGTAATGTATAATCTTTGGGCCTTGACCGGACACAGGAGATTAGAGTCAGATTCGCTATCGGATGCAGGCAGAGCCGATAGGGAAATAACTTGTGCCCTGAACGGGGTACCAATCGCTTTTGGGGCGTAACCATGTCTAGGTTTGAGAACGACTAAGGAGTCATTGGGCCCAAACTCGAGACAGGAAGCGCTAATGGACAGCGCGTGAAGGTCTCCCAAACGTTTTACTGACGCGAGCGCGAGCAGAAAAACTGTTTTGAGCTAAAGGTATTTGAGGTCCACGGTGTTTAGCGGTTCGAATGGAGGGGCTTTCATAGCTTCGAGAACTATGGAAAGGTCCCAAATCGGCACCGAAGGGGGGCGTGGGGGGTTCATCCTTCTAGCTCCTCTGAGGAAGCGGATGATCAAGCCATCTTTGCCCAGTGACTGGCCGCGCCGGGGTTCAACGAACGCTGCGACGGCTGCCACATACACCTTGAGAGTGGACGGGGACCTGCCCTTGTCCAACATCTCTTGGAGAAAAACTACCAAGGAAAGAACCTCGCATAACCGTGGGTCCAAGTTTCTGTCGGTGCACCATTTAGAGAACACAGACCATTTAGACGCATAGAGCCTTCTAGTAGAAGCCGCTCTAGCCTGTATGATCGTGTTTAACACTCCCTCTGGCAAAGCAACGGGTAGTTGTTGATCACCCACGCATGTAGCGCCCAGCGCTCTGGGTGGGGATGCCAGATTGTGCCGCGAGCTTGGAAGAGGAGATCTGCTCTGATTGGAATGGGCCACGGGGCTGTCTGTGACAGCTGAGTGAGCTCCGGAAACCAAGTCTGACCCTCCCAACGCGGGGCTATGAGGAGCACCGAGTGGCGTGTTTCCCTGATTCTCTGAAGCACCTGTGGTAGCAGAGAAACCGGAGGGAATGCATAAAGCGGGCGGCTGGGCCAGGTCTGGGCTAGCGCGTCCTCGCTCTTTGAGAAAAATATTGGGCACTGGGTGTTCTCTTCTGAGGTGAAGAGGTCCAACTCTGCTCTGCCGAATATTCGCCACAGCTTTTGGACTGTAAGAGTGTGCAGGGACCATTCCCCGGGGGGAATGGGGTTCCTGGACAGACTGTCTGGACCGTCGTTCAGATGACCCGGCACGTGCGTCGCTCTGAGCGAGAGCAGGTGACACTGAGACCAAACTAAGATGCGTTCTGTCAGCCGGAAGAGATTCCTGGATCTGACTCCGCCCTGACGGTTTAGATAGGAGACCACGGCTATATTGTCCGAACGGATCAGCACGTGGTGACCGTGAATGCGCGGAAGAAAGCGCGTGAGCGCGTTCTCGACCGCCAGCATCTCCAAACAGTTTATGTGGAGGAGGCTCTCCTGAGCTGACCAGGGGCCGAAGGCTGGTGAGCCCTCGCAGACCGCACCCCAACCCGTGTTGGATGCGTCTGTTGAGATGACTTTTCGGAGAGAAAGGGTCCCCATGGAAACGCCCCGCTGAAACCATTCTGCCACAGTCCATGGCTGCAGAGCTGTGATACAGGTCTGCTATACTTTTATCAGCTGGCGGTCCGTGGTCCACGCACGGTGAGACACACGGCTCTTCAACCAGAGCTGAAGCGGGCGCATGCGCAGTAACCCCAGCTGGAGCACCGCGGAGGCTGAGGCCATGTAACCCAACGCCTTCTGAAAAGTTTTCAGAGGTGTGAGTCTGTTCATCTGAAAAGATGCGGCGAGACGCTGAACACGGCGCGCGCGCTGTGTTGACAGACGAGCCGTCATCGTGACCGAGTCTAGCTCTATACCCAAGAAGGAGATAGTCTGACTGGGTTGTAGTGCGCTCTTTGTCCAGTTGACAGAGAGGCCCAAAGCTTTCAGATGGTCGAGGAGAACTGTACGATGAGACAGTAGCTCTCTCTGTGATTGTGCCAAAATCAGCCAGTCGTCCAAATAGTTCAGTATTCGCAGCCCCTGACTCCGCAGGGGGGCGAGCGCCGCATCCATGCACTTCGTGAACGTACGGGGTGCTAGGGATAGGCCGAACGGAAGGACGGTGTATTGATAAACCTGGCCTTCGAAGGCGAAACGTAAGAATGGCCTGTGAAGGGGATTTATCTGAATCTGAAAGTAAGCATCTTTCAGATCTAGTGAAATGAACCAGTCCCCCTGGCGCACATGCGCGAGGAGTTTTCTGATAGTGAGCATTTTGAACGGTCTCTTCATGAGAACTTTGTTCAGAGATCTGAGGTCTAAGATTGGTCTCAGGCCGCGGTCTTTCTTTGGAACCAGAAAATAACGTCCGTAAAACCCTGACTCGCTCATAGATAGAGGAACTCTCTATATAGCTCTTTTGCACAATAGTTTTGCTATCTCTGAACGGAGCAGAGTCACTGCTTCTGGGTTCACAATAGTTTCTAGCCGCGCTCGAAAACGTGGAGGGCGGCGGTGAAACTGTAAAGGCCAATTTATACTTCTGCGTCGGGTGCGCGCAGTAGGTACGGCGTAGCATACGCACAGACGCGTACCATACGCCATACCCTTCGCCGTAACCTGACGCGCACCTCCTCAAAAATGTAACTACACGTCGCGACGACGCGGACCGCAAGATCTGTGATAGGTCGGCTTGGTAGCATCGCGTTTCCTCCTATGCATTTCCGGCGTGTTCTTCTGCACCGCCCGCCATTTTTAAATTCTAAGTACAGCGAAACTGTTAAAAAAACTAAAAATTTACCTTTTCCACCTCGATAAGCTCCAACTCCAACATGATCTGCTCTCTTTCAGTCGCCATTGCTTGTAGTAACCTAAACTCAAAACAGCCGCGAGGAATCTTCTTCTACTTGCCGCGAGGAATCTAAACACAGTGGAACATTAAAACCCTCCGCCGCCAACTAGCGTTTCGGCGCTGTACTGCAGAGCAACGCAGACCTAAACGCAGAAGTATAAATGCTCATGACGGCGTTGCCTACGTGCGTAGCCTACGCCGTACACTACGGCGTACACTCGACGCAGAAGTATAAATTGGCCTTAAGCGATAGCCTAGCCTTATTGTGTTTAGCACCCACTGGGAAATTCCCGGAATAGCTTCCCACGCTTTGAAGCGTAACGCTAAGGGGTGAATGGCTACATGGTCCCCGTTGCTGCACATAGCGGGCTGCGCGAGCACGCTCAAAATGTTTATGACAGCGGGACTTACACTCAGAGAGGAGTTTAAGGGCCGTGTAACAGAGTAAGCAGAGGTGGGACGCGCACACGGGCTCGTGGGCGCGCTTATGCACTCTGAAACTCGAGCGGGTTGGAACCGCTGTATGAGATTGGGCTCTGTGAGAAACACGGGAACTGAAATGCTTTTGTGTATGAGTGAACACAGTGTTGTGGGCAGATTTTCTACACAGGAGGCTTTTATGCTCTTTTTGAGATTTCTCTGGGTCGCCGTGAAAACGGCGTTTGTGCTCATGCAAGCGGGAAAGGGGACCGGCTTGGTAATGGCAGGGTACACTGCTGTAGTAGCCGCGTGAGCGGGGACTAACAGAGGGCGAAACTTTGACGTCGGTCCGGCCGCGGCGGGAGAGCGCCGTCTTTTTCTCAGCTGTGCTAGGCAGACTTCGAGTGATCAGGTTTCAGCGTGATCCTAGGCCGAGGCCCCCGAGGAGGCGGCGGTCTGTGGCGGCTGTCAGAGCGAGAACGAGGGCGGCCGCCCTGGCGTCGCTGAGAAGTCTGACTGTGCTGAGCTGGGCGCTGGAGTGGGGCTTGTGCAGGAGGTTGGTCACGTGAGCGGCCTGCAGAGGAGCTAGCACGACGAGGCAGAAAAAGATTCATGGCCTGGGAGGCTTTCTGCACTTCGGAGAAACGGTCAACGATACCCGTGACAGCAGATCCGAAGAGGCCGGATGGAGAGAGCGGGGCGTTGAGAAAGGCGGCGCGCTCAGAATCTCCCATGTCGGCGAGTGTGAGCCACAAATGTCTTTCAGACACACAAATGGCAGCCATGCATTTCCCCAGGGCTTGAGCAGCAGATTTTGTAGCGCGAAGGGCAATGTCCGTGGCGCTCCTCAAATCCGCGACTGTGGGGGGATTTTTTCCGCTCTCGTCCCATTCACGAAGTAAATCACCCTGTAGTATCTGAAGGACGGACATGGAGTGAAGTGGAGAGGCTGCTTGGCCGGCGGCTGAGTAAGCGCGGGCGTGAAAGCTTGAAGTCGCTCTGCAGGCTTTAGAGGGAAGCACAGGTGATGAGCGCCATCTCGTGGAAGGCGGGCATAAATGTGCGGCGACCAGGTCCTCTACAGGGGGAATGGAGAGATAGCCCTTTTCTGCGGCTCCGTCCACAACGCGAAGCGGGGCGGAAGAGTCAGAGCGAGTTCTAGCAGAGAGCGGGGCATTCCAGGACTTCGTGAGTTCCGCGTGCAGTTCAGGCAGGAAGGGCGCGGCCCGTTTAGTGACGGGAGTCGAGCGCTGGCGGAAGTAGCTGCCGTCCATACGGTTGATGGTCTGCTCGGGGGGAGGGGACCAATCGAGCCCGAGGCGTTCGGCGGCCTGTGAGAGGAGGCGCACTAATTCCTCCTCGATTCCAGCGCAGGTCCCAGAGGATTCTCGGGCCAAGGAGGCGTGAGAACCGGACCATTCCTCACTGTCTGAAGCAAGAAGCGAACAGGTTTCCTTAATGTCCGCGGCGTCATCGGAGGCGACAGAGCGGCCACTCGGCGGCAACTGTATGTCCGGAAGCGGCGGAGAAGGAGAGCGGGAGGCGACAGGCTCCGGCGGGATGAACGCTTCTAGCTGGGGTTCCGGCGGCCTCTGAGAGTGGCGTTTCTTCTTCCGCGGCGAAGTCAGAGGCAGCGCGGAAGCAACTTTAGTGGCCTGAAGTCGAGCCCGCAGGGTCGACAACGGCATGTCCTCGCAGAGATCGCAGCCGCCATCGGCGAGGGCGAGCTCTGCGTGCTCCAATCCGAGGCAGAGAGCGCAGCTGACGTGGCGGTCTCCAGTCTCGAGGGGAGCGCGGCAAGAACCGCAGGAGGATTTACGAGACAACTTTAAAAAGACGCTCGGCTCTTTTAGATACAATAAGTATAGGAAGCTTTTTGTAAAAAGGATACAAATCCGTCGGATGGCGCTAGCTCGCAGGACGGCTGAAGCTGGCGAAGATGGCCGGCTTCCTCAGTCTCCCAGATGCTCGCTAGAGTTGCCTTTTCAACGACGGTGGCTTCTCTCAGGATCAGCAGATGCGTGTAGCCTCGCTGAAGAGATGAAAATCAGAGTTTACAGCCTGGGATGCTAATTTATACTCTCTGACCACGCCCGTTTCGGCGGGCTCTGACGCAATGAGAGCAGGTCTGACTCTCATTGGCCGAGAGTTCATTCGCGTCTCCTCATAGGCTTAAGCAGTTCTCTGTGAGCGAACCTATGAGCTGCTAGTTAGCCCGCTCATGGTCTACTGCAGCTGAACTGCGTTGACAATGGATACAAAATTATAGGATAATTTTTTGGCTTCAAATTCTCAGAAAAGATGAATCTTTCCCGTAGCATAAGCTAGCTTACGCAATACGAGAGAACCTCTCGTAAGAGAACTTCACCTAACTAAACACACACCCTTGGAAACATATGAAATGAGTAATGGCATACAGCGATTAGTTTACTAGCGTACATTTAGCATTGTAATATACATGCATGTTCTGTAAAGCTGCTCTGAAACGATATGTTTTTTGAATTGCGCTGTACAAATAAATAAGCATATTTGCATAGATATACAGACTGACTGACCCAGCAATGCAAGTGAAATGCCCACTCGTAGCTTCATCGGACAAACCATGATAAGTACGTTTTTGACACTGTTTGACTTGCTTCATCTGCACCAAACACAAGACAGATGTCATCCACATTGTACGAATAAATGTTCCCAACCTTTCTCCGGTAAGAAATTAATTGTAAGCATCCAGACTGCGATATGCTTTTATCGCATCTCTCGTGTACACGCAAGCAGCCGCAACACGCAATCAGATGAGCCGTCAGACTATTCAGGTAAAAAGTTTACGCATCAAAGTCTTATTTAAAGGGTCCGATGATTTTAATCATCATTTATTTTCAGTTTTTGGAAATACTTTAACTTGCCTTTTGCAAGACTTAAAAAGTACGAGCTTGTTTTCACCTATGGTTTTCACAGATCTGTGGTTCTAAAATGGCGCCACCGGAAATGATTCAGGGCCAGACATGCGCAGTAGCATTCCAACGCGTTTGTTATTGTTTAGCCTACATCCTTGAAATGGTCTATAGAACACAATTTTCCATTCAAAAGATGTTCTTAGTGATCATGTCTGCCAAGCACAAGCAAAAGCAAAGCAAAAAAAGTAATCAATATGAGTTCTGTGCTATTGTCTTGTAAAGCCATGATGACAATTTTCTTTGAATGAAAATCTTCCCTTGCACTTAACCTTGTTCTCAATCAAATATTGCATCTTTAGAAGTGTCACATTAGGTCAGTCAGGGGTGTTCAATCCTACTGGAGGGCCACTTTCCAGCAGATTTTAGCCAATGAAACAAACCTGAACCAGCTTACCAAGGTCTTCAGGAAACAGGCAGGTGTGTTGGAGCTAAACTCCGCATGGAGGACCTGGAGAGTGATTGGTCACTCCTGCATTAGATTGAACATCAATAACATTTTGTCCCTCTTTCTCTCCATTTCTTTTCTTTTCTTTGACTCTCTCTCTAGTCAGGTCTTGCACGTTTCTTGTTTCTTATCTGGTTTCATGCCACTACGTAACGTGCTTTTAATTCACTTGCTCTTTGACTCCGTCAGATCCAGCTGTGAGTATAATTAAAATATAATGAAAAGTAATATAATATAATAAAAAAATAATGTAATATAATGACCACCTGCAAAAAGTGGTTGAAAAACAATGTGGCGCTGTGATGGGTTTTTATTATGTTCTATCATTTTGCATGCCATCGCTATCAGAGTTTTACTCACTAGGCATCCTTGGTCGGATAAACGCCACATATCCAAGACTTTTGTGTGTTACTATACAGACACTCTCTGCCGTCTTTATTGTAATGCTGCCAGACAGTTAACCCATTGCTTTCAATGAGAAACATTACCATCAATACACTGATGTGAAGGACATGGAAAATGTATCATCATGAATTACTGTGGTGTAATTTTGTCATTATGACATAATATTTGGGACATATTTCATTATCATCAAAACAAGTTGGCTATTTTAATGGATTTTAATGGAGTAGAGGCTTCAAAACGCTGTAATAAATATATTTCAATATGATAATAAATATATTTCAGTCAAAGTGATTTTGATCATGTAGTCATTTGATTAATTGATCATCTCATTCAGCTGAGAGGTGAGCCTGACCAATGAGCACTGCTAATCTTGGGAATGTCAGTGGTTTGGCTTGTCTTAATTTCCCACAGCGCAGACCAAAGATCATTGAGAGCACTAGAAGCAGCTAGCTTTCTGGTTAAAGGGATAGTTCACCAATACTATTCATTTTCTCGCTCTCATGTCGTTCCAAAACTATGTAGCATTTTTTTCTTTGTGGAGCTTGAAATAAGTTATTTTGAAGAATGTGAAAGAAGTGCATACGGAAGAAAGTCAAATACATGTTTGGAACAACATTAGAGTGAGTGAATGATCTCTTCTTCTCACTTTTTGACTGCCTGGATTTTTCTCTACCTCCCATCCCTATTGTCTTTATCAGTTAGCCAGGTCTCAACAGTCCTGATTCAGCATTTCTATAAAAGCTTTTGGTTATGACATTATATTTAATAATGCGAATCCTCCACAGACTTCTTGATAATGTGTGAACTCTGTCAGACACACAAATCCTGATTACCCAATCAGCACTCACAACGGGCCTGTTGGGGGCATGGGGGTGTGGGTGCAGGATGAGGTCGTCCAGTTGGCTTAGAGATTTTCCAAGTTGAGGATGGTGTGACGGGGTGGAGAGTTTGAGGGGACTCTAAAGGGGTAGTAGACTCTAAGAGTGCAACATTTTGTTCCATCTTTAGATGTGCAATTTGTTGGTGATGAAAGAAAAAACAGCCGTACTTGTGACATACTTGATGTTTGTAATGAAGTCATTTTGGCCCCATTTACACTGCATGGTTCAAGTGACCCAAATCCGATTTTTTCCTCTCATGTGGCACAGATCGGACATGACCCATGAACGTGTAAGCAGGAAAAAACCGCATGGATTCCAATTTTCTCAGATCGGATTCAGGCCTCACTCATATGTGGTATTAAATCGGATATGAATCGGATACGTGCATTTGCGTGTGCCATGTAAGCAGACAAATCGGATATTCCCCAGTAAATGGAAGTCGTACGTCATTAAAAAAGTGACGTCAACTCAGGTGGACACCACCAACTCAGATCACATGACTTATTATCAGTGATGGGAATAACGGCGTTATAAATAACGCCGTTACTAACGGCATTACTTTTTCCAGTAACGTGTAATCTAATTGATTACTCTTCTCATCTTAACGCCGTTACCGTTACTGCCAAAAAATGCGGCGCGTTACTATAACTGATGAAGCTGTTTTTTTCATCAGACCAACTAGATCTCTGCGCGAGAGGCAAATACTTTTTTTACTGTTCTTCCTTGGTTAGTGGGCAGAGCACGAGACAAGCGCATAAATGCTGACGATTGGCTGAGGTAGAGTAAAATGTCATTGTAAGCCAATCAGAGGTAGAGTTGGGCGGGTGTTCGAAAGCACGCATAGTAGTGATGGGTATTCGGCTCTTTTGACTCAGCTCACTGAAAAGAGCAGGCTCTTTTGGCTCACAAATGGCTCTTTAAATGACTTTGACTATAATATTTCAATTTTTATTACATAATTATTTAATTTCTATAGGCTAAATTTGTAAAAATAGAGTCGGCTCTTCAGATATGCGAGCCAGCTCCCGACGTTCACCTAAAAGAGCCGGCTCTTAGAGTCGGCTCATTCGCGAATCGCGAACGACCCATCAAAAGCTCATTCGCGAACGAGTCGATCCATCATCACTAACGCTCATTCGCGAACGACCCATCATCACTAACGGCTAACGCTCATGAATTGCGAACGACCCATCATCATAACGCATAGTCGGACAGGACAGGACACACAAGGAACAACACAAGCCAGTCAGTCAACGAGAGACAGGTATGGCGACGAGCTTAACAAGCTTAATTTAATTTTGCCCAGTTGTGGCCTGTTGAGGGGCAATAAATATCAAAAGTTCCAAAACATCTATTGTGTTATTTGCATTGATCCACTATATAAACATAATATCTACATACATGGCATTTGATTGGAGGCTAGTCTCACTTTGTCCCACAGCAACATTTTTTTTTTTAGATGTGTGTACAATGTTTCATGTTTCTGTTAATAATGTATTGTATTAAGTGTCCATTTTATTATAATATTCAGATTTATCATAAATAATTGAACATGCACATGTATTTAAAGTTCCGTTAAAGAGGGGTAGAGGTCGGGTCACATTTGAGCATTTAAAATGTAATTTTACTTGAAAGTAACGCAATAGTTACTTTTTTAAGTAACTAGTTACTTTTAAAATTTGTAACTGAGTATCTAATTTAGTTACTTTTTGGCAGAAGTAACTAGTAACTGTAACTAATTACTTTTTAAAAGTAACTTGCCCAACACTGCTTATTATAGGCGCAATGGAGGACGAAGGATACACACATTGGAGCAATGCGGAGGTTCCATGTCTTTTGAGTGTTTGGGGCGAAGAGAGGTTGTTACAGAAATAAATCTGTGTTTGAAGACATTTCACGAGATATGTGGAGGCACGGTTTTAAGCGCTCGTGGCTACAGTGCCACCATAAGATAAAAAGCTTAATGACTTTTAAAAATATTGTGGAAAGCAAAACACTGGATAATTTTATTCGCATCTGCATCCATTGTATTTCGCGCTGTTTTACTTCCTTTTCCGGGTCAGAACATCTACATTTGGTAGTTTCAGCAGTGTATAGTGTAAATGCAAAAATCGGATACGGGTCACTTTTAAAAGATGATGTAAGCGGGTCGTCAAAAAAATCGGATATAGTCAGAAAATCGGATTTGGGCATCAAGACCTGCAGTGTAAATGCAGCCATTGATTCCCAAAACCAATTTAAGAAAACCACCAACATTTACTATTATCCTAGATTAAAATCAAATACTTGTGTTTTATTAGTTCAGAGAAATAATTGAGAAAGAATGGAGGAAATTCACGGGAGAGGAGGCAATGCCTCTATAGCGGTATGATTGGATTTGATTGGTTCATGCGATAAATCCCGCCTCTTGTTCGAATCAGCCTGAATGAAGACAATGTTAATGGGAAGACTAATTAAAAAGTAAACAAACAACTCAGACACTTAGATCTCACTTCAAAATCAAACTTAAACTGACCTAAAAACATGATTAAAGCTGCTGTAGGTAACTTTTGTAATTTTTTTTTTTTTTTTACTTTACATATTTGTTAAAACTGTCATTATGTCATAACAGTAGAATATGAGACAGATAATCTGTGAAAAAATCAAGCTCCTCTGGCTCCTCCCAGTGGTCCTATTGCCATTTGCAGAAATACACGCTCCTGGTCAGAAACAACCAATCAGAGCCAGGAGGAATGTCTTAGCAGTGTCAATCACGCTCGTGTACGCACTGATCACACCCCTCTCTTGTATAGCGCGAGCCGTCGTTCAAACTCAAGATTGTCGGTGTGCCGCAGCTGTGCGAATGGCGGAGAAACATCCTAAACTGCTAATTTCTCGAGTGGCACCTGCTCAAAGACGGGTAAAAGGAAAAAGACAGATGACGATAAACAAGCGAAAAAGAAAGAATTAGACAGAGCCCATTGACTCGGTGTCAAAACTCTAGCCGCGTATGTAGATAAAATGTCACGCACTGTGCAAAGCAACAATTGAAACCTGCCAATTCACTGGTTTGTCATGTTGGTGAAATAATGTACTAGCACACCTTATCTAGCATTAGGCCTACATAGAATAATTACTTACTGTTACGTTAGTTACCGTTATATTATCTTACTAGCTATTTATAACTTATAGAAAGGGTGCAACGTTATAAAGTT
This sequence comes from Rhinichthys klamathensis goyatoka, assembly GCF_029890125.1. Classification (NCBI taxonomy): domain Eukaryota; kingdom Metazoa; phylum Chordata; class Actinopteri; order Cypriniformes; family Leuciscidae; genus Rhinichthys; species Rhinichthys klamathensis. Next base: position 744,412 of record NW_026606885.1, read on the forward strand.
ACATTACATGTATTGCAAAATACATTATAATTTGAGGACCAAGTTTGTAGTCAAAGTATGGGCAGGCCTTAGTCAATGTAAAGCATATTGTTGATGTTTCGTCCCTACTAGTGAATGTGCCATAACTGTTTATTCGCCGTCATCTGTGGCCCTGCTTACTAGCCTGCGCGTTCACGGCAGGCTCCGCTGTGGGGGAGGAGCTGTGGAGGGAGGGCTGTAGCGCAGCAGAGAGCAAGGGGGTGGGACCTGTAAGTTGTGCTTGTTCAAATTTTCAGGCTAAGTCAACGTTTTCTCAAAACTCCCTACTGCAGCTTTAATGTTTTTTTTTTAAACACTGATATCTACAATAGGATTAAAATAGAGTTAATCACCTTTTGAAAGAACTTGACACTTCAATTAATGATTGTATCAATTGCATCTTTACGCCACTATTTGGAGACAAGTGACTTAAAGTCCCAGTTTTTGTCATTGAATCATTCATTCAAGAGATTCGTTCAAAACCGCTGATTCATCCAGTAATAATAAAGTCTTTATGAGCAAATCTTTTGAATCAACCAATAAATCAATAAGGAATTTGGTAATAAGGTGGGAACCAGCGAATGTTCAATCACTTTAATTATAAAATAAACAAACACAAAACTAAAGTAAAGCGGCAGCCCCTCACGGACGACTGTCGCACACCACACACATAAACAAAACACAATGTAGGCTAAACTCCAGACCTCTCTCGTCTTGCACTTTCGTCACTCCTTTTATTCATCCGGACCTCCTTTCGTGAGACTCGAGACCGGTGCGGCTCGTGGCCTCGTCCTGTTGCCACATACCCCCATTGCAGATGAGATTGCACTCTAAATATGCGTTATAGAAATCAAATGATAGGTGTGTTTTTCTGGCTGCTAGCCAAAGGATTTCAGGTTCAAGCCCAATTAGGGTGACAAAGGAAACTGTAATCACAATCCTGCATCATCACTGTTCTGCCAGTGATAAAAACACACCGGATTGCTCTTGGGAGGCTGCCCCTGCAGTTATAGTGTCCTGCACCTCTCTTGAGATCAAGAGCAAGTAACAATAAGTTGCGGCTGTGCAGCTTCTAAAAACAAAGTTTATGATGTAACTGAAATCTCACAGTTGTTATCTGGAGTCAGTAGTCATTATTTTAGTGATTCCAGGGAGCCATGAAATCAGCTTACAGTAACTCACTCCAAACACACTGAAAAAGCATTGAGGTCAGTTTATGTTTATAATAGTGATATCTAAAACGTTAATTGTATGTGAAGTTCAAAATTGCTCACCTGTTGAACATTGCGAGTGTGTTCAGTTGGCGTGAATGCATGTGTACGATTAAACTGAAATGAGCTTGTTCACTGACATGACGTGTGCGCAGTGTGCGCTTGTTCAGCTTAATTATTCTCTGGGACCTCAGAGAGCAAAAGAGTTTCTTATCTCGCTTAAGCAGGCAGCTTGACAGGAGTGTATTTGTGTTTCGTGACTGTTTAAGTGTGTGTGTGTGTGTGTGTGTGAACTTAAAGTCAAGAGAGGCATAGATAATACATGTGCACTCAGTGGCCTGGACACTGCCAGCAGCTGGCCGTTTTACCATGGCAATGGGCCTACGACACAAGACAACACAGATCTGAAGTTCTGCTGAGATGAGAAACTGTGATCTGTGAGCAGTGTTAATTTAATTCTTTAACATACCTCATAAACAAAAAGCCACCCACACATTAATTGTATGTAGGTAATTTGTTCTCCTTTTAGTCTCTGGATCATATCTTATTCACCAGCATCTAACGCAATATACTAAAATGCTCCTGCATGATGTGAAATAATCAAAAGATGCAATCTTTCTCATGATAACAAAATTACATGTTAAAAAAGATGCAAAAATATATTTTTGTCTGCACTATTCATACTTATTTACTAATAAAAGATTAAAGGATTTCAATTTATTAATTAGCTTGTATCCAAAGTACTTACAAATTGGAAACATTGCAAACAACTTATCATAAGAGCCAACTTTATATAATAGATTTTCTCAAATTATTTTCTTGCCTAGCAATCCCGTAGCTCAGGGGTCCCCAACCCCCGGGCCGCGGACCGGTACCGGTCCGTGGGTCTTTTGGTACCGGGCCGCACAGAAAGAATAAATAACTTACATTATTTCCGTTTTATTTATTCACACATTTACCTGTTCACATATCGTGTCTTTTGCGCGCTCAAGTTTGTTATTTCAAATGTAGGCGCGCGGTATGCGCGCTCATAATTGAAGCGACGCGCCCGTTTTTTCCAAGCGCGTCCGCGCCGCATCGAGATAAAAACATCTCAACTTTTCAGAATGCCGCAAGCGCACTGTAGGTCACGTGACAAGAACCAACCAATCATCTTCCACACTGTAAACTGCTGCACTATTACTAGTAAAAAATATTTTTACTAAAAATATTAATGCTCACAACTGATTCCTTGTTAAATCCATCATTGTTTATACAGAATTGTTCTATATTCTATATATAAATGTGTATGTGTTTGCTATTTCTGTTGTTTTATGACCACTTCAGTTATAGTCTAACCTCAGACAAATACAGAGCCGTTGCGCAGGAGAGATAAGTTAGTTTCACGGCAGAAGCTCCGTTTACTGATGCTTGGGCCAACTTTTCTTAAAATATAATCAAACTGGTCCTTGTCCACTCTGAAATAGGCTTTGAACCTCCCATTGTCCAGGCGGAGCTCCTGAATCAGCTGGTGAAATTCCCCATGGTTTTTGCTTTTTTGTAGTATCGGTTGCACGGTCTTGCACCCAAACACTGCAGCGTTTTTTTTTTACTCTTCTTAGTAAATAAATCTTGTAACAGAGTTACAGCAAGGGTTTTTCGGTGGTGGAAATCCATTGCTGAAATTTCCTTGCTGTAACGGAGAGCGCAGCTGATGGTTGCTTAGCAACGACAGACGCCTCCGGAGTGCAACCTCGCGCCTAGCGTTTTCTACGCGTTTTTAGGAGCACCTTAAAGGCCGGTCCGTGAAAATATTGCAGTAGGGGTTCAATCTTCAACTGGCTGGCAGGAGCCGCCACTGGCAGGTCACGTGACCTGTCAGTGGCTGGCTGGCAGCTGCCAGTCTGACACTGGCAGCTGCCAGTCAGCCACTGACAGGTGCAGTGGCTGACAGTGGCTGGCTATAGTAGTCTATTTGGCAAGTTTCAGAAACCATCGATTTTGGACAGTTTTTGTGTTTTGTGTTCCTCCCTTTCTAGCTCATTTATTATTAATCTGTTGATATGAATAATGTTCTTTAGTATGATTGCTGTTTTGTGAACTGTTATCCCAATATAACCAGTCAAATGGCGAGTGGGGGTTCAATCTTCAGCTGGCTGGCAGGAGCCGCCACTGGCAGGTCACGTGACCTGTCAGTGGCTGGCTGGCAGCTGCCAGTCTGAGACTGGCATGTCACGTGACCTGCCAGTGCCTGGCTAGTTGTCTGGCAGTCTGCCTTTGGCAAGTTTCAGAAACCATTGATTTTTGAGGTTTTGTGTTCCTCTCTTTCTAGCTCATTTATTAGGAATCTGTTGATATGATTATGTTCTTTAGTATGATTGCTGTTTTGAGGACTGTTATCCCAATATAACCAGTCAAATGGCCGTGATCCGACTGGCAGCTTACAGACGCTTGCTCGACGCTCATCCAGTCAGTCGCGGCTGATAGTGCGAGTATAACGCGTTGCCTGATACTCTTGCTGCAAGGAAATAAATTGTTTTCTTATTATGAATATAATCTCACGCATCTATTCTTCTTTGCAACTGCACACTGTTTGTGTGTTGAATAATAGTTTAAGTGCGACAAGCAATGGCCTATATAGATTCTTGTTTTTTATTTGTAAATAGTTTTTTTCTTGGGTTTTATTTGTAAATAGTCTTTGTAAATTTGAAAATATACAGTCTGTGCTAAGTGATTTTACCATTAAAGTTGGCATTCTTTTATTGAATTATTAAAATGCTTTCTTTTATCAAATTATTTAAAAGCATCTCTATTTTGTTCTGGTGTCAGAAAATGGTCAAGGCAATGACAATGTTATTGGGATTAATTCACGTTTTTATAGGCTACTTTTTCACAAGGATTAAAATCGTCCCGAACGTGAATTAATCCCAATAACATGAATCTTTGTCATTGCCTTGACCATTTTCTGACACCAGAACAAAATAGAGATGCTTTTAAATAATTTGATAAAAGAAAGCTTTTTAATAATTCAATAAAAGAATGCCAACTTTAACGGTAAAATCACTTAGCACAGACTGTATCACTATTTTCAAATTTACAAAGACTATTTACAAATAAAACCCAAGAAAAAAACTATTTACAAATAAAAACAAATGAAAAAATATATTTACAAAATAAAAATCAAGAATCTAAATGCCATTGCTTGTCGCACTTAAACTATTATTCAACACACACACAGTGTGCAGTTGCAAAGAAGAATAGATGCGTGACATTATATTCATAATAAGAAAACAATTCATTTCCTTGCAGCGAGAGTGTCAGGCAACACGTTATACTCGCACTGTCAGCCGCGACTGACTGGATGAGCGTCGAGCAAGCGTCAGTAAGCTGCCAGTCGGATCACGGCCATTTGACTGGTTATATTGGGATAACAGTCCCCAAAACATCAATCATACACAAGAATAGATGTGTGACATTATATTCATAATAAGAAAACAATTAATTTCCATGCAGCGAGAGTGTCAGGCAACGCGTTATACTCACACTATGAGCTGCGACTGACTGGATGAGCGTCGAGCAAGCGTCTATAAGCTGCCAGTCGGATCACGGCCATTTGACTGGTTATATTGGGATAACAGTCCCCAAAACATCAATCATACACAAGAATAAAGGCATGACATTATATTCATAATAAGAAAACAATTTATTTCCATGCAGCGAGAGTGTCAGGCAACGCGTTATACTCGCACTATCAGCCGCGACTGACTGGATGAGCGTCGAGCAAGCGTCTGTTAGCTGCCAGTCGGATCACGGCCATTTGACTGGTTATATTGGGATAACAGTCCCCAAAACATCAATCATACACAAGAATAAAGGCATGACATTATATTCATAATAAGAAAACAATTTATTTCCATGCAGCGAGAGTGTCAGGCAACGCGTTATACTCGCACTATCAGCCGCGACTGACTGGATGAGCGTCGAGCAAGCGTCTGTTAGCTGCCAGTCTGATCACGGCCATTTGACTGGTTATATTGGGATAACAGTTCACAAAACATCATTCCTCCACAAGAATAAAGGCATGGCATTATATTTATAAAAAGAAAACAATTTATTTCCTTGTAGCGAGAGCGTCAGGCGACGCGTTAGACTCGCACTATGAGCTGCGACTGACTGGATGAGCGTCGAGCAAGCGTCTATAAGCTGCCAGTCGGATCACGGCCATTTGACTGGTTATATTGGGATAACAGTCCCCAAAACATCAATCATACACAAGAATAAAGGCATGACATTATATTCATAATAAGAAAACAATTTATTTCCATGCAGCGAGAGTGTCAGGCAACGCGTTATACTCGCACTATCAGCCGCGACTGACTGGATGAGCGTCGAGCAAGCGTCTGTTAGCTGCCAGTCGGATCACGGCCATTTGACTGGTTATATTGGGATAACAGTCCCCAAAACATCAATCATACACAAGAATAAAGGCATGACATTATATTCATAATAAGAAAACAATTTATTTCCATGCAGCGAGAGTGTCAGGCAACGCGTTATACTCGCACTATCAGCCGCGACTGACTGGATGAGCGTCGAGCAAGCGTCTGTTAGCTGCCAGTCTGATCACGGCCATTTGACTGGTTATATTGGGATAACAGTTCACAAAACATCATTCCTCCACAAGAATAAAGGCATGGCATTATATTTATAAAAAGAAAACAATTTATTTCCTTGTAGCGAGAGCGTCAGGCGACGCGTTAGACTCGCAGCCGCGGCTGACTGGATGAGCGTCCAGCGAGCGTCTGTAAGCTGCCAGTCTGATCACGGCCATTTGACTGGTTATATTGGGATAACAGTTCACAAAACAGCAATCATACTAAAGAACATTATTCATATCAACAGATTCATAATAAATGAGCTAGAAAGGGAGGAACACAAAACACAAAAACTGTCCAAAATCGATGGTTTCTGAAACTTGCCAAATAGACTACTATAGCCAGCCACTGTCAGCCACTGCACCTGTCAGTGGCTGACTGGCAGCTGCCAGTGTCAGACTGGCAACTGTCAGTGGCAGACTGGCAGCTGCCACTGGCAAACTGGCAGCTGCCAGCCAGCCACTGACAGGTCACGTGACCTGCCAGTGGCGGCTCCTGCCAGCCAGTTGAAGATTGAACCCCCACTCAAATATCGTCTGACATTAAACCGGTCCGTGGCGCAAAAAAGGTTGGGGGCCGCTGCCGTAGCTTACACTTTCAGGCATATTGGTTAAGGTTGGTTGCAGGTTAAGGTTAGGCCATCCTTAAAAATATTCTTGTTTGCCGTAACCCGACCGACCCTGTCAATTTAGGACCGACCCAATTTTTTTTTTTTTTTTTTTTTTAGTCCGACCGACTTGCCGGTTGTAAATTTGCATTAAGACCGACCGATTTTTTTTTACTCTTCAAACACCTAATACAAATGCAATAAAATATCAAATATATTATAGTAAGCAGGCTATACGTTCTTTCTTTTAAATAAAAACCCGTGGCGTCATCTATATGATGATTATGTTTACACCATTGGTTTACGCATGTCACACTATGGCCTGTGCGTTCGCTTCGTTTCATTCACTGTCAATGGTTCGCGCTCGGTGATGATGGCTGCGGCGCGGCTGCTTGTGAAATACGTCTGTATGAGCCTACATTTAGTCGCTCATTATTCGAAATTCTTAATGGTCGAATAGGGAATAGATGTTAACGGCCTTTTCTCGGAGCGCGTCCAGCAGCTCGTCACGATATGGCCGCCGCGAACGCGCGTCACACAGCAACGGCAGGCTCTGACAAACACACATAAGTATGGGAAGCCAAACACACCGAAAGTGGGACGAAACGGCGGGGTGTTACAGAGTTCGCGCAGCGCGGACATGTAGCTAATCTGCGTGGCTCAATGGACCGAGACGCGCGAGCGCGACAGACTCGACAGCGCAGGGAGGAAGGAAGTGTTTGCTTGCGCGACCTAATCTCACCAGCGCCGCGCTGACCAATAAAACAGCACATCCCATACCGAAATGTACTAAATTACACTAAAGAAAATCGACCATTCCATAATATGTCAGGACTACTTAATATAGTTTCTACAATGCGCCTAGCCATTTGACCTCACTGATTTCCGTTAATAATAGCAGATGTTTATGGGTCCAATTTAAACGAATAGTGCCAAATGCGCTGTTTTATTGGTCGGCGCGGCGCTGGTGAGATTAGTCATTAATTTATTTGTTTCCCTCTGAAAATCCACTCTTTTCCCCCAAATTAATGCAGCTGGAATTAATGCAATAAACATGTTTTTTGACAAAGATTTCAAATTGTTTGTTGTCTATAACCTGTATCAGAATGAGATTCGCAATGGTGCGCCCAAAGGCATTGAAGACACTGTCAGTGGCGTCACGATATGCACATTTGTTTAAATTCATACCGACGTAATCACCATGACCAAAATTGTCCTTTTTTTTTTCATTGAATTTTGAAAAAAAAAAATATATAGACCTCCCTACCGACCCTTTTTTTTTTTTTTTTTTTGCTGTTACTGCAAACCAAAATATTTTTAAGGATTGCCTTACTGATGCAAACACCTTTGATATGGTACAGGGAGAACCATATCATTCTGCTGTTGAACAAAGCAATTCATCTCAGGTTGCTCCAAGGTTCAATCAATGCATGTGCTAGCTTGAAAAATATTCCGTTTTATTTATAATAAAAAAAATATATGTTCTTCATATTGATCAAAATGGTGTATTATCATAGAACTGAAGTGACAATGTCTGTAATATTATTAGGAAAATACATCTGACAAAAAAAAAAAAAACAAAGGCTGAGTCTAATTCTGCCTTCATGTGCATCTGGTATAAGCAGTCATTATTACGATGTCATTAATTCAAAACGGAAACAAAGAGATTTGGCCAAAACTAAAACAAACACATAATCGATGACCTGACAAAATATATTTTCTGAGTGTTTATATGTACAAACAAAACAACAATACACTGGGTGGTATCAGTGGATAAACAAGCGTAACTGAATACATCTGTATCCCTTTTATGCAACCTCTATACAAACAAATTATGAATTATTTTAAATTAAGCGAACAACAAAGGCAAGTCCTTATCTTTACATTAGTTGACAAAATGTTTCGCTGTTTACGAGACTTACTTAAATACTCTGCTTGGTCATTTATGTGCATGAAACTTGAAATTGATATTTTTTTAAGGGCCACATAGGCCTAGGATAGGGTCATATGATCCTCTGGGCCACACACTTAGCTGCTGCCTCACACCACAATAGGAAAATCCTCACACTGAGGTCTGTCACTTGGTGATAATTTTTCTTACATTTGGTGGCTGATTGCGGCCTGCTGGAATTCAAATATAAATGACATTATTTGATTTGTGACTAGATGTGAAGTGACGTAATTCAACTGCAGTGGATTGTGCCTGTGAAATGTGATAAACAGAGAGAGAGACAACTGCCATAAAGGCATGTTTTCATTTTCAAAGCATTCCTCTTTTACTGGAAAATAATATGGCAATAAAACTTTAAAATTTGAAAAAAGAACATTGCTTTTACAGTTCAAGAAACTGTTTATCCAGCAGTACAATGACCCAACCATGTTGTTCAAACAAACTGAGATTATTGTTCCTTCAATAGCCATCAAATCCACTACTTTTTTTTTTATGTCAGAAAGGCACAGACAGACAATGTCCCATCTTCCAGACGTGGCTGCTTTCTCTCACAGCTGTTATCTTTATCAATTTACAGACCCTTGAATCCTCAACCTTTCACTCCCATTTTCACTCATGTCTGTCTGTCTGTTTGGCTGATTTCAGTAAGGTCACACGTTTTTCTCAGTCTCTTTCTCTTGCCCTCTTTTGGTCAGTTCAGTCTGGCAAAACCCACTCCTCTATTTCCTCACAGGCTGTGTCAGATCTCTTCCAGCTGCAGCTTGTGTTCATGTTTGTGTGTGTCAGCTGGGTGTCATTATGCTGCTGCTCACATCACCTCTATGTGGAATCAAACTCAGGGGGATGAACTATAAACAGTATCCGTGACAACTTAAACTGCCTTCAACACAAATGGCCTTTTACAGGATACAGGGGGAATATCCTCTGCTGGAGACAAGTTTATTTTCTTTTAGCCACAATGACCACTGTACATATAAACAAAAGGCCACATAACCAAAATGTGGCGTTTACACATAGTGCATATGTGGAAAATACAAAATCAAAATTTGGGTCCTAATGCTCATGGCCAAAAAAGAACGAACAGTGAAATAAGATGTACAAAACTTACACAAAACCTCAAAATGATTGAAAATACTACATTACCACAATATAATAATAATAATAATGAATGGGAGAAAGAAAAAAATCCTCTTAAAATCAGGGGAGATCAGGTTTGGTTTTATTGCACTCTTTATCTCAAACTTTTCTCCATTATCTCCTTTCACTTAACTGTAAATTGTAAATCTAAACATCTAAGTCAAGTACAAAGTGTGATGTTTTCTACAACCTAACCCACGACCACTATTCTAAAACAGTAAAAAAGTTGGAAAAAATACATAAAACATGAGATAATAATAATAAAAACATAACAAACATTGTTGTTTTTAGGTCCCAATAGAAGTAAATGGCAAAAGAATCGTTACAACCCACCTTGCCTGCTCAGACACGATACTGCTATTTCTACCAATTAGATGATTGTTTTGAGTAAATGTTTCATATTAAATTAAACAATAGAACCTACTGATTCAGATGACACCAGTTATATCATTTAAAATTCATTAACATGATTTCAAATTAAATTCTAACTCACATGTGAAATGTTGACTTTCTATCTCAAATCTGCCTGGGTTATGTTTCTCTAAATCCTTTATAATTGTACTCAGAGACTCAACAACTGTCACCTCGGGAGCTCATGTATGACATAGAGATTTCATCCTTGTACATAATTTAAGCTGCCAGTGTTATAAATCGCCCCCTGTAACAACCCCCAATCTTCCCTATCTGCCAGAAGAATGCTTGTGAAGTGAGACTGCAAAAAATGGACAGCAGATATCGCTATTTGTAAGCGTTTAGACTGGACAGAGACAGATTGACAGGACAAGCCATGATGTGAAAGCAGATCAGAGAAAGCGCTTAGAGATTCTGAGGAGACCATCAACTTTGCTGGAGAAATCTGGAGTTGCTAACCTGCCAACGAGAAGCCCATCAAGATGCCGTGTCAAGTGTAGCAGTGTAAACAATCTGCCTCGCAAAAAATGGATAAGCATTCAGTGCAATATGGGTCAGTCAGAGCATAAACCCACCCAAGAGCTGATTCTTATCACAAAAACTAAAACATTTAAATGAATTGATAAGATAAAGTCGATACAGTCATTTCCAGTCAAGACACAGAGGATTAAAAAGCAAAATGCATCAGAAATGACCTTTGACCTTGAAGTGATCTGCTTAGGTTAATTAAAGTATGATGCTCATGTGAACGGATATTAAAGTTTAGAAGGAAACTATGAAAACAGATTGAGTTTGTGTACTCGGGTGCAGCTCTTAAACACGGAGCTCGAAGTTTATTTACAGTTAAACTGACACAGCAAGTACAAAACCTTAAACAACCTCAGCACAACACAGGCAAAGAGGACCATATCAGCAGCTGGCTAATGGAAGAGCGCCAGAGTGTAAGTTAATGTGTCCGTGTGCATTTTAGAATATATTTGCAGTGTAAATCACAGTAAAGAGATGTACACACACAGAGTTAAGAGATAGCACGCAGCACCAGATCAGAGCTCATTATGAGCTAATTTAAATCATTAAAACGGGTTTTAATGATTAAAGACAGCAGCTGAACACTATACAGTATCTGCCTCTACCTCTCTCATGTTCTTGCTCACCCCCCTATCCACCCCAACTTCATATTGTAATTCACTCTGACAATCAGCATGAATTGTTTTGCTCTGGCATGTCAATCAAGTCAGCTGTGATTGCTTACAGACACTTGGACAGTTGCCGGGGTTAGCTATAGTTCCAGATTGGTCCGTCCTGCGGACATGCATACACAAGAGAGCGGAGAACGTCGAGTATTGATGCTATTTTGGCCGATGCGGCCAAAGTCCCCCTCCCCCCACATCTCTAGATCCTCGCTCTTTTTCTCTTAGGGGGGTTAAGAGCTTAGATTTGGCCAAATACTCTTCAAACAGTAAATCTCGCTATCTCTGGAACATTCAAATCTCCAGAGTACATCTCTAATTATACTCGCATGTGCACAACCACAGGGTGTGGGAGAACATCATGCATGTTGTGTGTGAGGTGTGAGCTAAATGTGTATGAATATATTTTATTTTTAACGTGTTCACTGCGTGTGTAAGACTAGCTGGATATTTGGTTGTTTTCTGCCACTGGGTTTTTCTGTTCTGGGAGTGGTTCTGTTCTGGAAAAACTGCACAAGTAGTCATGAGATGGTAGGATTATCAATGCCAATGTGTGCTTAGATGTGTGTTCATCCATTGGGGGGTGTGCATACAGAGTGCAGCCAAAATAAACTTTGACTGAGCCCTAGAATGGGGGTTAAGGATTAGAAGTCCATTACCCCAAGGTAAATGACACTAACACAAAGCATTTGGCTATCTGTCTCACTGTATTCATTCTAAAAAAAACAAAAAACAAATAGAGGTATATGTTAAAGATTCTCTCAGTAAGTTTTTGTTTGTTTCAGTAGTGTCATGCAAAATCCGAACCTCATGTCAAAATCCTGCTCAACAGTAAGAGTTAGTCATTTGGGATGCCTGATCAAAACGCCCTCTACGAAGGTTTGCTGTGATTTTGTGAAATAACTCACGAGTCACAAATGAATGAAAAGTGCATAGAATATAAATTAATTCAGAATAGCTTACTAGTTCTGCCATATATAGCATATCAGTTTTTCAGTCATAAATGATCATATACCATATAGTAGCACATACTGCCATATACTAGCATAATAATCTTGACTATTTTTGCCATAAATTACAGATATAAGAGTAGCATGCTAGTACATGATTGTATTGGCCATTATTTATGGTATAGCCATTTGTGGATGAAACGGTCAGAGACATTCTAATTGGTTAAATTACCGAATCTAACTGAAAACATAAAGAATGAGAATTGTACCATTTTGATGGGGTGGGAGAGGAGGATTTGTCATGATACTGTACCAGCTCTTATTTGTCCCAGTGGTCTTGGACTTAATAATACAGCTTCTAGCATGTATCCATGACCTTGCATATTAACTGCTCCACTTCAGTCCAACTTTCTCCTGTTGGTGGGACAAACGTTTGAGAGCAAACTTTTGTTTTAAAGGACACTACACTCATTTATCTTGTCCTTCGTGCTAATGGCTAGAGAGTGTTTGTGGCACTAAAGCGTCAGCTTCACACACACACACAAACGACAAAGGACTCTACTGAAATAGGATTCTATTTCCTCTCTCTCTCTTAAAGAATTCACTTCCAGCTTCACAATTCAAGTTGAGAGACAGAACAAAACAAAACAAAGCTAAATTACTGAATGAAAGCAAGGGCGTAGGTTTAGGGGGGGACGCTAGGTACTAGTCCCAATCAATATTTTGAGATGACAAATTTGTCCCCACCAATATTTAGCAAGCTCCTTTGAACTGCTATTTTGATATTTGCGCTGCATTTGGATCTTTGCGCTGCTATTTGGATCGATTCCAACGGCCAGGACGACGACAGTACAAGATACGCCGTAATTTGATTGGCGGCGGGGTATCTGACAGGCAGGCTACACGCGCGGGCCGGGACTACTTTTTGTGCTTGCACTCACTGGCAGCGAGCGGGTGGTGTGTGCGTGTGTGTGTGTGTGTGTGCGCGCGTGACGACGCCGACGGTAAGTTACCAGGGCTGTCTCTCTGCCTGCCATATACATAGGCCAGAGTAAAACATTTTAAAATTCCGTTTTTTCCCCCCCTTTTTGTACTTTGTAGATCAGCTGTGTCACCCAAGAAGAAGAAAGGGGACATACGAAGCTTTTTCATAAAGCAGAGAGTGTAAGTAGGCAAACATAACTAGCCACACAAATAACTAGCAGTAGTAGTGACTGACCAGGCTTTCAAATGCAGATTCTACTGTGGAAAATAGTATTAACTGGTGATCCTGGTTACCCAGGATATTGTTACAGTTAAACCTAGCTTCTGCAATCTTTCAAGGTTAGGAGCATCAATTAGGGGTGTGCAGCACGGATAGACTCAGAAGTCGCGCTATCATGATAGAATGCTACGTTAGCAAGTCCCTGAATGTTAATTAGCCTACCTTAACTTAGAATCTTGCAGTCATAAACAGTGGATCATCTGAGACATTTTTCGTTTCTACATTCTGTTTATGTAATGTATTTGTGAGTGTAGCCTACTTGCTAGACACATGTGCTGGAAAAACATGTTGGCAATGTTAAAAAGGCAAAAGTTAACACTGTTGGTTATTCAAATATAATGAATCATTATTTGATTGATAATATCCAAATTCCAAATAATAATAATTTATGTTAAATAAAATGTTTGGTTGTTCAGCATTACATAGTCTCAGGTGTTTATTTTTTGAGAGTGCATTTTTGAGATTATACAGTTATACTAGCTCTTTATTGACAGTATACAGGATGGTGTATCGGGGTCAGGATACAATATAATGAGATTAAGTAGATTCACTTCTGTATTGTGATATTCTGTATTGCCAGCAGTCTGAAATGACAAAGGAAATCGCCATTAAAGCAATGTTACTTATCTTACAACAAAATAATTCCCGGGGGATGGGGGGTGTCCCCACCAAAGCTGAGACCAAACCTACGCCCATGAATGAAAGTGAGGCATTTAAAACTGGCTATGTCTCCTGATTTTGAGAAATTACTCAGTCAGGACCACTGCCATGAGAAACCAGGACCGCTCCACTCCTATTAGTCCTACGCTTATTTACACAACATTCAAAATAAACTTTTAAAAATAAACTATAAGGATTTGTGATCTTCCAGAACGTACAGTACATCAACAACGACCAACATTTATCTTAGAGAAATGGACAGTACAGCACTCTAAAGAAGATTAGAACCAGAAGATTTTTTTTTTTTACTGCCTGATGCTGCAGTGAATAATTTACGGTGTCAAAAACCCCCCGTAAAAGGACATTCTCAGATGTCCCTACATGACACATGATAATATTTTATACTATTAATTTTGTTCGTTATCTTTGTTATTGTTCATGTACATTAGGGTGTTTTGCATTGCATTTTTTGTTATTTAAAGTTTTTTGCAGAGAATAATGCCCATATAGACGGTCTATATGTGATATTGGTCATTTTATGGACAGGCTACTTGTGATCAGTGGGTAAAATAATTAACCTTAATTCTACTATATCATATTCAAGCGTTTGAATTTCATTTTATGCAAGTAGTCCTCTTATATCAGAATTTCTATTCATACTTTTTGGCCATTTAAATACCATCTGCACCAAATTGCATAATTGCATGCTCAGTTTGGGTCTCTGAATAAAACTGATGTGGTTTTTTCCTCCTCTAGTGTGAGCACCATATTCTCATTATACATCATACTATATGACCCATAAAAAAGCCTGATGTATCACATCTGATACATGATATAAAACCAAAAAACATATTTTCAGATTTTCTTTAATATCGTGTCTATAATTTTGTCAATCAACTGTACCATTTCAAAATATTAGATTTTTCTGACTTAATTCAAATGTCAGTAAGGGTAAAAAGGAGGTTTTAAAAGTTATAAATCACACGAAGCACTAATATGCCACCCCATTGTCACGATTCTGCTTTTATCTGACTCCATTTTATAAAGACCTCAAATTTAGGTTAGATTGCCAATTGGTTATTGGTCAATAATATAATAGTTTAGCAATACATTTGATTGTTCTATTTAACTCTTTGCATATATTTTACCCGTTCATATTAGGAAGCTATGTCGCTTTGAGGTCCTCACGCCTTCTGTTTAACGCGGGTCTCACGATCACAAGCTCATCAGTTTTGGTCACTAAACAGAGGTAATTGGCTATATACCTGAGATGCTAACATTCACGCTTACACAATCAAAGATACTTTGGTATAGCCCCCGTGGTTTTGCATACACTTGAATTTAAAGTAACGTTTACTTCAGGCAGAGATATGGCCACTACTACAGATATAAGTAGACCAATATTACCGGTACTTCTCTTATAATAGCTTTGGATTGGCCATGCCGTGATTTCCCACGTACACTTATCTAAAATAACATTAAATTAAAACAGAGGTAAGACACACCCAAATTTAGATTGGTCAAGCAGCATTTTTGGTGTTCTAAACGGAAATTCACTTCTTGTCTTTGCGAACCAAGTACACTTGAATTAGTGCCAAAAATTACTTGCGGTAACATACGAATCCGTTTAATCTACTTGGGAAAACGATTTCAGAGTCAATTTATTATGTCAGGTAAATGTATCATGCCAATTTCATAATCCGTTCAAAGATAATAATGTACAAAACATCAAATGCTCTGGAATAAAGAGAGAAGATGCAAACCTGACATTAGAAAATACATGATGCTGAGTGTCTTGCCCACACTCCGCATCACAGGCTAATTTGAGCTACAAATTGCCCTGAGCCTCTCGTTGCATTTCTTTATGGAAACATTTGCTAACAATGGGAATTTGCATTCAGAGTTTACACCTTTTGGGCAGGATGCCATTTGCCTGGAAGACACACACTCCTCTGTGTGCAAGTTATCACTAAACTCTTAAAGGGGTCATATAATGCCATTTTTATACAAGATAATATGATTATTTAGGGTCTAAATTAAAACTTTACTAATGAGATTATTTTATTAAAGTATATTACATTGTAAGAAAACACTCATTTTACCTGGTCAAAAACAGCTGTTTTCAGCACGCCATTTAAGTACATGTGTCTTTAAATGATAATGAGCTTTTCTTACCCACGCCCCTCTGTTCTGTGGGGTTTTGACAACACACGTGGAGTGTTGCCTTGACAACAGTTGAAGGTATATTTTGGAGAAAGAATGGCAGCGGGAGTCTCTGAAGACACATCTGTGCAACCGTATCAATTTGAACCGGAGTCGGACCCGGAACAAGATGACGTCCCCGAAGTTCGACAATTAAGGCTCGAACAGGACGTTTCTGAATGTGTTGGTTAACGTAATGTCACTTTGATCTGTCTTTGTATGTACTAGCAGGGTAGAGTAGTGAGATACGAACACTATTCGTTAACTGATGTATACGTTAGTTCATTGACAGATTGATGTTACAGCTAATAGTCATGAAAAACTTTTTTTCGCGATTTGCAAAGATTCATATAAAGGTTAATAAAACTTTAGACACTTGTTCTGTAGGTGCAGCAGGAACACGAATAGTTGGTACCGCTTCTTTTTTCAGGAGCAGCTTCTTAGCAAAACCAGCTTTATACTGACCCTCGTTTATAAAGCAGTCTGGTGAGAAATGATTTGCGCAAACATGAAAGCATTGACGTTGACCGTGGGGAATATTCCCCATCAAAACTCAGCCACTGCGTCTTCAGCGGTTCGGATTTAGGAACATCAAAATGACTGCTGTGTTCGTTGTTACACCCAAGAACAGACACCACAACCGCTTAGACGCCATTCTGCTCCAGCGTATCAACAATGCTGGACTATGATGACAGCTCGCTCAGGGCAGGTCTGTGTTGAAACGCTGCTGTCAATTAACAAACGTGGGAGGGGCATCCGACCGTGTGACGTCACACGGCTCGATTTGAGACAGGGGAAAACATAAGGAGATTAAAAAAAAAAACCACTGGATGGATTTTTATCATTATATGATGGTTGTGTACAGGCGCTGCCAACACACACATTTCAGTACAATCAACTTGTAAAAGTGCATGTACCATTATATGACCCGTTTATGAACTTTATTACCTTTTGGTTTACTTCTTTGGGAATGAGACATTTGTACCAGTCGCACTGAGACATTTCAAATGATGCCAAACATGTATAATACTGTATGATAATTATTTACATTAAACCATATAGATTTTTGGGTGAATTTTGGTGATCTCAGCATGAGAGAGAGAAGGAATGGGGGAAGAGGGAAAGACATGTAAATTAGGATGATTCTGAGGTGAGACTTGTGTCTCAAATGGTGATGCTAACTTCACAAGAGAGAGTTCAAATGGTAATTTCTTTTGTTTTCTCTTCCAGTTTTTCCAGTCTTACATAACTTCACTATACAAAACAAAAGAGAAGAATCCAACACGATATAAGAATCTAAACGAGCGTACACAAAGTAACAGTGTGTATGTAAACACAAACAACACCAGACAAAGAACTGAGGAGACTGAGGGCACTATAAACACAAGATAACGAACTCAAATACAAACAGGTGTGCTTTAATTAATGAAACTAAGAATCACCATAGCAACAAATGATAACACAGGACAAAGCCAGGCAGGAAAACAAAGAGAAGCAAACAAAGAGTCCTTGAAAACAAAATTCAATTTAAAGTTCAGAAGTTTTAAGTTCAGAAGAGTGGAGGAGCTAAGACTGAGCATGGGAAGGGATGGAAGATCATACCCTTGTGGTGGGACTTGAGACTGAGGGGGAATCGAGAGCCAGGGCGGTGCCGGCAGGGCAGGAGTCCAGGGTAGCGCAGGTAGAGTTGAAGACCCCCACGGCAGAGCAGACAGCCCAGTCTCATCCCAAGACGTCATATGACTGACGCTTTTGACCATACGTCAACATCCGACGTTTTAGGGTACCCTTTAACGTCAGTTAGATGACGCTATCTAATCCTAACCCTACCCCAGACCTAAACCTACCCACGTCATCTAACTGACGCTAAAGGTAAAGCCGTATGGTCAAAAGCGTCAGTCATATGACATCTTGGGATGAGACTGTTAGAGCAGAAGACCACCACAGCAGGGCAGACATCACTATGATCCAGGGTGGAATTTGCAGATCTGGCAGCCAACTTGGAGGACTGGCAATCTTGTGGGATGCCAGTGGAGCAAGGAGTGTCTGGAGTTCCGGCTGACCAGTAGGGGTGTGCCATATCATACCCTCCACGATAACACCGGTATAAATTTTTACATGATAAAAATTTAAAAAGTGATAAAAGTGATTAAAAAGTAGTGCTGCACGATTAATCATATCGCAATCGTAATCGCGATGTCAAGCCTATGCGATTATATGATGCAAAATACTGCGATTTTATATGAAATAAACAAATTAGGGCTGTTAACGCAGCATCTGTTATTTTTTGTCATCCTTTGGCTAGTGTTACATGATCCCGCTCTTATTCATGCGAATGCTTTAAACCATTCAGCGAGACAAGTCAAAAGAGAGCGCGCTGCCTGTGAATGTCCTGACTGAAAGACGCGCGCCAGTGTCATGCGCATGCACAGACCGCGCGCCAGAATACAGTTCTCTTTCCGCTTGAAGTGAAAGAACAATAACACACACAATTATGCCAAAATATCATTTGTCGAGTGTCTTCATAACATAAGAGCAGTCTTATGATGGTCGTAAAGAGTTGTGAGAGAATAAGGCGCGTGTGAGATCCACGTCTCTGTCAGCAACTCTTAAAGGGCCAGCATCCAATAATGCTTTCTGTCAGTAAAGTTAATCAAAGAACAAAGGGAACAGAGAAAAACACTCACTGCTCTTGACCAAAGAACTTGTGTAGCTTTAAATAGGATTTTAGTCCATATAATTTATGCAGCGCAGACTGTTTGCTAACTTTATTCAATTTCTGTATACTGTATGTCCTACCTGTTAGACAGGAAGAGCACAGGTAAATATGACATTTATTATGGGTTTATGTGAGGATTGTTTGAAGTTCACTTAAATCCAGACATCAATGGCTTATTGATCATTATAGGTGTTATCAATCATTTAGTTGTTGTTGCTAGTTTGAGTTGAGAAATACACATTTCAGAATTATCACTAATCTGTGTGTGCATTTTGCTTTAGAACCAAGCAAGTTGACTCATGAAACCATTTGTTTATTATATCGCAATCGCATATCGCAATATTGACCTCAATAATCGCAATATGACATTTTCCCCAAATCGTGCAGCCCTATTAAAAAGTTAAAAAATTATAAAAAGTGTAATATCGTGATATCAATGATATAGCAACGCAATGACGTATGGCACAAGTGTCTTCTCTCTCTCGTCTCTCATAATGGGTTGCACAGACCAAGCGCGTTTAGGAGTTGGGACATGACGGAATTGTCACTTGCACAATCGGGCCAGCAGTGCCTCGTAACTAAAGTTTATAATTTTCACTTTTTAAACATTCAAGTGATTTTAAACTATCCAGTACTCGCGCCCTCTCTGAGAGATGTTTTTCTCTGCACGCATACATACAGTAAAGCCGCTTCACAAACAGCTTGCGAGTAACAAAAGTTATTTTTTGCGGATTATATCACTATTAACGTGAAAAAAACAAGCAAAATTCTGTCAAAATTCCGGTCTTGGTTATACTCGTAAACACAGTCGGTTATGTCTTAAATAAGCATAAAACGCATGTGACAGTGTGACAGACAGTATAATGAAAACAGTAATGGATCTGTGCACTAGCTCTAAAAGTGACAGCAGCCATATGTGTCTGTCATTAATGTTGTCGTCAAAACAACTGTAGTGTTACAAATGTATTAAAATGTTTAATTTAGCTTCCAATACTATAGTATATAAACTGAGGAAGTTTATTAGTGTGAATTTTGTAACTAAGGTAAATTATGTCACAAACCTGCCTGTTCCGGTCTGTCCTGATCTCTCTATTGTAAGTTAAATTGATCAGAGACATTTTGTCGTTGAATGGTCTGGCTGATTAGCTATGCATTCGAATCACACTGTTATGCTGATGAGATCAGGGCTGGGGAATTTCCAGTAAGAGTTAAATCCTGTACTTAATTTACATGCTTTGTTTCAGAGTGTCTCCACCTTTATGTAAATCCCTCCCCCTTGGAATGTATATTTAACTACAAGGTATTTTGGCTTAGCTAGACTTGGGTAAGATTTTTGGACGAAGCAGACTTGGGAATACTGCAGTGATGCAACAGCAATAAAGAACCTTGCTTAAAAGATACGCCCGAGTCTCCTGGGGCCTCATTTATAAAACTGTGCGTAGAATCCTTACTTAAAGTGTACGTGCGCCCGAAAGCGAAAATTGTCGTACGCAAAAAAAAATTCAGACTTATAAAACCGTGCGTACGCCAGAACCTGCGCAGATTTCACTTTATAAAACCCAGTCAGCGGAAGATTGTGCGCACATGCGTCTCCACCCCGAAATAACCATATATGGAGATTATAACGCCTAGTTTTACTATGCATATCCTCATCTGCATATCATTTGCATATGATTATTCATCCACATGATAACATGTTTAACGGTATAGACATTAGGAAAATATGAAATACGGATGTGCCGTCACATTACATTAATAAAAATCATTTAGTAGCCCATCCTTCCCTTGTTTTTTAAATAAATAAAATAAAA
The DNA here is from genome assembly GCF_029890125.1 of Rhinichthys klamathensis goyatoka. Taxonomy (NCBI): domain Eukaryota; kingdom Metazoa; phylum Chordata; class Actinopteri; order Cypriniformes; family Leuciscidae; genus Rhinichthys; species Rhinichthys klamathensis. The sequence goes on from NW_026606885.1 coordinate 765,177, forward strand.
TAGTGCAAAATGCATTTCAGAGAAAGTTTTTCTCAATCTTTTCCACTGGCCAAATAGTATTTTAATTGATTTATATTTTTAATGGAAACAGATAGACCTTGTTGTGCATTATTTGCACAAAACCATTTTCTCAGACAATCTGCTATCATGATAAGCAATTATCTATGTAGTTAACACATTAAAACACAGACAGCATGCCAGAGAAAAAGTGTTCAAAAGCATCACATCCACAACAAATATTTATATTTATTGAATATAAAAATGTTGTAACTTCTCAGTAATGATTTCATGTAGTTTAAGTGTTTAACACCATTAATGAGAATGGCATATTTAATCAAAATGTTTATATCAGAAGTAAAACATAGTTTAAATCATTCATTTATTTATTTAAACTGTTATTGTGAACATGCACGGTATTTATGATGGACTCATAATGAAGATTTAAGTTTTACTTCATCTGCGTCAGTTTCACTAAACGGCCCAACGCACTGGCTGGCGCGGATATTTAAGAAGGGATGGATATTTGCTTCAAGTGATAGGTTTGGTGAGTGAAATTATATTTGTATTATCTTTCTGTATATGTATAATTTTCTTTAGATTTTCTGTCTAAAAGTGACCAAAAAGACATTTAACTCGAGCTCACCATCAGTGTCGCCAAACTGCTCCATCTCCAAAACGTTTGTACGCAAGGGTCAGAGTTTGCGTGCAGGTGCGCAAATTTTCCCGTCAAGTTTGTTTTTATAAATCACAACTTATGCGTCGGAAGTGGCGTACGCCTCTTTCAGGGCCTGTTTTGTGCGTACGCAACAGTTATAAATGAGGCCCCTGGTCTTCGCTTCTGAGATCCTAAACCTTAGAAGAAAAAAGTTCACTACAAGGTATTTTGGCTTAGCCAGACTTGGGTAAGATTTTTGGACGATGCAGACTTGGGAATACTACAGCGATGCAACAGCAATAAAGAACCCTGCTTAAAGGAACACTCCACCGTTTTTTTAAATTGGGGTTATTCACTGTCTCCCCTACATTTAGATACGAGATTTAGATAAGAGTTTTACTCACGACATGCTACCTGGCAACATAGGATTCCATTCATTATGCTAAGCTAAGCTAGCGGCGGCGCTGCCAGACTAAGACAATGCATGCACGGAGACAAAAATGCATTTGCACACCTATCTAAATATAGGGGAGACAGTGAATAACCCCAATTTAAAAAAACGGTGGAGTGTTCCTTTAAAAGATACACCCGAGTCTCCTGGTCTTCGCTTCTGAGTTTCAAAAACTTTAGAAGAAAAAAAAGTTCACAACAGATGGTGCCGTGTGACCCGGATAGAAGCGACTCACTTGAATCCAGATGAAAACCTCAAGCTCAACAAAAATCTCAACATAGAAGAACTTTTCTGACCGAGTTCCAGACGGAATCTTTCCGTACAACTAGGGATGCACCGATATGAACATTTTGGCTGATACCGATAACCGATAATTCTTTACATTTGAAAGCCGATAACCGATATATTGGCCGATAAATCTCAATTAAAATTTTTATATACTTTGATAGCCTGTATACATAAACAAAAGGCTCACCATAAAAATATTAGTGTCTTTGTTTATCCCGAGGTTTTCCCGCAGCCTGCCGGATCCAGGCCGTGTCCAGATCTGACGAGGGAGCTTTGCCTGGACCTGATGACAATGCAGTGCTGAAGTATCCACTATCCTCGCCCTATGGAGGATCCCTTTCCCACTCTACAGATAAAGCGTTGTGAATTCCGGCCCGCGTACCCCGAAGTGATAAAATAAAACAAAATTCTGTATCAAAATTTATAGGCAAGAAAAGTAGTTTGTTTAGGCTGGGTTGTATGAATTACAAACCTGCGCACATATTTTAAAAAGCACATAACTATAGAATTCTGAATGAGCATGTGAACGCCGTCAGCGTTAATCACAGGTTCGCGTTTAAAGTCTGATCATTTCGAAGGAGGTGAATCAATCAAAGTTAACTTTAGCTGGAAGTAACATTATTCAAGAACCGCTATAACGCCAAAACAATCTGTTACCTTAAATTATATGTTTATCTCTGTAAAGCTGCTTTGAAACAATCCATTGTTAAAAGCGCTATATAAATGAAGATGACTTGACTTGACTTAAAAGCCTTGTCTCAAACACTTTTAACATAAATCAAACATATACAATACAGTATAGTCTAGTTTGAAGCAGTGTAAGATTCCTTAACTTTTAAAATTAATTTTACACTGGGCAACTTCCTTTATTAAAAAATGGTAACACTTTATAATAAGGTTTAATTTTGTTAGCAGCCATTAGTTAGCATGAACTTATAAGACATTTTTAATAAAGTTGGGGTTAGGGTCAATGCACTGTGAACTAACATGAACACATATTTTATTATAACAATAACAAAAGCTATTGCCTGCTATTGTCTCTCTGTTAGTTAATGCATTAACAAATGAGACCTTATTGTAGTGTTATCAAAAAATCTATTGCCTAACAAAAAATAAAATACCTAAATAATGCAAACAAGTCATTGGATAACATTGGGCTGCATATAAAGAAACAAAATGCATGTGCCATGGATCAATAAAATGGAACTGCCTCCGCACGGACAATAAGGAAATTATTTTAATCAAACCATATCGTTGATGAAAATAATACGAGAAGAAAATAATGTTAGTTATTAATTATAACGCAAGGTTTTTGAAAAAATTAAATATTTTTAATATTACAGTGATAGTAAACATCTTTAATAGCTTAGTTACTGTTTCAAATGACATTGCTGTGTGAGCGTGCGCACTGAAGCTGAAGAGAACGAAACTGAATCGCTTTGCTAGAAGGTTAATCAACTCAACGGTTGCTGAATTTACAAATTTATTACAATAGTGGATACAATTATAATTATATGACAGTCCCAATCATAGCTTTTAATGTTTTGCATTGTTGTTTAATCTGCGCGCGCTGAAGCTGAAGAGAACGAGCACCGGGAAATTGAAGAACTTTTCTAGCAGGTTGTTTAATCATATGTGAGGTAAGGTTAATCAGATATTTATATTACATCAACTTTATATTACGATTTATCTGCACAAAATGACGTGAATGCACAATCGAACTTGTGCAGGATCATAATGTGTAGGCTAATCCCTGTTCTGGACGCGCTATTCCCACAACAACGCGCTGAAACGGCAACTAAACCCAGAGAATTCACAACGTTTTATTACAATAGTGTTCTCATTATAATGGCATGTATATGACAGTTCTATAATGTAGTTATAAATGTGCATTGCTGTTTGAGCTGCGCACGCTAAAGATAAAGATGATCACCGGTAGGCCTACAATGAAGCGCTATGCATCGTTCATTAAGTCAACCAAACCCATCCTATATTAGATTAATCATATATATATATATATATACACACAAAATAAACATATTACAACTTACAATGGCACAGAATGCTGTGAATGCTCAAGAGAACTTGACTGTGCTTGTCATGAAGGCTAACTCCACAGACTCGCTCTTTCGGCCACAACGCGCTCGTCGCGCTGAAACACTGGCGAACAAGAATTCACAACATTCTTTTGCAGGCTGCTCTTATTATAATGTTATGAAGCCTATGTGACAGATTTGTGCTGCACATGTTGCACTGAACTGTGTCTTCCTTTTCGAAGTGAATCCAATCATTCAGAACCATCATGGCGAACCGCGCGCATCTCTCAACTGAAGTAAATAATCTATTATTTATCGGCTTTGATATATCGGCCATTAAAGACCATTTATCGGCCGATATCGATATGTGGTCGATATATCGTGCATCCCTACGTACAACGATTTGGTGAGTTTTCACTCTATTCAAAGAACCGCTGAAGACCAGTACAAATTTGTTATTCCTCTGCACCGCCAGAGAAAGGTTAACAGCAGCTGTAGAGTTTGGTTAACTGGTGTTATCCTCTAAAATTGTTTTTTAGAGATGAAAGTTTATCCTCTGTTCGCAGAGAAGGATTAGCATTACGTTCTAGTTATTTTTGTTTATCCTCTGTTCACAGAGAAGGTTAGCCTTACGTGCTAATATTTTGTTTCATCCTCTGTACAGGCAGGGAAGAGTAGCCTCACGGGCTAGTTATGTTGTTTTTCCTCTGTTCACAGAGAAGGTTAGCATGATGTGCTAATATTTTAGCTCATCCTCTGTTCTTGTAGGCAGGGAAGTTAAGTGTGAAGTGTTGGTAATTTGGAAGGTTAACAAGAGTTAATCGGGGTTAACAAGTCAGAGAAGAGAAGTTTAGTGTTTGTTCTTGTGGTAACAAAGAAATCCACAAAATGTTTAGGAAAAGTGCTAGACTAATCCCCACAACTGAAAAAGGTGGTCTTGCTACTCCTTTGTGGTCAGATAGTGAATTCAAAACACTGTTAGGAGAACAAATGAAACTAATAGTCACTGATAAAGTTAGACAAGAACTAACGCAGGAAAATGAGATTCATCCAGACAAGACTTGGTCGGTAGATGAGTGTAAAAAGGTACTAGGAGCAAGTGTTCGCAAGAACAATGTGGAAGGAATAATCTGTTGTCACAAAGAATTTGGTTTAGCCCTAGCTACAGAACAGTCTAAACGCAACTCAAAGCTAGAGAAACAGATCAATGAGCTCCGTGCTAAAGTTTCCTCTTTAACCAAGAAATTGAACCGCAACAAAGATGCAGAAAAAACTGATGTGGAAGTAAGTCAGCCTGATAACAATTATCCTGATTTAAAAGCTTTTGTTGAAACAGATGTAGCTCTCCAATCAGTAACTGATAAGCCTGTAAATTCTAGGAAAAGATCGCAGGGAATCGAGGGAACGGAAAGTGTTCCTCCCAACTCTTCTGTTGTCCAAATCCAAACTGTTGCTAAAGCGTTAGGACCTAAAGCTATAGAGAGACCATCCCAGAGCTTACCCTCAGTATGCACACATTTTTCTGAATTTAGAAGAGCATTGATCAGTAAAATGCGTCTCTACGACATGTCGTTGGCAGAAGTAACACAGCTGATGCCACAAATTCTAACGGAATCTGAATTCAACAGTTTTGAGTCTGGTGTTACTTCTGAACTACAACATGCCAGAAAAGATGAATTGAGAGAGGGAGTTCTGAGAGTGTTAAAGAACATTGTTGGACCCAAAATAGACTGGTCCAAAATCACTAACTGTGTGAAAGAAGAAACGGTTAGTGAGTACACTGAAAGATTTTGTCAGTCAGCCGTCACATACAGTGGGATTGCTGACACTTCAGAGAAGGTGCTAGATGATAATGGTCCCCTCGTTCGCACATGGTTTGATGGTCTATTGTCTGAACATAGAAAGGCATTGCCTTTCTTAGATGTGACATGGTCCACTAGAACCCTGCAAAATAACCTAGACAGGTTAGTTACTTGGGAAAGGGACTCCGATGTCAAGGCAAGAGTAAAAATTGCAGCAGCATCCTTTAAAGGGCATATTGCAGGTTAGAGGACCCAACGAGTCAATGTATAGAAAAATAATGTAGGAACTAGATTTTCTTTAAAATATACTTATAAATACACTACAGAAGCTTCTGGAGTCGTTTTTGTGAGAGAATTTTACTTCCGCGTCTGAAAATGGGCGTGGCAGGCGTGACGTAACGAGCGGGAGAGCGGTCATTCCAACAACAGGAAAACAATGGATCACAATGACATTTCGGACGCTGAGGAAGTACTTACTCGTATGACGGACCACAGCCTTACAATTATGAGCCTGCTATGCTGCCAAGAGAGCAGGACAGGCCAGGACTAAGGACAGGCCAGGACTAATGTCAGACAGAACGGTCAGAGACACCATGAGTTGTGGTGTGAGGAGAACCAGTGGAGAACAGGACAGGTGTCTTGGTGAGAGACGTGCTTATAGATATACATGTTCGCTAACGATATACACTGTGCTCACAATATTGTACAGATTATTACCATCGTATCAGGCCAGCAGACATTACTATTTTTAGGGTAGATTTATACTATTAAATGTATAAAAACTATACTTGAGTATATTTATATTGTACTAAAAACATACCCAAGTACATTTTTTAATACATATTTTTCACCTGGGTTATGACATAAACAGAAAATTAAAGATTTGAATATTTAAACAACCTGAGTAATTTTGTCTTTCAATTACAAGTTGCCTCTATTTAGGGCATGACTACCTATATCACACTATTTCATGCCATTGGTACAGTATTAGACGATCAATATTTTTGCTTCGGCATCCCATGTTGAACTCATGATGATAATCCTCCGATCTGAAGTGAACGCTACACACGACCGCGAAGCCGATGCGGAAGAGAAATCCCGTCTCTTCACTTGCACAAATCGCACCAGGCACGAAAGATATACAGCACCGTCCCTTTTCTTGTTATGGAAACCTGTGGACTCGATGTCCTGACAGGCCGGAGTTTTTGCAACCTCCACAAACAATAATTTACCATGACGATGATCAATTAAAATACAAAAACTACCGAAAACACACTGACTCACGGCCGCTCTCACTGAACACCAGCCTACTCTGCACTGAGCCGAGGCTGAGGCTCCCTGGCGTGACGTAAAATGACGCGATTTTGAAAAAAAAGACGTTTTTACGAGCAGTCCAAGAAACGCTCACTTTATCTACTAAATTAGTGCCCTTATGTCGTTTTAAAACATTTTAAATCCTGCATTAACTTTTCATATGGTATTTTCATACAAGGTTATATATTAATTTAGTTTTTTTTTTACCTGCAATATGCTCTTTAAGGTCAATGCAGAGAAGCAACAGAAACATAAATGTCCTAAGAGAGAGGGCAGTTGTTATTACTGTGGTAAGCATGGACACTGGAGAAAAGAGTCTAGGAAAAGCAAAAAGAACTTTAGAGAAGTCAACTGTTGCTCAGCTCCTACTCAGTCTGCTTGCTACTCTGAAGCAGCCCCTCCCCACGTCATTAAACTTGTGGGGCAGCTTGTTGAGGTGTTAACCATTCGTGCTGTGAGTGCTTAATTTCCCCAGTAACTTACAACAGAGAAGAAAGACTCATTTTTGTTTAATAGAACAAAAGGAAAGTGACTGTCTCAGCCTTCCTTTGGGGGACACTGGTTAAGTAGACTCACAGCCTTAAATGTTATGCTACAGCACAAGCCCTTCATCGGTAATGAGTTTAAGTCAGGCTGTAAACGTAAAATGCCCTCATGTAGTGACCGCACTAATGAAATCAAGCAAAAGTCACTTTTGTCACCTCCTCCCGTTGGGGAAATTGGTTAACTACCCTCACAGTACAGCGTGCACCAGTCACAAACCCATCCTCATGCATGATGTCTACAATGACTGAAGTTGTGTTAGAGGATGAAGGAGAAATGACTCACGATTGTGTTACGCAGATCAAGGTACACACTTCACAGGACAAGTAGTCAAGGAACTGTCTAGAAGGTTGCAAGCCATTAGAGCCTAAGTGGCACGGACCACATCAAGTGATGTTGATTACAGCAGCTGCAGTATTGTGTCAGGGAAGGAAAACCTGGACTCATGTATCACACTGTAAAGTTGTTCCCCCACCCACAGGGATAGGATAGGACACGGAACCGTGAGGAGCCCAGGAAAGAACCGATTGCAACAGGCGTCGGGGGCCAACCCTGCGGTGAAGACTCCCTCATATGCCTTCCCCCTCCATAGTCAATCCTTACCTCACTGTTCTTTAGGTGTCGCAGGAATTAAGAAATAGGGAAAGAAGGAACAACAATAGCAGACTCGGAAAAGGATACAACCCTAGTGTTTAAACAAATACTGCTACAACCCTAGTGTTTGAAGAAATACTGCTCTCTGTCTTTTGTTTTCTTTCTACCTCTGTGCAGGTACCACTTGATGGCTGTCACGAGACCCATATGCACCGACTTCCTCACCTGCGTATGAAGCCACAACCTCAAGAAACAACTAGACCCACTTCCGAGCCAACTATCACAAAAAAAAAAAAAAACACAACGCAGAGACCCACCTACGGAACCTTCAGTCATCCATCAACATGATCAAGATTGTCGTACTACTAACCATCATGGACATCGCACAAAGTCTGGACTCCAGAAACAACATATTTTTAGAGCTGATGAATATGTCAAAAACACCTTGTTTGCTGGAAAGAATGTTTGCATGTCACACACGAAGATGGCTGCATTCCAGGACTCACTTATGCACAAACATGGTGGTCCAACAAGACATTTTTAATCTTTCAGCTAGGGGTGTGACGGTTATTATATAACCGTGAGACCGGCGGTTATAGTTGAACACCGTCATTAGAACCCTATAACCGCCAAAACCGTGCTATTAAAAACATTTTTTATCATAGAGAATTTTTAAATACTAATATCAGCTTACGAGGGAAACGGAGGCGGAGTTAGTGGTGCTTCGGAGGCTGAGTGCTGGATAGAGATGCGCGGTTTGCGGTTATAGCCGCGGACTCCGCGGATAAACCGCGGATCGGGCGGATGACGTGACGAAAAAAATTTGAATTAAATTCGGGCGGTTGGCGGGCGGTTTCTAGTCTCGCGGCTGTCATCAGCAGCGCCTTGTATCAGCGGATGGCGGGCGGGTGCGGTTTTGGTCAAAAACGTTGGTGCGGATGGATGGCGGACGGATGATGAGTTTTGTGATGCGGTTGCGGATGAAATAATAGCCCATCCGCGCATCTCTAGTGCTGGAGATGATTCGGGGAGAGGTCTGTGCCCCTTTACCGATCAGAGTGCGCGCTGAAACGGAGTAAAACCTTGTTTATACTCGACGCGTCCCCAGGAGCGCAAAGGCGCGCGCGGCAAAAATGACGCGTTGGGTGCGCAAGACCCCATTTCCCTTGGCTGTTGCATGGCTTTTTTTGTAACAGCGCGCACGAGGCCGCATCTGAGCCGAGGATGAACGACTTAAAGCCGAATATGCCCGAGCATGTAGGTCTCACCGCACCGGCATGCAGTTTGCGCGTCTAAATTGCAAAGTTTTTTTTGTTAAGGTTTTGTTTACTGTGTGTGATTTATTTAAAACAAAACACGTTCATTGCAACGTTTGTTTTTCATTTTTTGTTAAGGATTTGTTTACTGTGTGTGATTCATTTAATTGAAACAATATGTATTGTGAAAAGTGCTATACAAATAAATTTGAATAGAATTGAATTAATGGAAAGCACATTCACTTCTAGTTGTCTTGCTGTTCATTTTAAATAAACGTAGAGCGAGTAGCTAATCAGTGTCTGCTTGTTTATTCAAACTAAATTGTCCTATAACAGACGAACAGTTATTCAACCGAACGTCCTATAACCCTATACCCCCCCCCAAATTATTTTGTATAAATTTTTGCTGCTTTTTTCAATTTAATTCAAATATTGAAATCAAGCTTTCTTGTGTTAACTCTTAACAACAAAATTATGCCATTTGTAAAAACGCAATGAGTGTGAGCAAACTCACACTCAAAAAAAATGCCTATTAGGCATTTGGCTCATTGGAAAAGGATGGACAATGCTCTTCATTTTGTTTGCACTAATAAATGCTGTTGCCTGCCAGCTGCAATCACCAATAAAACCTTGTTCCATATTTTTATCTATATCGTCATAAATATCATTATCGCAAATATTCTTGAAATATCGTGATATAATTTTGAGGCTATATCGCCCACCCCTACTGACCAGTGTGCATCGGGAATGCCGGCTGAGAGAGGGCCGGCAGACTTGGGGATGTCTGGAGCGAAGGCTGAATTGGGGACGTCTGGAGGGCAGGCAGACTTGAGGAGGTCTGGAGCGAAGGCCACAGCAGACCTAGTGAGACAACAAACATAGGATTCAAGAGTGCCCCCCATGGCCGCGATAATGGAGGTAGAGATGGCCTCCGTGGCCGGGATGCGGTGACGAGAGCCAGTCTCCGTAGTCAAGGCGAGGCAGACAGAAGATTCAAATCCGGCCTCCTTGGCTGTAACAGTGATAACAGGGAATGTATATAAACCAGAGATGGCCGTGACCTCAGGGGAGCCTGCAGAACCATGTGCGGCCCAAACACACAAGACAGTGGCAGCCATCATAGATGATATCTCTGGGATCACCTGACTCAGATGCGTTAGTGCTATTACCACTTGACTGAACAGTACAGAGACTACTGGACTTAAAAAATCCACGCAGAACATTCAGAGGAGGACCTTCTTTGTGCTGGGGTTAATTTGGTGCTCAAACTGGAGGTTTGTGGAAGATTGTAAACTGAGCTCATGGGCTGAAGCGGACACTTGTCTAAGCTCTGGGGCTCGCTTGAGCGTGGCTGGAGCCGACACTGGACTGTGCTCAGTGGCTGGAGCCGACACTGGACTGTGCTCAGTGGCTGGAGCCGACACTGGACTGTGCTCAGTGGCTGGAGCCGACACTGGACTGTGCTCAGTGGCTGGAGCCGACACTGGACTGTGCTCAGTGGCTGGAGCCGACACTGGACTGTGCTCAGTGGCTGGAGCCGACACTGGACTGAGCTCAGTGGCTGGAGCCGACACTGGACTGTGCTCAGTGGCTGGAGCCGACACTGGACTGTGCTCAGTGGCTGGAGCCGACACTGGACTGTGCTCAGTGGCTGGAGCCGACACTGGACTGTGCTCAGTGGCTGGAGCCGACACTGGACTGAGCTCAGTGGCTGGAGCCGACACTGGACTGTGCTCAGTGGCTGGAGCCGACACTGGACTGAGCTCAGTGGCTGGAGCCGACACTGGACTGTGCTCAGTGGCTGGAGCCGACACTGGACTGAGCTCAGTGGCTGGAGCCGACACTGGACTGTGCTCAGTGGCTGGAGCCGACAGAACGGCGTTGGTATCGTTGTAATCTTGTTGTAAGAGTACTAGAATCTCCCACCGGTATCCATGGCCATGAGTTTGTTTAACCCACTCCCAAACAAATCCATCAACTCACTGTCCTCACATAATTTCAAATGGCAAAATTACACAAAATCTTCCACATACTCCTCAATCCTGCGGCCATTTTGGTAAACTGAGCACAGCTTCTCAATATCCTTTTCCAGTTGTGTGTGAGTTGGAACACCATTTATTTTGGTTTTGAGTGGTTGGTGAAACCAATTGTTTTTGTGTGCAGATCTCAGAGCCTAGGCTGCCTACAGAGACGCGTTTTTTTGACGGCCTGCTTATGGGGCGGGCAGCTAGCGGATCGTTAGGAAAGATTAGATGAATGTGATCATTTATGTTTGGGCCTGAAATCGCTGATACAACCTTTAATTAATAGCTCAGATCCTTAACCACTAGACACAAAGTCTCTGTGATGATCACAAACAAAGACTGTAGTATTTCCACTCAGCCTAACATACACACACACACACAAAACAATATTTGTTGGAGAAAAACCAGCCTCGCCTGGGGGTGATGATGAGCAGATGTGAAATGTCGATCCCATGGTTCTTTTCATTTCAGATATATTCCCCTTTTCGAATCCCCACTCTCACTGTATTTTCTCAAGTGTTCACTGTTGAAACAATAGATCCCTTTTTCTTGTGTACTGTAGTCAAAACCTGGACAAAACAAGAGATAAATAGAATAAAAAGAATGATAGAAAAAGCAAAGGAAAAAGAAAGTGACTTGCATCAAATTTATCCTTCCTTCCCAAGCTTTTCTGCTGTGCCTGCACAAATTTTACATTGTTGGCAGTGAAACAGTAGAGGCCCAGTGGCATGTGTTAGTGTCTTAGAGCGCATAACGTTACTCTCCCTCACATCAATGAATGTGTGTGCGTAGGCTATGTACATACTGTGTGTGAGAGAGAAAGTGTTTTCTTGACAGATGATTATATATGAGCACAGGGACTGTGTGTATACCTATGCATTAGGCATGGGCGTAGGTTTGGTCTCAGCTTTGGTGGGGACACCCCCCATCCCCCGGGAATTATTTTGTTGTAAGATAAGTAACATTGCTTTAATGGCGATTTCCTTTGTCATTTCAGACTGCTGGCAATACAGAATATCACAATACAGAAGTGAATCTACTTAATCTCATTATATTGTATCCTGACCCCGATACACCATCCTGTATACTGTCAATAAAGAGCTAGTATAACTGTATAATCTCAAAAATGCACTCTCAAAAAATAAACACCTGAGACTATGTAATGCTGAACAACCAAACATTTTATTTAACATAAATTATTATTATTTGGAATTTGGATATTATCAATCAAATAATGATTCATTATATTTGAATAACCAACAGTGTTAACTTTTGCCTTTTTAACATTGCCAACATGTTTTTCCAGCACATGTGTCTAGCAAGTAGGCTACACTCACAAATACATTACATAAACAGAATGTAGAAACGAAAAATGTCTCAGATGATCCACTGTTTATGACTGCAAGATTCTAAGTTAAGGTAGGCTAATTAACATTCAGGGACTTGCTAACGTAGCATTCTATCATGATAGCGCGACTTCTGAGTCTATCCGTGCTGCACACCCCTAATTGATGCTCCTAACCTTGAAAGATTGCAGAAGCTAGGTTTAACTGTAACAATATCCTGGGTAACCAGGATCACCAGTTAATACTATTTTCCACAGTAGAATCTGCATTTGAAAGCCTGGTCAGTCACTACTACTGCTAGTTATTTGTGTGGCTAGTTATGTTTGCCTACTTACACTCTCTGCTTTATGAAAAAGCTTCGTATGTCCCCTTTCTTCTTCTTGGGTGACACAGCTGATCTACAAAGTACAAAAAGGGGGAAAAAAAACGGAATTTTAAAATGTTTTACTCTGGCCTATGTATATGGCAGGCAGAGAGACAGCCCTGGTAACTTACCGTCGGCGTCGTCACGCGCGCACACACACACACACACGCACACACCACCCGCTCGCTGCCAGTGAGTGCAAGCACAAAAAGTAGTCCCGGCCCGCGCGTGTAGCCTGCCTGTCAGATACCCCGCCGCCAATCAAATTACGGCGTATCTTGTACTGTCGTCGTCCTGGCCGTTGGAATCGATCCAAATAGCAGCGCAAAGATCCAAATGCAGCGCAAATATCAAAATAGCAGTTCAAAGGAGCTTGCTAAATATTGGTGGGGACAAATTTGTCATCTCAAAATATTGATTGGGACTAGTACCTAGCGTCCCCCCCTAAACCTACGCCCTTGGCATTAGGGGTGTAACAATACATCGATATGGATCGATGCATCGATCAAACGTCTAACGATACGATGCATCGATGCCACATATAAAATATCGATATACGGTACCTTTATTTTGACACACTCCATCCTCACGTAACTTTTCTCAGCTGAAATAAACGCCTGACACGATTGACTGAACCCTTTGTCACAAAAGCCGGTATTTTCCACTGTCAAGGCATCGCGAGTTCATGTTTTACAGCAGAAACGACAAACACCCTTGTTGTTTGTTTGTGAACACAACCTTTAGGTCAGGTGACAAGGGGCTAGTCACTTTGAAAAGACGCGCTAGCTGAGAGGATTTTCGTCAAAACTGATTAAAACAAGTGATCGAGGATGGATTTCAACGAGCTTGATGAACCCGTGATATCTTCTTCGGGGCGTAAAAGGAAAATAAAAGCTGAAACTTTTTCACGGTATCTTGCTCTTGCTAAAACAGCACGTTAGTGGTGAGGGAAATAAAGCTCTGTATTGCGTGCCGTGTAACGTTACGTTAACGTTAATCACAACAAGTTTAACAGTCTATGTCTGCTGAGGAGATTAACGTTACAAAGATTAACCAAGTGTTTTATTATGTATCATAGCAATTAACGTTACTTGGCTTTGTTTAACTCTGAAACATGAAATGTGGAGTTATCTGCTTTTGCCACACACACACACACACACACACACACACACACACACACACACACACACACACACAAATATATATAAATACTTTCAATGAACTTTAGATGAGAGAATCGATATCGTATCGTGATGAACTGTCCGATTTACACCCCTACTATGCATGTCGGCAGCTATGTAAGGGATGTTTCTGAAGAGCAGTCACTCTGCAGTCATCCATTCCATAAAAAAACTTGAATACATCTGCACAATCACATAAACCAGTAAAGCCATGGGAAGAAAACAAAGCAGCATAGTGAGAATACTAGCCTCAAACACATAGCCTCAAAACACTCTCCGTTACACACACACCCTCAGGAAATATGGAAGGCTGCATGGTGTATCAAAACTCTGTATCGCGTGTGATGACATAAAATCTGGAAAAGTGAAAAGGCACAGAAATTTTTTTCCCGCTCTCTCTCTCTCGCCTTATCTGACCTGTTGTAATGAGGCTGAATGTTCTTGGCGCATGTGCTGTGCTCAGTCACAGCTGACATCTCCATGGCTCTGTTTTATGGTGAGATTGTATGAATAAGAGATTATTGAAACTAATATCCCTTACTTTATGCTAAATTATAAAAACCATTAGGGGGCTTTGGTTCTTAAAAGACACACAATAAAATCTCTCTCTATAGGGCATGTTTTCCAGATGTGCTGTTGCAGGACGTTTCTCGCCAAGTTCTCTGAGGAGGTTTACTTTAAACAAACGTATCTTGGCGTGCTCAGCAAGGGAAAGGAGGGTGATTTTACAAAAGGTTCATCGCTCATTTTTATGTGGAGGTTTTGGATGCTTTCGACCGTCCATCTGTTAGGAAACGTGCAACACGAAGTGAAACATAATGTCAAGTTTTGCAGTTTGTGGGAAAAATATATTTTATCCTTTTCTGCCGTGGAAAATCTGTATTATGATCATAACTTGTCTTCTTTCCATCAAAACTTGTATGCGGAAACCACTGTCATTCATTTATGAATACCAAAGACTGTTTAAACTGCAGTCCAGACCATAATTGTGACATATGGGCCATTAACGATTGTCAAAGCAAAACATGTGCTTTTTACTAACAATGCAAATCAAAGAAATCCCAGTCTTAATATTAGGCTTGAGGAATTGAATAGCTGAATGAGGTTCCTTGAGCACTGATGAGGTGCTTTAAATTGTTAAGTGGTGTTTGAACACAGTTGTGTGATATGCAGAAGATTGAATAGGAATCTGATATGCTTGTTTATCAGGGGGAGGATTCTGCCAGAGACACCTGGCAACCAAAACACCATGGCCAGCCAATGACCTTCTCCCACGCGGGCTAACAGCCAATAACATCGTCCGACAGGGGCCAACAGCCAATGACCTTTTGTTGACCAGCCTGAACCAGCCAATGAACTTTTCCATACAGATAATTAATAGCCAACAAGACATCCTACACACAAGGTTGTGTATCAATTTCCAATTAACGCATTTAACAAAAGAGTAAAGCAAAATAAATAAATTATACATGGATTTTACCGCATTTAAAAATAAATAAGTAAATGAATAAATATCAAGAAATATATATTTCAAGTCCAGGCACCTTTATTTATAAAGCGCTTTTAACAGTATGGACTGTTTCAAAGCGGCTTTACAGTTATAATAGATATTACCGTAACAGATTGTTTAGGCTTTACAACAGCTTTAGGATAAAGTTATTGTCCAGCTAGAGCTAGTTTTGATTGATTCACTTCCGTTGCGAAGATCATTAGTGATTAACTTAGGGGCCGCTAACACGACACCGTTCTAACAGAAAAACTCTTAACGCGCTCCAGCCACCCATCCGCACAAAACAGTGCCTGGTGTCTCGAGAATGCACTCCCTGAAACAGGTTTGAAGGTGCAAAGGATTATCCGTTATCTCTGCGCAAACCTCAAAAGCGCAAACCTCAAAAACGCAAACCCGCGAAAACGCAGACAGCGTGGACATGCGCATTATGTGTTAACTCCATAGGTATGCGCATTTGAATATGTGCGCAGGCATGTAGTCTGAAACCTCGGGATAAAAAGTGAGACTACTATTAGCGTAGATGCCATGATCCTTATGATGTACCAAGTACATCAGGATTTATGGGAAGTGTTCCAGGTTCTGGCTGATCTAAACTATGCAGCCTAACATTGAATTATATAAGTCTATAATGTGTTGTGTGCAGAGGCGGACAGAGTACAGAGCTTTGTTACTTGAGTAAAAGTACAGATACCCCTTGCTAAATTTGACTCAAGTACAAGTAAAAGTACTACATTCAGATGTCTACTTAAGTAAAAGTACTAAAGTACTTGTTTTTAAAAGTACTTGAGTATCTAGAGTACAAGAGTAAATTTTCTAAATATTGCATACTAATCTACTGCCACAGTGCTTACATTTATGCACAGAAACGTCCTACATGGAGTTATGAAAAATGTTAATGTTAATACCTTGGAGAATGTAAAAGGAATTGAAAGTAAAATCAAGTCATTTTCATCTTTTTACCATGTTGCTTTATTTAATTTAATTAATTTTTTGGGGGGTCCCATTTTAAATGCGGGGACAACACACACACACACCACATGTAAGGGTGGCGCTGCCAATAAAGCACCTAAAAGCTGTCACAAAGAACCGGCAAAAGGAATGATTATGAATATGTAAAATATAGCAAGGAGATATTTTAATTGTTTATTAATAAATACTTGTTAAATAAACAAGTGTTTTCTTTGTCAGTGTCGGCTAGATGAAGTTGACGATGCTGACTCGCGATCTTCAGTAGTGAACGCGCCAGAGAGAAATGCACATTTCATACGGATTACATGAGCAGAGAGCAGTCTGTAGTCTGTTTTCTTTCGTTTTGAATTTTTCTGTTTAAAAGTAGACATGTCTGTGAGAGGCAAGTAGGCTACCTTATACACTGAGTTTCGGTTCATTTATGAGACGAGATCCAGTTCACAGGCCGGCGCCTCCGTTTCTTATCTATTGTCTGCTATTTACTTCTTATTTATTAAACCCAGGCAATTGGTTGATGAAACATTGATTAAAATTAAGATACAATTAATGCAAAACAAAATTCAGGTTAAAGAAAGGTTTTGTGTTTTCTGTTTGATGTCTCTGTGAACGTTTTAAAGCATTTTTTATGCCGCTTTCAGAGCGCTCACGTCCGTAACGGAGAACACGTCCATAACATTGTTTTTTCCTCATAAATGCAAACCCGAAAAATAAAATAAAACAAAATTAATATTTTATGTACTGTGGAGACTGAGCGCCAACCCTTCTTTATTCGCTGGGTAGTAGCCTACTTTGGTTTTCGCAGTGTAATTCACATAATCAGTAAAAATATATTTTGCCTCCTAAAGTTTTTTTTTTAAGAAATCAGAAATCCCTCGTGGCTACACCACTGCCACATCTGTGTTAAACACACCACATACTCAAGAACATCAAACCAAATGCTTGGCTTACATTAATGTGTAATATAAAATCTGACCATGGAGTTGACTTTGGCGGAAAGCTGAAAGTGATTGCTGATAGGCTGTCCCAATCAGTGTGCCTGCACAATCCAATCACGTTTGAGAGGGAAACAACAAATTGAGGGTGTCCGAGATTTTTCTTTTTTTTTTTTACTCGGGTACTCACGGTTATGGATAGAAATGTATTGGAGTAAAGAGTACAATATTTGCCTCTCAAATGTACTTGAGTAAAGTCATGAGTACTCCCCAAAAATGATACTCGAGTAAAGTACAGATCCCTCAAAATTGTACTTAAGTACTGTACTCAAGTAAATGTACTCCGTTACTGTCCGGCTCTGGTTGTGTGTATGCTAGGCCAAAGATATGTGTTTTTAGTGTGCCTGCTTCCCGAACAATCGTAGGAAGACTGTTCCAAAGTTGTGGTGCTAAATAGGAAAAGGATCTACCGCCAGCAGTCGATTTTGATATTCTAGGTATTATCAACTGGCCGAAATTTTTAGATGGCAATAGACGTGAAGGACTATAATGCGTTAAGAGCTCGCTCAAGTACTGGGGAGCTAAACCATTTAGTGCTTCGTAAGTAATCAGCAATATTTTAAAATGTATTCTACCGTAATTCCTCAAATAAAGACCGGGGCCTTTATTTACCTGAACTGCAGATGGTAGCTGGCTTTTATTTGAAGCAGGCTTTTATTAGAGGCAGGCCTTTATTTCTAATTCGCGATCCCCGCCCGCCCGCCAGCCAAGTTTCCATGGTGACGCGTCATGCTTGGCACGTGTTCACCACAGCCAAAATAGCGCTGTATGACAGATGTAGCGCTTTTATTTCTAAATATTAACAAACTTGCTTACCATGTCATCAACTATCTTCTATTCTGACTCTCAAATCCGTGTAAGTGAGTTTGTTTTGTGGTTTAAAACCCTTTATAAATTATCTTGATCTGTAACGTGAGATGGGCACCGCAGTTCAGAGATTCCTGTCTGTTGGATTTGTTACGTTACAGCGCGTGAATTCTTCAGTTTCTCCCGAAATACATGAAAGTAAGTGGCCGGTGAACTGGGAGAAGAATAGAGTAAACTTTATAGTTACTTACACTGTGTATCTGATATGAATAAAACACGTCGCCAAATATATTTGAATGGATTGTTATTGCTGCTTCCATAGACACCATTGTGTATTTTACAAACTATAAATGTATTGTTTTGCTATAAATCATATCTATTTAAATGTCTGAAACCTAAAATAAACATGTGGTTAAAAACACTGAATAGTTGTGATATGACAACCGCTGAGCGAGTCCGTCTTTGAGTGTACACTAATTTTTCCCCGGCCTTAATTTGAGACCGGCCTTTATTTGTCCGCGTTGATCACGCCCCCGGCCACTATCAGAGGCCCGGCGTTTATTTGAATACCGGTCTTTATTTGAGGAATTACGGTATGTTTAATAGGGAGCCAATGCAGTCTTGACAGAACCGGGCTAATATGGTCATACTTTCTGGTTCTGGTAAGAACTCTAGCGGCTGCATTTTGGACCAGCTGTAGTTTGTTTATTAAGCGTGCAGGGGAACCACCCAGTAGAGCATTACAATAATCTAGCCTTGATGTCATGAACGCATGAACTAATTGTTCTGCATTATTAATTGTGAGCAAATTACGTAATTCAGATATATTTTTAAGATTAAAAAATGCGGTTTTACAGATACTAGACACGTGACTTTCAAATGAAAGATTGGTATCAAGAGAACACCCAGGTTCCTAACCAACGACGAGGAAATGACAGAGCAGCCATCAAGTTTTCGACAGTATTCTAGGTTACTGTGAGGAAGTTTTTTGTCCAATAATTAGAATCTCTGTTTTTTCAGAATTAAGTAGTAGGAAATTGCTAGTCATCCAGTTTTTTATATCAGCTATGCATTCCGTTAATTTTGTGGTAAGTTTCGTCAGGGCATGAAGGAATATAGAGCTAATGCCATGCTTCCTAATGAAATCTCCTAAGGGTGAGCCTTGTGGGACGCCATACTGAACTTTTGATCGATAAGACATCTCTTAATTTACTGCTATTTACTGCAATTCCACTAATGCCAACATAATTTGCGAGTCTATTTAAAATAATGTTGTGGTCGATAGTGTCAAATGCAGCACTAAGATCTAGTAACACTAATAGAGAGATACACCCACGATCGGATAATAAGAGCAAATCATTTGTGACTCTAAGAGCAGTCTCAGTACTATGATACGGTCTAAATCCTGATTGAAAATCCTCGCAGATACCATTTCTTTCTAAAAAGGAACATAGTTGTGAAGATACTGCCTTTTCTAGTATCTTTGACAGAAAAGGTAGATTTGAGATCGGCCTGAAATTGACTAATTCTGTAGGATCAAGTTGCGTTTTTTTTTAAACAAGCGGTTTAATCATAGCCAGCTTAAATGATTTCCATTACACGAGAGTAGATGTTAAAACTTCATGCTGATTTGTACTCGGCTTTCGCCAAGATAAGCACAAACTAAGATGTAGCTTTACAGTAACCTATGCTTCTCCATCCATTTACGCTTCTTTCCATATGGTGATGTGAATCTCCTTCTGTCTGGCGTTGACGGCTGCAGTGTACTTGGCGCGTCAGCACACACAACGGCTGCATCTACAGTGTGGTCTCCCCAGTGGACCAGCACGACAACCGTCTGGATTGAGCCGAGTAGGGGACATCTCTAGGGTCTTTAAGTGGGCACTTTCCGTCCTCAGTGTTTCGTCGACTAGCCCACGACACCTCAAGAGGGCTCGACAGTGACTCTGGCGTCCCAGAGTCACTCCCCTCCATCCCCCATTCAACTCAGCCCAGCTTACTGACCTTTACATCCCTACTGCTGCTGAGGTTGCTCCTTCCTTGGCTAAGAGCCACCTTACATTCCTGTCAAAATGTGCCTTAATGTGGCAGGTGATGAACACAAAGGACAAGAGGGATCCTCTCCTACCCAGAGGTTTAGGTTCTGTGGTGATGGTAGAACATCATATGTTGACCTGATAAGGAATCTGATCCTACTCTCTTCCATTGACCAAAGGTCTTGCCAGCCCATCTTGCGTTGTTCCACACTCTCCCATCTCATCCACTCTCCCTGCTTGGCCTGGGAAATGGCCTTTATACACCTCATCCTCTCCTCCTGCTTTCGCACCTCGTTGACTACCAGCTTCCTCCTTTGAGCCGGGCCTGCCTTGTGCCATTTAGGAGGAGCTAAACTGAGCCCAAAACCCAAGTTTTTGGTAAGTATCCTAATGTCAAAGATGAATTAATGATATTAAGAAGAGGATCTATGACCTCTGGAAGCATCTATTTCAGTAGTTTAGTCGGTATAAGGTCTAACATACACATGGCTGGCAACTCTCACGCATTCAGCGTGAGACTCACGCAATTGACACTTTTCACACGCCACACATCCATTTTCTCACACAGAGAAAAATCGCGAAGCAGAGAGGACACTGACACCACGACAGACAAGACAGAGAAGGTTAATTTTGATATGAAACATATTCTCAGCTCTCAGATTCTGTACATTTTATTTCAAAATTCAAACAATACCGTTTTGGCGCTTGTAAATATGACAGATCGTTGTAACGCCTCAGTTCAAGCGGCACTTGAACCGATCATCTAGTAAATAAACACGAATGAACAATGGGTATGTTGAAAGAGACAGTACAACTTACCGAAATGTATATGCCTCATACATAATTTCGATCAATCAGTGTTTTTCAACCGCGGAAAGAGGTCAATAAATCAGCTGGAGAACATTACATTTACCTCAGGAAAGTAATTTAATGACCAGCACGTTAGTTGGCTAGAAAAATTAGCTATAGAGGGGAGAAGCTGTTTTGCTAAATATGTGCACTATATTAAATATTTATTGTATTTTTACTTATATCATTAAAATATTATAACGTTGTTTTTATAAAAACCACATTATATTATTGAGTTATTTTTAACCTTTAATAATAATACCAGCTGCTGTCAGTAGTCTCTCTGTATAGGATTAGGTGAGTTTTTTCTTGAGAAAAATTGACATGTATCTACTGTACCTAATATGTATCCTAATGAATCGATATTGAATCAAGATCGGAATCAAATCACAAGAGTCGAATTGAAATCGTGAAATTTGTGACAAGCAATAAATAATAAAAACAGTAACCTACCAGTCACTGTACCATGTAAGCATTGTACCATGTTGTCACTAAACCTAGTAAAATTATGTTTAGTTAGCCTACCAAATGTTTTGACAATCACAATACATTTATCGTGATGTAAAAAACAAAAACAAAACTTGCACCCCTCCATATCCATGCCCCTAAAACTTTTCCAATTGTCTATGAATTCTATATTATTTTGCGGACACCACTTAGACAGCTAGCCATTGAGTGAGGACAGTCTACTAACTATCTCATCACTTCTTTCGAACAGGAAGAGCAGAGCAGAGCAAATTACAGTGCCTGACATACTTACGAGTTCACACACCTCTTTAACGTTAATTTTGGTGATCTCCGACTGGCGAAGTCGAACATCACAGTTTACACTAAACACCCTCTCAACTACAGAAAAGCTCCTGTTTGGCAACAGGCAATTGAAACAATTTTAAGCCACAGAATGTAAATAAGAGCATGAGGTAATGAGATTGACGGATTCATTTGTTGTATAGCGATGGGTGAATGCTGTGAAGCAGTAAACAGGGAGATAACAGTCTCAGTCCAGTGTTAGATAAAGTCAAGCCTGTTGGTAGGAGGATGTGGTGGATGATATTAATGAGCATATTAAAACAGGGGATGGAGAGAGAGGCAAGAGAGTAAACAGTCTCAGCATAGATGAAATTCCTAGAGCAAACCCACTGAATTCCACTCCTCTACATGAATTAGATCAGTGCAGCTCCAGCCCTATTTGTTCTCTGCCTCCCTTTTACAAACCATCTGCAGTCTTTTACAGGGATTAAGATCTGCACTCATTCATAGTCCAAGAAATCAACACTGTTCAGAGGGGGAAAAAATACCCTAGAATGAAATATTGAGCCATAAATGTATGACTTCTGACTCTAACCTTAAAACACCCACTTCTTTTTTCATTAACCCTTAGGAACTGCCTTTGTGGTGTGATAGAGTACTTTAAGCACATGGCATGTGTTTCAACAGTTGACACCTAACTTAAAGTTCATCTATCCCAGTCTGCGTGATGGATGTAAACAGTCCATGAGGATGAATAAACATTACTTAATATCAGTTTTGTTGAGTGCAGTGGAGTTGAGCCAAGTTCATCATGGTTCAGCTCAGTTAAGTTGGACTGAACTGAGTGCAGTTAAGCAAAATGGAAATGTTAAGTTGAACTAAGTCTAATTTACCATTTGATTTGCATTGAATTTGCATTGAATTTGGATTAACTAAACAGAGCTGCATTTCCTAGAAGATCGCAGAATCATTACCACAAATGGATCAACTTAGCTCAATATAATTTGGAGAAATGCAGCCCAGGTTACATGTGTTGGCTGGCAGTGTTGGGCATAAGCTACCAACAAAAACATTATTTAAGATAAGCTGACAGCTGTTGTATAGAGAAAGTTCCAATAGCCAACTACAAAGTATGTGGAAACTAAGGTAAACTAAAGCAAGTAAAACTCACAACTCACAATTACGAGTTTATATATCTCAAGAAAAGTCATAATAACAATATATAAACTTACGATTGCGAGAAAAAAAGTCAGAACTGTGAGATAAAAAGCGAGATTATCTTTTAAAGTGTTTTATTCCGTGGCGGAAACAAGCTTCCATACTAAAGTGTGTATTAATCTAGAGGGAAAAAAGTGATTAAAACTGAAAAATATAGAATATTCTTAAGCACAAAGTATCTCATTCACATGAAACAGAACAGTTTAAATGCCTGCTGTTTTACCCGATTTTTTTTATAGGGTGAATTGTACCAATTCCAACTAGAGTCGATTTGATCATGATCATAATGATCAAACCCAGATTTCAAACCAAATACAATGGTTAAGTTTCTCAAAATTGCCTTTCAAAAGGCTACTGTGGTGGTACAATATAGCTTATTTGATAAACATCATCATCAATGATTTCCATTGTCAATAGAATTTGTATGGTAGGCCTACTCCAAGGTACTTAAAAATACCATGGTATCAATGGTAATGCTATGTTATTGTTTGGTACAGTGCTTTTATGTACAGCGTTTCAGGTGCAGGTTTGGTTTGGTTTAAAACGATTGTAGGTTAAGATCCACTTCATTCAGCGACATTTCTATTCTTAGTTTTATGGAGTGAGAAACCACACCAAATGATTCAGTAGCTGTCTTTGAAATTGCCCTCTATACCCCATTTAGTAAAAATGGTTTTAGTAAAAATGTGTTTAAATGGCATCAATTGTGTGTAAAAAGCTTTCTCTTCCTTGTAGAGCTCATTATTACAGATATTATATTTGATTCTGATGGGTCAATAGCTGTGTTTTTTTTAAACTATAAAACAGGCTATGACCGCTTCACACACAGTTCTATCATTAAGAACTTCTATGTACACACAACACCCCTAGCAACCATATAGCAACGTAAACATTCTCATTGATATTGTTCCTTATGCACAAAGAACGTATATTGACAAGAAGTGAAAGCCAATAGAACGTTCCATTGCAACACCAGCGCCCAGCAGCAGCCCTACGCGTCCGCCATTTTGGGGTGAAAGCGACTCGGCAGTCATATATTACACATATATTTAGTCCAGTGCAGAGGTAATTTTTAGGTTGAAATAAATAGGTGATTATTTTAACTCACAATAGTTAACGTTATAGCAGTTAAAAAGAAGTTGCTACTAGGCTTTTCCCCCACATAACTTGAAACAGGGAAGTTCAAGGATTTAATTAATTAATCTCTACATTAAGTGTGACAGGTAAGAATAAAGTGATGTAAGTTCATAAAGTTATAACGTTAGACCGTTTCCCAGGAGGTAGGCCTACACATAACCTACAAAAATAAGTTATCAATGAAATAAATGAATTCAGCAAATAAATAATTGTACTAAAATGTATGTTAAATGTTGGACAATAAATATATAACAGCAATAGAATAGCTTTACAGTAAACTGTTTTTTTTTTTTGCAGTACTATCTTATATTAATGACGTTAAAGCAAGCCTATGTAAACAAAAAAAACACAGCCACTGTCCAAAGTGGCAATTATACACAGCAATGGATCATGTTAAGACCATCATGTTTGTAGCATGATCCAGGGGATTAAAACGTACAAAATATATTTCAGGCCTAGTAGAGTTGGTAACTAATAATAGTAGTAAATGTGTACAAGTTGCATAAAATGGAAATACTCACTAATGCAAGAAAAAACTACCTCAAAAAACTGTTATCTGTGCTGTTGTTCAGTAACTCCAGTTGGAATTTTCACCCCAAAATGGCGGCCGCGCTACCGAAGCGCCACCTAGTGGCTGTTACCAAAAAAGCATCAGAGTTTCGCCTCTTGTTCTTCTATACTCTTTTTAGCCGCTTTCCGACCGGAGGGACTTTTGCAGTTCCTAGAACCTAACGTTCCTATAACCTTTTTTTTCGCGTGTTCCGACCGGACTAAGTTGGGGATTTTTTAGTTCCTCAGACCGTAGTTCCTATAACTCTTTCAGTACCTAGTCTAGAGCGAGGACTTTTTTAGTTCCCTTTCCCTAGGTCTACGTTGATTGGTTCAACTTATAAGTCACGCCCAGTGTCAACACATTTTATTCACTGTCTGTTGCAATTCGCCTATGTATGCTATGCTAACTCATAACATAACGCATTCAACCAGCTAATTGCTATGCTTGCTAAACTTACCCGTCGTTTTGTTTGTCTCCTGCGCTCTGCTCTTCTATCTTCTTCCATTATATTACTTAAGATCATATTACGCTGGAGCCTTCGTCTTCTTTGTTTCTCTGTACAGAACTCAAGCATAGTCTTTAAACGCCGCCGTTCGTACTCGTTATTAAGCTCCCGGCAAGGCAGAACAGGAACATTCCGATAGCCTCCTCCACGCTGGTTTGTTGTTGTTGTATGTGGCGCCGCCGCCGCCGCCGTGCTTGCGTCACTCCCTTACCCCTCCTACCAGTTCCTATGGCCACTTGGCCAGTGCGAACGCAAACAGCAAAACCGAGTTTGGGGGAGAGTAGTTCTTAGAACTGTTTAGAAGTGGACAGTTCCTATAACTAAGTTCCTGTAACTACTTGGTCGGAAAGCGGCTTTTGTTATGCACCAGAGAAACAAGGGCGCCGCCATCTTTAGAATATTGTACTCATTGTTTGCCGTTTCAATGGGCCGCCATCATAGGCCGCCATACGTAAACCGTCCGCCATATTGCAATGGGTTTTAACGGTCATCAGCATCATAAATCTTGCAGTTTTTTTATATTCTCATTTGTTAAAATTGTATATCCATTTATAACACTATATTTGTATTACCTTGGCTTTGCATTAAATTAAATAACTAGTTAACGCTGCTGAGAGGGTTCACTCGTGCCGACCGTGTGCACTCCGAGTGAATTCCCGCGCCTCTCGCCAGAAGAGAGCGCCGCAGCTGAATCATCCATCCATCCATCCATCCATCCATCTTCCCAACGGCTGGTCCAATGTGGCTACAGCGTAATATCATACAGGTAAATTCCTTTTTTTAATTGATTATTCAATTGTTTAATTAAGGTTTATAGTTTCCATGGCAGAGTTCAAGATAGGTAAAACAAGAGGGGTCGAGGGTCTGTCCAAATAAACTTCCCTTGCCTTGTTCACTTGACAAAGTTGAACACACTTCAAAATGGTGTTGGGTATTCATTCCCACTAAGGAAAGTGTTTAGGGAAGTGTCTAAAAGTTTTGTTGTATTGGTTTTAAAGAATTAGGCTACAACTACAGTCATTGAATAAACAAAAAACAAGACAAATACATAAAAAACAGTGACAAACTTAAAAGTTGAATACAAATATGAAAATGTTTACTAATGGAAATTTACAGCTTTCTTATTTTTTAAACACAACATTATATTTAGGTAGGCCTATTGCTGAACTTCTTAACTTATTTCCTCCAAATTTACATTTATGAATACTAAATTTAGCTAAAAGAAGCGTGTATGTCTAAAAGCAGCCCATGATGTGACCGCTTAAGTGTAAAGAGCCGACTCCAAAGAGCGATTCCTTTTGGAATATTCTAAACGGCCGACAAAAAACGGCGGGTATCAGCTAGGCTATTTGTTGACAAAGTGTTGGAAAATAAATAGTAATGTCACACTACTGAGAGATTAAACTAACAACTTCACTGTTTGTAGTGAGGTAAACTGCCCAAAGATGATTGCTGTAAAATAGTTTATGTGGCACATTCATTCACGTCTATCGCCCCCTGTATAACATTAGACTATATTATCTAATGGTGTTAAAAAAAAGCAGATGTTAAAATTATAAGGGTGTGAGTCTGTGATGTGTGAGCATAACGTTTCGAGTTCAAAAATGTAGACACAAGCATGAGGAGCTTGAGGTTTCAGTACCCCTGAGAGCTTGTCTACCGGTACTTTACTCTCAAACTTATCAGCATATCCGAATTTGAATCAGTCCAACAATATACTCACTTAACTTGATATCTGTCGGATGATGCTGTCAGTCGGTTATAGATTAACTAACAAATGGGCTGTAGATTATTACAGTAACCTCAGCAATGTAAATGTACCACACTTTTGAATCAGCATTTTACTATCTCTTGTCTCTAGCCATTTGCCAGCTGGAGTGACATAGTGTCTGTGGCCTTGTATGCTTTAACCGGGACAGCAAATGCATCAGCATCTTGAAATTTTTAAATTTTAATATATTTCAAATTTTTAATCAATACATTTTATTGTATTGAGTAACCTGTTGGCTTTTATGGTGAGCTTTAAGGCCTAGAAATGCAGTGCAATGGAAAATATGTACTTCCGCTGGAATTACAGGGCTGTAAAGATAACTTAATGCCTAAAATTCCTATCACTATGTTCATCTCATGTAGACAGAAGAGAAATATACTCTAGAGAGAGAAAAAAATAAAAGTTTATAGGAAAAATAAAAAAAGGGGAAGGAGAACAGAGGCGTGAGTTGTATGTAGGACTTGGTGTTCTGAGTCCTTCCTCTCTATTGGGACACTGTGCCTGTGTTCCAATACACGTCATACATCTTATCTCACTGAACAGGGTATGCACTCACATGCATGCACCTATAACAGTCCAGAGTCTAAGTACAGAATGACACACCTTCACTATGTCATTCGGCACATCAATCTTCAGTCTTATTCAATTTATTTGCCTCCACTCTTTGTCAGCAGTTTTTTTTTTTTTTTTGCAATAACTGAGGTTCGGTTCCCCCTGCATTCAAACAGGCTGCTAATGCACATAAAGGGATAGTTCACTGAAAAATTAAAACTCTTTCATAATTTACTTAATGAAACCCTCTTGTCATTCCAAACCTGTATTATTTTTTTCCTCTGGTGGAACGGAAAGGAGATTTTTTTTCTTTTTTTTCTCAGCACATCGAAAGTCAATGGGGTCCAATGTTGTTTGGCAACAGCATTTTCGTGTAAATGAAAAGCCAAAACGTTTTTAGTTGAAAACGGAGTTGTGTAAACTGCTCCTAATTCTGGCATTTACAACATCGATTAAATGTTGTAAATGTAACATTAAATCCTAGATTTTTGTGATTATAATTTTTTTTTTTTTTTGTGATAAGGACTTCAGATGGAATGTATTTTGCTCAAATAGCAGTAGCTCTTAAGTTTGAATCGAGTTCAGATTGAGAGATGTTGAAAAGCATACCACGATTTCTGTCCAGTTCCATTGACTGCAGCAGGACACTGTGCACTGCAGGCACCTCAGCTGACTTGGTAAATGAATGTCCAGGTTTTGTGCCCCTCCTCACAGTTAGTACAAACACAAGGAATGTATTTTGTATTCAATTTTAATTTACAATGCACAAAAACCCAGTATACATTATGTAAAAAAGCAAGTTGCCCAGCAACCCTCATACTTAAGCAAAATATGCCAATCAAATATTCATGAAATATTGAGTTTAGTCTCATTTTTAAGAAGTTTTACACAATAGCTTTATTTTAGCCCAACCTGATACAACAATACAAAAGTATGCAGTCGCCGATTCGCTATTCCTCTATAGAGCATCATTTTTAATTAGTTGTTTAAATGGTTCTAATCATGCATAGCCTTTCATGCTTTTTTTTTTTTTTTTTTTAAATGTTTAAAACTTCAGGTATAGAAAATGTAAATATACATTAAAGATGCTTGAGACATCTTAACGAGATTGCCTTTTCTTTTCTTATCCTCCCCTTTTTAATCTTCTCTTAAATGGGAATATACATCTTAAAGGCTGTCTGGTGAGGCTATGACATATAGCCTGAGGTACAAAAGTCTATCTACAGCGACTTCTTCAAGAACACACAGCTCTATGAGAATCAATGAGGGCAACTGTCACGTGGCTATTCCATTAACTTTTAGTAACACCTGCTGCATATGTACAGTCAAACATATTTCTCTGAGACTGGTCAGGGAAACAAAATAGCCAATATTTGATGTAGTCAGATAAAAAGCTTCTTCGGATAAGTAACTTTTCAATATAAATAAATTTGGGGCACGTCAGGTGATTGATGACTTGAAATTTTCAGCACCAGTCATTCCAAATCCTATCTTATCTGCATCATCAACAGTATTTACACAGACACAAAAGTTGCTGTTATGAAATAAGTTTGTGTTAATTTAGCTACCAACATCCTAACATACATCTTTCCTTCTCCACCCTTGTCAGAATTGGAGGCTTAACTGTAGGGATTTAAAGACTACTGGTAATGGAGACACTGTCTGGAGTCTGATGCAATATGTTTTGTCTGTCTACAGTCTGTTACCATAGCTACAACAGTGTATTTGCTATAATAAGACATGGTCAACAAGCAAAGAGTTTGAATCAATCCAAGCTGACAGGTAAAAAAGCAGGAATACAAAACAGCTACTCTTTGCATTTGGAGACGTCCTTACTTCATCATCAAATTGTTGGTAGCCCTAATTCAAAGTCATAATGAATAATGTTAACAGACTGTGGTCCTGTCTATTGAATCCTATCGTCAGACATTAGAGTGGAGTGATTGAACACATTTACTATTATTTACAGTCAACTCTTTGTGACCAGCTTTGACCGGATTTCAAAATTGTCTACCAAGAAGCTTTCACAGTCCTCTAAGATATTGCAAAGTTTCAAGACACTGAAACATGGTGCTTTACAATTGAAAGGCAGTTATAAAAGTTATCTCCAGCACATCAAATCAGAGCGTGGTTTGGACTTTCTGCGGTTGCTATGGCCATAATGTCATAACATTCTGCACAAGATACAATACGAGTGAAAAAAGAAACTGAATTTGAGTGTACAAACAGAAGTTAACAAGTTAAGCACTGCGGACAGTACACATTCCAGGACCAGGAGGGGAAGAAAGCATAATACGATTAAGTAAAATGATTTGCCTAGAGAGCCTCCACACAGCCACAGCATAGCACATTGCAAACCAATATCAGGCCCTCACTGGCTGCCGTTACTGCTGTTGTTGTTGTTGTTGTTGTTGCAGATGTCTCCGGGGCCTCCACCAGAAGCAGGGTTGTCTGCGAGATTGTGAGCATGCTCTAGAAACAGGTCTTTGAGCACACTCAGTTCTTTGCTAAGCAATTTGATTTTGGCCTCCAGTCTCTCGTTCTCCTCCTTCAGCTCATTGACGCGCTGTTGGGTGTCCTGCGCCTTCTGCTTGCTGCGCATGCGGCTCTTCTTTACAGCCAGGTTGTTGCGTTCTCTCCGTTGGCGGTACTCGTCGCTATCTTTATCCATACTATTCTTTTTCATCTTGCTGGGTGGTGTAGCCTTACCCCCACCTCCGGGACTCACTGGAACTAATTGAGGAACCTGTCAGAATTATAATAATGTCACACATAGTAATGATAAGCAACAGCATATCCAGTATATGGCTTAATTGACATTTACATTCCAAGTCTTAAACAATTTTCTTTAAGACTACAAGAAACTGGATGGGTGGAGGCACTTTATGAATACATATTATGAATGCATGATATTGAAGAAAAATGCTATATGCAATAACTTTGCAAGTAACTTGCAATATTCAATATGCGTTACGATAATGCTTTAAGTGTGTAAAGTAAATTTATATGTTAATATTTAAAAACTGAAAATTATATAACCAACATACACTACCGTTCAAAAGTTTGGGGTCAGTGAGAATTCTATTTTTATTTTTTGGAGGAAAGAAATCAATACTTTTATTTATCAAGGACAGTAAAGACATTTATAATGTTACAAAAGATTATATTTCAAACAAATGCTGTTCTTTTGAACTTCCTATTCATCAAAGAATCCAAAAAAAAAAAACTGTACAACTGACAGACCAACAACTGTTTCAACATTGATAATAATAATAAATGTTTCTTGAGCATCAAATCCTCATATTATACTGATTTGTGAAGGATCATTTGACACTGAAGACACTGACACTGGTGATGCTGAAAATTCAGCTTTGATCACAGAAATAAATTACACTTTACTATATATTCACACAGAAAACAGCTGATTTACACTGGAATAATATTTAATACAATAACTGATTTGTGTTGTATTTTTAATCAAATAAGCGCAGCCATGGTTAGCAGAAGAGAATTCTTTTAAAAGTATTTAAAATCGTACCGACCCCAAACTTTTGAACGGTAGTGTACATGTTTCACATTCTTTTTGTGAGAAGGAAGCATCCCTACAAAGTGAACCAGTGTTTTACTGTAGAATTACATAAAAAGTAAGTGTCATTTTAACATCAGTGTAAACCAGGGGGGTTTAGGGTTTCAGGTAGGCATGATACATTAGGTTTATTTAACAACAGAAATTGAATAATCAAATATAAAAATAAAACTTGCTTAGTCTTCACTGTATGAATTAAATATACACTGATTCTTATTAAACCTACTGAAGTTATTCAGTCAAGAGCAGTGAGTGATTTTCTCTTTGTCTCTTGTGGTTTGATTAATATTAAGCACACAGACAGAAGCAGGTTTATTAGGCTGCTGTCCATTTAAAGGTCCAGATATACTTCAAGCGAAATCGAAGAACGAACTGATATTACTTCATTTCGAACAAAATCAGGCCAAATCGAAGTTCGTTTGTGTTCATTTCAGGAGTTTGAAACGGCTTTCAAAAGCAAACTTTCTGGAAAAGTTTGCTACGGCTGGTAAACACCTTCGAACTCCCATTGGTCCATGGCGATTACGTAATAGGTAGGTATGCGCTAAGGGTCCGCCTTCTTTCACATGGGAATTCTTCTCTGGTTTATTTCTTCTGTTGAGTCCGTCAAGGTCAGACATTCGCGGGTAAAAACGCTAACACAGTGGAGAGTCGCTTTATAGTAGAAAATGTGAATGAAGATGAAATGAACTGCTTTCCATGTTTAATACTGTAAAGCTGCATGCTTTTAAGCAATCTATTAAGTGCTATATAAATAAACGGGACTTTCCTGGATTGCCGAATTGCAAAGCGTGTGCAAATATCCACATTGCTTTGAGTTTGATCAGATGCTTTTCTTATGCTTCCTTTAAAAAATATTTACATATTCATCTTACCGTCACTCTCAGCAGTGTGGGTGGTTGTTGGATGTTCGCTAACAGTATATCGCTGGTCACGTAATTCGAACTTCTTTTTACCCCTAAGCCAAGAACGAAAGTATATCGTGAGTATAGCGGGGCCTTAAGAGCTGCACGGATCCAATATGTTGTTACACATGCACTTTCTTTCTTTCCACTTTAGACATAACTGACCATGTTTACATGAATACTCACCAAGATGGGCAATTTGACATGATTTTGTGTGTATTTGGCCACGTATGCTACAGAAGAGAACTGATTTCGGGATCACGTGGTTTCCGAGAGGCTGCTTCCTGTGCGCGTGAGTACTTCGCTCATTGCATTTAAATTTAATTTAAACAATAAGCATGATGTGACGCATATGAAATAGTCATGTGTCCAGTCTATTCTTTGCTGTCTGCAAGACTTAAAACTTGGACTTTTTTGTAATCTTTTAAAAATGTAATTAAATTATTTATTTATTTTTAATCTTTTGGAGTATGAAAATCATGCAGTTATCACGAGACCTTCTTGTGATATGCATATCGTGATATGTACATCTGCGAAATTGATATGTCGTGCAGCCCTAAATCATACCATGCTTTAAAGGAGAACTCCGGTCAATTTTAACATTGAGCTCATTTTTTTGTACATTTGGAGTGCTGTCAGTACAGACAAAAACGACAAAAATCGGTTCTGCCTACACCGTGTTATCCTCTTTTTAAAATTCGCACCCTGTTGACTTCAATGGGGCAAGTTCTAAACCTGCTTTTAGCCTCTTAACAACCTTAATGTGTCATTACAAGTGCACAGCCATGTGAGTGGTGTTATTAAGAGTGACCACGGTCAATCTGACTGCAATAGATCTGAAAGATAAGTCGATTGTCGAGTTCGCGCGCGCGATCATTGGTAACTAATATAACTAATGATCGCGCACAAACTCGACAATCGACTACTGTGGACTTCGAACGAAAACAGGAAGTAAATACAGGTATGTGAGCTGGCAGAATTAACATCATTTTTATTAATATCTTTCAGATCTATTGCAGTCAGATTGACCGTGGTCACTCTTAATAACACCACTCACATGGCTGTGCACTTGTATTGACACATTAAGGTTGTTAAGAGGCTAAAAGCAGGTTTAGAACTTGACCCATTGAAGTCAACAGGGTGCGAATTTTAAAAAGAGGATAACACGGTGTAGGCAGAACCGATTTTTGTCGTTTTTGTCTGTACTGACAGCACTCCAAATGTACAAAAAAATTAGCTCAATGTTAAAATTGACCGGAGTTCTCCTTTAAGCACTGCAAAATGACACAATACAATGCTTTAATCTTGGTTTTGCAGAGTCATTTATATTCATAAATGCATGGGTGAATAGATCAGCTTGTTGATGTGTGTACCTGCTGTAGTCCTGCAGCTCCTGCGGGGTTAAATGCACTATTATGAGGCTGATTCTGTATAACACTGACACCGTTCTGATCTGTGCTGGATATCTTCTGTTGCAACTGCTTGTTCATTTGGATCCACTTCCACTGTCTTTCTCTCAGCCTCTCCGACCTATGTTGTCGGGCTTCGCAGAGCTGGAGTTGGTGTTGGCTGGTATTGTGTGAAGCTGGATGCCACAAAATGCAGCCGTGTGCCTGAAAACCAGACAGAATGGAGAGAAAGAAGTTATACAAGGTACTCTGCACACATCAGCATCATTCTCCATCACACTTTTACATATTTTGTTGGCACACAATCCCCACCTGAACAGATGCTTTACGCAAAACGCATTATTTCAGCAAAATGCTGCAACACCTGAAAGTCGGGTCAACCGCTTGTGCTTATCCGTTAGCATTATGTTGTTGTTATCCGACTGTGCCATGTCAATGTGCATATGTGGCAAATTTTCTTTCTCTCATGAGCGCGAGCTCAAGTGTTGCCCGCGGTTGCATCATCGCTCGCGCTCCCACCCGCTCCTTTTTTACACGGGAGAAGGGAAACTCCGTAGTCATGCAGAACTATGCCGAGCTAAAGTTAACATTTGAAACAAACATCAGAGTAGTGACGATACGGTAAAGAAAATTAAAGTTTATTAGTGAACATTTTAAAGGCAGACAGTGTTTTTGAGTCATGATAGGCTGGTTACATCATACACGGAACTGTGGGAATGAAGGGGAATACCGCTGACTAGCTTTCAACAACAGTATGCCTGATTTACATTAAAAAATGGCAGCAGATCCAGTAAATCAGTATTGTATTCTATAGCGTTGAACCATGTACAACACCCACAATGTTGACACAAGTGTCACTTTAGGGCTAACGTTACGTGCGTCCGTAGCCAGTGGGATCAACTGCAGGTTAGCAGGTTGGCTAGCTAATAGTTGGCACATTCCTAACCATGACGTCAGGCCTCTAACAATGAACTTGAGAGCTCATACAGGCTGCTTTCTACATAAAAAGTTACGTGAGCGAAGAATAACGATTCACAGTCGATCGCGATCATGTTTAATCGTCGGTTATGAAGCTCTAGCTGGCCTCAAGATCCGGGAGTTGAAGCTATTTTGCAATCGACTGAGCGGCACGGATCCTGTTAGCGAGCCATCGGTTAATTGATAAAAAAAAATACATTCGACACTCTGTATCTTACAATATCCCCGCAAAAACTTACCTTGAAAACGTTCCAGGCTTACAAGTCACCCACTCGAGTTAATAAAGAATAATGTCCTCTTTGTTCACGGAAAAATAAGCACAGGTTGAGGTGTTATTGTTTGGTAAAGCGGCGCTTGGGAGTATTGCGAAATCTTGTGACCATGTAGGGAAATCTGCTCTCGCAACCAATCAAATCAGAGGGTTGGGAGACGACGAAATGTACTCTTTGATTGACATGTCCCTAAACCAACCAGGCTGCATTTCTCGGTTTGGGGAGTTTTCATGCGGTAAAACATTAGATCTGTCAACAGTAGCTAGACTAATAATTAAGCTCTCGTTTCATAAAGCTGGTGAAAATTAGAATTATTAAAAGGAAGTATTTTTAAAGATTCATAGAAGCGAGAGCCAAGCTAAATAAAGTTATTATTGGTAATACTCTAGTTTATAATTTTGCGCTGCCCAGCTGGCATTCGACTGACATTAAACGTTTAAATGTGGTTGGAATAATGTCAGTTTATGAAAAAACATTAATTCAACGTTAAAACAACGTTGAACACCAAATAGTTGAAGTTGTGTTGTTGACTCACTACGGATTCAACATAGAAATATATATAAAAAAATTGAGTTGTACGTCAAATCAACATTATTTTTACAACCATGACTTTTAAACATTTTGTTGAAATATATCAGTAGAAAAATAACGTTGTTCCAAAATCCAATTTGCAATCTGATTTGCAAAATCTAAACAAAACTCAACGGTTATCCAACACTGGCACCTGACGTTGATTCAACAGTGACTCGACGTTAAAATGCCAGCTGGGCTTGGACATATAGGGCCTATATATTTATTGATTCAAAATCAATAAGTGAAAAAAAAAAAGTCCTCTCGCTATAGATTCAAAAGGACATTTTTTCTAAACACGGCATCACCCCCCCCCCCCCCCCCCCCCCCCCCCAAGTGATGAAAAAATGTCCTTTTGAATCCATAGCGAGAGGACTTTTTTTTTTTTTTATGCAGGACATGTAGCCTAACATTATATGGCTCCAATACATAGGCTATTGGACATTTAGGTAATTTCTAAATCTGACATAAGGTAAATGAAAGCAGACCAAAATAAATCAACAGAAAAACGTAATTAGGCTATAACACATCTGTTGCTGCCCTCTCGTCTCATTCTTTTAATCATGTGCCAGGCTCGCGCTGTAACAATAGAGGGAGCTCCTGCTCACTTTCAGCGCATGCAATTGTCAAGTTGCTGTGTGCTTTCCAGCTTCTCTCGCTCATGAGACGCCTGCTGCGGAAAATAAAAGAATAAACACAACAAATAAACACAAAGATAAAATCAATTATTCAATGGGATGGCTGTCTTTATTTATTTTTATTTTTTGGGTGAGATTTAATGTGGAGGCGATTTTAATTTATTAAAACAATTTCATATGGCATTTAGGCCTACATGGTGCGTTCTTTTTCAATTACCCTTTTATTATTTTTTCTTTCTCTCTCTTTAATTTTTTTTTTTACTTTAGTAATTTGTATTACATTCATGTAACATGAGCAACAGTCCTGTCCGTAGCCGCTTTGCCATTGTAATTTGTCTCATGCTATAGCACTCACATCCACCTCTCTTTATGAAAATCTTTTTTCCCCTTTAAGCATGCATTTCCATTCACAACACGCCTCCAAAGGCTGCTACAATACTAGACCTATTGAACATCAAAATCTAAATTAATTTAAATCTACAATGTAAAAAAAAAACCCATAAAGATGCATTATTTAATTTGATGAATTATTATTAATTATCTGAAACGATCGCATATTATTTTACCTATAATTCAATAATATTGACATTTCTGAAGGACCAGGTTGATATCAGTGCGTGTGTTGAGCTCTCGCGCAGAGATCACGGAGTGAAGCATTAGGACCCAGAGCACGCCCGCCCTCCAAACTCCAAAGCGTATATAAGTGCACTGAGAAAGTATTTGACAGATGTGAAGCTCACACGCTGATGGTGTAAGTGTCATATTAAAGGAGATCCTGAGTGGCGTTTCAGCCGTTAAGCTTTCATTCACTTTACAGCCAAGTACACAGCCACGACAGGCTGCGCGCTCGCCTGTCCCGAGAACTTGGAGCCAGCACGGCTTTCTCCGGTACTGCGAACAAGCTGGATTCCCGGAGCTCTTCACCATGTCTGGCAGGTTTTAGATACCCCATGGAGCAAGCAAACCTCTACGAGGTCGCCCCACGGCCACTGATGACCAGCCTTGTACAGAGTCAGCAAAACCCGTATATCTACAAAGACACCGCTGGAGACCTGAGCGAGATCTGCGAGAACGAGAACTCCATCGACATCAGCGCCTACATTGACCCCTCTGCCTTCAACGACGAGTTCCTGGCTGATTTATTCCACAACAGCTCCAAGCAAGAAAAGCTCAAACTGGCGAGCGGAGACTACGAGTACCCCCACGGTGCCAATGGCACACAGGGGGCCCCGCAGATGTATGGCTGTCTGAACAGCTACATGGATTCCTCCAAACTGGAACCCATCTACGACAGCCATGCTCGAATGAGACCCGTGGCCATCAAACAAGAGCCCCGGGAGGAAGATGAGCTCAGCCACTCGATGCCACCCACATACCACCACTCTCAGCACCACGCACCGCATCTATCCTACCTTCAGCACCAGATCGCGCACTGCGCGCAAACCACCATGCACCTCCAGCCGGGCCATCCCACACCTCCCCCGACGCCCGTACCCAGCCCGCACCACCAACACAGCCACCTGCCGGGGGGCTCCATGAAGATGGGTGATCGAGGGAAATCCAAGAAACAGATCGACAAGAGCAGCGTCGAGTATCGCATGAGGAGGGAGCGCAACAACGTAGCCGTGCGCAAGAGCCGGGACAAGGCGAAAATGCGCAATGTGGAGACGCAACAGAAAGTGATCGAGTTGTCGACGGATAACGAAAGACTGCGCAAGAGGGTGGAACACCTTACGCGAGAACTGGAGACGTTACGGGGCATCTTCAGGCAGCTCCCAGACGGCTCGTTTGTCAAAGCCATGGGTAACTGCGCCTAACGGAGCGGGCTGAACTTTTGAAGTAACTTTTGCGTGATTTTTACGTCTGCTGGATAAACGCTGACACATTCTGAAAGTGTTTCTATAGGAGCCAGGCAGCTGCGGTATACATGTGCCTTTTGTACAAAAAAGTGACAAAAACAAACAAACGATAAGCTCATCTCTTCATACATTTGGACTAGCTTGTTGTAGTAGGTGTAGTCTTTTTAGAATGTGTTAGCTACGCGAAATATATCAGTGCAGCTAATGGGCATGATTTCACCCTGTCAATCTACTTTTATGTTAAGTTACCAGCTTTCCTACTTCCCCCTTGCCCCCTTGGGTTACATACAAACCTAAAGCGACAAAAAAACTTTCCTGCCATAGCAGGCTGTTTTTCCACCACC
This sequence comes from Rhinichthys klamathensis goyatoka, assembly GCF_029890125.1. Lineage (NCBI taxonomy): Eukaryota > Metazoa > Chordata > Actinopteri > Cypriniformes > Leuciscidae > Rhinichthys > Rhinichthys klamathensis. The sequence continues at coordinate 803,241 of NW_026606885.1, forward strand.
TGCTGCTGCACAACATTCACTGTATGATATTGTTGATTTAATACTTTTTTGCAGGGGGTGTGTTTGTTTCATGGACGGCAATAGACAAAATGCCAAGCATAGGACTGGAACTCATTGGTTTTTACTGTGGTAGACTATCTGTCATTCATAACGCAGACTGTATGCACTATATGTCGTCCAAACGCGACCTTTTGAAGCGCATTGTGAACATTGTTCCATGATTCGGGTACTGATCTGTAAAACGTCTGTCAGTATACGCTTTTAGAGTAAACGCTTTGTATTTATGCAATATGATTGATAAAAATGTGAAAGGGTGCATATCTCTATGCAATGTCTGTTGCTGTCATGAGAATAATTCCGGTGGACGATCACCGTGTGCTTTCTCACTGGTTTTGCAGTGAAGTCCTGTCTTGCTCTGTAAGTGTGTGCATTTCATGTGAACTTTTTCTTTCTTTTTTGTACATCAACACTCGAGCAGAGACCTGTTTCAGTGCCTTTTGAGTTTTGCTGTCTTTATCGTCATCACTGACTGAACTTGGACAGAAATACACAGCAAGGAAAAGGAAGCACTTTTTCTTTTTATTTCTTTTTTTTTTTACAAACGGCATATTGCAAATGTTATACGAATGTTTAATATGTTTCAGTTTTAAAATGAACATTATATATAAATATATATATATATATGCTAAAATGATTAATTAAAACATTGTCTTACATATGTCTCATCCATTGCCTTCTCATCTTGAGCAGTTTTGCAACTTAATCTGTGTTTATAGCTTTATAGTTTGTTTATAGCTATCTGTATTTGTAATTCACCTTTCTTCGTTTCTTAGTTTGTCGCGCTCGTGTCTAGTATAATTCCCTCACTGTTGTGTGATTTCTTTAGTTAGACTAGTACTCTGTGTAGCATCAGCCCAAGAGTGTTTAGTTGACACATGCAATTCGCTCTACACCGATAGGTGGCGCTCGAAAGTCGTTTAAGTCCAACATGCACATACATATTTTTAAAACGCGTGTGAGTAAAACTGGAAACCAGAATTAACTGGAATAAGACTAGTAAAATAACTTTGTTTATAGTTTAAATGATAGCTTCCACATCATTTGTCTTTTACGTGAATACAAGAAGGCCTTTCCAGAAGGATCCCTTCAGCTCATGCATGGTCTTCGAGCTTCACTGTTAACTTTCACTCAACAGTCATTCACAGCGCTAAATATTTACAGTGAGTTGTTGCACTTTTAATAGAGTTCACATTGAACACATTGCCACTAAAAGATGAGGGTCACTGATAACGACTTGTGAGTAGTACCACTTTCATTGATTAATGCCTCAGCTCTGAATTGATCAAATTATCCTTAAATGAGATAATGTAGAGTGCTACTGATGTCTTTATTTCTCTTGAGTATACTTTTCATAGAGAACGAGAGATAGGCTCTCTCTGACCTGTGGAGACGTGTTACACTCCATTGTTGTCAATTGACATGTTTTTACATTATCAGCTGTGGAATGATTGAATCAATAAATCAAGCCCCTTTCCAAAGCTCTGTTGCAGATAGAATGATGGCACACAAGGAATCTGTCTCAGCCAGGTTCAAGCATAGTTGTTAAGCCAACATTTTCAGTCTCACTTGTACTTGCCTGCCAGCTCTGTTCTGTGGCCAGCTCTTTTTCCTCATTCAGCTTCACCTGTGAATGATCTGCCTTGTCTCACTTTCTATCATAAGTCAGAGAGAAGTTTCTACACTTCCATCATTCTAGATTATGCCACGTTGTAGCCAAAGACAAATCATCAACACCCATTGAATCTGCCTAATAATATTCATTCTGAATTGAATGAAACTTAAATGGGGAAAGTCCTGGTAATGTGCTGATGTTTCCGAGACTTTTCCCAATTTTATGGCAAAATAGCCATAAAAAATATAATGGAGTCTGAGCGACAAGTTCATTGTAGAATATTTATACATTTTTATGAATTATGAATTTTTCAAGAATAAAAAGCAGATTTTTACAGCATTGTTTTTAGTTATGATTTTGATCATTTTTTGATAAAAAAAGATTATCAGACATTTTGCTAATGTAACTTTCTGTATTAAATAATTGTAAATTAGCCTGCCTTAATGCTGATTAATACAAAGGACGATGACAATAATGATAACTAAAGATTTAATAATCCAATTCTGTGAGAATAGTCTACTCTATACCATATCTATAACGATAACGACAATATTGTAGGAGTAATTTTTAGAATTTTTTCCCAGCTGATGAACGATAAAAACATTGAGAGCCAATCAGAATCAACCCAATTTTAAAGAGCTTGAGCATTTAAACTGGCAGATGACATAACTGCAATGTTTTTTTTATGATAAACGGAACATTGTCATCCTTTTATTGTAGATGCCAATAGTTATCTTTCTCGGTGTGAACAGGCCTTTAGAGTCTATTGCAGCAGGACCTCCTTTACATTGAATATAAGTGCTTTCTGAGCGCTTTAATTTTTTCTCTTACCAGTCATATCTAGAGCCATATATTGTATATTTAATCTATGAAATCCCATTACTGGATAAAAAAGCTATTGCTCAACAGAAGCTAGTTCTGTTCAGGAAATGTGTGGGGAAAATGTTCATAGGGCGAGTAGATGGCTTCTCTCCTCCCTGAATGGAATACATTAAAGCATTAAGCTAAAACCTGGATGCTTCCTTTGCCATCTTATTTCCTGTATAGCTGAGAGAATTCTCCAATGATTGAATTTTGTCTTCTCTCTGTCCAACATTTGACATGTTTGAGAAAAGCCAAATCTAACTTGACTTGATGCGAGCTTAATATGTAGTTGTGTGCAGCTGTGTGTCATGTTCGCTTTGTTTCGTTAGTGCAAATTCCTTTGCTGGGGTGTGTTTTTTTTATCTCTGCTCAAACACCTTGAGAATGTCTGAGATGATATCAAGAGTAAATTAGAAGAGCCAAGTGAAAATAAGTGTTTTTTTTATTAATCAAAGAAAATGCATTCACAAAAACAATCTGTAAAAAATCAGGACACTTACTTTAGCTGGAGCAAAGTTGATATCTAACCATTTAGCATTCTGTTGTCATTGACTACGTTTACATGCAGCCAATATTCGGGTTAAGGTCACTATTCGGGTTTCTGAAACATTAGGAATACCCCGTTTACATGCGTGAGCAGAGAGAGTTACTCCAACATGGAATAGGCTTTATGCCGAGCGTCACGTGACCAAGCCGGAAAACAGATCACATCGCTTCCGATTCAGGTCTTTTGTATGTGCTTCATGACATTTTTTGCGGTTTTACTCAAGATAACTTAAAAGGAGCAAGCAAAAATGAGCATAACCAATGTCCCTCGCATGTGCAGATTGATATTTAAAAGTTTTTTAATTTTTCTTCTTCACACTAACGTTTAGATATTTAAATAGCATAAAACACCAATAACAAAGTGGACTTAGTAGGTTAGCTGATTACCTTAAAAATCCATCGATATCGTAGTTAGTTCTTACGGCCGTTAACACTTTCTCTGACAAGCGGATGCAATGAGACCTGTTTTCCGGTTTGGTCACGTGACGCTCGGCATAAAGCCTATTGCAATATCCCGATGTAAACGGCGACGCACGGTTAGCGTCTGCACATACGGACAACGCAATATGCGTCATTTCTGATTCTTCTTCCTTTATCCAAAGACAACAACAACTGCAGCAGCACGCGGATAATGTATAGTTCGGGGCAGATAGCGATCGCCTTTGTTTGCGCTTTGGTGCTGTTACTGACCCACCAGCAGCACTTGACACTACTGTGCCTCATGGTCTTCATTAATAGAAAGAGAGAAAGTGAGCAAGAAATGGGAAATGTAGCTGGAGCTAATTGGTCTCCTCCTCGCTCCAAAAGTACGCTGTGCTGCGTCTCGCCATGTTTACTTCCGGTATACTGCACGCAGGTTTTTGAATGCGTCGAGAACTTAAGTTCCTCTACTCAAAATACCAAGATTCCTTGCGAATAGAACATGCGCAGAACACAAATCTATGTTCCTTTTGATGGGGATATGCCGAAACACGTTTACATGACCAAAAATTCGGGTTAGAAAAGGGGTACCCCAGGTATAATATCCCGGTTTTTAAAATCCGGGATATGAGCATATTCGGGTTTTTGCCGGTGTTTACATAGCCGTGTGTGACCGGGTTATTGCTAATATCCCGGTTTTGAACGGGTTATTGGCTGCATGTAAACGTAGTCAATGTTTTCTCATGTGGATAAATGCGAACATAGGAGCTAATTTGCCAAAAGCTTAGTATTCCACCAAACAAATTCAGTATCTTATCATTTGCTAAAGAAATATGTGAAAACCAACAATATGATAAATCCAATACAAATGAATATGTATGCATAAGTGTGCATGCAAGTCAGTGTGTTTAACAACGTTATTTGATAATACACTCTTTCTTATTTGTCGTCTGACAAAAGTTTACCAGACCTTTGAGTGAAACTTCAAAAGTCAGAAACTTGTCTCGATCTCTCCACACTAGACTCTCTCCTTCAAGTGAGATATGTGTATACTCACATTTGAGTTCGAGGTTCTGGTATAGTACAATATAGTTCTGTTATAGTACAAAACCCTTCAGTATCGATATGATTTAAAACTCCCTGTCCAGTGCTTTCACCGGCTGCCAGCAGGCCCAGCAATTTCACTTTGGGCTCGATAAGTCCCTACAAAAACCTGAACCCAGTGCAATAGAATGAAGTATATCACTGTTTGTTTGCTTAGGGATGGTCGTTAGAAGGCTGGAACCTGGACTTGACAATTGCTAAGACAACCAAGAAGAGGTCAAACCGCACAGAAAAATAACACACCGCTCTTTGTCTTGGTCTTTGTGAAGTTAGTAAATGCTTTAGCTCTTTGCTGCGAGAATATTCAAGATGAAGATTGATTGCAGAAAAACAGGGATTGATGCATTCTTAAGTTAATTGGGTAACATTTTTCAGCAAGCTCTCATTTGCTGTTTTGCTTAACGTCTCATTTACGCCTGGCTTGTTTTCTTGCCCTGTTCAGGAGCTCCACCAACTCTTTTTTTGATCCATACCTCACTCTCTATCAATCTTTCACTTCCAGTAGTTTACGTGATCTCTCAGACTGCTATGGGAAGCATATAGTGTGAACTGACCCCTTGGTGCCAAGTTCATTATTATATTATATTATATTATATTATATTATATTATATTATATTATATTATATTATATTATATTATATTATATTATATTATATTATATTATATTATATTATATTATATTATATTATGAGCAGTCTAAAATAGCACTGTCCCAACTGAACCACACAATGCAACACATTGGATGGCACAGAGGGCATCTGACCCAATAAAAGTGATGTTTTGAACAACTGATTTTTGTTGCATGGTAGCATAGAAACTGGTCTGGGCTTCACTTTTGGGGTTGTGCATGTATAATTAATGATCTGCTCTAAGCCAATAGGTAGAACAGCTTTGTCACATTTGAGCATTTGGCTTCCAATACAGTGCATAACTAAATAAAACTGGCAGTTTGAGGACAAGGAAAGATTTCTGTAATTTGGCATGCAGATGGCCAGGGCCCTTGTGGGACTGTGATCCGGCCCTAGCTATAGAGATCTCCATTATGAATAATTATCTTTATCCTAGTCATTACTCAATCATTACATCCATTTTTGCTTATGTTTTAGCAGGTCACATGATTAGAAATTGCTGTCAAAACAATTTTAAATGTAAAACAAATTCAGTTTAGTGTTTATTTTAGATGATATGTTTTTAGGAATAATATTTTACATTTCATTAGCCTAAACCCTTAAGTACTATAAATGCTCTTGAATGAATCCAAGAATCAACTTAATAATGGTTTGGGTTTAAAGAAAACATTGAATTGGCCAGAACAAAACCTTTTTTAATTTTTTGTTGCAATGAATTTATATGTAAAGTACTTTTTACTTTATATAAGATATTTTCAGCTTATTTAATTAATTATTTCAGGCATTACTTAATTCCGGGACAATGATAAACTGTTTTAGTGCATTTGTGTGCGCTTGTTTTTCAAGTGAGGGAAATATTTGTGTTTTTAACGGTTACACATTCTTTTTTCAGAAGGGCGTTAGACATTTTAAGTTGCAGTGCATGACTGCAACATATTATTTAAATCAAGACACCGCTTCACTCTCTGTGCCTCTCTCAGTACCTGCTTATCTTTGCCTATCTCACTGCTTCTGTCTCCCTCTGTTTCTCTTTTACTTTCTCTCATATCACAAAATGAAAATTGGCTGTTTATTTTCCACCTGTGCGTTTGGCTTATTATATTTTGCCAGCCTCTGCCTCTCTTCTCCATTCATATAGCATCTCATCTGTGTCAGACCATCACATACCCCCTAAGCATACAGACTTGTTAGAACAGTGTAAATTTCATTCTAAAAAACAAACAAACACTGACCTCACCTATTGAATGGTATTTCAGCTGATGTGTAATTGTAAATACATAGTCATTTTATATTTTTTTTCTGCTGGTTTTAAAAAGGTCTTAAAATATCTTTATTTGCCCTTACACTAATTAAGGCCTTAAAATGGTCTTAAATCAAAGTCTTACATTAATAACGTTATTGCATTAAATGTTGCATGCATTGCTTGTCCTGTTTGCCAAAACAAATATCTAAGCATATTTAAATCAAGATACATTTAGGCCTACTTGAGATGCAAATGTAAATGTGTCTTGAAAACTGGACAAAATTAAGTGAGTTTACCTAAAACAAGAACAAATATCTGTTAATGAGTTATGAAAACCTCCCTTTGAATTAAATTGATTGTTATGAGCCCATTTCAGATATTTGTTCTTGTTTTAATCATAAACTCACTTTTTGATCAATTTCACAGACAGCAATACTTCATATTTGATGTCATTTTGCAATGTATGTTTGCAAGTATAATGATTTAAGAATTGCATTGGTAAAAAAAGACAAAAATACTGAGGAAGAACATCACTTTTGTGCTGTGTGATCGGAAGGTACAGTAAAAGTTATTTAGTGGTTGGGAGCAGGAGCAGTATTCAAGCTACTTTTTTGTAAAAATTATTTACAAAGTTATGAATATCTGTTGGAAGTTGTATTTTCGAACTTTGAAGTGTTTCTATAAAATCATTGTGTTTCTCCCTAGACATTTAAATTTAGAAAACATACTGACACATATTGTGTTCCCTGCAATTTATTCCTTAAATGTTCTTTACTTGGTCTTTAATGACTTCAGGTCATACATTTACCTTCATACAAACTTCAGAAATCCTGATTTAGATTACTTTGGTCATTATGTAACACTCATTTAAAGTGAATTAATAATAACACCCATAATTTAATAACACTGTTAAATGTAAACTTTAGTCAAGTTTACTTATTGTGCTTAATACAAAACAGATTGCTTCAAAGCAGATTTACTATAATGCATTCGATCTTTAGCAGATCGAATTTGTCTTTCATGCTTTTGATTATAATTTTATAATGCCAAAATTCACTTGTATATTTCTTTCTTTTATTGTATAGAATTTTAATAACAGCATTTTGTTTTGTTATTGGCTATAATCTTAAGTGTATCAGTATATGCCAGAATTTTAATATAAGTGCATAAAATCTAAGTTTACCAGCATCCTGTTTAGACTAGACATAAGTCTGGTGTAAAACAGTGAATTAAATATGGTCGCATTAATCTGAGTGTGTATTTCAAAGTTACATATTGGATATTGTTGATATGCATATGCCTGATAGTGCTGAATGCCACAGTATAATGCAGAGTGATTTTTGTTTTGTTTTGTAACTGTACTTTTTGTTCCTTTCACGGTAAAGTGCTGTGTGCAGGCGTGATAGCATCTCTTGTGGTTTTCAGTGGACGGCTTTTTAAACGCATTCTCTTGGCTGTGACATGTATCATGGCTGTGTGGAACTGCTTTCATGTCCTGCCCTGTTGTTCAGGTCTGCAGCCTGATAGAAAGATACGCACTGGGGCTCTTGTGGTACTGCTGGTGTGTGTGTGTGTGAGTGTTTTTTCCGCATGGCTTTTTTCTAATACTTTGAAACATTTGATCTGATTCATATAAAAGTTAACACAACATTTGTCTCTCTTTCTCTCGCAGTCATGTGCATGTTTGAGTGGTAATTATCTCAGTTGCATTATAGGTTTTGTTTTGTCTGGGGTGTTTCAAAGACCATACAAAAATGAATAACGATAGGCTTAATAGTGTTAATTATTTGAACTATAAAAGCATTTAATATGTGGGTTAGCTGGCAGGAGCCAAAAGATAAATGACTGCCGAAGTCAGATACTTGTTTGGATATGAGGGTAGTTGATGGCTGATTGCTTTTTCTGATAAAGTTCTAATCTATAGTGGCGTTTCTGATGCCAAAATGCCATTACGGTTTATTGAGTCATTGCTGCCATGCAGTTCTCCTGCCTTCAATTTGTGTGACTGACTGAAGATTTTGAGATTTTCACGATAGTTTATTATTACTGAACTCAAAGTGTTGTCAAGTGTTGGACGGACATATGATATGAATCATTGTTCCTCCCAGGATTTGCGTATTTGAGTGGTTCCACAGTGTTACTCTCGTACATGAATTATAGGTCTTTTCACAGTTGCACTAAATTGACATGTGGTTTGGATTCCCCACCCTTTCTCTCTCACCCGCTCTCTGTCTATGTGTTATCTGTGTGTTTTTTTGTGTGAGTGTACCTGGGGGGTCTATAAGATTGAGGATGATGGCTGAGCCGAGTGAAATGATCTGATGAGATTTTTGCGGTCATTGTGGATTCTGCTGTTTTGGACTGAAAACAGAGTTGTCCCTCAGGGCAGCCCGTTATAATCAGATACAAATTAGAATTTCATCTGAATGAGGTCAATAGAGTGACTTCAGTTCACTTGCAAAAGAGATTTAGTAGCTTAATGTGACTTTCTGAGATTTACTAGCTTAAAGTGGCTGCTATCTTCATATTTTCTCTTCTATTTTGGTTCGAAAGGGTGATCTGCCTTCAGTGTTCACAGATTTTAAGGTCAATGATGTATAAGAGTTCAAAAGGAAAGACAAGGAACATCTTTTAAATCTTTCTTCTAGTTTAAAACATATTGGTTTCATATGGTTTTGTACCATTTTCAAGTTTCAATTTAATGAAGAATACAATTCTTCTTCATGAAAAAAAAAAGTCATATAGTGACATCAAGTGAAATGTAGTGACATATTTTCCTGAAACCTTGAATACTGGTGTTCATCAAAATTGGAGGCTGTAAGGCTTTATTGTGAAATATCTTTGCAATTTAAAATAACTGTTTTCTATTTTTTCTATTTTAAAATGTAATGTATTCATGTGATGGAAAAGCTGCATTTCCAGCATCATTATACTCGAGTCTTCAGTGTCACATGATCCTTCAGAAATCATTCTAATATGATAATTTGCTGCTCAAGAAACATTTCTTCTTATTATTAATGTTAATAGTAATGCTTAATATTTTTTGGGAAATGAATAGAAAGCATTAATTTGAAATAGAAATCTGTCTTCACTATCAGTTGTGATCAATTTAATGCATCCTTGCTGAATAAAATAATGATTAAAAAAAACAATATAGGCTATATATTCTGTATATTTGATTTTTTAGATACAATACCATTCAAATGATTGGGGTCAGTAATTATATATATTATATATAATATATAGTACTATATATATTACCCCAAACTTTTGAATGGGATAATATCATAAAAATTGTAAATAAACATCATTTCATAAAAAGTCTTTTCATAAAAAAATACTTTTTTTAAGTCACAGCAGGGGCAGAAATTAAAAACACTAATCATAGAAGACGCCTATTCAAGTCACTGTTTGTGTGAATTTTTCAGGGTTCTGAATGAAGAGGATTCAATTTGGGTGATACGCAGTTTATTGGGAAAACAGGAGTTCAAGGGGTAACAAACAGAAGCAAGGGCTAGACTGGATTAGGTCCACAGTCAATGATGGCCTCAGGTAGCATACAAAGTCCATGGAACGGTAAAGGGCCACAATATACTCACCGCAAAGTACTTTTTCGTTCTTTGCTGATAGTAAAATGAAGTTTGAAATACGTGAGCAGTGATATACTGTTAGCGAACATCCAATGCCACCCACACTGCTGAGAGCAAGTTTAGATGAATATGTAAATATGTGCTGCATGCTTTCCTCTCAATAACAAAATAAACACTCTACAAAATTGAGGAAACAGCAAGCATTTAAAAAACAGCATCTGATCATAGCAACGTGAATATGTTTCCATGAACTTGTATGAACAGTGTCTCGTTTCATCAGAAGTACAACTTCATTTTCTACTATAAAGCAGCTCTCCAGTGTGTTCATGTTTTCACTCACAAACGTCTGAACTCTACGGTCTGAACAGGAGAAATAAACCAGAAAAAAATTCAGCGTGAACGAAGGCGGAGCCTCACCGCACACCTACCTATTACGTAATCACCACAGACCAATGGTAGTACAAGGTGTTTACCAGCCGTAGCAAACTTTTCCAGAAGGTTTGCTTTGGCAAGCTGTTTCGAACTCCCGGATTTGTTCGAAATGACTTCACATCAGTTCGTTCTTCGATTTCGCTTGAAGTATATAGGGGCCTTAACGCCCAACCAGCAAGTGGGAGGTTAGGATGATGGCGAATGAGGCAGAGGAAGCAACGGGCAGTGGTGGCAGGTGAGGCTGGGAGTAGGGGAAAGGAGATAGCAGCTGGGAAGCCGGAGATGGCAGGATGATAAGCACAGTCCAGCAGCCAGGGAGATGGGGAAACTGCAGAGAAAAAAAAGGGAAAAGACAAGGCAAAACTGTTCTGAAGGCGAGTCACAGGAGATCAAATAAAATAAAATGGAAAGGAAAGGAAATAAGCGGGGAAAAAACAAACTATTACCTACGTGAAAAATGTTGAGAAAGGAAAGAGTAATTAACTGGATAAACCAAGCGGGAGCTCTAGACACAATAAAAGAAAAGCAAAACAGAAAAACCGTAGAATCCAAAGCAGAATCAAAACAGACGACAACTGACAGGCAAACACAACAGAACCACACGTGCCGAAGAACATGGCAAACGAACACAAACACCACACGCCGAAACACATGGTCGGACAGACAAGACAGCCATGTGCTCCGGATCAACAACGGCACAGACACAAACACAACCTTTTCTTTACTTTCAAAATAACGTTTATGACCATCAGTGGACACAAAGTACTTTAGGTAATTTCCAGTGTCTTTTCTCTCACTTTTACAGAGAACAGTTTCATATTATCATGCTTTCCTGAGAAATCAGTTCAATGTAGATTTATACAACCAGATCAGACATGAAACCTCCTTTAAAGTGAAGCCTTTATTGCATATAGGGATTTCTGAGAATCATTTGTTGTATTTCAGATCCTTTTGAATACCTCAATCGAGCCCGTTTATGTAAATGGTCAAGCTAAGATGTGAGTTTAGAATAATTTAGACGATAGCTTGAGAACTTGTCATTAAAAGATAAGTTGTCAATCTTGACATGAACTGCACACAGTTTCACATATGGCGCCAACATAGCCGTTTCCAACTGTTGCCTTCAGATCCAGAAGGTTTGCCGCGAGAGCTCGGATTTCGCATTTGTGAGGATTGAGACTTATTTCAAGAGAATATTTCAAAGCCATGTAGCTCTTTAAGCCTGAGCTTTTTTTGTGCCTGGCAGGCACAGAGCATTTCTTTCTCTGTGGGTAAGCCTCCTCACTTTCAGAAATCAAACTGTACCGTAACCCACCTCCTATCCTATACATCCAGAGGGTCCCCTCTTAGGCACACAGAGGTGTCAGAGCCCCCTCACACATAATCGCTTTTAACGAACCTAGCCAGCCCCGTTTCTGACCACATTCTGTCCCTGGTTGCATGTAGCTTTGTGCACTTAGCCTCTGGGATTTCTGGGGTTTTGGACTATGGACTAATAATCTGAACAGGATCCTAACTGAAGCACGTGGGTTGTGGATGTTTGGAGTACTCCGTTCCCTGTGCTCTGTACACAGCAGGGGGGCAGCGGGATGCCTGCTCATGCTTCACTCAGCATGGATAGAGGGAAGCGGGGAGAGAGAGAAGCCATGCTCAATTTGAGCAGGGGAATGCTGAATGCTGTTAAGGACTGCATCCCAGTACTCTTACATGGTTCACTCTTATTTATGAGGAAAGGCAGAACAAGGCAGTCAGGGATTTTCTGCTCTTGCTCTGATATCTGGAGTTTAAAGTTGTGGGCACTTTATAACACTTAACCATGGATGTTTCCAATTCACCTCCGTAACCTCTACGTCTTCACAGTGGCGATACTGATTTTGGAGTAATTTTTTTGTTGTTGTTAATTGAAAACACATACACACACACACACACACACACACACATAAACACCCACACACTAACAGTTGTTTGGCATAAAAAATAAAGGGAATACTGAGAAAAGATCATCAAGATAAATCACTTCAGCAGTTTTGCTTTGAAAAGACTGTATATGTTTGTGAGTGGAACATACCAGATGTTAAAATACTTTTGCATTTTGATACAATCAAATTTCTAGAACCACCCAGGTGGGCTGTATGATGAATTCCTTTAGTATGTGATCTTGTAGATAGAGCATTTACCTTGCAGGGTCGGAACTTTTTTTTTTAGTCGCTGTTGAAAGACTAATTAAAAAGTAATGAAAAAGAAAAATAATGTTTATTAAATACATATATTTATATAAATATATTTAAACAATTGAATGTTTACGAATGTTTTTATCTAATTTTTCATAATTTAATATTTCATTTTTATTTAGTTAAATATAATTAATATACAAACATGCATACACACACATACATACATATATATATATATATATACTGTATATATATTCTCTCTCTTTCTCTTCAGTTTTTGTTTAAGTAGACTCAAACGTGATGATTACTTGACGATAAAGGTGATGAACTGTTGACTAAAGTTGATTCTGGCCCTTGAATTGTCATTCTTATCAGTAAACTGCCAATAACAGACATCGGAGGATCTGAGGATTTCTCTTACTGGTTTATTGCCTTGTTGGGACCCTGTCCAGTTTACAGTTTTTATGGAAACCTTACTGGAACAGATGTTTACAAAATGTACAAAAGTTGACTTTTAAAACTTAAATGACCAAAAATCTGTTTATTGAAATAAAATAAATAAATAATTATTTTAATATTATTACTTTTATTATTATTTATTTATTATTTATTTTAATATTCTCAAATTTATAAAACTCCAGTGGTTTTGTTTTTGTTTTTTTGTCACAACAGGATAGGTGTAGTTAAAAAAGCTGCATGTTTGTAGGCAGGTAGAAATTTGCAATAGATTTCAATATTAGACTGAAAGATATGACATTATCTGAGCATGTCTGCAACTATTCATATTGATCACTGTAGTCTAGTAATATTACTCTTATTTTGTGAAATTCTAAGCACATGAAGTTGCCATATACTCAGCCATGGAGCACATCCAGACGGGGCTAAACTCACTGCAGGCCCATTTAGGTTAATATATGCATGAAGTCTCTCTTTTCTCTTGGCTGGAGACACTCATTGCCTTGAGCTGAGTTGAAGATGAGCCCTGGGCTAAGATCTGATATCAACAGAGCCTTGGGTGAACACTAAACAGTTCTTCATGTTAATCTCCTCTGTTGTGAGAAGTCATGTGTCTGCTCTCTCCCTGCTGCATGTGCAGATAAAGTAATTAGGTACTTCCTGTGTGTGTGTGTGTGTGTGCGTGTGTGTGTGTGTGTCTGACCGTAAGGAGTTAAAGCGCTCAAGCGCATGAGAGCTCCTCTTAATAAATTTGTGTGTTTGTTCTCTCTGCTTACTTTGATTGATGGTATTGTTTTAAGCCAGGGAGGTTTTGGACCGCTTCACCATTGTTTCAGCTCTTTTTTTCCTATTTTTTCCCCTCTCTGTCTCTAAAGGAAAGAGCAAGGGAGAATAAAATGGGGAGGGGAGGGGAGGGGGGGGGGGGGGGGGGGGGGGAGGGGAGGGGGGGGGGGTGTAAGAGAGAAATTAAAAAAGACAAAATGTAGCATTCATCTTGTTTATTCACTCGGTATTAAAGCTGTTGAAATCTGGTATGCAGATTTTTCCTGCTCTGAAAGTTTTTGCGGGTGCTGGTGTTTCACAGTTTGCCTTTGGCATGAGGCTGGTGTGTGTATGTACTCTGGAGCGTGCCAGTGTGTGTGTGTGTGTGTGTGTGTGTGTGTGTGTGTGTGTGTGTGTGTGTGTGTGTGAAAGCAAGAAACAGATAAAGATAGAAGGAGAAAGAGAGGTGAAGGAATTATGAATTATCCTATCCAAGCATATACTGACCACAACCACATAGCCGTGTACAATCTGGATTCTGTTTTTCCCTACAGTCTTTCGTATGTGTAAGTGCATGTCAGACCCCCAGGACGACAGAGAGGGGAATAGCATCTCACCACCGTGGCTCAGAACCGGGTATGGAATTTACAGTGTTCTAACAAAAGCCATTCCAACACTTTTTCATTCCCTTTTTTTAGTTTACGACTATTATTCTTACAAGATGTTTTAGGTTCTGGTCATCCTTGCTGACACAAACCACAGTACTTCTGATTATTCTTTTCTTTCCTCTTTTCTTTTTTTCAATGCTTTGGAATGTTTTGGGAAAACAGAATGCAACGGAGCTCTGATGGTGGTCTGTTTCAGTTAGGCTTGTCCAGGGTGTTAGCCACCAAGAACATACTGAAAATAACTCTCTGTGGAGCTAGGTATGTTATTTTAGGGAATGTCCATTTTATATGATGGATATATGGAATTATGACTTGGTTTTTCTCTTTCTCTCACCCTCTCTTTCTAATGACCTCATCAATCTTTTATTGCTTTGGGGATTCAGCTCTGCAATTCTCTGTCCTCAACATGCTGCATTTACATTTATTCATTTAGCAGACACTTTTATCCAAAGCAGCTTACAAATGTGAATAAAAGCCTACAAAAGAACAATTCATTAGTATTGAATTGTAATATCGGTATTTTATCGATAATCACATCCCTAGTAACAATGTTTGTTATTGTTGGACTTGGTGAGTTAACATGTCACTTATTGAACCGAGATCCTGTCCTATTCTTACTCATGGAAAACTGCTACTCAACACTCCTTACCAAGTGTCAAGGTACGTCCCAACTTGTGTACTTGTGCACCATTCTATGATGTTTTTAAATATAAATAATGCGAGTAGTGTGTTCACACTATGTTTGACACTTGCACTCAACTGTCTCAACTTTAATTACGTAGAGGAGGGACAGGGGCATCAGACTCCGATGTTGAATGACAACAAAATAACCTTATAAAATTCATATACTACATGGATGAGTACATAGTGCATAAGTACATAGTGTACAAGTGCACAGTGCATGCATAGTGGGTCATATCTGATGTTTGCAAGCTGATATTGTTGTGTTTTTAATCTGTTTCCTAGTAGAAAAAACCTAGTAAGTACTATTACAGTTACAGTCAATGATTACGGTCTCTTCAAAAAGTCCAATCTTGAGGTGTTGGAACAGTCTCATTGCTTCACATGTGGTTCAGAGGGGCTTTCACACTGAGTCACAAGTTCTGCAGAGGTTCTGTGTGAGAAACCTCATCTCACTCAGAAAGTGGTTTCACACAGGTCACCACAGTCCATACAGACCATCTGTAGGTGTCATGTCTTTACAGCAATGTCTGAGACAATGTGTGTGTTCTCTCCCCCACTCTCTCTCTCTCTTCATCCCTACAGAAAAGAGTTGATCAGCATCATTTCCCACCTCTCGAGTCTTGTAAACTCATCCTCTGGTTGAGTGTAGCGCATGTTTACATACCCCACTGTTTTTATGTTTGTCTAATCAAACAAAAGGAAATGGAGAGAGAGAAACAGCAACATTCCCTGTCCACGCTGTTTACTTAATCTCTGAAGAACTGTTCATAAAATGACACATGAAATATGTCAAAGCCTGACTAGAGACAAATAACTCCAGCCTGACCACAGAATGTCTAGCTGCTTGTGTATTTTCCTGTGTTATTTTTTTTGGGGTCTTTTTTTATTTGTAATGTGTGTGTGCCTGTGGCGGGCTGTTCAGCTGTTTTAGGTTCTGTCCCTTTGTCCCCTTCTGAAGGGCATAAATATTCAAGAGAGCAACAAAACAAAAAGAAATAAAACCCAGTGCTGACATATACCACAGACATGGACATACTATCAACACACAGGCTTTGGGCTGAGACAAACTCTGGGTTGTAGGGTTGAAAGGTCATAATGTGTTGATCAAGGTCACAAGTACTGACTGGTCAGTAAGAAAGACATTTATACTGTTTCAGAATTTTTTTTACATTTTTAAATATATGAAAGTAGAAAACGGCTTTTTTAAATTGAAATACTATTTCACAATCTTTCTGTTTTTACTGTATTTGTGATCCAATAAATGCAGCCTTGCTGTGGATAAGAGACTTCTTTCAAAAATATTTTAAAAAATCAGAGTTGTGTAAACTTCAGAAGTGAAGAATTGGTTCCTTTTCAGTTCAGATGAATTTGAATCTAATTGGTCACACCCCACAGGATGTTGAATTTACTGATGCTACTCAAATTCAACACAGGTAATAGATTCTGGGTTCTACCACCCTGGTCCACAAAAGTTAGTTTATTAACTATGATGAAATGCATTTAATATAAACATTTAATATTATAAAATGTATTAACTTTCAAAATAATCTTTGTCGAGCCAACAAGGTGATTAAAAAGTGCTAACACTGAAACTTAGGACTGTCTTGAGACCTCATAATATTCTTATAAGCTCTCTTTATCTCACTCTGATTATCTATTTTGTTTTGTTATTTGTCTCAGTCTTGATATATCTAACTTGCCATGTTTTATGATATAAAAAAACGTAATATCTGTTTGTGTATTAAATATCTGTGTGTCTGCTCCATCATCCACTCGCTCTAGAAATTCCTTGATGCGTTGTATAGACATGTGATTGATACACACACACACACACACACACACACACACACACTCTCTCTCTCTCTCTCTCTCTCTCTCTCTCTCTCTCTCTCTCTCTCTCTCTCTCTCTCTCTCTCTCTCTCTCTCTCTCTCTCTCTCTCTCTCTCTCTCTCTCTTGCATTAAAGCTGTTGCTATGTTTAGCCTATAAAACTGGGCTTTAGGCTTTAAACTCCATGGGTGACTAGCATCTCCAAACAAAGAGAGATGACAGGAAGAGGTATATGGATCATATGACTTGTTTGGATCATCAAGCAATTATTTGCACTTCTTAAACACCACCCCTTACCAACAGCTTGATCTCACTGTAGCTCTCTACATATCTTGTTTGAGAGTATGTTTAGTTAGTTAAAACCTTTATCCTTCCTCTTTTTTTTCTCGACACCATGTTTGCTTGATACCTGTTCTGCCCTGGTGTTCTGGTGTTTTTAGACTTAGTAACAGCATCAATGACACTTGATCTGTACCATAGCCAAGACCTTCCCTGTGACTCCCCTGTGCTCTTGACCCTCTGTGTTTGACCATGTTTGAACATTTTTCTCTTCTGTACTGAAAAAATCCTTTTATTTCTCTTCTGCATTTCTCCTCTTCTTTAGCTTGCTTTCTAATCTAGTTGTCAAATAAACATGGCATTGTTCATTGCGGATATTGTTGGCTCTCTGACAAATTCCTTTTGTTCTGTAAGTTGCTTTGGATAAACTCGTCTGCTAAATGCATATTTTTAAATAGAGATGTAAATGTACTGTAAATGACTCTTCATATTTGGGGTTTTGTACATCTTATTACAAGTTTGGTAATGACAGGCAAACATAAGTCAATCTCATGGACAAGTTGTGGTAATATTGGTTTGGCAATTATGTGCAATAGTAAGTGATTCAGAGGATCATGAGCCACCCAGCTGTCCGCTCAACTTATTTCTGAATATTTTTCAAGACATTACATAATTTCTCACCTAATGGGAGTTAAGGAACTGATTCTAGACTAAATCCTGCCAGAGATTTAATTCCCAGCTAAGTCTTAATACCCAGTTAAGAGTCAGAGTATGCAGTAAAATCTATCCTGGCCCAGTTTTGTCTTAAACAATTAAATGCCAGGTCATGCTGACTGTTGCAGTGTGAAAGAGGTAGTGTAGATGTTTTAGAAGAGTTAATGTGCCTTTGGACCGGTCCATATTTTTCAGGTACGGTTGAGTTTAACAGTTCTGAAGGGGTAAACGCTCCTTTCAGAGCACTGGTATTCACTGGTTTCAGGTATGGAGGCAGTTAGAGTGTCTCTCTCTCTCTCTGTGTGTGTGTGTGTGTGTGTGTGTGTGTGTGTGTGTGTGTGTGTGTGTGTGTGTGGCCTGGTAAACCCTACGTTATGGGGACAAAATGTCCCCACAAGGATGGCAATATCCGAAATCCTTGTTCGTGTGGGGACATTTTTTGGTCCCCATGAGGAAATCAGCTTATAAATCATACTACGTAAGTGATGTTGTTTGAAAATGTAAAAATGCAGAATGTTTCCTGTGATGGGTAGGTTTAGGGATAGGGTTAGTGTAAGGGAATAGAATATACAGTCTGTACAGTATAAAAATCATTATGTCTATGGAAAGTCCCCATAAAACATGAAAACACAACATGTGTGTGTGTGTGTGTGTGTGAGAGAGTGTGTGTGCTGGGATGAGGATAGAGAAAGAGGAGGACACACCTTAACCTCCAGTGTCGACTCATTCTGACTGGATATCACACTTTAGGCTGCACACAAACATGAGCTTAGCATGACTATTGAGATGCATAAAAACCATAGACGATAAAAACCCACCAACACACACACCCTGTTGCGTTAATCTGTATTCATTGTGTTTGTGTCTCTCACCTCAAACAGCCTTAGTGCTAATAGTTTTGTTGATTGAACCATTTAGTCTCAATCTGATGTAAGGAAAGCACTCTTTGGAACGTATAGTCTTTGATTAATCACACGTACACAAGTGCACACACTCACAATCATGCACGGAACTCTTTGGATCACACACACACACACCTTCATTAATGAACATTAGTGTTGAGCTGTGTTTTGCTGTAGTTATGTTAGTGAGATGCTATCAGCCATATCCAAATGCCAGTAAACTCACACACTGGGAGTTCACAGTGCTCTCTGCAGACCCTCAAACGCCTCCAAAACACACTGCTGATCACACACACACACACACACACACACACACACACACACACACACACACACACACACACACACACACACACACACACACACACACACACACACACACACACACACACACACACACACACACACACACTTGGTCCTGTAGCTTTGATAGCTGCCAGATGTTGAGAGTCGAATCAGTCACTGTGCTTCAGTACACTGCTGCGGATATCTGTCCTAGGCCTGGTTCTCTCCAGATTTAGTGCACACATACACATACACATACATCCAGTCTCAGCCATTAGTGTGCTTTATGACACTCAAACATTTGTTTATACAATTTGCTAGACATGCCCTTAAAGCTCAGATATTAATGTTGTTTGTTTTAGTGCATACTGTGTGTGTGTTTACATGTTCATGCATGCATTCACATCTATGATGTATCATCTATCAAGGACTGTAGATAAGCCCCTAGAGAGACAGACAGACACACATAAAGACAGGCATACGGACAGACAGACAGACAGACAGACAGATTGATAAGGATAGAAAGATATAGATAGACAGACAGACAGACAGACAGAGAGTCATATGGATAGACAGACAGAGGGATTAATAAGGATAGCTAGACAGACAGACAGACAGACAGACATACAATTGATAGACAGGTAGACAGACAGACAAAAATACAGACATATGGATAGCCAGACAGACAGACAGACAGACAGACAGACAAACGGATAGCTAGATAGACAGACAGACAGACAGAAAGAGAGAGAGGGATATGGATAGTTAGACAGACAGACATATGATAGATGGATAGATAGACAAACAGATGGATAGACAGACAGGCAGACAGACAGATAAGTGGATAGCTAGCTAGACAGATGGACAGATAGATTGAGATTTCTAGTTGACAGGTTCTCTCAAAAGAGCTTAGAGCTAGTTTATATCATGAGACATGTATTGTGAACAGATTTTTGTCATTAACACAAAGATCCAGCTGGGGAAATTTCAGTGCAGAACTTGATTATTTTTCCATATAACCACAGAACTCTGGAGACTGAGATTATATCTTTGAGTGTTGATAAATTGCCACAAAAATAATTTGGGCAATGTCTCATACTCATAAAGATACATGTCTCTACACAATCTCTTGCAGGTCATTCATGAATTTTCATGTATATCAGCTTTATGGCCTAGTTTCAGAGACAGGGCTTAGATTAAGCCAGGAGTAGACCTTTGTTAAATTAGCAGACACATAGCTGAGAGCCTAGTGCGCTCATTGGCTGTGCTGCAGCAACTGAACGAACCTATGGCGAGGCGACTCAGGCGCGCGAACCAATCAGGCCGCTTTGCGCCCAAGCGTGTCAGATCCTGCCAGAATGGGCGTGGCTTATAGCTATATAAGCCCCCATTCTCGCCATATAATTCAGGTTAAATCGACTGAAGCGATCCCCTGATCGAAGCACAGTGGCACGGCGGGTTACGCAATACTCGTTCCCTACTCTCAGGGAACCGAGGTTACGTCAGTAACCAAGACGTTCCCTTTCGAGAGGTCTCTCGTATTGCGTAAGCAGCTTGCGCTATGGGAACCCCTTTCAAAACGCTGTGCATGCTTAAAACTTCGCTCCATACTATTGCCTAGGGCTGAACGCCCGAGGCCTATAGAAGAGTAAAGTTATGAGTCCTAAAAGAGGCCAGACAGTGACAAGCCTCATATAGGGAACCAAGAAATGGGCCTTAAAAAAGTGGCCAAGCTCCTTATTTATATGGTACATAGAACTGTAGTTCGAGTTAAAACAAGGACCAGACATACATCGGGCCTTAGTTATGGTGAATTGTGGTTAGCCACTATTATATCGAAAGAACCCTTGCTTATAAAGCGGGAACTTCCAGGTTATAAAGCCTCATAAATGCGGATGGTGAGGCCCAGCCGCCCGCCGCACAGATATCTTCAATTGGTATTCCACTTGACCATACCCATGACGAGGCCATGCCTCACGTGGAATGAGCTCTGACGCCTATGGGACAATGGAGGCCCTTAGACTCATAAGCCAGCGAGATGCCAGCTCATAAGCCAGCTCATAAGCCAGTGTTTATCACACCTCTATCCAGTGTGATAAACTTTGCTTTGTGACCGCGAGCCCTTTGGTGCGGCCGCCAAATCATTCGAAGAGCTGTTCTGACTGCCTGAATGGGACAGAATGCTCCAAATAGACTCTGAGAGCCCTGACAGGGCAAAGTAGATTCACGTCTCTTTCGTCCTCTGGCGAGGGAAGAGCTGATAACGAAATGACCTGAGCTCTGAACGGAGTGGAGTGCACTTTAGGAACGTACCCGTTAGGGGTGTGCAAAAAAATCGATTCACATTTGAATCGCGATTCAATCTTTACCGATTCAGAATCGATTAATAGAATTCCAAAAATCGATTCATATATATTATTTTTTTATGGCGTGCACGGGCGGAGTGGCAATCGGGTGAGTCGGGACTTTTACCGGTGGTTCGGTAGTGTTTCGAGGCTGCGAGGGCCGGTCTGATAAATAGTTACATTGCAAGTTCTTGCCGCCCGCTGGTCAAACTGTGCAGCCTCTCTGCTCAACCCGTAAATAAATGCATCGATCCACAGATTATGTTTGAGTTCTTAATGGTCTGTAGATCTGGTCAGAGGTTACGGGTTCTAAACCCACTCGTATAGTTTTTTCTCTCTCTCATCAAAACCGAATATGTTCATCACGTTTGTGTGCATTTTATTTTGATATTTCACCGGAACCACAACGGCGATATGAAGCGCGCGTCCGAGTGAAGACAGCGCGAGCCCACTGTATCAAAGACACTGATAGCAGCGGAAAACGAGCGCTGTCAGCGCTCAGCTTGAATTCAAAAACAACAGATCTCTTATTTAATAGCGAACTAAATGAATGCTCTGCTAGTTAACTGGAGATACCCGCAAATTACGCCTATGAACGACTTCACTGGATCTAAACAAATCAATCTAACCATAGATGTTACCAGTAGCGGTGGCTTTTTAAAATCTATTTAAAATTATTTCGCAAGGGTTCTATGACATTAGTAAATATTTAGGAAGTTCAATGTGCCCAGTCGAGTTCACATTTCAACAGTCAGCCTGGTAGCTGAAGTAGTCCTTAAACCACATTTAGCATAATTGTTTGTTTGATCTGACTACAGCACTTTAAAGCTAAATGTAAAAGCTTTTTATTTAAGTTTTATTTTAAACTTGAATTAAATGTATTTGAAAGCTGGCCAAAGCTTGGCACTTTGCACTTTTTAGTTGCAAAAGTTTTTGTTTTTGTATGAAGACATAAAGTAATATCAAACTACATTTAATTTGTTTTGTTTTTTTTTCTTTTAACCCTCTGGGGTCTGAGGTGTTTTTGGGGCCATTTGGATGTTCTGTGATGCCCTTACATTTGTGCTTTTTTCAGTTATTTATAAACATGTTAATGGCAAAGGTGTAAATTCACTCTATATAGCACAAACAGGGCTACCATAATCTGTGAGCAACTTGTATGTACATTGTTTGTATTTTTAAGAGAATATTGTTTATGCGTGGTTATTGAAAAAAATTAAAATGAAAGCTGCTGAAATAAGACCACAAAACAAATACTAAATATGTGTCCACAAGACTTTTGACAAATGGATGTTGACGCTTCGAGTTCTGGCTTCAAAATGATCTGAAAATCATCCTTCCTAATCATTCACATAAACCAATAGATTGTTTTAAATTGTGAAAAACATTTTTTTGTTTGCCAAGGCAATATGCAGATGGGCGGAACGGCCCAACCCCTATCATGAATATTAAGTGGTTCTCAGACAGTGACCCTACATAATAATGAGCCTTTCATTCAGGGGTGTCACACAAGAAATAATGCAAGGACAATATATATATATATATATATATATTGTCATTGCATTCTTTCTTGTATATATATAGCCTAAATATATATATATATATATATATATATACACACACACACACACACACATATATATATATATATATATATATATATATATATACAAACAATCAAAATATAAATGAAAGCCAAAAGCACATTTTTAGTCATACCTGGAAACAAATTCTAGTCAAATGCTATATGGGCCATTCTACAGAATCTTGAAAAGAAAATAGTCTTTTTCCATAAATGTCTTATAAAGTATTATTTTTTAAAGTAGACCAATACAATAAAAATAAACCAGTCGCATTTCAAAGTCGTTCGCGAAATGACCGCCAGGTGGCGCAAAGGGACATTTATCAAAACGTAAGTGGGGCTAATGTCAATTAACAGTAAGGATGAAATTCTACAAGTTATGGTAATTTGCAAATAAGCCTACAACAAACATTTATTTTTAAACAAATATTTTTAAATATGCAACATGCACGTTTAAACAACAAACAATACAATCTGAACCAGCGCTTCTGCTCCTGTATTGAGACATGCAGCGCGTTGCAGTTACGATCCGGGTTCCAGTGGCCTTAATACATTCACGGCTTTTTAAAATGTCACAAAGCGTTTTGAGATGGTTTTGAATGAAATATTGAAGTTTATAATTAGGGTATTTTGGCACACCACGCCGAGTGGCTATGCATTATTCTAAAATCTGGCTTTATTCTGGCATGTTGAATTAGAGTTTGACAAACGCGGCGGCGCGTTCATTTGAATTTATTTTTCTCATAACAGCTAAAAGAACTTACTGCGTAATTGTTGGTCATACAGATAAGATATCATCTTTTAAAACTGTAAAAGGTCTACTTTTATTCATGTAGGCTAAAGTAGGCCTACACTCACAGGCTAACGACAAAACGTTTTCTCGTCACGCTCATGACAAACAAACGTTTGGGTATTTCTCAGTGAGAAAATTCATAGCCGAGTGGTAGAACTTACGGTTCGATCATCAAGATGACACGGGTTCAAATCCCGAACAAACATGGTCTATTGTAAATTTTATATTTATTAATGCAGAGAGATTTGTGTAGCTCTAAAACTCTGGTACACCATACAGTTTTTTGCTTATATTTATAAAATAAAATTACCATGCATTTCCATTTTACACTAAGGAACAATAGTATCCAACAGAACGACTTTGCATCTGTACCAATCGTATGAGGCCAATCGTAATTTCAAAAGCAGTTCTGTAAAAAAAGTAATTTTATATATATAGCCAATATATATATATATATATTTTATTAGGCCTATTATTATTATTTTTTTTGATTCCCTACAACCTAGAGTTTTTAAAAACATGGTTTTAAGTAAAGTGTGATTTGCCAGGGGGACGGGGATTTCCTTCTGGTCTAAACATCCCTGCTTCTGCTGAATTATTTGAATCCCCACACCCCTCCCTCCACAGTAATCAATGCTATAGGCTACTTCACCAATAGACCATATCAAATATAAAATAGAGATATGCAACAGAACAAGCACGTTTAAACAACGATAAACAATAAAATCAAAACCAGCGTTTCAGTTGTCCATAGTTCAAGTGGCCTTAATGCATGCACGGCTTTTCAAAATTTCACAAAGCGTTTTGAGATTATTTTGAATGAAATATTGAAGTTTATAATTAAGTGTTTTGGCAGACCACGCCGAGTGGCCCTATGCATTTTTCTAAAATCGGGTTTTATTCGAACTTTTGCTAACGACAAAAGTTTATCTGTCGTCTCTGTCTCCGGGAACTGCGCGTCACAAAAATGAACCGAAAGCCACTTCAGCTCAGTCACTATAAGAAATCGGCTCTGTCTAATGCCTTTAAATGTCTAAATATTCAGGCTAATAAATGTTATCTGATTATGTAATCCATATGAAAACGAGAGGTACAGAGGATCTACTCAAACATGTAGCCTATGTAAGCGCTTCCCAATGAGAAAATGACAAGGGTGAAAATCTCGCTCTAATGAAATGTAGCAGGCTAAATCGCCCTGAATTAAAATGTAAAAACAGATCAAATAATGTATTTGTCGAAATGTTGCGATATTGTTTCATTTAAGTTCATAATTATTCTATAGGCCTACATGTTATTTAATTTAGCAGCATTACCACGAAGCACCGTGGTTCGATATTTATTTGAATAATAAAAAAAATAATAAAAACTTAATTCACAAATTGCATGCCTGGTTGAAAGGATCCAAAGATCCCTGTAGAATTTAATATTAAGTTGAACATTTTGTTCATGACAACAAATGAACATGCGTTTTTTCAGATTATATTTAGTTTTGCTTGGAAAAAGCTGGCCCAAACCAGTTTTATTTCATCAATTATTGAAATAATGAAATATTTAGTAATAAACTTTTATGACAGAAATTTCACTAGGCTACATGTAACTTAAATCATTTAATTCCTTCATTATCAACACTGTCTAGAATAGCGATTTAAGTGTGAATTACGACTTCTCTTTGTGTTAAATCAGCCTCAGACTCCGATAGCCTGTGGGGGGTTGGGGGACAGTTCAGTGCTGTGCGCGCAGGACAATAGGCCTAGGTGTTAATGTTCCTCTTTCATATGGAGAGCGAGGGAGACTAAATAAACTTGTTAAAAAGAGATTCAGCGCGAGAGAGGCAAAGAAAAACGCATGTTTTAATTTAATTATGTTGCTTTGGACAATTTTCGTTTTGTAGGCCTACTGTTTTAATTGTTTAATGTCATTTATTTGGCAATACAAATTTAAAATGTCGCAAGAATAATATTAGCCTAGTGTTTCTTATTTTGCATCGCAAAAGAAATAAACTCTAAACCCGATGCAACCCTGTTTTAAATAAAAAAAACACTTTATTTAAACCTTGAAATGTTCGAACTTGGTTTCAAACTTAAGTAATTTTAGTGTTCTTTTACATTACACAATAATTTAGCAGACTAAAGACGAGCTTCTTCATTTTCATTTTCTGATGCAATCGGCTGACAATCTTCCTTCATCAGTTTGTGTCCTTTGTGCAGCGGCTGCGGTTCTACTGGAATGTAGCAAATTTATGTTGTAATGATAATTAAACAAAACTCTTGACTTTAAATAAGTAAACAGTTATAAACAGTTAGCTATTTAAGCATCAAGAAGGTAAAATATAAACGCTGTTGGCCAACATCGGTTAACAACATGTATGCCACATTGAGATTCGATCTCGGGTCGATTGAAGCTCCCTGAAGCTCGTGTTGATGCGTTGATCACTGAGCCACCGTTTGTACGCTGTTAGAGTTAAAGTCTTATGCTTTTGTAAAGCTTCATTGATGTAGCCTAAATGTTTTTATTGCAATGTTTTATGTTTTCATTATTTATTCAATTTCATTTCAGTATTTCAGCCTAATTTCAGTATTGTGGTAATGAATTATTTTAACTACGTTTCACTTGTTGAATTCATCTGCTACCAGCTTTCAATCGCTCTGAATGAGCAGCAGATTACGCATTAGAGAGAATAAACGAACACTTTTCAGAGTCTATGATTGTAGCGCCTCTTAGCGGTAAAAGGTAGCAAATACACCCCACATTTTACCGCCGCGGTGGAACAGCTGATGTGGGCGTTGTCATGGCTTTCCTCTACATTTGCGTTTGAATAGCGCGCGTTCTCCGTGGGCGTGTCAGATTAACGCGTAATGAAGTGTAATGAGCTGGGGAAAAAAATTCTGACAGCACTCTCTTTTCATACAGATTACATAAACTGAGAATATTTGTTTTTTATATAAATTACTTCATTGAAAAGAAGAGAATTCAAGCTTCATAAAGAAAAATCTCTCGTGCCTGTGTGACAAGTATTTGCAGAGTTAGAGTTAATTTTTCGGACGCGTTTCAGAATGGACTGCACTGACAGAGAGAAGGCAAAACTCGCATCATGTTTATTTTTCTTCATTTGACAAAAAGCACAACACTTTGTTTTTATTGTGAGTATACAGAAAAATAATATACACTAAACAGGATCGACTGATGTATAACACTTACATGTAAGATTAAAATCAACAGAGTATTTTGAGTCTCTTTTGCACTGATAAGAAAAAAAGTCTGCCTATCGCGCCGGCGCGATAGCCGACCCCAGGGGGTTAAATTGTGTCTACTGCAATCAATCACATAGGAAAAAGTAAACTACATTTATATACTGCGAATAGTTTTTTGAATCGAGAATCGGTTTTGAATCGAAAATCGATTTTGAATCGAATCTTGAGACAAAAAATCGGTATCGAATCGAATCGTGACATTTTCTGAATCGTGCACCCCTAGTACCCGTGCCTTGACTTAAAGACGAATCTGGAGTCGTTGGGCCCGAATTCAAGGCAAGAAGCGCTCACTGAAAGTGCTTGCAAATCGCCCACTCGCTTGACTGATGCCAGTCCTTTCAAGAGAGCAGTTTTGAGCGAAAAATGCTTCTGGTCATCGGACTGAAGTGGCTCATATGGGGCTCTTTTCATGGCCTCCGGGACCGTGGAGAGGTCCCAGACAGGTACAGAGGGTGGTCGAGGTGGGTTTAGACTTCTGGCCCGGCCACAGGAGCATGAGATGCTGCTATGGCCGCTACATATACTTTGAGCGTGGAGGGGGTGCAACCCGCGTCCAAAAGCTCTTGTAAAAAGGAGAGCACCTTTGGCACTCCGCATGAGTAGGGGTCCAGGCTCCGTGCTGCACACCAGCCGGAGAACACTGACCATTTTAGAGCGTAAAGACGCCTGGTCGAGGGCGCTCTCGCTTCAGTGATGGTTTTCAGCACCCTTTCTGGGAGGTACCCGGATACCCGTTGAGGGGCCATACATGGAGGGGCCACAAGTCGGTACGGGGATGCCAGATCGTCCCGTTCGCTTGTGTGAGGAGGTCTCTCCTCAGCGGAATCGGCCATGGGGCTGTTTCCAGCAGCTGAGTCAACTTGGAGAACCATAGCTGGTTCTTCCAGAGAGGGGCTATCAAGAGCACTGCACGCTTGCTCTTCCTGATACGTTCGATGACCTGAGGTAGCATTGTGACCGTAGGGAATGCATACAGGGGGCGGCTTGGCCAGTCGTGGGTTAGCACATCCCTGTCTT
Source organism: Rhinichthys klamathensis goyatoka (assembly GCF_029890125.1). Lineage (NCBI taxonomy): Eukaryota > Metazoa > Chordata > Actinopteri > Cypriniformes > Leuciscidae > Rhinichthys > Rhinichthys klamathensis. The sequence goes on from NW_026606885.1 coordinate 831,482, forward strand.
TGGAGAAAAATGTTTGGCAACATGCGTTGTCTTCTGAGGCAAAGAGGTCGTCCTCTGCCTCGCCAAAGATGCTCCATATCAGCTGAACCGTTCATGTCTGTTGAGATAACTTTCCTCTTTGAAATCACACCCATACTCACGCCGGTTTGGTACCAGCCGGCTGCTTTCCTGGGAGGCAGGGCTCTGATACAGCGGTGGTTCACTCTGATGCGTAAGTGGCCCGACCGCCATGCATGAGCCGGTACACGGGGTTTTAACCAGCGCTGAAGAGGACACATGTACAGTAGACCCAGCTGGAGTACTGATGATGCTGAGCCCATGAGACCTAACATCCACTGAAATCTCCTCAGAGATTTCCCAGGAAGGTTCCCAGGAAGGTTCCCAGGAAGGATGTACTCTGGCTGGGAGACAGTACGCTTTTGGAAGCATTGATCCTGAGACCTAGGCATTCTAGATGGCTGAGGAGCCAGGATCTGTGAGTTAATAACTGCGCCTCGGATTGGGCTGTAACCAGCCAATCGCCGAGGTAGTTCAACACTCACACTGAGAGAGCTGCGTCCATGCACTTCGTAAATGTACGGGGCGCGTCATAAGCACTTTGTTCAGGTGTCTGAGATCTAGGATGGGACTGAGGCCGCCATCCTTCTTTGGAACGAGGAAGTAGCGACTGTTAAAGACTCACTCGCTTAGTGATAACGGGACTGGCTCTACAGCCCCTTTTGCTAACAGTTTCGACACTTCGGTGCGAAGGACGTGAGCCACGTCGCTTCTCACTGTTGTCTCGACCACGGCTAGAAAGCGTGGAGGTCTGTGAGCAAACTACAGCGAGTAGCCTCGTTTTATTATGTTCAACACCCATTCTGATATCCCGGGGAGGGCCTCCCAGGCCCTGGCCCACATAGCTAGGGGTTGAATGATGTCTGGGGACGGGCCGCTTTGTGATAGGACCTCAGCCGCTGGGAGACTGGCGGCGCTGGCTTTACTGGCTGAGGGAGCGGCACCTTCTTGTGGTGGCCCGAAGCAGAGCTGGAGCGTTTAGGGAGGAAGTGACGCATAGCCTGCGACACTTTCTGGGCCTCGGTGTAACGTTCCGCAAAACCCTTGACTGCTGGGCCGAACAAGACCAGTGGTGGAGATAGGGGAGTCCAGACACTCTGCCCTGTCTGCATCCTTCATCTCTCTTAAGTTCACGCTTGGGCAAGAAGCGGCCTGATTTGTTCGCGCGCCTGAGTCGCCTCGCCATAGGTTTGTGCAGTTGCCGCAGCACAGCCAATGAGCACGTAGACTCTGACGTAGCGTGTCTGCTGTGCAGCTGCACTGCGTTTTAAAAATGTGGCTTCAATATTCTCGAGAAAAGGAGTTTTCCCATAGCGTAAGCTACTTACGCAATACGAGAGACCTCTCGAAAGGGAAAGAGAGTATTTTCAGCTTGCCACTATAAATTGCTATTTTTCTGCACTAAACAAGGGAATCTTGCCAAGATATTTTGAGAGATAAGAGACAAGATGTTTTAGAATAATAATTTGATGAAAAAATAATTTTGACAAAAAACTGACATTCAAACTATTTTTTGATCTTCTTGAAAACGGCCCAGTGCGACATCTGACAGGTTTTCCCAGATCGCATCACATTTGTTCTGTTGAGGATGAGAACTACAGAGTCAAGAGCATGTGTCCAGTATACCTTTACTCCTTTTCATCCTGCACCACACCCCTCTTAAGCAGCTCACACACTCACTCATTGCCAAAAGAGGGGGCGGGAGGAAATTATGTCATAAAGACGTAATGGAGTCAGTGTACAAAATGTTTCTCGGTCTCAACATTCCTGTAAGTCATGAGCTGCCAGTGCTGCTTTGTCAGTGACGTGTTACTCAATCCTGAGCTGGTTTTGATCTACTGGTAGTCCTGCTGTTATACTTCTACTACATTTTTATTGGCTCTCTTCATTTATTTTTAGAACCTGATTGCTATTTTTAGGTCCCATCATGTTAAGCAAATAAATAAGGTAAATGTGAATGACACTCTCTTTTTAGTTTTTTTTTCCAACTTGAATTTTTGTCACCATATTTCTTCAGCCTTACTACAAAGGAAACAGTTTCTAAGAATGACAATGAAATGCATTTTATATGTTGTTTCATTGAAGTATCTGATCTGATAATATGATTTGTCATTCTACATCACACACACACACACACACACACACACACACACACACACACACACACACACACACACACACACACACACACACACACACACACACACACACACACACACACACATAAGTTTGGCAAAATACTTTTTGCACAAAAAACATCCCTATATGAACTTATTGTATTTCATATTTCACCTTTAAAAAATAATAAAGGACAGTACAAGAAATGTTATATTACAATAGTGAAATTGAGTTTATGATCCATTTTCTGTTCTATTCATTTGCTGAAGTGTAGTCCTTTAACTTATTTTATACTAAATTTAGTTTCAGTCCTCAAATTAAACCAGGGGTTCTCAACTCTGACTCTAAGGCCCACTTTCCTGCAGAGTTTTGCACCAACCCTAATCAAAGGGCCAGAGTTGAGAACCCCTTCATTAAATGCATACAATTGTCTTGCCTCTTTCCCTTTTCCTTTGCCACTTCCTTATAGTCTTACTTTGTCTCCTTTGGTAGATGTTGATGCAGCCTCCGTTCAACAGATTATACCACTCTAAAGGAGGACTGTCTGGCAGTGTGGTAACAGTCCTCAGCCTGTTATTTAGTGTCATACAGATACATGCATGCAAACAAATACATGTATGCAAGTTTGGGCATGACCATGCATACATACACACACATTCAGACAACCTACTGTCCCAGCGACAAAAAACATGAATTCCTGTAATGCTTAAGCCACAACCTGTCATCATCAGTCCACAAACTGCCTCAGTTACAACCATAGACTGTAAAAAAGGTTACAACACTGTTCTCTTTCTCTCTTTAGCTCGCTCTTTCTTTGTCTTTTACTTTTGCTTGTTGAAAGACTCCAGAGCACTGGATTTAGCTGCAGATATAACAGGACTCGGGCTTATATATAGTGCAGATCTGCATACCCTAATTATTGTTTCATTTCTCAAAGAAACTTCGAGCTCTTCTGGAAATTAGTATTTTGCTTGGATGTGACTACCGTGTCAAGGTCTGTCAGTTTGTATAATGATGTATGTGTGTATTTTCACAAAGTTACAGGCCTGGTGTGTTCTCTGAGAATCAGATTTTAGCTTGTGCGCGTACATGGTGATGCTTTGTTTTGACGATGTTGACTCAATGTTAGTGATGAAGGACTATAGGCAGTAACGGTGTTAGAGAGACATGCTATAACTGGAAAAGGCATCAGAGAGAGAGAGAGCGAAAAGAGTTTGGGTTTTTTTGGTTTTAAGGTTTATGAATATAATCACCCCCGTAGACACAAAGAAGAGATTTTGGGGTTCTGTGATTTTATGGACCGCTAGAAGAGAAACATTCAGCAGGAAGAAAAACCGCAATGGCTAAATAATAACACAGCACGGGGGACCACTTTCCCCTGAGAGCATCCGCAACACTCTCTCTCCCGCTTTCTTTTTCACTCTCGCTCTCTCTCTCTCTTTTGCCCATGTGTAATTTACAGTATAAACATTGTGTCTGTGCTCATTCTCTGTGGCCCTCTGGTGCCGGTCTGACTAACACAATCTCCCATTTTCCCTCCCTTCTTCTCTATTCAGCCCTATTTACAGTGCTCACTGCCTCCACAACCAGCACTGACCAATCAGCGGTCACTTTGGTACCATTTAGATATTATTCTGTCCAATTAGACGTGTGGTAAAGCTAAAGATAGATCCTGTTGAATAGACCTGGTGCCTGTATTGATGGCCATTTATGCCAAGCCTGCCACGTTAAAAAACCCAGTGACCTCCCGACAAGACGGAGCCTCTTCGTGCTAGTGATTTAACTCGATCTTCATTAAAACCTCTCAATCGAATAATTATACCACGCGTGTGGAATTGAAAAGAACGGTGTTATGTTGTAAAGCTCTCAATTTCCATGTGAGTTTGGCCTACAGCTTGTGAACAGAGGAGAAAAAGCCAGCATCAGGATCTTAAACAAGTTAATTGATACTTTATCTGGGAAAATTTCAAGTTGTGCACTAAATAATTGCTAAAAGTCATTAAGAATATTTTGAGTTACTAATTACTATAGGATTATAAGTAAATGGAACAGAAAAGTCTTCATTCTTGTGCCTGATGTGATAAGTGTAAAGATAAAGGGGAGACCGCCAGGCAAAAATACTTACTGTTTACTTCAGTATGTATTTATCAGATTCTATTTATTTTTTGAAGGAAAGTTCCCAGGTTTGAGTTTCAACTGAGCCGGGAGGCTTTTCTGTGTGAAGTTTGCATATTCTCCCCATGTTGCCGTGGGTTTCCTCCGGTTTCTCCAATGGACTGTCCATCCATCCAGTGTTTCCCTGCCTTTGGCCAAGACACTGGGATAGGCTCCAGAATCCCCACGACCCTACATACCTTAGGTAAACAACTTAAATTTCATTGCTATTGTTTTAGAAAAAAGATATGACAACATAGTGGGGCTTTTTTCTAAAGGCATCTACCACAACATTTGAAACATTTGACCATGTATTATTTAGATTTGATAATTCATCAATTCAAAATTGAAAAGTTAACATTCAACAATAACAAATGATTGTTTTGGCCAACAGAAATTGAAATGGCCAGAACATTTCAAATTCTCTACTCAAAATTTGAAATGGCATTCTTTCTCTGATGACTTCAGTCAAGCCCACCCTCTATTTTTTTTCCTCATTCAATATTCTGTCATATTTCACATAATACGTAAATACGTCACATTACTGAAGTCAGTCTTAACTTCTGGTTCATGTAGACTTTAATACATCCCAGTGTGGCGGGTTTTTTTACTCTAGTTTTTTAATTAATTAGTTTGGAGGATAAATTTCACAAAATTATAATTTCAGAGTTAAACCCTGGTTAAAACCAGTTCACTGCTCTTTCCACTGCTGACTAACAACTTGGACTTTGAAATATTGAAATATAGTTCTTGACTGTGACCACTTTCTTGGTGTTTTCTTAGCATGCTTAGTACTCCTGGCCTTTTCAAATCTGACACACACAAAACTGACACTCATACCTCAGAGAAAAGATTAATGCATGAAATTCTGTGTTGCGGGAGTCTGTAACAGTCTTGTGGTGCCCATAAGGACAGGATCACTGTGGCCTGGATGTAGGGTGTGTGTGTGTGGGTTTTTTTATGTGCTTTGTTCATTGCTAGGATTAGATTGTAGAGTTCTAATACATATTAGATGCTATTATTGTGTTAATGCCAGTGATTTAGCCTCTGATAACTCATATAAAATGACGTTTCCCTGCGTATTTGTGAATGACGTTCGCCAGTGTGTAGAGAAAGGTGGGATGTGAGACGTGCACGCTGGGAGTTTTATTCTCTCATATAAACTCTGCTTGAACTTACACTGCTTGCGCGTGTACAACTTCCTGCCAAAAAGCATCCCGGAGGATGATGGGACACTCAGGTTGAACCAGAGCTGACATCACTAGCACGCTTTGTGTCATAGCGCCCCATTCGGCATCTCTGTAACCTTATAACCTTTAATCAAGAGTGTCTGTAATACAAGACCTTTGCATATCCGATATACGAGAGGCCCTGTTTAGAGTGGAGAGAAAGGAAATTGCTAGCAAACGTTTGGGGAAAAATTTGGATTATATCACTGTAATTGTTGCTAATTAGAATTGTTGAGCCAAATCTTTTGAGAACTTTAATAAATAAAGAAACAAAGAAACACATGATTTCTGACCAAAGCCACAGGGTTCAAGAACTTAAAACAACTGCCATATATTTATTGATTTATATTTGTGTAGTAAGAAAAGGTGGAGAGAGATGAGAAGGCGATATGGAGAGCACATGCATGCTAACATATAGTTTGTGTAATTACAGGTCTGAAAGCAGGCACGTGTTAAAGCACACCTGTGCTTGTGATGTGCGTGTCTGCACACATTTGTTCTCACAGATCTGTATATAAAAGATGTTTTTGCCTCAGTCATGAGCTTTTCTGTTACGGAAGATTTACTGTTGCTTTCCACAGACCAGCAGATATGAGAGATGATCTCATATGATAATAACGCCCACAGGTTTATGATTTAGGATCTCACTTCTCTCTACATGCATGCAAGTGAGAGAGGGTGGAGGTCTGTGATGTTGGGAATGTGGGGTCATCCTCTGGATGCAGGATACTCAGGCCATTCAATTTGCAGTTTTTTTGTTGTATCATTGTGTGTCATTTCAGAGCAAAAGCTAAAGAATGTCTTCATTTGTTTACTGCTTCAGGCATCTGTGGCCGAAAGCCAGGTATAGCCTATATGACACTGTTGATGCCACAGACAGGCACAGTTTTTATAGACACATCTCAGTTTTAATTAAAGAAAAGAGCTCACTCCTGCCCCCTCCCCCCAAATGTAGGAGCTATACGACATATCAGTGGTGGAAGCATGTTTGATCAAGCATTGCATTTTCTTTTATGTTATAATTCCAGCATATGTATCCAGCTCCTAAGCACAATAGCAGGTGTACATTTTCTTTTCAGAAATATTCTCCTATATTTTTACTGCGTAACTGAAGTGTGGCTTCGTACAGAAAATCAAGTGATCAAGATTTTAATAATCGCTGCAAATTATAAAATCGTCATCAGGTGGTGACCAGAGAATTATTACAAATTTGATCTTTGTGAAATCTAATTCAAATGAGTGAAACCACATTTAACTTTTAATTGTAATTAATTTACCTGGAATCCAAATCCATATTTCAAAAGTGTTCTGTAGCTTAACTGCTAAAATTGTCTAATATACAAACTGGTTTGTAGTTTGGGGTCAGTAAGATAAAAAAAAAAGTCACTTTTTCTCACCAAGGCTGCACTTTATTTATTTTATAAATAAATAAAAACAGTAACTGTTTACTGTTTTAATATATTTTAAAATATAATTTATTCCTGTGATGGTAAAACTATTTCAGTCTTCAGTGTCACATGATCCTTCAGAAATTCTAATATGCTGATTTGCTGCTCAAGAAACATTACTATACATGTTGACAACTGTTGTGGAACTGTTTTCAGGATTGTGTAATTAATATAAAGAACAACATTTGTTTGAAATAGTAATGTTTTGTAAAGTTATAATGTCTTTATTGTCACTGTTAATGCAATTGAATGCATCAGAATAAAAGTGTTAATTTCTTTCAAAGAAAAAAAAAATCTTACTGACCCCAAACTTTCCAAAGGTATTGTAAGCCTTACATATGTTTGCCAAAAATTTGGTTAATGTTTAGCATTATTCCACTGTTAACATTATATTAACATATATATATTAACATTATTTTATTTAGCTTCATGAAGCTTATATTAAAAATCTTTTATTGCATTTATATTGAATATTCTATTGAGTTCAGCATGACGCACAACAAATGCTGTAGTCTGTTAAAATGGAGCTAAATTACTGAATTAATATGCTCTGTAAATGCAAGATTGGCTAAGCATGAAGGCATACTGCATAAATGACTGCCATGATTCTGTATGTCTTATTTGTTTTTCTGCTGAAGAGCCTGTGCTCTTCAAAGTGTGTCTGGTAATTGGGATCTTTTTATTTGAGCTACAAGATAGATGTGTGCGTGTATCTTGTGTAACTCTGTTCCTGTTTCAGATCTCCTATTTTTCGCTGTCTGGGACACTCCGTTGAGAGGCAGACTGTATTTACAAGCAACATGGCAAGGAAGGATCTTATTATGCCGTCAGAGATCTTGTTTTTCAAGAGGGCCACTAAAGGGCACGTCTATAGTAGCCAAGCAGCTGTCACTAAGATAGAGAACTACAGCATAGAAACTCTTCACTGCAGGATGGATGATAGCTAAAAGTGTGATCATTTGATTTGACAACTTCTACTTAGTGGCGTACCGCAAATCCCGGATGCCCCCTGCTGAGCATGAGACAGGGTCCCGCCCACAAATAGTAGCCCCTATTATCGTTGATGGAGAGGGACAGTGATGTTATTTTGGGCAATTTACTCTCTTAAATACTGCTTGCTTTATTTATCATTTTCATTGCTGAAATATTATCTGTCCATTTTTCAGGATTTGTCATTTACAGAAAACGAAGGATGGTTATAGCTCTGGAGTTTTAACATTTTAATCATTATATCATGACATAAGCGAGAGGGAAGTGATTACACGATTCTAGGAAGTTCTGATGACTGGACAGCATTCAACAAATGCAAAATGCATGATAAGTTGTTTTCTGCAGTTCTGATTCCCATGTAAATGCATTTAGGCTGACTCTGTGCAGCATTTAAAAGGCAGGTAAATCACTGTATATTCTCATAACAATTGCCATACAGCTTTAACAATAAAAGTGCTTTATTGGCGTTAATGATTCCATAACCTTTAACAAACTTTCCATTGCACAAAAGTTCTTTTATAGTGAAAAAATAAATATTGTTTTAAATATTAAAATGTTCTTCACACTAAGTAAAATAGGTTATTTTTAGTACTTTTCACTGGGATCGTTGGGGAACCCAATGTGGTTCTCCTTCTGCCATTGCTGTGAGCCCCCCTTTTGGAACCTTTATTTTTAAGAGTGTACTGCTCATTCTAAACCCAGACTTTAGAGACACTTCTTCTGAGATACATCTACAAGAAAATCTTCACAGATCTCAATGTGTATCTTACACACTTTTGCATGATACATTTTCAAAAATCTCAGGAAGTGCGTTTGTGAGTGTGCGACTAACAGATCATTAGTCAAAGATGGCCACACACCCAGACACCTTCAAAACACATCCGGTATTGTTGTGATATCTTCTTAGGCATGTGCAAAAAACATTGAAATAGACTAGTTACCTAATCAGACTTTATAAAGCCCTGTGTAATTAAGTTGTTTCAGGTTCTCTTCACACCCATCAGATGTGTTTCTCTGGGGGTCATTTATAGGAAACATAAACATCTAACATAATGGAGCAGAATGCATGAAGTCTTGGAATGCGTTTTTAAAACATGTTTTTAACGCTTTTAATGTTTGAGCGCTTTTTACGTTGAAATCACATAATTGTGGTAATTATGACATGACTTAAACGCATTACTCCAGTCTTTAGAGTCACATGACACTTTAGAAATCATTCTAATAATAATAATAATTTGCTGCTCAAGAAACATTTCTTATTATTATCAATATTGAAAACAGTTGTGCTGCTTAGTGTTTTTGTGGAAACTGATACATTTTGCTTCAGGATTATTTGATGAAAACACAGTTCTAGAACAGCATTTATTTGAAATATAAATATTTTATAACTCTATAAATGTTTTTACTGTCAATATTGATCAATTCAATGTTTCCTTACTAAATAATAATTAAAAAAAGATCACAGAGACCCCAAACTTGGTAGAATGGTAGTGTAACTGAGGTGCTAAAGGGAATGCATTCAAAAACTCAGAACCATTACAGAATTACAGAACCATTGCTAAAATATAAAATCTTTAAAAATATATATATTAAACTACGACCTCACTAATTATCTAGTCAATCACGCAAGCATTGTGACCATTTCCCATTGTGTATTTTGCTCAGTCTTTTATCATATATTAATTTCTTTTGGTGGATCCTCATTGTTTGATTTTCTAGCTGTATTTTTTTCTTTTTTTTTTCTTAATATTTTTACTTAAAAGAATTACAAAGATATTTTCTCCAAGGTGACAAACCCACTGCTAGTAGTTTAGGCCATTTTCCGTGTTTACCTGTCTTCTGTCTCTAGGATGTCGTGCTATGTTTTCACGCAGGTGTTTGGGTGAAGGTGAGCCACAGTCACTGTATCCATTGTGTGAGTTCAACCCAGCATATAGACACTTTCCTTCTGCTCCAGGATGTTTCAAACAACCTTTTAATACCCATTACTGGACCGCCTTCAGAGCAAACATCACTAATGATGAACAAACTCAACATAAGTTCATATAACCACCCAAACCATTGGCTTCCCCTTTGAAGATCACCCTTAGTGCAGACAATACTTTCACATGCAACTGTTATTCTTTCACATTCCTCTCTTTCTTTCTCTCTCATGCATACACTCATTCATTTTCTCATTCATTGTCTATTTTTTTCTGTTCCTTCTCTTTTCCATAAACTCCTTGCACTGTGCTGTGCAAAGTTCACAGATAAGGTAGTGTGTGCCTTCAGAGCCATATAGACCTCACCTGCTCACAAGGTCATCCTTAGCTGAACTGGTGTCAGCCTGTGACCCAACTTCCACCACAACCCATTCTTTTTTTTCCTTTTTTTTCTAGTCTGTGCTGTTCAAGCTGTCCAGTCATTACATAAGTGCATAAAGACGCTATTCAGTCCAAGAACAGACTGCTCATTTCTGTGTACTTCAAACTTAGTTTATATAACAATTGACGCAGCCCAAAAAGGGGGCTTGGAACAACGGGGTCCAAAGTCCAAACATTAAGTCCCGAGCTGCAAATATCAAAACAGACTTTAAAACCTTTGTTTGTGAGGACAATTCCTCCAAGGCCAAGTTGTTTGATCAACGCTGGCTGAGGCTTAGTCCTCTGTTCACACATCGATTATGCTCCGAGTAGACTTTCACACAGCTCAGGTTAGAGACGTGAGCCAGGCGAGGTGCTCAGTGGAGCCGAAGTGAACACAGCAAAATAAAAGACCAGAATATGAGACTCTCTAGTGAGTCAGTCAATTTTTCAATGTGATGACATACCACTCCAAACCTCTGATTTCACATGGAGCCTGTTTAGTTTTCAGAATAACTCTGTACTCTATCATTGCCATTATAACATTATAATGCATGTCTTGTATCTCAGGAACAAGGTGTGTGTGTGTGTGTGTGTGTTTTGTGCTTTATCACAATGGTTTTTTTCTGCTTTATCGTATTAAGGCAGTCCTCCTGCTTATATTGTTGGACTCTGCATGTGTGATTGACAATATGAGTACATGCCTGGAAGTGTGACTTTTTGTGTGTACTTTTCAGTACTGGTCAATCTGGTCAATCTACAGGACCAAGAGAGCTCATGTTTTCAATCATTAACACAAGAAGCATTATACACAGTGTTTAAATCTAACCAAGAAAAATAGAATGTGTTTGTCCTTCTGCTGTCGAGTGGGAGTTTATCCTTAGCAGCCGTGGTCAATGTCCACCCAGCCATGCAGCCAAAGCATGCTGAGGAATTCTGCTGCATGCCAGTAGAACAAGACACACACACACACACATTCACTCACTCAAAATTCTGATGTGATTCCTATTTTTACCAATGTTATTTTTTTCTTCACCAAAGATATTAAAATGTAACTGAAACATTTAAATTTTTTAAATTCAGATTATTTCAGCTATCTGAACCTGGATGGTCTAGCAGAAACTGTTTTCTTCACAAGTAATCGTGTGTATTTTTACATAAAGTGTGGTTCTACCACACGTACATTTACTTACGTTTTCACTGAAATGTACAATATTGACGTAAAATCATGGTATTAATATTTTGACTATTGTATTCAATTGTCATATTAATAATTTAATGTCATATCACATTATGTTTTCAGTCGCATTTATTAAATGCGGTTTACTCATCTACTTTATACGAAATCATCATAACATTTCGCTCTGTTCTGTGACTTCTGCTGCAGACTCGTTTCGAAAGACTAGACTACACTTTTTAAAATGAATAGCATTTCTGCAATCATTTAAGCCTTGTTTATCGTGCAATAATAATTTTGTTTGCGTTTTCTCAGTATAATCCAATGCTGTGACTGACGATAGAACCATAAATTACGCACACACAAAAAAATGTGTCATAAATTCACAAAAGTAATAAATAAAAATGTGTGAGCTGTAATCCACATCTTTACATTGGATTTGGGGTAGAGGTAAGGAATCTATACAATTTATCTATAAAAGTGGTAAAAGGGCAGTTATACAAATATCTTTATGATATAAAAGATTTGAAAAGCTGTAAATAAATACATAATAATATTGTACGTTTCAGCATCTATCCAAACGTACAAAAATGTACGTTTTGCACCTGAAAATATTACGTATTTATACCTACGTATTAACGAGATCAGGCTGCTTTATTTAACTCCACAGAGATAACTGAACTCATCTTCAAATCAAACTGAAACTTGTTGAATCAGAATCTGACTTACCACCGAAGCCAGATTACAGTCTTGCTTCTGTAAAAGCCAACAGAGCTCAGACTGAAACTAATGGACAAAGAGACAGACAGAACGACAGAGAGATTAAAGTGGAGGAGAGGGGAAATTACCTTGAGACATATCCCTTGACGTATAGCTAATAAGACATATTTACCCATGCACATACTCGAACACATTTCTCATACTAACCATTACATTTAGTCAAAAACACATTGAATTCTTTTATATTATAAGACCATTCCCCCAATCCACTTTCCCTTCTACATCAATGCATGTCTGGAGTGCTGAGATGAGGCTCTGGTCACCAGCCACCAACCGTCCAGACAGAGACTCTCTGAGTGCGTTGGCTTTAGAGGAGGAAGTCCAGAGCCTGGGAGATGCTATCACTACCAACCAGCTGAGACCAGAGCGGAAACCAGAACAGAAACAAAGAGAGACAGAAAGAGAAAGAAACAGTCGTGGGTTTGGGGAGGTGGTTAATGGAAATTAAAGACAGGCAACAGATCATAATTCTTCAAAAGGGCAATCTAGGCTCACAGCCAGTCTGTCATACAAGTAACATGACATGCGATGAATTCTCAGTGGTGAGCACACACACACTCATGCACAGAGAAAACAATTTCCTGTAGGGATATGCCCGAAGCTAAATAACTTATTTGGAAAAGCGTGAATAATGGCTTTAAAAATAATAAAGTCTCTGTTTTAATTTTTTTGAAATCGATATACTTCTGCTTCTGTCTCTGACTTGCTCCTCAAGCAGGCTTGTATTCTGATTATGAGTTTTTGACCAGTAAGATCAATCTCTTTATTTGAGCTTTTTTTTGGTCTTAATTTTACATAAAGGTTGTAATGAATGAATCATTTAAAAGATATATACAAGGAATATTAGCTATTTTGGAAGCTATAAAATAATAAAAGTATAGTAAAAATAGCTTTTTTGTTTCAATCGGTTCTGACCTATACATGTACAGGTAATATCTGCTCTGCACACCCCAAATTCCCAGGAACTATTGCTGTTGTCACCGTCACACAAACCGGAATCCACGTCAACACACGAGAGCTGCCGACTGGCTCTCTGTCCAATCAGTGCTTGCTGTGTATATGACTGCTTATTGATGTAATATTGTCATGTCATTTGCTGATTCATATGGAGTTTCCAGTTAATGTCTGAAACTGCAATCAGTCCCGACACCAAGATCAGGTCTGACTGGCTGCTGCACGGCAGATTTAGAGGATTATGAAGACAATAGGCTCAGACCTTCTGAAGCTGGTCTGTTACCGCTGTGAGATCACGTCTTGGATGTTTGTGTATTTCGGGAAAAATAGGAGATGAGTGGGAGTATTTGTGGCTGTTTGAATGTTCATGTGTGAGAGAGAGCAATAGTGAGACTGATCACTCCATCAGTTAGCACTCATTCTCCCTGTGGTGTGTGTGTGTTTATGTGCGTGCATGTGTGAGATTACGGTTTAGGGCTTTGGTTGGCAGTGTGGTGCCATGTCTTATTCTCCTTGATTTATGATAGTTGAGAAGGAAAACTCCCATAATCCCCCATCTCTCATTGTCAATACCATAATACCACAAACACACAGCAAACACAAACACATGCTAAAGAACATCTCATTGACACTCGTTCTCTCTCATCATCTCTCTTTTCCATGTGTATTTTCTCCCTGACAGTGATTGTAGTGTGTTCATGTCCGTGTGAGTATTTGAGCATTTGTGTGATTGATAGAGTCGGTTGGTTCTCCTTAGCTAACCCTGTTGGTTGGCTCATCTCAGGGTGTGTGGGTCTCATGCCACTCCCCTAAAACCTCTTAAAACACTCCACCCCCTCAAATCCCTCACATTCCTGCCTGCACACACACACACACACACTGTGATAGTGTATGACGTTCAGTCCTCTCTCCATGGCACCCTACCACCAAAACATGGCACTTGTGGAATCTGGACAATTTTTAGGTTATTAAGAACAGTGACAAAGGGGATCTCCATCGTTAAGTTACACTAATTAATGCAAAATCTTAGCATACATTAGTACAGTTCATTTACAGGAAACTGAGCTAAGAGCAGCAGCATTCCTATGTTAAATGCTTATTAACAAGCTATTGATGTTCTTGATTTGTTCTTGATTTGTTATTTTTATTTTATTTGAATTTAAGGAAATTGAATGTTAGTATTGGGGCATGTTGTCACATTACATGAGGTATTTTGTCATAATGGAGCTTGTCCGTTATAGGCTTTTCAATAAAATGTAAACTGTGTAGCAATTCATGAAACCGCAAATATACACTAACAAAAGTTTGGGGTTGGTAAAATTATTTAATGCTTTTGAAAAAGTCTCTTATTCATTTTTAAAATATATTTTATAAACTCCAGTCTTCAGTGTCACATGATCCTGGTGCTCAAGAAGCATTTATTTATTATCAATGTTGAAAACAGTCGTACTGCTTGATATTTTTGTGGAAACCATGATACTGTCAGGGTTCACAGAGGAAACAGACTGGATGGTAAGTTATTGTCGTTTATTTGTGAAGAGGAATACTCAGTCGGAGATAACAGGTGAGGATCAAATGATATGGAAACATAGAACAGGCTTAGCTGAAATGGTAATGTCCTTTTCTCTCTTGCAGGTGGTTTAGAAGCAGTCACACTGGAGATGGATGAGACGGAAGGATCGGGAATCTGGTAAGTAGCAGGTGAGTGGAAGGAGAGTCTGTGAGTCATGTAACGACGAGACCAGACAAGTGACTGCAGTGAAGGTGAGTGCTTTATAGTGCATGTGGGTGATGGGACACAGGTGACGGTGATCAGTAATCAGGTGATTGTGAACGGGGGAGTGTCCGACTGGGTGATTGGGAATGAGTGGGCGGTGATGGCGATTGTGACGTGGATGGAATCCTGACAGTACTCTGGATGGTGACAAGCCTCTGGATGGTGAAAGGTCCAATAAATCGAGGACTCAACTTACGGCAAGGCAGACGGAGACGAATGTCCCGAGTCGACAACCATACCTTCTGACCTGGTTGGTATAAGGGAGTGTCGAGTCGGTGACGGTCAGCTTGCTCCTTGTGTCTCCGAACTGCCTGTTGTAGATGCACGTGAGCTGAGTCCCATACCCCCTCGCTCTGATGGAACCAGAAGTCGACAGCTGGAACCTCCGAGGGCTCACCCGACCAAGGAAAGAGTGGAGGCTGGTATCCAAGGACACACTGGAAGGGGTTGAGCCCGGTGGAGTTCTGTCGCAGGGAGTTTTGAGCGTACTCCGCCCAGGGGAGGTAACGGTTCCAGCTGTCTTGGTACTGGTGGCAGTATGTCCGCAGGTAACGACCGATCTCCTGTATCTTACGCTCAGTCTGGCCATTAGTCTGCGGATGGTAACCTGAAGAAAGGCTGATGGTGATCCCGAGAAGTCTGAAGAAGGCTTGCCACACACGTGAGATGAACTGTGGACCCCGATCTGAGACGATATCTCTTTAGGGAGACCAAAGTTCCGGAAGACATGTTGGAATAGAGCTTCCGCTGCTTCCAATGCAGTAGGGAGTCCAGGTAAGGGGATCAGCTTACATCCTTTAGAGAATCGATCCACTACCACAAAAACACAGGTGAAGCCTTCAGAATTGGGTAGATCGGTCATGAAGTCAATCCCGATGTGGGACCAGGGTCGTCTGGGAATCGGCAACGGCACCAGTTTACCCTCTGGAAGTCTTCTCGGTGTGTTGCTAATGGCACAGACTGAGCACCCGCGGACAAACCTGGAGACATCTCTAACGATGGATGGCCACCAGTACCGTTGACTGAGGAGCGAGAGGGTACGCTTGCTACCCGGATGTCCAGAGCCCGGAACTGAGTGAGCCGAGTCCAGAAGGGGAGTCCGAAGATGAGGTGGCACGAAGATACACCCTTCTGGACCTCCCGGCGGAGCAGGTTGGTGAGTCATTTCCTGGTTGATCTGCTGGTCAATTTCCCAGACGATGGGACTGAGGATTACAGCTGGAGGGAGAATAGGTTCCGGACGAACATCTTCCAAGGAGGGATGATGGAGTCGAGACAAGGCGTCTGCCTTACAATTCTTGCTGCCTGGACGATAGGACACAGTGAAGTTGAAGCGAGTGAAAAACAGAGCCCAGCGGGCCTGACGGGGATTCAGTCTCTTAGTTTCGCGGAGGTACTCCAAATTCCGGTGATCAGTGATGACAGTGAATTGATGATTCGCTCCCTCCAGCCAGTGCCTCCACTCCTCGAGGGGCAGCTTGATGGCCAACAGTTCCCGGTTACCGATGTCATAATTCCGCTCCGCCGGGGACAGCTTCCTCGAGTAGAAGGCTCATGGAAGGAGTTTGGATGGCTCACCCTGCCGCTGAGATAAAACTGCTCCCACTCCTGTGGAAGATCCACCTCGACCACAAACGGGAGGTCCGGATTGGGATGGCTGAGAATGGGAGCAGTAATGAAGGTCTCCTTCAGCCGCTGGAAGGCCTGGACAGCATCAGAGGACAAGGACAGAGACTTGGGCCGGCCTTTGAGCGCAGAGGTGAGAGGAGCACTGATCAGACTGTAGTTACGGATGAATCTTCGATAGAAGTTTGCGGAACCAAGGAAACGCTGGAGTTCCTTTATGGAGTTGGGTTGTGGCCAGTCTTGGATGGATTCCACCTTCCTCTGGTCCATTTCTACCCCGCGTGGGGAGAACACGTACCCCAGAAAGTGGACGGTGGAGGTGTGGAACTCGCATTTCTCCAACTTTAAGTACAACTGATGTTCTCTTAACTTTTCCAGAACTTGAATGACATGCTGATGATGTTCCGCCAAGGATGAAGAGTATATGAGGATGTCATCAATATAGACCACCACAAAGCGATTGAGGAACTCACGGAGGACTTCATTCATGTATCCCTGAAAGACGGCAGGAGCGTTGGCCAATCCGAAGGGCATAACTTGATATTCATAGTGGCCTGTAGGGGTCACAAAGGCGCTCTTCCACTCGTCACCTCGCCGAATGCGGATCAGGTTGTATGCACTTCTTAGGTCTAACTTTGAGAAAATTTTCTTAGGTCTAACTTTGAGAAAACTTTCCAGAGCGGCAGGGACCAGAGGAAGGGGATAACTGAATAAGATGGTTTGGGAATTGAGGTGACGATAGTCAATGCACGGCCGCAAGCCTCCGTCCTTCTTGGCCACGAAGAAGAAACTCGAAGCGGCAGGGGAGGTCGATGGTCGAATAAAGTGTTGGTTGAGTGCTTCTTCCACATACTCCTCCATGGCCTTCTGTTCCGGGATGGACAGAGGGTAGATACGACCTTTGCGAAGGGTAGCAAGTCGATTGCGCAGTCCCATGGCCGGTGCGGTGGTAACTTGGTTGCCAGTTGCTTGCTGAAGACATCCTGGAACGCCCGGTACTCCACTGGGATCTCGACCTGGCTCTGGACCTCGGGGCTTTCTACGGATGTAGAGCAGACTAGAATTCTTGATTCGCCCGTTACTGGCGTGGACTGAAGAGAGGAAGGGCTTTTCTGAACGGAACCAAGACAGGAATGATGACAGTTCTCACCCCACTGGAGTACCTCTCCGGTTGCCCAGTGGAGTACTGGCTGATGTTGGATAAGCCACGGTCGTCCCAGGATGATATCTGCGGTGGACTCCTCCAGCACCATAAAAGAGATTTCCTCCGAGTGTAAGCATCCGATCCGAAGAATGAGAGTGGGTGTGAAGTGGCGAATACGACCTCTTCCTAATGGCTTGCCTTGAATGGTATGGATGAGCAGGTCTTGTGATAAGCGCCGTTGACGGATGTTCAGTTTTTGAAGACAGAGGCTGGAGATGAAGTTCCCCGCGGAACCAGAGTCAACAAGGGCTTGCGCTGGGAGACAGACAGAAGGGGTCAGAATATGCACACTGGTACGAATCAAACGTTCTACCCTCGGAGCAAACTGGATGGCACTTACCGCTTGACGCGGTGGACGCACTGGGCATGAACTGATGAGGTGCTTGTCGGAGGCGCAGTAGAGACAAAGAGAATGTTGTACTCAACGCTGTCTCTCCACTGCGGATATATGTGTAGTATCCACTTCCATTGGTATGGGTGCTGGAGGAGTGACAGATGGAGTAGGAGGCGGAGAACTTACAGTGGGTTCGCTCAGGGTGCAGGCAGTGAGACGCTGAGAAATCCGAAGTGTTAGTTGGATCAAGTTTTCCAGCCCCGTGCTGTCATCATATACAACCAGCTGATGGCGCATCCTCGAGTTTAAGCCATGACGGAAGGCAGAGATCAAAGCACTCTCATTCCAGCCGCAGGAAGCGGCGAGAGTGCGAAACTGCAGGGCATATGAACTTACAGATGAATTACCTTGACGAAGATTTAATAGCTGGTCATGAATAGACAGCTCGGACACAGCTTGCTCAAATACCTCTCTGAAGTGCTGTTTGAAGGAATTAAAAGACTTAATCACAGGTGAATTAGAATCCCACAATGACCTTGCCCAACGAAGCGCTGGACCGGACAGCAAGGAAATCAGAAACGCCACACGGGCTTCGTCAGTGCGGAACTGAGGCTCATTCATAGTGATGTATAGCGATACTTGCAACAGAAACCCACTGCAGTTCTCCGCCTCTCCAGAGAAGGTCGCTGGCCGGGTCATGGGACTCGCGGAGGCAGTGAACGAAGCAGCAGGTGATTGCGGAAGTGATGGTGGTGTATTGATCGCTGCATCTGCTGGTGGTTGACTGAGAGGAAGATCCTCCACAGGCTCCGGCTGATTCTGCATCATTTTACTGGTCTGGTCCTCTGTCAGGGTTCACAGAGGAAACAGACTGGATGGTAAGTTATTGTCGTTTATTTGTGCAGAGGAATACTCAGTCGGAGATTACAGGTGAGGATCAAATGATATGGAAACATAGAACAGGCTTGGTAATGGTTATGTCCTTTTCTCTCTTGCAGGTGGTTTAGAAGCAGTCACACTGGAGATGGATGAGACGGAAGGATCGGGAATCTGGTAAGTAGCAGGTGAGTGGAAGGAGAGTCTGTGAGTCATGTAACGACGAGACCAGACAAGTGACTGCAGTGAAGGTGAGTGCTTTATAGTGCATGTGGGTGATGGGACACAGGTGACGGTGATCAGTAATCAGGTGATTGTGAACGGGGGAATGTCCGACTGGGTGATTGGGAATGAGTGGGCGGTGATGGCGATCGTGACGTGGATGGAATCCTGACAGATAAATTTTATTTCTGGATTCTTTGATGAATAAAAAGTTCAAAAGAACTGCGTTTATTTGAAACATAAATCTTTTGTAACATTATAAATGTCTTTACTATTTATAAATTTAATGCATTTTCCTTGATGTATTTATTTTTGTAAAAAAAACAACCTCTTACTGTCTTTTACCATCTTTACTCTCTTTATTGACTTTTGAATGGTAAAGGGGACTATACATCAAAATATCAAATCACTGTTTTGGCAAACAAATTAATAAATTAACATATTATTTAACATTTAAATTGAATGTGACAATTTTCCCCTAACCTGACATTAAAATGAAGGGAAAAAAGAGCTGATTTAGACCTGGGACCAGGGTTCAATATCTCAGTTAAAATGTACCTTCATTATGTAGTTGACCTTTGTCTGAATGTGCTGGTGTGGTTTTATCGTGTTCACTTGTTTACCCACTGCTACTATAGCAAACTCTGATATTAAAATGTTAATTTGAGACCTAAAATTCACAAAAATAATTATAATTCTACCATTCTACAGTATATATATATAGTGTGTGTGTGTGTGTGTGTGTGTCTGTGTGGTTCAAGTGAACTGAGCTCTTGAGGCCTGTTGTTAACAGCATGAGTTAGTGAGGGCCCATTGAGCCAAGACAGGACCAGGTCGCCTGTATGATGAATGACTGCTGTATTAATACTCCACTAGACCTTCATATTACTCTTCCATTTAGAACATTTGTCTTCCAGCCTCCAGGAAATATTGGATGTGAAGCAGTAACACAAGGATGTGTGTGTGTAGGTGTGTGTCATAAATATATGAATCTGACAAGTGCTATCAGGCGAAATAATTCTCATTGTTTGTGGAATACAGTTCTGTCATCATTCAGTCTGTTTTTAGTCCATTTACTACACCCAAGGGATTGTGTGTGTGTGTATGTGTGAGTGTGGTGGATGCTGTTAACCTTTAATTCCAGAGTAGTTTGTGTTTTTATATATTTCTATAATGGCTGATGGAACCTCTATAGTTGGCATCTAGTAAAGCTACTATCGTGGGGAATCACATGTTAACCTCCAAAAATGCTGCTATTCAGCCAAAACAAAGCAACCGTAATCGGCCAGAGTCAACCAAATCCCATAACGCTGCTCCCCCACATATGCACACGCACATGCACATGATCCAGAGCTCCACAAGAACCCGTCTGCTTCCACCTCTGTCCTCCCCATCCCAAAACATCACACACACACACACACACACACACACACACACACACACACACACACACACACACACACACACACACACACACACACACACACACACACACACACTAGCGCAGCTAAACACTGGACCTTGTGTCCACTCACCTATGAGAGCAATTACTGCAGATAAGAACTAAAAAAAGAGAAGGGAGGGAGAGAGTGCAGTTTGGATGCGAGGTGTGCATTAAACGTCCAAAGAAAAGAAACTCTAGCTTCTCTCACACTAGTCTCTTTCAGCAGGAGATGCCATGGTGCTGCTCTTCTCCTCTCTCTGTGTGCTTCCTCTTGTAAAAAGGGGGCTCTGAGACATTAAAACCTCTCGAAATTGAATCTGTGTCCAGAAATATTTAGGCTTGAACCATTAGAGAAACTGAAACAGACTTTCACTTTTCATGTTTGAGCAGTTAGTGTTGAGGTTTTAAGATGGGCTTTCCCACGACTGAATTTGATCCCTCCTTTTTTGCTCTTCCTCTTTCCTGCAAGTATGCGATTTCTCTGGCTCCTCTCCTCTGTATTCTATCCCTTCTGTCAAGGTCACTCAGTGCCTGCCAAAAAACACTTTCTTGTCATATAACACTTCTCCAATTTGGTTATCTGTCAAAAGCTTAAGTAGATCGATTTAGACAGGCACATAGGAAAGTTTATGTGTGCTTTAAGCTGTGGATTTTAAATGAACATGGGTATACTGATATAATGCTTGCTATTATTGTGTCACATAGTATAAGAAGTTCACTTAAGGAGCTATTTTTACCTAATCTGTACATTTGTTGGTGTAACCTAATGCAGTCAGGTTGTTCAAGTGACAATAAAGGTGCATTCAGTAGTTTGGAGCTAATTTGAAAAGTTGTAAAAAAAAAAGAATTGTTTTTGTGAAGAGACATCTGAATGGTGTACACTCACATGTACTGTACTGTACAAACTGTACTCATTAGTTTTCTTTAGAAATTGTTGTAATAATGTCTGGTATGGGTCATCCCTCTCAAAGAGAAAAAGAACTGAATGACCCCTTTAAATGGTATTTTTGACTTTGACTTAGAATAAAATCAGATGTTGACATTTTTAGGTTTCCTGACAAAACATTTTAACATACTAGGTATAAACTAATGATGTGACAAATCATTTTTTATGGAAAATATTAATCTCTAATATCTGACAGATGTAATTGGTATCCTGAGTCTGTGACAGCCCTAGACATCTGTAAACATAAAAAAATGTAGCAGAACACAATAGCTAGTATGGAGGTCTTTGATGTGCTGTCTGCCTGTCAGTCGTTTTCTCTGTGTTTGTGACATGTCTTTAAGAGCGGGGTTTTGGAGGGAGGAGGCGGTCTAAATCAGCGGCTAAGTCTGGGGGAAGTTAACAAAACAGCTAACACTGCTTACAGCAATTTGTGGTTCAGTGGATTAAATTTTAACGGCTAACTGAGACAAACAAACAAACATCACCAATTAGCCTGGAAAATACAACAACAGCTGTTCACTTTTTGATTTTCTTCTGAAATCTAACTTTATGAAACAATAGCACATTTATTGAGAATTAGCTTTAACGTCGGCGTTAAACAGAAGTTGTGATTAGTCTTTTCTTCCCAATTGTGATGTATATCCGAGTGAAACAGCTTCTTAAATTAATTTTTTTTTTATGTGCACAGATAAATAATTTATAATAAATGCCGCAATGTCCCATTAAAAAATAAGAATTGTCCGTTTTGACTTCATGGTGAATACTGAATAGAAGCACACTAAAATTGGCTAAATAATATTTTGAGTGTCCAGAGGCATTGTGACTGTGGATCGTGTAAGTGCATCATGAACATGGAGCATTGAAGCACAAAAATTAATACTTTTATTTTTTTTAAATGTCACTGAGGTCCAATGTTGACTTTCATTATATGGACAAAAACAGTTCTTCACAATATCATCTCTTGTGTTCTTGCAGATTTGAAACATCATGATGAGAAAATCTTCATTTTTGGATGAACTATCTCTTTAACACGGCCATTGCTATATTCTTTTGGGAGAGGTTGACATATCACCAGATGGTGATGATTTAGCTTGTTACTGCTGCCTCCTACTCGTCTGTGTCCACCAGTCTGGTGACGAGTCAACCACGGTTAGGGGTCATGACTTTTAGTTACATCCTATTGACATCTGTATTTCTGCTGAAGGGCCATCTTAGAACTAAGATAACCATTGTATATCTCTACAAAGGTGCAAGTTCATAACTGTAACCAGTAAACATACAGTGCATCCCCCCCCAACACTGAAGCATGACTCCACCACCTTCTTATCGGGAGGTTGTGGCTGTTGTACTCGTCATTGTGAGTTTATCTCCTCATCAGTGTGTGAGTGAGCTTCTGCCTGCTGTCACTGCACTGAGACAGACACCAGTACTTGAGAAAACTCTCTTTGACACCTGCAGCCGCCTGAGTCCTTGAGAGCTCTGTATAGTTAAAGAGCACATATGTGCACAGACAGCAGACGTACACACACACACACACACACACGAACCAGGTGTGGCGAGACCATAGATATGTGCTGTATGCCTTCAAACAACTTTATCTTTGAACACGCACATGCATTGGTTTCTTGAGTGTTGCACTCTCCTATATGGTAAAAGAATGTGTGTGTTTTTAATTCTTTTATGTGATTTACAGAGCCAAATTGGCCACGTAATGCATTTCTTACAAAGAGAGAGACTTCTAATTACAAGACATCTGAGTATAAATTTCCTTTGTCCCCTGTGTCAGGAACAATGCCAGTTATGTTTGAGGTGTGTAATGCTATTATTGTCCTTAACAAGAGACATTATAGACACGTCTCTCAACCCTCCTCTCTTTATCTCTCTCTGAGTCAACATCAGCTATTTTCTTTTTCAATTTCATTTTTTATGTGTATATAATTTTCAATGTGTACTTTTTATTTAACTGTTCATTGATTTTTTTCTCTCTGACTGCTTTTTAAATTTAAATTTAATTTCTTTTTAATCTTTACTTTTGTTAATTTTGAATGAAAAATTATGGAAAAGGAAGTGAAAATAAAATAAAAGGACAAGGTAGAAAAAACAATAGAATAAAAATCGGATAAATTTACATAAAAAATATGGTATATGCATAATATGGCCCTCTCCCTCTCTCTCCCTCACTCCAATAACAATGAGTTAGATGAATGTAATATGAATCGACTCCATGTTCCAAACCCTCCAGACCTCATGGGCTGCAGTGCAGAAAATACACAACATTTTATGTAGTAACTTGATAGCTGCGTGGAGAGAGAGAAAGAGAGATGTGTTTTTACACCTGATTAGATTTATGGAAAAACACTGGTAGTTTTGTTACAGACATATGATAGAAAAATATGAAATATGTTTGAGCCAATATCTGCAAGTCCCTGCCTCCTTTTAAAAATGCTGTTCCAGAATCTGGTCGAGACCAAGGCCAAGCTGCAACAAACCCCTTAAATTACGAAAACTTTTAGTTATAATTCTCTTATAGCTCTTCATGGACCTGTTCCACCTGATCTATCTGAGATTCGTCTATATGCCCCTGCATATGCTCTCAGGACGTCAGTTTCAGAAGTACTTAACATTCTGAGGTTTGGACTTTGATGCGGTAGATCGTTCTGTGTTAAGGCACGCAAACTCACTTTTGCTGCACACTTATGCACACTATATTCTATTGTTCTTATGTCACTGATTATTGTTATGCTGCACACAGAGAACACAGAAACTGGTTCTCAAGAGTCTGACATAAGCTCTCAGAGCTGTCGCTTGTGTTGTGTTATCTGGAAGAGAAAGAGGTTGTGTGACGGTGGTGGTTCTGAGGGTGGAGTGTTTGTTGTTATTGCATTAACCTGCAGCTGTGATGGTACTTTGAGTGTTAGCGGTTTGAGGATACGGCCTGGCTGCCAACCTACGCGTACACACAAACATGCACACACATACTGTTACCTGTCTTCTGTAAATCTGTATAAAAGCACTCCATTGTTGGCGGCTGAGCCTGTGTAATGAAATATGTTCTTCAAAACCACAGAATGGCAAACAAGTCATTCTTTCAGAGGTGTGCCGACCATTAAAGAACCACCCGCCATCAGACACAGATTAGGAGATTAGCTATGCTGAATAACTGTCCAAATGTACCTTCTTGGCATGGGTATTATAACTCAAAATGGGGGTGAAAATGGGTGGAAACCCCAAGTGCACCCAAAGCTGTGACGTTTACTCCTCCTACTGTGTCATAATAATACGTTTAATATTTATGTAGGGCCTTTCCTGTGCTCCAGGAAATGGTGTCTGGGCATTATTCATAAGCATTATTCATGAAACATGACAGCTTACTTAAGATTGAATTTATGAGTCATTTACACAGACAGAAATTTGTTCTAAATTTGTTTCATGAATAAAGCCCTCTGTACCTACCTGGCAAACCTTAAATGGACAGTTCACCCCAAAAATGGAAATTCTGTCATAATTTGCTCACTCTCAATCATTCCAAAACTGTATGACTTTATTTCTTCAGTAAAACAAAAAATTAAGATATTTCTCTTTTTAAACAAAAAAATTGCTGGATTTTTCCAGTTGTTTTGTGATTTACTGAATAAGGACTTTTAAAAATATATTTTACTCACAGTTTGTACCTAATAAAATATTTTGTAGCTTGGCATAAAAAAAAATGTTTAGTCATTCAAGAATGCCTACGGCGTTTTAAATTTTTATTAATTTACATGACTTTTCCAGGTCTTTTAAAATCAAGAGCACCTAATACACTCACCTAAAGGATTATTAGGAACACCTGTTCAATTTCTCATTAATGCAATTATCTAATCAACCAATCACATGGCAGTTGCTTCAATGCATTTAGGGGTGTGGTCCTGGTCAAGACAATCTCCTGAACTCCAAACTGAATGTCAGAATGGGAAAGAAAGGTGATTTAAGCAATTTTGAGCGTGGCATGGTTGTTGGTGCCAGACGGGCCGGTCTGAGTATTTCACAATCTGCTCAGTTACTGGGATTTTCACGCACAACCATTTCTTGGGTTTACAAAGAATGGTGTGAAAAGGGAAAAACATCCAGTATGCGGCAGTCCTGTGGGCGAAAATGCCTTGTTGATGCTAGAGGTCAGAGGAGAATGGGCCGACTGATTCAAGCTGATAGAACAGCAACTTTGACTGAAATATCCACTCGTTACAACCGAGGTATGCAGCAAAGCATTTGTGAAGCCACAACACGCACAACCTTGAGGCGGATGGGCTACAACAGCAGAAGACCCCACCGGGTACCACTCATCTCCACTACAAATAGGAAAAAGAGGCTACAATTTGCAAGAGCTCACCAAAATTGGACAGTTGAAGAAAAATGTTGCCTGGTCTGATGAGTCTCGATTTCTGTTGAGATATTCAGATGGTAGAGTCAGAATTTAGCGTAAACAGAATGAGAACATGGATCCATCATGCCTTGTTACCACTGTGCAGGCTGGTGGTGGTGGTGTAATGGTGTGGGGGATGTTTTCTTGGCACACTTTAGGCCCCTTAGTGCCAATTGGGCATTGTTTAAATGCCACGGCCTACCTGAGCATTGTTTCTGACCATGTCCATCCCTTTATGGCCACCATGTACCCATCCTCTGATGGCTACTTCCAGCAGGATAATGCACCATGTCACAAAGCTCGAATCATTTCAAATTGGTTTCTTGAACATGACAATGAGTTCACTGTACTAAAATGGCCCCCACAGTCACCAGATCTCAACCCAATAGAGCATCTTTGGGATGTGGTGGAACGGGAGCTTCGTGCCCTGGATGTGCATCCCACAAATCTCCATCAACTGCAAGATGCTATCCTATCAATATGGGCCAACATTTCTAAAGAATGCTTTCAGCACCTTGTTGAATTAATGCCACGTAGAATTAAGGCAGTTCTGAAGGCAAAATGGGGTCAAACACAGTATTAGTATGGTGTTCCTAATAATCCTTTAGGTGAGTGTATATCTAGGCTTTCCAAGATTGTGGGAACACTGTTTTTTAAAGACAAAAAAACAAACAATAAATAAATACATAAGTAATATCTTGATTTTTAACTTTTTTATCTTATTTTAATACTTGTTTTATCTTAAAACATTGTAATCTTCTGGCCTTCTTGGACGCTTTTTTTCTGAGGCCCCCTAGTTGTGAACCACTGAACTGAATGCACTTTTTTAATTGGTATAATTTTCATTTGGACAGTTTTTGACTCTATTGCTGTCTGTAGAGGGTTTGGTGATGTTAGTTTGTCACCCGTGTTCTTTTAGTATTCAGTGTTCATTCAATTTAGTTTGTTCATTAGTTGCTTGTATATTTAGTCCTTTTGTTCTTTCTGTCTTTGAGCTGCAATCATCTGTGCAACCAGGTTTTAGTCAATACGTGTCTGTATTTACCTGGATAGTGGCTTTGTAATTAGATATAAATGGCTTAATTTCAACTCAACCTGGACGTAGGCTATGTGAAGATGGATCACTGAGTGTCAAGAAATGTCACCACTGCAATTCACAGAGATCATAGTAAAATGACCTTTTCTGTGTGCATGTGAGGTATTTGAAATTTAAGTGTACCAAAGAGCAGAGATTTCAAAGCACAGCTAAATGATGTCATCAGGGTCTGGCCCTAATTCATCTCAGGTACCCTTAATTACCTAAAGTTTTCAACACAAGATAGCAACACACACACACACACACACACACACACACACACACACACACACACACACACACACACACACACACACACACACACACACACACACACACACACGCACACACACACACACACACACACACACACACATTTTATCTCTCTCTAAATGCATGCATTCCTGTCAAACCATTGGTTAGTATCAGACAAGTGTCAACACGGCTTCTCCACTCTTAGTGAAGCAGAATGTGCAAGAGAAAAAACGTGCTACTTTATCATAGCCAATGTGACAGGAACACAACAAAGCAACATGCCAAAATGAACACTCCCTGTTCTTCAGTTTTCTGTCTTCCCACTGCGAACAGAGAGACAGGTTGGACTGGATTAGGTGTCTAGACTACAGAATGAATCTAAATAGAACAACACTTGTGTACTTCACCTGCAGATATATATTATATGTGGCAGCTAGAGATTATAATACTGTGATGTAGCTTTCAGCCACTGGTGTTTGGGTGTTTCCGTCACTTGATATGGTGTTATATTAATTGGTATTTAAACCTGGTTAAACATTGTCATGGAAAGTATCCATTTACATTGTCATTTTTATTTATTGCCTGACATAAATGGATTAATGTCAGAGAGCTTTGATGACTGCTTTATTCATGACAGCCAATCTAAAAAATATTCCACGCCTCTTAAGGTTTGGTTTAGATTTGATCCTGCCTAGTGTTTGCAAAAGCATTGGATAAGTGGTCTTTTTAAGTCATCGGTTGTCAAAGCCTGTTGTAAACATTGAGTCATGCATAAAATAAGAGATATGGAAGATCTTTAGAGCTTTCTGTCTGAAGGTGTAGGTGTGTTGGAAGTGACTCAAAGGGATTTAACCATGCACTGACTGTTCTGGATGGGAGTCTGCTGTATAATTTCAGGCAGAATTCACAATTGTTTCTTGTGATCAAGATGCTTCAATATACAGATTCGGCAAAATTAAAATCTACACAGAAAGAGGGTCCTTCTGAGCTGTAGAAAAGTGCAGAGTACCGGCCCTGAGTATTATTCTTACAGAGATGTTTAACATACTTCAGAGATGCGCTTTGCTCTTTAGACCTCTCATTATCTTCATGCCGACTGTTTGTCTGGTCGCACTTGCTTACCAGAAATCACCCCAGTCTCTCTTTTTTCTCTATTTATTTATCAGTCTTTCTAGAAGACTAGAAACCCTTTGGTCGATGCCTCTTTGCACACAGTAGTTTAAGTGACACTATAATGTTTAAATGTTACAAAGCTTCCTCTCTTGTTCAGAATTAGTGGACAAAGTATTGGGGGAACCAGACAAAATTATGCATTAATGTAAATAAACACTGTAAAATGTATTTATTCTACACCTTATTTGTCACGTAAGAGTGGGGACGGCTATTTGTAAATGGTATGTATCTGGCTTCCGGTGTCATTCGCTTCCAGTTATTTCTGTACAAAACAGCTCGTTGTGCTGCTTGATATTGCAAACTATTTCTTACCCTATTATTTTGATGTATTGTCAAAATTGTAAACACATTAGTTTGTAGCGCAAACAGTTTTACAGTTTACAGCACTTTGTTATTCTTCTCGTTATTGCCCAATAGCGGCTAATGAACCGGAAGTCTCGCACATTCACAGAAAACAGCTTACTTCCGCGTTAAAAAATAAGGTGGATAGCATATCTTATTTAGTGTTTTGTTTTATTAGTTATCATTGGTTATTAAACTGGACTGCAGTAATAAAACATTGATCATTCTTGCTTAAAGGATGAATAGTGCTTGACTTGAGCTCATAGCACTATATTGACAGAGTAGAAGTTAGGCCAATTCATTTGTTAGTCTAATTCTGTTGCCTGTGTTGTGTTAGTCTGTAAATTAATCCAGTGTCATGTGATTCTGGATGTTTTCTTTTTATAAACCCTGTTTAGGCCTGGTATTACAGTTTTTTTTCAATTGTTTACACACAATTTTGAAAACCGGGTTATTTTTTTCAAAATATAATCACAATTATCCAAACACCGCACTCAATTTGCATAATTCCTAGATTGTTTGCAAAATGACACACTTTTGTCAAAACATACACACTTCAGTCAAAACATATACACATATTTGTGAAAATGCTATTAGTTTTCATTTAACCAACACAGTCCTCAATGGTCAGACACTATTGCAGGCAGTTTCACACGGCTGTGATAAATAAAAAACGCATTTGTAAAAAAAACTAATTTTAGGAAATAGCATGTGCTAGATTTTTGGCCAGACATTGTTATGTAAGGGATAATTTAGCTGGAAAAAAAATAGTGACAAACCCACAACATTCTTCATGATTAGTTTGAGATATAGGGAGAATGTACACAAATAGGCCTACTATAAACTTACCAAGCACTGCACAACACTGATGCTGCAGCTGAAGACTGAAGATTTCAAGTATTTATTTCAATACTTACAGTATTTCTTACCATAATCAGTTACAGTAATCAACCAACAATTAAATCAATGAAACAAATAAAATCTGTAGACAAATAAAAATTACTGCATAAAGTACATACACTTTGACTCTGAAGAAAAACTACTGTAAAAGCAACAAGAATTCTGTAACTATTCATCATCTAACATTTGATTGGTTGATAACGGTCAATAAGTGTTGCACGGATTTCTTGAGTCAAATTTGGTCCTCATCTTCTTTGTTCAGGTTTTATCAACTCTTCAAGTCCTTCTCTCTTCCTCTATCTCCTTCTTCTCCTCTTCCTCTACCTGGGCCTTTTCCTCTATATCCTTCTTCTCCTCTTCCTCTATCTCCTTCTTCTCCTCTTCCTCTATATCCTTCTTCTCTTCTTCCTATATATCCTTCTCTACCTCTTCCTCTACCTGGGCCTCTTCCTCTATCTCCTTCTCTACCTCTACCTCTTCCTCTACCTGGGCCTCTTCCTCTATCTCCTTCTTCTCCTCTTCCTCTACCTGGGCCTCTTCCTCTATCTCCTTCTCCTCTTCCTCTACCTCCTTCTTCTCCTTTTCCTCTACCTCCTTCTTCTCCTCTTCCTCTCCTCTTCCTCTATCTCCTTTTTCTCCTCTTCCTCTATCTCCTTCTTCTCCACTTCCTCTATCTCCTTCTTCTCCTCTTCCTCTACCTGGGCCTCCTCCTTTACCTCTTTCTCCTCTTCCTCTACCTCCTTCATCTCCTCTTTGAGCTCCCCCTCTCATTCTCACTCTTCTTCTTCTTCTTCTAGCTCCTTCCATTTTTGTTGAAGACAGGTGAACTCACCTGCTGCCTTTTATAGCACATCTGAGTGCTGCGTTTTCAAATTAGCACATGTGTGCTTCCACACCTGGTGGATGTGTTTATCCAATTCGTCCATTAGTGTGGTCATTGGCAATCCGGGGCTTTGTAATGACAAGGAAGTAACCTCACAATCCTTATCTGTGTCTAAGGTGTGAAAATGTGTGTAGAGTTTTACAAATCACTGTGTGTAATGTTTTGCAAAAAGGGTGAAGCAGACATTGTGTGTAATGTTGTGCAAATCTGTGGAGGTGTTTTGCTCATTGGAGTAGAATTTTGCAAATTGTGTGGACATTTTTATTTTAGTGTGGAAGCAATTGAAAAAAACGGTAAGATGCGTTTTGGTCGATCGGATCACAAGTAGACGAGGGAGATTCATGTTTACACCTGTTGTTTTAATCCGTCTCTTTTGTCCACTTGAGGGCCGTCGCCAGAATATATAGAATGGGGTGGGGTGGGTTGGGTGGGTTGGGGGGGGGGGGGGGGGGATGTTGTTTTCAATGGGGGCGCACATTTTTATGATCTGAGAAACAGACTTTCACCAAAAAAAACAACATCTCATATTTTTTTATCACTGAAATAGACCACGCTCAACTGCCCCCCAATGCCCCCCACACCCCACCCCCACCCCCTTGGTGACGGGCCTGGTCTACTTTCAACCACTTCTGTCCTGCTTTCTTTGAGGGGAGGGTCTATGGGCAGGTAAATGTACAGGCTTTTTAATGGATGGAATAAGCTCATACAATATGAATGTACAATATGCAACATATGAATGAGCCCGGAGATGACGGAAAATCATACAGAGAGAAGCAGCTTTCATTTCTGCTCTGATAGCCGCAAGACCACGCCGAACGCGGTGAGTGAAATCAGGAATGTTCAGGCGGAGAGTAGGCGGTCTTCAATGGCTGTTCGAACGGATAGACCTCTGGAAGTGGACAAGCTCAAAATGTTTTAGACCCTGTTTACACCTGTATTTAGCGTCGTCCACTTGTGATCCGATTGACCAAAACACATCTTAATACCAGGTGTAAACAGGGCCTTAGGGATATTTTGTATCTTTGGATGATTTATCAGTTTTTCTTTAGTAGTCATGATACATTTAAAGACTAATCAGAAACATTTTTAGATGAGATAAAAAAACCTTGGTCCACACTTTATTCAGAAAAAATGTGCAAACCATTTTACACAACAGCTTATCACTGGGGCAGTGCCATTAAAGGGACAATTTTGTAGCATATCTACCACTAAATCACTAATCATAATACTACTGAAAGCGTATATTACTATAAGGTACTAATAATATGCACCTTTTAGGGGTAGATAAGGTACAAATTTGTCCCTTTAATGGTACTGCCCCAGTGATAAGCTGTTGTGCCCCTAAAGTTACAGTTTTTGCAAATTTTTCTGAAAGAATTCAAAATACGTCAGCACATCATTCTGAAAGTGTTTTATAAATATATTATAAAGACAGAACATTTTGTTTGGGAGGAGATATCTCTTTGGTCTGTCTCTCTTCCCTGTCCTAACGGAAGATGCTGCAACATGGGCACAAACTGCTTTCCTAACTACTAACGGTCATACCAACACTGACAATAAACTGGTTACCTCATCTTTATTGATTTATTATTTGCACTTAAACAATTTTTAGGTATTTATGTATTTGAATTGAATCTAAAATTTCCGTCTTATTTGCATCGCATTTGCATTTGCAGTTTTAAAACCAATTAAAAACTTAACGTGATGCATATTTTTCAGTCATACATTTGTTTCAATATAATACTTTTCAACTAACTGAATATTGAGAGACATTGTTTCACAACTAGCCATATTTTAACTGTTTATACTTTTTTTTAATATCAGATGTTTGTTGATTCCCAGCAATTTTAATAAATGCATTTTTAAAAAATGATTATTTAAATAAATTCAAATAGAAGCAATAAGTTAATAATAAACTATGCTATGATTTTTTTAAAAGGCTGAAATCTTACTGATTTCTTAACTGTTTTATTATGTATGACTGACAAATATGCATTGCACTTTATGTATTAGTTTATGTTAAAACAAATCCATGGGTAATCCGAATCCATGGGAACTTTATATGCAATTCAAATGCATAAATCTTAAATTTAGGCCTAAATATTTATTTTTGAGTGTGTATGCTTTCAAGTTTAGTTTCCTCCATGATATATTCCTCAATATGACCATATTGCTTATAATTTATTATAAAACATTTATGTGACTGTAAGCAGTGTTGATGAGAGACTGGCGCTAAAGCTCTGAGTATGATGCCGTCAAGGACAAGGAAGAAACAGATCTTTGAATGTGTGCGCCCATCTCACGGTGTGTCTGTCATCGAGAGAATAATGGGGGATGTATGTGTGTGTATGAAAGCGAAGCCAGGTGTGTGTATTTCCGCTCTTATGCTCCTGTTATTTAACCTCTGCTGTGTGAGATTTGGAGTCTGATAAGACTGCAGCGCTTGGTAACAGACGCTTGGTCACTCAGTCACACTGTTGCTGAGAGAGATAGGTGCTCGGTAACCACAGCCCCGGGGCCAGGCCCTGCCCCCTCGGCCACAGGAAGTGTGGAGACTGATAAACACACAGCACTTCCTCTTTCTGCCCCACATCTTCTTAACCAGCAACTTCCTCAGAGTACAGTCTTACATAACCCGCACACACAATCATGCACACTATCACCGCAGGTACAAACATGCACGTACACACACACATACACGTACACACACACACTTACAGTGGTGCAAACACATTTGAACTTAATAAATGCACAACATTTTATAGTTTGAGTGAAACATAATAATGGTAAATACAATATTAAATAAAATATACATGTATTGTAACACTTTTGCTTATTGACTTATAGGATCACCCAGCGTACCTTCTCACCTGATGAAATCAGTGAATGTGTGTAGTATGTCTTGATCTCACACACCAACTTTATCTGTCAAAGTTCTCACGATGTTAATGGTGAGATTTTTGCTTTATTACTGGCTCATCGTTGTTCCTTTCAATAAGTCTGTGGACAACTAGTGTTCTCAATGACAGCTGTTTCCAGTCACTGTGCATCTTACAAGTGGCCTGAGACCAATAAACACACTGTGCAAGCACAAACACAGAACACAAATACTCTGCACAGAAACATTATTTTGCTTCTGGTACAAACAATTTCAGTTCATTTCTGACTCAGATTTACATGAGTGTGAAATGCATGTGTTTCTTCTCAGCCTTTTCCTCCATCCGGAGTGGATGTCACTACTGCTTCAACATGTTTGGACGTAGCACTGGCTAAAGAAGCGGGTCCCGTGTCGAGCATGGGCATCTGGTCGTTTATGTCTCAAGGTAACGTGGGTCCAGACAGGCTATCCAGAGACAACGTTCCCCCAGGGGAATGGTCTCTCCACCCTCAGACAGTTCAGCTGTTGTGAGACACCTTTGGCACAGCGGAGGTCGACCTCTTTGCGTCTCAAGAGAACGCTCAGTGTCCAATATGCTTTACGAAGAACAAGGACGCCCTGGCCCATCACTGGTCCAGCCGCCCTCTCTATGCTTTCCCGCCGATCATGCTGTTACCACAGGTAATCAAGCGTATCAGGGAGAACTGTTCCTCTGTGCTTCTAGTAGCTCCGTTCTGGCCGAACCAAGTTTGGTTTCCGGAGCTGATGCGGCTTCAGAGCCTGGCTCCATGGCCTGTCCCGTTGAGGAAAGATCTCCTCTCACAGGCCGGAAGCTTTTGGATAAGGGTAGATCCCCATCCACGCTCAAGATGTATGTGGCTGCGTTTGTCAAACATTCGTACAGTCAGTCACTGGGTAGGAACCAGTGTTGGGGGTAACGAGTTACAAAGTAACGGATTACAGTAACGATATTACTTTTTTGGGTAACGAAGTAAAGTAACGCATTACACTAAAAATATCGGTAACTACACTACTTTACTATACTATAGGAACGCGCTTTCCTGCGTTACCCAAGCCGTGTTTGCTTGTGTGTAAAGTTCTGTCTAGTGGTGCGTGCGCACCGTTGCCATAGAGATCGATTTGAGTGACATAGCTGCCGGTGCGAAGGAGAGAGGGAAATGGAGACGGAGACGGAGACAGGGGGTCTCTGCAGCGCGAGTCTCCGCTGACTGCACGCGCACCTCCCCAAACGGACGAGGCGTTTATACTCGACGCGCTCGCCATTGTACTATTCTGTGAAACGACGGGGCGACTCGAGTAATTGTCCTCTTAACCATCAGGAATCAACGGTGAGAAGAAGAAAGGTCCACACGTGACGATGTTTATTTTAGTAGGCTACATCACCACCAATAACACTACAAAAAGAATCGTGTACGTAAAATCCAGTAAACCCTGAGATTATTACTTGTGACATTAGAACAAAATGTGGATATAAAAACATGTATGTAGACTATAGAACTAAATCAACGATCTCTTAAATAGTTTCTAATTTCACTAAACATTTCATTAAGTTTCGTGGACATTTTATAAAACATGGATCTTTCTATTAAAAATGCTTATTATGCTATTGTAGGCTCATTTTGTAAACATAAGCAACTGATTTAGACACGCAAACTGTGTGCCGGTGCGGTCACGGTGAGACGTAGGCTACATGCTCGGGCAGATTCGGCTTCTTGAAGTCGTTCATCCTCGGATTCGGCGCCGCGCGCGCTGTTACAAAAACTCTTCTCAAGTCTTGGAGCACAGCAGGTAACACAAAACAAAATGAACAGGCTTGTTGCAGGGTTCATTGTAGAGGAATGCTTCCCCTGCCGACTATTGAATCGCCAAGAAAAATGCATTTTAAATTAAGATTAAAAATGTAAAAGTGACCTTTATTTTATTATTTTTCATTGACCACTTCATTTTTTATTTTTATTGCCATGAGTCGAATAAAAAGCTTGTTTTGTTCTCAGGAGAAGAGTTTATTCTCATGTTTCCCAAAGCCTGTGTTTTAAAACTTGTGTGTTGACCCCATTTTAAAATGACCGCACCATAGCCTCCTTTATCCTGTTGTTTGTGGATTTTACAGTGAGATATATTTCCTTGTGCAGACAGGGATATTGTTCTTTCATATGGTTTTACATGCCATTTTGTATATATTTATACAATAAACACTATGTAGACAGGCTAAGTGATGATAGGGCTATGATATTTGTCCATAAATTAAGAAACGGGAAAGTAAAGTAATAAGTAGTGAAGTTACTTTTCAA
This sequence comes from Rhinichthys klamathensis goyatoka, assembly GCF_029890125.1. Taxonomy (NCBI): domain Eukaryota; kingdom Metazoa; phylum Chordata; class Actinopteri; order Cypriniformes; family Leuciscidae; genus Rhinichthys; species Rhinichthys klamathensis. The sequence goes on from NW_026606885.1 coordinate 867,377, forward strand.
ACGCAGTAACTAATAAAGTAATCTCATTACAATTTACAGAAGTAACTAGTAACTAGTAACTAATTACCTTTTTTGAGTAACTACCCCAACACTGGTAGGAACAACCTTGTAGTCCACTTCCTCAGGGGAGCTAGAAGGATGAACCCTCCTCGACCCCCCTCGGTTCCCGTATGGGACATTTCTTTGGTCCTGTAGGCCATGAAGGGTGCCCTTTTTGAACCTCTACAGTCTGTGGACCTTAAGTATCTCTCGTTGAAAACCGCCTTTCTGGTGGCTATCGCCTCAGTCAAGTGGGTGGCTGACTTACACGCACTTTCTGTTAGCGCGTCGTGCCTTGAGTTTGAGCCTAATGACTCCAAGGTCATCCTCAAACCGAGACATGGTTATGTCCCCAAAGTACTTACCACTCCTTTCAGAGCGCAGGTCATTTCCCTGTCAGCCCTCTCCGGATCTGACAGCGAGTCTGACGTGAATCTCCTTTGCCCAGTTAGGGCCCTGAGAATTTACGTGGAAAGTTCGGCTGCTTTCAGACAGTCAGAACAGCTCTTTGTTTCTTTTGGTGGCCCATCTAAAGGTCTAGCTGCCTCGAAACATAGCCTTTCCAGGTGGATAGTGGACGCTATCTCACTGGCTTATGCATCTAAGGGCCTTCGTTGCCCTCTGGGCGTCAGAGCTCATTCCACTAGAGGCGTAGCCTCTTCGTGGGCCTGGTCCAGTGGGATTTCTCTTCAAGATATCTGTATGGCGGCAGGCTGGGCCTCTCCGTCTACATTTATAAGGTTCTATAACCTGGAAGTTCCCGCTCTTCAAGCTAGATTGTTATCAGTCTAGTTAATCTGCTCAGTTCTGCCGGACTCACTTCCGCAAACTGCAAAGTTTCAGTTCAGGCAGGCTTTTGCCTCCCCTGGCTGTTATACAGTGTTAAGCACTCTTGTTCACTTAAGGTAACCACGTTTGCCTTATATCATTCTTATTAAGCCCATCCTTCGGCTTTTATGTCCCCATATCATATGAGCTCAGGGCACTCGCCCTTGGGTCAGTATTGTGGTAGATTTAGCACGCACAGCATTTTAAATTGGGTTCCCGTAGCGTAAGCTAGCTTACGCAACACGAGAGTACTCTCGTAAGAGAACGTCTCGGTTACTAACATAACCTCGGTTCTGGAACGAGTGTTGCGTAACCCTGCCGTGCTTGTGCTACCATCTGGTTTCGCTTCAGTTGATGAAAACCAAGGAGCATCCTATCGAGCTCTGGCTTATATAGGCATAAGCCACGCCCATTCGCGCAGGACGTGAGGACTGAGCGCGCCAGCGCCCTCATTGGTGCTTACGTCATGAGCAGTCCCTCGATAGGTTGCAGCAGTTGCCGCATAGCAGCCAAAAGGCGCGCAAGCTGCCTCGCCTAGGTCTGCTCGCTGCAGCAAATGCGTTTTAAATTAATACAAATTATAAGGATAATTTTTGGCTTCAGTTTTCTCGGGAAAAGAGGTTTGCCCGTAGCGTAAGCTAGCTTACGCAACACTCGTTCCCTCTTCTAGAGAGAACCGAGGTTACGTTAGTAACCGAGACGTTTCCGGTCATTTATTATTTAGTTTTTATATGTGTTTAGCTCTATTTGTTTTATGGATGCCTGTTTTTGTCTCTGAATAATAACAAAAAATGTAAGATTTTAATTTGCATATTTTTTTATCATTATTGCATCTTCTTGCATCTCCTGTTTATGACTTTGTCTCCCAATTGCTACTTTAGATTTCACAATATAAATATCACTCAATATTCTTTATTACTCGCATTGTGACATTTGTCATATTTTGATTTTGTTTCTTGTAACTGTGACTCTGGGTCCTATCATACACATGGAGCATTGCAGTGCCAGGCGCGACCAAGTGTTTTTTGCTGGTTTCAGCACGACGCAGTTATCATTTTCACTTCCTGTGCCACGTTGTTTAAATAGCAAATGCATTTGCGCCCATTTGTGTGCCCATGGGCGTGCTGGTCTGAAAACGAGGTGTTGAGGCAACTGAAATAGACTGCGCCATTGACCAACTGAAACCTGGTCTAAAGTCAAAGGCACAATATTTGTTTTTGTTATTTAAAGAGCGCGTTAGTAATGTGTGCCTATAGGCGGGTCCACAACACGCGTGCACTTTGATGGTCTGCTCGCGCACTTTAACCTCGCGCGTGAGCAGATCCGTTTCCCCGCTAAAAGCGTTCAGTTTTTCGGAACTGGCTTTTAAAGGGAATGGGAGGTGAGACTCTGATTTATTTATTTCTGATTGTGGCAAGCAGGACGGGAGCCTGGGTTTTATGTTGTTATTTTGTTTTAATTTATGCGGCCGTGAGAGGATGCCGATTTACTTTGGTTTTGTTGTTTGTTTATATTTGGATTCAAATGTACGTTGATCGTTCACTGGTAGCCGCCTTGTTTTTACCGGGTTTTGGCACCAATGTAACAATATTTAAAGTTCAGGGAAGAAGAACATAAAAAACAACATAAAATCCAGGCCTGGTCCTTTCTCGTCTTGCACTGTCATCACTCCTCCTTTTATTCTTCCGAAGCTCCTCCGTGAGACTCGAGACCGGTGTAGCGTTCAGGTGACGCTCATTATCACTCCACTGACTTCCCACGGCTTTTGTCCCCACCCTGCTTGCCACACTTATTTTATACTTTATATCACTATTCACCTTTTTATCTTTTGCACTGAGGCAGAAACAGGCTTTCATAAGATGTGTTAGTTTACACAAATAGCTGTGGTTGACACTGATTCTTACATCCTCAATTATATTCTAAACTAATTATAAAAAAATATTACACCCATTGCTAAATGGGTGTGTACTATAGGCCTTTGTAGATTTTCACTGAGCAAAGCAACCAGTCATTATGCACGAAGATACTTATTTCATTTACTGACCCCCCTGACACGTATAGTCCATGCTATGACACTCATTGTTTCTCTATGAGCAGAGGCTGGGTAAGGGTCAGGTCATATTTACCCGAGTGAGATGGGTATGTGGCTCTTTGTTCATATTCTAAAGAGAAAAGTTTTTCTCGGTGCAAACACTCTCTGCATGATCTGACCAACCTACAAAGTATGTGTATGTTTGATCATGGGTGTGCGTTTAAGTCAGCAAAATGCCGTAGCTTCAGTGAATTTCAAGGAAGCCTTACTTTTGTTATGCGTGACTAATCGTGATAGAAGTAGATCGTTGCCACAACACACTGCTGAGATCCGCAAATCGCACTCCGGTGACCTGGCAGGCCCCCTTTCAAAGCACTGAATTACATTGATAGAGAGATGATGATAATTTTTAAATGTACCACTTAATTAAGCTGTTACTTAGATTAATTTTAGGGATATATTTTGTAAATATATTTATCCACTTCAGCAATGCTCTCTCTCAAGCCAGGGCTCACTACTTTGTCATTAGCCTATTATCATATCATCAACCTATTAACAAACATGACAAAGTGAGTGCAAAGTGAATCTGTTCTCAAGAGGTATGCGTCAAGCTAATGAAGTGAGAAAGTGATAACTAAGTACCGTTATTTATTAGTTATTTACTGCATTTCACTTTAATGAAATACAGTGACTTGTGCAGCATGGTTGAGTATATGTGAATACACATAGTAAATGTCAGTGAATCTGACAGCAACATTGACTCAACCAATGATGTGAGTTTGAGGACTGTCTGTTCACGAGTTCACACTTTCATACAATTAGAGGGAGTAATGGTGTGTTCACACCGAACGCGAATTTAATTATTTGTGCGAGTAGATTACATACAAAGTCAATGCAAAGACGCGAATAGACGCGTCATTCGCGCCGGGCGTTGCGACAGACGCGAATTGGGCGACGCGTTTGCCGCGAATGTCTTCCGCGCAAGTTGAAAAATTTGAACTCGAGCGAATGTTCAAGCGTCTAACTAGAAGCGATAGACGCGTATTTGACGCTCTATTCGCGTTCGGTGGGAACACACCATAAAGTTTAATGCGTATTTGGCGTGCTGTCCGTAAGTATACAGAAGTTTACCCCAAAATGATTGGTTGATAGCAGCTGGCCACATTCATTCTGCGGCGTTTGCTTGCTTTCAGTGGCCAGTATTTTCCGAAGACGTTAAACACATTCATGTTTGAACGAGCAAAGAGGGGGCAGAGGAAGTATTTCTTCTTTAGCACAAGTGAGAGTGATGGTGTTTTCCAAATTAAGTTTACATAGTCTCATGATAAAGTGATGTTTTAATTTGCTTATGTCTGTGTGCGTGAGAAATATAGAGACAATGAGACGGATGTTACCTCAGGCTTTTAGGGAGAGAGCTGAAGACAAAGAAAGAGAGGGGTTTGAATTTGTTTTCTTGTTTATTTGCAGATACAGTTTGAAATATCTGCTAAGAGACTTGATACAGCTGTTCTGAACTCTCTTTGTTTCTTTTCCTTTCTCTACATCTCAGTCTGTGAAAACAATGTGGCAGGATGCCTTTAATGTCCTATACAATCAAGTATTTGCTCCTTACAACTTGATGCTAACTTTTTTATTCTTGTCAAAAAACAGATTTATGGTCAAATGTTTTGAGTAACAACCCCATAAACATCTTATGCCTTTGTTCCTGGAAAGGTTTATTTTAAGTGCTGAGTAGGGTTAGATTTGGCTCTGTTATCTGATTGGCTTAGGAGGAGCTGAGTTTTGAGGTTAGAACCATTTTAGTTGATGTTGTTGGATTATCCAAATAAAAAATGTTGCTCAGCGAATGAGTCATATCTTATCGGTTATGGACAGTATACAGATGAATTAAAATCCTCAATTGAGAAGGTCCAATTGAAAAAAAATCCACAAAGTCTGTTCAATGAAGAAAGTGTAAACATACCCTTTGTGCCTCTTCTCCGGAACTGACTTAACGACAAGGAAAACTTTAAGCTTTAAGGTTAATATAAATGGAATTGTAAAGCATTTAATTGAATTGTATTTTCATCTAATCCTGTACTGAGGTTTATAAATGGCTGCTTAACTCACTCACAATTATGACAATTCTTCCAGCATCCCTCTACCGCCCATGGGTGTGATTGTGGTTGATTGAGCATAAAGAATTACATTACAGAGCTACCATATAGCTTCTGAAGACTGATCATTTTATTGTGTTGGACCATTTTTTTTTTTTTAGCTTCACATGTCCAATGGCATACAAAATAAAAATGAAAATGAATTCAAAAGTAAATTGTAACATAATTATCAGTCACTTAAACCTTTTAAAGTTTAGGCTTAGTTAAAGTGATGTAAGGGTTTGAAACAAACTGAATACGGCACCAGGATTCACACAAAACAGAATGAAACCGCTATAATATCAAATACAGTAAACGTGCAAAAAGAATATGATGGCATTGAACTTATTTGATTAATCTTTTTGAATAATACAATAAAACAAACCTATTCATTCCATGAAATCAATATTATATGACCAACACAAATTTGTGAATATTTGTAAGTCTCTAAGTTATTCATACGTACATTGTTTCTCTTGTAAAAACATCCTATTCACACTATACCGTTCAAACGTTTGGGATTTATACGATTTTTAAAATGTTTTTAAGGGGAGACACTACAGGAAAAAACCTCCACTTCACTTACATATACCACATTTTACAGTTGTATTCTTATTTATATTATGAAGGTTTTTACAAAGGGGTTTGTTCATATATAATTTTCCTGATTTTATACAACATTTTATTCCTAAAAAAATGGCAATTTTTTTATTTTTGGCTATTGACAGTATTTTCTGATTTGTGGAGTGATAAATAGAGATATCCAAAATCCTCTCTGTAAAAACCTTTGGCTCTAATATATCAAATAAATGAAACAATATTTTTTACCCTGACTTCATCCATTGTTCAGATTTTTGTTCTAGAAATGTATGCACATTAGTGCATATTTAATTTGACAACGCCTCATTAGCATAACTAAACATAATATTTCAGTTTGCTATTATTAATGTAATCAATCAACTGGTGAAGTATGGTGATATTTATTAGTTTTTTTTTACCCTATTTACCTGGGGTGTCTCGCCTTAAAATAAATCTCTTATGCGCACCAAGGTGCATTTTTTTGATAAAAAATACAGTAAAAACATCAATTTAAAATAACTGTTTTCTATTTTAATATATTTTCAAATGCCATTTATTCCTGTGATGGAAAAGCTGAATTTTCAGCATCATTACTCCAGTCTTCAGTGTCACATGATCTTTAAGACATCATTCTAATTTGCTGATTTGATGCTTAAGAAACATTTAATATTAATGTTGATTTTTTTTTTACATCTAACATTCAATTTTTTTTTAGGATTCTTTGAAAATAGATATACATTTTAAAAAGGCATTATGTGAAATAAAAATATTTTGTAAAATTTATTGTAAATGTCTTTGCTGCCACTTTTGATAAATTTAAATGCATTCTTGCTGAAAAGAAGTATTCATTTCTTTTAAAAAAACTGACCCCAAACTTTTTTACCGTATAAGTGTATGTCATTTTATTCTGTTTCTTTGTAATTTCTATTATACTGTATAATAAATTGATTCAAAAGGAATTTAGGAATTCTTGTATTTCACCTTCATCTTTACCTGTTTACCTTCTTCTCAATCAATGATTATACTATATGAATATGTGAACCTGAAAGTCAGTTTTGCATTATATATCTAGCTATTTCAACACCAGCGTTTGGCTCTGTGTTTGTTAATATGTGCACTGTAGAGGTCAAAAACATCCTCTCAATTTTGGTAATCTAATGAAAACTTTAAATGCATGCCAAGATGTGCTTGCTACATGCTTTCCAGTAATATCAACTCCTGCGAGTGATGACCTGCATATACGGCAGGACATTGGGAAACACGACATGTTGCACACATAATGTAGACTTGATTGGGGACATTACATGTTGTGTACATTGTGTAATTTGCTCTTTTCATTACATGTCACACACTATGAATGGACATATTGCTCAGGTCAGGATATTCATATGGTGAACGTGCACATTGCATCATGTCCTGCTGAGTGCTTTCTCATGAAAGTAGCATAAAATAAAGAACTCACAAGTGATGTCACAATAGAGTGATGGATCTGTTACATTGCTAGAATACAAATTACACTTATAGGATCCGGCATTGTGGTTGGATTGAGGAGATTTCTCAATTGGAGTAATTACGGTTTTTCAGTAAATGGATGAGAAGTGGGCAGTGCTATGACCTTGTGTACCATTGGATGTGGGTGAAGGTGGCTTTTTTACACGTCTTTCTCATCAGCCCTGGTGAAAGCTGCGGGAAGTTCCCTATTAACGGACAAAATGGTTCTGTAATTTCCTGAAGAGTTTGCAGATGTGTTAAATGATCACATATATGTATGTATGATCTTGCTAAACAAAGCAAAAGCAGTTCAAATTAGAAGAACGGTATGACTCTGGTGTCTTCCTCAGAAATGACATGTGCATCACTGATGTACAGTAGCCCTGTGATTCAAATCGCTGTAATACTGTTGTGCCTCTGTTGCAGGTATGTGTGCACGCTTGCACATGAGAAACACTTTATATGAGTGTGTGCTTTGCTATCTGGCACACTGAGTACAGGGCAAAGCTCTTCACCGACTCTTAAAGGAAGTCAGCGGTATGTGTGTTTTGTATATCTGTTGAGGTAACCAGACTATTCGAGATGCCATCTACCGCTGCATGGGGGTCTGTGGTCTCTGTCATCCCAACACACACACACACACACACATAAGCGCACAAAACACTCGGTTCCCGGCAGTCTCACCCCTCTCTTCCCTTCTTGGTAAGTTTCCTCTTTCTCCCCCCATATCATGTACTTTCTATACTGTCCATCTGCAGAGGGGAAGGACAGCACGTTTCTGAGATGTTTTATCAATCACACGCACACACGGATCTGACATCATTGAATGGAGACCTGCATACCATTTGTTCTGGAGAAAACAGGATTTCACTGATGTCTTTCGAAATCTGTAACTTTAACTGAAATGAGGAAGGATCCCTCTGAGAGCCAGTTTAGGCTGATGAGCATTAATGATATATGCAATCTCATAACTGGACTTTAGGAACATTACCACATGCACACTGGCATTTATTATAATTCCCCAAATATTGGAAGTTTGTAGTGTACTGATGCTTCAAAATGGTCATTTTGTTACACAGTCTATGATAATTGAATTGTATTTAGTCTTAGTAAACATAACTGCATAGTAAGTGTGTGTGTGTGTGTGAGTGAGATAGTGTAGCCTATGTATGTCTGTCTGTCAATAGCCAGTTCAAGAGGCCCGTCAAGTGTCCCAGACCTAAAAAAGCCAAATGCATAAATGTAGATGTGACTTCATATATCTAATCTACATCTGTCTCCAGATTTATGCTAATGCAAGTGAAACATTTGAACATTTATAATAGAGGAACACTCCACATTGAGAAGAGATGGTCAGTTGTCCATCTGTGATGAGTCAGAGCAGATTTGAGGCCGCGCCTGCAGTGCAAAGCCCCACACTGCCTCTCCCATCAGGCAGAAAAGGGAAGCGAAAAGGGCTGACGGCTGCTGCAGGCCTCTTTTCAGTCTTCCTGTTGGGTTTAATTTAAGGACAAGAGAGAGAACGCCTGTCCTTCTCTCCTCATCTCCAATCTCTCCATCCATCCACATATATCACATGGTCCTAACGCCTCAGCAACACCGTGACCAACTTCTGTTTTTTTTTTCTGACTGTGTGTATGTGTGCAGATGTTTTTCTTTCTGTGTGCACGCAAATATAAGATTTTAGCTTACATTTAGCTCAGCATATTTAGGAAAGGGAAAGGTTGTTAGAAAATCATTTGAATTTCTCATGCTCTGGTTTAATGGTGGAGTTTGTCAGTTTGTCATTGATTAGAGTAAAAGGTGAAAATCAGTTGAACAGAGTAAAGCTGAAATAAAAGCGGTGTGCAATGTGCAGTGAAAAGTAAAACAGCACGTCGTGGTTCTCGTAAAACTTTTATAAATAATCATTTAATCATTTTTAGTTTAGTTCATAAAATGGTCTTAGTATTTAATCTTATTCACACATTTTTTTATAATTATATATGTTTTATAGTTATATATACAGTTTTCTTCTCATAATGAAATGAATTGAATTTGATTAAAATAAATATATATATACATTTTGTTATGATATAGTTGGATTCAATGCAACATGGCCCTCAAAGAAGATCATTAATGTCATGGGCCACTCGATTTTTGTCCCTTTGTAGTAAAAAGCTTGGATAGATGTTTAATCTCATTCAGTGTACAAAAATTGTTCTATCAAGCCGTTTTAGAAGAATTCTGCCCAACATAGAGGAGCTGCTTCTTTTTTTTGCATCCTCAAGAGAGATGTGCCTCCGACTTTAAAACTCAAACTTCTTGGCTGACATGTACCTTATAGGTTTGCACAAAAAATATGGGCTCATACTGATGTAGCCAATCCTGAAATCTGGAGGCTTCTCTCTCCCTATGGGAGTTTTTGTTTGTGTGGATCCATGTTTGCATCCATGAGCATTTCTCCAGCAAAATGTATTGCATATGTTGAATCCAGGTCTGCATAAACCTCTCACTGGACTCCTCGGCGATTGTACTGATTTTGGTATTCTTAGTGATGATGAAAGTCTTGTCAAAACTTTCTTTCAGTATTTCGTAAGCAAATATGTGTAGAAACTGAAACATTGCCTGTGTTCATATGAGATTACTTTTGTTTTCTGTTAGTCTTAGACTGTATTCAAACCCAGTTCCGGGCAAGCTTGAATGCATTTTTTTTTTTACAGCATATGCCAAGAACTGCTGGTTTTAAAAGTGTTTGTTTCAAAAAACCTTTTAAGATCCATTGGAAGATTTGGTGGGTGATGTTCTCTGTAAAAAAAAAAAAAACAGGAATTATGAATCCACAGTTTACAAGAAAATAGTTTCTATTAAAGAAAAAGAAAAGAAAGAACTGGACTAGTCTAGAACATAATATTAACAATTTAATTTAATTATATTCTCTTTCAGAATTAAAATAGCGTAATGGGACTGATGGATTCAAATGGAAATGAATATACATATTATTGTCAGGTTTGGGTGCAGGTAGCTAAAGTTTAGGAGATTTATTTTACAAACTAAACTTCCAAAAAACATACAGGAACAAACTCCAGAACTTCAAGACACACACAACCATTCATGGACGACGACCAACAAACACTGAGGGAAAACACAGGGCTTAAAAGAACTGGGGCTTAACGGGATAATTAACTAGACACAGGTGAAGAAACTGAATACAAACGAGGAGCGGGAAAAACTAACAGGACTAAACCAAAATCACAATAAACAGGGGGAAACAAGATCACAGAACATAACAGAACACATCAAAACATGACAATTATAGCTTTGAATAATGGAATGGAAGAGTTAATAAAAATTCAAAAGCTCCTTTTTTTTAACCATGCCTTGTGGATAAGGCTTCAGCTACACCTGTCAGCACTGCCTCCTTTATTTGATGTATTTTTAATCTCTTTTTCATTCATTCATTCATTCATTCATTCTCAAGTTCCTAGTGATGCAAATGTTCAGAAATAGAAAAATAGAAATGATTCATTAACAAATAAATAAATTAACCATTTAAACATGTAAAAACCCAGGGCCTGTTTAAGAAATACAGTTTTACCCACTTCAACTTGTTAATGAAGGAAGGTGTTTGGTGGAATGAGCACTTTTTCATTTTTAAATGAAAGTGCCAATTTCAGATCCCAAAGAGTTAAAAGCCAGTTCTGTAAGAAAAGTAAGGGTAACACTTTAGTTTAGGGTCAAATTCTCACTAGTTGCTTATTAGCATGCATATCACTATTAGCTGTTTATTAGTACTTATAAAGCACATATTAAAGCCTTATTCTGCATGACCATATTCTACATCCCTTACCCAATGCCAACTACCTACAAACTATTAATAAACAGTAATTAGGAGTTTATTAAGGGCAAAAGTCGTACTGTAGTTAATAGTCAGTATAGTGAGAATTGAACCCTAACCTAAAATATGACCAAAGTAAGATAAATGCACAAATAAAACTTCATAAACAGAAACAGATAACAAATAACAGACATATTATATAATCAGTAAATAATGAATAAATAAAAACAGTAAACGTCAGTATATTGTATTTGAACATGTTAGACAGAAGATTCGTCCAACATGGTTTTATTTAGCCTCCTACATACGGTTAAAAGGGGAACATGGTATGTACAACGACCCAGAAAAAAATGCTTTATAAATAACACAGTATAATTGTGGTTACAATATGTATGTGTGCATGTGTTTTTTGTAAAGGCTTGTGCGGAAGGTTAGTGACCTGCACAGTTGTGTTGGAAATGCACTCTGCATATGGACTCTCTCTGTCTTTAAGATTAAGTCTCACAAGCAGCAACACTTCACTGTATTACACAACATTACAACACATAAACTACACCACCTGGGGAAGAACAAACAGAATGCAGAATCATGAATTAAACATGAAACTGTGAAGACAGATCTGGATATATACTTCTGGGCCTCATCTTTCTATATTGGTGACTTTTCTCCTTCAGAGGCTACTTGTGTAAACATCAGGGAAAATGCTCCATCTTTACAACCCTCTTCAATATGAACCATGGACTGGGTAAGTACTGCAGGGCAGGAGGTGTGTGTGTGTGCGCGCGTGTGTGTGTTTGTGTGTGTGTGTGTGTGTGCGTGTGGGTGTGGATTTGATATATTTGTGAGGTCCAAAATGTCCCCACTATTCAAAAATGTCCTCACTAATATAGTGAAACCTGCTGAATCGGGAAATTGTAGGGTTAATTATAATTGGATAATAATAATTAGCTTTATAAAAGTCTGTCATTTTTATTAAAAGTCAGAGATATGTGCTTAATTAGAGAGAGAGAGAGAGAGAGAGAGAGAGAGAGAGAGAGAGAGAGAGAGAGAGAGAGAGAGAGAGAGAGAGAGAGAGAGAGAGAGAGAGAGAGAGTGTGTGAATGTGGGTAGAGCTCACTTTAAGATTTGGAAAATTCCATAACAATTATTAACTTGTGTGTGTGTGTGTGTGTGTGTGTGTGTGTGTGTGTGTGTGTGTGTGTGTGTGTGTGTGTGTGTGTGTGTGTGTGTGTGTGTGTGTGTGTGTGTGTGTGTGTGTGTGCGTTTGTGTTTGTATGTGCGTGTGTGTGTGTGTTCACTACACACACACATATATTGCAGAACTATCTTTCCACTCTAATTCCCTTGCGTTCGGTCTTGGTGGAGTGAAATTAATCCATATGGATCTGTATGCTTTCCTCTATGAAAAATATTAATTTAAATCATGATGTTTAGTTTATTCCAATGTATGGTTCAGCATGTTTATGTTTAAGCAATATTTACTGATACATTTGCTCCAAAATAATTGAAACACAATTGTTTCCAGAAACCCAATTATTTAATTTTCATTGTTTCATTTTACCATAAGAGCAGATGTTGAGCATTTTGATTAATGCTTTGAGTTAATTTAACTGTATAAATAATGTTCTAGCCTCTGTAAATATTAACATTAGCAATAAATAATTTCTGCTCATTACACCAGTGATTTTAACGATTTAAAAGACTGGAGGAACCTAATTGAATATAGGTAAATCAAATATAAAATAATAAAACTTAAATAATAAAAAATACAAACAAATATAAAAAACTAAATTACTTTTAAACTCTGAGAAGTTAAGGCTCAATGGTAACTCACACCCAGCTCGATTATGATTTTATGGTTAGCTTAATTAAGAAAATGTGTATAATTATGTAAGTATTATTTTTCTCTTTGATGATTGCTGTCTGTTTATACAGTATAGGGTCAGGTTCATATTATGTCACTATAACAGCAGGCCCATTTGAGACCTAACCTGGTGCTTAGCCACTCTCTCAAAGAGCTTTTCTCTTTCCAGCAGTTCCTTAAGACTGGTGAAAGAACAGAACAGAAATGACAGTAACACCGTATTAAATTGCTCAGGCAATGAATACTTTTGAAGCTCTTTTTCATAAAAGAAATTGAACAGCTCAATGTTCAGGTTAGTTGAATTATGGCTTTGTGTTTACTAATGATTTACCAAACTGACTCACCCTGTTGACTAAAAGAAAAAAAAAAGGAAAATATGTGTCTTGACCTTTTTGTAGAGGTCACTCCACTAGTGTGGAGCAAAGGTCAAACTTTGAATAGCACAAATGAGCCACACATCTTATGGTGATCTTAAAAGATGACGGATATGACAGGACATATTAGAGAGAGAGAGAACTAAATGGGTGGGGAGTGAGAGTGTGAGACAAAGAAAAGGGGAAAGAGAGACATGTTTATAATTTTTGTTTAGAAAAGATGTTAGCATTATTTTGTATGACAAGTTAGGAAAAAGATGGCTTGAATTTCCAGAGCAAATATCTTTTATTATTTGGCAACTGACAGCTTGCCATGAAACATTAAACACTGAACACAAGACAGTTCTTGTTATAATCAATTGAATTCTTCACATTGCAATCTGCACATTTTTTCATATCCACATCTGCAGACAAACTGTCAGTGTTTTGCACCAAAATGTAACATAAGTTATTTGTTTATTATTTGTTGTTGACCCATAATTTGTTATTCTGTTGAGTGGGATTGTTCACATATTGTATTGGTGTGCATTAGGTTTGGGAGTGTTCTGCTACCTCATGCTTGGTCATGTTTGTGTGCGAGCTTCTTCCCTCAGAGATCTGATAGATTAAACTCGTCATTGCCGCAGGCTGAGGTCCTCTGGCTTGACATTCACTCTCATAAAATGTAAAAAGACATTCTGGCATTAAATGTGCCTCTAATTTACTTATTAGGCACATCTATTAACTCACATTAGTGAGAAACATGTCAGTTTGTCTCTGATTTGTATAATCTGGAATGTGAAATACTATTTAAGTGTATGTTATCTTCTCTTTAATGATAATGCCTGAATTATTTTTCATGCTACTTGGAATTTCTGCAGTTGCAATTTCACGTCTTTTGAACCATGCTATGCTGTTTGTTTGTTTTGCACTGGAAAAAAAAAAGTTTTTGCACGCAGATTTGTAAAGTAAATCTCACATATGGAATTAAGTCAAATCTGCTTAACTAAGTTAAGTAAAATTAACAAAGATAATAAGTAAATTTAACTTGGCCAGTAAAAGGTTGTTGAGTAATGTCTACGTAGTTGAAGTTTCCTTTGCAAATGCTTTTTACTCAAATAATATAACACTGAATTAAGCCATGCTTTTAAAGTGTATGCTTTACTTAGAAACATATAAGTAAATAATTCAATACATATTGTCTAGACACCATATCTACTCAATAGAAGTATAGCGGCACCTGAACACAGAGACCTGAATACTCAATATACAATGATGGTAACATTCGATGGATGGTTTTTGAGCATGAATGTGGCATTTTGAGTAGAAAATAAACTCCAAATGTCACAAAATGGCAAGTTACTAAACCTTATAAGAAAAGCAATGATAAAACGGTGTAAGTAAAGCTGGAAACCGTAAAAAAAAATCAACCTTATTAAATATTCAAGCCATAGTGCATGATGGGAGCACCGGTATCAGAAAAGTTGAGTAGTTTTACTTAAATTTATAACGTTGATATTTACGCTTTAATTTCTACAAATTTAAATTGAGTGTATAATTTACTTTGTTTTTTTAATTTTTGCCAGAACTAACTTATTTGTGTAGAAATTACATTAATTTTTTCTGTAGTATTTACTTCACCACAGAATATTTTGTATCAGTCTTTGTTGGATTATTTTTGAGTATGAATGTCATTTTGAGTAGAAAATGTACTCCAGATGTCACAAAAAGCAAGTTACTAAACCTAACAACAACAAAAAAAATGATAAAACAGTGTAAATACAGCTGTAAAATGGCGAGTAATGCAACCTTCATTAATTATTCATGCCAACAAAGTTAAGTAGGTTTATTAATTGTATAACTTTAATATTTATGCTTTAATTTCTACAAGCTTAAATAGAGTACTAATATAGAATTTGCTTTGTTTTTTAAATTCTTGCCTGAATTAACGTATTCAGGTAGAGATTACATTTGTTTTTTCTGTAGTTCACCACAGAATTTTTTTTTTTATCAATGTATCATAAATTCTCCTTTTGGCTTGATTGAAAATACGAATGATGCAATACTGTAACTTTCAGATTCATATGCATTGTTCTGTGTGCATGGTACAGTATTTATTTCCATTCCTTAAAGGGGTTGAAAATTTTGTCATCATTTACTCACCCTCATGTTGTTCAAAAACCTGTATGGAACACAAAAGAAGATCCAAAAAAAGAAAATGACTTATATGGACAAAAACATCTTCTTTTGTGTTCCAGAGAAGAAAAAAAGCCATATAGGTTTATTTTTTATTATTATTATTATTTTTTTTTACTTGAGTAAATAATGACAGACTTTAAATTTTGTTGTTTACTATCGTTTCAATTTGCTGGGCCAGACTGTATATGTATAATGTGTATAACTTTCTAACATTTAAAATATGTAGTTCTTATGTAGTCAAAGCTCAATAATTAAATGAGTCACCTGTGTGTAGTGATGTTATTATTTCAGTATAAGTTAAATAGTTCACAAGCCAACCTCACCTATCAGGGATGTTAATTATTGAAGGCTGTCTGTGTATGTGTGTGTGACCTTACCAATCAATATGGGTCTTTATGTGTATGACCCGACTTATCAAAGTGTGTGTGTGCACTCGGCTTATCAAAATGCCCTCTGTCTGCCAAATAGTATCTCATCTGCATGTTAAGAGCAGGTCTTATCTTACTCAGCTCTACCTTTGCACCTAGTGTCACTGCGTCCTGTTTGTTGAAGCCCATATCTGCATTCACAGTCATCTTTCTCTCTACACACACACACACTAGCTCTCTCTCTCTGTCTGTCTCTATTCTGGATTGAAGTGATACTAGCGGCTTGCTATTGATCAAGAGCTTGTTTTTTGATTGACTGTGTGGTCTGAGAATTGGTCATTGCACATGCATGTCAAAAAAGACGCCGTTTGAATCGTCTGCTGTAGACTGACGTGTTTATTCCTCGTATGTTATTTGAAAAGGATCACAGATGAATGGCCACCTTGTTGCACTGTGTGCTGCTTACTACTGTGAATTTATCCAATGTCATTATTATTTCACATCAATCTCTTTAACAATGTAGACGTTAAATGCACAAATGTAAAGAGCCATTGAGGTGTGCCAGCATTGTGCTTTAGGGGGAGCAAAAGGTCCAACGTTTCGAAATCTGGGTGCTCTTTTCTACTTTTTCTACTTGGTGTTAGTATAGGTAGGACATAAACGCTGCTCTCTGGGAAAGTATTTATTTTTAGACATGCTCAGGATTTAGGATCAGATTTCTTTATCATTCGGTTGCAGCCAGGGGCGGACTGGCCATCTGTGTGATCTGGAGTATCACAGAACGGCCGGTACTCCAGGACGGCCGGCGGGCCGGCCCACCACCCGCCACACACGCAGTCATAACCTGTTTCCCCCCCCCACTAATCTGTTTCACACTCCAGTACTGTAGGTGGCAGCAATGCACCTTTAAGTTGGATGCCAGCGCGGAGCATTATCAGCTCGGCCCAAAAAAACTGCGATCGCGGCCGAAGCAGCTGTGCGGACTGATCTCGATCATGCGAACATTATTACACAGAGTTGCGCGATCCACTGAGAAGCATTTCAATTCAGCGCAGAATTCTCTATCTCTATTATAAACCCACAGATGGCTGTGATTTAAGCTAGTTAAAAGCCAGATTAAACAGCGCTGATATTCTCAACATCTTGACGCAAAAAAAACAGGTGAAACATTGTTCCAAGAACAAACCAGTTAGAAGACATTTCACTCCACAACTTATGAATTAACTGTAACTTAGTAAAACAAATTTTTTGGCAGAAATGTGCCTGTATTCATATTAAAAATGCTGTTATATTAATAGTCATGTAGGCCTATAAGTGTAGGCTATTAAATGTAATGCAGTAATGTTTTTGTTTAGAAGTTATGGCAGTTTATTTATTTATTTTGCATTAAATATTTATACTAAATGTTTATGCTACAATAGGTTTTTAGAGAATAATAATATATATATATTACAATTTTTTCAGGAATTGTTGAACCAGAATATCAAGATATTTTATTATTTTGCATATGATGGTGAAAAGTAAAAAAGTTAAAGTTAAAAGTAAAGGTAAAGGTAAGGTAAAAAAAAACACCACCATGTTATATGTATAGTAAATATTTTTGAGTATAGCCCTTCTAGATTATTTTATCCCTTTAGCCCTCGCACACAAAAAGGTTGGAGACCCCTGGTATATAGTAACTATATGTTTTATAAGTAGGGTTTCTGTAGCCAGTGACATTTCATTATTTGTATTTTATTTTCAATGCAGATGTAATGGCATTGTACATTTTTTTGTTTTTATTTGAAGACTGAGGCTTCATTAATAAACAAAACCCCAATTGTCATCATTGTTTTTGAGATATTACTTGCTGTGAATACCTTGTCTGATATAGGTTACAGTATTGTGGCATAGTATCAGGACATCCTAGTGGCTAGGGGCGAATGGCTGGATGATGGGCCTATTTGGGAGAAAGTCCAGGGCTGTTTTTTAGCCCCAGTCCGTCCCTGGTTGCAGCACAGAATGTACTGTTTGATTTTAGTCATTGTATGCTTTGGCAGAAGTTGATTACAAATATTGGATGAATAAGCATGACACTTCAAAATTATATTTGTTTTATCTGTGTAAAAAAAAGTATATTCACCATATGTGATTATGTGTCAGTTTAGGTGGGCTTTTCCAGCAGGCTTGGTTTCTCTCAAGGTTCTTCCTCATCTACTTAAATGTCTTGAAGGCGTTTTTCCTTGCTACTGTCACATGAAAAGAAACAGGAGGGTTGTAAAGCTGCATGCCTTGAAACAATATGAATCGAAAAGTGCTATGAAAATAAGAATAAAACTGAGTAAAACTGATTTGAATTGCTCATTTAGTTCAAGTAAAATAATCTAAAAGTTCTAAACAGGTTATTGCACAAATCTTTTTACACTGTAAAAACATGGTTATTTTTAAATGTATTGCTTTATAAACCTAATGTATTTATTTAGATATAGGATTTTAAGCGGAATTATTGAACTTGTCTGCAAGAGTGAAAGCGCATTGTTCTTTTCTTTAAGGAAGATAGAAAGGGAGATGTTCAGTACAAAGCACCCATGCTCTAACCTGCCAACACTAATATTTAATCTTTCACTCCTCTCTCTGTACCTGTCAGCACACATCTTTCAGATGTATCTTTAATTTTACACACACACACACACACACACACACACACACACACACACACACACACACACACACACACACACACACACACACACACACACACACACACACACACACACACACACACACACACACACACACACACACACTGAATTCTATCAGTTAAATGTCTAATTTATATGTAGAATAGCCAGCTGAGCCAACAACCTTCTCCAGGTTTTATTCTGTTTCCCCCTGTGGAGACATGCACAGAATTTAGGACTAGATTTCTTTGTCATTCGGTTGCAGCTCAGAACTGTTTGATTTTACTCATTGTATACTTTAGCAGAAGTTGATTACAAATATTGAAATACTGGACGGATAAGCATGACACTTCAAAATGATAGTTTTATCCGTGTTCTTTTCACTGTGTAAAAACAGTATATTTACTTTTTAAAGATTTTTATGAAAGAAGATAATACATTTATTTGGCAAGGATGCATTAAATTGTTCAAAAGACATTTATTATGTTACAAAAGAGTTATATTTCAAATATAAATGCTTCTTTATTTTAATAGTTATTTTAAACTTCATTTTCATCAAAGAATCCTGGAATTTGTTTTATCATGGATTCCACAAAAAATATTTAGCACTGATAATAATAAGACATGTTTCTTGAGCAGCAAATTAGCATTATTGACACTGAAGACTGGAGTAATTCAGCTTTGCCATCACAGGAATAATTTGCATTTCGAAACATATTAAAGGGTAACTAAACCCTAAACCAACATTTTGTAGTTAATGATCTGTAAGAATGGGGCTTTATTAGTGCTGATCATTGATTCGAGTAACTTTTTTGACATTTGGGTATAAAGTGTTTTAATTCTACAATATATGGTGTAAAAACGTCTGAGTGCTGCCCTCTTCAGTTTGAACGGTGGCTACTGCAGTTGAATTTTCCTATTGGATGTTTGCAGTGGTACGTGACGTAAGCAGTGGCAGGTGACGTAAGCAGGTTCCAGCTCACCACGCCCTTGGTACGAGCTACCACGCCCTTGGCAGTATAAAAACCATCTTGTTTCGTCAAAACCACTGCGAGTCAAGAGTTGGAATTACGAGTATTGAAAACGATCAGGATAGAGTAGCCTATTTTAGCATCTATTTAGCATAGCATTTATATAGTTATTTAGATTATTTTGTGTAGTTAGTTAGTTAGTAGCATAGTAGAGTTAGGATAGCTTCAAGTTAGCGTAGATTTATCTGTATTTAGTACAGTGGTCAGGATGGTAACGTTAACGGAACAGAGGTGGAAATGGGCTTCTCCACACAGCTCGCGCTGTAAAGCGACGCAGTGCCAAACACTGCTCCTCCTGCATGGACTCCACCACCGCAGCGGCGTCTTGATGTGAGTGATCATGTATATTTTAATCACAATTTATGGTTAGCCTAAAGTTAATCCTCTGGGGTCGACAAACGCGCCGGCGCATTTTGCTGGATTTTTTCACATAGCGGCAAAATATCAATATAAATATATGCCTACAGAGAGTGCGCGCTGACTCGTGGGTGGAGTCAGGCTCTGACCAGGGGTTTAGTTACCCTTTAAAAATATTAGAAAATAGTCATTTGAATTTGTAATAATATGAAACTGTAGGCCTATACTGTAAAGTTCAACTTTCTGTGTATACGTGTGGTGTAAACATAGATTTTGTCTATGCATACTTATTTTGGTGGTTTTGGTCGAACAGTCATTTCCAGCCTAGCAAAACAGCTACTTTCAATTGTAACCATTTCTCTTCTTTAATGCGTTTTTGTCTTTTAAAAAAAAACACTTTCCTCTGTTTATTCTGGTGGTAAAAAAGGGCTACAGCTGGTGATTCCAAGACAAATGTTGTTTGAAGAACTTAATGAATGATGTTGCACAAGCTACAAACCTTTTATTTTTTTACATATAAAAATACTGTTGAGTTTTTCCCCCCTAATTTTAAGGGATTTATGGAATTTGATAAGTAAACTGAAAGAAATGTAGAACTGCACAGTCAGATGAGGGATTAATGCCGCGTTCCAGGCAACCTGTAACCCGTGTTTTTCCAACCTTATACCCGTGAAAGTGCACTGGAACGGCAGTCAAACCTGTGACTTCCCATCCGTGAACTTGTACTAGATCGATGTACTCCCAGTTACAGCTCTGACGTCACATAGCCCTACGGATGCAGTGTTTCTGCAGGCGGTACACGGTGAGAATACACTTTAGGACAATATAACGTTAACTAGTTTTCAGTCCATTAAGTGCAAGGATAAATTAATACCAAATACATTTCCAAATATACAAATAAAGTCAAATAAAAGGTATAACAGCTTATCTTGCCTTATGCGCCGTTTTTCCTCATCCGTTTCCCTCAAATAAACAAGGAGTAAGCACCTTTGGCGACAGAAATTATTACAAATGTGCATACGCCCCGTAGGTCCACCATGCTGGTTTGTTTACATCTAGCTACCACAATTCCTTGCGCTCAGGTAGTTTGGCGTGACTGGCCTGGAATGCTACAAAGTCGTGAGTCGTGGTTTGAAGTCGTGATTTACGTGCTCAAAAATCTGCCTGGAACGCAGCATAAGTTCAGTGATGTAAACTGGTGTGGATGAGTGTGTGGTCTTGTCTGGGAAGTGTTTATCAACTGTGAGTAGAAAGGGTTCAGTGGAACACTAAACCGTAGCGCATGGATGGATTGTACTAGAGAGGCTAGTGATGTAACAGGAGAAACAAGTCAGAGCAGAGTAACAGAGAAACATTTTTTTTCTTTTCTTGAATTCAGAATGATGAAATAGGAACTGTTATTCTCCTTACTGTTATTCTCCCTCCGAAGTGATGACATGAAAACAGAACATCCTCATGCACCCCAAATATCTGCCAACCTTCTACATCAATTCATGCTCTTTCCATTCTTAACCAGTCTAACAGGTCGAAGTTAAAATGCACCCATGCAGACACTGCATGCAAGGATAACACAACGCAGATATGCTTGTAAGGTCCGGACAGGAGTCCAGGGCAGTGGCCAAAACTCAGGTTCAGAGAAAGGCTTGGTTCGGGACGGGCAGCAGACAACAGGAAAAACCGGAGACGGGCTAGGTTCAGGGCTGGCGGCGAGAATCAGAGTCCAGGATCAGGCAACGGTCACTAGGCAGGCTGCAGACAGTCAGAGAGGTTAGTAACAGGCTAGGTTCCGTAACACAGACAATCAGGGAAACTAGAGAGCGCTCGGACATGAAACACGGGGTGAGACAATACTTCGCACAGGGCGCCGAGTTAACGAGGCAGATATAGTTTGGGGACCAGAGTTCATACAGAACAGGTGTAGTGCAATCAGAGCGTAACGATCCCTACTAAACTGAAGTATGAGACACTTAGAATTCAGGAGAGAGAGTGCAGGGAATCACCAGGGCTAGACGCCGTAACACCTCCCACCACACAAACACTGTATTAATCAAACACTTTATCACATCTAAGAATCAAAGACATCTTTGTATTAAGTGTATCTTTTTTCTACCCACTATAGAGTACAGTTAGATGTATATATTTTAAACTAATTTATTTACTGCTTTTCACATTAAATTATTCAAAGTAGTTTGTTTATTTATTTATTTATTTATTTATTCATGTCAGTGGATGATGGATAGGTTTAACAGATTAACAGAAACTGAAATGGCTCTTCACTGGATGAGGGAGATTTTCTAGACGCCAGTATTTAGTGGCACATGTGGCAGTGACTTTTTAGACTATTAGCAATTATTAGCAAAGAATTGTAACTTGTGTGTGCGAGTCTTTGAAGTGCAGAAGCCAAAAGCAGCCTGTTTAATTCTAAGGGTCAGAAAGACTAAACAGTTGTAAAAAAAAAAAAAAAAACTAATGGCTAAGGAAAAAAATAAAAATAGTGGAGCTTAGGGGAAAAAATTCAATTGTAAACCTCAACTTCCTCAAGGGGAGCTGCCTTTTAGCCCTCTAGCAAACCCATGGCTCTTATCATTCCATCTACCTTCTTGTTGCAGCCATACTGTAGCTTATATACTTCGTCCAAATGTGCACCTCAGTTTTGATGAGACTAGCCTGATTTTCAGTATTCTACGTGGTGTGGACATTTGACATATTTGGTTTGTAAGCCCTAAATAAAGATACACCGTCTCCAAAGACAGCTAAACATATACACTCTAACACACACACACACACACACACACACACACACACACACACACACACACACACACACACACACACACACACACACACACACACACACACACACACACACACACACACACACACACACACACACACACACACACACACACACACACACACACACACACACACACACACCATTGAGTCCAATATAACACTGAACTCACTTAATAACTCTTCTGAAAGAGTCCAGAGAGAAAAGAATGAACTTTTTGCACTATACATCATTGACAGCTGTGAAATCTCTTAATGGATTGCACTAATTTGATTGCTACCAGCACATTCCCCAGAGATGCAGGGGGAACAGAATAGTCCCTGAGTGATTTGTTGCTTTTCTGCATTCTGGAGCTCAGATAATAATTCTGTCCAAAAAACATAACTCAAACTATAAGTGGGGTGCATGGGGGCAGAAAGAGGTAAAGAAAAAGAGGGAGGAAAAAGATATAAACAGAGTGAAAAATATGTACTTAGAGAGAAACAGAAGTGGGGAAGTGGAGGAGTATGTTAGCCAAAGGGAGTTTTCTTTCAACACGGTTTCTTAATGTTGAGTTTTGAGCCTTGAGAGAGTCAACAATAAACCTCATTCTGCCCCCCACTCTATTGACACTTTTTTTTCTTTTCTTGTCCTATTGTCTCCTTGAACGCACTACAAATGAATTCATCATAATAAGGAGGTAAAAATGTACAGTCTAAAAACTGTTTGAATTAGCAAGGAGGATACGGCATCCCAGACATGATCATTGTCACAAAGGTAGACATCAATCTAATCCTTTAACAATGTTTTCTCACTTGTTATAGAAATTACTCTATTAAACTGACTTACTTTTTTAAACTGACTTCCAAGAGTTTTAAAAGCGTATAGTATTTGCAAAATGGTTTTGGTAAATGGTAAATGGACTGCATTTATATAGCGCTTTCACAGACCCAATGGCCACCAAAGCGCTTTACAATTTGCCTCACATTCACCCATTCATAAATTCATTCATACACCGACGGCGGTGTCAGCCATACAAGGCGCCATCCAGCTCGTTGGGAGCAGCTGGGGTTAGGTGTCTTGCTCATGGACACCTCGACACTTGGTCAGGTGGAACCGGGGATTGTTTTATAATTATTTGGTTAAAGCCACTTTGTCATGTTGATTTGCCATGTTGTCATTTTCGTTGTGAAGACTTAATTTGATGGATGTTTTAAACAGTTAATGCAGAATTAATGCAGAGCTTGATGAAATGGAATGGAAGTTTTCAGTGCAATTTCACAATCTTCAGTGTGTATGCTATCATGGAGGGATTTCAATCAGAATTGATTATTTGTGCTTGCGATTTTTATTGCAACAGTAGATTCTGCAGTAACTCTTTATGCACTTTTATTTTCTTCTGTTACAAACAGTTTGCCAATAGCAGCACCTGTGAATTGGCATTCAGCAATCAACACTATGGCTGCAGGTTCAGTGTATTGCTACATGAATAATGTTTTTGGAACGACAACATAGTTTAATCATACAAATGATTCGGTAAGGCACAAAGTTAGCACATTTGACTTGGGGGATTCAGTTTTCATCCGGTGTTCCAATATGTTTATTTGAATAGGCTTAACTGTTATTATTTGCACTGAAACAAAGAGTTTCATTTCATGAAACTGTACTTGCAACACAATTTCAATTTTTGTTTTATTGAGAAACAGGGGGTTTGGCACCTGTGAATCCCTCATGGTTTCTAGTCACAGAATTGCCAAACTGAGTTTAAAGATTTATAGATTTCTGACCATACATCAGACCTGTGTCCTAATTTCATTTTATGATGGTCTCTCAAAAGGAGAACTTTAACAACACATGTCATGGTGCAGAACAGTATGATTCAAGCAAATGTTCTTAGAGAAGCAGTGAAGTAGCGCTGGAGAGTTTTAAAGATTCTTTATTTATTTTACACATTTTATCGAACTGGACAAGGGTAATATCACATTGTCTTCCTCCCAGGATTCAGTGATAACATTAGCAAACAATTACAGTAATGGTTTTGACGTCATAACATTTGTCACATGACCTCATCATATTGCATGTTTAATCCAGTTATCATCTTAGAACAGAAAGAGCACTAAATGAGCAGTTTTTACAGCTCAGTTTCAATTGTTTTTCTTTTTAAAAAAGTTCTCAGCATGTAATGTTGTGTCAATTTAAAAAAACAGGAAATTTGATTCCTTATTATATGATCTTATCTATAAACTGATTTTATAAAATTGATTATTATTTGTTTCTTTGTCTTACCAACCCCAAACATTTGTATATGAAATTGTATAAGATTTTTTTATGTTTTTGAAAAAAAAAGTCTCTTCTGCTTACCAAGGCTAAATTACTTTGACCAAAAACACAGTAAAAACAGTAATATTATTATGAAATATTATTACAATTTAAAATAACTGTTCCCTTTCAGTCGCTCACGTTCGACGTAACGTAATTGTGATTACCTCCTTCAGGGAACGAGGGTTACAATAGTAACCGAGACGTTTTCTGTTTTGCTATATTTTAAGATGAAATTGAATCCTGGGATGGCAACACTGAATTTTCTGCATCATTACTCCAGTCTTCAGTGTCACATGATCCTGTAGAAATCATTCTAATATGCTGATTTGGTGCTCAAAAATCACTTTTTCTTAATATTTTTGTATAAACCGTGAAGCTTTTTTCAGTATTCTTTGATGAACATAAGGTTCGAAATAAGTGCATTTATTTTGTGACATTGGAAATGTCTTTAGTGGCACTTTTGGTCAATTTGCAGTTTCCTTGCTGAATAGATGTATTCATTTATTTTTAAAAAAAAGTTTTCTGCATGTTTAGATATATTATGTATAGTATCTGACTTTTTAAACATTCTTTGTAGTGAGAATTGAAAGTTTTGAAAATTTGTATTTATCATTGTTATACTTTCTCTAAAAGAAGTAAGAAATAATTTCCTGTTTTGCAGAAATGCTTTCGTTCTTATCATTGTTATTTATCTTTAATCTTTTTTATCACTAACAAAGTGATATCTTAACCTGAGATGGCCTGTTGGTCTTTGTGTTACATTGGCCTGCTATAATTTTAACACAGTGCCCAGGCAATGTTTACTCTAATTTGAGGAAAACTAAATAATCAATTAAGTATTAATTCCTCTATTAAAGTATTAATTCATCTATAATTAAACTTTTGCAAGCTTTAGCACATTTCTTTATCAAAGCGAAGGATTTTTCATCATTTAAATTGCCCCTATTATGCTATTTTAAAGGTTCCTAATTTTGTTTAGTCTCCAACAGGTTTACATGCATCAAAGGTATAAAAAACTTTAATTTTCTCATAATATAAATTGCAAATCACCTAATTTCTCAAAGAGTCTGAAACCGACTCGTCCGACGATTCAGTCTCTCTAAGACCCGCCTTTCTGAGAACTACTCAGCTCTGATTGGTCAAATGGCCCAATCTGTTGTGATTGTTCGACTGCTTACAGAGCTTGTCGGAAACGAAACGCCCCATTACCATAACTGAATTTCAGCTCCGGAGGCTTCCTAAAGCTCAGCGATTGTACACACTGTAAAGACAGTAACAATGGCATCAATATCAATGTTAAGGTAATGGGATTGTACTTCTTACACAGATTACGTCTTTATGGGGTTAACAAGAAGATTATGCTGTTGTTTTACAAAGCTGTTTTTAGAAAGTATTGTTAGAATAGCTAGGAACTCACCGCTCCTTAGCGTAGACAAAAACTTCAAGAGAGTCTGCACACTCCGCCAAAGACAAGAGTCATCAAAAAAGTGAGATAAAATCAATGCTTTACTGAAGAAAGGGCAAACGTTTCGGTCACATGTGACCTTTATCAATGCCAAGCTTACAATGAAAGTATTGTTAGGCATGGTATTACGGTATGGTGACCTAACTGTACAGCTTAAATCTAAATTGGTGCACCTGGTATTGACAGCATTAAAAATCGTTGGGCATGAAGAACATCTTAATCTTCAAGATTTATATGAGACTGCATTCTCAATCAGGTACAGAAGAATTTAGGTAATCAAACTCACTTCTTGTATCCACAGTATATGAACTGCTTCCCTCTGGTAGAAGAGAGTCCCAATGTGCAAATTAAACAGATAGGCCTACAAGAATTCCTTTACCTGCATCTGTGCGTGTGTATACACATTCACAATATACTTACAGATTGTGATTCAGAGGAGCAAGTTGGTCCAGCTACAGTGTTTGAAGGCGGGTCGGAGAAGACGTTGTTCGCGGGCAGCCAATGAAGACCCAGCTGGCATAATGCAAATGTGTCACATTGTTACATATGAATGTTACGGAAGTAAGACTGGAATTACTGATGACTATTTTAGGCAGTTCAGAATCGGTTCTTTCTTTTTGGAGACAATAACTTTATTGAATATGAATGAATGAATGAATGAATGAATTGAATCATTTATTTGTCATGTGCTTTGATCTTTAAAAATGTGCAGACCTTTTACATTCACAAACAGCATGCATGAAAGGTAATATCTGAAATAGCATAACAGGGGCACATTACAGTTTTTTTCAATCGCTAACAAGCGCTTACCCATACTTCAGATACTTTTTCTAAACTCTTAACACAGACCCACACCTACAAAACACAATTGGCCAAATGGTTAATTTTCTTCTCAAAAACACATTTTGTTAAATATATACTAACTCTTCATTTCAAAATAGAACACATCTTTCTCTGCACACACTAACTTTACCAAAACGCTGGAAATCTGACTCAAAATGAAATTATTCTGTCAAAGAATAACACTTGTGTTCACTTCACAAGGTACAGTCAATCAAAGTACACCAGGTTTCAAAATACTGGCTATTGTTGACATTACAAAAACTGCATAGACTTTGATGTTTCAGTTTTACAGGTATTTGCATGCAAAACATGCAATCCAACCTTTTTACACTAAATTTCTTGGTTGGGAACTGTATGTCCACATGTACAGTAATGTTCACATTCAAAAGCATTCTAGTAAAAAGCAAATCAGTTTTTTCCCCTTTACTGTTTACAATAGGAGGTACAGTAGAAACACGGTATGAAAGAACAGAAAAGGTTTTACAGTATTGCTTACAAAAAAAGCACAAAATTACTGTATCTAAACTCTGCGATCTTCAGGGTTAGGCCACATGTTTTCATCAAATATTGCACTTCTTCACCTCTCACTGCACCTCTCACTGCACCTCTCACTGCACCTCTCACTGCACATCTCACTGCACATCTCACTGCACCTCTCACTGCATATCTCACTGCACCTCTCACTGCACATCTCACTGCACATCTCACTGCACATCTCACTGCACATCTCACTGCACATCTCACTGCACATCTCACTGCACCTCTCACTGCACATCTCACTGCACATCTCACTGCACATCTCACTGCATATCTCACTGCACCTCTCACTGCACATCTCACTGCACATCTCACTGCACCTCTCACTGCACATCTCACTGCACATCTCACTGCACATCTCACTGCACCTCTCACTGCACATCTCACTGCACATCTCACTGCACATCTCACTGCACATCTCACTGCACATCTCACTGCACCTCTCACTGCACATCTCACTGCATATCTCACTGCACCTCTCACTGCACCTCTCACTGCATATCTCACTGCACCTCTCACTGCACATCTCACTGCACCTCTCACTGCACATCTCACTGCACATCTCACTGCACCTCTCACTGCACATCTCACTGCACATCTCACTGCACCTCTCACTGCACATCTCACTGCACATCTCACTGCACATCTCACTGCACCTCTCACTGCACATCTCACTGCACATCTCACTGCACATCTCACTGCACATCTCACTGCATATCTCACTGCACCTCTCACTGCACATCTCACTGCACATCTCACTGCACATCTCACTGCACATCTCACTGCACCTCTCACTGCACATCTCACTGCACCTCTCACTGCACATCTCACTGCACCTCTCACTGCACATCTCACTGCACATCTCACTGCACATCTCACTGCACCTCTCACTGCACCTCTCACTGCACATCTCACTGCACATCTCACTGCACCTCTCACTGCACCTCTCACTGCTCCTGCTATTCTGCCTGGGCCCCTTGCTCTTACTCTTCCTCGTCCAGACATTACAGTGTTTGTCTTTTTCTGTTTCTGTTTCCAAAAACATCACTCCTCAAAGTCCTAATTTTACTGTATAAGTGTCAATGTAATAGAAAAAAATTGGGTAATTTTGGGTTGGCCCAATTTATAAATCAGCTGTGTGTCAATTATTCAATTGTTTGTTTATTATTTTGCTGAGATATATTGTTTTTGGAACTGATATCATTGCAAAAGCAGAGTTTTTTATACTGTATCTAAGGTTTGGAATATTGTTTTTGCTATTGTGGGATGGTGTGTGTTAACATTCGCAAATACTACAAAAACAATCCATAATTTTGTTGGGAGGTATAACTTGTCTGTTAAGAAAATGTAAGAATTGTGGAAATGTGTTCACTGACTGCATATTGTGTGAAAACGACATGAAATGTGTGAATGGTATGGCCACAATAGACCGATGCTGTGCTAATTGTGTTTAGAGTTTTGAAAATGTGACTACTGGTTGGACAAACGCTTGTTAGCGACTGAAAAAAACTGTAAATATAGTAACAGTTAATAGTTACTTTGTTCTGACATCATTGCTTTATAATGCTAATAGTGCATCATAGAGTGACTCGTCCAGCTGATTTTTTTATGTTTTGTAATTTTATAAACATATTGCCTCATAATCTGAACAGTGTGTGGGGGTGTATGAGAATAAGCAGTGTGTTCTTCTTTGTGTTTGAGACATGCTTGTCTGTGCGTTTTGATGCCTGGTGTGAGTATGGTATAGGCTTTATGTGTTGGACAATGTTTGTGTATTTTATGCTGAATGCTGTGAGTGTTTGTAGATTTGCAGGGAACGATTAATTGTTAATTTGTCCTAGATTCGTTTTTTTTCCCTGACCCTGTTATCCTACACACACACACACACACACACACACACACACACACACACACACACACACACACACACACACACACACACACACACACACACACACACACACACACACACACACACACACACACACACACACACACACACACACACACACACACACACACTTTGGGTTTTCATGTTTTATGGGGACATTCCATAGACATTAAACAATTATTTTTATACTGTATCTTTTATAATAATAAAAACTGTATAGTCTATGTGCCCTACCCCTAAACCTATCATCACAAAAGCTATCTGCATTTTTTACATAAAAAAAAAAAAACTCATTCTGAATGATTTATAAGTGGTTTTCCTTATGGAAATAGGACATGGATTTCAAATATTGCCATCTTTGTAGGGACATTTTTAATGCCCCCCACACACAAACACACGTCAACTTGAGTCAAAAAGACACCAATACTAAAACACACTTCACTTGTTACTTATTCACACAAAAGCAGCAATTCAACCAATGCCATTTTCTTTAAGGAAGCAGTGCCTTGTTAAAAAATTTGAATGAATAAACATTAACATTATAAAAACACTGTAAAACAAATATTAATTATTAATATTGTGAAGTTACACTGTCCAGCTGTGGAGAGAGGTTCAGAAGGACACAGTATATCTTATGTTTTGGCTCGTAAAGTTTAGAGAAAATATAAGGAAAAACTGAACTTTGAGCACTTTGATTGGCTGATTACCCTGTCAGTGATGATGCCGTGGACATGACTTACAGAGTTAAAGCTCACCAACTCAGACATCACACCTGAATTGAAAAAAAAAATATATATATACATAGAACATGTCTTAATATGATATTATAGACAAAGCTTCCTCATTTTAGAACACCAGAACACTTACACACCACTGTTTCATCTGCAGACTGAAAACCAGTCCCAACATCTCATGAAGACCATTTACAGTCCAGTCACGGCTCATCGAGTGCAGTCATGTTATGGAGTACAGGAGCTTCCAGTCTAGAGTCCCCTGATACCCAAGTGGGAACATGCTGTGTCACAATGGAAACAAACACACTCAGGCTTCATGGCGTGTGGGTATGACCAAACACCATACGTGTGATATGAAGTCATCTGCTACCAAAATATCCTCTGACACAGATACTCATGTGGTCATCACACCCTGTCTTCTTTACAGTGTTTGCCAGGAAGAGAATAATTATGTCAGTAAATATGCAGATTCAAAATTATTGACAGCTGGAATCATTTTATAGCATCTGTATGATTTCATTAACTTTTCAAATATACAGAAACAAGCACCCTGTGGACTTTTGGAAAGTATCACTTTTCACACTCTCACTAGTTCAATTCCTCCACTAACAATGTCCAACAGTGCATACGTACATCCACCACTGTTGAATGTTTGTCATTTTCACCACACCACCAATTGCAGAATGCATTGTGTTCGAACTTTTAGAAAATCATAGTTCTGAAAACTAAAAACATTTAAAATCTGTATTTTAAAAAAAAACTTTCTCGCACTTTAAAAAAATAAAATAAAAATAAATAAACCTGGGGCATAAAAGTGTGCAAAGTTGAAAGAACACCCTGCATTATCATATCAAACTAATCAAACTATTTCCCTCCTTCTCCACAGTTTTCTTTTTTTCTTTCTTTCTCTTGCAGTCCTACCACCAGCACCCAGCCGTAGGGCTTCAGGTAAGTGTTTTATTTGTTTTTGAATTCTTGTAGCATTAAAATTAAGAACATGGGATAAGCTCATAACTGATATGATGACCCCGCAGTAATAACATCAGACACTGAGCTTCAGTAAATAAACAATAGAATTGTGGAGGGGGTGACCTGCTGATGTCATCAGGACAGAATGTGTCATGATCATGAGGCTGTCATCAACAGCAATGTGAAGAAGTTCAGCTGTTGCTTGTTCTACAAAATAACTGTAACTCTTCCTAATAATCACTTATCACATTCAGAGTAAACAAACCAGTGGCGAAGAATTTTGAATTGTGCCCTACCCCATCAAAAGTTGGCTATTTTCCAAATAGATCTATGAAATAATTTAACTTTATTTATATAGCTAAAATAATGATTAAATGCAAGTTTCCATGGTCAAATGCAGGCGATTTCCTAGTTCTCCCTTAGCCTGGCTGCACCCTCATACGCAATTCCGCTCAATTTCATTTTCCTTCAGTACTACGTCTGGGATTCTGCTGTAGACTTTGGTTTTCTCCGATCAATTTTTTGTAGGGCCAATCAGCGAACAGAGGGAGTGGCTGACAACGATGACGTCGTGCGTTATTTTGAGATGTAGTTCAGTAATGGCAGCGGAGAAAGATGCGAGCGAAGCCATTCGGTCCGTTGTAGCAACGCTGCCGAATATTAAGAAGTTAAAGCCGGAGCAAGAACAATCTTTGCTTAGTTTTGGCCATGATGTTGTGGCCCTCCTCCCCACGGGGTTCGACATACATCACGAGCAAACGTTAGCGATTGGTGGCAGATCCAGAGTGACTCTGGGCCTTATCCAATAGTTTTACATTTACATTTATCTGACGCTTTTATCCAAAGCGACTTACAATTGCTATATATGTCAGAGGTCGCACGCCTCTGGAGCAACTAGGGGTGAAGTGTCTTGCTCAGGGACACATTGGTGTCTCACAGTGGATTCGAACCCGGGTCTCTCACACCAAAGGCATGTGTCTAATCCACTGCGCCATCACCACCCCTCTATTTTAGACTTCAATAGTACCCGCCTACAAGGAAGTTAACGATTGTCAATGGAGCGGTGCCAGACTCTCTGTACAAATGAAATGTACGAGAGTCTGGTAGAACCAGGCTAGTTCTCCCTCTCCCTATAGGTGCATTTAGGTGCATAGACGCTTGTCAAAGTAAAACTAAATGTGATGCGTCAGTTTCTGTTAGTCCCGTCCGCAATCTTATCTTTATGATGCAAGGTTGTAAAAGTTGTAATAGTGATTCACGCTTTTGTGGGATTGAATTTGAAAATGGCGAGTTGATAAAAAACCGGCCCAATCTCACGGCAATTCGTACGAATTTTACAAGGTGGCTAATTCGTACTAATTCATACGACCTCACTCGTACAAATTCGTACGATTTTTGCTAATTTGTACATATTTTACGAGTTACCAAATTCGTATGAATTCGTACGAATGACCTACCCATGACCCCACCCCTAAACATACCCATCACGTGGGTTTAGACAAATCGTACAAATTTGAATGAGTGAGGTCGTATGAATTAGAATGAATTAGCCACCTTTTAATCAATTGTACGAATTTGTACGAATTGGTCGTGAGATAGCGTTGTAAAAAACCCTAAATTGGATATCCCAATTGTTCTGCTGTAAGAAACCAAGGCTATATGAATCCAGGCAATTCCTATAACTGTTTTTAACCAGAAGTATTCTGTCGTCTCAAACTAATATTGCAGGAGGACATATAAAGGTAAGTACAAACATTTTCTTTATGTTTATAGTTATAAAATTCTAAACATTAATTCATATAGCCTAAAGGCTCGTACACACCGGGACGAATATCGGTGCGCGTTATTCGGCAGCGTTTTTCAACGTGTTCACACCCAAGCGATTTTCGCTGACGATGAGCCGAGTGAACATGCAAATTCATTCCCTGACATTAGATGGCGCCCATTTGCTCTGCAATACCACTCCATAACATTCTCTTTTATCAACATTTTTGTAGTCGCTGTCGCGTTTGTCATATAGTTCTTTATGTTCCGACACCAACGAGACCAGCAGCTCTACATTCATCTTGCATCTTCCTCGTCTTATTTCTTCCCGGCAGTGTAGACGCTACTTGGCGTATATCTTCTTCGCCGTTACGTATGTGTGCTCAGCAAGACCGTTTTGTGTTTGAGCGCCCCCAAGTTGTGTTTTACTGTAACTTCAGAAGCTCCAGACACATGTGAGCAAAAGC
Organism: Rhinichthys klamathensis goyatoka; assembly: GCF_029890125.1. Lineage (NCBI taxonomy): Eukaryota > Metazoa > Chordata > Actinopteri > Cypriniformes > Leuciscidae > Rhinichthys > Rhinichthys klamathensis. The sequence goes on from NW_026606885.1 coordinate 900,895, forward strand.
GCCAATCTCATTGGTCGGATAGTTTTTGACGCGGCGCGTCAAACAAAAAAAACGAACCCGAGGCGTTTTTTAAAAAATGACGCTTTTACGCGTGGCGTTTTTCATGTCGGTGTGCACACTCACATTGGCGCCCTTTGTTTAGTCACGAGGCGTTAAACATCGGCGAATATCGCGCGCGAAATTCGTCCCGGTGTGAACAGGCCTTAAGCCTGTTTATACTAACATACTTGACAGAAAAAGGAAGAGCCATTTTATTGTGTTTTTCATGCAATTAATAAAAAATTATATGATCAATAAGTCATGGCAAGTTGACATAAGTGGACATTTGTAAAGAAGGACTACACGCTGACTGTGCTCTGGGAGTACAGGCTAGCCATCTCTCATGAGTTGAAGAAGGCTATCAATATGTGATTGACTTCTATTAAAGGATGGAATGCAGCCTTGTTTCCTATCGAAGTTGGCTGCCGCAGCTTCCCAGCTACATCTGTGCGCTAGTTCTTACTGAAGCTTGGGATAGAACCTAAATGACTGAGGAAGGCTATTAGGGTGATAGCAGCGGCAGCAAAGACTAAGGTGGTTTTGGTTAAAGAGAGATCGCAGTTGGAATCCTTCTGCAGGTGAAGGCTGATTTGGTCTTCTCTGCCCCGCTCAGGTGAAGCGTAGCTACAGGCGCTGCTCATGACCCTGAGATACCTACTGAAGATGCAGAGGAATTTCCAAATACCAGCGCTCTGACCACGCAGTCGGCTACTTTGAAGCTACGTTATTTTTTTATTGGTAATTTGGCGTGCAGTTTTCATACTCATCCACCCATCCTGTTTAATCAAAGCCCACCCACTTGAACATTTCTGGCCTCGTCCCTGGAACAAACCTAATCCCCATCCTTCTGTTTTCTAACTTATACATCTTATCTTTCTCTGATGAATGTTGATGGTTAAGATATAGACCTCCTCCCTTATGGTTCTGGACTTCATCTTCGACGAAAACATTAATACAAAAAGAGAGATATTTAGAATTACTATTAGATAAGGCAGAGAGGAACGCTAAAATATTTATATATATTTACTTGTAATATACTAGTGTATTAATCTATATAAATGTACAATGTTAAAGTATTTTCTTTTGTGTTCCACAGAAGAAAAAAAGTCATAAGCCAATGGAACAACATGAGTGACAATGATGACAGAATGTAATTTTTTTGGTGAACAATAACTTTAAAGGGATACTCCACTTTTTTTGGAAATAGGCTCATTTTACAACTCCCCCAGAGTTAAACTGTTGAGTTTTACCGTTTTTGAATCCATTCAGCCGATCTCCGGTTCTGGCGGTACAACTTTTAGCATAGCTTAGCATACATCATTGAAGTGGACAAGACCATTAGCATTTAAAAAAAAAAATGACCAAAGAGTTTCGATATGAGAGCAGCAGGCGTAATGATATGACGCAGCGCCTGAAAATAGTTCCGTTGTGTTGACGGACGGTAGCCTATTTTCAGGCGCTGCGTCATATCATTACGCCTGCTGCTCTCATGGTACGGCAGTGAAGTTTCTTGATTATTACACAGGAATGAGAGTATAGTTCCTGGCCATATCAGCCTAGAAAATCGCAACTTTACATTTTCCGTCGGTCTTAGTGCACGATGTAACTACAGAAGAGTCAAGTTTTAAATAGGAAAAATATCGAAACTCTTTGGTCATTTTTTTTTTAGAAATGCTAATGGTCTTGTCCACTTCAATGATGTATGCTAAGCTATGCTAAAAGTGGTACCGCCAGAACCGGAGATCGGCTGAATGGATTCAAAAACGGTAAAACTCAACAGTTTAACTCTGGGGGAGTTGTAAAATGAGCCTATTTCCAAAAAAAGTGGAGTATCCCTTTAAGGCATGTGAACATGTTTATTGACCCCTCTGGGATCTGCACTCCAATGTATCCAGTGTGTGGCTGTGTGTATTCATGTGTCTGTGTTTTTGCGTGTCAGCATTTCTGATGCACTCCTCTATAATCAAGAGCTTGTCTATACAGATACCGCTGCTTTCTAATAACGAAAAATTCAAAGCCGAAGTGTTTCCTCTAGATACGCTGGTTTAATGTCGTTCTTAGTGCTGTGGAATATGGGATTCCCTTGATTTGAATTGAAGAGTTAATTCAAGTGAGGCAAAGACATGTTAACACAATCTGTTTTAATCACATCTGCATTACTACACACGCACACACACACACACACACACACACGCACACACACACGCACACACACACACACACACACTTTTAGTTGATATATGACTATTATAAAATTAATGGCAACCTCTCGCTGCCAAGTTTGCCATTGTATCAGCCTGTCAGAACACATTCTCTCTTTCTCATGTCATTTGTCCTCAAGGAAAGCTTGTGAACTTTATTCCATGACAGCGGCTTTTGATCACTGCAAACAATCGGATTTGGAATTGACTGGATTTTTCCATCTGTTGACGAGAAGGGCAAAGTTCTTTCTTCGACTGTGCCTCGGCCCGCTTACATGCTGACCCAATCCGGTGCCAGGCATTCTTGAGCTTGCACATGGCACAAAGTAGGGGTTGTAGAGTAGGTACGCACAGATGCTAAGAGTCTTATGGACTTGGTTTATTTATTTATTCGGGACAGTGCACATTAATGAACAATCTAACATTTCTGTACAGACTGAGCCAGGTTATAGCATAAATTCTAATTTTCACCTGTAGTCCCGAGGCAGGAAGACAACAACATATAAAATAATGCAACACAATAGAATATGACAATATACAATATCAAGCAAGAAACACATTAGCACACATTCAGGCAGAATACATTGTATCAATAAAATTAGTCAAAATGAGGACACACCTGGGAACTTTTAAGAAGCTGTTTAAGGGGCTTTTTAAATGTGCAGTAAGTGGGACATTCCCTAATGTTTGTTGGGATGCTGTTCCAAAAATGACCTCCTCTGATAGACAGAACAGTTTGTCCAAAGGTAGTTTTTCTATGCGGGATCTCTATATCTCCCCTGAATGAAGCTCTTGTACAACAACCTCTGTCAGACCTTGGTTTAATGTATGTAGAAAGTAAAGGTGGGGCCAGGTGATACTTTGATGAAGATTTGAAGGGCATCTCAGTGCACTATAACACAGTGAAGTATATAAGCCCTAGTTTACCAGACTGTCTAACTCTGTGCAACTCTAATGCATCACAATTTTCCATTTGTTTAGGATTTTTAGAGTGCTGGTGTTAGCAGAGACTTTCTTTGAAATATTTTGTTGAACAATTGAAACATGGAAGACAAAATGCAGGTGTTTCAAAGGAATATTTTAGAAAAATAAGAGCCAGGTGTAGTCTAATATTCCTGTTTATGTTCCTGTCTGTTTATGATTCCTGTAAATTTTAAGTTGCCTAAGTATTGATAATTGAGTGACAGTTTCTACACTGAAAAGCTTTCAAAATCACCTTACAAAGTCTCAGTGACAACATGCCAATGTTTCAAAACCCAAGACAGTTGTATATGTTCCTGGGCTGAATGTTGCAATGCATTATTGCTTAGGTTTGGCAGTTAACCAAGACAATAACTAAGATATATTACATTTCCATTTATCATTAATAGTTTAACTCAGTGAGTAAATAGAGTTTAACGTGAGGCCAAATAAATGTACAGTCTGATACATCTAGGGAAAAGTCTAAAACTCTAAAATGCAGTTAAAAATAAAGGAACTATTTCTATTATATTATATAACCGTCAGAACTCATGTTGTATTATAATTAATAATTACTTTTAATTGGAATGCATGTTATGTGCCTGTGTTTTGTTCATTTGACTGTGAGGCCTGTCCATAAAAACAGAAGCATCTTCAAGACAACATGAAGATGGTATAAGATAAAGAAAGAAAGAAAGAAAGAAAGAAAGAAAGAAAGAAAGAAAGAAAGAAAGAAAGAAAGAAAGAAAGAAAGAAAGAAAGAAAGAAAGAAAGAACATGCCTGTAGTGACACCACAAGTTCTGTAAGCTGGGTTTGCTTTCGTGTGAATGGTGCATAAACTTTGATACCTCAGTTTGAGTGCTCAGATCAAGCTTTTAATTAATATAGCAAAGCATCACCCATTAACTACCATTCATCTTTATATCTTGACAGCATAATAAGAGTATTGGTGTCTAACATCAATGTGCTTCTGGTTTCTTTATAAGTGTGGTGGAACATACAGTATGCTCTGTTTTTATTAATTATGTCACTCCAGAAGATATTAAACATTTTGATTTGAGCACTGAGGCATGCTGGAGTTATTTGTTTTCAAACAGACTCAAATGGATAATTATGGTTGAACCGAAGTATTTTTGTTATGCACATCATGTAAACCAAGAGACTATTACAAACCAAACCATAGATCTGTGATGTGATGGTTTATTTACTAAAACATGTAGCAGTAGGAAAACATGTTTGACATTAAATGAACAGTGGTGGTTTAGTGACAGCCTTCAAACTTCATATACATTTCAAAGCTAAACCTTTAAAATATTTGGGTAGCTGTAATTTTTGTCAAAGAGTTGCAGCAACAGCTCTGGACACATACATGCTTCAGGCTGTGAGCGCTTTGGGAATTTTACTGTATTTCATGTCAGTCTCTTAGCAGCAATGAAGTAAAACTCTGGACTCCATCAGGGCCAAGTTGGTGAAATGGTGCTATCAGCTTTTAAACTTGTGGGAATACAAAAAAAACCACACGGCCATCCATTAAACTTCTTATCAGAGGTTGAAAACCAAAGGCTAGTCATGATGGCTTACACTATAAGATTTCACACTGGTTTTGCAACGTTGTAAATATCGTCTTTAGCTCTTTCCTGCCATTGATGAAAAGTAATAAAATAATTTGTTTTAGATGTATAAATACAACACTTGAAGCATGAGCTGCACTGTGTAAAACATAGTTATTAGCATCACCAATAGTTTTCAAATAAGTTTCCAGAAGATTCTCTTTGTCTAACTGATAGTCCCACCACCAAACTCAAACCATTGGTTGAGCCAATGCTGCTGGTCAGGATGATCAGTAAAACAAATGACTTCCCAGTTGTCAAAAGTCAGAATGCTAGATAAGATGGTGTATAATTTCCATAGCAATGACTCTTTAAAGTCAGCATGAAATTAAAATTCACGTTGTTATTTTTTTTTTGTAAATGCATGTTATAGATCTTTTGTAAATTATTCTGTTTTTAAATAACCTACATTTTTAATCAAATTGTCATAACTGGATCTTCCAGTGGAAATAACTAACTTTTCTGGTGAAATATGCAGGATTTCTCCAATCATTTAGTCTGCTTATAAACTCCTCCCCTGCAAGCTCACGATCACCCGAATCTCAACAGCCAAATAAAACCAGGTCCCCATCCTATATTCTTTCTTTTCTTTTCTTTTCTTTTTTTTGGATAATCCATTACACCAGTATATATGTATAATTTACATATATACATATATATTATTTCATATATATTTCACATGGCCTTTTTTTGTGGCTTCCTGGGAAACGAATGATAATGATATTGTCCAGTCAAATCCAGTCATTATTATTATTATTAAGGAAAGACAATTATCTTTTATTTTATTTGATGGGAGCGGTAAGGGAAGTGGAAAAGGGATAGGGGCTTCTGGCCCCAAAAATGTTAAGAACCACTGTCCTACATTAAAACGTTTGGTAACAGTAGTGATTTGTAATAAATTATTTCTAATTTTTTATTTGCATATTGTGGATATGCCATCAGAGTCTAGGGATGGAAAGTTTTTTTGGTTGTTCAGTGGACTCGTGAATCAGCACAACCCTGCCTGCTACACTGGGAAGTGGTCTGCACTTCCTCTTTCAGTCAGAGAAAGACAGGAGAAAAAGAGACAGACAGCATGGCTAGTCTTATGATTCGGGGGTGGAGGAGTTGTTTGTAGGGGGGACTACTCCGTTCTTGCACAGACACACACACACGTAACAAAAGACTTATTCCACACACGTTGCTGGACATTGTGTGCATGCATTTTTTTGTCGTTACAGGAAGTAGATCCTCTTACGGAGCATGTGCTCCAGCATCATCACAGCGTTATGTGTACCATTTGGTGCTGATCTTATTACAGTCACAGTTATATAAACCTTCAGAGAACAGCTCCATATAATCACTCCTTCAGTCTCAGTGTGGCATTTCTGCTGATTCTGTCTAGCGCACATGGGGCAGCTGCTCATCAGGGTGAAAGGTGACATGAGAAACATTAAGAATGCTGTGCAAAGGTTAGCTTACTTGTACTTATAACTAGCCTTTTTTAACTGCTTTGAATGTCTTTCATTTCTCCTAGACAAAAATCCTTATTGTTACAGCTGGTACATGTTGATTGAAACACTGAAACAGTTCATGTGTTTTAGTATTTAAATGTGCAAATAATATCTCAATAACCCTGGTTTACATCAATGTATATTTTATGTTAATTTTGCATTAAAAATGCTCTACGGAAGATGCAAATAAATTGTCCAAAATACACATAAAAACCTACATGTTGTTCTGAGTTGCTGGTGGCTGCTGTAAATCGCATGGCAAATGAAAATTCAATAACAAAGTTGTTACTTGGAAAATACAGGAATAAAACCACATTCCAACATAAACGAGACTGAACAATGATCAGAGGAAACTAAGGGTTTAAATACACAGTGATAACAAGGTAATAAATGAACAACAGGTGAACACAATCCAATCAGTAACCATAGAAACAAACTAACAAACAAAACTCCGGAAAAGCAGCAAAGGGAAGAGAAGGAAAACAAAACCACGAGATTGTTACAATTCATAGATGCCACCTACGTCACTACCAAATAGAACGCTGCCATATTTACGACCGATCTCGCCCCAACTGCCTATTTGAATGAGAGAGAGAGACAGAGAAAATTTTCATTTTAGGCTCCGATTCTTATTTGTTACCCCCAGTTTTCTTTTGTCCATTATTATGTGCCCCAGACTTGCCCCAATTTGCCTTCCATGATATATATATATATATATATATATATCTTGTGCATAACCCCTCCCCATACAGTGGGGATCGCTTGAAGGCTTTCAAGAGTACCGATGCATATCAATGTGCTGTGGCTGGATGGGTAAAAGACGTAAAAGTGCGGCACCTGGCCACCAAGGATTTATATTTAATCATGGAAAATGTAGGTATTATAAAAAAAAAATCAAATGTATGATTTTGGTGGTAGTTTGCTCTGATTAGGTAGCGAGTTGTTAGCTAGCTAAGTGGCTAGCAGCTTGTAGCTTGCCAACTGTTAGCCACGGCTCACGGCTAGCTGTCATTAATCTGGATTAGGCCTGTCGCGATAGTCAATAAATCATTTTTGTCCATTTCCTCGTCTCTCTCTCTACCAAATAGACTGGATGACAACTCTGTTTAAGACATAACCGACATATTTTACGTGAATACTCTCCAAAGATAATGTTGTATCTATTTGTCCATTCAGACACGAAACAGAGCTCAATTTATTACTCGCGCGCTGTATAGGGGTCTATGGCTACACGCTTCGGGTCGGGTGTGTGCGCACAGAAAGATGAGACATGATACAATGTGAGACATGCAGCTCTTCTCTTCGAATGACCGCTAACCACTTCTTTCTTCTATCCTTTTCTTTTGGTATAGAATAAAATACCAGTTCGGGGTTCCTCTTTCGGCTGTTTTTTGCAGCCAACTGCACAACATATCGCAGGCATTACTGAGACCATCGGTCGTAAAGATGGGAGGTGCAAAGCTACAGTGACGTCATGTGACCCGAACGAATAGCACCCCCTCCCAAAATGAGTACAACTGTGGAGTAAGGGCGGAAGCTTTGGAGGAGAACAAGGGGCTGACGAAAGGCAGGAAATAAGAGGAGATAATGGCGTGAGAAACCAGGGCAGCAATGATGATGGGAAGAGCCAGGGAGGAGAAGAGAGCAGGAGAATCCAGGTGAGAACCCAGAGTACAGCCAGGACAAATGCCCCTGGCATAGTCGAAGGAGGGAGGAGACATGGTGACGACTTGGCCGGTGGACGACAAATGGAGACGGAGACCGAGAAGGGGTGGAGGGAGAAAGCACAGCTGAAAGCCCAGAAGTCTGTGACACAGGCAGAGTGATGTCTAATCAAGGTGGAGCCGGAGGGACAAGGGAGCTCTCGTCGGGCTTAGGCTTGTGCTCCGGGGCGATGGTGGGCTAAGTCATTCTTTCTGGTGCTGAAATCGCGGCAGGCTTGGGCTCCGTGTCTGAGGTGGGCTTTGGCATAGGCTCTGTGCAGGGTGTGGGAGGCGGCTGGCTGGGCTCTGGGTCCAGAGTAGGGCTGGTGACGTCTTCATCAGCAGAGTGATCACCAGCATCCACTACACAAAAGTGGTGAAATTCCCCTGAGGATCATCCAACTTTGGGGAAGCAAAAAAAAAAAAAAAAACACACAGCAAGCAGTCAGGAGGTTGGTAAGGCACTTGTGTGGTCCTCGAGGTTTAGATCTTCTTGCTCTCGTAGACAAAGCAACTAGATGGCAGGTAAGTCCATATTTAATCAGTGTAATAAAACTTTCTGGGTTCAGTCTTGTTACGAGTTGCTGTAATAATCGCACGGCACAGGAGAAACAATAACAAAGTCTTTACTTGGAAAATATGCAGGAATCAAACATCGAACAAAACCACTTTCAACATAAACTAGACGGAACATTGAACAGAGGAAATTAAGGGCTTAAATACACAGAGATAACAAGTTAAGTAAATGAACAATCAGAAACTATAGAAAATAACTAGCAAACAGAACTCAGGAAAAGCAGCACAGGGAACAGAAGGAAAACAAAACCAAAACAGAATGAGACAGTTACACGTTGAATGGAAACTCCGTTTTATTTACCAATTTTTTGTTTTGATATTTCAAATTTTGGCATAATTTATATATGTAATTTATAATATATTTTTTTAAATAAAACTTTAATTATACACCAAAAATCAAAACAACTTGGATATAAACATAGCTATTAGATGCTGCTAGCATTGAATTTTGATTAACACCAGGCTATGACTTTGGGGCTTAAACAGGCACCTGGCTGAGCTCTGGGGCTTGAGCGGGCTCATGTGCTGGAGCCAACACTGGAGCGGACTCAGGGGCTGGAGCCGACCTGTGTGTGTCCCAGACACACATAAATGCTAGAGCCATTATGGATAGTGCATCTCTCTGGTTTGTGCTCTGAAATTTCCCTCACTGGAACGGACTCAGGAATTTTACACTCAGGAATGGACTCTGGGATTTCACTTACTGGAACTGATTTCTCAAACTGCTCGGCTGGACTGTCCAGTTAAGATGGTAGTTCTGGTTCTGGTTCAGGTTCTGATGGTGGTGACTGGTTTGATGCTGGACGATGAGAATTGATACTTCTAGGGAATAGCTGCTTAGCGGTTGTTCTTCATCTCACAGACCTCTTCTACTGTAAAGGATCCACTCAGCCACAGAACATAATCAATATACTTTTTTTAAGGAACATGTTCCAGCCACTGGAATTTGCTGGAAAAGACAATCGTCCAATCCACTCCAAAAAATGGTCTTTAGCATGTCATTGTTCCAGGGTACCTGACGTGAGAGCTCAACATATTCAACATATTTCTCAAATGGGCAGCCATTTTGAGATGGGAGAGAAGCAGATCAGCGGAATCAATAGGGGCGAGGAGAATGCTCTTGTTGCTGTCTGTTTAGGGTCTTCTGTTACAGAGTAGTAGACTCAAGAAAGATTAATAGGAAAAATATAGAGAGAGTTTATTATAGCAAAGATGACAAACAGGTAAGTAATGCAGAAATATGGCAGTTCATTGAGATAATATTACTGAATTGGAGCTTGCAGTGAAGCTCGTGGATGTGCAGATGGAGGACCGGTGAAGCACACGACCTACAAGTCCTTGAAAGGCAGGAAAGAGTATTTACTCAAAACACGACCAGACATCCATGAAGAGTATTGTGCTGGCTTTTAAGGTGTGGAGCTGATGAGGGTGATTGATTGCAGATGCAGGATGGTCGAGTGTGTGCAGGTGGGAGCCAGGAACTATTATGGGAAACGAAGTTCTGAGGTGACAGGTGATCGCAACAATGACTTTGTATCAGGTGTATATGTAGAGTTTATTCATTCATCCCACATCCACTGTATCCCATTCCTCAAATAACCACAACAAGCAGCTGTAATATCTGTTACTATGACAGCAATGAAGGGAGTTTTCCATATCCCTAACCCCCTTTCCCATCCCACATCGAAGAAGAGATAAGATACATTAGGAACTTATGATGGAATCCTCCTACAATAGCGAGCTCAGTGTGGGATGTGCGGAATGGCCTTATGAACCAGAGCATGTGAGAACCAGGCTCTACTTTTGGCAGAGGACATTAACACACAGAGCTGATTCAGCAAACATGCCATACACTCAAGCTCTTTATATATAGATTCACTCATTAATTAATAGTACATTCTGGACAGGATCTTTACTGATCTACAGGAAGTCCTGTTCTATATGATTTCTTTGAGTATATTTGATGGTCAGCTCTGTGAAGTTGTTAAAAAAAGACTAATAATGTTTTGTATCTGTTCAGTGTTAAGGTGGGGTTTTTTTTTTTTACTTAAACAAGAAGAAAATAATGAATGAGGAAGAAAATACTTCAACATTCTCTGATCATCGTGCTGGTTTATCTCCTCACCACATATCCAAAATAGCCGTCAGTGCCAGGACGGGTCATCTGGCTTTGTTTGCTCATGTTAATCCTTTGAAGTTCATTGAAGGATCAATCCAGAGAACATTAGTAATTATTGTGATGAATTCCCAACATACAAACTTTAAAGAACAAAAAGACAAATGGAAAAAATCTGTATGCAATACAGTAAAAACTAATCATAAAAATTTTTGAGTTCATTCTTCAAAATAATATTTTTTGACAAATATGTTCAATAACATTGTGGATTTTCCATTAAATGTTAAAAGAGCACTAATGTCAGTCCCCTGATTTTGCCCTTTAGATTTTTGCCTTAATTCAACAGAGGTCAGTGAACTCATGTGTTTCTTCGCTGTAGAAAGAGGAAATAAATCAGTGTCATCTGCAGAGTGATTTTGGAAAGCAGCATTTGGAATATTCCTCTAACAACCCAAACTAGCTTTCAGAAAACAAAGGGCCCTGTAAAAATGTCTCCCCCTGAATTACTGCATGATTTAGTTGTTGTAGAGAATGAAGCATTGAGGAATCAGGAATCCTAATAAAAATCATTGAGACCATAATGCGTATGTATGCAGACTTTTATAAGTGATAATATTTACAGAATGATGCTTTGAATCTCTTGAGCTGTAAAAAACTAGATGGGGTCAGAGAGAGTTTTTTTCAGATCTGGCTCCGATAACAGCTCAGATACATATGGTCCAAAGTACTGTTTTGTGGAGGCAAAACTGAGGAAAAATGTGCTTCATGTGGAAACATTTAAATGAATTGATTTTATTCAAATCAAAATATATCCTGTTGACATAACTGAATCAATGTAAATTCATTATGTTACACATTTAAGGGTCAGAACAGGTAGAATCAGGACCAGCACAAACCCTCTTTTGGCGTTAAAAAACTATTATCAGGATTTACTAAAGACACGCAGTGAAAAATTAGCGCTGAAAAGGCGTGGACAGTTCTTTTTGTGGCTGATCTTATTGCATATGCATTTGAAGGAGTTTCCCTTTCAGACGCAAAACTTATGGCAGGAGAGTATTTAAATGAATCATGCAAGGTGATTTACTAAGGTTTGCGCAAGTCAATATACTGGTATTTGCGCCATTATTTAAAAAAAAATCTTAAACCAGACGCTAATTTGCGCTGCTCTTGGTAGATTGCGCTGGTCATTACAGAAATGATCCGGCTGCGTCTGTGTTCTTTAATTTGCACATCGTCAATAGATCACGCACATAACTTTGCACTCCCATCTGTGTTTTTTTGGGATTACGCTCTCACGCTAATTTGCCGTTTAGTAAATCCGACCATTAGTGTCTAAAGGTAAAAACTGTAGGTTATAGTGTGCCCACCTAAAATTTACATTATAAGGACAAACAGATACAATGCTGTGCTCATGTCTAAAGAAGCTTTGTGCACCAACTCTTGAGTGTTTAAAGTCCAGCTGAGCTTCTGCCAGAGAATGTCAAGCCCACGCCCTCCGAGCCAAACACTGGAAAACCGCCCAGAGAGCTCACACGATAGGCCAGCTGACTGCAGCCATTTCAGCCAATGATTACACTTGTGAGGCTAACACCCCACCCTCTCTTAACCCCCCACTCACTGGGCACCCGGGAAGAGATCAGGAGGTCTCTGGGTTGCAAGGTCTAACATAGTCTTTTGCTTTGGCATTGACGCACACTCTGATACATAATTTATACCCCTTCACATTGTCAGAGATCCATCTTCTGGGAGTTAAATATCGGGCCACGCTTTTTGGCCTGGTGGAATTCATCCATCATATTTCAGCCTTTCACCCAATTAGTTTCAACTTATGCTCTCTATGCACAGTTTTCTTTATTCATTTAGATAAAGACATGGCTCTCTCCCCTATCACTGACCCCTTCATATCTATTAAAGTATCATCCCAGTAACTGAAGCTGGTACTGCTACTACGGTCGATACCTTTACGCGACACACCGTGCAAGAATTTCTTAACTGGGTGTGACAAGATTTGAGTAGTTACATTAATCTAGCAGCCCTAAAGAGTACAGAGGCAAAAACAGCGTTATTTCATGAACTTGTGTGAAAATATAGTATCTTGCATGTGACGTCAAAGGCACAGTGCAGTGATTGTCCGTGCATGAATATTCACTACATTGTGGTGTTTGTCTGAAATGCGGTACATTTGGACTTTTCCGCTCACCCACCATATGTATGACCATCATTGGGGTGAAGTATTGGCAGTGAATACAAAAACACATCATTCTGATATAAAGGGGTGGTCACTTTCCTACACTACACTTTCGACCCTTTGACTTCCATTCATACTCATACGAATACCAAAGACTGGAAACGGAATACGAAGAAGTTTCCCATTTCGCTCCGTTCCAAAGTTCCAGTTCTGCGAACTCTTGTCTTGTAAATTTATATTACGTGAAGACGTGTGACCAATAGAAGACCGATACGTCCCGGCATGAGCTCTCAGCTGAATTAAAACTTTGTAGCGTTGCATTAAAGTGGAGTATACTGTACAATTTTACTAATTGATTATTTTTATATTTTGAATTCATGTTTTAAAAAAGATTGATGTCACATCATGACCGATGCAGTGTCTGAAGAAATTTTGCGTGTTTAAAGTCTAATGCTGATATCTGTGAAGCAGCATGGATAATCATGTGCTGAGTGAACACAATGCATGAAATATGCTGTCATTCTCAGGTGTAGGTTCAACATGTTCATCATGTGGTATTTGCATATAATTGATTAAAAAATATTTTTCCCATTTCCATTTATATTTTATGCATTACTGTAATGCATATTGTTATGTGACAGCCCTTAACAGTTAATTGTACCAATCAAGAGCGTGTTCAAATGGATTAGCACTTCCTAGTGATTATTCCACTGACGGATCATATAAAAATTTGTTATAAAGCCAATATTACTTAATCATGTGTCTGTCATCATCCAATTTGTCCAATGCCATTAAAAAAAATCTATCTATCTATCCATCCATCCATCGTTGACAAATGTTTAGAGGTGGGGTTAGGGGCTTAAAATATATACACTTTTCTCTTTGGCTCATTTTTAGAAAGTCTTATTTAAACTATTAGGAGAATTGTCAACTGTTTTATGGGACATTACAACTCTATTGTATGTCTGTAAAATGTAGTAACTCACCCAAAACATTTAATTCATACTTCAAAACCTAGTTGTTGTGTTCGTAAATGCCACCAAAATAAAAAAGGTTTCTATCATCATGTGAGCCCTACTGGTCAAAATGTTTAAATGTTTTTTTCAGATTTCAACACTAAACGTTTAGTGGGGAACGTCAATAGCTACTGTACACAAAAAAGAGGCACATTTGAATGACATTCCATGTCATAGCTAATTATGTATACATGTGTCTGACAGATTTTGATATTTAAATGGATCATTTCACATGTGATGGAGCAGTGGCGTAGGTTTGATTTTGAAATTGGTGGGGACGGGGACATCAATGTATAATAAATATATATTAAGTTTTGATCGAAATAAATGCTACGGATATATCAGTGTCACTGGATATTGGTAGGGACACGTCCCTAGCGTCCCTACTAAATTCTACGCCCCTGTGATGGAGCACACGTTGAATATGTTTACAAGTCGCGAAGAGTATGACTATTTCACGCCATGTGCATTTAGTTATTGTGCAAATTGTAGACAATAGTTGCATGCATACACTTTGCTTAAATGTAAAAAGAAATTAAAATGTGAGCAAGAAACTAATTGTTCAGAGATCTGAACTTATTGTTATGAGAAAAAAATCTAATTCAAGAACTTAGCCAAAGCGACTGAGAAAAACAGATAGTAAAATGAAACTATATACTGTATATATAATTTTAGATGCACTATAAAACTCATAAAAATGCCCATTTTAGTCCATATTGTAAATTCCAGCTATCCAGTAATATCCAAACATGCAAAAACGAGTATCCGATATTATGTATATATGTATATTTGAATATCTATGAATACTAATGAGTTGTGCTTTGAATTTGTTATAGTGTGGGCACAGTAGTGAAGATGTTCAGAACTTTCTGTTCAAAGTTTTGGATGTTCAGGAATAAAGAAAAAATATGGGCGCAGTTGAACTAGTTTTAACTGGCTAACATGTGAACTGGACTCAGAAGAGACGTCAGGATTAGCAAACCAGGAATGGAGTTCCGTGTTCACTTGATTCAATGACTTTCTCAAGCTTTTCAGTGACGCATACAAACATAAAATTACTACAGCCACCAAACTTCCTTTTCTCTTTTTTAAACAGACACACACTGCATTGCATGCTCTTGTACACATTTATGTCATTAATTATTGTTTATTCACCCTCTAAATGACTTCAGAGTGGGTCAGTTTTTTAAATATTTTTTTACAGATTTCAAAACGCTAAGACATACTACACGTACACATACAAATTCACCGTGAAACATAATACCATTCCTTGGGGGCTTATCATGCTCTCCACTTGTAAAATGACTTTACATGTACAGTAGCTGCCTATAACGTATAGGTCTTGACCTCAGTGCTACTGCCAACACTTTCGCACATTTAAGACTTTAGGCTTTTAAAATCGCCCTTCCATGAAAAACCCAGCTAATGCTAATCTGGTTAAATGTGTTGCTATCATGTGGCCAGAGTCAGAAATCCCCTCAATCATGCACTGAATTGGAAATGTTCACTATTAGACAAGGAGACAACGCCATCCTGAAGAAAACTGTTCTTTGCTGTTACAACAGTAATGCTACTATGGTATTTTGATACATTATGGTACTTACATAGTGCTACAAGGTACTACTTTAAAAAATGTAAGTGTTGTGGCATCATCAAAGTTTGTACTAATAAAAGTGACATTTTGAAATCCTTTTTGGGATGCTTTTTACTGGCATATATAAGCCAGACAGCGGTAGATGTTTTGCTAATGGCTGGAATCTAGTTGTATAATAATGCATTTACCCCCATGCACTTAATTTATGTGAATAACTGAGAAGAGTTTTCTATGTCAAAGCAATATGCCTAACAATTGAGGGAACTAACAATTCTTTTCACTGGAAAGCCAGTCATATGAATCAATACAGTCATTTTCCGTAAGCCAAGAGTTAAACCTGTCTGATCAGGTTGTTGTTGCATGAGTGATCCACATTTTTAGCATGACATCACAGTTCCCTCCTACACTGGGGTCCCAATTCAGAGCGAAGAGAGGTGAAGAAAAGTATTTGGACCCACTCACTACGTCAAGATCTGTACTGAAGTTATTCTTCTCTCATTGTTTCTGCAGCTGGATTGTGCGAGTTTTGTTGCTTTGCTTAAGAGGTCAGATTGAAGCCTTCAGGGCAACAGCTGATGGATAAAGATCACACGAAAAATCATAACAATTATACCTCATCTGCTCTTTTGGCCTCTTTTTCTCCTCTTTATTCCATGGAAATAAAAATACATATATACGGAAAATATACTGATTGTCTTTTATGCATTTAGTAAATAAGTTTGTCTGTAATAAGAAAATGGTTAGTGTTCCTGCATGTAGGTATGTATTTTTGTATTGGTATGTATATGTAGGTTATATTTGTTTGTTTTTGTGGTTTCGTCAAAAATGGTTCTCTCCTGTAATATCTTAATGTCATACTATATTGGTTGTGAAGAAGAGCATTAGTGTGTGCGAATGTGTAAGTGTTTGGTGTTATCTTGAGGACCCCCTCGAAAATGAGATGTTCCATCTCAAGGGGTTATCCTCTAATAAAATGGAAATGAAATGAAATGAAATGTTGTTCCTCAGTGTCACCCAGTGGAGGAGGGCTGCGGGGGGCAGATTATGTCTATATACTGTAATTAAATTTCATTATGTGGTTTTCCTGACATCAGCGACAAACATCACCCATTTATTTTGACCTAAAGAGCCGTCTTTCCCCATTTTACACAACACCAGCCTTCCTTCTGCCTCTCTCATGCTCTCTCTTGGATGGAAATGCTCTATTGTAGCATTTTAAGGCAACATGGGGCCGATTCTGTGTTTCTGACTTTTGTTATAGTGCTTGTGTGGGTGAAGATGGCTAGTCTAGAGGTCATTGTCTCATAAGGCAGAAAGCTGATGAGCTTGTCATGAGGTACAAACTCGCAGCCGTGTCCTTTATAAAAATTCACAACGACTTCTCTCTTGCCCAAAACCTCAGAACAGAAACATTGAGGATAAATTAATATTTCGATAAAACATAATAATAATTATTTTTTTAATAATAATAAAAAAAAAACATTGGTGTAAAGAAAATACTTTTTTCTTTTTGGTTTGATTTTTTTTTAAATTGAACTACATTTAGAAGTCTGAAACCAGTTGAAAGGACTCCTGGACCAAAGCTAGTAGACAAGAAATCACATGAAGTCAAGAGGTTTTTTTTGCAGGATTCCTCTCTTAATTTTGCTTTGTGGGATTCTGAACATCCGTTAGAAAAAGCAGAAATAATCTTCTGCTGTCTTGTGCTTGGGTTACTCACATGGTGGTGGGGACTTGTAGATATCATCTAACACGCAACAAACAAACCTCTGCAAAATGTTATGATGTCTTCTGGCATTGATATTCTGAAATTAAAAGAGATTAGATACATTTTAGAACATTCTGCAACATGTAAATCTACATTGAAGAGTGAGTTTTACTTCATGTCGAAATGGCTAATGTTTTAAAGCTGAGTGAACAATGGTAAACCATATAACTGAGCGTGCTTGGTGGAGGAAAGTCTGGCCTATTTGCTTTACTCAAAAGAAAAGCTCGTAGATCATTCACCTTACAAATGACACCTTACATCCGACAGCCTGTTAGTGCGGTTCAGCTCTCCTCTGGCCCAGGCGCTGATGGACATTTCACCAAACAGATGTATTTCGTCATCATACTGCACTGTTTATTCACACAAACATGATTGAAAAATTGTGAAATTGCTGTGGAGAGATTTGGGACGTTGCTGGCGTAGTAACATAGAACAATACTTCCATCTAGTGGTGAGATGGAGTTTGTGTTCACCCTTGTGTAGGCCTACTTAGAGGGGATTTGTGAAGTCAAGACATGTGTGTGTGTGTATGATCATTGATGGTGCTTTTATGTTTGTACTGTGCAAAAACTTTGACTTGCTTGCATTTTAGAACTTATAGCAGGATGTGTATGAACGATAGATATATGAGTTCATGAGTTCCTCAGTCGTTATCACTGGGAGCCGTTATCAGTGAAATGATACAAGGACAGCTGACGCTGTGCTAGATGAAACCTGCTGGATCAGAAATCAACCTTTACACACTCTAATTATTCAGTTTATTCAATATATTGAGAACAGAGAGAGGGAGAAATGTGTGTGCGTTGACGTTTTTTTCATTAAGTGTTTCAGACCCATAATGTTGAAATCCTCTCTGATCCGCTGTAGCCTATGTGATTTTGAAACATGCTGATTTGGAATGAATTATGGGTCCTCTCAGGACAGTTGTTGAGGAGGTTTGCCACGTGCTGACTTGCAGTATGGGATTTGGAAAGGAAGACCCAGGGTCTCTAGCTCTCATTCGGCACACTGCACATGGGTTAGGAGAGGTCAAACCTGTGCTATAGCCAAAACTTACTCTATTTAAGAAAGAAAGAAAGAAAGAAAGAAAGAAAGAAAGAAAGAAAGAAAGAAAGAAAGAAAGAAAGAAAGAAAGAAAGAAAGAAAGAAAGAAAGAAAGAAAGAAAGAAAGTGGAATTAAAATGAATTAAACTGTCAACTTTCTATTCATTAAAGAATCCTGCGAAAACTGTTTTACAGTTTCCACAAAAATATTCAGCAGCACAATGTTTTCAACATAATAATAAGAAATGTTTCTTGAGCAGCAAATCAGCATAATGATGATTTCTGAATGATCATGACACTGAAGACTGCTGATTCAACTTTGCCATCACAAGATTAAATTAGATTTGAGAACATATTAAAATAGGAAACAGTCATTTTAAATTGTAATAATATTACATACTGTATTTTTAAATGCATTTAAATAAATTTTGCCTTGGTGAGCATAAGAGATCGTGCCGAGCCTTAAAACACACTTTAAAATGATATAGGCCTAGTGTACATTTTCATTCTTAATTTTTTTAACAAGCACAAAAAAAAAAAAAAACATGGGCATTTTCCACTCAGAAAAAAAAACATCATTATGAATGAATGAATAATTTAATTGATATTATTTTAGATAGTAGATATAGAAGGTAAAAGAAAGTGAATGATACCCCCCCCCCCCACTCCTCCTCCTCCTCAGATTCCCAGGTTCCTGAGAGAGGATGCAGAGGTAGGATACAGTACAGACATATCTCAAACACCATATGGTAATATTCACTAACTGTTAAAGATTAGACATGGGCTCTCCTGGAGGAGTTTATCTGTAAGAAGATCAAATGCGCTTGGTTTTTTTGATTTATGTATTATTCTGTGGTTGAACTTCAGATAGAGAAAACAGATGACTGGATGCTGACCATTTGACATCCAATATCTCCCTTGCCGAGTAATAAGATTTCTTTCAGACCCGCTTTCAACTGCAGTGTGTTTTTGACCCACAGGGTGACGCGCCAGTCTTTTCGACGACACTTTACTTTACGACTATCTCCTGCGCTTTATGGCAGCTGCTAATGTCCACATGGTCGCTCGTGTTGTGAGCTTTTACTGTCTATGGTTGTGAGCTTGCCCGAGTTTTAAAACAGTTTGGAATTTATTTTACACTTCAAGTGTATTCCAAATACATTAACAGCATGGGGAAGACTAAGAACACCAAATTCAAACGACCACCGTTTTCTCCTGATGGTCTTGCAGCGACTCCTGTTAAACAGGCTGTTGAAGAATCAGAAGATGAAGACTCTCCGGCAGCGGAGCTACTCGATAAAGTAAGCTTCCAGTACTGTGACAACTCTACAGAGTTGCAGTAAATTAGGTCTAGGAATCCGAATACCCCAAAACACTGAGATAAAAACAGTATTAGTGTATCAGGTTAATATGGAGTGTGTAACGTTAATGACCGTGTCAGCTCTTTCTCTGATGGGATGTTGACATTGAATAGATAAATCGAGTCAGCAAACCTTCTTTACGGCTGAACTGACTGATTCAGCTGTCAAGCAAGTGAAATTCAGCTATTCAACTCTGAACCAGACAGTCTTTCTTAACTTACATATGTGGGTTCAAATATATCTTTGAACTTGTAATTTTCTCTCTCTCTCTCTCTCTCTCTCTCTCTCTCTCTCTCTCTCTCTCTCTCTCTCTCTCTCTCTCTCTCTCTCTCTCTCTCTCTCTCTCTCTCTATCTATGTGTGTACAGTTACAGAGTCCATCAGCAGATGTGCGGGAGTACGCCTGTGCCAGTATCTCTCGTGTTGTACAGCAGAGTCAGGCGATCCCAGGATTCCTCCAGAGAGATGCAGTCAGGAAAATCGGACCTTTACTGCTGGATCGCAGCCTGTTGGTCAGAGAGACTGCTGCTGGAGCTCTCAGGTACACACACACACACACACAATCTCTAGTCTATCGCTCAGGTGAGACTGACATTCTACACCTGAGCTGTAGTACTCAGCAACCATGGAACGGAACTACACATTTTCACAAGCGTGCAGTGAAAAAAACATAAGATGAAATATTAATTATGTTTCATTCTGAACCCTGGTTAAATGGAATCTATCTTGCTTCACATTTCACATTGCTCATAATTTACTGGGGCAAATAATTAATCCATAAGCGGGTTTTCATAAGCGGGCGTTTCATACTGTACTTTCCTGAAACCCAGGTTAGTGTTCTTATTTGCATAATTGCGGTCAGGGCTGGACTGAGACAAAAAATCGGCCCTGGCATTTTGGCCCAGACTGGCCCACTACATATGATCATAAACACCACCTATCTTTGCATGCCCTTGAATATGTATACCAACTCCTATTCCTTAAGGGTTAGTTCACCCAAAAATGAAAATGATGTCATTAATGACTCACCCTCATGTCGTTCCAAGCCCGTAAGACCTCCGTTCATCTTCAGAACACAGTTTAAGATATTTTAGATTTAGTCCGAGAGTTTTCTGTCCCTCTATTGAAAATGTATGTACGGTATACTGTCCTTGTCCAGAAAGGAAATAAAGACATCATCAAAGTAGTCCATGTGACATCAGTGGGTTAGTTAGAATGTTTTGAAGCATCGAAAATACATTTTGGTCCAAAAATAACAAAAACTACGACTTTATTCAGCATTGTATTGTCTTCCGGTTCTGTTGTCAATCCGCGTTCATTGACGCTGCTGACGTGCTGCTGACGTGTTATCTTGTGCGTCTATGTTTTCGGGTTCAAATAAATATGGCTGGGCAAAAAAATGCAAGTTTTTGATACACATTCTTAGCACCCAATAAACTGCTCTGGGCATTCGTAAACCACGCCTCAAATACGAGAAAATGAACGTGGTTCCCAGGGGTCTGACGTTAGCCAGGCTAGTTAAATTCAGCAAATTTAGTTTCCTACATTCCTGTCATAGCCTAAGTGGTTTGAAAGTAGTTCTGCTTACCGCAGGCTCTACACTTTCTCATCTCTCTCCTCACTATCATTATCAGCCACCGGAGCTGATGAAGGTCCTGCTGCTGCAGAAACATATATTTTAACACATTTTACAGTGTCTGCTTGAAGGGGCTGTTTGTACGCTATTTCTCAGTACATTCCTTGCGTTTCTTCTCCATCTCTCTGACTATTTTGACAGATACACACTGACACTGCACGCTCGCTCAGAGCCCAAAGGGGGGGGTGTTTAAAGATGTGATTGGGCCAGCCCAGTGTCAATCAAGAAAAGAACCAATGGGCCGCTGATCAACGTGTTTCATGGGCCGGTCTGTCAGAAAAAAAAAACTAACTGACTTTTTTTGACCAATGCATTACACCGGCACAAACCCAGCGCCGCCAATTAAGCAAAACAGAACGAATGGGTCGCCGATGTACGAATTTTATGGGCCTTTAAGACAAAAAAATTAAATATATATTTTTTAATAAAGAAATGCTGCTTCTTCACTCAATTTGTCAAATTTTTCATCACCATTTGGCACTTTTTTTTTTCTCTCAAACGCTGATTTATACTACAAACTGTGTTTCTGTGACTGCCCAAAACACATGAATATGAGGCAAGCAATTTGCTGTCTCTTGCTAAGCATCTAGCTGTACTGCATCGATTCACACTGTACAAATTTACCCTCTGCAATGTAGGCTTAAATCCATAAAAGCGTTGCTATAAAAACTAAGTGATGCAAACCCTGCTTTTAAATTACAAATGTTAAAGTTCTTCTACCCGGGGTTAAAGGGTTTTAGAATAGCAATAACCTGAGGTCAAGCGTAGTGTGAAAAGCCCTATAGAAACTGTCACACAGACTGCTTGAAGAAGTCTTAAAAAGACTGCTTCAGCATTTATTGTATAGAAAAGAAAAATGGTAAATATGTATGTTTTAATGTCATTATTTCTCTCTTGAATAGTTTTTGTAATGAACATCTTAGTGAATTATATGCTTGCTATCACTATTACACAGGTCTTTGATACAAAACTCCTCTGCTTTGCGGATTATTCTGTAAAAATGACCCTCTGTTTTACAGGAATCTTAGTGCCTGTGGAGGCCCTGGAGTATGTGAGGACATGGTGAGACAGGATGTGCTGACATCTCTGTCTGCTGTCCTGAGGGAGGTATGAATCCTGGATCAATTCACTTTAAACTTTTCTCTATTTACGTATATGATGAAACGCGCACAGGCATGTATGCGAATTCCTGCGAAAACCATCCCGACAGTCTAAAATATAAACGCTTATAATAGGGTTACCATCGTGAATGAGGGTAAGACAAAACACATTTTGGAAGAAGGATTGATGATGTATTGACTTTAAATAAAATTTTTGTTAATATTGAACAAAAAAAGTTACGTAGTGTACCTTTAAATGAGAAATGATTTGGGTGTACTGGCCATTAACTTCCAAATAGTCTTAAACCAACATAAAAAAGAATTGATAAGATCGTGGATCATTATCCTGCCTGAAAATATTTAGGCCGCCCACCCCTAGTGAGGAGGAGACATTTTTTTTATTCATGAGACTGTTGTGTGTGTTTGTGGAGAACAGTGCTGTGCTGGCTTTGACGTGACGACCTCTCCTGTTATGAAAGGACAGAAACACACGGTGGAAGACGTCACCAATGAGGCAGTAAATTTACTTTGGAACCTCTGGTAAGACTGAGCTCAAACTAACTCTTTTTGTGGTCATGACAGATTGCCATTTATACCTAACAAGAGTATTAACAAATGTGTTAGAAATGCCCTTGAGTGTTTCTTGTGACCACTTGACAGTGCATCATCATGCTTTATATTGTCCCTAGGGCACTGTTTACATCTGGTATATATAGACAAGGGAGACACATTCCCGGTTACTCCTAGTGTCTCTTTTGTCCACTTTCAACTGCTTCTGTCTTGATTTCTTTGAGGGGAGGGTCTTTGTGCGGTTAAATGTATGGGCTTTTTCAGATCTTTCGATCTAATAGACAAAATCATTTTTCTTGCACAATTTACACATGAACGCGAGCGTAGACGACGGAAAAACGTACAGAGAGCAGCTGCTAGCGCTCTTCACATAATGTTTACGCATTAGGTCAGTAGGCGAATAGGCCATCTTTGGTGGTAATCTTTGATTACCTCTGGAAGTGGTTGAAAATGGACAAGCTCAAAATGTTTTAGACCCTGTTTACACCTGTTTTTACCGTCGTCCACTTGTGATCTGATCGACCAAAACACTTCCTAATACTAGGTGTAAACAGGGCTTAGATTGATCAGTTATCATATTAAAAAGAAATGTAATTTAGCAAAACATTAAGTGATGGCATTTAGAGTATTACTTAGCATGTATTTAAATTAAAACAAAGCATGAAGAGTTGTGCTGTAACTGTTCAAAATATGTTCAAAAAGTTGACAGGGTTGCAGTCTTGTATGATCTGTGTGCCTCTGTCTGTTTTCTTTGTGGCTGTGTAGTGAGAGCAGTAGCACAGCAGTGTCAGTGTTCAACAAGTCTGGACTTCTAGATATTCTTCTACACTGTCTACAGAGGCACCCTCAGAATATGGAGTTGGCAATATCAGCAGGTACACACACATATACACACACACACATATATATATATATATATATATATATTAGGGGTGGTTAATCTGTCTGATTTCCCGATTCGATTCGATTACGATTATTGAAGTCCCGATTCGATTACAGTCGATTTTCGATTATTAACGATTCTCGGTTAGTGATTATTGATTTTCCATTTCACAACAGTAAATGAAAATACACTACAAAGTGATTGCAGTATTAAAAAAAGTCAGCTGCTGAATTACTTAACTCTTTTACTGAGTAACAACAACTCAAAGGACTTTCTGTGTCGTGTATGTAGCTTATGTTCTGTAGAACATGAATACATCACATTGTGCTGTGACTCATCAAGTTGAACTAAACAATAACAAATAAATGAAAGGCTTATTTCCTTTAGGAAGTAGATCAGAACCAACATACTGTAGAAATTGGACAATTTTCTTCTAGAAAGACAAGGTGTTGTTCAGGTGGAGGAAGACTGCAGGTTGCAGTCGAAACATGTCAAGGTAAAGAAAAAGTTTTTTCTCCACCTGAACACCTTGTCTTTCTAGAAGAAAATTGTCCAATTTAATCATTAAGAAGACAAAATGAACATTTTTGAACAGCTTACTGTAGCTTCAGCTTATATACTGTACTGTAGAACACAGTGACAAAATGCAACACACTAACTAGACAGGCCTTTATAATTTAGTGATATGTTGTTCTTTGAGTGTAGGCCTAGAGTCTCTAATCTCTAAAAATCTCCAAATGCTCGACGTGAAACTGCGGTCTTCCGTCCGACCTTTTACTATCGTGTCAATTGATTTTGATATGCGCGAGGGAGAGAGAGACCAAGACAGCGCTCGTGTTGTTTGAAGACGTGAGAGTGCGCGCGGCCGGGGCTCTCTCTCTCTCTCTCTCTCTCTCTCTCATCTCTCTCTCTCTCTCTCTCTCCTCTCTCTCTCTCTCTCTCTCTCTCTCTCTCTCTCTCTCTCTCTCTCTCTCTCTCTCTCTCTCTCTCTCTCCTTCTCTCTCTCTCTCTCTCTCTCTCTCTCTCTCTCTCTCTCTCTCTCTCTCTCTCTCTCTCTCTCTCTCTCTCTCTCTCTCTCTCTCTCTCTCTCTCTCTCTGCTCGCGGCTATCAAGCGCAGCAGTCATTTTTTTCTACATCACTCACCGATCAAAAAAGGCTTTGGCGGGTGTCATATGGCTTCTCATATTTGTCGTGTTTTCCGAAATATTTTAGTTTTATTCCACAAAGCTTACAAATAGTGTGGCTCTTGTCCAGCTCCTTTCCCCCCTTCAACTTCACAGAAGCCAAAATATTTCCACACGTCAGCTTTTAACGAGGAGGGTGTTTGGATATCGCGTCAGTCATCGCGTCTCTGTTATGTGCACAACACAGACGGTCCGGGCACTGCACTTCCGCGCTTCAGAGTTCCGTCAACATATTACGTTATTATAAATATATATATATATAATTTTTTTTTTTTTTGAAAATCGATTTTTATTCAGAATAGTCCACGTCCGCATCGCGATGCATCTAAGAATCGATTTTTCCCCCCACCCCTAATATATATATATATATATTAGGGGTGTAACGGCTCACAAAATTCACGGTTCGATACGATACACGTGTCACGGTTCGGTACGTTTTTCGATACAGCAAAAAGAAAGAAATGCCAGAGAAACTTCCTTGATTTATTTATTTTTTATTATATTTTTATTAAAACTAACATCATAAAGCATGATATTTTTTTTTACTTTGAGCAATGATGGAGCTATACTTTACTTTTATTAGGAGAATATAAAACAAAACAGCTCCTTGGACAAAATGAAATGTTATATTGTAGTAGTTATAAACAAAGGTTTATTTTAGTTCAGATTAACATTTGAGGGCAGCAATTGTATTCATAATGTCAAAATAAAACTGACGTAATGTTACTTGAAAGCATGATAGCCTACTATTCCTGCCAAACGTCCATGGTTACAGTGTGTTACTACAGTAAATCCATGGTGAACGTTGCTGATCTGTGGACACTGAATAGTTCATTCATGGCACAATGTTTCTTCCTGGTTTCCACGTCAGCGCTGTTTGATCCATTAATAATGGAGAAATGTAAATGTTTCTCACTAGATCTCGCAGCGGTGTTATTACTTCAATAGCGAATTCAAAAGCTTTCTTTACTGGATGTCTCAGCGCTGTGTAGTAACAGTGCTGCTTAATCAAGATCGGCTCGCGCTGCATTGGTCCACTCCAAACTGATAAACAGTCCGTCAACCACATAATAACGAGTAGCTCAGTTTCATCCCGCTTTCATTATGCTTGCTATTTGATGTTGGGCAATGCTATGGTCGCGCCAGCATCTCGAGTGCGCTTGCCACGCGCCTACATTTGAAATAACGAAATTTTGGTCGGCAGGAAAAATGGTCCAACGAACAGGGCTTAAAGTATTCCGGCCGGGGGCCGGATTTCCGGCTTGAGGGCAGGTCCGGCCTCCGGCGCAGGCAAAATTTATTAATCAGGCTGCAAATTACAGTCGGAGGCACTTTCGGCGCAGACGCGCTTGGAAAAAACGAGTGCGCCGCTTCCATTATGAGCGCGCATACCGCGCGGCTACATTTGAAACTGGGAACTTGAATGCGGTTTAATATTTTCGAGTCAATTGATTTCACCTACCAATCATATGAGAGGAGCGCAGCTCTAACTAACGTCACAAGCCTATCAGAAGCAGAGCAGTGCGCGTCCTGGCAACAGTGTGATTGAGATCCATCCATACCTCACGTTAGCGTTGTCGGTGAAAGCATGGAGCGCAGAACTTCAGAAACAACATCAGACCTGACTTTAATGTCATCATGGATGAAAAGAAAGGAGATGTGAGTTGGTTGATTTTGTAAATTAGCTCAGGTCAGCATAATCATATTTTCTGTCTACACCTTTTGATGTTAGCCTTATGTTGACTGAGCTAACATTAACATACACTGCTGCTAGGTAACTTCAGACTGTTAGTTAAATATTTAATGTAGAACATTCTGTGTAGCTTACTAAAAAAAAACATTGTGTAGGCCTACCATGAAAACGAGTCCACTTTAAACCGCTTCATTTTCTGTCAGCAATGTATGACAAGTAAAGTTAGTGCTGTCAACGTTAACGTATGCGATTTCTTTTTTTTTTTGTCCAGCTTTAATGTTTTAAAATATTTAACACAATTAACGCTGCATCCGTTCTTTGTCATTCTTTAGCTAGGGTTATGATCACGCTCTTATTAGTTATTAGTTTGTCCACCAAATGCTTTAAACCATTAATGTGCGACAAGACAAAAGAGAACACACTTCAGTAAATGTCCTCCTCACACACACACACACACACTAGGCACAAAAAGTCGCGAACCAGTATCAAATTCTCTTTCGCGCTTGAACGAACAATAAGACATACATTTATGCCAAAATGTCCGTTTTGTCGAGTATCCTCACAAGAATCAATCATTTTTAACCTTAAATGAGTTAAATAAAATCTTAAATGGAAGTAAAGAGTAGTGAGAGAATAAGACGCGTGAGATCCTGTCACCAGCTGTAGATCTTAAAGTGACAGTAGCCACTAATTCTGTCTGTCAGTAAAGTTAACCAAAGAACAAAGGGAACAGAGAAAACTACTAACTACTCTTTGACTAAAGAACGCTTGTAGCTTTAATAAGGATTAATCTAATTTAATTAATAATTTATGCAGTGCGGACTATTTTATAACCCTAAAATTGTGGGGGAAAGAATTTTCACCGAGACAGCATTAGCTATATTAATATCAGTGATACTGGCCTTCATTAATAAAAAGATGCCATAAATGGTTCCATTTGAAGATAAGTCAGTCTGTGCAGTGCAGTCCACCCCCCCCCACCCCCACCCCCCAAAAATTTCAGGCTCAGGATTTTTTTTTTTTTTAAGCCCTGAACGAACGGTTCGGTTGGAAAATGCGTACCGAAAACCGAACCGAAAGCCTCGTACCGAACGGTTCGATACGAATACGTGCATCGTTACACCCCTAATATATATATATATATATATACACACTCACCTAAAGGATTATTAGGAACACCTGTTCAATTTCTCAATGCAATTATCTAATCAACCAATCACATGGCAGTTGCTTCAATGCATTTAGGGATGTGGTCCTGGTCAAGACAATATCCTGAACTCCAAACTGAATGTCAGAATGGGAAAGAAAGGTGATTTAAGCAATTTTGAGCGTGGCATGGTTGTTGGTGCCAGACGGGCCAGTCTGAGTATTTCACAATCTGCTCAGTTATTGGGATTTTCACGCACAACCATTTCTAGGGTTTACAAAGAATGGTGTGAAAAGGGAAAAACATCCAGTATGCGGCAGTCCTGTGGGCGAAAATGCCTTGTTGATGCTAGAGGTCAGATGAGAATGGGCCGACTGATTCAAGCTGATAGAACAGCAACTTTGACTGAAATAACCACTCGTTACAATCGAGGTATGCAGCAAAGCATTTGTGAAGCCACAACACGCACAACCTTGAGGCGGATGGGCTACAACAGCAGAAGACCCCACCGGGTACCACTCATCTCCACTACAAATAGGAAAAAGAGGCTACAATTTGCAAGACCTCACCAAAATTGGACAGTTGAAGACTGGAAAAATGTTGCCTGGTCTGATGAGTCTCGATTTCTGTTGAGACATTCAGATGGTAGAGTCAGAATTTGGCGTAAACAGAATGAGAACATGGATCCATCATGCCTTTTTACCACTGTGCAGGCTGGTGGTGGTGGTGGTGGTGTAATGGTGTGGGGGATGTTTTCTTGGCACACTTTAGGCCCCTTAGTGCCAATTGGGCATCGTTTAAATGCCACGGCCTACCTGAGCATTGTTTCTGACCATGTCCATCCCTTTATGGCCACCATGTACCCATCCTCTGATGGCTACTACCAGCAGGATAATGCACCATGTCACAAAGCTCGAATCATTTCAAATTGGTTTCTTGAACATGACAATGAGTTCACTGTACTAAAATGGCCGCCACAGTCACCAGATCTCAACCCAATAGAGCATCTTTGGGATGTGGTGGAACGGGAGCTTTGAGCCCTGGATGTGCATCCCACAAATCTCCATCAACTGCAAGATGCTATCCTATCAATATGGGCCAACATTTCTAAAGAATGCTTTCAGCACCTTGTTGAATCAATGCCACATAGAATTAAGACAGTTCTGAAGGCGAAAGGGGGTCAAACACAGTATTAGTATGGTGTTCCTAATAATCCTTTAGGTGAGTGTGTGTGTATATATATATATATATATATATATATATATATATATATATTAAAAAAAACTCTTCAAAAGTTAAAAAAAAAAAGAAGAAATGAATACGTTTATTCAACAAGGATGCCTTAAATTGATCAAAAGTGACAGTAAAGACATTTATAATGATACAAAAGATTTGTTTAAAATAAATGCTGTTCTTTTAAACTTTCTATTCATCAAAGAATCCTGAAAGATTTGTATCATGGTTTACACAAAAATATTAAGCAGCACAGCTGATTTTTACATTGATAATAATTATAAAAGATTCATGAGCATCAAATCAGCATGTTAGAAGTATTTCTGAAGGATCATGTGCCACTGAAGACAGCTAAAAAAAAAAAAAAAGAAAAAAAAAAAGAAAAGTTATTTCAAGTTGTAATAATTCAAAATAGTACTGTTTTTACTCCCCCTCAGATTGTTACATTTTACATTGTTTTTTCCCCCTGTGTAGCTCACTGCTTGCACACAGTAACAGAAGAGAACTCAGAACTGGTGCGCAGTGTGAATCCAGGGGTATTTGGCATCTTGGACAACATTCTGTCCACCACACACACCAGTATGGAATACACTCTCCTGCGCACACTGGCTGCAGGTAAAACAACATACATTTTTTTACAACATACAGATGGTACTCAACCAGAATGCTTTTTTTTGCGGCAGGAAAAGCATTTCTGCTCTTGACCACTAAGTGGCGCAATAACCATAGATGTTATAAATGTTAGATTATGTCTGTTAAAGCTATGGTATACGATTTTGAAAATCGGTCGAGAAAGCCTGAATTTTTTAAAAACTCATCCCGCCCCTCCACACACACACCCCTCTCCTCTGTGCTACCTGATCCCTCCCACCGGGAAACGAACTGAACTACGTCACTCAGTCAAGCTGTGATCACCGGTAGTAAACATCGGAACTGAGATGTAATGTCAGTTCATGTAATGTTCAATCTAATGACCTCGCCAATGACACATCATATGTAAAATTGCCTTTAGAAACTTGAACTTAGTTGCTTCATCAACAATTCAATGTCACGTTTGAGTTCACGTCAACGCAAGATTAGCAACACATGAAATGTTCTAAATTCCCCACCACCATTAGTATAATCCTACTAGTATTGCTAAGGTTTTCAGTAATTGTTATTGCAGCACACAGCGCATCTTGTTCAAATTTCGATCGGCTCGAACAGAAACCCGTTAGGCCTACTGAAATATATTCAAGGACTAGTGTTGTCACGATACCAAAATTATTGTTTCGATACCGATACCAAGTCAAGAATTGCGATTTCGATACTTTTTCGATACTTTTCCTGAAAAGGGAGAAACACTCAAATATCATTGCTGTGCTTTATTTTAAAACTGGGACAACATTCCAATCATAACACACTAATAAATGAACATATGCACAGCAGATAGGCTATATTAACCATTTGAACAAAATATGAAAATTATAAAAAATTAATTAGAGCAGCATTATCTCAGTTATCATAAGAAACATAAGATTTTATCAATATCAATGCCACTGACGATTCTGCTTATCGATCCGATTCTTTAACGATTCTCTTATCGATTCATGATAGCACTGTGTGGAAAAAAGTAGTCATATGCTTTTTCGGGGGGAAAAAACAAGTGTTTTTATTTGTTTTATGTAATTTATGTAATAAATGAACTCTTATTACAAAGTGTTAACGATTAGTTATACACCGATTCAGACAGATCAGTTGTTTTAACCATTCATTAAAACGAATCGGTTCAAATGAGTCATTAGTTCGCGAATTGGACGTGTCATTATCGGACGTGTGCGCGTTGTGTGATTATCCAGGCGGTTAGGACATCCCACTGTCATCACAGAAAACATTTCATGACTGGATAGTTTTTTTCGTTTATTTAAAGTGTGGTTTATGTCAGCTGAATGTGCGGAACGATTCAGAGAAGATAAGGCAACGTATTTTACCACAATTTACACCCAGCGGTAATTCAGAAAAAAAAAAAAACTCCGAATGCTCCACATGAAACTTTAGTCTCCCGACCTTACCATCGTGTCGAATTATTTTGATTAATATGTGCGAGGGAGAGAGAGAGAGCAAGACAGCGCTTAGTTTTGAGACGGTGAAGCCTTGTTTACCTTGTTTATACTTTCGCCTGGCTCCGCAGAGAGAGAGAGAGTGCGTGCGCGCGACCGGGGCTCGCTCGCTCTCTCTCTCTCTCTGCTCGTTCAGTTCACGCGCCCTGTCACACGCGCATGAGGAGAAAAACACAGACGTCCATAGGGAGGCACTGGAAGCGTGCAACACACACCAACATGCAATACTCTTTTACAAATCTGGAACGCGGTCATTCTTAGAAGTATCGATACTAATAAATTTAGGTATCGTGAAGTTTTTAATTTCCGAGTATCGCGATACTTTTGAAGTATCGGTGCACCGTGCAACACAAGAAATATAATTACTTTGACCCGTGATAGGCGATGCTAAACGGCTAACATTCCAATGCCGACCGACAGCATGAGCAAGTTGTCAAACTGATAAAAAGGTATTTATGTAACACGTCACACCATAAAAGTATAAATAAATGTTTACCTGCTCAACAAAAAGTCAGCCGTGTCAGCGTCGGTCTTCAGTCCCAGATCTTCCTGAAGCTTCCTCCAACGGTCAATGGTGGAGGGTCCATATATTTATCCTACTCAAAGTTCGGCGTTCTTCACATTTTTTTTTATCTCTGCTCGTTCCTCTAATGACTTTCTCTTTCGTCCTAACTTTACTGTAGGGACAAGCAGGGGACGCTTGCTGCTGTCTTTTTTTTTTTATCCATTGCTGATATGCTACTTAGCTAGCTACCATAGACTGTCAGCTGCTTACGCGCTCAATTTCATGACGCAGGAGGGGGGCGGGTGCGGTGGAGATGCGAGCGCCAGGCGGAGTTTCAAGTGGAGCTGGTGATTGGATGAGAGCAGTTGACCAATGTAAGCTGTCCGGCCGGACAGCTTACATTGGTCAACTTCTCTGTGGCTGTACAGCCAATAGAGTGAATGGATTTTTTTCATTCTTTTTTCTATTCCTATTGTTAGGATTGTACTATATAACCATAACCAGCATCTAAACGAGGATATTAATAATGAACAATCTTTGAAATCGTATACCCTAGCTTTAAAGGTAGGGTATGGGATTTGCAAAACGGCCGGCAGTTTTTGAAAATACACAACTCAAAAGGTCCTACCTTCTTTCCTCCAACGCTGGCCCTGACTCCACCCATTCGAAGAACATGGATGCGCAATCATGCATTTGCAAAACTCAGATGCGCAAGATTGTACTTACTCTCTATCTCTCTGTACCGGGGCGACTTGCACTTACTGTGACTGGGTCACAAGCTTTGAGTATGCGCACGAAGGGGACACGCGCGCGAGGGGTATGGTACGACTGTTTGATTGACCAACTTTCAGTCCAATGATTCTAGGTGGTCTTGGAAATGATTGGCTGGAGTTTTTCGAGTCCTGCCCGTTCCACAGATGATTCTAGGTGGTCTTGGAAATGATTGGCTGGAGTTTTTCGAGTCCTGCCCGTTCCACAGATGATTAAATTGCTTAATTTTCATTTCAGTGCTTCTAACTCAGTGGCTGTAAGTGGGTTAGGAATAGGATTTCAAGTGATTTTGAAAAAATGGTCAAAAAAGAAAATCACATACCCCACCTTTAATATGGAGTGGATTTATCACAGATCGTTTTCGCGCCATGTGGAGGTTTACCAAAAAATACTATCAATAAGATTTTTAAAAATCACATTCACATAACCAAATGTAGTTATCTAAAGCCAATGTAAGCATTTGCTGTTTATGAATTCAAACAGAGCAGGACATGTCAAAATTGTCTTTACTTTTTCGTGGAGTGCACTTTATAATGCTCTACCAACACCCTCATTCCATAAAAACAAAAAATCTTAATAAGCCTAAGTATTATGTTATAAACTCCTTCTAATTATATATAAAAAAAAACGATAGAAATGTGAACTATTAGGCTACACATTTGCATGGGAGTATTAAGAGTGATTGCGTAGTTTTCTAATAGGCTTCATGAATTAGTAGGCTTTGCAAGGGAGTATTAAGAGTGATAAGTCAATAGCCTTGTGAGCAGGCTCCAACACATGCTGCAACTGCACTTCAGGCTATTCGAGCTCAAGGTTTAGGCTTTTCAAGCCAACATAGCTTGTTCACAAGCTTTAGCCTCTAG
Source organism: Rhinichthys klamathensis goyatoka (assembly GCF_029890125.1). Taxonomy (NCBI): domain Eukaryota; kingdom Metazoa; phylum Chordata; class Actinopteri; order Cypriniformes; family Leuciscidae; genus Rhinichthys; species Rhinichthys klamathensis. Next base: position 934,249 of record NW_026606885.1, read on the forward strand.
TTTAATATTTGTCACAAATAAAAACATTTGAAATGTACATTTGATTCGATTTTTATTTTAACAAAATACTATAGTATTAGGCTGTTTATTTTGAATTGATACTTATGATAACAACATTTTTAGGGGTGTGCTGGTTTCAGAATTGGTGATGACGGTTATGAAGTGAGTCAAATGTGACGGTTCGTAACATAACCGTCGTCGGGGGAGGGGGCGGGGCGTTGCGACGTTCGTCTGTTATAGGACAACTTAGTTTGAATAAACGAGCAGAGTTATTTAAAATTAACAGCAAGACGACTAGCAGTGAATTTGTTTTCCATTAAATGAATCGCACATAGTAAACAAATCCTTAACAAAAAAAAAACGTATCGGTTACCTAACGTAACCTCGGTTCTCTCTTAAAGAGGGAACGAGTATTGCGTAAGTTAGCTTACGCTACGGGAAAGATTAATCTTTTCGAGATATTGAAGCCAAAAAATTATCCTTAATTTTGTATTCATTGTCAACGCAGTGCAGCAGACCTAGAGCAGGCTGTCTAGCGTTCTCATTGACTGCCCTGCGGCAACTGCAGCAGCCTACCACTGAGCCTGGCGTGACGTCACGTCCAATGAAGGGCGCTCGTGCCCTCATCGCGTCTTAGCCCGCCAGAATGGGCGTGGCTTAGCGTATATAAGCGGGTCTCGGAGGCTGTTTCCCTGGTTTTCATCGACTGAAGCGAAAGTCACTCGTGGCGCGAGCACGGCCTCGCAATACTCGTTCCCTTTTCTAGAGAGAACCGAGGTTACGTTAGGGAAGCGAGGTTACGTTAGGTGACCGATGCGTTCTCTTACGAGAGGTTCTCTCGTATTGCGTAAGTTAGCTTACGCTACGGGAACCCTTTGTCAAAGCCGTGCGCGCCAAGCATCCACTCATGAGTCCCAAGGAATCCCGGGGATCCCAGATTTAAGCGGGAAATAAGGCGGCCCAGCCTGCCACCACACATGTCACAAATTGAAATTCCGCTGGACCATGCCGCTGGAGACGAGCTCCAGTTCACGCGCCGGCGCCTCTGTTTCGTGATTATATCGTCTGCTATATTTACTTCTTATTTATTAAATCCAGGCAATTGGTTGATGAAACATTGATTTAAAATTAAGATACAATTAATACAAAAAAATTGAGATGACTGACAGTGATAACGTCTCTGGTTACTCATGTAACCGTAGTTCCCTGAGAGGAGGGAACGAGACATTACGTATGGGGAAATCCATTTTCCTCGAATTATGAAGTCTGATTTGAATAACTCTTTTGCTTGCAAATAGCCAATGGCGTTCCCGCAATGACCTGATTGGCTGACACTCCTCAATATAGGTGACGGCGGGCGCCAAAACCTCAGAATCTTAGCTGAACGAGAGTAAGGAGACTGTAAGTCTTTCCCACACGGCAGGTTACGTAATGTCTCGTTCCCTCCTCTCAGGGAACTACGGTTACATGAGTAACCAGAGACGTTCCCTTATCGAGTCGGTCTCTCGACATTACGTATGGGGAACAATAAAACCCCTGCCGCGTGGGAAAACCCTGCCCAGCTCGCAACGAGCTCAAGTATAGCACAAGCACTAATCCCTACCTCACACAGCTCAGGGTCAGGCACCGGACCTGGTTGAAACACCTATTGGCACAGAGCCAAGTCGGAATCCGCACCAACGTAGCCCCTCCCTCCTAGTTAAGCAACGCTGAACTGAAGTGAATGGGGAATTGCAGCAATGTGATTGGTGCTTAGGAATACACTGCCGGCTTATGAATGCGGGCATAATAAAGGGACACAATATATAGTGAACATGATAGCTATTACTAAAAACTCGCACTGTCTGCCCGACTTGGTCGAACCGCAGCTAGAGCGCGCGCCATCCGGGGCGTGTCTATAGCCTAATCCAATGACAGCTCAGCTCCCTCTCCCTGCACTGACAGTACATGTGGTGCGAATGAAGGAATATTCAAGCCGCCTCGCTCCCCGGAGGAAACTCGTTATCAAAGGGTGTTTCCCCACTGAATGGCCATCCAGCACATCACGAAAAGCAGCAATAGCGGCCACGTAAACTTTCAGTGTAGATGGCGAACTGCCAACATCCAGACGTTCCTGTAGGAAGGTCAAAATAATGGAAATATCGCAATTCCTGGGGTCCTCCTTTTTGTCAACACACCAGTTAGCAAACACCTTCCACTTCAGAGCGTATAAGCGCCTCGTCGAAGGAGCTCTAGCCTCTGCTATTGTCTGTAGCACCCGCTGTGATACTCCGCGCTGATCTGCCACACATGCAGGTCCCACAGCTCCGGGTTGGGGTGCCATATGGTGCCCTTCGCCTGAGATAGGAGGTCTCTTCTCGGCGGTATCCGCCACGAAGGGGAAAAAGCGCCATGTTCACTAGCTCCGGGAACCACGGCTGGTTGGGCCATTTGGGCGCTACCAGGACCAACGCACATCTCTCCTCCCTGATCTTTTGCAGCACCAGCGGCATTAGCTTGATCGGAGGAAAAGACAGTGCGTCTCCCTCTAGAGGGGCCGTCGTCAATGCAAAGTATAGCGGGCAGTGGGCGTTCTCTTGCGATGCAAAGAGGTCGATCTCCGCTTTGCCAAACAGATTCCAGATCATGTTTACCATCTGCGGATGAAGCCTCCACTCCCCGTGCACAATGCCATCCCTGGACAGCATGTCCGCGCCGCAATTCAAACTGCCCGGCACGTGCACTGCTCGAATCGACAGTAGTACTCTGTCTGTCCATAATAACAGCCGCCTCGCTAGCCCCTGCAGGGATCGCAAACGTAAACCTCCCTGGCAATTTATGTACGCCACCACCACCGTGTTGTCTGTTCTGATGAGAACATGATGGTCTTTCACAAACGGGAGGAAAACCTGCAGCGCTAGATGAACCGCTTCCATCTCCAAGCAGTTTATATGCCAGCGCGTCTGGTCCCCTGTCCACGTACCGAATGCCGGTCTGCCATCACAGAGGGCTCCCCGTAGTGACCACTACGCGTCTGCCCAAAGCAGCCCCCTGCTCGAACATGGTCGTGTCGAACCAAGGCGCTAGAGTCTCCAGACATGAACGCGTTATAAGGCGTTCCGGTCCTGCTCTCCACGCCCGCGGCTGTACTCGTCTCTGTAACCAGTGTTGAATTGGTCTCCTGCAACAAGCCCAGTCTGCAGACGGAGGCTGCAGCTGCCATCAGACCGAGTAGCCTCTGAAACGTTTTTAAGGGGATGGCTCTGCCTTGAACGAATAGGGCTAACGTACTCTGAATCGACTGGATTCTCGACTCTGACAGCTTTGCGATCATAGCACGTAATTCCAGTACCGAGGAATGTGATGGACTGGCACGGTTGAAGCGCGCTCTTCTGCATGTTCACAGACAGTCCCAAACCTGTCATGTGGGCGAGGAGTCTGTGTTTGTGTTCCTCGAGGACACTCTCCGACCGCGCGATGACTAACCAGTCGTCGAGATAGTTCAGAATGCGCATTCCACTGAGCTTCAGGGGAGCAAGCGCTGCATTCATGCACATTGTAAATACACGGGGGGCCAGGGCCAACCCGAACGGCAACACTTTGAACTAGTATGCCACACCCTCGAATGCAAACCGAAGGAAGCGTCTGTGATGCAGGGCTATCTGAATGTGGAAGTATGCATCCTTTAGATCCACTGCAATGAAGTAATCGTCGGGCTGAATGTGCGCGAGGATCTGCTTCACTGTTATCATTTTGAACGCGCGTTTCGCGAGCGCTTTCAGTAATCTCAGATCCAAAATGGGGCGCATACCTCCGTCCTTCTTTGGTACTAGAAAATAATGGCTGTAGAAACTGGATTTTTTTTCGCTCTTCGGGTACTGTCTCTACTGCTTGTTTGGCCAGGAGAGAGGAGATTTCTGCCCGAAGTAACGGAGCGCTCTGTTCTGACACCTCTGTCATAATCACACCGCCGAAGCGGGGTGGTCTGCGAGCGAATTGGAGCGTATAGCCGCGTATTATTGTGTTTAAGACCCACTGTGATGCCGTCGGTAGCATCGACCACGTGCTCAGGTGACTCGATAAGGGGGGCTTTAATGAATGCTGTGGCAGGGGCTGAGCACATCAGGAACGCTGCTCTTTTTCCCCGCCGGGTGCCCTTGGCTGCTAGAGGCCGGCTTCGCACCAAAGCGGGGCTTCCTGAACTGCCTCTGGCGGAAGGGAGGCTCTGGCTCGCGACGCTCTGCCGTGCTCGTGGACGCGCGTCTGGTAGGTCCCGCCGAGCGCTGCGCAGAAGAAGATCTGGATCTCGCTGCAGGGGGGGCTTGAGACCGTTTCGGCAGTAGATGAGGCATCATCCTAGATTGTTTGACGGTCTCGGCGTACTTGTCAGATAACGACTCCACCGCAACACCGAAAAGGCCCGTAGGGCGCGTCCAGGAACTGCTTTTTATCCGTATCGCGTAGGGGTGTCACGATTCTCCAAATCTTTGATTCGATTGAATTTTCGATTCTAATGTCACGGTTCGATTCGATTCTCGATTTTTACATTTTTTTTTTTAAAAGCACAGGTTGCTATGCCATTTTTAGAATATACTTTTATGCAATATAATATCTGACGTTTGTTGGCAATGTACCACACTACATTGTCAAATTTAAAACATTTATTAACAACATAAAGTGCTTATAATATAATACCTTATATCTTTATTCAATTGGAAACTTAAGCAAAACAACCTGTCATATTTTGCCATAACCTGCCATACGCAGATTATAAAATCAAATCAGTCATTTTAAACTGTCTGCGAAATGCAATTTCACAAACAGCGTCAGTGTTCAGCGGTGTCGCATCCTCTCTCTCTCTCTCTGTCTCTCAAAATGGGTTGCACAAGGCAATCGTCAAGCGCGCTGCTCTCACGTTTCGGGAGTCGTGACATGACGGAATTGTCACTTAATAATCGGGCCAGCATTGCATCATGAGTAACTAAAGTTTACCATTTGCACATCTTTTTAAGTCTTACCAGTTTTCTTTGCACACATACATAAAGCCGCCTCGCAAACAGGCAGATGACGACATTCAAGTTCACAAAACAAACAAACAGTTGTTGATTTAACAGATAAATCTATGTTTTTGTGGAGATGCCCTGCCATGTTAGTCGTGCTGCCAGTTGAAGAATATGGTACATGCACATAGCAGAGCTTGCAAACTGTGGCTTTTTTGAAGCGCGAACGTTGAACGTGAACGTTGACAACATAACTCACTGGAAATCCAAAATACTTCCACACCGGTGACTTCAATGAAAGAGTAGACGGTTCAAGTTCTGTCGATGGGTCTCCTGCATCTGCAGTTGCCATGCTATCTTTTGACTGGCTGTTGCTAAGTTAGAGGTGGTTGACTCTCAGCACTTCAACACGCCTGTTTTTTTCCCGTGACATGGGGGCGTGGCAGCATCGACGATTCCATTTTTTAATTCGAAGTTCGAGATTGTGACTTAATTTTGATCGATTTCGATTTAAAATCGAAATCGTGACACCCTTAGTGTCGCGCATCCCCGACAGCGTCAGCCACAGATGGCGCTGTAGGGCCACAAGACTGCCCATATTGCGGCCGATTCCCTGGGCGACCTTTTTTGACGCCGCCAAGGTGAGATCTGCCGCCGTGCGCAGTTTCCTGTGCAACTCGGGGTCCAGGCTTCCCTCATCCAGGGAACCTAGGAGTCGCGTCTGGAAAACCTGCAGAATTGCCATCGTGTGGAGGGCAGATGCTGCATGTCCAGCTGAAGTGTAGGCTTTCTCAGCGATGTGGGCAGTAGCGCGACAGCCTGGAAGGCAGTTGGGCGGTCTTCCAGCCGGGAGAAGACGCTAGATGAGCCGCGATGGCATCCTCGACGGGAGGCAATCGCGCGTACCCCAATTTCTCCGCCCCTTCCACTGCAGTCAGCAGCTGGGTACCTTGTGCAAGGGCTTGGGCTGAGTAAGGGGAGCGCCATGATCTGGTGAGCTCCTCGTGGACCTCCGAAAAAAAGGGCGCGGGTCCTCGCAGGGCTTCAGCCTGACGGCCCGCGCCGAGGAAGGAACCATCCATCCATCTCTTCGACGGCAGCTCCTTGGGCGCGGTCCGCTCCATATCCGCCACAGCCTCTGTGAGAATGGCCAAAAGCTCCGCATCCAAAGAGGCGGGGGCGCCTTCAGACGGAGACTCGGACCACGCTCCCGGGTCGGAGGCACTGGTAGACATGGCGTCGTCATCGTCGTATCCAAACGAGACCATTTCCCGCGCTTCCTTAGGAGGGCGATAACAGGCCTCAGCGTAAGTTAGGGGCTCTGCCACTTGAGGGTGGCGTGGGTGTTGGGCCGACGTCAGCGCCTCGACAGAATCCACGGATGGAGTTCTCTGCCGTCTCCCGGTCCGCGGCTCGACGGCGGCAGACTGGGGAGAGGCAGGAGACACAAGGCCGTCGTTACGTGTAACGGCCAGCCTTGCACGAAGGATCTTGATGGGAAGCTCCTCACAGGCAGGACATCCCGATCCCCCGAATGCCGCCTCCGCGTGGGCCCGACCCAGGCACAGCACACACAGTTCGTGTGCGTCCGGGAAATCGATGGGTCCACCACACATGCGGCAAAGAGACATGATATAATCCACCGGAACGCGAGAGGGGAAAAACTCCTTACTATATTCCGCTCTGAATGCGTACATCAACGGTGAAACAGACTCGAGTGAAGAAAAAAGATTCTGAGGTTTTGGCGGGATCGCCATTGGCTATTTGCAAGCAAAAGAGTTATTCAAATCAGACTTCATAATTCGAGGAAAATGGATTTCCCCATACGTAATGTCGAGAGACCGACTCGATAAGGGAACCAAAGCAACGGAAGAAAAACAACAAATTTCAAAACAGTGTTGGCTGAATATGTTTATTATAGCTTTAAAAAGACTAAACATTTTTGTTGACTAAAATGACAAAAAATAATAATATTGCATTTTAGTTCGTTTTTAGCACTTAACCTCATCATAAAAAAAAAAAATTCTATGCTTTCACTTTCCTTTAATCCCTTTCTATTATTGATTATGCTACTCTGAGCAATGTCTGAAACTTTGTATTTTGAGCACTTCCTGTGTTTATTTGCCTCTTCACGATGAATCGCTTGCTGTATTACTCATTTGTAAACCGCTTTGGATAAAAGCATGTGCGAAATGAACTAATGTAAATGCTTTAAACATAAAAACTAATAAAAATTAAAAATACTTAAAGATACTTAAATTGAAAAAAATAAAACATATCGCACATTTTCAAGGTTTACATAAGTTTTGGGGACAGTATTTATTTATTACAGGTTTAGTGTTTATTCCCTGTGCGATTTTATTTAAAATGAGGAATTCAGAATCTTATTCTTATTCTTGAGACGTTTTACATTTGAATTGCCAAAGAAATTGCAGCATTGCTGTGTAGAATTAAAACAGTGTGAAATGAAAAGAAAGAGTACAATGCAACAACATATTAAGAACAGAAGTTTTCCTTTGCTCTCTCTTGTGTATCTCTTTCAGGAAGGTTTTTTTTTTTGTCTTCCTCGCTGACGCACGCCTGGTCTCTCTCGTTTAGGTAGTGAAATTAAACGTTTAAGGGAAGAAACACTTCATATTATATTGTAGGCTATATAACAATACTGCATATGCCGTGTTATCCAAACCAATTGCAAAAACCAACTGTAACAAATTATTTATACTTTGTTCCTTTAAAGGGGTCATATAATGGTACATTATATGAAGTTTATTGTTTTGAAACTTTTACAGGTTGATTGTACTGAAATGTGTGTTGGCAGTGCCTGTACACAACCATCATATAATGATAAAAATCCATCCAGTGTTTTTGTTTTAATCCCCTTTATATGTTTTCCCCTGCCTCAAATCGAGCCGTTCACACGGTCGGACGCCCCTCCCACGATTGTTGATTGACAGCAGTGTTTCAACACAGACCTGCCCTGAGCGAGCTGCCATCATAGTCCGTCATTGTTGATACGCTGGAGCAGAATGGCGTCTAAGGCCGGAGACACACTGGCTACGTGGCGTGAGCGTGGCGTTTCTGTTGCGTGTCAGCTGCGTGGCGGCTGCGTCGCGTTTTCTGTGTCTTTGCACACCAGAAGCGTGTCTGACGCGGCGCTGCGTGGCGTACACGAATACATATTCGCTATATGTGACATAGAGGGAGGGCGCCGACAGACCAGTCTACATTTGGATTACTGTTGCTTTACGACAACAATTTCAACTTTTATCACGCATCTTCCAAAATCCGAAAAATAGGGAAACATGCGGCTGTCTGTTTATTTCAATAACATTTAAAAATTTTGTGTAGCTTTAAAGAGCCTATATTTAGCTATATTAAATATATATAGGCTATATTTTATTCATATGCTATGACCTCTGTAGTGGACACCAGGACTCGACTGTTTAAAAAATAAAATGACATGAAATTATATAGGCAAAAATAATGGGATTCAAAAAAGACATTTATATCTGAATTTGTCAAAACCTAGATTTTCAAACATCAAAATGTAATTTATTAATATGTATTCGTGTACAAAATGACATATAAATATCTTTTCCTATACTATTTTGCCTGCAAACGCTTCCAACGCGCTTGCGTTTCGCGTGAAAAATAGGCGTCGGTTCTATTTCTAGCATGCACCCGTTTTCCGCGCGGCTCATGCTGCGCGTGTCACGCAGGCAGTGTGCAAGCTCTAACCTGTTAACATGGGAGCCGAAATAAAAACGGACACGCCACGCAGCTGAGACGCTCACGCCACGCAGCCAGTGTGTCTCCGGCCTAAGCGATTGTGGTGTTCTGTTCTTGGGTGCAATAAGGAACACAGCAGTCATTTTGATGTTTCTAAATCCGAACCGCTGAAGACGCAGTGGCTGAGTTTTGTTTTCGAAGGGAATATTCTCCACGATCAATGTCAATGCTTTCATGTTTGTGCAAATCATTTCTCACCAGACTGCTTTATAAACGAGGGTCAGTATAAAGCTGGTTTTGCTAAGAAGCTGCTCCTGAAAAAAGAATCGGTAGCAACTATTTATGTTCCCTCTGCACCTCCAGAAGAAGTAAGTGTAAAGTTTTATTAACCTTTATATTAATCTTTGCAAATCGCGAAAAAACGTTTTTCATGACCATTAGTTGTAACATCAATCTGTCAACGAACTAACGTATACATCAGTAAACACATAGCGTTCGTATCTCACTACTCTACCCTGCCAGTGCATACAAAAATAGATCAAAGTGACATTATTAACCAACCATTCAGAAACGTCCTGTTCGAGCCTTAATTGTCGAACTTCTTTGCGGCCGTCATCTTGTTCCGGGTCTTACTCCGGTACAAACTGATACGATTGCACAGATGTGTCCTCAGAGACTCCCGCTGCCATTCTTTCTCCCAATTATACCCTCAACTGTTGTCAAGGCAACACTCCACATGCGTTGTCAAAACGCCAGCAGAACAGAGGGGCGGAGTGAGCGAAGCTCATTATCATTTAAAGGCATATGCACTGAAACGGCGTGCTGAAAACAGAGCTGTTATTGACCAGGTAAAATTAGTGTTTTCTTAAAATACTAATGAGAATTTATAATAAAAGTATATTACAAAGTTTTCATTTAGACCCTAAACATTCATATTAACTTGTATATAACCTTGTCTGCGTGCCCGCTGGCTCGAATTCCTACATTTCGAAGAAGGAGGAATAATGGCGAGTTCACATCTGTGTGCAAGGGTGAACTTGACTATCAGCCACCTGATCTTGGTTCGCAGGATTCCTTCCTGAAAATTTGGCTCCTCGTTCTCATCGTCGGGTTCCTCAATTAAAAATTCTTCATGGGAGGGTAACGGTGGTGAGTCCGTTGGAGAGAAATCCTCCACAACTGACTGTAAACTGGCATTCAAATCTGCCTCCATTTTGTTTGCAATGCCCAACCTCCAACGATCCAATCAATTCCCAAAGGACGAAATCAAGCCCCGCCCTACTTTTTTTTTTTCTAATTTCAGAAGCCATTTCACTCGGATACACGTCACAATAAGGAAAAAAGGACAATCTCCACTTCCGTTTCATGACGACTTTAAGAAATCGGTATCGTATCGAATCGTCATTAAAGGGATAGTTCACTTTGAAATTAATTTTTGGTATGTTTTAGCTTACCTCAAGAGCATCCAAGATGTAGGTGTCTTTGTTTCCGCAGTAGTTTCAATTTTGATATTTTTAGGTCAAACAGTTCTTGTCTGTCAGTCATATAATGCAGGTCTATGGTCACCACCAATGTTCCCTCTAATTTTTTTTTCTTGTTGAGCAAAACTTTTTTCTATTGGGCGGACATTTTTCGCCACCTGAGCAAAAATATTCTTTATACCTGACCTGAACAGCATACGTAGAAACACAATGGTTTCAAGATTCAGTTGTAACTTTTAATTTGAATGTGCCATTTCTATTTTATTTGACCCTTGATGTAACTTATTGGTATTAAATCATATTTTCGAAATGAAGCACATTTTAGGTTACCTGATTTTTTTTTTTTACAGTGCTGTTAACTGTACAGTCTTTACCAAGAAATCCTATGAAAAATAATTTACAAAATCTTCTGCAGGACAGTTCAATTCTTTACAATAATAGAATATAGTATGAAAGAAAAGTAAGCTGTTACACTGAGATGGTCTGGGAAAACCATAAAGTGTTTTTGTACAGTCAATTAATTGTGTACAGGAAGCATTAAACCATCAAAGTTAAATGATTGTTTATTGCTTATGAATTTCCAATATTTTCTTTAGCAAGGGGTTTCAAACCTTTTAATGGCAAGGAGCCCTAAACAATACCCTTGTGATTCTTTATTTAGGCTTATAATATAATAAAATATAGGCCTAATATAATATAAAAAAACGAATTGAAGTATTTGAAGTGATATAATATATCAGTTTAAATGCTTCAATTTGTTTACATATTATATTATAATATGAAAACAAACGGAAGCATTTAAATAGATCTAATAGCTAAATATTTTCAAGAAAAGTGAATGTGAACTCTTTTATAATCTAACCATCCCTGAAACTCCCCCACACACAAAATTAAAGTGGTGGAAATAACGGTTGATGGGCATAGAACGGTAACAATTACACACCCACCCGCGTGCAAATTCAAAATTCAAATAGATGTATTTTGAATTTGCACGCGGGTGGGTGTGTAATTGTTACCGTTCTATGCCCATCAACCGTTATTTCCACCACTTTAATCAAACCGCTCTTCTTTAAAACATTATGATGTGATTTTATTTCACGTCTCTGCGTTTCTCGTTGCCTCTCGTATTGATCTATTTGGTCCGCACACACGACTCACTGCCAATCACACGCGCTCACATCGTTCTCTTTCTATGAAACCTGTAAACTGCATTCACCAGTTTTCACTCTATAGCCGTTGACCAGAGCACTGAAATTATTTCTCACTTAAACTACAATCAAATGGATTTCCCCACACATTTCGCGTCAGTCCTCTGTGTGGCATTTTATTCTTTTCTGCGCGGCCGCCGCTTCAGAAGTGCGCGGCCGCGCACGCGCGCAGCTTAGAGGGAACATTGGTCACCACCTCAAAGAGCATGCACAGAGAAGTCCAAATTAAACATGATTTAATGACTCGTAAATGTAAGTAAACATTGATAGCCTACGACACGAAACGAGCGGTTTTTGTGAGAAAACGAACAGTATTTATATCGTTTTTACCTCTTGTAACCACAGCCACGTCCAAGTGATCTGAGGGCGCGGACGCTTCGGTCTGCGAAAGCGCCGGAAGTGATCTCTCGCGCGGTTGCAAAAAAAATTCAACGTTGTCTGTTGATATATTGAAATCGTCTTTCATTGCGATTTCCTGTATATCTAAATATGTTTAGATCTTCACAGTGAAAGGTAACACTTCCGAAATCTCTGTGTAAACAATGAGTGACGTACACGTGCGAGAGATCACTTCCGGCGCTTGCGCAGACCGTTTGACCGTTTGCGCAGACCGTCAGATCATTTGGACGTGGCTGTGGTTACAAGAGGTAAAAACGATATAAATACTGTTCGTTTTCTCACACAAACCGCTCGTTTCGTGTCTTAGGCCATCAATGTGTACTTACATTTACGAGTCATTAAATCATGGATGCCCTTGAGGTAAGCTAAAACATACCAAAAATTAATTTCAAAGTGAACTATCCCTTTAAGGCTCCGATTTACACCCCTAATTACAGCCTTACTGAGCAATGATGCGGGTGGAAAAAAAACATCACAACATTTGTTTCCATCAGGAGGTGCATCATTTTTTGGTCAAGATCTTGTATTGACAATACAAGAGTCAAGCACTCTGTAAAGTCTACTCCAGCACATCCCAAAGACTTTCAATGAATTCAAGGTCTGGACTCAGAGCTGCCAATTCATGTGTGAAAATAATTATTCAAGCTCCCTCCCAACCATTCTTTCACAATTTGAGCCTAATGAATCTTGGCTTTGTCATCCTGGAATATGGCCATGATGTGTATTCCCATGATGGATAGCCATGATGTCTAACCCTTCTTACGTGCTTGTTTAAGAAATTAAAAGCTACACACTCTATCAATTAGGGTTAGATGAACTGTTGTCAAACATATAACATGCTAGAAACATTATAATCACTGCAATAATGATCCAATCATAGACTTAAATACTTGCCTATTTAAATACAAACAGCAACTTTTTGGGGGGTCGGGCAGTGTATGTGTGTATATATATATATAGCTAGCTAGCTTTGTTCAAGTAATGTTAGAAATGAACATTATTTGCTCATGTATTTTGAATTAAAATGAATCTACATTAGGGATGTAACGATACCCTCATGTCACGATACGATATTATTGCAATGGCCTACTACAAGACATATGGTAAAAGGTTAACAAAAATGTACTATTGATTAAAATGCTAAATTTCGTATTACATTGGGGGTGTAAATGAATAGTCTTGGACTTGGTGCTGGTTACCAAATGCAATAGGACAAAGGTGACACCAAAATAAAAATATTGATGATTCTAAAGCTGAAAATACAGAATTATTTTAGACGAATTATGCTTGTGCTCTGTCACTGAATAGATATATTTAAAGTAATGTAGGCCACTTTTTACTGGTAACATAAGATATTATCAGGACCCACAAATATTCCCCATTGCATAATTATTATACATTAACTCTCTGGGGTCTGATGTGTTTTCTGGGTCCTGGAGGTGTTCTGACATGCTCTGACATGTTTATTTCTGTTACTTGTGACATTTTCATGGCTGAAGTCTTATTACACTGTATTCAGCACAAACTCTGCCACAGTAATATGTCAGCAGCATGTAGGTAAAAGTTTGTAGTTTTGAGATAATGACGTTTATTGCGTGGTTTGTGAAAAAACTAAAAAGAATTGTCACTGAAATAAGGTCATGAAACCCATACTGATTATTTCTTCACAAGACTTTTGAAAATTGTATCACGTAGCCTAGAATATTTGCTCCAAAACTATGTGAAAATCATCCTGACTACTCATTCAGATAAGACAATAAAGTCTTTTAAAATTTGTATGACATGTTTTGTGTAAGAAAGCTTTATGCGAAGGAGGCGTGATCACATTAATATTATTGCTTTTCACACCTGAGAAAGACAAAGACCCTCCCCAAATGACCCTATTCGGTGCTATCAGGCCCTATCATTATGAGGAGCCTTGCACAAAGAATGAGGAGATTTAAAAAAGAATGGCTTTTAGATTGTTTGAATTTATTTACAACACAACATAATCCAAAGATACACAACAAAAGACAAAAAAGCACATTAGTAAACACTGATCTAAAGACAGAGGCTTGAATAGTCACACACCTTTGTGCCATTCCTGAAACATAGTACATACCTGTCATTTCCAAGGTGTTTGATTTTTCATTTTACCATGTTCATGTACAGAGACTCCTGTGAATGTTGAAGTCAGCAGGACTCATCAGTGGCATCTGGTCCCTGTAAAAAAAAATAAACACCTGTGAACATGCTGATATCAAGAGAAACTATATGGCTGCACGACTTTGGGCATACATTGTAGATTTTTCTGGTTAAAATTGCGATATATATATATACACACAGACACACACACACACACACACACACACACACACACACACACACACACACACACACACACACACAGTGCTTAGAATAAGTGAACACACCCATGCTAAAGTTGACAAAAAAAATCATCTTAATGCCTTAATTAAAAAAATGAGGAAAACTCCAACCTTTAGGGACACCAATTTTCTTTGTGAATGAATAATGTATCGCAAATAATTAAATGTTTTTCCTTAAAATACAGGGTGCATACGTCTGGACACCCCTATGTTAAATTCCCATAGAGGGGCAGATTTTTATTTTTAAAGGCCAGTTATTTCATGGATCCACTGGATACTATGCATCCTGATGCCCCACATCATCACATACCCTTCACCATATAGACATGGTTTATTTCAGTTAGCCTAATAGCTGGTTTGATTTGCATTAAGAGGTGATCTTATGGAAAGTACCCCATGCTAATCTCTAGGTATGGTGAAAGGGTATGTGATGATGTGCGGCTATTTTAATTCCAAATAATAATAACAATAGCCTATAGCATGCAGCCTTTAAATCGTTAAAAAGGAACACTTAAGTACACTAGAAAAATATGTTTGTTACTTCAAATGTTTCTATTCATTACAAACACAGTATTTAACAGTAAACATGGTTCTAAACATTATAATATTCACCATATTAGAGTAAACACTGATACTAGCCTAACATCATGCTGTGTTTTATTATCAAACATAAAAACATCCTTGTGTCATATGTATATTTATTTCCTGCCTGTCTAGGCTATAGTTCATATTTCAACATGTTTCCGTCGATTTCATAAATTTTAGTCTAGCAACAGTTCAACTGGGATGTTAAGTTTATGCAACAATAACACTGACTAATATATTTCATAATACATTTCTTACCTTACATCTTTTTCTTGTCTTCAAATCGCGTTCTTCTTCTGAGGTAAATCCAATGTAAGCTCACTGCGTGTCTTCCAAACTCGACGAAAAGCAGAGGACTGATGAAGTTTGGTGCTTTGTTTTTTAGGCAATGAGCGCGTTTGCGTTCCTTCATGGAGATTTGCATATCAATCTCTTTTGCGCGCTTGGGCGTGGTCAAATTAAAAATAATGAGCAAGCGTTTGAGAAACTGGACATCTTGTTGGTTTTATACAAATTACTTAAACAGAGAAAATTTATTTTCGTTTTGAATCAGATCATTTAAAAGTACACACTTAAATGATTATAAAGATATATATCTCATGACTGGGTGAATAGTATTCGCTGAGTTTTGTTTCAGTTTAGAGACGTGCTCCAAAAAAAAAGTTCACGGTGATGCAGAGCCAGAAAGCCCACCCTGTTTATTTTCTTTATTTTACAAAAGCACAATGTTTTATTTCGATTGTAAGTGGACACATAAAAAAGAAGACATTTAACAGTTTATTTTTTCATATTTCTTAAGTCTGTATGACCAAAAATGACGGAGTATTTTAAGTCTATTTTGCTGCTATGTGAAAAAAATCGAGCAAAACACGCCGGCGCGTTTGCCGACCCCAGAGGGTTAAAGCTCCAGTCCGTAGCTTTTTTGGGTTAAAAATTATCCAAAATAAAATTGAGCAAATACATAACCAGCCAGTGTTCAAAACTCTCTGCTTGCCTTAGCTCGATTTAAAATGGTAAGCTTGTAATAATGTTTTTAATTCCAGTAATACTGGTGGATTTCCGCGGGAGATTCGAGCATGTCTTTGCGTCATTACGTCACATCTGTACACATAAAGAAGGAGTCTCGGCTAGTATAAGCTATATTGCGTGTGAGGATGTTGGAGGTGGAGATTTATAGCCTTTTCTCACAGCACTTGATATAATTAAACTTATCAATTTGATGGCGGATCCAGAAAGGTTCAAACTAGGGGTGGGCGATATGGCAAAAATATCATATCACGATTTTTTTCAGGAAAATCACGATTAACGATTTTATCACGATTCTTTTTCATGTTGGTTTTACTATTTTGCAAGTGACTGAGCATTACAGCCAAACTAATGTCCCTATTTTAAAAAAAGCCTTATAGGCCTAGGTAAAAAAAGAAAAAAGAATGGCAGACATTTAGGCCAAAGTGGCGAAGATAAAAATCTTTATCATTATTTTCTTTGTTATTAAGAATTAGGAACAAAGATACACATTAAGCATACACAACTTAATATACAAATGAAACAAACAGTGCTTTATTTTTTCAGCTACAGTAGGGGTATATAACAGTAGCATTGAAGAAAGTAATTAGGCTAAATGAACAAATACGAAAATAAAACACAACATAGACTTCACTGTATAAATTATACATTGATTATTATTAAAGCTACTACTTAAGTTCTCAGTCAAGAGCAGTGAGTGATTTCCTCTGTTTTGTTGTTTTATTAACATTAAAGGGATAGTTCTCCCAAACATTTTAATTGTCATCATTTACTCTCTCAAGTTGTTTTAAACTCGAATAAGTTTCTTTCTTCTGTTGAAAATAAAAGTTATTTGGAAGAATGTTGCTAACCACGTATATGTTTTCTTACTATGGAAGTCAATGGGGACCAGCAACTGTTTGGTTAGCCACATTCTTCCAAATAACTTTTATTTTCAACAGAAGAAAGAAATTAATACAGGTTTGGAACAACATTAGAGTGAGTAAATAATGACAGAATTTTTATTTTTGGGTGAACTATCTCTTTAAGGACAAGAGGCAGCTTGTTTACTAACTGGCTACTGTCGCTTTAAGAGCTGCACGCGACGCGTCTAATATACACGCATTTGACAAGCCGATTTTCTCTAATTTTTTTTCTGTTTGCTTTCACTTTAGACATAACCAACTTTGTTTATGTAAACCTTGTGTGTATTTGACAATATTAGCGCAATAAGACTCGAAAGATAACTTATAACGTAGTCCAGTAAACAGACGCTGTTAGACAGGCTTTTAGTGCCCGTGTGCTTCGGGTGTATGCGCTCAGAAAGCACACGACAGAACAGCGCATCAGCACGTGAATTACATGTTTAACCAGCAAGGCTTTAAAGTACATGCAAATAATGAACTTCTGTGAACTGCAGTGTCCCGTTCCTCTGCGTTAACATTTGTTGTATGTTGAGACGGAGCTCGGCGCCAGAACTGCAACTGATAAAATGCACGATACTACGATATTTCTTCAAAAGCAGATCGTGGAGACATTTTAATCGTCCACGATCAAAAACCGTGATATCGCACACCCCTAGTTCAAACGACAATCACCAGTGCTGGAGATTCACCCGTTCTAAAATGCAAAAGACTTCGGAGTGGCTACAGAAAAAAAGAGACTGCAACCGGACACATGCAAAACAAGTATAAATATCTGAAGGGCTTTAAATGTAGTCACTCAATGCTGATGTTGAACATTAACAATTTGAGAACAAAGTATAATTTGCACGGTTTTGTTAGATTTAATCAGCGCGATTTACTGCAATAATTGTTGTCCCTTAGTTAGTCAGAACCAGAACAAAAGTGGATTTTACTTGCTTGTTCAGATGACATTTTCCGGTGAAAATTCTTATGTTGGTCATACTTCCAAAAAGAATAATCTGTGATTCTGAATGCCAGTATCCACACCGTCGCGGTGAGGTGTCAAGTAAAGTTGATAATCCGCGAATAACTGCAATTGCAGATTTTGAACAGAGATGGCGACAAAGAGGAAAAACTGTGGACTGCAACTTTAAATTCAACATTATATATAGTAGTTTAATGTAGTACTGACACATTTTTTTTCTCACACAGTCATTTTTATTTTTGGTGAGGTATACACAATACATATTACGATACATTGTGTTGCATTTTTGTATTACGATATATTGTGACACCCCTTATCTAGATTAATAAATGCTGTAAAGAATCACATTCATTATTAGTTAATTATACCAAATGCATTAACTAATGTTAACTAATTGATCCTTGTCTTCCAAAGAGTTGATAGTGCTAATAATTGGTGAGGAAATTTAAGACTGAAATACTGCTTTCTGCATGGGTAGTGGAGACTTAATGTATAGTTGAAATAAAGCTAATTTTTATAAAGCTAGTTTTATATGGTTAATAGTTGTTTGTCTTTCATCTGTTCTTCAGGTTCTTTATGGAATCTAAAAAGCAGTCTGTCTTCTGCTCAGCAGTCTCAGACACTGACAGCGCTGGCCGCCACTCTCTCACACTCTCTCATTTTGGACGCTGGAGTGCTCATCCCAGAGCTGTGGCACGCTGAATCTGCCCGTCTGTCTAAAGAGACAACATCTGCCACAGAGTCAGATCATACAGACGAACGGCCTGCAGGGCACAAAGCCGAAGAAATGGAGGAGGATGTGAGAGATGAGAAGATAAATGGAAGAAAGCCCAAGGGACAAATGTCAAAAACAAAAAGTGACATTTCAGATCTGTTGCCTGTAAGTTTGAACCTGCTCTGTCTTGTTGTTAAAAAAAGGATAAGGTTAGATACAGATTTAAATTTTTTTGGGTGAATTTTCTAAGAAAAAATTAACTACAAAAATGAGCCTTTTATTATGATAGGTTCGAGTGCGCATGGAGGTCACAGGCACTTCTTCACTATATTCCTCAACAGGAGGACTATGTCTTATTGACTGGCTGAATGTGTCACATGACTCAAATAAGGCTATTGTGAGGGCGGGAATACCTTCTGCACTCTCCCTTTCCCCTTCAAGCCATGTAAACACAAGTGATGGCATATCTGTCCCTCAGAGCAAGATGGTCTCGCTCTCTCTAAACACAGAGTGACTGTCCTCATTTACATATGAGTGTGCAGGGCTACAGTAACCTCTCTGAACTCCTGTTGGCAAGTGTAACCTGCCCATAGGGTGTCCTGAACATTGTCCTGTTTGAAAGTTCATGGTGAGATTTGATCCAAATCCTCATTTGTGGCCTAGTTTTCATCTGGAACCAAAGCAAAGCATGTTTACTCTATCTGTCCTTTCCATGTTGCCATGAATGGCCTTAATTCTTTCATTTTCTATTTCAGCTTCATCAAGGCAATTATTAGTTATCAGTTAAACTATCTTAAATCAGTTTAACCATCAGTATATGTGTACAGACGACCCCAACAATTACTTTTGTGGTTTTGTTGTGTGTGTATGTTGTGGTTTTAAGAGAGACAGACTGGAGTTGCGAGAGGCCAAAGCACTGATGTCAGCACAGCAGACATCCCTGGAAATCATCGTCAACATGTGCTGCTCCGATGGTGAGATTGTGTTGTTTATAGGCGAGCAGGTGCTTGGGGGAAGACATGGATATTCTAAACCCTGCACAGGATTAGAGGAATGATTTCTGTGTTTGTATCATAGAAGACGAGGCAGAGGATAATGTGATGGAATATTGACTCTCTCTCGCTGTGTGTGTGTTTGTAGAGCCCTCAGATGATGAGTGGGAGGAGATGTCCAGCAGTGATGAGAGTGAGGTGTGTGCTGATGGGATGCCAGACACTAATTCCAGCCTGTTCTCTCCTCTCTGTCTGTCTGCTGAACTTCACACAATCCTGCTCAACCACAGCATACCTCAACAGGTAACACACATTATTACATAGTCTGCAAAACAAACAATGACATGGTCTTTTTGTGTAACTCTGGTGTTACAGACTCTTCTGGTCCAGTAGGGAAAACAAACCTCACATGCTGTACTCCAGGCTGCTTTGGGATATTTGTAAAACAAGCTAAATTGGGAGCACTATGGGCATATTTTGGGTTAATAGTGAAATGAGGATTTTATGAAAGATTATGAAAGATTTTCATGAGATTTTATTTTTTAAAAGAAAACCTTACTTTTAATGAGCAAGGACAGATTAAATGTATCAAAATTGACAGGAAAGACATTTATATTTAGGGCTGTCATGATTCCTCGATAAAATTTGAGTACTCTATTTTAAAGTCCTTGATTGCAATTTACTCATGTCAAGTAACCAGAAAAATACTGAAAGTGGCGCATTCCACGGACAATAATCCATGAAACGCATTATTAGACCGTTTTCTCAGGCTGCACAATGTATTTAAACCATTTAAAAAACATACTATAGCATTGTGCTATTGTTAATTCTCAAAGGCAGAGATTCAATAAGTTAATACAGTATATTTAATATATATATATATATATATATATATATACACACTCACCTAAAAGATTATTAGGAACACCATACTAATACTGTGTTTGACCCCCTTTTCGCCTTCAGAACTGCCTTAATTCTACGTGGCATTGATTCAACAAGGTGCTGAAAGCATTCTTTAGAAATGTTGGCCCATATTGATAGGATAGCATCTTGCAGTTGATGGAGATTGGTGGGATGCACATCCAGGGCACGAAGCTCCCGTTCCACCACATCCCAAAGATGCTCTATTGGGTTGAGATCTGGTGACTGTGGGGGCCATTTTAGTACAGTGAACTCATTGTCATGTTCAAGAAACCAATTTGAAATGATTCGAGCTTTGTGACATGGTGCATTATCCTGCTGGAAGTAGCCATCAGAGGATGGGTACATGGTGGCCATAAAGGGATGGACATGGTCAGAAACAATGCTCAGGTAGATCGTTGGATTTAAACGATGCCCAATTGGCACTAAGGGGCCTAAAGTGTGCCAGGAAAACATCCCCCACACCATTACACCACCACCACCAGCCTGCACAGTGGTAACAAGGCATGATGGTTCCATGTTCTCATTCTGTTTACGCCAAATTCTGACTCTACCATCTGAATGTCTCAACAGAAATCGAGACTCATCAGACCAGGCAACATTTTTCCAGTCTTCAACTGTCCAATTTTGGTGAGCTCTTGCAAATTGTAGCCTCTTTTTCCAATTTGTAGTGGAGATGAGTGGTACCCGGTGGGGTCTTCTGCTGTTGTAGCCCATCCGCCTCAAGGTTGTGCGTGTTGTGGCTTCACAAATGCTTTGCTGCATACCTCGATTGTAACGAGTGGTTATTTCAGTCAAAGTTGCTCTTCTATCAGCTTGAATCAGTCGGCCCATTCTCCTCTGACCTCTAGCATCAACAAGGCATTTTCGCCCACAGGACTGCCGCATACTGGATGTTTTTCCCTTTTCACACCATTTTTTGTAAACCTTAGAAATGGTTGTGCGTGAAAATCCCAGTAACTGAGCAGATTGTGAAATACTCAGACCGGCCCGTCTAGAACCAACAACCATGCCACGCTCAAAATTGCTTAAATCACCTTTCTTTCCCATTCTGACATTCAGTTTGGAGTTCAGGAGATTGTTTCGACCAGGACCACACCCCTAAATGCATTGAAGGAACTGCCATGTGATTGGTTGATTAGATAATTGCATTAATGAGAAATTGAACAGGTGTTCCTAATAATCCTTTAGGTGAGTGTATGTATGTGCTTTATTTATTTACATGCATGTAGGTTACGTGCGTCTGAGAGCGGCTCCATTTACAGTAAATGCTGCTCCACATAAACTGTTAACATTTACCTGTCTGGAGCGCGTCTCAAAATCCATATCTGCATATGCTGTGAGTTTGGGTTGCTTATAACATTCATCTGGGAACTCAATGTGCGCCATTTCATCAGATTTGTAATGTAAATCATTTATAAACCTACGCCAAGTCCCCAACACGGGAGAATCAGTTTGTTTCTAAATATGCAAAATAGTCATCGATATTTCAAAATAAAAATTTTAACCCTCGTTCTGATTTTTTGATGTCCACATGTTCTTGTTCAAGAAATTACAGTGGGTGTAGCAATTCTATCATAAAGTATGGGTTACTACCATACTTGGTGTTCACATGTTAAAAGTGGACTTTGTGGGAAATTCATAAAACATTTAAGAAATACTCAAAGAACAGTCAAAGGCAACTGTTCGTATTTGTATACTATTTGTATAATATACTTAATTTATTTTATTTATTTTTTTATTACAGGGAAAGTGCATATTAATAAACATTTCTTTAAATATGCCAGAATTAGCCCAAAAGTCTATTTTTCATCTGCAGTCCCTAGACAGATGGTAAAAAGTCACCCTAAAAGAGAGTAAAATTACATATTTGCATAACAATATAAAAATTACAATACATTTAGTTAAAAATACTATTATGTTAAAATATACAATCGAAACACACAAACCTATTAAAAAATAACACACACACACACACACACAAGGCAAGAAGCCAGCAGTGGGCAGCTAGAGCAGGACTAGAAGTAAGTTAATGTTGACAGCTCTGACAATCAATGAGTCATTTCTTTAACTGGAACTTAAATGTACTATGTGTTTAGATTTCTGATGGTTATGGGGGTGAGGTTCCACTCAGTAGCAGCTCGAACAGAAAAAGCAGTTTGACCAAATACACTTTTCCTAAAGGGAATGATGCAATCTCCCCTCGCTGCACCTCTGGTTCTGCTGTGATCAGCTGTTCGGGTTTTGACAAACGGGTTGAGAGGAGGGGATGATAAACCATGTATAATTTTATAGAGAAGACATAGATATGAATATTTGACCATGTTTTTCCAGCTGAGTAATCTATATTTTAGTAATATTGGACAATGATGAGAAATACATGGTTTCTTATCTAGAATTTTAACAGTTCGTTTGAAAAGTGATTGCAGAGGTTTCAAAGATGTAACATTAGCTTGTGACCAAATGGGTAAACAGTAAGTGATATGTGAGAAGATCATAGAGTGCATGTACATTTTTGCTGCCTGTGTGGTAGGGGTGGCACGGTTCAAAACCCACGGTTCGGTTTGTATCACGGTTTTAGGGTCACGGTTTTCGGTTCTGTACGGTTCTTGTTGTTATTTTTTCTTTTAATCTTTAACACTCCAGAAATGTACTTCAGCATATGATATATAGTTTAATTATCCACAATTTAGGATACAGTATTAAAAAAAAATGTTATATCATTCAATCATGCACAAACTGAATTTGACTTGACTTTAAGCACATTATTGGGACCATCTCCGAGGAAAGCTAGGTGAGATTTTGATACAGCAAGAGAGAAGATATTGATGACATGCTTTTCGTTTATTTGGGAAAAAAGTATGTGTATCACTATCTCTACAGGAACTTATGTGCATTTTTAGCACACAAAGATTGAAATTAACTTGCATTTATCAAACTGCCAACTTAAGTGTAGCTCTTACAAAAATTGTATCTTTTAAAAGAAAAAGAGAGGAACTCTTAAAACTAAGTAAAAAAAAATAAATAAGTCAAAATACATGAAACATAATTGCCTATAATCAGGCTATAGCAATAGCAAAGGCCATAATCATAAAGTGAAACATAAGTTCAACCTCAACACAAAAACAGTATCAAAAATGCTTCTATTCCCTGAAAGTGAGGATACATTTTTTTTCACTTGAAATTAAAGTGCAGTATTTGGAAACATATGACTGGAGTTCTTATCTAAACTTAAAGTGCCACTGTAGCTATATATTTAAAGGTGACCTATAATTCAAAATTGAATTTACCTTGGTATAGTCAAATAACAAGAGTTCAGTGCATGGACATGACATAGAGCAGTGGTCACCAACCTTTTCAAGCCTAAGATCACATCCCAAGTCCAAATGTAAACCAAGATCTACCACTTGCAGAAAATTATGAAAAAACAAGGCCACAATGTAGTTCTACTTTGACATTCTTTGTTGCCTGTTAGTCACTAGCAAAATATTTATTTAACTATACAAATAGTATATATAACTATACAAACTGTCAACTATAATTCAACATTTTCAACAGTAATATAACATTGTTAAGTATATATCCACAGGCTTATTACTCATATATAAACACAACAATCAGTCAATTACAGGCCTAAGCCAATAATGTACTGTTTCATTTTCCCTTTTAAAACATAGGCTATTTCAAATCAAAATGGTAAGTGCAACTAGCATACAAAATATTATGACAACAGTCATCCTTCAATTCTTCAAAAATATTTTCACACAAATTACAGCCCTACTACTATTCATTACCTCAATAATCAATCAATTACAGGCCTAAAACAGTCATCTACAGCACTGATTCTCTTTCCCGTTTCCAACAACATAAAACACGGATCTCCTTTTAACAATAGCCAATAAAGGGGTTTTCCTGTCTCAAAATGATGCGGAGTTGGTAAAATCGTAACACTAGGGGGATCCGGGGGCATGCCCCCCCGGGAGAAAAATTTGTACATTTTAAAGATAAATTCATTAATCTGGTGCACTTTGAGTCACTCGAATCTGTTGTTAAAAATAAAAAATAATCCACCTGCCAACCACCCATATTCTTTGATTTAGATATCTGGATCTGATCATCACATTACAATTATTCAATTAAGCATGATAATATGGTAACATATCACACTGAAGTAGGCTGATTTAAAATCAACATTTATTTAAATTAAAAGTTCTTCTTTTGGCAAAATTACATTTCATTTATAGCCTAAACAGAGGCTTTAGCCTACTCCCTTTAAACTTAAATTGTCAATGTTTCATTTTTGAAAACACTCTTATCGGAATAATTTTTTGTACCTTTATAAAGGGCATTTTCCCCCTAATTTTATTTAATGTACTGGTATGCTCTAAATTTCATTTCAAATTCTTACATTGTATCAATACATTCAATTAAAATAATAAGACAAGGCTGTTACCAATCAAATTAAATAATTTACATTGAAAAATTATAACTGTATTAAAGAGATTATGAGATTGTTTTGAATATTTTTTGAATATACAAATAAGGAATGTTGAAAAGAATGATACTTTGAAACTAAACCGCCAGTAGAAATGGCAGGCGGCCGTCTTAATGAGCGAGTCATTGAGTCATTCATTCAAACGATTCGTTCAAACGGCTGATTGATTCAGAATGAGGCGGTTTAATCCTTTCTTATACTGTCTATGGGTTTAATAATGGGTAACGTTAATTGAATCTTTGACTCGAGCGATTAGGTCAAAACGCTGAATCATTCAGTGATGATTGATGAATAATGGATGAGTGTTGCTGTGAGATGCGCTGGTTCTGTTGTTTGGAACTATTTTCGCTGCTGAAACAGAACAAAAACAGTAATTGCGTCTAAAAATGTAAGTAACTTAATTTTAACTAGGCTATTTGTTTATTGAACTGTTATGAAATCAATATCTTGGTTTCAATCGTGCTTGCATTCAGGAAAACAGCACTCTGGTCGTGTGTAGTCTATAACGTTATATTGTTTCTTAACTATAAATTTGACGGAGGCGGCCGCCTCATAATTGTCTATGCAGGAAAACCCCTGCAGATTTCAAACTAGCAATAGCCTACTCCCTCACCGTTGTGCCATCGTTTCGTTAGCTTGCGTATCGTTAGCTTGAAGAGCTTGATGTGAGCGTAGTGTGAAGTGGCTGAGCTGGTTAAAGCGTGAAGCCTTGTTTATACTCGACGCGTCCGCATGAGCCCAAAATGACGTCATTGTAACGGCGCGCGCGCCTCTGGATCCCCTAGACACCATTTACTACACACAGTAGGCTCACACATGGTGCATTTTTAAGTAATAAATAATAATGAATACAAATATTGGTGTTTTTTCTCTGATATTGAAAACTCTTCGCGATCGACTTAAAATGCTTCCAAGATCGACTTGTCGATCGCGATCGACGGGTTGGTGACTCCTGACATAGAGTGAATCTCAAACTGGACTGTTTTTGCGTTCTCATTTAATTCACGTTTATGAAAAACACCCCTGAAAAACGGTCGGTTCTCCACACAATACCGACTGTGACGCAATAGTCGGGATCATTAATATGTACGCCTCCAAATATTTGCATAATGCCAGCCCTCAATGCCAGGTGGAACTGCGCAGCCGAAGCATGGCAGTTGCTCAGTGTGGATGTACACATGAACACAAAAGTATTTTTTAGTTCCTTCATCTGAGCCTCTGAAGAAACAATGGGTTAATTTTATTTTCTCTGGAAATTTTCAAACATTTCACCGACGACTGTTTCCTCAACTTGGGCCAATACAGAGCTGGCCTCGGATCGAGCTACCAAGCAACACTTTCTGATGTGTAATTGTTCAAGTTCTGACAGGTAATCTTTCTCTCAAAATCGTTCAATACTGTTTATGCATCAGTAAGTCAAGCCAGTGACTAAAATATCAGCTTCACATCGTTTCTTTTAGTAGGATGAAAATAATCGTATTTAATTTGTGAACAAATTATATACAGAAAGCGATCAAAGAACAATCTTTCCACACAGCGCGAGTTTATCTGGACACTTGCCAAACTCGTTATGAAATCAATGACGCACGTTACTGCACAACGAAGCTCTTACTGTATTTACATCATCGTGTTTGCATTGGTGAAAGCAGAGAGAGTGCAGAAACTACTTTGCAATGATAAGATCTTCATTCTCGCGATCAACACACTGTCATCTGCTCAATGCTCATCACGGCAACATTTTATGTGATGGGAATAGATCTAAATACTTTAAAAACATCTCACGATTCGTTAATCTCGATAGCTGTAATAGTAAAAACGTATAATAGCAGTAGTAAAAGTATTCGGGAGAGAGTTTCACATGTAATGCGTAGCTATTTCATATGCAAGCATGTCAGCCAATCACAGCAGTGGCCGCGGTTACACTGAATCCCACAGCAGACACGCCCCTTCAAACAGAGCGTTCAAATCAGAGGCTAAAAGCAGGCTAGGAAAAATGCCATTTGTTTCTAAATTATGATTATTTTTTATCTAAAAAACATACTAACATTATAAGGGTAACCCAGGAAACATTATAAAATAATAAAAAAAAAACATTCTAGGGCACCTTTAAATATCATAACATGAAATCCACAGAGCGATCGGTTTATGACATCAAACTACCGATGAGTAGTTTGATACCGCGAGAGTGATTGAAAAGCATACGGAGCCGTCGCTCTCACGGTACTTTGATGTCATTCACCGATCGCTCTGTGCAGCACCGGTTCAAGTCGAACAAGCCTCATGCATGTCCACACACGTCTTATTTTGCGCGAAAAGGAAACACGTCTGAGGTCACATACGGGCACGAGGCTACATTGCGCATGCGTAGAACCGTGAGACGCACACACGCTCCGAACCGAGACAAGCGAACCGAACGCTTCGGATGTTTTTTCATGTACCGTGCCACCCCTACTGTGTGGACATTTGATGGCGGATGTGTCTAAAGTTACTAAGGCTAAATTTAATTCGATTACAGACCCTTTTTACATGTGATTTAAATGACAAATTAGAATCAATTAAAACTCCCAGATATTTGTATTCTGACACATTCTGCAGCCTTTCCCCTGAAACAAAAATATCTGGCTCAACACTGAAGTTTTTGTGGGACTTGGTGAAGAACATTGCTACTGTTTTTGATGTATTCAGCTGCAGGCAGGAGTGTTTCAACCAAGCTGTAATATTATCCATGGCGATAGTAAGCTTCTCAGCCACCTGAGAGATATTCACACCGTGAGCTTAGACTATAGTGTCATCAGCATACATCTGCACAGAAACATCAGGACAGATGGATGGGAGGTCATTTATATAAATTGAGAACAACAAAGGCCCTAAATTAGATCCTTGAGGAAGACCGGTGGACAGACTGAGGGCCGCTGATTTAAATGACTGGACTCTGACATGTTGGGAGCGGTCAGTGAGGAAAGACTCAATCCATTTGAGTGCATCTGAGGAAAAATTAAAACTACATAATTTTGTCAGCAAAATTGTATAATTAACAGTATCAAAAGCCTTCCTGAGATCCAGGAACACAGCACCAACAACCCCACCTCTGTCCAACAGAGCTCTGATGTTTTCAGTAAAGAAGCAAGTCGCAGTCTCGGTGGAGTAATTTGCTCTAAAGCCAAACTGCATAGGGTGTGGTATTTAGATGGTTAATTTGTTTTGCTATCAGTTTCTCGGCATTCTTAGACACTGTGGGCAATATACTGATGGGTCTGTAGTTTAACATGGAATGAGGATCTCCACTTTTGAAAACTGGCACAACAACAGCTGGTTTCCACATGCTTGGGAACATATTTTGAGAAATGGACAGATTTATAATTTTGGTGATGGGGGGTGTGACTGTGATGTACTTAGCGCTTTGAGCATCACCGTATCCATATCAAAAATATCTTTACATCTGGATGGTCTGTCTGAATGATTTAATGGTCTGTGATGCTTCTGATTCTGTGATGGTAATTAAACTGAAAACTGATTGACTCGTGTCTATTGACGGAGTGTGTATGTTCTCAGGTGTAAAACAGCTTGCTATGTTAGCCACAGAATCAATAAAATAGTGATTGAATGCCTCTGCTACAACCAGAATATTGTTTGTCAGTTGTTCATTTATTTTAATTTCTAGCGTATTTTGTTCTTTGGGGCGATCACCTGTCATTTTTCTTAGCTGGTTCCATATTAGTTTAGAATTTACATTTGATTTTTCAATTATAGTGAGAAAGAAATCTGGCTTTGGTTTTCTTAATGAACTTACAACTTTATTTCTCAACATGGTGAAACATGAGTTTATTTAGTTTTATTTGCTAATTTTAGGGCTTGGTCTCGTTCTTTCATTATTTTTATGATGTCTGGATTGATCCAAGGTACAGGTTTTTTTTGTGCTTGATTATTTGTGTGAATTCTTAAATAGTTCTCAAGTGTTTTAGAAATATTTGGCTATCTTTTTCATTGTCAACTAAAGGTAAAATGTCATCCCATTGAATTTGGTTAGCTGTAGCTACAAAGTTTTGATATTTACTTTTAAGAATTGAGATAGTTTCTTTTTTATCTCTAGCACAAGGATGGAAGCATTTTTTGTTAAGGTTTCTAATAACAAGAGATCGATTATGGTCCGATAAACCTGTCAACATATTGAATGATTTTACAATTCTTTCTGGTCTATTGGTAAATATGAGATCGATTTGTGTCTTAGTAGAGTTTGTTATTCTTGTTGGCCCACGGACAACTTGTGTTAGATCAAACCTGTCTGTGATTTGTTTAAGCTTTTTTCTAGAGGGTTTGTCCTACCAATTGATGTTAAAATCCCCCATAATGACAATTTCTTTATCGAGATTGTTTTCTTTTAACAGCTTCTCAAAGTTTTCATAAAAGCTGTTATCTGCAGAGGGAGGCCTGTACATTACAACAAGGACAAAGGACATTTGTGGGGAAAGCCTGACATTTAGACCTAAACATTCTAATAGATTACAATTTGACCACTGGATTTTGTGACACTGTAATGTGCTTTTTATATAAACCATCACTCCTCCCCCCTTTTTTGATCCCTCCCTGTCTTTCATGTAGATGTTATAAGCAGGAATATTCAGAGCTGCTAGTTGGGCATTACGATTAAGCCAGGTTTCAGATAAACATAAAAAGTCCAGGTTTGAACCCAGTAACATATGCTGTATTTGCTCACTTTTAGACAGTATGCTTCTAATGTTTAGATGGCCACCTAGAAGGCCCTCTGGTTTAGCCCTAGGGTCCCACACTGTTCGTGAATGATTGACAGTCTGAAACACCTCCCACTTCCTGTTCTTTGTAATCCCTGGATTTAGCCGTTTTCTGTTTACATTCAGCGTTACTATGGGGACACGTGAAGCGCACGTTTTTGAAATTGTCGCAGAGCTTTGGGGTCTGGTCAGCCCAGCATGCACCTCAAGCCCAGTAGAAACACAGGAACCACCCGACGCTCCCGCAAAGTCATCACTTTGCAAGCTCGCCCCCCGTGATCCCCCGAGGACACGCCGCACTCCACCCACACCGACACGGGGGCACCAGGCACTCCACCGACGCCAACACCGCCATGAGAAACCTGCGCACGCCGATCCACCACCTTCACCCCAGCACCAGCACGTCTCCCCAGCGCCCCATCCGCGGCAGCACCAAACGGAGACGACGGACAGGGAAGGTTAGAATGTACAGGACTACACTGTGGCGCATCATACAAAGGGCATACCTGTAAGACTGTAGTAGTGCGCTCCTCCCTCCAGTGTAACGCGGTGCGGTCCTGGGCATGGATGTATGTCACCAGATAATATCAAAGATTGTGATGATCAGTGCATTGGTCCATTGTAGGCGTGAAGTTGTCTTAGTTTTCTTCCGTATTTGTACAGAAGGGGGTAAATGAAAGTCATAGCCACAAGGTGTTTCCCATAGCAAATGCTTGGCTTGGTGTTATTGTTTGTTTGTTTATAAAGTAGATCCATTCTGGTGAAGTAAATATTTCCATAGAATAAAAGTTGTTGCTTATTGTCAGCATGTTTCACTGCATGAAAAGTGGGATTTTCGTCCCCGTAAACGGTCGGAAATCTCCCTAATTTTCGTCAGTTAATGACAATTTACAGCCTGCGAACGTCGCGTTCGCCTGTGCCACATACTGACGGAAACGTACCATATGACGTATGTGGAGAGCTAGCGGAGGTGCTAATGGCTCTAAGTAGCATATGAATAGCCCGCGCGCGCCTTGCCAGAGAATGGCTTGAATTACCTCACTCAGTATTGGTTGAAACCACTACATTTAAACAAGAAAAATCACTCGTGATTGGTTGGCAGATCTGTTGCTATTGGTCACCCTGCCTCATTATAAATGTAAACCCCAAAATTGTAATAATAATACATTTACATACTAAATTATGTATATATTCATATATATATATATATATATATTCATATGATATGCTATTCAATTATGTAATTAATATATATATATATTCATATCTATTATGTTGTATTATATTCATATACAATTACCATCTATTATTACCATCAAGAAAAAATAATTTTGCCAGAGACATGCTGTTCATTCAAAGAAAGAGCTTTATTAACACAAACAAACAACTATATGTACAAAGCGTAGGAGATCCACCCACACAACAAATTGGAAGCTTCGTGGTTGCAAAATTTGGTCCATTTAGCAGACGTCTGTGGTGCGTATCCCTGTACTTTGGAATCGCCTCTAATCACGACTTCAGCGTGGCACAGAGCTCTGTGAGCTCCTGGCTGCGAAAGGACGGAGGTCACACAATCCACACCCCGCCAACGATGCCATCTTCCTCATCAGACATCATGTGGTAGCGCGCTTCCAAAGGCTCACCTCATCCTCAGCTAGCACACTGTCTCGCTTCTAACAGCTGTAGACACAACCAAAGACAATCAGTACAGCACTGCGTATGACCACAACACATCTATTAATTCACCTGAAAAATAGTCACATTGTCCAAAAACAGATCGTATCAAATAAATCTTACCCTCTTCCCTCTTAATTCTCGCTCGACTCCGAGCTGAACTCTTCACAGCTTCCGCCTGCGATGCAAGATCTGGCTGCTTGTACCTGAAGCTCCTGCGCACTGTCTCGTAATATGTTTTACAGGCAGCTGGAAAACAATTAAATGAGAGTGATATGAATAAACAACATAAGTCACTGTAAAATTACACAATAAAGGAGAAAATAGTTAAAGTTACTTACACACAATGTCGTTATTATCAGCATGTATCTGGACTTGCAGACATAGCTCCGAGCAAATGAGGTCACGGCCTCGTTATGAGGTGAGGTTAGTCTGAGAAAACAAAATGTACGGTTAAGATCGGTAACATATCTATTAAAGGATCTATTTCCTTATACAGGAGAATTAAAGTATTTTTTAATCTTACCATTGCTCCGGTTCGTAGCGCCTACAATTTTTCCCAGAATTGTGAAGACGGCGTAACGTTACTGTTTCCTGTAAATTACAAGACCAAAAAATACACTTTTATAAAGCAACTTATACTTGCTCTTTTGCAAGCCTACTTTTAGCTTGTGCTACTTAAAAAATCTTAGTTTAGATAGCAGTCTTACCGCAATCTTAGGATTGTGCACCCGTCTTCTCTTCCTAGAGTCTTTCTTCCACTGAGTTTTTCGATTCCAAAGCAACCTACAATTTACTAAAGTAAACTGCTCATTTACATCGTCAGCAAACTGAGTATGTTAAGCTGACGAGACAGTCCACTGATAGCATTAAACAGTTTCAGCTGCGTCCATGTCATCAGGTGGAAAGCACTAATTGAAATGGGGGTGTTTTCAGAGCACCCCTGTTTCACAGGTAACAGTCTGTCTTCAGAACACCCCCTTGTTTTCCCTTCTTTTGGATTAGCCCGAGACAAACTGAAGAAAGTAGGCTACTAGAAGGTTTGCTGATTATTATTTATTTAATTTTAGAGCGTTTAATTCATAGCCAGTCCTCTTCTACCATGTCAACAAAGAAATCGGCAGTGTTGCAGCATTTAAAAAAGTTAATAGTCTATTCGTGTCTCAGCCGCGAAGCTGAGCTCCTGTGTTCAGCTGCACAGAGCGGCTTGCACTGATAATATCTGTCAGTTATTATAATACACATATGACAAAAAAATTGTCTATTATTTTCCATATTCCTCAACAGTTCTTGTGATGATATCACTAGTTGACAACAGTACTATTTTCGGAAATCATAGGCTATGATCTTGCGCAGGTGCACGTGATGCAACGCTGTCCGAGCCGTCAGACTCGTGTGTTTATTTATAATTCATTTAGGCGGACAACAAGGTGCACAGCTAATTCACTTAACGTTTTGTTTTTTCCTAAATTCATTTTTAGTCTACTAGTCGACCAAGATATTATTTGGTCGATTACAGCCCTAATACTTTCATTAAATATATCAATTTCAAGCTAAAATTTAAGTGTCTATAATTAGGCTATACTGAGCCTGATCTATTTACACCAGAGATTTTCTTAGAATGAAGTTAATACATTTTTAGAAAAATGTCACCTGGTGTAAAAACTCCCCTTGCTACCCTCATTTGCATTTGTATAGCTCACAGCTTTTTCATTTACATGTTAAAGCCTCCCCGAGAATTAGGAGGAGGGGGGTCATGGGGGGACAACTGCCAAGCAAGGCCCACGTCAATTTCCGACAATTCACGGCAGTTTTCAGTGTTGCCTGTAAATTGCCGTGTACTGTCGTAAACCTGAACTTCCACGACAATCTACAGTGACGCTTACTGATGAAAATCCCACTTTTCATGCAGTGTTTGAGATCTAAATCAACTTTAGATGGTATGAAACCCACAAATCAAAGTGTATAGTAGGAAAGCTGTTACCATCCCGGCCCCACCAGCGGCCATTTTTTTTTTTATACGTACTCTGGTATTATTTGTATAACATACTGTTCCTGTGTCATAGTTGTGTGTACTGTATTCACTTCACTGTCTGATTGTTTTCAGGTCTTAAAGAAGGCAGAGTTCCCCAGTGCTGCGGTCCTTGAGCTCTGTAGCAAACATCCTTCCTGGAAATGCCTCTTGAAAAAGTAAAAAACATATGGATGATGGTTCTAGTATCATGCAAAGCAATGAGAACCCTAATCTTATTCTCTCAAGCTTTTGTTTCTTCTAGGATGCACCTGGTGCAGTGTCGGGCACTGACGTGTCTCCATAATATCCTTTCCTCTATGGATACAGAGTCTCTTGGTGGTGCTTCAGGGCTACAGGCAGTGGCTCTGCACCTCTCCACATTGGTCTTCAGCTCAGCAGGTGATTAATTGCTGGGAGATTAATCAAATTTTATTTTCAATTACAATTTTGGATAATCTAAAATAAGTTATAAATACAGCACACTTTTTTCCTTTACAGCGGAACTGTAACTTTTTTGTCACACATTAATATTAAATTGATGAGTAAAAATAAGTTAATAAGTAAAAATAAATATTTTGTAGTGCACCGTGAAAGAGCAACGTAGTTCATCTTATTTATTACCATTTTTATTGTTACATTTATATAAAGGGTTTGTTCTCTGTATTTTTCAAAATTATACAACACAGTATTTTCAAAATTATATTTCACGGTATATGACGTTTTTTTTTGTTTTTTTTTATACAACACGGTATTTTCTAAATTATATTTCACGGTATATGACGTTTTTTTTTTTTTTTTTCAAGCATGACTGGGTGTTAACAACATTTTCTACTGATTGAGAGAGGAAATGCTGCTTTAGACTTAGAATGCCCTATTTTGCTGTCATGAGTGAATATTGTAGAAAAATTCCACACTAGTACAGGTCCTTCTAAAAAAATTAGCATATTGTGATAAAGTTCATTATTTTCCATAATGTAATGATAAAAATTTAACTTTCATATATTTTAGATTCATTGCACACCAACTGAAATATTTCAGGTCTTTTATTGTTTTAATACTGATGATTTTGGCATACAGCTCATGAAAACCCAAAATTCCTGTCTCAAAAAATTAGCATATTTCATCCGACCAATAAAAGTAGTGTTTTTAATACAAAAAAAAAGAGTCAACCTTCAAATAATTATGTTCAGTTATGCACTCAATAGTCAATACTTGGTCGGGAATCCTTTTGCAGAAATGACTGCTTCAATGCGGCGTGGCATGGAGGCAATCAGCCTGTGGCACTGCTGAGGTGTTATGGAGGCCCAGGATGCTTCGATAGCGGCCTTAAGCTCATCCAGAGTGTTAGGTCTTGCGTCTCTCAACTTTCTCTTCACAATATCCCACAGATTCTCTATGGGGTTCAGGTCAGGAGAGTTGGCAGGCCAATTGAGCACAGTAATACCATGGTCAGTAAACCATTTACCAGTGGTTTTGGCACTGTGAGCAGGTGCCAGGTCGTGCTGAAAAATGAAATCTTCATCTCCATAAAGCTTTTCAGCAGATGGAAGCATGAAGTGCTCCAAAATCTCCTGATAGCTAGCTGCATTGACCTTGCCCTTGATAAAACACAGTGCACCAACACCAGCAGCTGACATGGCACCCCAGACTATCACTGACTGTGGGTACTTGACACTGGACTTCAGGCATTTTGGCATTTCCTTCTCCCCAGTCTTCCTCCAGACTCTGGCACCTTGATTTCCGAATGACATGCAAAACTGAGCAACAGTCCAGTGCTGCTTCTCTGTAGCCCAGGTCAGGCGCTTCTGCCGCTGTTTCTGGTTCAAAAGTGGCTTGACCGGGGGAATGCGGCACCTGTAGCCCATTTCCTGCACACGCCTGTGCACGGTGGCTCTGGATGTTTCTACTCCAGACTCAGTCCACTGCTTCCGCAGGTACCCCAAGGTCTGGAATCGGTCCCTCCCCTACAATCTTCCTCAGGGTCCGGTCACCTCTTCTCGTTGTGCAGCGTTTTTTGCCACACTTTTTCCTTCCCACAGACTTCCCACTGAGGTGCCTTGATACAGCACTCTGGGAACAGCCTATTTGTTCAGAAATTTCTTTCTGTCTTACCCTCTTGCTTGAGGGTGTCAATGATGGCCTTCTGGACAGCAGTCAGGTCGGCAGTCTTACCCATGATTGCGGTTTTGAGTAATGAAACAGGCTGGGAGTTTTTAAAAGCCTCAGGAATCTTTTGCAGGTGTTTAGAGTTAATTAGTTGATTCAGATGATTAGGTTAATAGCTCGTTTAGAGACCCTTTTCATGATATGCTAATTTTTTGAGACAGGAATTTGGGGTTTTCATGAGCTGTATGCCAAAATCATCAGTATTAAAACAATAAAATACCTGAAATATTTCAGTTGGTGTGCAATGAATCTAAAATATATGAAAGTTTAATTTGTATCATTACATTATGGAAAATAATGAACTTTATCACAATATGCTAATTTTTTGAGAAGGACCTGTATTATACAGGTTTGCAAGGCCCCACAAAATGATGCTGTTTCCAAAGAGGAGCCAGCAGGAGGCGCTTTAGGAGCGACAGAAATAGCGGTTTCCTCTGTAACGGCTGTACACAAAGCAGCGCAGCGCTCATAAACGCTGCTAGGAAAGATAAAATAAAACATAACATCGAAACTCTTCTTAAGACAGTCAGTTCCCTACAAAGATCCTTTCATATTAAAACACCCGCGCCGCGTTTTGACTGAAACGTGCAGTGCTCATGTTTATTCCGTCTTCACCGTCACGCCAACACATACAGCTGTGCATCACCACAAAAAGGGACCCTCTCAAACAGTGTCGCGCAGCGTTACGAGCGTTGTTTAAGCGACATAAACTGGTATTGCGGTATATAAAAAATTTATATCATAACAACAGAGCATACGCGGCAAAGCTGCTGTGGATCCCCTTACCCGGAACTATCAGTTAGTGGCAGATTTTAAAGAAAATTGCGTAGTTTGGGAAATAAATAAATGACTGAGAGTTACATACGTATTACTAACATTATATCATGTAAGCTTTATGATACACCTCAAAAAAGGGAATTTATTGGCTTGGGTATGCAGAGCATTCGCAGCTTATATGGACCACACGCCACATATATATACATTTATTTTTTCTTCATTGGACGCGTGCGAAATAAATTAGTGATTATGTCTACACTGAACGAGTCTGTCGTTCTCATATCTTGTCTCATATCTGTGTAAAATCACAGATCTAATTACCTTGTGGCATTTTGTCCTCAACAATGTTAAATGTAATAAACATTTAGCAAAGGAAAACCTCAAGGTGTTTATTATAAATAAAGTAAGACAGAAACTTTTTCCTCAGCTGTAGGCAAAGGCAAGCGTGTTTCAAATCAGTGCTTCTCCCGGGAGACTAGCGCTAAATGAATCCCCTATTTTAGCGCCATCTACTGTTTCAGAAGAGGAAGTTACTCATCTGCATTTGTGAGAAAATCTGCCTGGACGCATTTGTGAGAAAATCGAGCTGAGAGATCTCACAATCATAACAGACAGATATGCATTTGTATTCACTAGATTTGGTATTTGTTCAAAGGTTACATGCAATTTGTAGGATGGTTTGTATTTATTTGTGAAATATTATCAAGGATCATTTATTTATATTTGTAAAACACAATATTGGTTACTCCACTGCATTTTCGCTCAAATTGACCTTTGTTTTTGCAAATTGCTTTCTGTTTGTTTGCGAGTCGAGTTTTCCTTTGCAAAGCAGATCGAGTTTGTTTGCAAAATGCTGGATTTGTTTGTTTAATTTTGGCACATAATTCGCTCCATAGCCGATCCTTTACCCGAGCTTTGGATATTCCGGCAATAACAAAACACACGAATTTCAGTCAAATTTCAGAAATAACCAGTAGCGGAGTGCAGTCGTATATAGAGACTTAGGAAGAGGTTGCAACTTTTAGACTGCACCTGGACG
This sequence comes from Rhinichthys klamathensis goyatoka, assembly GCF_029890125.1. Taxonomy (NCBI): domain Eukaryota; kingdom Metazoa; phylum Chordata; class Actinopteri; order Cypriniformes; family Leuciscidae; genus Rhinichthys; species Rhinichthys klamathensis. The sequence continues at coordinate 971,435 of NW_026606885.1, forward strand.
TTTCTGAATGGTTAGTGGATACATTTATGTAGTTGTTGTTGTGGAGTTACATTGATTCGTCTAATCGACTTGTATGTACCGTCATGTTAACTTTACACAAGTTAACACAGTTCCCTGAGGTCTTTATAAGACAGCTGTGACATATTTTGGTCAAATAGTGTTCTGTGCTTGTCTGTTTAGCCAACGACAGAACCATTTGCATGCTTTGCTCGAACTTTTGCCATTGCGTTAGAACTGGTTACACTGTTGTCGCTTGCGAAAACCAAATGGGTGGAAACGTGCAGATTAAGGGGCGGTAATATTATAGTAAGATCCCCTTCCTACGTCAGAAGGGGAGTGAAATCTGATCAGCTTTTTTTTTTTGACATGCTTGTAGAGAAAGGCTTACCAAAACAAAGTTAATGGGTTGTCACTTTTCACGTTTTCTGGGTTGGTAGATGTAGATGCACCGGGGACCCGATTATAGCACTTAAATACGGAAAAAGTCAGATGTTCATGATATGTCCCCTTTAAGTAATGGTATTAAATAATTGTGATTTCAGTATTGACCAAAATTATTGTGATCGTTGAATCATGATTTCTAGAGGTATTAAAGGATGAGGAGTTCCTGGAGGCTGTGACCAGTGCTCTTCGCTCTCTTCTACAGATCATGGCTACCAAAAACATCCCTCAGGTCAAAACCACATTCATCATTTTTTATGCTTTAGTGGAACATCATTTCAAGCTTTACCCTGTATTTGTGTGTAACTGTGTGTGTTTTATGTGCTGTATCCTGCAGTGTATGACTCCACAACAGCTAATGAGTTTTTGTGAGGCTGCCACCAGCTGTGAGCTGGTCAGTGTGAGAGTTAACGCTCTGGCCATTCTCGGTATCACAGGAAGTTCTCTTGCCAAAGAGAAAAACACAGAAGACACTCTACGGGTAATACTGATTGTGGTAGAATTATTAGAATAACATTAGTCTTGTTTATATTGCCTTTATTATGCCCACAATAAATATAACATTCAGAAATTATTACCTTATTTTAGGTTAGAAATAATGATCAAATGTTAATTTTATAATATTTTAATTAAAAGATATTTTATTATGTTTTGTTTAATTCTGTTTTATTTATTATTAGAAATGGATTATTCATAGAGTAAATTACATGGAATGCAGTCTCATTTTACTAAATTACTGATGGCTACATTTACCACATTCTACAGTATCTTAGGACATAAATATATTTTGATTTACAAATGAATTGTATGATAAAATATGCCTGTTTTCCTGCCTTTTAATAAGTTAATCACTGAGCTAAGGTTTTGCAGTTTATTCTGCATTAGCTTTGGTTAGTTGTACAGCTAGCCTTATCTTTTTTTTTTTTGCAGCTGATTGGAAATGCATTACTGAATGTTGCAACAAAGGACACAAACCTGGTGGTGTGCGGGGAAGCGCTGGATGCCCTCTTCGATGTGTTTGCTGATGGCGATGAAGCAGAGACTGCTGGAAAAAATATTAACCTGCTTTCATCGCTCAAAGCTCTTCAGCCAGGGTTTAGGGCCAAGGTTTGTGTAAAGCCAACAAGAAATATTAGCCCAAATATACAAATGCATTCATGTTCGCACACTTGAGCTGTGATATTAAATCAGACAAATCTCACACCTCTAAATACAGGCTTGAGTTTAAGGTTCAAGAGCAACATTTTTGTCTGTTCTCTGAGATTGAGATCTCTTGCATATGCACTGTCATAAATAAGACTGTCCACAGAAAGGAGCACTGAAATCCAACTGAAAGGATCTGCCTTGGTTGGCTTATCTTAAAAGTTCCACTTTTAAACTGTAAAGTACTTTTTTTCAGCTGCTTTTATCAATTCACAGTCTGACCATTCACAACATAGACATTGCTGGATCTCTGTATTCTAGTATGTTCTTAGGCCTTTAGATGGCAGGCTTTTCAAAGTTTGGCCTTTTGTTCCCTCACAGCTGCGAAAAGAAGGCAGAGGAAAATACAGCCCTGATCAGCTTTGTGTTCTGGACAACATAAGGATCAACCTTAAGAGATTCATCGGCTACTTGGAGAACCTGCAGAGAAAATGAGGCTTCAGAGATCAGGAGTACAAATTCTCTGTAAACGGCTCGCCTAATTTTATTTCGCATTTTCTGTCTGTACTCTATGGTTTTCTTTTTATGCGAGAGTGTTTATGTGGGGAAGTTAAGATACAAAATTATGTTTGTAAAACCAAACATATAAGTGATTTAATTAAAGAATCACATATCATAATGGTCTCTTGTTGTGTTGTTGACACTTAAGAAGACTAAATTATTAATCTGTGATGTCTGTGTGTTTTTGACTTTTAATGTACACTCCCTTGACCATCAAATCTCAGCATTTATATTGAACTGAAAAGTGTGAGTGAAGCAATGTCATCCTGTCTTATATCAGATGCCCCTTTAACCCCTTGTTTATTTTCTGGCTTCTGGTAAGACCTGTCCACAGCGAGAGCATCTGTAAATGATAATGGATCAGTGCCCTGGGGTTACTTTATAAACACTGCAATGTTGCTCGCTCAGCTTCCCCTCTCACCCAGTCCGTCATCATGTGAGAACAACAAAACCCTTTTATGTATTGTTTTATGGCCCACAGCAACAGTAGATTATCAGATGTTTATGAGTTGTATTAGATCCCTCATAAACCTGTCTACATGAAAAGAAACATTGTCTTAGATGTTTGGTTATTTTGATAACTTCATATCATTAGCATGCTTGGTTAATTAGTTTTGCATACACTTTAATTTGTAGCAGTTCAGGTGGATGTAAAAAACAGCATATAAGATAAAAATATTTCTCAAAAATGAGGATACTGTATGATTGTCTCAGTGACCATTCACTTTATTGAAAATGATGGAATGAAAGTGAATAGTGAAAAGGCCGTCTCATAATGTTTTGCCTAACATCTGTTATGTTTCACTGAAGAACGAAAGGTCACATTTGGAACAACAGAAATTATGACAATTGTATTTTTTGTTAATTTTATTTTGTGTGGTAAAAAATAAACACTGGTCGGACCTGTTCCACAGTAATAATACTGTATTCTATTTGCGGACTCTGTTCCTAGTAATCTAATTTCTGTTAATGCATTTCAAAATAATCCAATTATAAGATGTCAGTGAGACCCCATGCACTATAGTGCTCATTGGATTAGCGCCACGCCGCCACCCTTTACGAGGTACGTACTTTGAAACATGACACAAGTGAGAGGTTCGTGTTACTACAATGTATCAAACCTAACTGCTGTTACGTAACAGAAACTAACGTGCGCTCTTGCGTAACACTCGGAGTCAGCGCGTCCCCGCTGCGCGCTCGCTCACGCCTGGCAGAGCATGCGCAGTCGCGACTTGGTCTGTCCGCCATTGAGACACACGATCTCAGATAGAAACGGGTCAGAGGCAGTGACACAGACGACACTCACGTTTTTCCATTCCTCGTGCTCTGAAGTTTGACGGTTGCCTAATTTTTTTAAACAGGACGTATTTTACAGTTCGTTTACACTGGTGTTTTTCTTTCCCGAGAGACGTTGATGGACCCGCACATGATATTTTAGTTGCTGTCCAGGGCGAGTGTGTTCCCGTTAGTGGGTGAAGCGAACCGAGCCTGGCTCTGCTCTGGGGGCAAGTGTGCTTGCAGCAGCTCAGCGTTTGATGGATCCTAGAATCGCCTGGTTTCAGCCAGAACAGCGCGGACCCGCCAACAACCTGTGGATGCACATCTGGGAAACGACACAGACGCTGGGAAACCTTTACTTTAACAACAACTGCAACACAGCCAGCGCCAAACTGACGAGCAGCGGCGGCGGGGACGGGGCGTCGAGCAACGCGGTGGACAGCAGCGGAAAGACCAAGGATCATCAGGGGATGTCTGGATCCAAACCCGACAGTGAGGTGTCCCAACAACGAGACTTTATCCCACTGGAAACCAATAACAATAATAACAGCAGCAGTAGGGCTGGCAGGGGTTTCGGCGGAGGGGGGCAAGTGGGTGGCAGTGGGGTCGTAGGAGTGGGAACTGAGTTGCCAAGCAAAAGGAAGAGAGACAACAAGGCGAGCACCTTTGACTTTAACAAGAGTCTGCTGCTGACGGATGGGGCGCAGGACATCTACACGGGCACACCGTGGAAGAGCAGAAACTACTCGGACGGCATCGTGGGGTGAGTGCAGACATGAACTTTATACGGTATGTGTGGGTGTAGTTAGGATAACCTCCTCGTTTCAGGGCCCGTTTGTTTGCTCGGATTCAGGAGCTGGCCTACACGTTTGACACTAAACTGAGGGGTGTTCAATACACGTTAAACATGTCATGACCTGATTTAAAAGGCTATAACAGCTCGATGTTGGACCTGCGGCCGTTCATTTACAAAAATAACTGTCAGGTTCTCGCAGGTTTACCAGTGGTTTGACATCCGAGCCGTTTCTTCTCCATATTTGGCATGTCTAGAGTATCCTTGCAAGTGCAACCCTTCCATTTAAATGACCTGCGCTGGCTTGTCAGCTGCTCCCTTGACGGTCCTCTAGTGCCCGAATACTTGTAAAATTACGAGTAGAACAAACTCTCTCAAAGTCAATAGTCTTAAAGAGAGAGTTCACCCAAAAACGAAACTTCTGTCATAATTTGATAAACATTTTTGGTCTTTTAAACATCTGTAGGTTATTTCTTCTGTGGAACAAACACTGAGACAGTTCTCAAAATATCTTCTCTTATGTTTCGCAGAAAAGTGACATACATGAGGATGATTAAATGATGCCAGAATTTTCATTTTTAGATGAACTATCCCCTTATATGGTGCTTGACGTTTTGTCACAAGCCTACATAAATGCATGGTTTCTGTCATAATGCCATCTTTACTACAGTTGTTGCTACAATAAAACTCAGGTTACTTTGTGTCAGTTTTACATGTTACACAGTTTGAAGGAGATCCCATGATTAGATATGTTTTTCAGTATAACATTTGGTGTTTTGGAGCAACTGTTGCCATGGTAAATGTTTGTGGGAATCAATTATAATGTAATGTGATTATAGAAGAATAGAACTAAAATGTCTAAACTAGAAGCTAAAGAATTATATATATCGGTGGATCTTTTCCCTTGCTTGCAGGACTTTATTCAATGAGACCAATCCCAAATGGAGAACTCCACTACTGTACTGTGAATTACTGTATGTGTAATGAATTAAATAGAGTTGCTGTATGTACTGCCTCTATTAATTGTTCTCTTCCTCTCAGTCACTCAGTCGGTCAATAATCTACACCTTGCTTGCACTTCACACTCTGGTTACTCAACGATCATAAGTCATCATGATGACAGACTTCTTTCCATGTTTCTATTGCTGTCATTACTGAGATTGCTGCAACTGTTTTTGATTAAACAGCTTCAAAAGTGTAGTTCATCACTTATGTCGTTTCAAACCCGTTAGTCTTCTGTTCATCTTTGGAACATATTTTTAATATTCTCTCATTGTTTTTGTCCATCCACAATAATCCATGTTACCACATTTTTCACTCTTCAAAAAGTGTGAAAAGTCATCATAAAAGTAATATATATGAATTGAACACAACACGATCACTTTGATGAACATTTAATTTAGGCTTTATTCATATATAAACATTGATCAGCGAACTAGAGCACTAATGAGGTTGTTCTCGTGTATCAGGCAAGCATGGTGGATTGCTTAACATCATTTACTTTTACAATTTTGAACTTTGAATGGATGGACAATAATGATGTGAGAATTGTAAAATATCTTCATTTGTGTTCTGAAGATGAAAGAAAGTAAATGATGATGGAACTCTTATTTTGGTGAACTATCCCTGGACTGATTAAAAGAAAATCAGTATCATGCTCTCAAACCACATTTTCCCTGCCCTGAACCAAAAAACATTAAATTAGGTTTTAAGGCAGTACTTTATTAAGGGCATTAAATGTCCATAAGCACATCTTCCAGTGTGCCAGAGAGGTCAATTGTCAAACTGTATGAACAAAGCATGTGGAAGTAGTGCTGGATTGTGTTTTCTGGTTTGTGTAGTGGTGTGGTGTTAGAATTAGGTGTGGTGGTGGTTTGGTAGGTTTTTTAAAAGTGCTGATGATGGCCCTGGTTTGTGATATGTGCAGCAGCTTGTGGAGCCCAGAGCAAAGTACAGCTGACAAGCCTTATCCACATTTATATAGTGTTCGTTCGCATAAGTGCGTTCCTTCCTTTGTGATTAATATTCTAGAGTTCACCTTATAGACTTTCTCACCTGATTCCCTCTTCACTGTTTTTCCATTTCTCAGATTAATGAACTCCTGTCAGCTCTGTCTTTGACGTGTGTCAATGTACAGATTTACAATCAGATCGGCTCACAATACAGTTTTGTATTTGGAGAGCATGTCTGAGATGATTTTAATCTTGTTCTGTGGAGGGATCATTTGTTGTGGTTTTTAGAAAACCAGGATGTGAAATGTGCTTCCTTCCTACAGCACAGAATATTTCTAACCTACATCATAGAAATAGTTTGTGTATGTCTTAGTTGGAGGCTAATTTCCCACTATAATCCTATCCGCTGTTCTGTTCGGAGGTGTGAGAAGAGAGACAGATGGTTTGAATCTGTGTGTGTGGAGAGATTTTTCTGTGTTTATATTCTCTGTGTTGAGTAAGTTCCTTCCCTGCTCTACCCAAAACAAATGCTCCCCCTCCCAGCTGACACACGATCCCCGTCTTTGTGATGTCACAGTGCTTCTGGCCAATCAGAGTGAGCTGCGATCCCTTTATCTGCCTGACAGCTATGCTGCAGTGAGAGGAGAGGGGAAATCCTCTCTCCACTCTGAGTTGTGCTGCTGCTGAACTTTTTATGTTGGGTCTTCAGAAGGTTTTTTTTAATATATTTTTTATATATATATATATATATATATATAAGTGAAGATGAATTCAGTGCACTGGTCTCTTCTTGAAGAGCACAGAATCAATGCAAATGTTTGTTTTTTTTGTTTTTTTTTACAAAGCTGTTTTTTATTCAGTAGGTGTTGCTGAACAGATGGTGGCCTGGCTTCATGTCTTTGAATAGTTGTTGATCTTGTCGAAAATTTAAAGAATTGGAAATTAGATACATTTTCTCATAAGGATTCTCAGAGGTTTATCACTGCATGCAGGTTTTTGTAATGGTAGCAGCTTGTTTTTTTTTTTTTTTTCATTACAAAAACTTAAGCAAAGTTCCTTCTGGCTGATGCTTTTCCTATTTTTAGCTCTGTTATGTGCAGTTGAGTTCAGACATATTCATCTAGCTGTCATTAGTTTAACTAATTAGGCATGAGGGAGGCATTGCAAGTTGGTTGAAGGGGGCTAAATGTAATCGAAAACCATCCTTTAGTGCCAGCACATGGGGTTTCCCTGAGAGGCTTTCAGTCTTTTACTGATTCTGTCACTAGCAGCAGGATTTGGAGTTGTGACTATCGTCAAAGTCCCTTTCAAGGAAAGTCTGTTCACTCTGCGGCCTTATTTGCAACGCCTCCTGGCATCTGTTTTGGGCATCCAGTTTTATCTTTTTGAATGGGGTTATCCTGAGATCTCAAAACTGCTTGCTGAAATCACGATTAAATAACATTTTAAATCAGCAACAAAATCTGACATGAACTGGCCCATAAATATTGCTTCTGATGCTCAAATAGCTTTACAAAGCTTATTTTTCAGGCCAGACCAACCAATGCACATTTGCAGTCCTAAGCAGGAGTCTCTGGTTACTATGGGAACTGGAGCTTTTAACAGCAACTGCAATGACGCAATGACTTTACGAGTCAGCGATTTGCTCTTTTATTTAGAAGGTGGGACATATTCTGCCATTTTGCGCGTTGCAGTTTGTCCCATTCATAAGTAATAGGAATGCACCATCTAGGGTTGTGCCGATGGTCCATCGTGATGGCTGACAGACATCACGATGTTAGACGGCATCGGCTAAACATCGTGTGTCCCGTTTCCATGGTGACGCGTCCTGCTTCGCACGTGATTCACCACAGCCAAAATAGCGCTGTATGACAGATTTAGCGCTTTTATTTCTAAATATTAACAAACTTGCTTACCATGTCATGAACTATCTTCTATTCCGATTCTCAAATATGTGTAAGTGAGTTTTTGTCGTTTAAAAAAACTTTATAAATTATCTTGATCTGTAACGTGAGATGGGCGCCGTGTTTGGGCCGCAGTTCAGAGATTTCTGTCTGTTGGATTTATTACAGCGCGTGAATTCACCAGTTTCTCCCGAAAAACATGAAAGTAAGTGGCCGGTGAACTGGGAGAAAACTTGAGTTGACATTATAGTTATTTAATGCTACACTGTGTCTCTCTGATATGAATACAAACCGTCGTCAAATATATTTGAATGGGTTGTTATTGCTGCTTCCATAGACACCATTGTGTATTTTACAAACTATAAATCTATTATTTTGCTATAGATTATATGTATTTAAATGTCTGAAACCTAAAATAAACATTATGTGGTTAACACTGAACAGTTGTGATATAGCCTATGACAAGCGCTGAGCGCGTCCGTCTTTGGCTCAGCGCCAGCCATAGCGCGAAAGCACGCAGTTTGAATCTGGCAGTGATGTCACGTCACTGTACATTCGCTCCTTAGTGCTCAGCTGCTGCATAGCTGCCGACATCGAAATTGCTGATGAGATATAGAGGAAAATATCTAGTGGAAAATGAGAATATTACGAAAATACCCCCCCCCCTCCCCCTCCCGATATCATCGTCCATCGCGATGTTTCACTGTAGACATCGTCTGATGCCAAATTGGTAGACATTTTCTATAGTGTCATGTGCTAGAGGAATGACTGTCCCAGACACCCTCACACACGATTAGACCACTCAGCAAGAATTCACCCTCGTCACAAGGGCACTTTCCCAGGGTGGTCTAAATGAACGGGATGATGTCAGAATGTGTTGCTCTTGTTTTTAGACCAGTGGCAGAATGTTTGGAATCTACATTGACATTTGAAACTTAAAAGCTTGGCTGTTGGTAAACTTTTATTAGTTTTAATCATGCCAGATCAAATGCTTACCTGCTGCAGTCATTTACTCACCCTTTCAAATCGCGTCGTTTCAAACTTGTAGGCTATGACTTTCTTCTGTAGAAGATATTTTAAGAAATGCATCAGTGTTTTTTTTTTTTGTCCATGCAATGGAAGTCGGCCTTTTTACACCAGATGTAGAGGTTTGAAATGGGCGAGGAACTGAGCTGTTAGCACATATCGAATGACTGATAGTGTTTAACGTGTGATCAGTTTGAATGTGGTTTGTCATGGTCTGCTGAGCATTGAGGCTGCAAAATACAGACTGACTTTACTTGCTCAACTGACAGCAGGCCATGCTCTGCCTAGCAACATGAAATGGACACTTGTTTATGCTTTGCCCCATTGAATGTACCAGGGAGGGTTTGGTCAGACTTGAGTCAGAGTTGGGTGGGTACACTTTGAACTTATGTAATAGCTTGAATGTTACTGATTCATCACAGAACAGCGTCAAATACACATCTAGATGAGAGTTCAACATGGAGCTTCAGTCAAAATAAGGCAATGTTTTGGCATCTGCACCCTCAAAGAACCCCTTGACCATCTGTACGTTTCACAAGCGCTGTTTGTTTGGTTCTCAGTCTCAAATTGGGCAAGTTGACATGACCTCAAAATAGAAATGTGAAAGGTAACACATTTTGGTGAGGTACTTATCCAGTATAACTTGTAGAGTTATTGCAGGGCCATACAAACTATCTGTGATGATGAAGAGTGGAGATTATAAATCTTATCAGCCTCTTATTACTAGTATGACACAGTTTGTAATGCCTCGCTGCCACTGAAACACTTACGAGATGCACTACATGACCAAAGAAAGATTTTCTCCTTTTTGAAAGTTTCCTTTGTCATCGCCATCGGCTCAGTTCACTAACTGTGTCATGAGTATTAATTACAATGTAATTTTGGCCCTGACTGATTGACATTTGTTGTTAGCTCTAGGGGTGGACAATATGACCAAAATCTTATATCACAATATCGATTCAAGTTATTTTATTTCATTATAACTATAAGCATATGCTTTAAATTAGGTTTTATGATATCAATTTACAAAATGTGAAAAATACCATTGAAATTTCAGAATTCTTGCCACTATTTTCAATATCACAAAATAACTAATATGCTGAAGTAAAAAACAAACTCTCAAGCTTACTGAAGACAATTAAACAGTGATAAAGAAAGAACAAAGAAACTAATTACAATCATACAGGAAAGCAAACTATAATAGAACAGTCACAAATGAAATAGACCTATCTGAAAACCTTCAAGCACTAGAAATAAGAAATAAATTATATAAAGTAATCAAATGTATTAAAAAAAACACTGCATAGTCTTCACTGTGTAAATTATAGTTTTTTTTTCTTATTAAAGGTACAAAAGTGATTCAGTCAAGAGCAGTGAGAGATTTTCTCTTTTTTGTTGTTTGATGAACATTAATAATGTTCGTAACTTTAAGGTAGGGATGCACCGATATGAACATCTTGGCTGATACGATAATTCTTACAATTTGAAGCCGATAACCGATATATTGGCCGATAAATCTAAATCCAAATTTTTATATAGATTTTGAGAGCCTGGTTACAAAAACAAGCACACAATTATATATTATATCTCATTATTTTATGTAGCCTATATGACAGCAAGTTGCATTTAAGTACTTTTTTTAAGTAATTCCAATCATATTTCAAGCAATTCAAAATCATCATAGCGAACAGTGCCCATCTGAAGTGTCTCAACTGGAGAAAATAATCTATTATTTATTGGCTGTAATATATCGGCCAAATTTTCTTATTGGGCCAATAACGATAAATTAAAAATGAACATATATCAGCCGATACATATGGTGGCCGATATATCGTGCATCCTTACTTTAAGACCATCTTCACGGATCCAAGATACTTGTGTGTTTTCTTTCTCAATTGTTTGTTCACTTAAGACATAAATTACTGTTTACTTGCAAAGACATGGTCACTTTGACACATAAGTATGTGTATTTAACCGTTTAATCCCAATTAGTCAGCAAAAAGTTCTCACGCGCTTTATGAGCAGCGGCTTCATGTAATCGCGTCTCTTAGACTCCGCTGAGAAACGGTCTCTCTGACAGTGTGCACATATATTGAAATGAGTTGTCTTTCTCTGCTTACTGTGCTTCAATGGTTTAAAATCACTTGTTTTTAAACCGCATACTTAAAAATGCATGCAAAGGATATGCTTTTGTGACCGTGAAGCATAGCAACGTCACATGAGCATAACCGGGATAGAGACATTAGTCCAAAATCTCTACCGGTTGACAAATTTGTACTGGTATATCACCCAGCCCCCTAGTGAGCACTACCCATAATTACCGCTTACTGCTTTAACGTTTGTTTGCCAGAGGATTCTGCTCGCTATTACATGACCAAGTAAATTGTTTTCCTTCATAATGCAATGCAGCAGCAAAATAAAACTCTTCAAAGGTTTGTAAAGGGTAGGTGAATTTAGTCATTTCTAAAAATGGGTCAGGTATGTCGCAAGATGTGTGCTCTCCTTCCACGTTTATTGAGCTTCTGTTAAAGATAGACTGCTGAATTAAAAATAAACTTGTTGGTTAAAAATATCCCCTTGGCTCGAAATAATGAGCGGGTATTTTGGTCTAGTTTGTACAGCATATGTACAGCACTGTGTATTTAACAATTAAGGGTTCAAAACAGGCTAACTAACTTTTTGCAAAGTGAAAATGAACAATTCTCTATTCCAATTTTGATACCACAGCTAAAACTACCAGCCTAATATAAATTTAAAACATTATTAAAGACAAGTAAACAGTCAGTAATAAAATAAGAACAAATAATCAAATTACAAGCAAAAGCACAAATAAATGCAATAGAACAAAGATACAAATGAATAAACAGTGCTTTTCAGGTTTTTCAGGGTAGGTCTAACAGTAGTTTTCAGGTACAGACATTTAATGAAGAAAGCAAATGTAAAATAACACTGCACAGTCTTCACTCTATGAATTAAACCTGCTTATTAATTAATCCTTATTAAAGTTACAAAAGTTATTCAGTCAAAAGCACTGAGTGATTTTTTTTTCTATGTCCTTTGTTTGATTAACATTAAAAACACAAACAGCAGCCTTTTTTATTGTTGTATAAATAATTTTTAGTTTGTGTTAAAAAGGGGAAAAATATTTTGCTTTTTTTTTCTGCTTTTAAATATAATTAGCAGTGGTCGATCTCTAGTTTGATTACATGTTCATGAGTATATTCATTACATGGATTATAATCTTCCCTCATTATACCTCACAATGCATTCTGCCAATTTTAAGCTACTCATTTTTATACACTATTGTTCAAAAGTTGTCCTTTCCTGAATAAAAGAGGTAGGCCTAATTGCTTTCCACAAACTTTTGAACGGTATTTGTAACTATAATTATCTGTGCCCTTAAAGGGACACTTCACCCATTTGCATTAAGCTTTGTATCTTTAGAAACCCAGTCATATTTTTGAATGGTCATGGTTTATTCCCTTATTTTTCCCTGAGATGGGAGAAATAAGGATTTAAGTGTTCCACTTCCTGCTTTTTATGACGTAAAAATCGTCATTTTGCGTCATAAAAAGCAGGAAGTCCCATTTCTTTGTATAAGGGTTGAGACTACAAACACAAGCTCATCATTTATCCAGGGTGTGGGACCCACTCACGCTACATACCTATTACAGATCAGTGGGTGGGACTTAACTTGCAGATACTGAAATCAATATCAGCCATCTTGTTTGGAAGCTAAGCTAACGAGCGCTGTGGAGATAGGTAGTTATGACAATGACGGAAGAAACTAAACATGATATGGAAGAAGAGGATTGTGAAATTCTGCTGCTCGAATCCGATGTTATCTTTACGAGCCGCAAAATATAGTGAAGAGCAGCTGAGGCTGATGGAGGAACAGGAGGCGGCTGCCTGTCGCGGACGAGGAGCCCGGACTGGCTCGAGCTGAGGCGGACTGCTGGTGCCTGTGCTCTCGCTGTGCGCTACGGACACAGATAAAGTCCGTCTGCTGCAGAGAATTTCAACGATGGCAATTTCTCCTGGACGAAATCTCTGAATCAGACGAGCACATGGACGTTTGTGTTGTGATGTGAACCATCCTAGTTTCGCCTGACTGAACATCCCGGTATCATCCAATAATTCATCACCATATAGAAAGAAATACAAATGAGGAGTAATTCACTAATGAGTTTGCCAATGTAACGGGGTTCGTTGTTGTGGGAAGGAGGCGGTGGGAACCGGCGAACACTTAAACATTTTAATAGTAAAATAAACAAATACTGCCCTGTCGTCGCTCCTCCTTTTATGCTTCCGCTCCTCGGTGAGAGATGCGAGACCGGTGCGTCTCACAGGTGTCGTTCATTAGCACTCACGCCACCGGCCTCGCGTCAGAGCCGGATTAACGCAAAGGCAAACTAGGCACGTGCCTAGGGCCCGATTGGCGGGATGGGGCCCAGACAGAGGGACAAAAAAAAAAAAAAAAAAAAAGTCCTATCTACAATTTATTTCAATATTTATTAATTAACTAAAAATAGCGACGATGTTTATCTTAACCATAGACTGTTACATTACGTCACATTAACGCCAGCCCATCAGGTGCTGCGAAGCAAAAGCCTAAATAGGCACGCAAAAAAGCACAGCTTGTAATGCAGGTGTGTGCGTTGTCGTCATCTATTTTGGAGTGATTGCAATGTAGGCCTATTCTAAATATAAACTTGTACTGTAGATCAGCGTCATTTCTGGAAAAATCATTCACCGCTTTATTACGAGTTTAAAAGAGCGCGAGCGTCATTAACGTGCCCAGACGCGACGCTTTGAATTTGCGCGTACAATGAACAACATCGCGTCGGGAGCTGACTAAAACGCTACAAAAGTAAAAGACAAGACGTTTGTATTCAAAGTTAAAAAGCCAACACACTACTACATTTTTAAATGTTTCAAGTAAAGGATCTCATGGGTCTATGTTCTAAATTCTGCTGATGATTAGATTATACCCTGTCATCAGCCTTCTTACGCCAATAATATCAGTTTAGAATTTATTTTTCTAATCAGTAGCGATCGTGTCTTTCTCTTCCACTTGGTTTGTGTATAGCATATTTAAGCTAGCAATGCAATGCATAAGATCATATTAGATTAGGCTACTTAATATGACAATATCTGCAGTCAGTATTGATTAAATGGGAGGGGAAAATCCTGCCCATACCAGCTATGAAAAAATTATAAAAGCATAAGCCTATATCACTGAAGTGGTATTCTGGTACTGTGAATAAATTGAATAAAACAGCAAAATAACAATAACATCTTCATTAAACAAAAAAGAGATTACCTTAGATGAAGTTTGATTAATATGTACATACAGTAGCCTAGGCTACTGGTAAAAAGTCTGGACCAATTACTATTTTGAATGTTTTTGAAATAAGTTTTTTATTATGCTCTACAAGCCTGCATTTATTTGATCAAAAATACACAAAAAAAAAAAAAAACAGGAATATTCAGCAAGGATGTGTTAAATATATAAAAAGCGATAGTGAAAAAAAAAACTATTTTAAAACTTTTTAATAATAAAAAAAAAATCCTGAAAAAAAGTATCACAGGTTATAAAATAAATATTAAGCACCATTTCTAACATTTGATAATAAATCAGAATATTATAAAGTTTTCTGAAGGATCACATGACACTAAATTCAGCTTTGCATCACAGAAATATATTTTAAAGTATATTAAATAGGAAAACCATTATTTTAAATTGTAATAATATTTCACTTTATTATTTTTCTGTATTTTTGATCAAATAAATCCCAGCTTGATTAGCATAAGAGACTTCTTTCAAAAACATTAAAAATAGTAATGTGTCCAAACTTATGTACTGTGTAAGTAAAAACATTTAAAATTAAATGTTGTTTCAAGAGTTTTTTATTGGGGGTGGGGGGCCTCCAACATGAATATTGCCTAGGGCCTCCAAATGTCTAGAACCGGCCCTGCTCGCGCTGAACTCTCACGTCCCTCGCCCTCGTCCTGCTCGCCACAGCCAACTAACTAGAAATTTTGTGTGAAATGAATTTCTAACTCTGGTGGCAGCTAACGTTAGCCAGCCTTGTAGACGAAAGAGTGATTTCTCTGATGTTTGCGCTGTTCTGGATTAGTGGGAGTGGCTTGCGGAGCTGTGCAATGTGGTGCATTGTGGGAGTTGTTGTCTTGCATACAAATGCGCCCTAAAGTTATTGTCTGTCTTTTCTCGGTCAAGAGGGCTCCAATTTCAAAAATTCTTTTACATTTCGACTACATGTAGGCTATGACCCACTTTCAATAAAGAGTAATGTTGAAATGGGTGAAGTGCTCCTTTAACTACCTGTTTAAGTAATTGTCAAAGGTCAGTTTTGTAATAAATCATTTACCAATAGTATTGCATCTGATTGTGTCATGCGTTTGTGCCACGTGTGCTACTCCCACCCTAACCGGAGAATTCCCCCATTTTTAGACATGAATTGAGAACTGAGAACTTCTGGAGGTAACGTCCATAGAGGAATGACTAATAACAGCAGTCTTGATCTAAGCCCACATATGACCAAAAAAGTGATTACAATCATCACCAACATGACACTGACAAGTCTTATTTTACCACAGAGAGTCATTGTCACTCCAAAACATATGGGTACAACTTCCTTTCCTGGTGAAATATGTATAAATGAACTGTTCATTGTTTGTTGAAGTCGCAATAAAACAGAACTAGAGACGGATCTTTTGTTCCATATTGCAACCTACATCAGAGTGTAATGGATTAATGGAAAACAATGTAGTCCGGACATTTGGTTCTTTGCACAGGTTTTTGATAGAATGTTGAGATGTGAGCTTTGGACTAAATATTGAAGGAGATGAATGTGAGCTTAAAGGGGCTGAGTTAAAGCAGACTAAATAATTAAATTCCGGCATACGTTAGTGGACAGAAGTCTGTCATTTTCATTGGAAGGTCCAGTTATAGGGTGCACACAACTTTTTTTTTATTTTAAAGAAATGAAACCTCTGCACAGAATTGTTCACATTTAGGTCAATACACATGCATTTAGAAAATGATGTCATGCCAACTTTGCAAAGATTTGGATCAGTTACTTTTTAAATGAACCTGTTTAAGATTTTTGCTGTCAGCAAAGAGATTTTATTGGGGCTTTTAAAATATGTTTCCTCTGTAAATGAGGATGATTGTGTGATCTCAGTATGTTTGTCGTGTGATTCAGTCAGCCCACAACAGCAGCAGTGAAAATTGTGTTTTGTGTTGCATGGGCTCATGGTGAAGGGTTTCCTATAGCGACAGAGTCTGCTCTCTGATTGGCTGACCGTACCAAGAGTAAACTACACGCTGCTTGTGCTCTATTGGAGGACACGACAGGCTGCACTGGAGAATTGAAACTGATCTGAACAGCTTATTCTGTGAAACGAAACTCAGACTCTGTGTGTAATCTGCTTCCCACAACCAGGGTGGACGACTCTGTGGTCAAATGTGCTTTTCGAACTGAAACAGCCCGCTGAGAATTATTTTACTGCAGTTGGATTGAGTGCTTTAAAAATGTTCAACTCTTCCTTTTGTTTTAGATTTGATCAGTCTTGGTTTGTCAGCTTCTGCTAACTCTTGTCCATTTGTGTTTTGTAACTGTTTTTAAAGCTGATATGGTGAGTCAGAGATCAAGAGGTCATTCAGGCCCTGTGTTTCCATTCTTGCTCTCAGTTCTGTTGTTAGACTGTACTTGTTTTTTTGTTTCACAGAAGTGAAACTCACACTTCTATCTAGCCATGATGAAACACACGCTTTGCAAGCACACACCCATATGCAAATATATACTCAGATGAACTTTGAATAAGCCCGAAATGCATATAAACACAATCTGTCACAAGCACACACATAAACGCACAACCACTCATTACTTGTTGTGTTCTAAATTTACTACTACTTCTAATTTGTTATAAATGGAAATGTGTGTTCTTGTTTAATGATTCTATGAAAGTTTGTATGTGTTTATTGAGATAATTTTGCAATATTGTCTGATCTTTGTCTTTTCCCCACTACATCGTCACTGAAGCTGCAGACGCAGGGAAGTATGCAGTGCTTTGTACAGCGTCACAGCAGCAGCAAGATGCTACCTGTCTGTGTATTACATAATCACTAAAATAAAGTTTATATCATATTTTCTGGCTAGTTTACTTAAGTTTTTTATAATACACCATACTTTCACCCAAACTGAATAATAAAAAAACAAGTTTAAATGGGAAAGTCTTCTATACGTAATTTTAATTCTTTTCTTTTTTTAATTTTAATTTTCTTTTCAAACATACTCCAATTCTTGTTAAAACACACTAGACATGCTTATTCTGTGCATTTTGAGCACTTTTTGTGGGAAATCATATTTATTTTGTCCATCAAAGGTGTGCTTTCACTTTAATTGGGTTTGATTAGGGTTGTAGACCCTAGGTTTTGATTAGGAGCAGGATTTAGGTTTTAGGATTTAGCAGGATTAGGAGCAAGGAGGAGCCATTCCTCTTCCAGAACAGTGGACACTAGGTCACTATGTGATGCTGGTGGAGGAAAACCAGCATTTGACTTGCTCTACCAAAATACCCCACAGTGTCTGAGAAATATTTAGATCTGGTGACTGCAGGCCATGGGACATGTTCAACTTCACTTTCATGTTCATCAAACCATTGTGTTAAGTCTTGCTGTGTGTATTGGTGGGTTATCACGTTGATACACGGCAACCCCTTCAGAGTACAATGTTTGAACCATTAGGTGCACATGGTCCTCCAGAATAGTTCGGTAGTCCTGGGCAGTGTAGCATTGTAGGAAATGCCATGATATTGCAGCACAAGCCATGACTGACCCACTCTTGTGCTTCACTCTGGGCAAGCAACAGTCCTGGTCTTTGGCTTCTCCAACCCGTAACTCCAACGAATGTGGGACGGACAGTGAATGTGGACTCATTAGAGAACAATACATATTTCACATTGTCCACAGCCCAAAATGTGCACTGTTGGCACTAGGTATGGGCATTTGTCAAAAATATTGTATTAGAATATTTGGGCTCATAAAAAAAAAAGTATATTTGTTTTTTTAAATGACGTTTAACAAGATAGACGTAATTTTCTTTTCTTTTTTTTCACCATTTCGGAACAAGCTTACGATTTGACAATTATACACAACAAGCTTATTATATTTTAAGGTTTTCTTTTAGTTGAAAACATTAAACTAAACAAAAGCGAAGGGAACTTTTTGACAGACACATTTTAACGGTCATCGGAATCATAAATTTGTACATTTATAACACTATACTTTGTAATATACCTTTGCATCAAATTACAAAAAAAATGTAAACTGTTGTGAGGGTGTATTAATACAGCAGCTGTGGGAGTGACGGTAAAAAAAGTTCTCTCTTCTGTTGTGTCAATCAATCAATCTCTCTATTTTTTTTACTCTTTTTGAAAGTTGTTAAAAAACACTATTATGGAGTTTTCAATGGGAACACAAAAAATATTTAATGTAGCCTAGTCTCTCATTCACCACTATAGATGTTTACCCAACTATGATGACTTCCGCTTCCGAGAAACCTGGAAATGTGAAAAGGGTCCAGTGAGACACCCCTGCCTCCTCTCTCTCACTCGTTTCATTCGCTCCGGTTAAATAGTGCTTGTATTGCGCATAATTTGAGTAATTCCCGCTGGTTTTGCACTCACACCAAAAGCTTGCACACCACTTATCACTTTCAGACAGCTCCCTCTTGTGTCGACACTCCTGTTGGATGTGGTTCGTCCTACGTCGTGGTATGCCAACATTACTCTGGATACCATAGCTTTCGATAGACTACAAAGGCTTGCTGTCCCAATCACAGATGAGCCAGCGAGACACGCACTAGGGGTGGGCGATATCTCGATATTTAAAATATATCGAGATATTTTTTAAACACGATATGGATTTTGACATATCGTATATATCGATATATTGTTTATATTTAATCCTGATTTCGCCACTTTGCTTGTTTGCCTTCTCTGTGCTGTGCTCGCCCCCGCCTCCTTGCTTTTGTTCCCCCTCACCTCGCGTGTTGTCTCATTCAACAATTGTCTCATCCGCAACCAGCCCGGAGGAGGCTACAGAACTCCGTGTGTCTGCGCGCGAGCGACAGAGCACGAGAGAAACCGAGTGTGAGCATTAATTGCATTAGTAAATTGGTAGCCTACATACTACAATATATAATTACTATATAAGAGGCATGGAAGTTCGATTAATGGACTCCAGTAATCAGAAGGCTACTACAAACGTCTTGTTTTAAACTATTGCAGGGCTCGAATTTCGGCGCGGGTATTGCGCATAATTCTAATCATTCCCGCAGGTCTCCCATTTATAATGCGGGAAATTCCCGCAATCGTAATCCACACAGATTATAAAATCAAATCATTCTTTTAACAACTATCTGCCAGACGCAATTTCACAAACAGCGTGAGTGTTCAGCGGTGCCGCGTCTTCTTTCTCTTCTCTCATAATGTGTTGTGCAAGGCAAGCATCAAGCGCTGCGGCGATAACACACACTCGCGTTTAGGAGTCGGGACATGATGGATATTCACTCGCACAATCGGGCCAGCAGTGCATCGTGACTGAAATTTACCATTTGCACGTCTTTTTAAGTCTTACCAGTTTAAACATTCAAGCGATTTTAAACTAATCAGTGCTCGCGCGCTCTCTGAGAGATTATTTTCTATGCGCACATTCATAGAAAATCCGCCTTAAGAACAGCTGGCCAGTAACAAAAGTTATTTTTCGCGGATTATATTGCTTTAACACGCAAAATTGTCAATTTCGGTCGTCGTGAGTAGGCTATACTCTAAACATAGTCGGTTTGGTCTTTAATAAGCATAAAACGCATGCCAGTATAATGAACACAGGATCCGTGCACTAGCTCTTAAAGTGACGGCAGCCATATGTGTGTGTCATTCATTTTGTTGAATGCAACAAAAGATAGCTTTAAGTTAAAGGAATCAGGATTAATAACCTATGTATTTAATTTATTCAGGACTAAAATACTACTCAGTGTTATTTTCCATTTGATTACTTTATTCAGTTTCTGTATATGAATCACGTGATTAATAATGATGACGAAATTCAGGCCCTGTGTTTAATTTTTCTCATTTGGTTACATTCTGTTATGGAAAATTAATTTTCTATTGATTGTAGGCCTATATTTTGAGTTGTATTCACATCCATTTTCCTGTAAAGATATCGAGATATATATCGAATATCGAGATATAGCAAAATATATCGAGATATATTTTTTGCTCCATATCGCCCAGCCCTAACACGCACCAACAATTTGTCCTCTTTTGAACTCTCATATGTTTCCTATTATGTTTTGAGGATTGCAATATTTTATGTTCAGCTGTGCAATTGCTCTGCTAATTCAACCTTCTCATACTGCTCTTACTGATGGACAGATGGAATCAGTGAAGATTGGCTACCAGGCCACTTATAGGCATGAAACCACCAACACTACACTCACCTAAAGGATTATTAGGAACACCTGTTCAATTTCTCATTAATGCAATTATCTAATCAACCAATACCATGGCAGTTGCTTCAATGCATTTAGGGGTGTGGTCCTGGTCAAGACAATCTCCTGAACTCCAAACTGAATGTCAGAATGGGAAAGAAAGGTGATTTAAGCAATTTTGAGCGTGGCATGGTTGTTGGTGGGCATTATTGAGCATGTTTTTTTTCTTGACAATTTATCCATTTAAAGTCGGCATGAAACGGAAGTTGAGATTGTCATTTTTTCCTTGTTGTGACGTATATCCGAGTGAAACGTCTTCTGAAATTAGAAAAAAATTTAGGACGGGGCTTGATTTCGTCCTTCGGGAATTGATTGGATCGTTGGAGGTTGGGCTCTGGTTGGGCGTTGCAAACAAAATGGAGGCAGATTTGAATATCTTCTCTGAGAGGCGTTGCACCGATAGCCTCACCCTCATTGGCTCTGGCTGCACCCTTTCGCCATTGCACGTCACCGAAAGAGAAGAGTGGTCGTTTCGAGGGGGGAGGGAAGGGTAATGTATTTGATTAAAGATTATAACGGTACATTAATTAAAAAAAAATAATGAAGTGCACAGATAAATCATTTATAATAAACACTACAATATTACACATAAAAAGAAGATTTGTCAAATTTGATTTCATGCCGACTTTAAGCACAAAAAAGGCAAAAAAGAACTCGATTGTGCGCTGAGAGAATTTTCTCAGTGCACAGCCGCACACACCTGAAGCGTGCGCACAGAGAGAGGCGAGTTGCAGAGCACGTCAACACCGAATTGATTACTCTTTCGCGTCTCCTTGCGCTTGAACGGTCACATACACACAATTACATGTTAAAATACCCGCCTCGGCAAGGATTCTCGTAAAAGTAGTCAGTTATGTCTTAAGTGAACGTACACAGTTAAGAAAGAAATCTGATGTATCATTATATTGGATCCGTGCATTAGCTTAGTGTAAAGTGGGCTATAAGTAATAAATAAAAAGCAAAGTTACATTAACAACCCCAACCGACCCCCCATTTTTTTTGCTGATCTTAACTATTGGGGAAAATGACCCGACTCTGTTTACAAGGATATTTTGACAATTTTGTGTGCATTTGTCCGTTCAAGTGCAAGAAGACGCGAAAGAGAACTCGATTCAGTTTTTACGCACTATATGAGAGGCGGCTGTGTCTGTGGAGTCATCAGCGTGCGTCTGCAGTGGGTGTGTTCCTGTTGCAGTGGTGGCCAGATCTGATGAATGCTGTCAGACTGCCCCTGCAGAACCAACCACAAACCACAAAACAGAGTGCAACCACAAAAACCGAAAATTCTCGGGCCAGCAGCATGTGTCCAAATTTCAATCTTAACCGTTCTATTTCATCAGAAACGATCTTAAAACAGGGCTTTAAGTGTAAAATACCGAACTTGTCCTTTAAGTAATAAGATGCCTAGGATTCCCAGAGTGCAAATTGTTCTTCAGGGCATGATGGTTTCTCACCTGTCCTCTCCATTTCTAGAATGTCTGGGCAGATGACTTGGGTAAGCCTTTTAATTCTCGTACTCTTTAGACTAGAGTAAGAACTTTAGTTTGGCAGCTCTAGTCGAACGTAAGGGATGCTGGGATTAAAAGGTTATCTGAACACCTTGTTCTGCACTAAAAATGTAACAAATTAATTGTGGCCCACTAACATTCCCTTGGTGTCAAATGTGGAAGAGAGACTGGATTGTAGGGCTGGTCGTTTTTTTTTTTTTTTCTTCGATTAATTCGAATTGAATGTTTTGCCACGATTTTTATTATTTTTAAATTGAGAAATTACGGTTTTGAATAGAAATGCTAGCAAACGTTACAATTAGTCATGTTGACAATACTGCAATGATAACAGTTAAGAGAAGAAAATGATCCGACCACATGATGGCACACTTGATTAACCGCTTTCGTGTGACGTGCTCTATGAACGTAGAACACATCACTATACGCGGCTGTTCACGCAGAATGTGTTGAGTTAAATTAAGAGTTGAAAACCATTAATACATTGTTTAAAATAATACCTTTTTCGCTAACTGTGATTTTGTATATGCACATTTCTGAAATACATAACTTAGACCGTTACCTCTGATAACAGATCACTCTAAATTGTAATGTGGACTCATGCATTTTAAGTTGACTAGTTAAACATAAAAAAAACCTAAAATCTTGAATTGGTCAATCGTTCTGAAAAATATTGAGAATAAATTTTTTGCCATTTTGCCCAGCCCTACTGAATTGTGAAAGAACAGTATTTAGGCCACTGTAGCAGTTAGCAAAAATAGAAATAACCAATGCAGAACGTTCATTTAGTGTAGGTGTAATTGCAGTGTCCACACAGATTCTGTGTTCAACCTCAGGAGGAAATACTTCAGTTCTTAGGAGAAGCCACACGTAGAGCAAGTCACTTACTGCAAGTCAATTCACTCTGCCATCTAGGTAACGTACCAGGGTAGTTTCTGTGTCAGAATACTACATTTAAGTAATCAGGTTGAAATGAACTTGGTTCAGATTATTAGAGATGTGTAATAAAGAGGCGTCACCTAGATAGTTGCTACACTCTCCCTCTTCCTGACTCAGAAGCCTCACTAGGTCTCCCTGCTTTAATAACCTGCCTTTGAATATTTACTTACCTGTAACTAGGGTGTGAATTTGTTTTTGTTCTTCTGTCACTCTGAGTTATGTAAACCAATATTCTCATCACTTACCTGACATCATACAGTACCATGTTATCATGTTTGCATGTTATCACTGTGAAGCTGCTTTGATACAATCTGTATTGTAAAAAGTGCTATATAAATAAAGGTGACTTGACATGTTATAAGATTTTTTTTTTTTTAAGAAATTGATTCTTTTATTCAGAAAGGATGCATTAAATGGATAAAAAAAGAACAGTAAAAGGTTAAACGGCACAAATGTTCTCAACATTGATAACAATAAGAAATGTTTCTTGAGCACCAAATCAGCATGTTAGGCTGTGTTCAGACTGCAGGCAAATTTTTTTTTTTCTCAAATCAGATTTTACAGGCAGACTGTCCACACTATTAATTGCAAGTGATCAAATTAGATTTGTGTGTCCAGACTTATCTGCATGGGTTTCTTTGGTAACGACGGAGGCGTACCCACATATGTGATGAGGCTTTCAAAACAGATGCAGGAAAAATGGAGGCACATCATCTAGCTCTTCAAATAAGCACCCTGTTGAGACTTGGTGCAGAACTCCTCTGCCGCACAAGAAAATGCAGAAATTTTTGGACATGCCGCTTGAACATCGTATTAATACTTCCGGCATTTCCTTCACCAGTTTTGACGATACCGTTGTGTGTCGCATTAAGAGTGAAGCAAAAGACAATTTGAAATATGATTTGAGCAGCCAGAGCATCCAGACTGAGACGCATCTGTACAAATCCGATTGGAATTGTATTTCAAACCACCTTCAAATGTGTTTTGAATTAGATTTTTAAAAATTGATTTCACATGTTTTTTATATATATATATATATATATATATATATATATATATATATATATATATATATATATATATATATATATATATATATATATAAATATTATTTGCTAAATTTTTTTTTTTTTTTTAATCTGATTTCACATGATATATATATATATATATATCATGTGAAATCAGATAAAAAAAAAAATAATAATTTAGCAAATAATATTTATATATATATATATATATATATATATATATATATATATTTTTTTTTTGCTATCCAGACTTTCAAAACCCCAATCTGTATATGCAAAACATCTGATTTTTGCTGGCAGTCTGGTCATACCCTTAGAATGATTTCTGTAGGATCATGTCACAATACTGAAAATTCAGCTTTGCCATCACATTAATAAATTACATTTTAAAATATAGTAAAATAGAAAACGTATATTTTAAATTGTAAATTTATTTCACAATGAGCATAAGGCAGTAGTTTAGGTGTATTTAACCTAGTGAAACAAAAAAACTTTGTATGCATACTATTGGTTGTGTAATGCCTTATTCTTCCTTTATTGTTATTGAATGACACTCACAACAGCCCAGGTCATCAGAAACTAGGTTTATTATTAAACACCAGGTTTATCATTTATCATCGCCTGGTACTGTGCTGCTAAATCACTTTAATATAGTATTTGTTTTACACATTAAATAACTTTATTGCTAATAATGCAATCACTCTTTGATGAACTAGATTATGTAATACTTCTTTCTCTTTCTCTCCAGGCTGCATGAAGAGATAAAGGACTTTTATGATTACATTTCTCCTCGTCCAGAGGAGGAACACATGAGGCTGGAGGTGGTGGCCAGGATCCAGAGGGTCATCAAAGACTTGTGGCCAAATGCCGAGGTTCGTGTTACTCACACACCTTTTAGTTAAACTGATTGTTTTCTTGAGGTTTATGTAATTCGTATTCTGGATATTTGGACAATGAGGCACAATCAATATGATATCTGCCATGGATGCATTAATATGAACATAAATATAAACAGTTGCCTACTTTCAAGTTTCCAGTTGACCTTTTAAATATCAAACACCATGTGTGGATTTATTCTTGCGATAGTTCACCGTTACACCAGTGTCATGGACATGCAGAGGTCTAAATATAAAGCCCTGGGGGACATTTCTAAGTTGTGACTGGAACCCATCAGAAATATAAGAAATACTCTTCTCAGTTCACCTGTGCCCATATATATATATTTATATATATATATACAGTGATTTTTTCTTTATATAAATGTTTTACAGTTAGCATTGTTTAGTCCAGCCATATTGAATTGGTTGGTGCTCAGTGTTGGGAAGGTTACTTTGGAAATGTTATAGGTTACAGATTACAAGTTACCCTATTTAAAATGTTTGATTACTTTTTGATTATTTTTCTAATTTCCAGCACTGGAATGCATTTTTATCATTTGCCATGGTGGCAACTCTCAGACAGGTTGTAGCCTAAAGATTTCAGCAGCAATGTGGATTGATGTAATTGGCAGACGTGATGCGCTTCAAATTAAAACGAGAACCAATCAAAGGCATCAGAATAGCATAATTTTACTAAACGGCCTTTAGATGGCAGGAGGCATCGTGCAAATCAAAAACAGGCAAAGATTAAAATTAATATTCAACATATTCTAGCTTTTTAAAGAAAATATTCAGATGTAATCTTTAACCTTTTCATAAGTAACTAATTTAATTACACATTTTTTCTCAGTAACTGTATATGATTTTACAGTTACATTTTATTTTGTAATTAAATTGCGTAACTCTGTTACATGTAACTAATTACTCCCCAACACTGTTGGTGCTTAATCATATTTTTTCTTTCAGTTAGATGATTATGTCAGGTCAATCCGCCAGCTGGAGTTTTAAAGACAGCTTCTTAATGTTTTCTAGCAGTTGAAGGAAATATGCCTGATGGGTGCTGAATGTAAAATAAAGAAAAGACACATGACATGGAAATTTAAACTGTTCAGAATCCGTTAAAAGAATAGCACTGCTAAATCAACGCGAGCGCCAGGCGGAGTTTCAAGTGGAGCTGCTGATTGGATGAGAGCAGTTGACCAATGTAAGCTGTCCGGCCGGACAGCTTACATTGGTCAACTTCTCTGCAGCTGTACACCCAATAGAGTGAATTAATTTTTTTCATTCTTTTTTCTCTTCATATTGTTAGGATTGTACTGTAGAACCATAACCAGCATCTTAACAAGGTTATTAATAATGAACAATCTTTGAAATCGTAGACCATAGCTTTAAGATTGAAATTTGGACACATGCTGCTGGCCCGAGAATTTTCGGTTTCTGTGGTTGCACCCCCCCACCTCCACAATGGTTGCATAGGTGCACTGGAACAATCCTTCCTAAAACACATTAAACTTTAGTTTACAAAGACGTGAAACTCACAGTGGTCTGGGGTGTTCACTGATATGCTCACACAAAAATCGCTGCAAAAGATGCTTTCCAACAGGTTTCATCGTAGTTGTCAAGTCAATGGAGTTGGACAAAAACTACAATAAAACCTGTTGGAAAGTAGCCTGGTTAAAACCAGACCATTCTCAGTTGTAACTGAGTTATGGTCTGGCAAAGCGTCATAGAGGGCATTTCCAGAGGGGCGTCACCAACGGACGTCGTGGGTAGACCTAAAACCAATCAGAGCGATGAAGGAGATGAGTATGCAGAGCGGCGGAGAAACTCCGAGGGGTGGAGTCAGGGTCTGACCAGGGGTTTAGTTACCCTTTAAGGTGTGGAGTACATTGTACCATAGGCTTGCAGAGCATGTAACTGTCAACATATATTCATGCATCTGTATTCACAGCTTTCTTACCCGTTTCAGTCCTTGTGTGTTTTTTGCAAATAATTACATTTGTGCACTCAGACAGAAACTCTGATTTTTTATATATATATATATATATATATATATATATATATATATATATATATATATATATATATATATATATATATATATATATATATATATATATATATATATAAACTGAAAAAAATGATATATTTGTATATATATATATATATATATATATATATATATATATATATATTTTTTTTTTATTTTTATTTTTTTTAATATGAACACAGGATGTTTGTTGGATTCTTGTAGGGGAAGACTGAGTTGAACCTATTTTCTGATTGCAGGTTGAAGTGTTTGGCAGCTTCAGCACAGGCTTGTATTTACCTACAAGGTAATGTTATGATTTTTTTTTTCTCTTGCTACAATTTTTCACTGAGCACAATATTCTTATGGTATCTTACATGGTCTTGTACGTACAACTGTTTTGTGGTTTGAGTTAAACGAAAGTATAAGAATTGTTGTAATTGTGTATTATAGAAGTATTATGACGTGTAGATGTATGTATTTGAACTTTTTGTGTTTGCATGGATGGATTAAGATTTGTAATTTTAGCTTTGCTTATCTAGTTGAGTTTAGCACTCAGTTATGTGACGTCAGTAAATTCTTAACATTCTTAGGAGCACTTAGATAATCTTTTTAAATGTATTAAAAGCAATCAAACTTTTTCCCAAAACATCAATACACAGACTCATCATTTACTGGATTATTTATTTCTTAAGAGGAGAATGATTTCTGTTTGCTTTATTTAAAACGTTCTCTCCTCTGTATCCTCTCTCTTTATATCAGTGATATAGACTTGGTGGTTTTTGGTCACTGGGAGACTTTACCTCTTTGGACTCTGGAAGAGGCACTACGCAAGAGACAAGTGGCAGATGAAAACTCTGTCAAAGTCTTGGATAAAGCAACGGTACGAGCACTGCCGTGTGTCATACATGTGTGTTGGGCGTTTTTTGGCATCTGTCAGACATCCCTGCTTGTCTTTAATGCTCTGTGTGTCTGTAGGTCCCCATCATTAAATTGACAGATGCTCACACAGAGGTAAAAGTGGACATCAGCTTTAATGTACAGAGTGGTGTAAAAGCTGCAAACCTCATCAAGGACTTCAAACGGGTGAGTGTGGAGGTTTTCTAACTTCTTTCAACTCAAGTGATTAATTAATAGGGAATGCTGATTTTGAATGGAGCTGTTTAGGTGTTAGAAACTAATTTGAACCAACTACACTGGATTGTCACCAAAGGTCGTATCTCCTTAATGTACACTGTGCCACTGCCAGCGAATTTATATCAATTATGTGTGTGTGTGTATATATATATATATATATATATATATATATATATATATATATACACACAGTAGGTACTCAACCAGAATGCCTATTACCGCCGCGACTCGTGCCGCGGCAAATTCACCGCGGCAAGAATAAACTAGTCGCATTTCAAAGTTGTTCGCGAAATGACCACCAGGTGGCGCAAACAGGGGCGCAAAGGGGCATTTAGCAAAACAGCCGCATTTTGAAACGTAAGTGCGGGGCTAATAAGTTGAAACTGCATGTTAAGGTAATAATTGTATTATTAATTAAAGACAGACAATTTGGTTAATGTTATTTAAACATACGATCATACAATTTATAGTATAGCCTGCATAGTAGTAGTAGCTATAGGCTATACACGTTTATTTGTACGAACTATTATATATCTCTGTTTGTAGGCTATCTGTTTATTAAAAAAGGTCTTGTAAAAAAACAAGAATGAGACTGATTGAATATGTAAAAAATAAAATAAAAATAAACAAACGAAACAGAATAGAACAAACTTTTAGAACAAAAAAAAATAATACAAATAAAAATAATTTAGCCTAGGCTAACAGAGTCGGTTAAATTTAACGAAAGCAAAACGTAATTAAGTAAAAGTACATTCTAAACAGAATATAACAAACTTTTAGAGCATAACATTTTATTAATCAAAAGTTGAAATAGGCCTATCTCGCAGTCAGTGAAAATAAATTAGGTGCAATGTCGCTAAACTTTTGAGGAATGAGAGGAGTGAAGATCGCTTCTCTCGTGTGCGCGCACAATGACTGCTGAACTATAGTAGTATACTACCGAACTTCTGGGCAATAGTCAGCGAGATAAGTCGTGGTCGAGTGGTAGAACTTAGGTTTCAATCATTGAGATGACACGGGTTCAAATCCCGAATAAACACGGTTTTTATAAAATACAATTTCCGTTTTACACAAATGAACAAATAGGCTATCATCCAACAGATTGACTGAATTTATATCAATCTGTATAATAATTCTAATCGTAATTTCAAAAGAAGTTGTTAAAAAAATAAATAAAAAACTTCATGGGATTTTAAATAAGCTATAGAAAGAGTTTTTAAAAACATGGTTGTGTAGCCTAACAAGGTGCGATTTGCTGGTGGGGGATTCCCCCCTCCACAGTAATCAATGCTATAGCCTAATTCACCAATAGACCATTTCAAATATTTTTTTAAATATGCAACACGCACGTTTGAACAACAAACAATAGGCCTACAATCTGAACCGGCGCTTCTGCTCCTCTATTGAGAGATAACATGCAGCGCGTTTCAGTGACGATCCTGGTTCCAGTGGCCTTGGCTTAATACATTCACGGCTTTTCAAAATGTCACAAAGCGTTTTGAGATCTTTTTGAACGAAATATTGAAGTTTATAATTAAGTGTTTTGGCACACATTATTCTAAAATCGGGTTTTATTCTGGCATGTTGAATTAGAGGTCGACAAACGCGGCGGCGCTTTCACTTGAACTTATTTTTTATCATAACAGCTAAAAAAAACTTAAAAGGCTATAGCCTACTCCGTAATTTTCGGTCATACAGATAAAATATCATCTTTTAAAACTGTAAAAGGTCTACAATAGGTTAACGATCAAACGTTTTCTCGCTCTTGTGAGCGAACACACACTGGAGAAACAAACGTTTTGGCTTTTCAGTGAGTAAATTCATGGCCGAGTGGTAGAACTTGCGGTTTGATCATTAAGATGACACGGGTTCAAATCTCGAAAAATCTTGGACTTTTGTAAATTTTATATTAGCCTATTAATGCATTTTATATCCTATTAGTAATGCAGAGAGATTTGTCTAGTTCTAAAACTCTGTTACACCATAGCCTATAGTTTTTGCTTAGAGGCTATTTATCAAATAAAATTCCATGCATTTCCATTTTACATTGGAACATATAGCCTAGTATCCACCAGAATGACTTTACATCTATATAATAATACCAGTCGTCATTTCAAAAGCAGTTCTGTAAAGAAATAAATATATAGCCTACTATATATATATTTTTGGATTCCCTACATGGAGTTTTTAAAACATGGTTTTAAGCAAGGTTTTAAGCGATTTGGGGGGGATTTCCTTCTGGTCTAAACATCCCTGCTTCTGCTGAATTATTTGAATCCCCCACCCCCTTCCTCCACAGTAATCAATGCTAATAGGCTACTTCACCAATAGACCATATACAAATTACAATATATAAAATAAAGATATGCAACAGGCACGTTTAAACGACAAACAATAAAATCAAAACCAGCGTTTCCGTTCGACAAACGCGCGCGGCGCTTTCACTTGGATTTATTTTTCTCATAACAGCTAAAATAAGTTAATAGGCTACTCCGTATTTTTTTGCCTACATCGTTCAAAACTGTAAACTTTTATTCATATTAGGCTAACAACTAAATTTTAGCTGTCGTCTCCGTCTCTCGTCTCTGTCTCCGGGAACTGCGCGTCACAAAAATGAACCGAAAGCCACTTGCCTCAGCTCAGTCACGATAAGAAATCGCTATAGGCTATCTAAAGCATTTAAATGTCTAAATGTTTAATAAATGTTATCTGATTATGTAATCCATCTGAAACTGAGAGGTACAGAGGATCTACTCAAACATGCTATGATGTGAGCGCTTCCCAATGAGGAAAGGACAAGGCAAGGGGGGAAATCTCGCTCTAATTAAATGTAGGCTAAATCGCCCTAAAATAAAATGTAAAAACAGATCAAATAATTTATTTGTCGAAATGTTGCGATATTGTTTCTGTTAAGTTCATAATTATTCTATAAATGTTATTTAGTTTAACAGCAGGACCACGAAGCACTGTGGTTCGAGATTTATTTGAATAAAAAAGAAAAAGAAAAACGTATTGAAATTGAACGAATTATTGAAATGATATTTAGTAATAAGTTTCATGACAGAAATATCACTACATGTAGCTTACATTATTTAATTCCTTCATTATCAACACTTTAATAGCCTAATGCCTGAATAGCGGTTTAAGTGTGAATTGCGACTTCTCTTTAAGTCAGTCTCAGACTAGCCTGTGGGGGGTTTGGAGGGACAGTGGCTTTATCGTGCGCAGGACAAAAGGTGTTAATGTTCGTCTTTCATATGGAGATGTCGGATAGCCAGCCCGATGAGCAGGCAAAGGCACAGTTCTTTTAAGGATACATCTCTCGATGTGTCCAATGCCCTATATTTTAATTAATTATAAATAGGCCTATAATTGTGGCAGAAACAGAGCTCTTTAATTCGCGATCAACCTCGTTTTATTGTAAGGTGAATTCAACAAGGCATGCTGTGTCTTTGAAGTAACAAAGGCTAAATAATTTGTTACAGTTTTTTTGGAGGGAGGGAGACAAAATTAACTTGCCAAAAAGAGATCCAGCGCGAGAGAGAGGCAAAGAAAAACACATGTTCTTAATTTATGTCGCTTAGGACTATTATCGTTTTGTACTGTTTTAATTGTTTAATTTAGCTGCAATTTCTTTGGCAATACAGATTTAAAATGTTGCAAGAATAAGATTCTGTGTTTCTTATTTTGCATCGCAAAGGAAATAAACTGTAAACTCAATGCAACCCTGTTTAAATGAATAAATTGTTCCGACACTTATGGGGTTTCAAACTTTTAGTGTTTTTACATTTTCATTTGTTTTTATATTGAAAGCAATACTATTTAGTATTATTTAGTTATTTTGTGTAGCCAAGTTAACAAAATCAGTCTTTTCTGATTTGTTCAATGTTTTGAAAAATTCTTCCGTTGCTATGGCCGGGTAGCCTATCAGTGTTATCTTAATTTCATGACTGATTCACAAAACAATAATTTAGCAGATTAAAGACGAGCTTCATTATTTTCATTTTCTGACGCGATCAGCTAATCTTCCCTCATCAGTTTTGTCGTGCAGCGGCTCTACTGGAATGTAGCAAATTCATGTTGT
Source organism: Rhinichthys klamathensis goyatoka (assembly GCF_029890125.1). Taxonomy (NCBI): domain Eukaryota; kingdom Metazoa; phylum Chordata; class Actinopteri; order Cypriniformes; family Leuciscidae; genus Rhinichthys; species Rhinichthys klamathensis. Next base: position 1,003,712 of record NW_026606885.1, read on the forward strand.
AGTGTGCCATTAATAATATTAAACAAAAACGCTTGACTTTAAATAAATAAACAGTTAATGAACTCACTAATAAACAATTATCCATGTGTAAGCATTAAGAACGGTTACACATAAACGAAGTCGGCCAACAGCATACGCTGTAGTGAGATTCGATCTCGGATCACTTAAAGCTCCGTGAGATTAATGTTGTTGCGTTAACCACTGAGCTACCGTCTGAACGCTATTAAATTTTGTCTTGTGCTATTCCAAACCCTCAGGTATAGCCTAATATGTTTCTGTTGCAATGTTTTATGTTGAAAGGTTTTCACTATTTATTCAATTTAATTTCAGTAGTGTGATTATGAATTCGTTTAAACAATGTTTCACTTGAATTCATCGGTTACTTATGAGCTTTCAATTCCTCTGAATGAGCCGCGGCACTGCGGCGATTACGCAATAGAGAGAATAAACTGACACTTTTCACAGTCTGTGATTGTAGCGCCTCTTAGCGGTAAAAGGCAGCAAATACACACCCGAATTTTACCGCCGCGGGAGCGGCGGCGGTAAAAGTATTATTCTGGTTGAGGACCCACTGTACATATCTTTACACCACGGCCCCACAAATTCAACATCACCACCACTAAGTGGGGTAATATTGATGTATTTTATGTCGCAGAATAAAACGTGAAAGTGTCTTGAGCTTGAGTTCACTGCAGACCTTATTTCAGCCATTTAACCAAAACCCCATTCTAAAAACCCATTGACTTTGGGACAATGGAACCGGGCCTACAAAGTGATGTCATACCTGCACCTAGGGGTGTGACGGACGGTTATTATATTACCGTGAGACCGACGGTTATAGTTGAACACAGTCATCAGAACTCTATGACCGCCAAAACCGTGTTATTAAAATATCTTGCAGATAAGGTTATACTAATATCAGTGTTGGGAGTAACGCAATACATGTACCGGTGTTGCGTATTCAGAATACAAATTATGAGTAACAGTAGTCTCCACAGAACATAAAATATTCATTTTATTTTATGTTTCGTGTTCGCATTTATGAGTAAAAAACAATGTGACCGGTCTGAAAGCGCCACTAAAAGACGTGACATTTAATCACATCTCACAGAGTAAAATGTTCACAGAGACATCAAACAGAAAGCACAAAACCTTTCTTTAAAGTGAATTTCGTTTTGTATTAAATGTATCTTAATTTTAATCAATGTTTCATCAACCAATTGCCTGGATTTAATAAATAAGAAGTAAATATAGCAGACGATAGATAATCACGAAATGGAGGCGCCGGCGCGTGAACTGGAGCTCGTCTCATAAATGAACCGAAGCTCATCGTATACTGTAAGGTAGCCTACTTGCCTCAGTCACAGACATGTCTACTTTTAAACAGAACAATTTAAGAAAGAAAACAGACTACAGACTGCTCTCTGCTTATGTAATCCGTATGAAATGTGCATTTCTCTCTGGCGCGTTCACTACTGCGAAGATCGCGAGTCAGCATCGTCAACTTCATCTTTGCAGCCAACACTGACAAAGAAAGGCCTGTTTTTTTTTGTTAAGGATTTTTTTACTATGTGTGATTCATTTAATGGAAAGCACATTCACTGCTAGTTGTCTTGCTGTTAATTTTAAATAAACGTAGAGCAAGTAGCTAATCTCGTTTATTCAAACTAAGTTGTCCTATAACAGACGAACGTCGCAACAACCCCCCCGCCCCGGCGCCAGTTATGTTACGAACCGTCACATTTGACTCGCGCCATAACCGTCATCACCAATTCTGAAACCGGCACACCCCTACCTGCACCACTCTATTGGCTCTCCCCTATTCTTGACTTTAAACAGATTCATGTTCTGACCTGTGTGTATTTGTGTGTGTGTGTTTCAGCAATATCCTGTGTTACCGTACCTGGTGCTGGTTTTGAAGCAGTTTTTACTGCAAAGAGAGCTCAATGAGGTTTTCACAGGAGGAATCGGTTCATACAGTCTGTTCCTCATGGCTGTCAGCTTTTTACAGGTAACATTCTTCTACATACTTATTTTAGGGTACTATTGAGAGTGTGTATTTAAATGAATAAGTACTGACAATAAATCCAAATCCAAAATAAATGCAAAGAAACGGTTTGTAATATTAACTTGTGCTATTTATTCATTAAAGCTGCAGTCCGTATCTTTTCCTCTTTGTCGCCATCTCTCTGTTCGAAATCTGTAACTGCAGTGATTCGCGGAATTATTATCTTTACGTGGGTTGTAAATCGGCATGAAACAGCGCGGATGAACACAGTGCTTTGAGGCGAGTGCTGCTGTCAGTCACCGCGCTGTGTGGATACTGTCATACAGAATCACAGATTCACTTTTTGAAAGTTTGACCTACATAAGAATTTTCATAAGAAAATGTCTTCTGAACAAGTAAGTAAAATCCATTTTTGTTCTGACCAACTAAGGGGGAAAAAGCATTCGACATGATAAGCTTCGTTAGATTTAATCAATGCGATTTACAGCAACCGTGCAAATTATAGCCTACTTTGTTCTCAAATTGTTCATGTTAATAACCTCAGCATTGCGTGACTAATGTTAAATTTAATGTGTTTTATGGTTAGCAGCTACCTGCGTAGTTCAGAATTCATATTCTCCATAATAGCAAAACGAGAAAGGCACAACAAAGGAAACTCCATAATTGTGTGAATTAAGAAAACTTACTGTTACACGATTGAACTATTGAAATGTCTTACTTGTTCAGCAGAAAAAAGCCGTCTCTTCTTCCGTTTTGAACCCCTTCAAAACACGGAGTTCACTTTTCAAAAGCCCCGCCGATGTTTAAATCCTTGTGTTCGCATGAGACGGTTTCTTTCTCTTTCTCTAGCCACCTTAAATCCGAAGTACGAAGTCTTTTGGGTTTTATAACTGCTGAATCTCCAGTTGACACTGATGATTGTTGTTTGGATCTTTCTGGATCCCATAAGTTTAATTATGTAAAGTGCTGCGAGAAAAGCCTATACATCTAAACATCTCGTCACGCACAGTATAGCCGGCTAGCCGAAACTCCTTCTTTATGAGTACGGGTGTGACGTCATGACGCAAAGACATGCTCGAATTTCCCGCGGAAACCCACCAGTACCACTGGAATTAAAATCATTATTACAAGCTAACCATTTTGAATCTAGCTATGGCAAGCAGATAGTTTTGACCACTGGCAGAATAAGTTTTTTTTCATATAATTATTTTGGATTATTTTTAACTTAAAGTTACGGACTGGAGCTTTAAATAAAAAATAATCACTTTCAGGACGGATCATAAAACGGTGCTTAGATTTATTTTAGATAAAAAAATCTGCTAATTTGTACAGATAAAGTCAATGACTGATTTGAAAAGTTAGTAATAAAATTAACAGCAAAGTAACACATTACATAGAAAAAGTGTCAGGTTTATTGTTTTGCATTTATACTCAAAGACTTTATATACAAATCATTTGACAAACAGTATCGGATTTTGTTCTGTCCATTGCTATGGTTATCACCGTCAATCGGATTCAGTTGTGCATTTAAATATTGTTAATCCAGAAACTTTGCATTGCAATGTGTAGTTAGCAGCATGAAAAATATTAACAATTATACTGTCTACGCTGTGCAATGAATCTTTTATTTACATCTTGCTTACACTTTGTCGGTTATAATGAAAGGATTCGCCAGCATGCAGAGCTCTCGCCGAACAAAAACTCAGCCTTTTTGAGTGGTGTTGAGGTATTCTGTCTAACTTAAACGCATCTGATTGGCCATTGCGTTCACGCGCTCAACAGCTATGTCTGTGATTGGCTACATTGCTCAAAGCTGGAAAACGCGTTGTAAATAGAAAGCTTTGGCGCTCTTCACAAAGCGCTTACACAAACACTCACAGGAGCGTTTTAAAGCAGCCGGCTAGCAGCGGGTATCATCACATTAAATAAACCAAATAAACCTATGGCGGGACAAAGATTTATTTTGGCGGCCAAAACATTTTAAACGCAGGAAAAACCTTGAAAAGAGAAAATGGTTATTTTAAACTTGAATGATCTAATGTTTCTCTTTGTGAATATCAGCTTGCTAAAGCTTGCTTTTGTTATCAGAGGTATACGCCTTGGCAGATTTACCTTCGAAGTGAAAATCACCCGTTTAATGGAAATTGTTTAAAGGCTTTTTGCTAAAATAGCAATTTCATCACAATTCTAATTGCTGTTTTATTTTCCCAGCTGCACTATAGAGAGGACGTGTGTAGTTCAAACGCAAACCTGGGTGTGCTGCTGATTGAGTTTTTTGAGCTGTACGGACGGCATTTTAACTACCTGAAGACGGGGATCAGGATCAAAGACGGGGGCTCATACGTGGCCAAAGATGACGTGCAGAAAGGCATGCTAGATGGGTACAGACCCTCTATGCTTTACATTGAAGATCCATTGCAGCCAGGTACACATACAAACCCTTATGCACACACTGAAAAGTTTTAAACTGTTCAACTGGTATGAAAATAGCATCATAGATTGTTTGGAAGATGTTCTAATTCTTATAATTTGTTTCTGTGTGTTTGTGTGGCACAGGAAATGATGTAGGGCGAAGTTCATATGGGGCGATGCAGGTGAAAGAGGCTTTTGATTACGCTTATGTTGTCTTAAGTCACGCTGTATCCCCAATTGCCAAGTACTACCCCAACAACAAGTCAGAGAGGTGAGACAAAGAGAACTGTAAGAGATGTTTCATTTTCTCAGCTGTTAGGGCTGGACAATATATCAAATATATTTGGTATTAAGTTGTGAATTTGATGCACTTCATTGAGCCATGATGTAATATGTAGTATAGACACTAGGACCTCTTTATTCAAGCTCTCTTGATTGGGGAATTTGCACCCCTTATCATAGATAATGGTCATACATAATGGGTCTAACAAACAGACAATATTGTAAAATCTAATACTAACAATTAGAGGTGGAAAAAAATATTCTGTGATAAAATCAGGATCTGATTCTTGATTCTTGGTTTTATCTTTTCCCCACAGTATTCTAGGTAGAATAATCCGTGTCACACAGGAAGTAGCAGAGTACCGTGACTGGATCAGTGCGCAGTGGGGTCAGAAGAGCAACAAAGAGCCGGTCCTCAACTGTAATGGTAAGACATTATTTCTGAGCTTATTTTGATCCATCTCTCACTCTAGAAAGCTGAATATAATTTTTTTGTTTCTCTATAGCAAATGATGTCACACTGCTAGTTAAGCCTGAGGAACTTGATGAGTGTAATAATAACCTTTCAGAGGATGGTGTTGGGCTTCCTCCTGCCCCCCGGAGCAAAGTGTCATCCAACTCTTCCTCTCCTTCCCCCTCTTCTCCTTCATCACCATCATCATCGTCATCGCCATCTTCAACGGCCTCTAGCTCAAGTGATGCGGTAAGTACTTCATACTTTTGGCATAAAACAACCAAATAAATGATTTTACTTTGTCTGTATTGGTGAAATACAAAGAAACATGTTTTTTTTTTTTACTGGCTTTCTGCAGGATTCTGATGGAACACCCTATAAGACAGCGAAAGCTTTGGGTGGGCGAGGCTCTTACAGTGAGAATACAGAAAGGAATCTGTCCAATCACAGGTCTCAAAATCATTCAGCAACAATACCCACCCCCACTAATAAGGGAAATAAGGTAAGAACCTGTTAGAAGTATCTATCTATCTATCTATCTATCTATCTATCTATCTATCTATCTATCTATCTATCTATCTATCTATCTATCTATCTATCTATCTATCTATCTATCTATCTATCTATCTATCTATCTATCTATCTATCTATCTATCTATCTATCTATCTATCTATCTATCTATCTATCTATCTATCTATCTATCTATCTATCTATCTATCTATCTATCTATCTATCTATCTATCTATCTATCTATCTATCTATCTATCTATCTATCTATCTATCTATCTATCTATCTATCTATCTATCTATCTATCTATCTATCTATCTATCTATCTATCTATCTATCTATCTATCTATCTATCTATCTATCTATCTATCTATCTATCTATCTATCTATCTATCTATCTATCTATCTATCTATCTATCTATCTATCTATCTATCTATCTATCTATCTATCTATCTATCTATCTATCTATCTATCTATCTATCTATCTATCTATCTATCTATCTATCTATCTATCTATCTATCTATCTATCTATCTATCTATCTATCTATCTATCTATCTATCTATCTATCTATCTATCTATCTATCTATCTATCTATCTATCTATCTATCTATCTATCTATCTATCTATCTATCTATCTATCTATCTATCTATCTATCTATCTATCTATCTATCTATCTATCTATCTATCTATCTATCTATCTATCTATCTAATAAACCTGGCATTGTATACTATAAATATGTAAATTAACTAATATATTATGAACAAACCTTGACAGAAAATTAACAATAAATAAATTAGTCTAGATTAATAAATGCTTACTTTTTTTTACTTTTATTTGATGATACCTAATGCATTAACTGATATTAAATCTGTAAATTACTGTTTAATTACTTTAAAATTAATGTCATATTTGTTTCTTTTGTCCTGTTTTATTCAGAGCCGACAGCTTGCTAACAAAAGTGCTCAAGGGTCACACAGCAACCCCAACAAGATGCAGCAAAACAACAAGTCTCAAAAACTCCTCATAAAGAAGAGGAAACCTCAGCGTGAGGTAGCGCATGGGGACCTGTGTAGATAGGGGGAGCTGTTACTGCAGACTCACACCTGCTCTTAATTTTTCTGACCACTGAAGGGTGCTGGTGGTACAATTTTTCTCTCCTGTCCCACTGTTCAAGGGATGCGTGTGACTTTGTAGCTGGAAAAGGAAAAGAACAAAACACACACAAAAAAAAGAATAAGTCAAGTGGGGCATATGCCATGGGACTGAAATCATGTGGGAGTGTTTAGGCCTGAACTCCACTGGCTTCTGCACAGCTTCTGCTCACTGCCCATAGGGGGAGCTGCACTCCTCTACTGGAGACGTGGAGGACCAGAGAATGTAGGAGAGAGAGAATTCACCTTGAGCAATACCTGAAGCCCTGGACTTTTGCCTCACTGAGGAAAACTGAAATAAAAAAAAGACTCAAATTACATAAAAATGTTATATTGAAAGTGCAAATATTTTTAAATGTCTAAAAAAACCATGAAAAATGTAATTAGTACAAGAGAAATTATGCATGTGTTCTTTTTTGAGGAGTGGTTCTTTTTTGTCATGTACACAGATTATACAAATATTTGTACAAGAAAACTGAAAACGATACAAAAAAGGGAAATAAAAAGACAAAAAAAAAAACTAAAAATACCCCCAAAATATTATCAAACATGAAAATGGTTTCATAATACTTTTATAGTATTGTTCATATTTTGCCATGCTATAGATGTACACACATTAATAGAAAAACAGCTCCTCACAGCTATGTATGGGTTTGGGTTCAATTACCAATCCCTATCATCAGCCTCTTCTGCTGTTATATTGTTTGTTTAATGTTGTTGTTTGGCAATTAAGAGAGGTAGAGAGTTAGCAGTTGACTGTACATCTGGAAATGAGAGAAAGCGTGTGTGTGTGTGTGTGAGAGAGAGAGAGAGTCTGAGTGTTTGAATGAATGAGTGAGTGTGTGAGAGAGAGAGAGAGTGTGTGTGTGTGTGAGAGAGAGAGAGATTGCGCTAACAAGATCCTTGCTGTCTGTCTGCTAGAGGAGAAAAGTATGATGATCTGGAAATTTAACGAACACTACAGCTGTGGTTTTCAATCTGCTTCTCTGAATGATCTGCCCATCACAACATAAGTTGTATTTGTTAATGTATTTATTTTTATCAATGACAGCAGGTTTCTTTATGCTGACCATAGTGGCCAGATATGTTTTGTGTTCTGTCTTAGGGGTGAGTGGCAAAACATGATTGTTGCTTGTAATGTGATGTGCTATATATTTTTTGTCAAGTACCCATTTTCTGATAACAATTGAGTGACCAAGTATATTTCTGAAAGTACATTTTAACAGGTATAGAAAAGGTGGTTTAAACATTTTTATTTGTGGCTGGTCTACTTAATGGGAGATAAGTTAAAATAATTTGTGTGATTGTTATTTGATTTTGTTGATTAGATTCCCCCCCCCCCCCCCCCCCCGCATTCCACTGGATCTTGATGTATTGAGTAAGAAAATTAATTCTCTCAAAATTAATATTATTGCAGTTCTTCAGATAAACAGTAGGTGGTGGTGTAACCTAAGGTTATTTCATACACTGTAATTCCCCTGTGACTTGATGTTTTTTTTTTTTTTAAGAACGGTTTTCCTAAAACATTTGAAATACTGACATATCTCTGGTGTAAGAGAGATGATGACTTTTGATAAGGTAATACTGTATTGAGTGTATGTGATGCTATTATGGAGTATCAAAGCCAGTAGTATGTCTTAAAACCAGATGGATGCCACAGTAATAGAGTGAGAGATGCAGACACAGCAATTTGAGGATCATTAGTGCCACAGCCCGTGCTCCAGACAGGTTTACTACACATGTATCCATGAACATCCATGCAATAAAAAAATTACAGCACAACTATCAAACATCAAAGTGGTACATTTACTATTTCTGCTGAACACTTTTTTTGTTTTTGTTTTAAAAGTTGCAGTAAAGTGTTACTGTCCTAATTAGGTGTACCAATTGTTGTTTGGAATTTTTTTATATTGTTCTATGGCTTGGTATAGGCTGTTTTGCTAAATGCCAGCAAATGTATATTGTTCTATAGTCACTGGGTGCAGCAAGACGTAACCTGACAAAATGCAAACCTGACATTGTGCGGTATGCTTTGATATATATATATATATATATATATTCACAGATTTTTGCTTGGTTCTGTATTTGTTGAGGAGATTTAAAATTTGCTGCTATAACACATTTGCTGGACGTACAAACTCTTTTTCCAATAGAAATACTTTTATCTTTCTTTCAGAGGAATTATTTTTTAAAAGTGTATCATCAGGCTGAGCTCAACCAGCCCCATTTTATGTACTACAGAACATCTGGTGTGAAACAAATTTTGAAGTTGACCAGGTTTAACATGACACCGAAAGCATTGATAATCTTAAAATAGTTAAAATCCCAACTCTTAAGTGTGTTTTTTGAATGTTGGAGACTCATCACCCATTGCAGAAGAATTGAGCTACATTATTTGTCCAGGTGGGAAGCTTTCCCCTAGACAGACTGGGACATACCTCATCCTCATCTTAATTGTCTTTGACATGCCAATGCAGTCATGCTTTGCCATTTGTGTGATCTGTGATTATACACACACACATACACATATATATATACAGCGGGGGAAATAAGTATTGAACACGTCACTATTTTTCTCAGTAAATATATTTCCAAAGGTGCTACTAACATGAAATTTTCACCAGATGTTGATAACAACACAATGAATCAGTACATACAAAGAAACCAAAACAAATAAGCTCAGAAATTAAGTTATGTGTAATAATGTGAAATGACACAGGGAAAAAGTATTGAACACATGAAGAAAGGGAGGTGCAAAAAGGCATGGAAAGCCAAGACAACAGCTTAAAACTATTAGTAATTAAAAAGCAATCCAACCCCCTGTCCGTGCACATTAATAACAGCTGGTTCAGTCCCAACGGATGGCCTACAAAAAGGTCTCATTGCCAAGGTGTCACACAAGACACATCTCATGATGGGTAAAAGCAAAGAGCTGTCTCAAGACCTTCGCAACCTAATTGTTCCAACACATAATGATGGCATTGGTTATAGGCACCATTCTAAGCTTCTGAATGTTCCAGTGAGCGCTGTTGGCGCCATAATACGGAAGTGGAAAGACAATCATTTCACCATAAATTTGCCTCAACCACTGCTCCTCGCAAGATTTCTGATAGAGGAGTTAAAAGAATAATCAGAAGAGTTGTCCAAGAGCTAAGGATCACTTGTGGAGAGCTTCAAAAAGACCTGCAGATAGCAGGTACTGTGTTCTCAAAGAAAACAGTAAGTAATGCACTCCACCACCATGGCCCGTATGCACGCTCACCACGCAAGACTCCATTACTGAAGAAAAAAAGCATGTTGAAGCTCGTTTAAAGTTTGCTGCACAACATTTGGAAAAGCCAGGGAAATACTGGGAGAATTTAGTGTGGTCACATGAGAGCAAAATTGAATTGTTTGGATGCCATAATACACACCATGTTTGGAGGAGAAATGGCACTGCACATTACCCTAAAAACGCCATACACCTTGGTGTTAGCTCTTGGACAACTCTTCTGATTATTCTTTTAACTCCTCTATCAGAAATCTTGCGAGGAGCAGTGGTCGAGGCAAATTTATGGTGAAATGATTGTCTTTCCACTTCCGTATTATGGCCCCAACAGCGCTCACTGGAACATTCAGAAGCTTAGAATGGTGCCTATAACCAATGCCATCATTATGTTTTGGAACAATTAGGTTGCGAAGGTCTTGAGACAGCTCTTTGCTTTTACCCATCATGAGATGTGTCTTGTGTGACACCTTGGCAATGAGACCTTTTTGTAGGCCATCCATTGGGACTGAACCAGCTGTTATTAATGTGCACGGACAGGGGGTTGGATTGCTTTTAAATTACTAATAGTTTTAAGCTGTTGTCTTGGCTTTCCATGCCTTTTTGCACCTCCCTTTCTTCATGTGTTCAATACTTTTTCCCTGTGTCATTTCACATTATTACACATAACTTAATTTCTGAGCTTATTTGTTTTGGTTTCTTTGTATGTACTGATTCATTGTGTTGTTATCAACATCTGGTGAAAATTTCATGTCAGTAGCACCTTTGGAAATATATTTACTGAGAAAAATAGTGACGTGTTCAATACTTATTTCCCCCGCTGTATATATATATATATGTGTGTGTGTGTGTGTGTGTAATTAATATGGCAGTGTTTTGGGAACAATTGTTGCTGCTTGAGCAGTCATATCACTTTCCAAAAGCAGAGTCACCAAATAATAAAATAAAAATTAAAAAAAAGCCAGAGATACTGTTTAATTCTACGTTTTGTATATTTCCTACTTGTAGTGCCTCTCTGTGAAGTGTAGGCTATTCCAGCTGGTTCACTGATATGTACAAAGCACAGAACTGCAGCTTTTGCATTGTTTCTATTGACTTCTCAATAGTCACGTCTGTTAAAAACTGGTAATCCCAAAAAGGAACGAATATTGAATATGCATAAACAGTTATTTTTTATTATTTTTATATATATTTCATGATTGATCTTTATTTTGAACTGAAATTGTTTTGAGTCATTGTTTGAAGGCTGTCACTCATATTAATAGCTCTTATAACTACTATTAAGACCAATATGTTTTGTATGTTTTTGTGAGAACGAAAAGGCAATAAAGCTCCATTTTGAACTCAATCAAAAGGAAGATCTGTATTCTACAATAAAAATTCACCTAAAAATCACCAGTGTTAGCTGTGTTTTATGTGGATTACAATTTATCCAACACAACAACAAAAAATCACAAAAGGAGACAGTGTGATCACAGTTAGCCTACATTAATTAAACATACAAAATGGACTGGACACAAATGTGGACATGTGCAGAAGAGAAACAATTTCTTCTCTTTTTTTCCTTTTTTTTATTTTTTATTGTTGATTTGATTTGTTTCAGCATGCAATTACAAAGTCTCACACAGTTCAGACACCACAGAAACAGTCGTGTTTTTGCTGCACGCAGGGAGGCGCGTGCAAAGTAGACATGATAGTTTCGGTAGCGCGTGCACAGTTTGTGACCGAGCCTCTGGAGATCGAGCATCTGCGAGAGAGACGGACAAGATTTGACACTGTCAAACACGGAACCGAAGGACAAAATCTAATTTATCTAATCGCTGTGGGATTCGGCAGCAGAAAAACTGAGTTTAGCACTCGACAGTAGCAGCCAGGTAAGTGAAGTTTCTCGCTTTAGCGAATTAGATACCTGTAGAGGACAGTTACCCATGGACTCCCGAAGGGAAATAAGCGAACAAAGATGTTCTTTGTTTTGCGTTTTAAAATGTAATATTAGGTGGGTTATTTACGTGTTCGGTTAAACAAGTGCTTCTTCTGCCTGAGATCATCATCACAGGTCTCTTTTCGTGTCTGCAGGGCATCGTCAGTTCGGCTCGGAGATAAAGTGTAAACATTCCTGACTGAAAATCTATATTAGGCTATTCCCGTATTATTGATACACGTGGAAGGAATGTTGCCCAGCTTTACAGAAAGAGTTAAAATGCCCTGAAATAGTTGGGACTAATGTCTTTGTCTCCTTTGTTTGAAGTATGTAGAGCGCAAACACATCTTCTTGTCCCGTGAAACAGGGGACATGTGTATGGTAGCATTAGTGAGTGTCTGTTGGGACTAGTGTTGATGTCCCAAATCTTTCTGAATACAGATAATAGGCTGTTACTTATAAAAGTAAATTTCAAATAGAGTCAACACAGCTGAAGCTGCAATCCTCAGGTAATGTCTGCTAGATAGTGGAAGTAACTTGTTTGCTTCTTGACATAAATGGTCTCTGTACAGGAAATGAATATGTTAGTGTGCATGAATCTAAGTGCAGTGGAGGCTTATTGTATGCAGTGTATTCTGAGCAAACAAAGCGACTGGGCCATCTGAAAGTGAACAGAGGAGAAAGACAGATATAAAACAAAAGGCAATTGATTAAACTCGATTCATTGATTTTTAGAAGTTAAGAGTTGAATTCTCTAGTCCTGGAAAAATATGGGATTTTCTGTCTTGAATATAATTTGCTTTGCATTTAGACATAGATATCAAAGTTTCTATATTATATATTTATTTTTTTGGAATATCCTCTCCAGCAATCTTTATAGCTTGATTAAGAAAAAGAAAAAAAGTGTAATCATGCACGACTGGAAAAGTAATGGAAAATCACTGGTCATAAAGGGTGGAAACCCTTAAAAAAGCCATGACTGAAGATGAAACCTCACAGAGGAAGTGTCCACTCTAATCTTCTGTAAACTGCTGCAAGTGTTTGACAGAAATGAATGGTTTTGAAATATCAAAAGTATAATTGTTTCTAATTTGTCATTGGTGCAATTGCTATTGTTAAAAGGGGTTTCTGCCATGTCAGAGCTGTCTACTTTATTGCAAGTAGAGACTAAATAACATTGACATTAAATCAATCACTGCTTGATTCCTTCAGAAACAGGTCATGTAAACTAAACATTTTGAGTATTTATGACAAAATGTCAAGAATAATGATGACTGATGTTTGATGGATCCCACATCTTACCACAGCAGAGTCATTGTGGTACAGAATCTGGCACGAGTCACGACAGCCGCATTCAGCACTGTACAGATAAACTCTTCCACTCATAAAAGTTCATGGCTGATGAAAGAATTTAGGAGACAGGAAGTGATTCTGAAGTTTACTGAAATAAAAATCTTTGCTTTTTGGTGTTATTAACAGTCGGCTACTGAACATAACTTTTAAGTTATTAACCTTTTCCCGTATAAAAAAAAAAGAAGAAGATGTTTTTACTCAACTGAAAGGGATTCTGTAGTTTTTGGTAAATTTGAGTAAAAGTACATTTTAAAAACTAACCCTAACACATCTTACAATTGTTATTATTATGTAATACATATTATGTAATGTTCTGTCACCACTTCTAATGTCCATTGAATGGAGTTTTAGACTTCTTGACAGCCGACTCATATAATATGTAAGGAAGTAATAAATTAGCCACTTAATGTCACCCTATATGGGCTAATGGGACATTCATTCTTACTCGATGGCAGAATGGATTGGGCTTTCATGTTGAGAGAGAACAATCTATAATAATCTATGAGAGTGAGATGTATGGGTTTCAGTATGACATAAGATGCCTGATGCAGATTTCCGAGCTAGTCAAGCTAGTCTAGTCTTGCTTTCTAGTTGAGAAATGTCCTGTTGTGAGCCTTAAACATATTATATTATCATGCACATACATACTGTATCATGTAGCACATACAAAATACAAGTGGATTAATACAACTCCCAAACTGAAGGTGAAAGTGCATTGTTGTGTTTTCTGTACGAGTTTGTGTTGGGCATCTATTGAACAGAGAGTTGATTGAGTTCTCTGAGAGCCTGACCGTGCCTGAAAGCGAGTTACAAGCCGACAGCCGTACAGAGTACAGACATAAGGTTAATTATAACCTCACACCAAATGTGCTAAAGCATTGTGGTCAGACTACTGGTAATGTGTACATGCATGAGTAAAAGCGTATGTGCAAGTGTTAGTGTGCATTTCCATATTGGACTTTACAGTGTCTAAACATTTTTTTAAAAAGCTAAAGCTCTTGTTGATTCCCGAGAAGGCCATTCGATTTCAATGATTATTGAATGTTTATCAAATATAACTTTATTTGTCCTGTCAAGACAATTTTTGTAGTTTGCCTCTTTGATCAACTCTGATCATTTTAATATTATTAAATATTATAATTATATTATTAAAATGTCAATAATAGATTCAATATTATGTTGGAAGTTGCAGTGGCCACTGAGGCTAAATGTAAATCCGATTGTGCAAAAAGTCAGTTTTACTGTCATGTATGGATATGTGTATGCATTCTGTATGTGTAATTTTAGTAATAATGACATCATCAATGTTCCTATTATTGTGACAGCCAATATTTTCTTCTCTCCTACTTTAAAAGAAACGCACAGTCGCTCCATAAGACAATGGAGAACTGCTAGATCACTTATGCTTAATTTGAGAAGCACATGGACCCTCTCTGACCCTTGACTTGTTCTCCACCCTTCTCTCTCTCGCTAATGCTGGATATCTATATATGGTAGAGGCTAGAGAGGTTAAACATTCAACTGTGTGTGTGTGTGTCTAGGATGTTCTTCTCTGATATTCCCTGAGTTTTCCCCACCCCTGTCCCATGTGTTGCACACTCCCTTCCTCCTGTGGAGATTGTCTGGAGTGTACCATCCTAATATCCACACAGGCGATGTCTTTTCCACTGAATGGAATTTGGTGCACTTTCAGGGAGTGACTTCCTGAGCTTACTTTTGTTTTTTGTCTTACACTTACGCACAGTTGTCTGAAATTTTTAAGTTACTTTATTGCTAAAAAGAATACATTTTTTTTACTTTATCTCAATTGAAAATGAACAAACTATTTAATTTTTTACTTAAAGTTCCACTGTCATAACAAGGGCATTTCACAGTTTTCCTTTCATAACGTGTTCTGTGACTTTTAGTGCTGGACAGACCGACCTCTACTATGAAGATGCTCTGGGGGCGCATTACAGAAAGATCCTAAATTTAGAATCCTTTAGTTAGGACCTCATTTAGGACAAAAGCTATTACAAAATGACATTTCTTAAGTGAATAATCTTATCTTAACTATGGATAGGAAAAGGGTATTACAGAAGCACCCTAACCCCACAAAAAATCCTAAAAACTCTCTTAACTTTAGGACAACCCCACTGGTGTCCTAAGTTCAAAATTATTTGTGAAAATAATTATTACTGTAAAACTCACATAATAATAGCCCTGTCTAATAATGATGTCACATTTATTAATGATACAAGATCAAGAACAGCGATGTTTGATGGTGGAAAGACTTTGTGAACACCCAAATGATGTGCTGCACTTTGACGACAAAACTCTGACAAATAATTACAGACTCCAATGAAATAAAAGGATTAGGCTTTGCCTTTTCTACCAAGCTTATCAAAACTTCACTTAATGAAAAGCACCACTTATTTTGTTTCTCCATTCTCCAGGTTTCCATTTTACTTCACAGCAGCTGTTTGCGTGTCGTTGGTTGCTTGGTAACAGACCTGAGAGTTGATTACCGAACTCGATGGAGGGGTTTAAGATTTCCTAACTACAGATAAGATGAGATTTTATAAGATAAGATAATAATCCTAAATCAACTTAAGATTTGCTTCTGTAAAACGAATTTGTGAAAAATCCTAAATTAACGTGTCAGACTCAGATCTTAACTTAAGACTTAAAGCTGCTGTCCGTAGCTTTTTTTGGGTTAAAAATTATCCAAAATACATATTTGATAAAATACATAACCAGCCAGTGTTCAAAACTCTCTGCTTGCCTTAGCTCGATGCAAAACGGTAAGCTTGTAATAATGTTTTCAATTTTAGTGGTACTGGTGGATTTCCGCGGGAGATTCGAGCATGTCTTTGCGTCATTACGTCACATCTGAAAACATAAAGAAGGAGTCTCGGCTAGTATAAGCTATATTGCGTGTGAGGATGCTGTAGGTAGAGATTTATAGCCTTTTCTCACAGCACTTGATATAATTAAACTTATCAATTTGATGGCGGATCCAGAAAGGTTCAAACGACGATCATCATCAGTGACAACTAGAGACTCACCCGCTGTAACATGCAAAAGACTTCGTTCGGACTTCGGAGTGGCTACAGAAAAAAAGAGACTGCAACCGGACCCATGCGAAAACAAGGATAATATCGGAAGGACATTACATGATGTAGTCACGCAATGCTTGCTGACGTTGTTAACATTAACAATTAGAGAACATAGTATAGCTACTTTGCACGGTTTTGCCTGAAATGATAACTTATAAGCGATTGTCAGATTTAATCAGCGCGATTTACTGCAATGTCAGAACCAGAACAAAAGTGAATGTTTCTTACTAGTTCAGATGACATTTCCCGGTGAAAATTGTTATATTGGTCATACTTCCAAAAAGAATAATCTGTGATTCTGAATGACAATATCCACATCGGCGCGGTGACTGACAGCTGCACACTCTCCTCAAACACTGTGTTCATCCGCGCTGTGCCGTGTCGAGGGTGTCGAAGTACAACTCACGTAAAGTTGATAATTCCGCGAATGACTGCAATTGCAGATTTCGAACAGAGATGGCGACAAAGAGGAAAAAGGCCGGACTGCAGCTTTAAGATAGAATGTTTCTGTAATATGCCCCCTGTACTACCTCCTGAGACCCTGCGGCCTCATGAGGACATTACATTTTTGCCTCTTGACACAATGATACTCATCATTGAGCCCTATCACACTTGGATGTGGTGCTCATTTTAATGTTTTCAGTGCTCATAAAAAACATCCGGACTGATTTTTCGGTTTTGTTGACGGGGGTGGGGTTTACATGCGCTTCATAAGGCACACACGCACATTTGCACACACACGCGCAAGGTCTCTCGCTCTCTCCCTCGCTGCGCGCGCTACACGGTTTGGAGCTCGCGAGCTCTAGATTCCGGGAGATTTTAACTAATTTGCGGTCATCAGGGAGCCGCTATCACTATGCGGGAGACTTGGGATGTCAACTCCATTTGACAAAGAGCGCAAATAACGACACCTTTACGTTTGGGACTAAATTTGAAGTATTCCCATACCTTCGATGATTTAGTGCGAGCTGGGGTTTTTTAGGACTTTTTCTTTTGTTGGGACTTTTGCATGGCTTTGTTGTGAATTCTGTGAAGAGGTTGCTGTTTCGTCCTCGATTCTGCAATGTTTCGGTCTCCCACGTGTGTGTGGCGAGCTGTACCGCCGGGAACGGTGCAAAAAAATAAATACATAAATAAATAAAGAAGCGTCGACAAAAAAATATGACGTCGACGAATTTTTGACGTCGAAGCGTCGACGTCATCGACGCGCCGCTACAGGCCTACTAGCAATAGAGAGCTAGCTTTGAAAGCATGAGATCCCACCCTCCCTTCAGAGCATCTCCAAAGCTACGCCTCCTCCAAAACACATGAACGCACACAGCCAGAGCAGAGTCTGCAGGGTGTCACAAGAAAAGAGATGATGTTAAATTACCTCATGTCTCAAAGCACATAGCATTACAATAATGGTGCGTTCACACCAGACACGAATAGAGCGTCGAATAGAGTGATTTCAATGTTAAGTCAATGCAAAGACGCATTATGCGCGTAAAAAATTCCTGCGGCGCGAATGAGGCGTAGAGCGCGGCGCGTTAGACGTGAATACGCCTCAGTCGCGTGTCAAGTTCGCGCGAATGGGGCGAATTGAGCGTCTGGCGCGTTACGCGCGAATGATTTTATTAAGTGCTTTTTGTGCATTCACGCGTTTGACGCGAATTCGCGTCTGCCGCCCGAGTTGAAAAATCTAAACTTTGGTGTTAATTCGCACCGCGTTAACCAATCAGGAGCCTAGCTGCTTGCTGGTGTCACGTGGTGAAGTATCTGGATGCTTCAATAAATTATTTTGTAATATGACTAAATGCCTGGTGTGGTTCTAATGCACAACAAAGCAAATATTTTATCACATAAAACTTGATTTCAATATATGAGACATATTCATTTTGAATTGAATGCTATTTATTCCATATCTAGATTATATGAAATATTATTATAATGTAAAGAGAAACCAACATACTATAGTGCATAAGTTCGTAGCTGGACAGTGTTGTGTGAGAGAGAAAAAAATCACAGGACAGGTTAATCACTTTTGGAGGCTGGCTCCATTTATCATCAAAACAAAAAAATAAATGACAGATTAGGTGGGTGAGGGCGAGGGTGATCCTCGCTCCGATGCGGGACAACAAACTGGGCTTGGGACAGGCAGAAGTACTGCTGAAAGCGGCCGTCATCCAGGCGCAGCTCCTGGAGCGAGCAAATGGTGAAACTCGCCAAATTGGGTTCGCCTCCGAAGGGTCTGGTGGACACAAATACGGCGACGATTACCCCTACGCCGCCGTTCTGCTCTCCAGAGCAAATACAGAGCGGTGACTCTCTCGATGAATGACATAAAAAAGATGGCCGCCAACGGGTTATTTTCGTGTGCGTGCCGCACGTAAATTTCGCTTCAAACTTTTTGTTTTTTACGTGCGTTATTTTCGCTTTTGACGCGCGAATGGATTCACGCGGTAGGCGCGAATTTGACGCGCTAGTCGTGTCTGGTGTGAACGCACAGTAATAATGAATGTAAACAACTTACAGAGCTCTTACTTGTACCACCTGACTGCTGCAGATTAATTTCGGTGTTGATAGTGTTGATATAGAAACACATAAATCCTAGTCCAAGCTGATGACGTGACATATCTGTGTGAACTGGGTGCGTGGAGACATGGAAATACATATGTTGACAAGGAGGTAGGACATCATTGGACGAACAATTTTTGGTCCTGAGACTTCCACAGAAGATATATGTACATGTTTTAATATTTAGACCACTTCTATTATAGATTGCTATCAGGATGTGAAGAGAGTTTCAACCAGTATAACAAAAAGTTTTTTTTAATTGCCTACCCTACCTTTAAGGATTGATGACCACTGAATCCCTTGATCTCATTGATGTTTTTATAGGCAATTACACAAAATCAATCTGTCCAGTAATGTAATCACCAAACCAATAACAGACGAAGTGGTGCCACGCTGCTCTTTAAAGGCCTTAGTGGGATATTTAATATGGTATGGTAGATTATTATTGTGTTTCCTTTTTGAGTGCTGTGACCTTGACAGATAGGCTGGGTCCATCTGCAGAAATCTGACCATACCACACATATGACAAACACACACTCTTTAGAGAGAGAGAGAGAGAGAGAGAGAGAGAGAGAGAGAGAGAGAGAGAGAGAGAGAGAGAGAGAGAGAGAGAGAGAGAGAGAGAGAGAGATCTGGCGATTGTAGTACAGTGACAGCATCACAGACATCTGTTGTATTAAATGTTAAGCAAACAGTCCATGTAGTGTGATCACAGCTATCACAAAAGGTTACTGACTGTCACTCGTAAGGTCAAAACTGCTTCCCCTCAGTGCAGTCTGCTGCTGTTCTGGCTTTGTGGGCAGTGAAGCATGTGCTGTTTGATCTATTTTAGATTTTGTCTATTTGAGTTGCTTAACAGCTTTGTGTAAAAACAAGATCTCACACTTCTGTGTTCAAGCTGTGTGGAGGAGTTGTAGAGTTAGCAGCCATCTCTTGAAAAGGCGGTCAGCTAAGCTTGAGTCAAATTCTAAACACTTCAGTGTCATCAGGTGATTAATAGGGTCTCGTGTGTGTGTGTGTGTGTGTGTGTGTGTGTGTGTGTGTGTGTGTACACTACAGGCTTGGCTTGTGAAGGCCAAATGGTCTCACTTATATAGTGAAATATTATGACAACTGACTAGTGAGGACATTTTACTGGTTATCACTAGTTTAAAAGGCTTATAAATTGACATTTTTTTATTTATTTAAATCTAGTGTTTCTGTGATGGCTAGGTTGAGGGGTTGGGTTGAGGCCATAGAAAATATTAACCTGATATAAAATCAATGGAAGTCTATTTAATGTCTTCACTAATATAGTGAAGCAAGCACACGTGTGTGTGTGTGTGTGTGTGTGTGTGTGTGTGTGTGTGTGTGTGTGTGTGTGTGTGTGTGCATGTGTTTTACTTACAGTAGCTAAAACTTTCCAAGATACTCAAATATCAAATGTCTATCATATTTTGTACTATAATGCTATAACACTATAATAACTATAAAAATAAATTATTAAAAAAACATATTATGTTATACATTATTAATTATGTTATAAATATGTATATATAAAATATACTTTTATTTAAAATATATTTTATTTTTAATTGAAAGTAATTTGAAGCATTTGTTTTAGATTAGGTTTAGTCTGTAGTAATTATTATTGGCATTATTTACAGTAGAAGTACACTATATGGTATATACACTAGCCTTCAAACATTTGCAGTCTGTAAGATGTTTAATGTTTTTGAAAGAAGTCTCTTTTTCTCACCAAAGCTGCATCTATTTCTCTCTTGTAAAAAGAGATTTTAAAAAATTTCTGGTAAAATAAAGGTAAATAAAATCAAATTTGATCTAAAAGATTAATTTTGTGAAATATTATAATAATTTAAGTAAACTGTTTACAATTTTAATATATTTTGAAATTTAATTTATTCATGTGAAGGCAAAGCTGAATAGTTTAATTTTCCCTCATGATCCTTCAGAAATCATTCTAAAATGATGATTTGCTGCTCAAAAACAGTTCTTTTTTTTTAATCAATGTTGAAAACAGTTGTGCTGCTTAACGTGTGTGGAGACTGATACTTTTTTTCAAAAGAAGTTCAAAAGAACAGCATTAATTTGAAATAGATTTTTTTTGTAACAATGTCATAGTCTTTACTGACACATTGGATTAATGAATCCTTGATGAATAAAATTATCAGGTCAATTTTTTAGTGACCTCAAACTTTTGAATGGTAGTGTGTGTGTGTGTGTGTTGCTTTGAAGTCTTTTGTGCCTCTTTTGGGATATCCTTCTGCAGTAATGTCTGACAAAGAAAGAGAACTGTATTTCAGTAAGATTTGATAGGAGTTCAGCACCAAGGGTTAGATCATGTACTGATCGCCCGTTTGTTCAGCTGTACTACAAACAAGTGCTGCACTAGATTTAGCAAAACATTGAAGTTTTATTGTGGAATCCATGTTTTGGTAAACCTTCTCAAGGATTACCGTATTTCCTCTGATGGGATGACCACATGCTACTGCAGTTTCATTTTAGATGCCTGAAATTCTCAGTAACGGTTTACTACGTAAAATGGTCTATGGCGTTTATGTAATGCTATCCTCTTAAAAATACACTATGTAAGAGACTTTAATATGAAGCCGAATACTTCAATGAGTTCATCAGGTTTTGAGATGACACAAGGTCATGGCAGATCTTCTTTGGCCTGTGAGAGATGAAGAGGTTATTTCATTTGCCACGTCTTACCGTCTGATCCTCTCATATAAAGCACACTTGAGCTGATAAAAAAAAGCATATCTGTTGTCTTTGTTATGGTGTCTTTCCTGTAATCCCTTTCTTATTCTCTCATTTTGTATTTCCTCCCTCCCTCATACCCTCATCTGCTGTAGCACACCAGTCTGATTAATTCTTCCATATATCCTCTGCCTAACCCCTCAAAAAACCTTTTCTCCCACAGGCACAAAAGCTTGCATTTAAGCAAACAGTATAGTTGATAACAGCAAAAATATTATGATTATAATATAAAGCGGAGGAGCGGCATCCGTGTGTCACATGCATTCTGAACATTCTTTCGCAGTGTGTGATTGCTCGTAGCACTGATGTAATGTTTTGTCTAGCCTTGTCTTCTCGTTTTTTCCACCGTCTCTCCTTCACACGCGCTCTCATCCTGAGATGCAGAGGTGTGGACATTATCCCTGCGCAGTGTGGACTGTGTGGAAGTTCTCCCGCTCTTGACCCTTTTGACACTCTTGTGTCTTTGTCCTAAAAGATGTGACACTTGAAGCTCTTTCTGAAGATCATTTGCCGTTGAAAGGTATTTCAGGTGCTTATGTGAAGCATTGTATAGTGTGTGTCGCCGCTGTGTTTTTTTCTATGGATTCCGTTCATCTTAATCCCTTATTAAACACCGATTATTGCATGCTTTTGCGATATTTTGCATTTGTTATTATGTATATACTGTATGGGATCGAGCATGCCAGATTTGGGTGTATTTGTAACAGTGTTTGTGTTTTGAGATGGGATTCTCTTTCCTAAATGGTGTGTTATGAAGAGACAAACTAAACCTGTTGTCCACAATGCATATTTTTCCTTTCTTTTTGTTAACTCTAAAAATAAAAAAAATCTGCCATTTTTTATTCTTTGTTTTGCACGCCCATTGACTTCCATTGTAAGGACAAAAACGGTTGAAGCAGTCTTCAAACATCTTCTCTTGTGCTCCGCAGAAGAAAGAAAAAACATACATTTGTGAACGACATGAGAGTGAGTAAATGATGATAATAGTCAGGGTAGCGCCATATTTAATGTTTGACAGGTATGAAATGGAGGCTGAGAGGGGTAGAAGTTTGTTCAATAGATCGTTCTGTAGTTTCATAGCATTTCAGTTGTTCAGATGACAAAATGTCAATAAAAAAAAACCTCAATAAAACTATTTTGAAAGTTGTTAGTTGTGAAAATGTTGTGATCAGGTCATTTATACCTTCATATAGTAAAGACTATTGTCTATCCCTCAGAGACTTGTTTTCATCTGCATAAAATTCAATATGGTGTCTGCCCTGACTAATATCTGTTGTTGGGTGAATTATCCCTTTAAATCATCCTTTTTTGGGGCTAATCTTATCCTGTCTTTGTTAAAGGGATAGTTCAT
This sequence comes from Rhinichthys klamathensis goyatoka, assembly GCF_029890125.1. Lineage (NCBI taxonomy): Eukaryota > Metazoa > Chordata > Actinopteri > Cypriniformes > Leuciscidae > Rhinichthys > Rhinichthys klamathensis. The sequence continues at coordinate 1,026,840 of NW_026606885.1, forward strand.
CCAAAATGAAAATTCAGTCATCATTTACTCATTTGATTTGGACCCCATTGACTTCCATAATATGGACAAAAACGGTTGAAACATTTAGAATTTCTTCTCTTGTGTTGATTAAATTAAAATTTGGGGTGAACAATCCCTTTAAAGCACCTTTTTTTCTCCTTTTTTTTTTTGGTGTGTTTACTCTGTGGATGGTTTGCCACCGATATAGGCGACTGGAGACATCAAGTAGATGGAGAACAGAAACGAAGAATTACGCTCCTTGAATGGTGTGGGAGCCTATGTAGGTTTGAAAGCACCTGAAGGCCAGAAAGAGTGATAGAGTCTGTGTGTTTGTGCTCTGTAAGAGTCCAGGTGTTCAGGTCTATTGTCACATGACACGTCTGAGACACACTTATCTTTGTGACAAGTGAATTCGCAGAGCTCGAGAAAACGACAGTCCTTCTTCATTGAAATCTCGCAGAAAAGGTAATTGTAGTTTGAAGCGATGTACCTCACTGCTCTGCCGCCTATACTGCACTGCCTTCAGCCCTGTAGTTAGGGAAATGAGTCACGGTTGCTAAGGAAATGGGCTGGTGTGTGGTTAGATTGAGTAGACATCTAAGGTTGTCTTTGATGAGAGTTTCTCTGCTCAGAAAATGGTGGATTCTGTCTTCTGCTTTTGTGTGTGCTGTGTGTTTCTTTGACTTATTAATCTACTGCCCACTCACTCTGACTGCCTTTTTCAGCACACAATCAGCTCTGTCTTTATGCAACATCTTTCACGTCATCATCATTATGACTAAACGTGCAGGTGTGTAACTTAAAATGTTGAAGTGTGTTTTCTTTGGAAAAGAGTATGGTCTGAACATGTTTTTCATAACGTGACTTTGGAGGTTTTGTCATGGTGACGTTTCTCAGTGGTTTTACAGCAGCTGTCGTTAAAGACCCGTTGCTCTTAATGGAATTTTTTGTTTTAATTGACATTTTAAATTGAGATCTTACTGGTAGAGGTCATGTATGTGTATGTGTGTGGGAATGAGAGAGAGTGACCAGAAAAGGGGTGTTAAAGGGGGGTGATTAATGTACAAGATAGCTATTTTCACTTAGCTAATAATCAACCTTTCAACTTCCCTCTCAGTCATACATTCATAACAGTCACAGATTTCTTACTTAAAGGCTGAGCTGATACAGTATGTTTGTGAATGATCTACTTGAGAAGTGCAGAATGTCTGTGTGTGACGTGTCTAGATGAATTGTTGAGCAGCATATTCCTGGTTACAATCTGATTTTTGTGTGTGTTCCAGTGTCCTTCCACCATGCAAAAGGGGAGTGAATCACAATATCGTGCAGGGAGCTACACAGACATACACACTCTGCGTAAATGTTCCTGCATAGCTCCGCGCAGATGCACACACCTGAAAAAACACACACACGTTTAGTTGAAACAGTGTAATAAAACACCGGGGCACCAGTTTCTGATACAACGGCTTTCATTGTCGTGAAAGAGAAAAAGGAGAGAATGAAACCAAATGATGCATGTAGTGAGACAGAGAATGAGCTTTCTTCTGAACAGCACTGAGTTCATGCTGAAACAGAATATCCTGTCGTTTTTTCCCTACCAAACAGTCAGTATGGATATGTCTAGATGGAAAACAACTAGCCAACTATTTGATTAGTGATGTTTATTAATTTTACTAGATTTTTCCTTAGAGTACCGGTTGGGATCAGTATGGGTTTTTTTTGTTTTAAAAAAAAAATAAATGTATACTTTTATTCAGCAAGGATACATTCAATTTTACATTTTAAAATAAATGCTATTCTATTCATTAAAGAATCCTGAAAAAAGTATTACAGTTTGCAAAAAAATATTGAGTAGGACAACTGTTTTCAACATTGATAATGATACATTTTTAGGTGACGTAGTTACTTTGTACTTACTCAAATAAGTACAAAGTAATATCAATTAACTTCATGTACTTACGATAGTTAGGTTACAGTTAAGGCTAGGTTTAGGGTCCGTTACTTGTAAGTTAACTATGCATAATTTACTGTTATTAATATAGTAAGTACATGAAGTAATGAGTAACTATGTCACCTTAAAATAAAGTGTTTCCATGTATCTTAAACCAGCTAAATTATATTAGTTGACAAGTATTCAGGCAACCCACAGAGTAGTCTATTTTGAAAAAATATTTTTCATTCGTTTTGCTCATCCCTAGTATTAGGAGCCCTGTTAATCGAACATAGAAAAACATTAAGCTCAGACCTTGAGAATCTATCTGAGGATATTAGGAAGCAGAAATGAGAATCAACATGTAGAAAGACAGACAGTGAGATGAGTCAGCCATTTAGTCCTGATGGCGGCTCCTAATGAAAGAGAAAGACCAGATCGCCGGTAGTTACATCACATGTAATTACATGCGCAGTAATCAGATATTGGAGGTGTGGAATGGTTGGGTGCATTGACTCTAACCTCAGATGGAGGATAATAATGCCCTCCTGTGCAACATTTACCTGAACTAAACATCACATCGTCCCAGCTAATGATATTCTGCAGAGAGTGAATGTTTATTTGTAATTCACTAGTCTGACCTGGTTGGGTGTGCAGATACTTTCAGCAGTCTGTCATCACGCATTCAAGTCGGAAACATAACATGTCATGGAGGTAGTCTACACAAAACAAAATAATTATATTCTGAATCTGAACAATAATAACTACAGCTGAATTAAAAATGAAAAAAGTATTTATTTCTACAACTTATAAATGGTATCACACAACTAAATGTGAAACAAATCCTGAAAGTTGAGTGATTAACACCAGTAGCTACAGACTTGTTTTTTTCTCACTGATTTTTATTTATAGATTATAGATTATGTATTATAGATCAGTGTTTCCACCATGTTTCGCATCGACACACCCATTCCAATGTCACAACTCGATAATGTGTGTTGAGTTTTTCACTCGTAAAAATGACTTGAGGGGCGGTTTTGAATACATGTACAATTTCCAACTATGAAACTTGTATTTTTGGTAATTGTAAAATAAATAAATTAATATAAAAGGTTATATTAATGTTGAGGTATGCTAAGTATTACGTTTAACAGTGTTGTTAAATTATTAGTGTTTGTAAAGATTGAATTTAAGTGAGCATTAGATGATTGCTATGGTAATCTAAATGTCGAAATAGGGGAAATGAACATGTACAATAAAATATCCAATATTTACCAATATATATATATATAAAAAATATGGTCTTTGTAACAAATATTTGTGATTTATATGTTTATATACAGTATAAGCTGTCATTGTATGCTGCTGAGAGCAGATTTGCGTAAATCTTACAGCAGAATAAACAGATTTGCTTGAGGTGAAGCCACATGAAGTCATTTTAAACGTTATAGTCTGTTGTTTCCCATTTATGTTCAGTTAGTATCATATGTTTCTGTTTATAGCATTTGTGGCTGCTCTAATGTGTCTGTATTGCTAAACTAATTTAACTCGTGGGATGAAATGTGATGCCGTGAAAAGATTGGCAACACTTAATGTGAGAGTTATAACACTCCACCCTGATAAGGCAATATGCTGAAATCGACTATTTTGCCACCTACTGCAACATCAAACATTTCGATCATCCTTGTGTGCTCCCAGGAAATACAGTCTTATCTTTCTTTGACATCAGGCGTAGTCATGAATCTAATAGTTTCATTGAGCCTAGGTCTGTTTTGTAGACTGATCCACAGCTAAAGGAAATGGATTTAGGTACAAATTCAAGTCTAATAGCAAGCTGAGGCTAATTTGCTTTTCTATCCACTAAGACAGCTTCTATTTATGGGACATTGATCTTTGAAAAATATGCATTGAATGTAGGGCTGGGAGTCAAAAATGTATTCCAATCAAGTGCAAGAAGAGTTGAAAGAGAACACAATTCGGCACTCGCGTGCTGTTTGGGTGTGTGCGCACGGAGAGCCGGCTCTCATTTACACCTGGTCATTTCATGCGTTTTTACTGATTGGATCTGATTGGTTAAAACGGTTCCGTTTACACTTGCCCACATAAATGTGTCTCCGCAAAAGGGATATAATTCCGATCTTCAGTTCCCACGCTATATGCAAATTTAAGTTTAAGTATTCACGTCAGTGAAAGCAACAGATATGAGCTGCATTTTATTTATCATCAGGTAATTTCAAGATCGAAGACCGCAATAGGAGAGAGAGCAGCATCAGCACTTGTAAGACCATTTAGTCTCACTACTTTTAATGAAGATGATTGTGTTTTGAGCGTCTGCGACTTACTGTCTGTTTTATATGCGGCAGTTTGCGCGTTGGCTTGCTGAAAAGATACACAGATTCATCTGCGGTGTTGCGGTAGCGGCGTAATATCTGGCTATAATATGACATATGGCCTATAACACGATCTCACACGTTTATTTTCTAACATTTTGGGAGGAGTAAACTTTACATATGTGGTTTCAACAACCAGATGCATTTAGACTTGTCCAGTTTCGTCTGGAATGCGGCCCAGACCACCTCCTGATGTGGTTTGAGCGATCGGAATTAAATAGATACGTCTCGAATGCGCTTCATAGGGCATTTACACCTAGTCTTTTCAAAGCGTGCCGCACAAGCCCTGAAAAGTGAAGCCAAAACATCTCGATCACCCCCCCGGTGGCTGGTCCTAGTATAGGTCATAAACCCCGCCTCCCCGTGTTATTCAACGGGATGTGAGACCAACTAAACAATTAAATTACACTTCAAATATCTTTTTTCCAAAGGTGGTTCCTGTCATTTGCTGTCGTTTTTTTATCACGCTGATGTAAATTCAAGTGTCTGTTTTTAAAATAAGTTTGTTTTTAGTTAGTTACATGATGCTGTAAAAACGGTGTAACGTCATGATTGACAGCTGTGATTGACAGGTTCTCTGTCACTGAAGCACCAACGGACTTTTTTTCGGGATCTTCGGAGGACTGAGGAGATTGTATTTACTTTATTTTAACAAGCCTCTTGTCGTACAGACATCAAAATTGAGCAGAACTGAGGAACGGAGCAGACATAGGCCAGGGGAGAGTGCATTCTGCGAGAGTGAGGGCGGGGCGTTGATTTCGCGGCTTTACTTCCTGCTCACTACTGCGCAGGTCAGGTCCCGAGATCGCTACTGCTCAGACTCAAGTCCCAAGATGTCAGCGCCGTACGTAGGCAGGCTACAACTGTCAGACAGGTTGCCCACGTCACATCTACGTCGTCAAGCTCAGTTTGAGCCTGCGCAGTACGCTCAGCCATCAGGAAGTGAGTGCTTCGAATTGACTTCACTTTTCTCCGTTGAAATCTATTGGGTCGCTGTGTCCAACTCCATTTCTTTTACTGTCTATGGGACACTGGCGGTTTCAGTTCTCACCAATGGAAGAGAGCGAAGGGGCGTCGTTCATCTTTTTTTACAGTCTATGGTCTTTTCATGATCGGATAGCTATCCGATCAGAGAAAACACATGAAGTGACAAGGTGTAAACAACCCCATACAGTGCACGAATAATGAATTGAGTTCTCTTTCTTGTCATCTTGCACCTGAATGGACAAATATACACAAAATTATTTTAAAATATCTTCTGAAACTGTCAGTTTTGTCTTAAGTGAACATAAACAGTTGAGAAAGAAAATGTATGTGTAACAGTATATTGCATCTGTGCAGCTCTTAAAGGGTTTAGTTCACCCACAATTTGCTCACCCTCGAGCCATCCTAGGTGTATATGACTTTCTTCTTTCAGCCAAACAAAATCTGAGTTATATAAAAAAATATCCTCTTGGCTCTTCCAAGCTTTATAATGGGAGTGAATAGCGCCTGAGATTTTGGAAGCCCAAAAAAGTGCATCCATCCATCATTAAAGTAATCCATAAGGCTCCAGGGGAGCCTTCTGAAGCGAAGCGATTCGTTTTTGTTAGAAAAATATTCATATTTATAACTTCATAAACTATAATCACTGGCTTCCTGTAATGGCTGTATGCAAGTCGAGTTCCAGAGGAAGAGTGAACTCTGACTCAACGTATTTTATTATTTTCATTTTACATTTGATTATGTTTGATTTCAATTTCTATACCTGAACTTTGTTCAGTTGTATTTATTTGTGCCATTGCTAATTCTTTATTGATTCTTATTTTATTACTGTTTACTTGTCTTTAATAAAGTTTGAAATTTATATTAGTTAGTCTAGTTTTTTTTTTCTGCAGTATTTTGAGCAAACAATACAGGCAATACCGTGTTTAAAAGGTCCTTGTACCTTTGGATAACTTCAAAACGTAAAAACGAAGAAACCGCTCATTTATCACATATTCGACCCTTCTCATGAACATAAAAAATAATGTCATGTGGGTTTTTTCTTATTTTTATTTCCGATTTCATCATACTTTGTTCTAATTCACCAATTGGACACACATTAAAATTAAACGACCCGTTCCGCTGATTGGTCAACCAAACATAAAACAGTGCCGTCATCAGTTGATCCTCAGTTTGGCGCAACAGAATAACAGACCTATTTGAGGGGTATAGGGGGCGATTTCAGATTCAGGCTTGATATTTATTCCGGAATGAATCAGTGGTTTGAGCGAATCGGTTGAATAAATGACTCGTTCATTAACACAGTGACTTGCCGCCACCTATTGGCGATATATTTAATAAGTATCGTTTCATTTTGTCATTCATTTCATATTTCTGCATTCAATATGTTGTTTAAGACATTAATCTCATTAGATTATGCATTTCCTGTGTATGTATTTACTGCACTTTGAGCAACATTAAACTATGTAAATAGGCCTACATCTAAAAGCAACTTCAGATGCAGCTTCTTTGCCACCTCAATGCAAAGATGGGTTCATAATGATTTAATTCTAATTTGACTAAATTTAAGAACTTAACATTAAAGATGACATATAGACACAATAAGGTTAGAAAAAACATAAGAAATAATGAAAATCATTTTAAGGGGACAATTTCTTCTAATGAGAAATTTAATTTCAGGTATAGATACTCTTATATAATACTCTTCATCTCTGGCTTTATTGTTCAAAGTCTTATATACACTTTAATCAACACTATTCTGAACTTCACATCAATGTAGCCTAAATGCATTTTCTCTGCACTGTCCAGCACTTACGAAAATTAACCATGTAGGCTATAGTTTTATTATAGTGAAAGTGTAGTAGCCTAACCATTTTTTGGGGGGCGGATTGACTACCATTTGTATAACCAGTTTTACTACAGATACCATGGTTAAACTATAGTTAGTGTAGCAAAACCGGTTAATTTGTGCTTACCATGGTTAACCATGTTTTTTGGTTTTATTTGTATTAAATCATGGTTAATATTCATAGTGCATCACTCAGCTTTGCCACACATCAGACAAACTGTTGGTTAGTTAAATAAAACAGGCAGTGTTCCAAATATTTAGGCTAGGGGTAGTTGTGTGTGAAGATGTGAAGTAAATTAATATTAATGAGATAAAGTAATATATCACGGCGCAAAGGTGAACCATATGTATACACAGAAGAAAGCCCTGTCTGCTCTGACCCGGTACGGTTTGTGTCAAGCCATTAGCTAGTCTAGTTGTTTGATGAGAAAGAGATTAAATGTAGTTGCAATAAATGCTTTAATAATCCGTGCAACTGTAGCAGTGGATGACTATTATTTTGTTGCGTGGAACTGAGGATCAACTGATGCTGGCACGGTTTTATGTTTGGTTGACATATCAGCGGAAAGGGGCATTTAATTCCCGCCCATGTAGAGATCGAATATTCAAGCTGTTTATTCATTTTGGTTTTATTTTGTTTCCATTTGGCGAATTAGAACAAAGTGTGTGCAGTAACATAGCGCAATTTGCTAAGGCAGCATAGTCTGTACGCAACCTATCATGCACGCTGCTTGTGGATGCAGTCAGACATACATGTTCGATGTTAATGTTATTTTAAGGTGGCGTGGAATTAAATGAGTGGCAAAACGATTTTGTTTGTGTATCCCTTCTGTCACCTTACGTACCCAATTGGGAACCACTGCTGTAGGTGAAAGCAAAGTTGAGGTCATTATAAAAACTCACACTCACACACACTACGTTTTCACCCACAGCAACACTACCAGGATTCCTTTGTAGCTTGACCTTGTCGTCTCACACGGCAGGGTTGCTATTGTCTGTGTTTCCGAAAGATAACAGTGATGTCTCTTTATGAGAGTGATGATGGAATATCTTTTCTTCAAAAAGACCATTTCACTCTGCAGGGAGCCATTTACCACACCTCATCTGTGAGTCCAGAGAGAGAGAAAGAGAGAGAGAGAGAGAGAGAGAGAGAGAGAGAGAGAGAGAGAGAGAGAGAGAGAGAGAGAGAGAGAGAGAGAGAGAGAGAGAGAGAACACAAAGAGAGATGAGGCAGAGTCGATCTCTTGATAAAAATTAGTATACAGTACAATTCTGTAAAGTCACCATACAATGATGTAGACCCTACTGCCCCTCGTGTGGTTTGTGTGACGCACTTTGTTATTGTGTAAACAGTAATAAAGGGAACTGCAGTATATTGTTACTTTCCAGAACACGCTCTATATATTTCAGTCGTGTTTTGTCAGGCCAGTGCATTTATGTAAGTTCTGATTGTCATAAGCTGAATATTGCTTGGCATTTGAGATGTTATAGTCTGTTGAAACAAATAGCACATAAACAATGATACATTTTCATGTTTTTATTAAACACACTGTTTAAACATTCACAGTGCAGGGTGGAAAAAGAGTGTGAATCCTTAGATTTATTAACTAGCTGACCCTGCAGTCCAGTTATATAACCCACACCAGACGTTCACTTTAATTGCAGATCAGGAAGGATTTTGCTTGTAGTTTTGCAACTCGCAGTATCCACCTTATTTAGCAACGTGGAAGTAAGCTATTTTCTGTGACTGTGCGAGACTTCCGATTCAATAGCCACTATAGGCACTATAGGCAAGTAACTAAAAATAACAAAGTAAATGTTAAAACTATTTGTGTTACAAACCAATGTGTTAATGATTGAATTAAAATAATATGATAAGCAGTCTGTGATATCAGGCAGCATAACGGACCGTCTTTGCACAGCTAAAGTAGCTGGAAGCAGATGACACTGGAAGTTTTGCACATTCAAGACTTATAAATGGCTGTGCCTGCTCTTATAGGTTGAAAATAAACTGGGTAAACAAATCTCTAAAAGTCTCAAAATCTCTACTGTTTGATGTTTTTGTATTATTGCACGGTATCCAAGCATAAGATTTACGGTTTCAGTCAGACCGGTGTTTTCATGAGATTTTTAATGAGTCAAATTATTGCTTTAGTACAACTGAAAATGAACTTTTATTATGCATGTGTATTTACTGTCAGGTGCACAACCGATTTGTTGACCTTTCACTAAGAGTCAGGAACACGAGTTAAGACTGATGTCGGATAGATGTCGTTTAATATAGCCTAGTTTCTGCTTTATTGACCATATTGTCCCCATGACATTGTAGCAGTCATGGATGATACTGAACAAAAATCATACCTCAGTATTTTTTAGATATTTTTCAAATTTAAGGCAAATATTTTATTATTAATATAATGGACATTCGCTTGTTGGCAAGACAAGCCTTTATGCAAAATAGAAATGTGTGAATTTCTAACATTTACATATAAGCATACCCCTGTGATGTAAGCCGTGTGCTTGAGGAAAACAGGTCTCAAATGCATTAAACCACACACATCTGATAGGAAGGCAAACTGCATGCTTGTGTGTTAGTTGAAGCTCTTAATATACAGCATGTCTCATGTCTCAATATACTGCCCAGCTCCACTTTGTAGCGGAACACTGGGTTGCCATACTGTTAAGATGGGTCTGATGAGAGAAGAACAGAGAGAGGAATTTCAACAACAGCGTGAGACAGAATTAATTTACAGTGCCCAAGTTGAGGATGTGCCTTTGACAGTCTCCACTTCCTGTGTACACTACAAACAGCAGCAGTGATTAGCCAAACCAGTCTCGGATAGCATCTGACTAATCAAATCAAGTCTTCCTCATCAGTGCTAATTCAATATGCTGCATATGTGGGGAATGGATATATTCACTTTGAGGGCAAGTAGTAGCCTACCTGTGGGTGTGGCACAAAGGCACAATTGTTTAAGTGGACTTGCTTTCTCAATACAACACATTTATTATTAATATTGTTGTTGTTGTTATTATTACATACATTGTTGCCCTCAATTTAGGTACTCCTTTGCCAGTGTGATGAACTCATGGTCTGACCTACATTTATATTGTTGTTCTTGACAGATATGTACTTACAAAATTGATTAAATAATTACTTAAGCAGGTAGTAAAAGATAAAAGTCAATAGTTGCACAGCTATGACAATAAATGACAGATTACAAAGGTAAACAGATGAAATCCTTATGGAGGTACCTTGCTGCTAAATCAGTTATCATGTGTGAAGAAGCAGATAATAATCTATGAAGTGTAAATAATATGCACTAAACATTTAATTAGTCTATTGCAATAGCCACAGTGTATGATTCCTCACAACAAAACTAGCCTGTCCAGATGGTTTTGTGCTGTGATCTACTCAGTGCTCAATGCTTACACTTCTGTTTATATACCGGTACATACATACATGTGTGTATGTACAAAATTTATCTTTGGCAGCACAGCAATAAATTACATTTGAAATAGAAATGGAAAACAGATTTTTTTTTTGTAGAATAGAAAACATTTATTTTAAATAATAATTACTATAGCCTAATAATGACAATATGGGATGTGATAAACCTAATATTTATGTATTATTTCAATTTCAGTTATTTTCAAGTGAATTTGCCAATTTCAAGTGAATTTGACATCCAATATGCATGTCTTCTGCTCTATCCGGGTAAAGAAAAAAGTGAAGTGAACAGCATATCTTTTACTAAGGGTGTGTTCACACTTGGCAGGTCTGGCTCAAGTAAAACAAACTCTGGTGCGATTACTCTGTTAGTGCGGTTCGTTTTAAGTGTGAATGCTGCCAAAAGATGGATCTCGGTCCGCTTGAATTATGAACACCACACGGACCAAAGACATCTAAACAAACCAAAAACCGGACATGATGTCATCAGAATGCTGAATCATACCTGTTTTTCTCGTCATAGGAGCTACGTTGCCCATTACAGTTTGGTACAGGCGTAAAATAAATTTTTTATAAAATAAAAATCAGTGGATGGTGCAGCCCTACAGTCGGTGATGGAATGGACAACAAAGGAAATAAAAAATAGAGGATGACGAGTGTAAATGGTACATTTTCTAACTGGTTTTGCTGGATTAAGGCAGAGAACAGGGCTTTTATTTGTTGGAAGGCCACTGTCCTAAGTTTGACCATGGACAACACATCTCTCACATCACATGGAGCTCTTGAAAATTCCCATTTAGATTGCTCAGATTTGGACACACATGCACTTCCCCCTGCCCTTCTTCTCTTTGCTCCATCACATGTTTTTCCACAGAAGCGCAAATGAAAGATGAGTGTGAGAGTGTCACGATCTCCAGTCCACCTGCAAAACAGTATCTGTTTACATTATTCAAAATATGTTTTGCCATACAGGTTTGGAAAGACATGGGAGTGAGTGACGGGTGAGAGAATTCAGCATTGCAATGATATTTGATTGGATAGTATGAGAAGTGATTGAAATCTCAGTATTCTCTAATAATGCAATATGCATCTGTCTATTAACAATATAAGAGTTGGTAAATATTTTTCCCACATGTAATCTTTGTATGACAAAATGGACATTGTGGACAAAAAGTATATTATCAACCAAATCATGTTTAGGTGAGGTGAATGAAATTGCTTTCTTGATTAAAGGGGGGGGGGTGTGAAACACTCAGTTTCAGTCATTCTCATGTTAATCTTGAGTACCTATAGAGTAGTATTGCATCCTTTATATCTCCAAAAAGTCTTTAGTTTTATTATATTTATAAAAGAAAGATAGGCTGTACCGAGTCTTTCCGGAAAAAAAACGAGCGGTTGGAGGCGTGCCGTGTGGGCGGAGCTAAATAATCACGAGTGCGCGAAGCTTTTGCGTTGATAGCGTCTGGAAGCTGTGACATCCCAAAACAAACCATGGCTAACAATCAGATCCCACGTCTCCACCCTCGTCTACGTCATTAGATCCGCGATCGAAAAAAAACAGCCGAAACTTGTACCAACCCGGAAGTAAGATTTTCGGCACAGAAATTCTCCGTTATTCGTCCAAAATATATATTTTTTTAAACTTTGGCCATGTTTAGCATGAGAATCCATCACTTTAAGACTGTAAACAACTCTGAATACATGAAACACCATTGTGATGAATTCCTGTATTGTTAATAGTGTTGAGTAGCATGCATTAGTGTCGTGAAATCTTACTGTGTCACTGATCTGTGCTGCAGGCTGCTGTGCTGTTCATATGCAGCTAGCTACATAAAGTTTGAGCCCAGACCCCGAGGAGATGGGCTGATTATAGTGTTGTCAGGGTTCATACAAAGTGTGTAGGCTAATCTATGAAGTACTTGAATTTGAGTCATGGAAAACCCTTGAAAACAGCCACATTTATGGAAAGTGCTTGAATTATTGAAAGACAATATATATGAAATCGGTGTTTAATTTTTCCGATTTACCATTACCATTTGTAAATTGCGCATAGCCATAGCGCATAGCCGTGATATTACTCATATATTTCCAAGTATATAATACAGCTTTCATTCTTCAGGTCAATCATAAATTCATAAGGGGTCAGTTTGAATGAGGAAATATCTCTGTCAGTATATCCTTTCAATGGTTAAGGTGATTTAGCGCTGGACAATGGATTGATCTCTATGATGTCACACGTCAGATTCAGCTTTAACCAGGGGCCGCTTTGCTTGTCGGTTGCGCCTTATAAGGTGTTCAAATAATGTACTGTTTTTACAACTTTGCTTTGTTCCAGAATGAATCAGCGTTTTTTTCAAGAATGGTCGTAAGCTGTTGTATTTTGTATACCTTATATCTGTAATTTGAGTAAAACAACAACAACAACAAACTATTCCTTAAAAGATTGGATTGCAGTTAGATTAGATTGCAATGTAATTACTTTGTAATTATTTACAATGAAATAATTAGATTTCTTCTGTTATTTCATCTTTTAATAAGAATCATCATACAATGTTCTATTTGCTCTTCTATGCAATGAAAGTTCAAGGCTTTGTTATTTTTCCCACAGTCATTGCATACTTTGCATGTGCTGCACTTTTTTTGTACCATTGTGTTTTATTAGTATACCCTTATTCATCTATTTACTTTTTTATTTTATTTAAATTTGTAAGATAAAGATATTTGATAAGTGCGATCTCTGATTGTAGTCCTTGAACCAAACAAGTAGTGCTTGAAAAGTATCTGACAGTTTAATTTGACAGTATCTGTAGGAACCCTGTGCTGTGCTTGCGTCATGTTAAGCATCAGATCATTGTGTAGGTTCAGAGCTTCACCACTCTTCACTGTGCTCTGCAGGATCTACAGCAGCAGCCAGGAGGATTTGACCCTCCCTGTTTCCGCATGGAGAGACTATTCACTCTCATTCCTTCTGTCTCTCCCACCCTCTCCCTGTCTTTCTTTCGGTTATTGCCCAGTTGGATTGTTCCTTTGCCATGGTAACTTTAGTTTGGGAATATAAAGGCCACTTGTTGGCTTGGGTGCATTTGTCTGGGAGAGTGAGAGAGTGACACGGTCATGTCATTCAGGTCTTTAATGACCCTCAACAAAGAGAAAATCGTGGAGCATCCCAGCTCTCCTTCTCTCTCTCTCTCTCTCTCTCTCTCTCTCTCTCTCTCTCTCTCTCTCTCTCTCTCTCTCTCTCTCTCTCTCTCTCTCTCTCTCTCTCTCTCTCTCTCTCTCTCTCTCTCTCTCTCTCTCTCTCTCTCTCTCTCTCTCTCTGCTGTTTTCTGTGCTTCTGTTCTTTGACTTTCAGCTTTTTTAATAGTGTTAGAGGATATTTCTAATACTTCTTTGGTAATCCAATGAATTTACAGGAAATGAGAATTTATTTATTTTTCAGTGCTATTATCAGTGATCGATGTTGTCAGCAATACGTCAGCACAGCCGGGTTTAGCATCATTTGAAACACTCTTGATGGCTTAGTGTGTTTCATGGTGTGTGTGCATTCAGATGTGAAGCTGTTGCTTACGCTTCCATGATCGTTTGGTGGCCCTCCTCAAACAATAATAACCTGCAATGAGCAACCTTTGGATGCAGTTTATTTACAAAGACTCTTCTGCTCTTCTTCCTCTCCGGACTGTTTCCTCCACCTGAATGAGGATGTAGTGATGCAGATTGTTTTCCGGCACATTCAGATCAGGGCTGGGTCATGATGATCACGACGATGAACTGATCAACTATATGTCCAACAACCAAATAGTCGATAAAGGAGGTCAACTAGTGTATCTGTTTTTCACTAGCCTCTTATGCTCACCAAGGCTTATTTGATAATAATTGCAGTATAAACTGTAATATTGTGAAATATAAATACAATTTAATATAACTGTTTTATATTTATATATATTTTAAAATGTAATCTATTCCTGTGATGAAAGCTGAATTTTCAGCATCATTACTCCAGTCTTCAGTGTCACATGATCCTTCAGAAATCAGTCTAATATGTTAATTTTCTGCTCAAGGTACATTTCTTTCTTATTATTTCTTATTTTTTGTTGAAAACAGTCGCTATATTTTTATGGAAACTGGAATGATTTTTTGTTAGGATTCTTTTATTAATATAAAGTTAACAAAAAATAGCAATTATTTGAAATGGAAATCTTTTGTAACATTACACATTTCTTTACTGTCACTTTTTATTAATTTAATTCACACTTGCTAAATAAAAGTATTAATTACTTTAAAACAAATGCAGTTTATGTACAGTGCAGTTTGTACAGTATGTATTTTACCTAACTGTTGTGCTGTGCTGCTGACAGAATCTTGTTGCTTTCCGCTTTCAGAAATATGAAGTGTCTATTTTAATGTTAAGATATAATTTCTTTATTGTCAGCATAAAATAGTGTACCACTTACAAGCATTAAACAACTGCCTACACTGACTGAGGACAGAGTTCACATAATCTGTGTCCGGTGTTTTTCTTTGTAAAGCTCGGCTCGTCTCAGTCTAGGTGTAGCTGAGGTTTGGCCGAGGATGCCATGGACAGCGGCCATCTGCATTAGGCTCAGTAATGAAGAGAGAACTGAATCCACACAAATGTTGAACTCTACCCAAAAGCCTTTTCACAGGCACAGAATGACTGAACAGAGCAGTGTTTACAGAGATCTAAGGAGTTGACCTGAAAGTGTGCTCTTTAAACTTGATGCATGATTCGGCAGCTTTTGAAACAAAACCAAGTTAGTTTCCAAATGAAAAGCTCCTTAATTTCAATGTTTATTTGCTTTCAAGTTAGTCAGAATGACTATAGTAGGTGTCATATTAGTGTAAACATTGTAGTATATCTAACAAATTACTCTCTCTATTTTCTGTGTGTGACAGGAATTTATGGACTCTGGAAGAATCCGTAATTGCATTGCATCGCCTTTCATCCAACTTACACACACAGTGGCACCCTGAAGCCCTCTCCAACAGGACCAGGAGGCACCAGAGTGACGGGAAAAGTACAAAAAGAAGGATCATAAAGGACATGCACAGAATGGTGCTGTGGAGGGTCGAGCTGAAGTGTTCTGCACTGGAATGACCTCCCACACACTCTCACGTGGTTTCTATGGGAATTTCAGCATAGCCGCACTCTGCTGGATGGGAGGAGGTGTATTTCTGTGGCATCTCATCGCTCTGCTCTGATAGGCCAGTATTATTCAGCCTCTGCACTGCCGTTGGTCAGTATGCCAGCAAAAGGGAAGTACTTGCTGAATGAGCAGAAGTTGAAACAGGAAGCACTGTACAGGAAATTTTCTGGCATTAGCCAATACCAGCCATTCGTTCTGTTGCTGGGACTGAGCATGCTCACTTGTGCCACACTGCTAGTGCTCTTCTTCAGCCTGAAACTGGTGAGATGCCACATTCATGCAAATGCACTCATACAGTATACACCAGGGGTAGGCAAGTTTGGTCCTAGAGAACCATTGTCCTGCAGAGTTTGGCTGCAATTCTGAAAAAACCCTCACCTGCCTATATCCGTAGGCTATGTCTACATTAATCTGGATACATTTGAAAACGGCGTTTTCATTTAAAAACACTCTCTGCCCACACTAGCGTTTTCAGGCGTTTTCAGATGTTTCAGTGTGGATGAGAAACTTTTGGAAAACGCCTGAAAACACTTAAAACCTCACAAAAGCTCACTGCGATGATACAGACAGAAAAATAAATAATAAAGTTAACGCACAATTCTTCTAACAGGATAACTTTATTTACCAAAATATCTCACCATTCACTGATGCATCCAGGTCGCAATCAGTCACCATATGTTTGGTCTAAAACGTAACTTCTCTCATGCATTGCCGCAGGACAGCAAATTTGAGTAAATTTTCGGTCATCTTTGCTGGACTGTGATATGAAGAGTGTGCAAAGTAAAATATTTTAGCAACAGTGTGAAAGTGAATAGCACATAACAAGCACAATACCAGTATAAACATGAATATCTATTGGTACAATATGCGTTACATGACTAAACTTACGTCATCGTTTTTAAATACCTCAGTTTTGACAGTCCACACTAATTTATACACTTTGGAGAGCGTTTTCAAAAAGCTTCATTTTCATTATAAAAAAACGCCATCTCAGTGTGGACAGAAGGCCAAACCGGAGAGAAAAAGATGTGGACAAGGCCTTAGTAATCCTGAAGACATTGATTAGCTTGTTCAGGTGTGTTTGAATAGGGTTATTGCTTAACTTGTGCCACACTGCTAGTGCTCTTCTTCAGCCTGAAACTGGTGAGATGCCACATTCATGCAAATGCACTCATACAGTATACACCAGGGGTGTACAGTATACACCAATAGATATTCATGCAGAGTTATGTGCTATAAACTCTGCAGGACAGTGGCTCTCTAGGACCGAACTTGCCAACCCCTGGTATACATCCTTCCACTCTCTTAAGTAGGGGTAGCCAACCCTGCTCCTGGAGGGCTATCTTCCTGCAGACTTAAGTTCCAACCCTGCTCCAACACACTTACCTTGTTATACCATGGACACCTTGATTAGCTGGATCAGGCGTGTTTGATTAGGGTTGGAGCTAAACTGCTGGATGGTAGCCCTCGAACCCTTCTCTAAAGTCAAATGCCCACTCGCTTAAAATTAGGAAGTACACAGCTAAGTCAGTATTCAACATGGATCAGGTTTGTCCTTGTTGTTCAGACGGTATCTGATGATTGAAGCAGCCTCGCTTACATAATCCTGCGGCGACTGAGGTGCTGATTCTCAGTAGTTGCGTAATTTGAGGCCTGATTATCAGAATGGAGATGTGAACTGGCATTATCCGTGACAGGAAATTGAGTGTTTTAATTGTAATAATTGCCAGTTTATGCCAAGTCCTTTAGAATTGCTTTTATTTGGGGAATATGTAGCACATTGTATGATAGTCTCTCTCTCTCTGGTTCCTTTGGCACATTATCACATATACTTTCTCTGGAGTCAGCTGGATGTGAAGAGGGGCCGTGAACGCTCCTTTTGCACTGCTGTTGTTCATCTCTTTAGCAGATAAGCACTATACCATCTGTGCGAACTTCTGTAACCTCCTCTCTCTACACCAACCGGCCGTGGGAGGAACAGAATTACAACCAGTGTTGCTCTCTGTGTGTGGGCATGTGTGTGTATTTTGTTTTACTATTTATTTAAACCTTCACAAAGCCCATAGGATGATGGCAGTATGTGTGGGTGTGTAAGTTTCTGAATGCTTGTGGACTGAGGTATGTATTTCTGCTCTGTTTGAAAGTTAAGTATCTCAGTGGTAATACAGAGTGGTTAAATCAAATGGGTGAACATGAGTGGAGGACTCAATGCAGTGAGTGTGTATATTGGTGGGCGGAGAAGTGGCTGGGTCGATCTAGTGCTGTGATTTGCCCACACAGGTAGTGACTTGTAGTCTGATAGTGTCATTTAATCATTTTAATAATCCAACTCTATATATGTAATGTATGTGTTTTTTAATTATATTACTGTTTGAAGTTTGGAGTTTATAAGAGTTTTAAAAAATTCTCACAAGGGCTGCATTTATTTAATCAATTACTCTCGTGTCATTACTGCTGTGCTGTGTGACATGATCCTTCAGAAATCAGTCTAATCTGCTGATTTTGTGCTAAAAAACATTTCCTCTGTCAAAAATTAGATAATAATATTGAGTGAATGCTCTCCGCACATAGTATACGCTCATCAAATACTTTAATTTCAAACTCACTAAATCCCAGCCTCAGCCCATTCAGAAATGCCGGTACTTGGGTACCTATACATAGGAGCCTGATAAAAATGTTAATATTAAACAAAAACTTTAGATGGACTTAGAGGCTTTTGCATCTGAAGTCTTCATATATATCCACACAAAACCGTATCTCAGGCAACCGTAGCAAAAGTTATGCATTTTAAAACGAAAACACACTCGTGTAAACAGGGCTTTGTTTGCTAAGTGAATGATTAAATGCCTCAGTCATAAGTCACTTGTTTCATTCATGTGTTTGAATGAATTGGTTGATTGCAGGATTCAAATGATTAAAGGGTTGGTTTACCCAAAAATGAAAATTATGTCATTAATGACTCGTTCCAAGCCCGTAAGACCTCCGTTCATCTTCGGAACACAGTTTAAGATATTTTAGATTTAGTCCGAGAGCTTTCTGCCCCTCCATTGAAAATGTATGTACGGTATACTGTCCTTGTCCAGAAAGGAAATAAAGACATCATCAAAGTAGTCCATGTGACATCAGTGGGTTAGTTAGAATGTTTTGAAGCATCGAAAATACATTTTGGTCCAAAAATAACAAGTCATTAATGACATAATTTTCATTTTTGGGTGAACCAACCCTTTAAGACAGTCACTTGCCGGTATCTACTGACGTAATCATGTAATCTGCCGAAAGAGTAACTAAAACATCCCCACCACAAATGCACAGCCTGTCTGGAATATGCAAACATCAAATTTGAGGACTGGAATTAACTTTTATTTTTCGTCATAATTGTGTTTCAGCTATTATTGCTCACTCAGATGGTGTCTGGTTTTAAACTGGTGTTAGCTCTGTGACAGATGGATTTAAGTGATCTCTGGAGCTTTTTAAGGATTTTTGGCTCCTGTGTATTTATGTTTGTGTTTTTCTGCCTTTAGGGGATAAGAAAGAAGGAATAGAGTGGGAAGCAATAGTCCCTTAATGACTCCATGACAACTAATGTGCAAAACTAATGTTTCTAAGAAAAACTGCAAGTTTTACTTTTTTTCTAGAGAGAGGATTAACAATTTCTTTTGAACAGATTTTTTTTTTTTTTGGAAGCTTATGCACTGCAGCTCATACACCCACTCCAACAAACACACTACTTTTCCCTAACCCTTTTGAATGAGCTGTCTTATGTGATATGTGTGTTTACCCTTAACACCTTGCTCTCTCCATATGTGTATGTGTTTCAGGATGCACGGGACCATGGTGTATTTGTGGGAGTTGTGGGAGGAGCATTGTGTTTGTTCCTGGCTGTGTTTATATTAGTGTGTACAGACACCCTCTCTCAAAGATGGAGAACTTTGCTTGGTCTCGCCGTGTGGGCCACACACCTCACAATGGGCTTCACCTTTATTTTCAGCACAGAAAACAAAATGGAAATACAACCATGGGACCAGGTAACACATAATATTTTACAGAGACTTCACATGACAAGAGTACTTTTCACAGCAATAACTTTCTTATGTGTTCACTGTCATGTATTAAATCATATAAATCGGTAATTTAATACTGGTCAATCTTAAATAAATGTTGATGTTGCACTCTTCATCTTGTTTTCTCCAGGTGCCCTTCTTCCTCTTCATCATCATTACAGTCTACACCATGCTGCCATTTCAGATGAGCTATGCTGTAACCCTGAGTATCATCTCCTCTCTGTCTCACATCATTGTTCTTTCGGTGCACCTCACAGTGTTCAGTTTCCACCCCAAACACCTCATCACCAATCAGGTAAAAGGAAATCCACAATAGGATTGGTTAAAAGGAAACCTTCAGCAAATCTGTATGTAAAGAAGCTGAAAAGGATGTAACACCTCAAAGTCACCCTCTCTCTCTCTCTCTCTCTAGTTGCTGTCAAATTCTGTGGTGTTTATTTGTGGAAGTATGGTTGGGGCTTTTCATAAGATTCTGATGGAGAAAGCTCTCAGGCAGACATTTCAGGACACTCTTCGATGCCTCGGCATTCGCATGAAACTGGAGATTGAGAAGAGACAGCAGGTGCACATATAACTCAACATCACAGACACAGCCAGAGAAAACACATAGAAGAAACAAATACAAATTATGTTGTATGTAAATATACATGTTCAAGTACACATCGCCCATGATATCTTGATACAATTTATGCCTCGTTTTTACAGGCGGTCAACATATGCTTGCAAGAAAGTTTCATCTTTGCCCAGTGTTAGCGTTATTTTTCTCCACAAGTTATGTTTTTGTACTTCTTTAAAATAGAGTTGCTGGCCTGGTATCTCTTATTAACCCCCTCAGCCAAACGCTCATCAACATGGGTGTCTGTTGTTATTGCCTTGTCCAGTAGTTGTTGTTCCATCTCAACTGTTTATCTGTAAAACAACGGCCCAGCCAGTGTTGCCAGCTTGTGGACCAAATAATAAGTGCAAAAAAAAAATCAAGGCGCTTGTGTGAGCTGAGCGTAAAACGTATGCGTGGTTAGAAAAGCCTGGCTGCACATGTAAAGTATGTACAAACTATGCTTACGTCACACACACTGTACGAATGCCCTTTGAGCTTAAAGGGTTAGTTCACCCAAAAAGGAAAATTCTGTCATTATTTACTCACCCTCATGTCGTTCCAAACCCGTAAGACCTTCGTTCATCTTCAGAACACAAATGAAGGTATTTTTATTTAAATCTGAGAGATTTCTGTCCCTCCATTGACAGCTACACAACTACCACTTTGACCCTTCAAAAAGTCCATAAAGAGATCGTAAAAGTAATCCATATGAATCGAGCGGTTTAGTCAAATTTTTTTGAAGAGACTCATTCGCTTTATATGATGGTTATATATACAGATTTAATTTAGGCTTTTATTTACATATAAACATTCATCACTTCGCACATCAGTTGTGGTAAACAGAAGCTCAAGCATGTTCGTTTGACGTGCGAGAATCAGTGAGGTTACACAGCACTTTTGAGCTTCCGTAAAACCAATGAGGTTTGTTCTCGTGGCGAGTCGAGCGTCTAGCAGGTTCGGTAGTTTCGGATATTTATATGTGAGTAAAGGCCTAAATCCAGTCTGTTCATCATAAAAAAGATTGTCTCTTCTGAAAATTTGGACTATACCGCTCAATTAATATGGATTAGTTTTACATTTTGAAGCGTCAAAGTGGTAGTTGCGTAGCTGTCAACGGAGGGACAGAAATCTATCAGATCATTTGTGTTCCATAGATAAGCGACATGAGGGTGAGTAATTAATGACGCAATTTTCATTTTTGGGTGAACTGTCCCTTTAAGTCCATCTAACTTAGCACAGTCCTTCAGTCTGGTCTGTCTTGAGTTGTCATATATTTTGTAGTAGATTGGACTGACAGTTTGGCCTTAGCTGACAGAACACCCTAGCAAACACCCATTATCGGTCCTAGCAACCACTCAAAACACCTTGGCCACTGCTTAGCAACACTATAGCAACCACAGCTTTCAATATACAAATCTCTCTTCAAACTGCCCAAGTAATTGAACTATGCAAGACTGAGATCCTTCAAACTTTGAATTTCTCTTCATTCTGCACAGGTATTCAGTCTACATAAGGCTTAACCTCCACTTTATTATTTATTTATTTTTAAACTTTTAATATTCACTTTGGGAATTTTCTCTTGAAAAACTTTTTAATGATTTTATTTAAAAGGTTAGTTCACCCAAAAATGAAAATACTGTCATCATTTATTCGCCCTCATGTCGTTTCAAATCCCTAAGATTTGTTCCACAAGAACCAATGATGTGTGTTTTTCGTGCGTCTAGCAGGTTCGGTTGAGCTTCTGTTTAAGTTTGCTGATGAATGTTTGTAGGTAAATAAAAGCCTAAATTAAATCTGTTATATATAAATCATATAAAGCGATCAAGTCTCTTCAGAAAATTTGGACTAAACTGGTCAATTAATATCGATTACGTTTACTATCTCTTTATGAACTTTTTGAAGCGCCAAAGTGTCAGTTGCTTTGCTGTCTATGGAGGGACAGAAATCTCTCAGATTTTATTAAAAATATCTTCATTTGTGTTCTCAAGATGAACGAAAGTCTTTCAAGTTTGGAACAACATGAGGGTGAGTAAATGATGACAGTATTTTCATTTTTGTGTGAACTAACCCTTGCTTCATTCATCTTCAAATTTGACAGCTGAAGGTTATATTTTGCACATTAAAAATTTAATCAAGGAGGTATAAGTTTATCCTGTTCTTAATTAAACTTCTTGTGTCCTTTTACAATCAAAGGAATTGTTGTTTCTCAGTTTGTTATGACTGTTGTTGAGGAAGTGACATCACATAAAGAGAACACTGAAAAGCAGGGTAGAGTTTAATGGCAGGCTGTTAACCTCCCTAACTATACATGGACATTATAGTAAAGCTCAGGAACAATGTCCTAATGGTGAACCCTAAAGACAACATAGAACACGGGGTAATAGTGACCTTACAATACACAGTGAAGACAATGCTTTCTTCTTCTCAATGATACAGTTTCCCATTATCTTCCCATAGTCCAGATCTCAGCCTGGTGACTCTTAATCTGTTACAAATAGAAATTAAACAGACTTTAACAGTAAACTCAATGTATGATATATTACGGGTGTTATCTTTAAATGTGTGTGTTTGTGCTGTAGGAAAACCTTTTACAGTCAGTCCTTCCTGTGTACATCTCCATGAAGATGAAGTTGGCCATAATGGAGCGCTGCAAGTGTAAAGATAAAGAGGAACAGCAGCGTATGGTCCGGGACAACAACTTCCACAGTCTCTACGTGAAGAGACATGAGAATGTCAGGTAAAACATCATGTGCTTTTACTCATCAATGCTGTCTTACAATTCATACAAGAGGCATTTGTGCGTTGTTCTGTTTCCATTCTCTAATTTTGCAATTCCTCATTAATCAAGTCCTGATAGTGAATGAATGGTCAGTCTGTTAGACCTAACTCTCAGAGTGCTCATCATGAGGCCACTCATTTAATTAGTTTTATTTCCCATCAACCCCAAGAGTGGACAGGCATCTATTAATGTTTTTGTCCAAGCTCACAATGCTTGGTTCTCAGGCAGCCGTTTATATTTAGATAGACGGACGGCTTACAGCTGCTCAGATAAAACACAGATTGACTCACCTGTGTGTGAGCAAACAATAGAGAGCTGTTCACCTGCCGAGATTTATGGGGTCCACTCTCTTTTTGAACTTGTTCATTAGGAGTGTGATGACATGGATTGTGTGTGTGTGTGTGTGTGTGTTTGGTCTTGTAGTCAGCATTGAGAACAGCTGGGTCTTAAAGGTTCATTTCCATGAGCCGTGTTTATGAAGTTTTTATTCTTTTCAGGGCGTTCAGACAGCTGACACTGAGCTGCTGCTTTTCTCGTCAT
The DNA here is from genome assembly GCF_029890125.1 of Rhinichthys klamathensis goyatoka. Classification (NCBI taxonomy): domain Eukaryota; kingdom Metazoa; phylum Chordata; class Actinopteri; order Cypriniformes; family Leuciscidae; genus Rhinichthys; species Rhinichthys klamathensis. The sequence goes on from NW_026606885.1 coordinate 1,050,587, forward strand.
TAAAAAGGACTCGGCACAAGTCACATCAACTTCTAAATGTTTTCGCTTCCAATTTGATATGACATGAGATTCAAACTAGCAAGCATATTTGTTTCTCCCTTTTTTTTATTTCCAAAACTAAATACTAAAACACAACGATGAAGAAGTTTCAAATAGAAGCGTTTTTTAATTAAAACAATTTTAACTCAGATAATACACATAGATGCGACACAGCGTGCAAACACAAACAGAAGAACTTAAATACACAATGTGACGAACTCAAATACAAACAGGTGTGCTGCTAATTAGGAACATAAAGAATAACCATGACAACTGTTGAATGACATGTAAACAGGATCAAAGGCAGACAGCAACAGAGAAACATAATAAGAGTCCATGAAAATGAAACTTAAGCTAAACTGAATATAATGGTGACAATAAGATTGTCTCTTTTTGTCTTCCCCTTGTTTTCTGTTAGCATCCTATATGCTGACATTGTGGGTTTCACACGTCTGGCCAGTGACTGTTCTCCTAAGGAGCTTGTGATCATGCTGAATGAACTTTTTGGGAAATTTGACCAGATTGCAAAAGTAAGTATGATTAAATATGTGTATAATATAATATAATTATGCTCTTATGCTCACCAATGCTGCATTTATTTGATCAAAATACAGTACAACTGTAATACTGTGAAATATTATTTGTTTTAAAACGTGTTTTATATTTGAATATATTTATTGAATATATATATATATTTTAAAATATAATTTGTTCCTGTGATGGCAAAGCTGAATTTTCAGCATCATTACTCTAGTCTTAAGTGTCACATGATCCTTCAAAATGTATTCTAATATACTGATTTGGTGCTGTTTTTTTATTATTATTATCAATGTTGAAAACGTACTCGGTTACTAATGTAACCTCGGTTCTCTCTAGAAGTACTGAGTAATATCTTACGCTAGGGGAAAACCTCTTTTCCACGAGATATTGAAGGCAAAAATTATCATTAATTTTGAATTAATGTAAAACGCGTTGCGGCAGCATGCAGACATAGGCAAGGCGGCTCGCGTGCCTATTGGCTGTCCTGAGGCAACTGCAGCAGCCTATCGAGAGAGGCCCTTGGTGACGTCAGATCCAATGGGGGCGCTTCGCGCCCACTACGTCATCTCCCGCCAAAGCGGGCGTGGTCTGGGCTTATAAATATAGCTCGATGGGCTGATATAATCTGGTTTTTCATCGCCGAAGCAAACCAGAGCGTGTTGCAGGCACGGCAAAGATACGCAGTACTCGTTCCCTCTTTTAGAGAGAACCGAGGTTACGTTAGTAACAGAGTATGTTCGCTTACGAGAGGTTCTCTCGTACTGCGTAATATCTTACGCTAGGGGAACACAGTGTAAAACACTGTGCGTGCTGGGAACCAACACCAAAGTCCCAAGGGCAGGTGCCCGGGGCTCATATAATGCATAATTGCCAGGGACTCACAAAGAGTGAGAAGAGAGGCTAGAAGCGTCATTCCCAATAAGTTAGCGTCCTAAGGGAGCTAATCACATTAACAGTGTTCCACACAGTCAGGGTGAAAATGTTCGGCCTGAACTGTGTAACAGTATGGGTCTTACTTTTGCCCATGGAGTAATTTTATCGATCAGCGAGCGGTGCTCAAGCGGTTGTAGTATTCTGAGCTGAAGCAACGGGGCAGACAATACTGATTTTAGACCGAAAGTAGTTTAGCCTCTAGGTTATAAAACCTTATAAATGTAGACGGGGAGGCCCAGCCTGCCGCCATACAGATATCCTGCAAGGTAATCCCGCTATACCAAGCCCACGACGAGGCCATGCCTCTTGTGGAGTGCGCTCTAACACCTAAAGGACACTTCAAGCCTTTAGACGTGTATGCCAACGCTATGGCATCAACTATCCATCTGGATAGGCTCTGTTTCGATGCGGCTAGTCCCTTAGCATGTCCGCTGAATGAAACGAAGAGCTGCTCAGTCTGTCTGAAAACAGACGAGCGAGACACAAAAGCTCTTAATGCCCTGACTGGGCAAAGGAAGCTCGCGTCCTTTTCCTCGTTGTAAACCTGCAGGGCAGACAGGGAAATAACCTGAGCCCTGAACGGTGTGTTGAGGTATTAGGCACGTATCCGTGTCTTGGTTTGAGTATGACTTTCGAGTCATTTGGCCCAAATTCCATACACGTCGCGCTTGATCGAGCTAGAATCAACCAATCGTCCAAGTAGTTCAAAACTCGCATGCCCCGAAGTTTCAGGGGTGCGAGAGCCGCGTCCATGCACATTGTAAATGCTAGGGACAGGCCGAACGGTAGGACTGTGTATTGATATGCCTGGCCCTCGAAGGCGAATCTCAAGAATCGCCTGTGACGGGACGCTATTTGTATTTGGAAATACGCGTCCTTCAGATCTATTGACATAAACCAGTCCCCTTGGCAAATCTGCGCGAGGATATTCCTGGTTGTGAGCATTCTGAACTGGCGTTTCACAAGCACTTTGTTCAGCTGTCTTAGATCTAGAATGGGTCTGAGACCCCCGTCTTTTTTTGGTACCAGAAAATATCTGCTGTCTAGGCCCCCCTTCGCTCTGAGCTTGAGATAAAGGCTCTATTGCCCCTTTGCTCAATAGCTTCACTATTTCGGCTCGAAGTAGATGGGCTACTTCGGTTTTTACCGTAGTTTCGACCCGCGCCATGTAGCGGCGGGGACATCGAGCGAACTGCAGCGAATAGCCTCTTTTTATAATGTTCAGCACCCATTCTGATACCCCGGGAAGCTTTGCCCAAGCATTTGCATGAATAGCTAGGGGTAGAATGAGATCTAGGCTCTGGCCGCAACGTAGTGGCGACAGGAGAGCTTTGGTGTGCTGTAACGTAAACACTGTGCTTGCAGCGTTTGAGGCGGGGGGCGCGCCAATCGTGGCGGGCAGCCTGGCCGCGCTTGTTTCCCTTCTAGCAGTTTGCTGAGAGAGAGCGAGCAGGGCGAGCCCTGTGGGGCTTAACATGTTTGTGAGTGAATGTGAGCGGGCACATTTGCTGCATTGAAAACACCGTCGGCCTGAGCTGACTGTATGTGTGTTGGTTTTGTTTTTACAGAAACCGTGGGACATGCAGTGTGTAGTGTTTGTGGGCACTGGGTTGTGGGCACATTCACTACATTTAATGCACAATCGACATGAGTCGATTTTATTTGTGCGAGCCCTGTACTGTGGCGGGCTGTGTTTGTGTGTACAAATGAACACTGAGCTGTGGGCATTTTTATTACACTCATAACTCCATCGGCCTTGGCCGGAACACCAGAAATTACACTCTTTATGTGATTCATCTGGGTCGCCGTAAAAACGGCGTTTGTGTGCAGGCAAGCGGGCTGTGGTACCGGCTTGTTTACTGCAGAATACACTGGAACAGTCGCATTTTCTGGAACTGAACGAGCGAAAAATTTTTGGTGGAAGTCTGGCCGCGGCGAGACCTGAACACCGTCGTTTTCCTAGGAAGGCTAGGAAGACTTAGGCTTTATCTCAATCTTCGGCCGGGGCCTACGCGGAGGAGGGCGGCGGCCGGCAGAGCGAGAGCGTGGTCTCTGGTCCCGGGCTTGACGGCGCTGTGAAGCGGCGGCTGCCGGCAGAGCGAGAGCGTGGTCTCTGGTCCCGGGCTTGATGGCGCTGTGAAGCGGCGGCGGCGGGCAGAGGCTGTGGCTGGGAGCTTCGAGCAGACGGCTGTTTTGAGCGATCTGCTGCGGAGCTAGAGCGCTTCGGGAGGAAGTGCTTCATAGCCTGTGACGTCTTCTGAACCTCGGCGAATCTATCCGCGGAATCCTTGACGGATGATCCAAAGAGGTCAGCTGGGGAGATGGGCGCGTCGAGGAACACAGAGCGCTCCGAGTCCGGCATCTCAGTTAGCGTCAGCCAAAGGTGTCTCTCAGCGACGGTGAGAGAAGCCATGGTCCGCCCAATGGCCTGTGCAGCGGATTTCGCAGCGCGAAGAGCCAGGTCCGTAGCGCTCCTTAAATCCGGCACACTGATAGCTTCCGGCCTTCCTCATCCATTTTTCGGAGAAGGTCAGCCTGGAGTATCTGCAGTATGGCCATCGAATGCAATGCCGACACGGTGGAATAAGCGCGGGTGTGCATGGCGGAAGTAGTACGGCAAGCTTTGGAAGGTAACGCCGTCTTAGCTCACCGTCCAGCAGAGGGCGGGCAAAGATGGGCCGCTACAGCTTCTTCCACTGGAGGAAGAGATAGGTATCCTCTGTCTTTCGCACCGTCCACCATGGAGAATGCTGCTGAGACAGAGGTGCGCACTCTGTCTGAAAAGGGGGCGTTCCAGGACTTCGCAACTTCTTCGTGGAGCTCAGGAAGAATAGTCGCGGGCCTAGAATGCGGTGGCACGCGGTCCTTTTGCAGGAAACATCCGTCCAGCCGATTGCGCGCGGGCGCCTCCCACTCAAGGCCGAGGCTCTCCACGACCTGTAAGAGCAGACGCATCAGTTCCGACTCGATGCTGGCCCGTTTCCCTGACGACTTGCGGGCAGAGTCGCGGCGGCGAACACACACACTATGCAGAGTAAAAAGGATATAACGCCGGAAAGTGTAGCAGGTACGGCGACTGAAGGCGGCGGGATGAAGGCCAGTGGCTTCAGATGCAGAGGCTCGTCCCGCAGAAGGCTTTTCTCAGACTGCGCGGCTTCTTCACTCCGGATCCAGCGATGCGTGAGCTTCGCTGAAGAGATGAAAAATCAGATTATATCAGCCCATCGAGCTATATTTATAGGCCCAGGCCACGCCCGCTTTGGCGGGAGGTGACGTAGTGGGCACGAAGCGCCCCCATTGGATCTGACGTCACCAAGGGCCTCTCTCGATAGGCTGCTGCAGTTGCCGCAGGACAGCCAATAGGCACGAGAGCCGCCTTGCCTATGTCTGCATGCTGCCGCAACGCGTTTTACATTAATTAAAAATTAGGAATAATTTTTGGCTTCAATATCTCATGGAAAAGAGGTTTTCCCCTAGTGTAAGATATTACGCAGTACGAGAGAACCTCTCGTAAGAGAACAGTTGTGCTGCTTAATATTTTTGTAAAATGTTTAACATTCTTAACATTTTTTCAGTATTCTTTAAAGGTGCACTGTGTAATTTTTAGCGGCATCTAGTGGTGAGGTTGCGAATTGCAATCAACAGAAGTTACGGTGACCGACAGGAAAAGATATCGTCGTCTAAGACAGCAGAGAGTAGCCAGTTAAGCAAAGATAAAATAAGAAATTAGGTTTACTTGATTATTCAGTAAAACGATATGTTATTGTGAATATTATTGCTACTTGTTCATCATTGTGTCAGTGTTTTATTTGCTCACTTTAGCTAGCTTCTTTGCATGAAGAATAACATAGTAACGAAACGCGTTTGTCCGTTTAGTGCTACTGTAGAAACATGCCGGCGCATTTCAATGTAAGGGGACCCGCGGTGTATGTAGATAGAAATGGCTCATTCTAAGGTAATAAAAACATAACGGTTCATTATGTAAGGTCTTTATACACCACTGAAAACATAGTTATGTATATGATATTGCATTTCTGTCAACAGATCCTCCTAAATATTACACAATGCACCGTTAAGTACAAAACAACAGCATTTTTTTTAATAGAAATCCTTTGTAACATTATAAATATCTTTCTGTCACTTTTGATCAACTTAAGGCATCCTTGCTAAATAAAAAGGTAGCACTTTATTTTACAGTCCTGTTTCGCATGTACATACTGTATACTTATTGTAGTAATTACAAAAAACTGGGTAATAACTTGGTACTAGTCCTGAATCTACCCCTAAACCTAATCTTAACCCATACATTTACCTTATATTATTCAGTACTTTCTTGGTACTTTGTATTCAGTACTTTCATTGAAAGTGCACTGTAAAATAAATTGCAACAAATAAAAGTATTAATTTATTTTAAAAAAAATTAACTGACCTCAAATTTAAGAATGGTACTGTGTATAACTTAATATATACTGTATATAACATAATTTAATTTCATTTAATATAATTCAATCTGATTATCAATCAGTTTGGTTCCTAAACAAACATTTAATTGATCAATTGGTAAATTAGATACTTGTGCTCTGAATTGTACATAATAGGTGTCCTTGTGTGTGCTTGTGTTTTTTCCCCTTTAGGAGAATGAGTGCATGCGAATAAAAATTCTTGGTGACTGTTATTACTGTGTGTCTGGCCTCCCCGTTTCCCTGCCAAATCATGCCAAAAACTGTGTTAAAATGGGCCTGGACATGTGTGAAGCCATCAAGTAAGTCTATATGTTTATAAAATATGTAAAATATATGTTCACGTCATCATTAGCACAGCATTTATCCTTATAGTGTTTCTTTCTAGCACTGGCCAAGATATTTGGCAGATGAATGGCTGATTATTTTTCTAATCATCACTTGCAGGCAGGTGCGCGAGGCAACAGGTGTGGATATTAACATGCGAGTAGGTGTACACTCTGGAAACGTCCTCTGTGGTGTGATTGGCTTACGGAAGTGGCAGTTTGATGTGTGGTCACATGATGTCACCTTAGCAAATCATATGGAGTCAGGTGGATTACCAGGGTATGAACAATAAAATCACTTATCAAATGATAATTGATAAAAGTTGCACACAGAATACTGTCTGTATCGTAATGTCATACCTCAGGCCTTCTTCATAAGATGCTACTTATTTTTTCTCCATCAGACGAGTTCACATCACAGAGGCGACTCTGAAGCACTTGAACAAAGCGTATGAGGTGGAGGAGGGGAATGGTCACTTGAGAGACCCCTACCTTAAAGAGCTCAGCATCAAAACTTATTTGGTCATAGACCCTCGGGTAGAGACTTTAACTCAAACATTAGAAGTGTATGTCTGTCTGCCATATATTTGTTACTGTATATGAATCTGAATATGTTGGTGTGTTGTTTATGTTTGTGTGTTAAGTCAAAAGATCCATCACTGATGGCCCCCAGTGTCACTAAGCCTCGTGTGAGTGACGGTTTGAAGATGAGAGCATCTGTGCGTATGACACGCTTCCTGGAGTCATGGGGGGCCGTCAAACCGTTTGCCCATCTGCAGAGCCGAGAGGAATTCTGCACAGATGCTATGGTCAATGGAAAGGGTCGCTGCAAGGTCAGAGATACAGACGTTAAAGGAATAGATCACACAAAAATGAGAATTGACCTCACAACAGATAAATGACTGACAGCCTAAATACCAAACAAATCGCTGCGCTGATAAGCCTTGTTGTTATCCGCCAGTTTGACCATTAAGCTTAAACCGTGTCTACACCGGACGTGACAGTTTAGGAGTCGCATCACTTTGCAACAGCTAGAAGCTGTCAACACTGGATGTGACAAAGCAAATCCATTTGTTCTTCCTATGAGAAATATCACGAGTGCTTGGAGTACGTCATAAATAGAACGAGGCATCGGTTTACTTTTGGGGATTTGTCATGTCGCGAAACGCCACATCCAGTGTATACAACATCACTGATTATAATGGGTTCTTTTGTCGCACCGCGCCCTTCATGTCCGTTGTAGATGCGATATTACTAGACTTTCTGTGACAAACTTTTTTTGGCAAAATCCCAGCATTATTGTGTTGTTATTTTACATGATTTAAAAACTAGGTATCCACAGAGGCTAGTGAATAGAGTTTTGTTCATTCCATTCTCAATACAAGACAGTAATTTTGAAAAATACGTGTTGTATCAGATTCTGCTGTAGATTGCATGAAGAACTAAACTTGCCTATTTTAAATGAACGTCTGTTTGCATCTGCAGAAAGCATCACACTACTCTTGTGCATTAATGTCAATATTTATGACATCAACTGTCTTACTTTTTGACATTTGGATAGATTTCCCCTTGTCATTTTCTCATCTTGTACCATTATATTTAGTGCAACATAACCTGATACAAAATCTTGTTTTCTGGGGGGTTTTTTGAGGGGTTTTTTTCACGGTTATAAACTGTATAGTATTTATTAATTTATTGCAGAATCATCAGGTACATAAGTGACATAATTGCAACATAATTTTGTTTAACAGACAGAGAAAGTTATTTGTGGTGCAACAGATCACAAATCTCACAGTTCAGATCATATTATGGTTTTTGAGTCACGGATCGGATAATTTTTTGGATTAGCAAAAAGTTAGTTATCAGTTTAAAAAAACCCAAGAACAAATACACTAATTACAAGCATAGATGAATTCAAGGTAACACTTTATTTTACAGTGTCCTTGTTACATATGTTACATGTACTTACCATAGTAATAACAGTAAAATATGCATAATTACATGCAACTAACCCTCAACCAAACCCTATGCCTAACCCTAACACTATAGTAAGTACATGTAGTTGCTTAATTTTACTTAGTACTTAAATATATAATTACACTGTAACGATGACACCTTAAAATAAAGTGCAACCGAATACAATATAACAAAGTTACAAATAAAGTAAGTACACTGCACAGTGTTCACTGATTTAATCTATTAAATATAGATTCATCTTTGTTAAAGCTGTCTTTTGTTGTTTGATTAACATTAATGACAAACAGCAGCAGGTATTTTATCCTGCTGTCACTTTAAGGCAGAATGCACGTATCCAATATAATGATTCTTTCTCAACTGTTAATGTACACTTAAAACTGTGCCGAATGTGTATAACTGACTGTGTTTACGTGAATACTAACCAAGACGGGCATTTTGACATAATTTTGTGTGTATGCATCCGTTCAAGTGCAAGGAGACGATAAAATTTCACTCTATGATGTTTTAAACTTTGCAATTAATCCGTGCTTCAAAACATGCTTTAATCCTTCAAAAGCAGTGGCCATGGTTAAGTAATGGGTGTTGTGAGGTCAATTCCTACATTATTTACACACAGAGAGGTGCAAAGCAGATGTTCACGTTTGTCTCTCTCTTTAGGACATCCCTCTTAGATCAGTAACGACCAAAATTACAGAGAGGTGAGTGTTGTTTGCGTCATATATTGGTCTGTCTTGTGTGTATCTCAGTTGGAAAAAACAAGGTCTATGGCCTAAGGGCCATTCAAAAGCTTTTTATAAATGTCCACTTTAGTATGTCTTGAGTCTGGTTTTGTCTTGCTGACTGAAGCAGTGATGTTGAAGTTGTCTTTCTCACTGTTGCTCTCTGACAGTTTTGATGAGTCTCTTGAGGAGCCCTTCTCTTTACCTGCCCCTCCCTTGTGCACATATAAGTGAGTGGAGCCATACTGGCTCAGCAAGCTCTATGGGGCCTTTAGTTTCAACACTAACAATGCAAATGCTCAGTGAGCCACTTTTAACTGGTCATATGGTTAGCATGACCATAGCTGCACTCCCTCAGTGGTGTGTTTCCAGCCTACAGTGCACTTTTGGTTTAGACAAGCATGCGTTTCTGCTTGCAAAGAGAGAGAAAGGAAACAGCATTTTCCTTTCTGAGAAGTGCTGAGGACCATTGCAAGGGGACTCTGTCAGGGTTTAAACTAACACAAGGCATTCTGTCTGCCACGGCTCTCACACACAAACACACACACACAAACACACACACAAACACACACACACACACACACACACACACACTGGTTTCCATGTTTTATTGGGACTTCCCATAGATGTAATGATTTTTATACTGTATAAACTATATATTCTATCCACCTACACTAACCTACTAAACCTACCCCTAAACATACCCATCACAGAAAACTCTCTGCATTATCACATTTTCATAACACTTCATTTAGTATGATTTATAAGCTCTTTTCCTCATGGGGACAAAAAAAGTCCCCATAATGTCAAAATTTACTGGTATTAATATCCTTGTGGGGGCATTTGGTCCCCATAATGTAGGGAATACCAGGTACACACACACTTAATTCTCAACAAAACTACATTAGAACTTATTATCTATTTAGATCCCTTAACTAAACAAATTATTACAGTTTTTTTCGATTGCTAAACGACAGTGAGCACAACTGGAGCTACATGTGCAAAACTCTAACTACAGTCTGCACTACCAACAGTCACCTGAGCTAAACAGTTCACATCACCTGCAAAACTCATTCCAAGCAACACAACTCTTAACACATGGCTCAAAACAGGCTCATGCAGACAAACACTATGCACAACCCTCACTGAGATAACACACACTGTCACTCAGAACACACTGAGAGTAAAAACACTAGCATCAAACACCAAAACAGAAAATACTAACTTTTCATCTTTACAGTTTGAACAATTTCAGTGACTTCATACAAAGTAATTTCTTCAAAGAGAGACATTCTTTCACATGATTTATTTAAATTTTTAGAACATAACAATTCTTTAAGGTAAATGAAAATGAGCAGTTTGCTTCAATAGTCTGTAGTAATTTATGGAATTACAGTAATGAGAAAAAAAGGTAGAAACTAAAAGTACATACTGTAATTCGAACAAATAATTGAGCCTTTCAGCTGAAATTGCAATCAGTAGTGTTTGAAAGGCACAAGGCTGAAATCTATTCTGTTTTGAATGTGTGGTTCACAGTTTTGACAGCAGTGTGTTAGCATTTGAACAAAGTGCTGTAAATCCACAGTGTTGTGCAGGTTGTGGTTAAAGTCATGGGATAAGTGTGTAGAGTTTTGAAAACTGTGTTCAAGCACTGAAAAACGAACTAGAGTTTGGTCCACATGAACTGCTGCTGTGCAGACTGTAGTTAGAGTTTTGCACATGTAGCTCCAGTTGTGCTCACTGTCGTTTAGCAATCGAAAAAAAACTGTAACTACAAAACTAGTCAAGTCATTTAGAACTATGAACTTCACACATATTCACCGAAGCTTCCCTTGTACTGGCTGCAGTCAAATATAACTCAATAACAGCATGACAACAGCTATAAACATCTTTTCTATCCCACAGTGCACATGCACATTTAGACATGTGCATTGTGTGTGTGTGTTACTTCATGGGTCCAAGTGAGTTTTTGTCTCTGTGATCTGTGTCTACTGTCCTTGTAGGAATAAATCACAGAAGACTAAGTTTGATGAAGAGCTTCACGACAAGATGACCACCACCATCAATGATCTGAGCTCCAGCAAGTTAGTCTGACATAAACAAGCACATTAAATCATTTTGAATGGAATTAAGTCCAGTTTGGTTAAAGTTGCACATTTAGTGCGTATGAAAACGAGTGAAGAAAGATTTTGTGTGTGTGCAGAAAGTGGGTGAAGTCGGAAGAGATCTCTGGCCTCACGCTGTGGTTTACTAAACGAGACCTTGAAAAGCAGGTTAGTGTTTTCCTGAGGGCTGTAACTTCTGGAATGTATGTGTTAGACAGAAAGACAAACAGTTATTTAATTATTTAGGCTGTGGGATTTTTCTTGTTTCATACACCATGTGTTGTCCAGTGGCGTAGCGGACGGGCACGCAGTGCGAGGGTGCCCCGCTTGTTGGAGGGCCCTGCGAAAACCCCTGTGCCAGGTTGTGCCGATAGGCGATGATCAGCTAATAGACGCGATGCGCTGATGCGTCGATAGACGATGATCAGTAGATGATCAGCATCAGCTATCGGCCTTATTAAGTGGATTTGACATTTCCAATTAATCTAGGCATAATAAATTATTATTATTACGTTAAATTAATAGGCTATTAGCTACAATTCAATTTCTCCACAATGATTTTATGGCGCATCACCCCATACAGACGAGCTGCGAGGAAAATAAAAGATTAGTTAAATTAGTTTACTCATTTCAAATACAACTTGTTTAAAACTAAATACTTCTCTTCTAATTTTTTTTCACTACTTATGGGCCACAAGAGAAATATTAAGAAAAAAAATTAAGACAGTTATATAGGCCTATACCATTATCAGCAGGTTGAAGATTCGGCTGTCATCGTCTCTGAGAGAATATGCACCGTTAATGCAGCGTCAGATGTTTTTACTTTCGCTTTCTGTAGTGAATAATTGACTGGGGTTTGAGACTTCTCCACCACCATAACTCGAGAGCAAAGTTTGCACATTGCTTGTGTGATATCCACTGACTCGCCTTCATGGTTTAAAATGTAAATAATTCCAATATTGTGCGAAATTTTCCTTTATCAACAATTACTCGCAAAATTATGGACAGAGATTCAGATTTTGCACACGTCATTCCCCGTGATAAAATCAAGTAAATTATTCAATAAATGAGTAGCTAAATAAACAAGTACGCTAAACCCCCCCCCCCCCCCCCACACACACACACACACACAAAGAGGGGAGCCCCGTGAATTTGCGCTACGCCACTGGTGTTGTCTACACGTAAAAAAAAAAATGAAGAAATTAAACAAATGCGTGTATGTGGTTCTCTCAGTACAGGACTATAGAGATGCCAAGCTTTAAATATTACATTGGTTGTGCCACCTTCATCTTTATCTGCATCTTCATCATCCAGATGTTTGTTACCAAACAGTAAGTGGCATGAACACAAGCGAACCCCATATGCAGACTCAATTTAACACTTTGGTGCTGAACGTGTGTCTTCATGTGCTACAATCATTTGCCCTGAGAGTAAACATAACTATCTTTCTTTGTCTCTCTCTCTCTCTCTGTTAGGCGTAAAGAGCTGGGGCTGACGTTTGTGGTATTGGGGTGTTTTCTGCTTTTGATTCTGTGCATCTGTTTTGCGAGTCATATACAGGTTAGACCACCAATGCTTTCTTTTGCCTCAGCACACCCATTCAGTTGGCCTGATGGTTTCTGGGGTATTTTTGTGGTTTTGTAGATGCTGGAGCATGCAGTGCCTCCCTTGCTGTGTACAATGCTGTAATGTGGAGAATGTCATATGCTGTGTCCATTGTTGGCACTGAATTATATTGGAATGTAAAATAACTAAAAACAGTTGCTACGATGTTGCAAACTGAAATACTCCCAGTGTCCTCTCTGCCCCGTTCAAATACACTGTTGCTTTTTCCAACGTACTCTGGCTTCAGTAACCTTGAGCTTTTGCTCAGGTCAAATCCAGCTTTCTTTCTCTTTGAACAGCTGTTTTTCCCTTCTTTTTCTTGCTCAGAGGCAGTTTCCAGAGAAGTTGAAGTCATGCACGTGGCTCTCGGCTCTTTCAGAAGCAGTGGTTAAGAGACCTTTTCTGCGCCTCCCATTGGCAACTGTAGCCACCGCAATCATAGTCATCATCGCCATGTTCAACTTGGTAATGCTCAGCCTTTCTGTCACTGCAATAAAGGTCACAAATACATGATTTAGTTTAGTGTCTCATGCTGGGGGTAACACACTAAAAACACTCACAACAGAAATTAGACTTTTTTATGCTTAGGTCCTCAGACAATATTTTTGGTATATGTGTTCACTGAAGCATTGCAAAAAGAGTTGGTAACGCTTCCTTTTACAGTCCTGTTACCCATGTACATACTATGTACTTATTATAGTAATTACAATTACTGGGTAATAACTAGGTACTAACCCTGAACCTACCCCTAAACCTAACCCTAACCCATGTACTTACCTTATATTAGCCAGTACTTTCTAGGTAAGTACACGTAAGTACTGTACCACCTGTTAACATTTTTTTTCACAGTCTTTCACTCCACAGTATTTAAAAAACCCGGAGAATTTATGTGCCACTCTGCTACAAAATAACAGCAACATTCCTGATTCTGTCAAAGATGACCTTTCGTATTTGCCTGTGAGTATCAAGCACTTTTATTTACATATCTAAATGGAGACATGGCCTAAACTTCTGTTATTTTTGTATACAGCTAATTATAAATACAACAAACTAACCCGAACCCACATCATAACCCTAAAAATGATTTACATTATTATATGATTTAATTTACTCATTTATCATCTTTATAAATGAGTACGTGTCATAGCCCTGATGTTAGATTATGAGAGTATTATAACTGCTGTCTTGTTGCCAAAGAAACAATAGAAAAATGATTTATTGAGTTTCTGTATGGTTTGTCTTTCCAGTACTCAGTATATAATTGTATATTGGCGTTGATCGCCTGTGGAGTGTTTTTGAGGGTGAGTTTGGAGCTGAAGGTGGCCTTCCTCTTCATCGTCTCAACTATTTCCTACATCATCATCTTCTACTCCCAGCAGAATCTCTTCAGCAGCTACAGCTGCCTGCTCTACACCAACCACAGCTGGTACACTCTCAAATACACATGCATGTGTCTTATACTTGCACTCTGTTGATTTTCATATCATTTTCATAAATGTATATTTAATTGTAGATGCTTATATTACCCCTGTTTTTTGCTGTCAACTTAGTTATTCTATTAATATTTGAGCACTCTTACATGTTATCATTAGCAAATCTCAAAATAAATATCCACTTGTTTCATACTGGACATTTAAAACATACTCGGTTACTAACGTAACCTCGGTTCTCTCTAGAGAGGGAACGAGTACTGCGTAATAGCTTACGCTAGGGGAAAAACTCTTTTCCGCGAGATATTGAAGCCAAAAATTATCCTTAATTTTTTATTAATGTAAAACGCTTTGCAGCAGCAAGCAGACATAGGCGAAACAGCTCGCGCGCCTATTGGTTGCTCTGCAGCAAATGCAGCAGCCTATCGAGAGAGACTCTGCGTGACGTAATGACCAATGGGGGCAATTCGCGCCCATATCGTCACGTCCCGCCAGAAGGGGCGTGGTCTCACCCTATAAATATGCTCGTTAGGCTGATACAAGCTGGTTTTTATCACTGAAGCGAACCAGAGCGTATTCCAAGCACGGCAAGATACGCAGTACTCGTTCCCTCTCTAGAGAGAACCGAGGTTACGTTAGTAACCGAGTACGTTCTCTTACGAGAGTATCTCTCGTACTGCGTAATAGCTTACGCTAGGGGAACACAATGCAACACGCCGTGCGTACAGGGATCCACACCAAAGTCCCGGGGGCCGAAGCCCAGGGCTCATGTAATGCATAATCACCATAAACTCACATAGAGTGGAGGAAGAGAGGCTGGAAGCGTCATTCCCTATAAAAAAGCACCCAGCGGGGCTATTATATGACAATAAAACGCGCAGCCAGGGTGAAAGCTTTCAGCCTGATCTGGGTGGCCATACGTGTGTCAACACTCATGGGGCTGCAGTAAACTCAGCATCTGGGCCGCACAGCGGGGCAGATAGCACTGAATTTTAGACCTCCAAAAGCTTAGCTTGTAAGGCGGTACCTCCAGGTTATAGTATTTTATAAATGTAGACGGCGAGGCCCAGCCCGCGGCCGTACAGATATCTTGCAGGGAAACCCCGCTCGACCACGCCCACGAAGAGGCCACGCCTCTCGTGGAGTGCGCCCTGACACCCAAGGGGCACTGTAGGCCCTTCGCAGAGTAAGCGAGCGCAATGGCATCCACTATCCATCTGGATAGGCTCTGTTTTGAGGCGGCGAGTCCCTTGGAACGCCCGCCAAACAAAACAAAAAGCTGCTCCGTCTGTCTGAAAACAGACGAGCGTGACACATAAGCTCTCAATGCCCTGACGGGGCAAAGGAGACTCGCATCCTCCTCCTCACTGAGAACCGGAAGGGCGGACAGGGAAATTACCTGGGCCCTGAACGGTGTATTGAGGGATTTCGGGACATACCCATGCTTTTGTTTGAGAATGACCTTCGAGTCATTAGGCCCAAACTCCATACACGACGCGCTTACTGAAAGCGCCTGTAAGTCCCCTATGCGCTTCACTGAAGCGAGAGCCATGAGAAACACTGTTTTGAACGACAGGTGTTTCATGTCCACCAGCTGGATTGGCTCGAACGGGGCGCCTTTCATGGCCTCCAGGACCGTGGAAAGGTCCCACGTCGGGACTGAAGGGGGCCTGGGAGGGTTCAGCCTCCGAGCTCCCCTAAGGAAACGCACGACTAAGTCGTTTTTCCCCAGCGACTGGCCAGACACCGGTTTTGCAAACGTTGCTATGGCCGCCACATATACTTTGAGCGTGGATGGGGTCCTGCCCTTATCCAGTAGCTCTTGAAGGAAGGAAAGCACTTCCGAAACCCCGCATTCCACAGGTGAAAAGCTCTGGGCTTGACACCATGCAGAGAAAACAGACCATTTCGAGGAGTAGAGCCGCCTGGTAGACGGAGCTCTAGCCTGCGCGATCGTGTTTAACACTCCTTCTGGGAGGCTAGCGGGTACCCGTTGATGGCCCATGCGTGCAGGGACCAGAGAGGAGGTCTCTCCTCAATGGTACAGGCCATGGGGCAGTGCTGGTCAGCTGCATCAGGGCAGGGAACCACGTCTGGTTTGTCCAGAGCGGAGCTACGAGCAGCACTGGGCATCCGTTCTCCCTGATTCGTTCCAACACCTGAGGCAGGAGCGAGACAGGAGGAAAAGCATATAGGGGGCAGCGGGGCCAAACATGAGCCAGCGCGTCCTTGCTTTTCGAGAAAAACTCCGGGCAATGAGCGTTTTCGTGGGACGCGAATAGGTCCACCTGTGCTCTGCCGAACGTTTTCCACAGCAGCTGGACCGTCTGCGGGTGCAGCGACCATTCCCCTGCTGGAACATTGTTTCTGGACAGTCTGTCTGGTCCCACATTCAGGTGACCAGGCACGTGCGCCGCTCTCAGTGAGAGCAGGTTGTGCTGAGCCCAGACCAGGAGGCGTTCCGTCAGCCTGTGAAGGTTTCGTGACCTGACGCCGCCCTGGCGATTTATGTATGCCACCACTGACATGTTGTCCGACCGGACCAAGACGTGGTGGCCTGTTACCTGGGGACAAAAACGCCGTAGCGCTTTGTCGACTGCTATCATCTCCAAGCAGTTTATGTGAAGGAGCTTTTCCCGTTCTGACCACAGGCCAGCTAGCGGTCTGCCCTCGAGCAGCGCTCCCCACCCCGAGGTGGAGGCGTCCGTAGACACCACCTTCACACTCGAAGCGGTCCCCAGACTCACACCTGACTGATACCAGTCGGTTATTTTCCAAGGTTCCAGAGCTGAAACACACTGAAGGTCGACCCTGAGGCGAAACAGACCCGCTGTCCATGCCCTGGGTGGAACCCGCGCTTTCAGCCACATCTGCAGTGGGCGCATGCGGAGCAAGCCCAACTGGAGTACAGAGGCTGCTGAGGCCATCAGCCCCAGCATTTTCTGAAACCTTTTGAGCGGAACTATCGCGCCGTGGCGGAAGGATTTCACGCCGCGCTGAATATTTAGCACGCGCTCTGGTGACAGGCGTGCTGTCATGGACAGCGAGTCCAACACGGTTCCCAGAAAGGAAATTTTCTGACTGGGAGACAGTGAGCTGTTCGTCCAATTGACTGTGAGGCCTAGCTCCTCGAGGTGCTCGAGTAATGCGGCCCTGTGTTCTATGAGCTCCGATCGTGATCGAGCTAGAATCAGCCAATCGTCCAAGTAGTTCAGGACTCGCATGCCCTGAAGTCTCAGGGGTGCGAGCGCCGCGTCCATGCACTTCGTAAATGTACGAGGTGCTAGGGACAGGCCGAACGGCAGGACTGTGTATTGATATGCCTGGCCCTCGAAGGCGAATCTCAAAAATCGCCTGTGATGGGACGCTATTTGTATTAGGAAATAGGCGTCTTTTAGATCTATCGACATAAACCAGTCCCCGTGGCGCACTTGCGCGAGGATTTTCCTGGTCGTAAGCATTCTGAACTGGCGTTTGACAAGCACTCTGTTCAGCTGTCGTAGATCTAAAATGGGTCTGAGACCCCCATCCTTTTTCGGTACCAGAAAATATCTGCTGTATAGGCCCCCTTCGCTCTGAGCCTGAGATAAAGGTTCTATAGCCCCTTTGCTCAGTAGTTTCGCTATCTCGGCACGAAGTAGATGAGACACTTCGTTTTTCACTGTAGTTTCGAAGCGCGCCGTATAACGGCGCGGGCGTCGAGCGAATTGTAGCGAATAGCCTCTCTTTATAGTGTTCAGCACCCATTCTGATACCCCGGGAAGCTTTGACCACGCATCTGCATGAATAGCTAGGGGCAGAATGAAATCCGGGCTCTGGTCGCGGCAAAACGGCAGCTCGAGAGCCCGGGCATACTGGGAACACAACACCGTGTTTACAGCGTTCGAGGCGGGGGGCGCGCTGATCACAGCGGGCGGCCTGACCGCGCTCAGCTTTTTTATGGCAGATTGTGCAGAAAAAGCGAGCGGGGGAGATCCCGTAGGAATCGGCGTGTCTGTGACAAAATGTGGGCGCGGGGCTGCGGGCACATTTATAACACTGAAAACACTGTCGTTCATGGCCGACTGAATGTGTGTTGGTTTCGTTTTTACAGAAACCAAGGGACACGCAGCATGTAGTGTGAGCGGGCATGGTGACATGGGCGCGTTTACTACATTGTTTGCACAATCGACCGGAGTCGATTTTATTTGTGCTAGCCCTGCACCGTGGCGGGCTGTGTCTGTGTGTGTGAATGGGCACTGGGTGGGCATTCTTACAACACTTATAACACCATCGGCCGTGGCCGGAACACCAGAAAATGCACTCTTTATTGGATTTATCTGGGTAGCCGTAAAAACGGCTTTTGTGCGCAGGCAAACGGGCTGAGACACCGGCTGGCTCACTGCGAAATACACTGGGACAGTCGCGATGTTTGGAACTGACCGAGCGAGAAGTTTTGGTGGAAATCCGGCCGCAGCGGGATCTGAACACCGTCGCTTTCCTAGAATGGCTAGGAAGATTTTGAGGCCTCGGGCTTGATCTCAATCCTCGGCCGGGGCCCGCGCTGAGGGGGGCGGCGTCCAGCAGAGCGAGAGCGCGGTCTTTGGTCTCGGGCGTGGCGGCGCTGTGAAGCGGCGGCGGCGGGCGGTGCAGGCTGCGGCTGAGAACTGCGAGCAGACGGCTGTTTTGAGCGGCCTGCAGCGGAGCTCGAGCGCTTCGGAAGGAAGTGCTTCATGGCCTGCGAAGTCTTTTGCACCTCCATGAATCTGTCCGCGAAATCTTTGACGGCAGATCCGAAAAGGCCCGCTTGTGAAATGGGCGCGTCGAGGAACACAGAGCGCTCGGCTTCCGTCATCTCGGACAGCGTCAGCCACAAGTGTCTCTCAGCCACGGTGAGAGAGGCCATGTTCCGTCCTATGGCCTGTGCAGCGGCTTTAGTAGCGCGAAGAGCGAGGTCTGTAGCGCTTCTCAGGTCCGCCACGCAGATCGCTCCGGGTCCTTCCTCGTCCAATTTAAGGAGAAGGTCGGCTTGGTAGATCTGCAGGATAGCCATAGTGTGCAGCGCTGAAACTGCTTGCCCGGCGGCGGTGTAAGCGCGACCGTGCATGGTTGACGTCACTCGGCAGGCTTTAGAAGGTAGCGTCGTGTGAGCGCGCCGTCCAGCGGAGGGCGGGCAGAGATGAGACGCTACAGCTGGTTCCACAGGAGGAACAGAAAGGTATCCTCTGTCCTTCGCGCCATCCACCGAGGAGAAAGCAGCAGAGGCAGAGGTACGCAGCCTGGCGGAGAAGGGGGCGTTCCACGATTTAGTCACTTCCTCGTGAAGTTCCGGGAGGAAGGGCGCGGGCCGCGATTTCGTCGGAGCCTCGTCATTTCCGAGAAAGCGTCCGTCCATTCTGTTGCGCGGCGGCTGCGCGGGCGCCTCCCAATCGAGGCCGATGCTTTCCACGGCCTGAGAGAGCAGACGCATCAGCTCAGTCTCAATGCCGGCTCTCTTACCAGTGGGCTGGCGGGAAACGCTAGCGGAGGGGAGATCCACGGAGCTCGCCCAATCCTCACTATCGGATGCCAGAAGAGAACACGCCTCGGTGGGTTCGTCAAACTCGTGGATGGACGCGGCGGCAGGCGGCGGCCGTTGTCCGTCAGTGAGCGACTCGAGCGAAACCGGCGAAGCTGGCGGGCGAACCGGCGAGCTTTGGCGGGCTGGAGAAAGCTCGAGAGCGCGCTGGGCGCGGCGCTTCTTGCGGCGCGGCACCACGGCGGGCTGCGGTGAAGGCTCGGAGAATGATGCCAGGCGAGTCCTCAGAGTCACCATGGGCAAAAGCTCGCAATGAGGGCATCCGCCGTCAGCGAGCGCGAGAGCCGCGTGATCCTCACCCAGGCAGGAAACACAGATGACGTGCCGGTCTCCATCGCTGAGCGGGGCGCGGCACGAGCCACAGGAAGGCATCTTTAAAAAGACGCAGCTCTTTTTGTGAGAGAAGTGTGAGTCGCGTCAAGTAAGCGAGCAAACACTCTCAACAGAGTAAATACACACAGAGTATGAAAAGGATATAGAACGCCGGAAAGCGCAGCAGGTACGGCAGTTGAAGGCGGCGAGGCCAGCGACTCCAGAGCTCGTCCCGCTGAAAGGCTTGCTTCGACGGCGCGGCTTCTCACTCCGGATCCAGCGATGCGTGTGCTTCGCTGAAGAGGTAAAAATCAGCTTGTATCAGCCTAACGAGCATATTTATAGGGTGAGACCACGCCCCTTCTGGCGGGACGTGACGATATGGGCGCGAATTGCCCCCATTGGTCATTACGTCACGCAGAGTCTCTCTCGATAGGCTGCTGCATTTGCTGCAGAGCAACCAATAGGCGCGCGAGCTGTTTCGCCTATGTCTGCTTGCTGCTGCAAAGCGTTTTACATTAATAAAAAATTAAGGATTATTTTTGGCTTCAATATCTCGCGGAAAAGAGTTTTTCCCCTAGCGTAAGCTATTACGCAGTACGAGAGATACTCTCGTAAGAGAACAATAGATTTTTAGTGTTTTTAATAATAATCTGTATTGGCAAGGATTTTAATATATGTGCATCTCTGTTAAAATCATGTCTATTGTTTGTCTGTTGTAGTGTAGAGGACAATCTGATGCTGTGCAAAGCAGGAATTATGAAGCACCCACAAATCATGAGCTGCATCTACATCACACTCTTCCTCTTTACCATGCTGCTCATATCCCGCCAGGTACACACCTCATGCCACACACACACACACACACACACACACACACACACACACACACACACAGTAATACTGAGCAGAGAAAGTCACACCCACCCTTGCTCTGTCCTCTCTCTTCCCTTCAGAATGAGTACTGTTGTCGTCAAGACTTCCTGTTGAAGAACAAGAACCTGGCCGATAAGGAAGAAGTCGAGCTGTGCGAAAACCTGAACCGGCTGCTTTTGGAAAATGTTCTCCCTGCGCACGTGGCCTCTCTCTTCGTGGGCGAGAACAAAAAGAATGAGGTGGGGCTGCTGTCCACTATCTCTTTACTAAACCGGAAATACAAGGTAGGAACCGGCTTTGAGTGAGTGGGGTGAACCTGTATATCATCCGCTTCTGTTTCCCATACAAGACCAGACATATTCCCAACAGTGATTCCCAACCAGGGGTACCTGAGCCGGTTCCAGAGGGCACTTGGAATGATTTCGATTTTGCTTCGTTGAATATTAAAAAAAAAAAAAAAAAAAAATGGATGTCAATACATTAAAAGAACTATTTATGAATAATGTTATGGTTTTGCAGATCTTTTTAAGGAAAGAAAACAAAATAATATGTGTAAAATTAACATTTGTAAGAGCCATTTGTACAGATTGGACTGTGGCAGTACATAAGATTAAAAAGGTTGGGAAACACTGCCATTTACCACACAAGATCATATCATAAAATACCGTTCCAATATCATTACTGTATGATTACAATGTAGACTATACAAAGAATACTAAGTCACCCTACACTGTATTTTATGGTAACCTCTCTACCATTTTCAACCACAGTCCATAATTTACCTTTTCATATTTAAGAAAGATTCAAAACTTTAGGTCGGAAAAAAGGCCTGAAATATTTACAGAAATTAATATATTTTTTATTCCTCCCTGATCTGCATTCTTTCAAGAAATGTTAGTATAATTTTACAATTATCTAGTACAATGATTGGGTCATTTTTCGTATTCTCACTGTCCAGAAATTATTTTAATTTGTCTCTGCTTGTCCAAGTTGCAGGTCAGTAAGATTTTTTATGTTTTTTAAAAAAGTCTCTCCACTGCTCAAGGCTGAATTTATTTGAAATATGGTAGAACAGTGATATTGTGAAATATTATTACAAATTAAAATAACTGTTTTCTATTTTAATATATTTTGAAAAAGTAATTTATTCCTGTGATGCCAAAGCTCAATTTCCAGCAGCCATTACTCCAGTCTTCAGTGTCACATGATCCTTCAGAAATCATTCTAATATGCTGATTTGCTGCTCTAGAAAAATTTCTTGTCACTAACAGTGTTGAAAAAAGTTGTGATACAAAACCTTGATACAATTCTAAAAGAACACCATTTATTTGAAATAGAATTTTTTTGTAACAGTGAAAAGTCTTTTCTGTCACCTTTGACCATGTGTCCGTGCTAAATAAACATATTAATTTAAAAGTATATATATAACTTTCTTATATATAACTTTTATTGTTTTTTTACTTTTTAATATGGAGATTTTTCATTCGTGAAACAATTCATGTCTCAATACATTTAGTCTCGTTCCTCCCTTGATTTTATTTATCCCCAGTTTATTTGGTGAATATTTTATTCATGTTACTCAAAACACTCATGTCATGTGTGGTATCGTATCAGTCGTACCTCATGTCATCTGTGAGTCTGTGAATATCCTTTCATAAAACATGTTGTTGTTGTTTCTGTTGTGCCATGTGAATAATAATTACACTGAATCATTGAACTCTTGCTGCATGTGTCTCCGATCCTCTTCTCCAGGACCTGTACTATAAGTCATATGACTGCGTATGTGTGATGTTTGCCTCTGTGCCGGACTTCAAAGAGTTCTACACTGAGTGTGACATCAATAAAGAAGGACTGGAGTGTTTGAGGCTCCTCAATGAGATCATCGCCGACTTTGATGAGGTCAGAGTGATGTCACGTCTCATGTCTCGCAGCATATGTGATGGTCCTGCTTTTCTTCTCTTCTTATTCCCTGAATGAATGGATGAATCATTGTATATGAATAGTGCTTCTCTGCCAACATCTGAAGAGCTTCCAAGGGCGTCACCCAAGTAATCATTCGAGTAGTTTGATGAAATGAGGCAGCCATTGTTGTACACTCACATCACTTCAGCTGCTTATTTCTGTGAGCTGCGAACAAAGCCCTGGCTTGACTGACTTCATGGTTAGGATCTAAATACAGGTGGTCCATGCTTGGCTTACTTCACTTATTACTAGTGTTAAGTTTCAGTGTGGTATGGCTGCTGTCCCGCTTCTTTCAGTTCTTATTATCCTCCCGTTCTCTCTCTCTGCCATTTAAGATAATGCAAGATAACATCTTGCCATGAATTTCTACTGCTCGGAAACATTGACATCCACTCTGTCCTTCTCTCTTCTCCTTACCTGCAGTTGCTGTCTAAGCCCAAGTTCAGTGGTGTGGAGAAGATTAAAACCATCGGCAGCACGTACATGGCTGCGGCAGGACTGAGTGGACCTCCAGAGCAGAGCAGCCAGGTACTTACTGCACGACCTTAAGTAATCTAGAAAAATGTAATCAAAGCTAATTTAAACCACGACTCTCACAAATGCATTCATAAAATCAATAAATGTCAGTTTGTTAAATTCTCAACTGCCTTTACCTCTCATGTATCTTGTATATTTAATTAATAAAAAAAAAGAGAGGGAGAGAGATAGAGATGGATGCTCTCTCTCTCATACTAATTGTAGCCCACTGTTACCAGTTTGTTTTATGTTAATTTGTCAGCTTTTGCTGTCATACTTTTGATGTTTTAGTAGCTTTTATCTCACATATTTGCTTCTAAATGGAATGCAGGCATTTTAAATGTGCCATATGTCACTATGCACCAATCAGTAATGGTGGCATTGGCATATCCTGAGGCTTTGCTTTAGGATTACTAAAAAATCAATTTTATGAAAATGAATTGCAAAACATTGTGAATTCAATTTAGATAACTCTGATTAAGCCACACATTAAATGTAATTTGAAGTCTGTCCATAAAGGGGGCTCGATTCCGAAGCTCAGCTCAAGCTCCCAAACCTACATTTGGAACTTCATTTAGTCTGTTCTCAACAACTAATGGATAGAAACAAGTCCACGTCCTGCATTTTTTCTTTCCGATAACCCGTTTCACCCAAATGTGAAATTTTTGTTGCAAGGGTAGTGTGTAGATCACAATATGGAATAAAAGATCTGTCTCTACTTTTGTGATATTGCGACTTGAAATTAGTGTTTTACACGGCTCTTGTTTGGAATGTAGACAGGGTGTTAAACTAATTTTTAAATTACAGTTAACTGGTGAATTATTACGATTCATTAATAGTAATAAAAGGTTCAATTAGTTGAATTTCTATATTAATGAACATGCAACATCAGGATTGCTGTTATGACTGGTGCATAGCAACAGGTCGTTTGCAGCATATTTAAATCTCAAACGTTCATTCAGGAGGAAAAATCTTTAATGACAGTGAATTTCAAAAGCTTGATAGAAACATCTACCACAATTTAACACAAAATGGACGGTTTTGTTATGGCATCATAAGTCTACGCCACTGCATGACTTAAAGGGTTAGTTCACCCAAAAATGAAAATTATGTCATTAATGACTCACCCTCATGTCGACCCAAGCCCGTAAGACCTCCGTTCATCTGCGGAACACAGTTTAAGATATTTTAGATTTAGTCCAAGAGCTTTCTGTCCCTCCATTGAAAATGTATGTCCTTGTCCAGAAAGGAAATAAAGACATCATCAAAGTAGTCCATGTGACATCAGTGGGTTAGTTAGAATGTTTTGAAGCATCGTAAATACATTTTGGTCCAAAAATAACAAAAACTACGACTTTATTCAATGTTTTTTCGTATTCGTCATTCGGTGGCTCTGAATTGTCAAAACACCATTCAAAATGCTTGTCACAGATGCGAAAAACGCAGAAAATCGAACCCGATCCGAATTTTTTTATGACGGACGAAAGTTTCGGAGGCAGTGTGTAAGCGTGATTGACATAATGTGAGGTCGTATTTATTTTTTAACGTGTGAAAATTTCGTACGCGAATTTCGGACTCGGTGTGCAAGGACCTTAAGTAAGTTTTTAATTGATTCATTTCCTTTGTAAAAATCATTAGTTATTTACTTAGGTGCCGTTTACAGAAAACTTTTAATGTGTTCTAGCTGTTCATTGGCCTGAGAACGCGAACTTTGAAGTAGGTTTCAAAGTGCACGTTTTTGAGAGCGAGATTTGAAAGTGAAACCATTATCATCTCCGTGAAAACTTCAAAAACGTGAATCTGTGAAAACTGTGACGGCATACACATGCGTACAGGCATACACAATTACTCATCTGGCATGCATAATACAGCGTTGAGTGTACCAATGAAAATATGCTTCCCCTTTCAAAGAGCTTACAAAAGAAGCAGACACGTTACACGTTGCATACACACCTTATAATCACCACTGCCGTTAGGGTTGGGTATTGTTTGAATTTGAGCAATTCCGATTCTTATATGGAGAATCCAATAAGGAAAGACAGATATATATATATATACTTTTGCAAAACATTTTGTTACAGCTGAATACCATGAACATAAATCAGCAGGCTAAAGAACACTTACATGAGGAACTTTTGCTATGGTTTTAACAAAAATACTGCAGTAAAAACAACTAGAATTACTAATATATATTTTAAACATTATTAAAGACAAATTAAATGGTCAGTAATAAAATAAGAACAAATAAAAAAATTAGCAATAGCACCAAAATGAATACAACTGATCAGTGACTTTCCTAGGATATTTTGACATCATTTGTGTGTATTTGTCTGTTCAAGAGCAAAAAAATGTGAAAGAGAACTCAATTGAATTCATAATTGCGCACTATGCTGTCAAAATAATTCCAGTTCACTTGGCTACGTGGAAGCAATAAATAATTCTGTATTACACATTTTTAAGGCCAGACAAGTAATTTGTTGAGGTAAATTTGTTAAGGACTACACGTCTGCACACATATAGGTTCAAACGCGCATATACGCATGTGCACGCCGTCAGCGTTTTCACAGGTTTGCACAGAGATAACCTTTTTTTCAACATTTTTCAAGGCTTGCACCTTGGAACCTATTTCAAGGTTTGCGTTCTCGAGCCACCAGGCACTGTTTTGTGCGCATGGGTGGCCGGAGCGCGTTAAGGGTTTTCTGTTAGAACGGTGTCGTGTTAGCGGCCCCTAAGTTAATAACTAATGATCTTTGCAACGGAAGTGAATCTTTAGCTGGACAATAACTGTATTCTAGAGCTGCTGTAAAGCCTAAACAATCTCTGTTACTTTAATTTCCTATTATCACTGTAAAGCTGCTTTGAAACAATCTATATTGTTAAAAGCGCTATATAAATGAAGGTGACTTGACTTGACTATATGAGAGGCGAGTGCATCTTCTTGTGCTTAAATAATTTAAAATCACAATAAAATGTGCTCACAGGAATTGATAAGTGGAATAGAAATTTACGTTTTACAACAAGCATCCGATTCCTGACCTTAAAGGGGTCATATAATGCCATTTTTGTACAAGCTAATATGATTCTTTAGGGTCTAAATTAAAAGTTTGTAATATACTTTAATTAAAAATTCTCATTAGTATTGTAAGAAAACACTTATTTTACCTGGTCAAAAACAGCTCTGTTTTCAGCACGCCGTTTCAGTGCATATGACTTTAAATGATCATGAGCTTTGCTGACTCCGCCTCTCTGTTCTGTGCGTACACGTTTGTAACACAATACCATAACGTGTTGTTCATTATAAACGTGGGATTATGAATTATATGGAGAACGTCGTACATAGAAAACATGCAGTAATGTACCCTGAGTGTAAACCTTAGACTCATTCATCGTGAAGCGATTTGCAAAGATATAAATATTAATATAAAGTTTAATAAAACGTTACACTCACTTCAGTTGTTCTAGAGGTTCAGCAGGAACACGAATATCTGGTACCGATTCTTTATTCAGGAGCAGCTGCTTAGCAAAACCAGCTTTATACTGATCCTCGTTTATAAAGCAGTCTGGTGAGAAATGATTCGCGCAAACACGAGAGCATTGACGTTGCTCGTGGGGAATATTCCCTTCGAAAACAAACTCAACCACTGCGTCTTCAGCGGTTCAGATTTAGGAACATTAAAATGACTGCTGTGTTCGTTATTAAACCCAAGAACAGAACACCACAATCGCTTAGACGCCATTCTGCTCATAGACAGTGCTCCAGCATATCAACAATGAGCGCGCCGGTCCGCGCAGACTATGATTGACAGCTCTCACGAGCGAGGGCGGGTCTGTGTTGAAACGCGCCTATCAATCAACAATCGCGGGAGGGGCGTCCGACCGTGTGACGTCACACGGTCGAACGGCTCGATTTGAGGCAGGGGAAAACATATAAGGAGATTAAAACAAAACCACTGGATGGATTTTTATCATTATATGATGGTTGTGTACAGGCACTGCCAACACACATTTCAGTACAATCAACTTAAAAAAGTGCATGTACCATTATATGACCCCTTTAAGTATCTGACTCCAGAATCGGAATTCGATTCCCAACCTTAGCTGATGGTGCGAGCTGGGTCTTCCAATTCATCCGATGTTTCATTTGGATTTTTCGTCGAATTTTTTTTAAAGCTTTGGCAAACTTTCTGTATTGGATTTATTCTCTTTTGTTTTCTTTCTTTTTTGAGTGCCACTTGGATGTAGCCTGGTTAAAACCAGACCATTCTCAGTTGTAACTGAGTTATGGTCTGGCAAAGCGTCATAGACAAATCATTTCCAGAGGGGCGTCACCAACGGACGTCGCGGATATACCTAAAACCAATCAGAGCAATGAAGGAGATGAGTATGCAGAGCGGTATGTTGTTCTTTGCTCGGTTTTTAACTAAAAGGAAACGTTCAAATCGCTTAAAACAGACGCGATAGCTGATTCGAACGAGTGATGTTCGACGGCGGCATCCATCTTTGTAATGTAGGCTACAAAATCTGCTTCAAAATCCCAGCGCTGTCGTCATCGTGTAAAGCCCGCCCCAACGTTTCTGATTGGTGCCTCGATTTCGACGGATTGGAAATGAGCTTGAATGAGCTCTTTGCCAGACTAACTTTCAGAGCAAATCTAAATTTGCCGGAAGTTGTCTGGGTTTTCCCAGGCTAACTTGGATGTGTGCTTCGTGGTTATTTCTTTCTACTTATCTGGACCAGCTTCTTGCATCTTCTCGCTGGAACATGGTAGCGTAGTGGTGCGTTCCCAATAGCAGTGATGCCGTCCACTGGCACAGCTTTTTTATGGCGAGGAACTTATATGTTGCGTTTGTTCAGAACATGCCAAGTCAACGGTCTGGTTCTGAAGAAGAAAGATTCAGTGAAATTGGCGTTCAGTACCACTTTATAAAGGCAGAGCACCAACCACTTTTCGTGCACTTGAACGCTGTTCAGCAGTTCTTCTTCTGCTGATCTCCCGCGCACCGCACTTTGAGAACCACTGACTACGTGAGATTTGCATGTGAAGTGAACATAGTTGAAAGTTAACATGCTGAAAGTATTTTATGAATTTGAATAATACATACAGTATGTGCTTTAAGATTTCAATTCACCTTGACTACATTGTTATGGAAAATGAAAAGAGTCTTTTCAAGACTCTCCAGCATTTGTGACTGAGGTGCACTTGATGAATAAGGTGATAAAAATTGGAGGCTGCACATTTTTTTACTTTTTTGGCTATGCGAGTCATTTTATTCTCTGACCCCTGCTCACCCTGCATTAATAAAAGTGTCCTTCAAGCTACATCATTCATGTATCTCTGAGCTCTGTTGTGTGTGCTTTCAGGACCGTGAAAGGCAGAATGCACAGATAGGAAACATGGTGGAGTTCGCAATCGCTCTTATCGGCAAGCTGGATGGCATCAACAGACACTCCTTCAACACATTCAGGCTTCGTGTCGGTAAGTCTGGCTACAAAACCCTCAATTCTACATCACTGTTAATTACTCAGTTATTGCTTGGAGGACACTTTATCTCCAGGTATTTCAAGAGATATTTCATTTTAGCCTTTACAGCTCTGACTTTTGAATTAAGGGTTAAAAATGAAACCAATATACAGGATGTAGCTGAAAATCTCATTGAAAAACAAAGGCAGCTCATAAGAGAGAACTCAGGCATCTTCAGCAGCTCAGGGATAACAGATGCGCTCAGGGAACTGGCATGAAATTCTTCATAAACGCTCCATTTAAGACTATGAGAGAACATATCACCCATCTGTGGCTGAGATCTGATCAAACTATAACAACAGACACAAATCCCTTCTAAAAGACTTTATTATAAAAAGGAAAACAACATTCCAGCTGTCACTTTAGGATAACTCACTGTATCACTGGATCTGTTTTTATGCTTCAAGTGCAATCAAGTAGTCTGTGAGTCAAATTATATTATGGTTCAAATACAGTTTTACTGTCACTAAGCAACAACAGTCCAGGGCTACACAAAGGCTATGATTTAATTAAATAAATAGATGCACTGCGTGTTTTAGAGTGAAGCTAGACACTGTGTTCTTTTACACGCAAGCAGCTTTATCCAGTGTTTTCAGCATCTCAGAGTGGCTTGGATCACAGTAAGGCCGTGTCTCCACCAAAGCGTTTTTTTCACGCGCCTTGT
The DNA here is from genome assembly GCF_029890125.1 of Rhinichthys klamathensis goyatoka. Lineage (NCBI taxonomy): Eukaryota > Metazoa > Chordata > Actinopteri > Cypriniformes > Leuciscidae > Rhinichthys > Rhinichthys klamathensis. The sequence continues at coordinate 1,080,129 of NW_026606885.1, forward strand.
GTATTTTTTCAATGGGACCGCCGCGTTTCTTACAACGTCATGATCCGTAACGAGGCGCTGAGCACTCGGCGTTTTTTACAGGTCGACGAGAGTTGAAGAATGTTCAACTTTGGGTAAAACGCAGCGCTCATCAACTGTCACTTTTTACCCAGCCGTCCAATCACAGTGGAGGAGGGGCCGGACAAATACCACACCGACCAACTGTCACAACCAAGGGGGTAATCCATCAGCCGGAAACTGAAGCTTCCCTTCGGGGCCGCCATTGTAGCAGACCATCACCTGCTGTTAGCATTCCATTGACTCCCATTCATTTTGGCGTCACTTTGACAGCGAATAACTTTACATCTGAGGCGTCCAAAGACTCCATTTGTCCATTATTTATTTCTTAAGAAACAGGACAGTGGATAAAAGGCTCCATTACGTTGTATCTTACGTTATGGCCCCGTAGAAGCCGGTTTTGTAAAAATAGGCTAACGATTGCATCATAACCATGCGATTCTCTGTCGCACAGAAGAGAAATGACCGTATAGACAGAAGGAGAAGCTCGCGCAGGCAATCTTTTACTGTCTATGAGGCAATCGGGGGGACATGGAGGCATAAAGTCAAGGGAGAAGCCCATAGATAGAGAGTTCATAAAAGCAACGGCACAAAATATTTCAACAGATTTGTTTCAGATTTCAATTCAGATTTGTCTTGGCACAGCTACTAGAAGGTCAGAACGGTTGCTCACGTCACATCTACGTCGTCAAGCTCAGTGAGTGCTTCTAATGGGCTTCAACTTTCTCCGTTGAAATCTATGGGGTCGCTGTGTCCATTTCTTTTACTGTCTATGGTTACAACATTCTTTCTGTACAACGACATCAACCAGCAGAGCTAACCGAACAAAATGGATGAAAAATAACTTTTTAGTATGAAACAAATTATCTGCGAAATCAGTTACAAGTAAACTGTGCTGTGGATATTCTGTATCATAGCAACGAAACGTCTCAACTGAAAAAACGCTGCGCTGCCAAAGCGCTCTCAAGCGCCCACATCTAGGCGTTTTCAGCTGGCTAAAAACGCTTTGGTGGACACACAGCCTTAAAGTAACACTATGTAGTTTTTCAACCTTCATAATATATTTCCAAGACCCTTGTGATGGTACATCGACTTAAAATAAGTTAAATGACACGTCTGCCATAGCCTGACGTGGTCTGTATCGTTTTTACTGGCACTATGTAACTTCGGGTTTCGGGTAGGAACCCGTGCACAAAAAGAACTACAAAATTCGACTGCTTTACGGCATACATCACTTCCCCCACCACTTCCTCAAATTGTCTGTGGCCATTGCAGACATCCCAAGTCTCCCGGGAGTCTCCTGCGTCTCCCTGATGCCCGCAAATTAGTTCAGATCTGCCGGAATCTAGAGCGCGCATGCGAGACAGAACATACTGCGCGCATAACATACATAGCGCGAGCACGGCAGAGAGAGAGTGTCACGAGAGGTTGAAGCAGACGAGGAAGTAGGATCCATTTGCAGCATTTCTTTATTACCCAAACTCAAACTATACAGACTCAGGAAACAGTACTAGGGAACAGAACAACCAGCATACAACATTAAGGACCCACAAAGACTAAACTAGACATACAGGCTTAAATACAAGGGTAAACAAGCTAACAAGATAACAAGAGGGTGTGGCTAATAGGAAACACCTGTGACAGACTAATAAACATAACGGGGAGCTGCTAAACATGAAACAAGACAGAAACACAAACTTGACTGTGACAACATGAAACCAGACAGAACACAGACTAGCCTTGTGACATAACCTCCCCCTTAAAGAGCGGATCCCAGACGCTCTTCAGAAGATAGTCCAGGGTGGTGGTGAAACGGAGGCGTTCTTGGGAGAGGTGGGAGGGCCAGATCAATGGAGCAAACTGTGCAGGCGGCCAGGGCGGCCAGGGTGGAGCATGCCGTATATGCGACCAGGGCGGACCAGACAGTTCAGGAACAGCCTCGGGAGCGCCCTCCACAGCGTGCTCAGGACTCGAGTTCACCCTCCTGGGCAGCCCTGGCTCCAGCGCAGGGTCGGCAGGACTGACATGAAGTGCAGGCTCGGCAGGACTGACGTGAAGTGCAGGACTGACGTGAAGTGCAGGCTCGGCAGGACTGACGTGAAGTGCAGGACTGACGTGAAGTGCAGGCTCGGCAGGACTGACGTGAAGTGCAGGACTGACGTGAAGTGCAGGCACGACGTGAAGAGACTCAGGCTCGGCAGGCACGACGTGAAGAGACTCAAGCTCGGCAGGCACGACGTGAAGAGACTCAGGCTCGGCAGGCACGATGTGTACAGTCTCAGGTTCGATGGCCCTGACGTGCTTCTGGACCAACTCGGGAGCGCCCACCGTGGCGTGCTCAGGGACAGCTTCCTCCGCAGCGGCCTCCGCAGCGGCCTCAGGGACAGCTTCCTCCACAGCGGCCTCAGGGACAGCTTCCTCCACAGCGGCCTCAGGGACAGCTTCCTCCACAGCGGCCTCAGGGACAGCTTCCTCCACAGCGGCCTCAGGGAATAATGTGAGCTTGTGGGGTTCCTCACTTGCAAAGCCCACCGTAAATGGCGAACCACTCAATAAAAGGGCGAACCCAATATATTGTGCCAGAGTGTAATGTGGGGTATCGTGAGGCATGAGGAAATACAGAAATGTATTAAGTCCCCGGCCAAACATGTCCTTTAAGTCCGTGTCCTTAAAGTTCACTCCATGGCAAAACTCCAAAAATTCTCTTACATAATCCTCCATCAGGCGTTTATCCTGGCGGAGGTGAAAGCGACAATCTGCTGGATCCATGGTGAGGTGGGTCCTTCTGTCACGAGAGGTTGAAGCAGACGAGGAAGTAGGATCCATTTGCAGCATTTCTTTATTACCCAAACTCAAACTATACAGACTCAGGAAACAGTACTAGGGAACAGAACAACCAGCATACAACATTAAGGACCCACAAAGACTAAACTAGACATACAGGCTTAAATACAAGGGTAAACGAGCTAACAAGATAACAAGAGGGTGTGGCTAATAGGAAACACCTGTGACAGACTAATAAACATAACGGGGAGCTGCTAAACATGAAACAAGACAGAAACACAAACTTGACTGTGACAACATGAAACCAGACAGAACACAGACTAGCCTTGTGACAGAGAGAGAGCGAGAGACCTTGCGAGTGTGCCTAACGAAAGCTAGTCAACCCGCCACCAGCCGCCGGAAGAAATGAAGAAATTGTAATGAAGAAATTAAGACATCCTTAAATATTATTATTGTAATTTAACCGTTGTACTATTATTATTGCACAGCTTATATCATATTTTTCTTTCTTTTATTTTTCAGTGAAATGTTACAATAATACTATTTCTTATTTTGTTTGATATTTTGATTTAGTAATAATAGTGATCACATTAATAATAATTATAATTATTATTATTTTATAATCATATCGTTGTATACTCTCAAACTCTGGACAAATTTTGTAACTTTTTCTTTTCTTTTTTTCTTTTTTCTCGCATTTTAAATCACATTTAGATTCCCCCCAAACCCCAAAATCATGCACCATTAGTACAGTCATAGTAAATGACTGCTGGTTTAGAGTGAATTCAAATGCAGATGTCATGTTTCGAGAGTTTTTTTTCATTGATCTGCGTTTGTTTGTGCAGGTATAAACCATGGCCCAGTGATTGCTGGGGTGATTGGAGCCAGGAAACCACAGTATGATATCTGGGGAAACACTGTGAATGTGGCCAGTCGGATGGAAAGCACTGGAGAGCTGGGAAAAATACAGGTAGGAATTGAATCACTCTTACGGTACTTCACGTCTCTAGATCCGCTATGATGATAATTCTCTTCTCATGTCTAGATTTTCCAAATAGCTTAGTGATTTGCCCTCATTAAAACATGAAAAGAAGATCAGTTTTTCTATGACATCTGTTTGTGTTGCAGGTGACAGAGGAGACGTCAGATGTCCTACAGAAGCTGGGCTACTTATGTGAGTGTCGTGGCCTGATCAATGTGAAGGGCAAAGGAGAGCTCAAAACCTTCTTTGTGTGCACAGATTCCAGCAAACAACAGGGCATCGGTCTGAGCTGAGACTGACAGCTTCACACACACACACACACGCACACACAGACTCCGGACCTATATGTGATCTCTTTGGGGTTTTTTTCAAGAATGTTTTATTGCTACTGGATTTGTTTCTTTAGAGCATGTCTAAAGAACTGCACATTTTTTTCTGAATTTGAAATGTTAGTTTGTTTTGGCAGCATTTGGAGACCTGAAACTCTCAGATATGCAGCAACGTATACATACACACATCTCACATGAACACAAGCTGAACTGTGCAATCCTCTTATGGGACACAGACCACAGACAGTGGGTAACTTGAGTTCGCTGAAGGAAAATATTAGTTCTCAGTATTGCTCTCAGACTTTCTGGGTACTGCTGTCATAGTGGCCTTGATCCTGTTGGATTTAGACTGATTTGGGATGACTGAGCTTGTCGACAGAGGGAACACCTGACCCACACAAACTCATTATAACAGATGAACAGATGTGAAAATATCTAGAATTTCTTCAGTCATTTGAAATAATGTGTCCTTTATTATCAACTTTTGGAGCAACAAAATAGTGGATGCCTATTCTTGCTTGAATCTAAATGCTGTGGATGCTTTTTTGTGTTTTGTTTCAAAAAAACTGCCAAGTGTTTTGAATGCCAAATTTTGACATTCAGTGTTGATTTGCTGTTGCCTTTGAGTTGAGATTGTGGATTTTGGAGATGGGCCTTCCTTAGCTTCATAATATCCTAAAGATTCAACTATTAAGGAATGTTTACATATACCAGGGGAATACATGTAAATGAATGAAAATTAAAGATCTTAAAGTGAAAGTGTACTTTCATCGATGTCCCATTGTCTTTCTCAGATCTTGACCAAATAGCTCTGTGGCTTCTCTCATCTGAAGTTGTATATTCACGAATGGATGTACTCATGCATCTCAGCTCACATCGCAGTAAATTGATTTGCTCAAAAGGTCTGTTTCTGTTCCATAAGAATGCTTATTGAAAGTGGGAAGTATGTGTCTAATGAAGCCATAGGCATAAACATTCAATTTAGATTGCAATTCCTATGCGCCTCTCTGGGTTTTCAGCACTCATGGAGTGTTACAGTGTGACTGAATTTACATGGTTTGAGATTATGTGCTGCCTTTCTGTACCAGTGTTTGTGAGAATAAATCATTTTACACTTAATATGCTTCCTGTGTATCATTTTGCCAAATTGGTGAGAGAAAACTCCTTTACCTGTAGGTCATAGGTCACACAGGACATGGGGCTCCATTCTGCAGAGTGAGACTGTATAGTTCTAATAGCAGATTCATTTATAACAGATAAATGATGTGTTGCCTTACCAGAGTAGCAAATCTCAAGAGAGCATTAAGAAACATGAACCAACATTCTTTCCCAATGGATGAACTCTGACAAACATTTGCAAATAAAAGCAATATTCTGTCTTTGAAGTTATATCTGGCATTGCCAAATATGACGGCTGATTAGAATTACCCATGATTCTATGTAAAAAAAAAAAACTTTACTTTGGCTTCAGATCAAAGCAACAGTGGCAACACAAGTAATAACATTCATAGGCCTTGGTCTCATTTCCTTTAAGGATTACTCTTAATTCTCCCAAAGCATGATAGGATTTGTGATCTAGCAGAGAGCACAACTACCGCTATGAACCACTCTCAGGTTATAGCTAGAATTTTTAAAACCGTTTAATATTTTATTCAGACATTTACAAATGCTATCCGCTGACATTGTCATCATTTTCTCATGTTGTTCCAAACGCACAAGACTTACATTAATTTTTCCTTCTGTTGAACACAAAAGGAGGTATTATGGGTAACCAAACAATTGATGGACCCCATTGACTTCCATAGTATTTTTATGGAATAAAAGTAACTATGGAGTAACTATGGAAATCAATGGGGTCCATCAACTGTTTGGTTACCCAATACCTTCTTTTGTGTTCAACAGAAGAAAGAAACTCCATACAGGTTTGGACTGACATGAGGGTGAGTAGATTACAGAATTTTCATTTTTAGGTCAACTATCCCTTTAATATGTGAATAAATTAAATCTGCTCTTCAGAAAATTTGGAGTACACAGCTTGATTCATTTTGATTACTTTCACAATATCTTTCTGATGCGCAGACTTTCAAATGGATGGACAAAAATATCTTCATTTGTATTCTGAAGATGAACAAAGGTCTTAGTAAATGATGAACATTTTTTGGTGAACTAAAACGAGCAATTTATTTCTGTATCAAGTCACTTGCTAATGTTCAATTTGTGCAACTTAAGAATGGAAATACACAAAATGCTTAAAAAAGGATGTTTATTTAATGAAACAAAAGTAAATCAGAAACAGCACCATTGCGGGATGATCTGGAATAAGCAGACTGATAGACCGAAGTGATGGAGGATCTCAACACACTCCCTCCATGGGTTCAATTATATCTCCCACTGAAACAGAAAACACATTTACCCGCATTTTCCTGTTAATGCAAGTTTTTGAGTAGATAAAGCAAACAAGAGTCATTTCACAAACAAAACACGTAAAAATACGAAGTCTAACTTGCTGGATATTTCTTGTTTGTGCTGTGTTTACGTTACCTGTGGTCAGGTGTGTGAATGTGTCCTGTGCGGTATCGTTGGGTAGCGAGACACCCATGGCCTTTCTGATACCATAAACACTGCACACGTCACCAGGGGTCACCTGACTGGTCAAATGGGCCAGGTTACCAGTAACTTTCTCCGCTGCAATAAGAATGGTGGGGGTTAGAAGTTATCAAAACTGTGAAAAGTATATCTGCTTTTAAACAGCTGCTGAAACCCACAGGTCTGTTAATGTGCAACAACACTGACTCACTAAAACTCCTTGAGTAAGGAAAAACTAAAAACACATGAGACCGGAAAAATGTTAGTGTTTGTCTAGTATTATCTGAGCAGTGAACCAGTCGTCAAAGGTCATATTGTGTTTGTGCGTACCAAGCTGCAGCTCTTTAGCAGTAGGAACCAGTAGGCAGATGATGTTTGGCGGCTGTTTGGCACTCAGTCTCTCTTTCTGAACCTTCTGCAGCTCCCTCAGCAACACCGTCGTCTCATCCAGCTTCTGTTGGAAATGCTCTGCTTCTATGGGAGGAAGAGAATTTTTTTACTGAGATCAATCCGTTTGCTGTTAAATCGATGGGAAATGAGCTCACACATGTTACTGATGCGCTGCGTTACATTCCACTGCTGAGGGAGGAGGATCATAATCAGTTCATCAAGCATAATAGACATTGAAAGATGCATCACAAGAGAAAAAAACAGTTCATTAATAAACTGGAAAAACATGGGGCCTGGATTTTCATAGGGTCTGATGAATCACATCTAAAACGACTAAACAGTATTTATCCATATTTCAAACTACACTTTCAGAAAAAGGAGATTCTCACCTTCTGTGTTGAAGCTCTCAGGAAGCAGGTCAGGATTCAAACCCACAGAACTGAGGGCCGTCACACTATCACCACTGCTGGGATCTGACGCAACAACCTACAGAGACATGCGCGAAACGACGTGAAAAGGGGGGGATGGACTGACACCAGGCCAGAAATGTGCTCAAAATTTGGAGAAAACTCAAAACATAGTCCACTTTTTTTATTGGACTATGCGTTCCTGTGTGTATTCACTACCACTCAAAGGTTTGGGGCCTTTACGATTTTTTCAAATGTTTTTGAAAGAGGTCTCTAATACACAGCAAGGCTGCATTTATTTGATTAAGAATAAAGTTAAAGTAATACTGTAAAATATTCATTTAATTTAAAATAACTGTTTACTATTTTTAATATAAATTAAAATGTAATTTCAGTATCAGCATCCTTACTCCAGAAATCACACAATCCTTCATAAATAATTCAAAAACATTTATTCTTATTAAAATGGCTGTGCTGCTTAATATTGTTGTGGAAACAATGAAACATTTATTATTATTATTCAGAATTCTTCTCAGGATTTTGTAACATTATTTTTACTGTAATTTCTTTAAAATAAAACGTTAAAATAACGGCGAACCCAAACTTTTGAAAAGTATGGCAAAAAAAAAAAAATTATAGCATTATATACAGTTTGTTACTTGAATGTACCGACAGCCATATTATTTGGCTGTTCATTTCTGTTCACAAGCACAATCAAATTCCTTCCATGTACCCCATGGAACCAGCCTAGATATCCCATCAGGGGCAAGTACAGTGTTGGGAATCACTAGATAAAATGCATGTTGGGTCTTGGGATGAAACTATGAATTATCCACTAGCTATAATATGTGATACTTAGACTGCTAAAAACAGTGTTGAACAGTAGCACCACCCTGCTAAGGTATGCTAGCTGAACCGCAGTCACACACAGATTAATGCTGCAGTATGTTCATAGACAACCCATGCTTACCTTTCCTTCTACGTCCACAGCACCCTCACACACATACATCAGTGTAAGTGAAGGAGGAAGTCAAAAAATGACAGGGGGGAGAGTGTGTTGGTGTGTGTCTGGGCAAATATTCTTTCCATTAGTGTGTGAAAGTTGGTTGGTGTTGTTGACACAGCTGCTGCAGAGCAGAGAGTCTGTGGTCCTGACGCTGCCTTTAAATACCAGGTTTGTGTTTTCATTTCAACTCAAGTGAGCTGTACTCTAGTATGCACTTGTAGACATTTTAATCTCATTCAGAGGATATGAGAGTGTTTTACCTCAGTATCATCTGTTGTGTCTACTTTCTCTGCAGGCTCTTCCATGGGCAGATTATCCTGAGGAAAACAAAAATCATCCTATCAAAACCAGAATTGATGTTTTAAGAGCAGATTTAAGTAAGCCGTCCCATTGAAAAGAATTCAAATGGATATAACACGGTATACATACAGTGGGGAGAACAAGTATTTGATACACTGCCGATTCTGCAGGTTTTCCCACTTACAAAGCATGTAGAAGTCTGTCATTTTTATCATAGGTACTCTTCAACTGTGAGTGACGGAATCTAAAACATTGACATTAAAATCACATTGTATGATTTTTAAGTAAATCATTTGCATTTTATTGCATGACAAGTATTTGATCACCTACCAACCAGTAAGAATTTTGGCTCTCACAGACCTGTTAGTTACTCTTTAAGAAGCTCTCCTGTTCTCCACTCATTACCTGTATTAACTGCACCTGTTTGAACCCGTTTCCTGTATAAAAGACACCTGTCCACACACTCAATCAAACAGACTCCAACCTCTCCACAATGGCCAACACCAGAGAGCTGTGTAAGGACATCAGATAAAATTGTAGACCTGCACAAGGCTGGGATGGGCTACAGGACAATAGGCAAGGAGCTTGGTGAGAAGGCAACAACAGTTGGCGCAATCAATAGAAAATGGAAGAAGTTCAAGACCTGAACCCAATAGAAAATCTTTGGAGGGAGCTGAAAGTCCATATTGCCCAGCGACAGCCCTGAAACCTGAAGGATCTGGAGAAGGTCTGTATGGAGGAGTGGGCCAAAATCCCTGCTGCAGTGTGTGCAAACCTGGTCAAGAACTACAGGAAACGTATGATCTCTGTAATTGCAAACAAAGGTTTCTGTACCAAATATTAAGGTCTGCTTTTCTGATGTATCAAATACTTATTTCATGCAATAAAATGCAAATTAATTACTTAAAAATCATACAATGTGATTTTCATGTCAATGTTTTAGATTCCGTCACTCACAGATGAAGAGTACTATGATAAAAATGACAGACTTCTACATGCTTTGTAAGTGGGAAAACCTGCTAAATCGGCAGTGTATCAAATACTTGTTCTCCCCACTGTAAATATATACACTCACCTAAAGGATTATTAGGAACACCATACTAATACTGTGTTTGACCCCCTTTCGCCTTCAGAACTGCCTTAATTCTACGTGGCATTGATTCAACAAGGTGCTGAAAGCATTCTTTAGAAATGTTGGCCCATATTGATAGGATAGCATCTTGCAGTTGATGGAGATATGTGGGATGCATATCCAGGGCACGAAGCTCCCGTTCCAGTGATGAGGATACTGATTTATCCTCATCCTCATTACTGCACGAAGCAGTGATGAGGATACTGATTTATTGGGCAAGCTTGAAGATATGAGTTTTAAGTTGTTTTTTGAAGGTCCGGATGTTGTCGGTCACACGAAGATTCAGGGGCAGGTTATTCCACAGCTTAGGGCCAACAACACTAAAAGCCCTCCCGCCCACCGTGGAGAGTCTGACCCGGGGTACCACGAGTAGGTTTTCAGTACATGGTGGCCATAAAGGGATGGACATGGTCAGAAACAATGCTCAGGTATGCCGTGGCATTTAAACGATGCCCAATTAGCACTAAGGGGCCTAAAGTGTGCCAAGAAAACATCCCCCACACCATTACACCACCACCACCAGCCTGCACAGTGGTAACAAGGCATGATGGATCCATGTTCTCATTCTGTTTACACCAAATTCTGACTCTACCATCTGAATGTCTCAGCAGAAATCGAGACTCATCAGACCAGGCAACATTTTTCCAGTCTTCAACTGTCCAATTTTGGTGAGCTCTTGCAAATTGTAGCCTCTTTTTCCTATTTGTAGTGGAGATGAGTGGTACCCGGTGGGGTCTTCTGCGGTTGTAGCCCATCCGCCTCAAGGTTGGGCGTGTTGTGGCTTCACAAATGCTTTGCTGCATACCTCGGTTGTAACAAGTGGTTATTTCAGTCAAAGTTGCTCTTCTATCAGCTTGAATCAGTCGGCCCATTCTCCTCTGACCTCTAGCATCAACATGGCATTTTCGCCCACAGGACTGCCGCATACTGGATGTTTTTCCCTTTTCACCCCATTCTTTGTAAACCCTAGAAATGGTTGTGCGTGAAAATCCCAGTAACTGAGCAGATTGTGAAATACTCAGACCGGCCCGTCTGGCACCAACAACCATGCCACACTCAAAATTGCTTAAATCACATTTCTTTCCCATTCTGACATTCAGTTTGGAGTTCAGGAGATTGTCTTGACCAGGACCACACCCCTAAATGCATTGAAGCAACTGCCATGTGATTGGTTGATTAGATAATTGCATTAATGAGAAATTGAACAGGTGTTCCTAATAATCCTTTAGGTGAGTGTATATTGACCAAAGACTTGCAGTAATGAGCGTGTAGAGAGATTTCTTACAGTTGCTGTCTCTTTCAGTTGTTTCGAGTGCTCCCCACTGGTCAAAGCATCCAAGATATTATCTGCTAACCTGCTCATGTGCTCCTCGGATTTAGCAAGGAAATCTGCAACGCTACACATATACACACACACATCCAAATTATAATTGTGGAATGGCAGGGGAAGGGTGTGAATCGGGCCTTTTGTCCTGCAGAAGAGCAGCTTCACATAACACAAATGCATGTAGGTTCAAAACACAGTTTTAAAGAGTGCTTCTTAGTCATCTAAATTCATGGATATATTTCTTTATATGGCTGATTCCAAGCACACACACACACACACCTTTCAGATTCTGGCTGACTGTTGTCCTCTCCATAGAAGGAGTAAATAAGATCGGAGTCCTCTTTGCTGATATTGGCAAAACTGGAGTCATATGTAGGAGCATATGAGCTGAATGGGCCATATAGGTAATTCATATAGGCAACTGCAAAAAAGAGAGAGAGGCATGTGGAGACTTTTACGCATAATTTATGCTACACAGACTGATTCCAATAATAGTAGGTATATTTTTTACAATGTTTCAATAAGTAACTGCCAAAGCCAGCAGTTAGACTCTGAGGAAGGACAGAACACAGTCTAAAACTGTGGGTTTCAACCTTTTAGACTCCATTGTAAGTTCCCCATTCTCCTGAATTGGTTTCCTACACTTATTTTAATCTATGGGTACTCTAAATTTCTGTAAATTAAAAGCAACTAAAATAAGTACAATTAAAATATCAAAAGTTTTAGTAGCTGAATGTTACTGGATATGGAATCTATTTTAGCCTAACAAAAAAAAGTGCATTTACAGAAAAAAATGGTCATGCTGTTTTAAGGTTTTCTTGATTTACATGACTTTTCCTGGTCTAGAAATTTCCAGGTCTTTTCAAATTAGGCTACCTTATATATATCAAGGTTTTCCAACACTGTGAAAAGCCTGGTTCCTTAAATGAAACAGTTGTTAAGGGGGTGAAATAAAATGATAAACATCTTGATTTTTAGTTGTTCCAGCTTATTTTAATGCTCGTTTCATCTTATTTTAAATAATTTTAGGTCACCTTGAGGCCCCAAAGTGCACCCCGGCCAAAATCTACAGAAGACAATGAGATTGATAAAAGGCAGTCTAAACCTAATGCACTGCTCACTCCAAAACAGTCAGTTTTGAAACTACATGGTACAAATATTTAACTTGACTCTATAGTTGTTTGATCAAAATTTAATGGTTTAGAGTTTTACCTTTACCCATGTCCCCAAGTGAGAAATGCCCATGAAAAACCTCACTAGGATGCTGCGAGTGGTTAACAAAGCAGTGCTGTGTGGCTGCTTACCAAATCCCTGGCTTCTTAAAATGGAAGGCTATGATATTTTTCTGCCTAACCCTCACAATCTGCAGTATCATTCATGTCACAGTGTGGGACAAGAAGTCCTACATTTTTATATTTAGGGATTAAAATATGAACAATAGCAAAACTTAGCAAGCACCACAGATAACTGACAGATAAAAAAAAACACAGATGAGTAGAAACTACAGCCCACTGTCTTTTTTTTCTAATTGACAGCAGGAACAATTAGATTTTTCTGGCACATAATATTACATTCCTCTGGCAGTTGAACACTAGGTATTCAAACAGAGATTATAACACACCCTTACCATGATCTTCTCCGCATGACTGAAGGTAAGGCCACAGACTGAAGCCCATTGCTAATTGAGACATTTTATTCATCAAGTCATTTTTCCAGGAAAACGAGTAAGAGTAGTACTGGTTTTAACGGAGCGGTTGAGACCGATACAAAGTGAGATTCAAGTTAGTGACAGAGTGAATGTATAATACCTGGAGTGACCATGTTTCTCTTGTCCTCTTTGAAACCCTGAAGGGTGTTTATTCCAGACTGCAATCTACCTCCCATCATTCCCAATTTGACTGGGCAGTATCCTGGATCTGGCATGGAAGCATAAGATACACGTTTTGTACACACGTCTAACATTTGCTTGTTTTCTTTAACACTCATAGTCACAAACCTCCAGCGCTCAGGTCAGCGGGGTTCAGGATTCCCAGAGTGGTTGAGCCATCAGACGTCCTTCTCTCAAACTCCAGCTGCTCATAAGAAAAGCGCCGTTCATCAACTGTTATCTGACATGCTCAGTGAACGATCTCACATGTGAATGCTGTACAATAACACATGGTTCATGTTCCCTGGTGTTGTACTCCTACCTCACACTGCAGACGTCTGTTTGAGAGTTTCCCTCCAGACTCCTCAACAATCTTTTTGATCTCCTCCAGGTCTTTCTCTGCTTGGCTCTTCTGAGCATCATCCTTACTGTCTCTGTTACACAAACATTGATGCAATTCTGAATGTATTTGTGTTATCAGTAATACTCCTGCTTTAGAGTAAATAAATCCCCACATATGAGGCATATCATTCCTGAAACTCCTAATGAACTCTGATGTCAGAGCAGTGATTGGATAAATTATGAATAATGTCATAATAGATAAGTGTGTGGTCTTTGTGGGCCTGTTCTCAAGCCTCTACCGGACCCTGCGGAGTAGTGTGCAGGAAGATGATTCATCCTCCCTGAAAATATATAAAATGTGTGTCTGTGCGTATCTCGTTGGCTACAGATGGCCTACAAGTCACGACATGTTTAAGCATTCCAAGACTCCGTCCCACTGCAGCAGCCAAGCCGATTTACGTAGGCAAGCAACAAAAAGAGAGAGTAAATAGAGAAAGACAGTGAACACCCAGGCAACACCTTGGAATGTCTCACTGGCTTCAGTACAGCAGCAGAAGCCTTGAATCCAGCTACAAAGCCAATGTGAATAGCTGCACAGTTAGGAAAACTGGAGAAAAGAAGCTTTTTTACTGACCACATCACCCATTTAAGTAAAGTCACGCTCTTTTTTTCCCAGGCAGACAATATATCTTATTTAGTTTAATGGCAGCCAATTCATCACCGTGATTAAGATCTGGTATTAACTTTCTGAATTGAAAACTATTTCCAGCCATAAATATTTTATGGATAAAGGTGTATTTTGCATAGCTTATTAAAATGTTATATTTTAGATGTGCATCTCAATGTGGAGAAGAAGAAAATGTACCCTAAGAGGTTTATCTAGAACGCCTATTTCCACTGAGGTAAAGGCTGTCGTAAGAGATGCACAAGTTGAGACAGATTTTTTTACACGTTGTGTGGGTCTTTGATTTGCTCACGTCACTTAGATCAGCAGCAGTCAGACTTTCGGTCTTAAACCATGCGTTATGTCGAAGTAACCTGCCAACTGGCGAGAAACCTGCAAGTATTTTCACTCTCATTTGGCAGTGTTTCATATCCTGCCTGAGATTAATATGAACCATTATTTTAAGAATTATAAAAAAAAAAATTTTTTTTAAAAAAAGAGGAAACAGAATTGTTCACTTTCAAATCACCATCAGGATCAGACTAACTGAAAGGAAGTTTCGCCCAACTCTCAACTGAACTGACCTTTGATGACCATGGAAGATTAAGGCCTAGTTTAAAAAACTGTAATACTAATAAGAGAATAATGGAGTTCACACCACAACTGCAACTATTACAACACAGATGAACAACAGTTGTTGTTTTTTTGACAGGCAATTAAAATCCATTGACTTTAACATAACTGCAGTGTGCAATAACAACTGGTGCAGAGGCTAATATAGTTTAAGTTTTGTTCTTGGTGTGAACCGGCCTTTAATCCAGACAAACTAGTAATAGATAAGAAGTTAAAAATGTGATTCATACCTTGGAGTATCTTTATTGCCTACACGGGGTGATTGCGAGTTGTCACTTGTGTCCATGACCGACGAGTTCTCTTTGGCAGGGTCAGACGTCCCACCATCCTCGTCTCCATCCACTGCTGAACGACTGCTGGACGTCTGCAGGCCAGCCATGAACTCTATGCTCTGCTTTAAACTGTCCAGTCTCTCCTAAATGCATAAAAAAAAGTTAATTTTCGTGTTCAACTTTTCCAGTTTGATAAATTTGAATGGGTATAACTGAACAACATTCTACTACAACAACACTAATAATGGGATAATATTGTGCATGGCACATCAGCGCCCTCTGGTGTGAAAACTGATTTTTAAAAGAAAATTGTGAAAATGGCTAAATTTAGTTTCAACAACTATACCTCTAAAATGTAACTATATCTAATACAAGTTCCAATACAATTTTCCAGTTTTTCTTCTACTCACTGTGCTCAGGATCTTCATGCCAGAGTGAAGGAGTTTCTTTGCCGCTTTGTAGTAAATCGTCTCTGGTTTGTTGTAGATCATAGCGTTCTCACACATCACTCTGAAATCCAGCTGTGAGAGAACAGCACAGCATCACCTCATCAGCTGTCCACGTCTAAATGGCCATTATCAATATTCAATATGACTGTGTAGATCATTGCTTGTCACTTGTCAAATAAAAGGCAGCTGGAATAATCATTAATATATGACTACTTAAAGGTGCATATTTGAAATCAACCCAAATAAACGCACCCCTCCCTTGATTGCTCCGCCATGCTATGCAACCACAAACAGCACAACAGCAGCATATCTTGGTTCTGTGAAACATGGCAAAACTAATGTTACTCAGCACTCAACAGAAACAAAGCAACTTCGGCATCCATCTGAGGCCTTCCTGCTCTCTAACGTCTAGAAAGCTTATCCAATATTAACACGGGTCCGAGAGCTCTTTCCTGAACGTAACCCTTCTTTTTCCAAGTATATTTCTCTGACCTTTTCCTTTTTGGTAATATCTCAGCTATCTTTCTTTCTACAAATGTCCCACTTGCCCACTTTCTCTCCTCCCCCACCATGGCTACTAAAGTGCTTTGGTGCTCAGTTGATAGGTCTGATCCACTTAGTTTTTCTCTTATTTACACAGCCAGGACTATAGCCGCTTTTCTACCGTCAGGCCGAACGGTTCTCATTGCGTAACCGTTCCATTCCGTGCCGCACCGGGCCAGCTGGTACGATTATGGTTTCATTTTCCACTGTGGGGCTGATAGCGGCCACTCTTTGGAATGTAATACAAACGGGTCAGTCGTTGCCTTTGTAACACGGTGGTTTACTGATGATATGAGATGTAAATAGCGACCGCGTTATGGAGAATGGTCAGCTACTGCTTTTAATTTTATTATTGTTTTGTTTACTTCACTCAAATAGCATGCTTAACCAGCTACAGAGAAACTGGTAGCCAGGCAACAGACAAGTGATCAATCCTGAGTGGCGACGTCATTTCGCGGATTCAAGCAGCACGGTTCGGCACGGGTAGCCATTCGTGCTGAGAATTCCGGGCCGAGAAGGCTCAAACACAGGGAAGGCTGGAAACACAGCTGGAACCGTTCCTTACCATTCTAAGAACTGTTCGGACCGACGGTGGAAAAGCGGCTTATGTAAACCCATGTTTTGTTTTTTCAGCACTTACACAGAACAGACATCTAGCAATTATTCATCAATTTGTTTGTTTGGGTGTTGATTCAATTTTCAACAGCGTTTCTCAGAAATTGCTTACTGCCCCTAAAGGCTGATTAATACTTCTGCGTCGGACCTACGCCGTATCCTCTACGCTGTAGGCTACGTGTCGGTTTTCAATTATACTTCTGCGCCGTTGTCCGCGTTGACGTGCAATTACACATGCAGAGGAAGCATGTGAAACCTGAGGGAGGGGTTCTAGCAGACCAATCACAGACCTTGCGGTCCGCGTAGAATTGACGCGTTGTTACGTTTTTGGAGAGGTGCACGTCAGGGTACACCATAGGTCAGGGTGCGTGCTACACACAGTCTATGACGTAGCTACGGCGTAAGTTCGCCGCAGAGGTAGTGCGAGTGCCAGTCTGTGTCCTAGTAATGGCAGTGATGATCACATTACCTTGAGCTCCTCAAGTGACTGGTATTGTTCCCTCTTCACTTTCTCCTTCATAGTGCTGAAGTCCATGGGTCTCTTTATAATGAGAGAGTATCCTGGGGCGATCAGGTCCGTCACAGGGAATGAGAAGAATGCACTAGGGTCCTTCCTGCAGTAAACAGCAGCGTTCAGCTCTCATTCACAGTAATTACAGACAGGATTTTGACCATACACAACCGGAAATAAGACCCAAAACACAGATCTAATAGGATACTCAGACTGAGAATACTAATGCAGAATCAGAGGTCATTTGTGCAAGTTCTTTTTTTTTAGATCAGCACTGTAGTTATATATTAAGTTATACACTACAGTTCAAAAGTTTGAAATGAATACATTTATTCAGAAAGAACATATTAAACTAATCAAAAGTGACAGTAAAGAAATGTATAATGTTACAAAAGACTTCCATATTAAATAAATACTGTTGTTTTGAACTTTCTGTTCATCAAAGAATCCCAACAAAATGTATCACGGTTTCCACAAAAAAAAGCAGAAGTGTTTTGAACATTGATAATAATAATTAATGTTTTTTGAGCAGCAAATCAGCATATTAGAAGGATTTCTGAAGGATCATGTGACACTGAAGACTGGAGTAATGATGCTGAAAATTCAGCTTTGCTGTCATAGGAAGAAGTATTTAAAAAAAAAGAAAAAAGAAAAAAAGAGTTCTTTTCATTTGTAATATTATTTCACAATCTTTCTGTTTTTACTGCATTTTTTGATAAAATAAATGCAGCCTTGGTGAGCATTTTAATAAAGTTCGAAAACACACAAAAAAAATCTTACCGACCCTCAAATCTTTCAACAGTACTGTACATTAGTCATATATGAATCCACAACTTGTCCTCAAGTTAGCCAGTCCTACCTCTGGAGTTGTCGGATGAGCTGACTCAGGGCCTCCTGTAGAGGCGTCTGCTCTTTTTCTGAGGAATTATAAAATCCATAATCAACAGATAATCAGCACAAACACACAATCCTTCAAAACAATAGCATCAAAAATAGATGAATCCTAAACCCTGAGAGGGTGCACTGCTTTACCTTCCATTCTGGCAAGTGAGAGGGTGAGAGGCTTGTCCTGGGAAACATCGGAGCGAGCAGGAGTTCTACTCTGTTCATCCCAGTCTGGATCCACAGAGTCTGTGCCCTTCCTTTTTTTGGTCATCTATGAGACACATTCATTGCTTAGGATGTAGTAAGCACATAAACAACACAAGAAAATCACAAGCCAAAAACAGTTTTCATATCTCACCTTTTTCTTTTTGTCAGCCGGCGACACTGGAGGACTGGCTCTGTCCTTCTCGTCCTTCTTTTTCTTCTTCTTTTTCTTGTTGTGTTTGTCGTAATCTACCTGGTCGTCATGAACACTCTCAAGACTAGGGCTGCCTGTGGTGACTTCATTCCCAGCCACTTTTAACACCAGCTTCAGAGGACGCTCGGTGAACTCTTCAATGCCAGAAACACAAACGACTTTGAACAACTGATTCATCCAATGTCTCTCTTGCTATACTCTCAGGTGCTATACTAATAACCTAACTAATACAGAAAACCTTAATATATTATTTAGTGTGTCATTATTATCACTAATAGCTGCCTCTTTTACATTTACATTTAATCATTTAGCAGACACTTATATCCAAAGTGACTTACAAATGAGGAGAGCAATAGAATAGAAGCAATTAAAATAACAATAGGACAACAATATAATATGCAAGTGCTGTGACTTTTGAGAAGAATTATACTTTTCAGATACCAAACTATGTCTATGAGAACTTGAGAAGTATAACTCTTCTCAAAAGAGACAGCTATTTATTAGTGATAACAACGACACAAAATAATATTTTTTTTGTGAAAAATCAGAAATTTTCTTTAATGTCCTCTCTTTTAAACCTACATAAAAAAATTAATTACTGACGCCCAATGCACTTTCATCTAGCTTTAATACATTTATGGAGAAAAGAACCTAAAAAAAATGTTATTCTGATACTGCCTTGGTTAATCTGATGGTTTAAGCAACAGCTGCTAAATTAGTATTATGTAATATTCCGGAGCAAAACAATCAGCTCGGTAGCCTTTGAATTAAGCCAACATTACTGAGAAACCACACATTACTCTATTCGCTGTGGACATCAGATATCAGGCTGCTAGTTACTCATCCACTGACAGAATCAAGAGTCTGAGTGCTGCTTCATAGTGCCTGCTGTTACTAACAGTGTTAGTTTATAATGTTACTTAAAACAGGCTTTCAGCCTACAGAAACAAAATATAACGTATTCTCCAGCCTGCTTAATGAATCGTGAGTGACCTACCGTCGTGTGTGTGCTTCTCTGATTTGTGTTTCTTATGCTTTTTGCCCATTATTTAAAGTAAAGCCGGTGGTTCAGTCAGGTCAGTGTTTGACCAGTCTGCTCTTTGTTTTGTGTCGGTACTCGGTAAACACTTCAGAGCGCCTCTCACGGAGCTAACGTTACAGGATTCAAACAGCGGCGTCTAGTGTTCGGGGGTGTAACCTACACTTAACACCACGAAATCCTGTTTACGTCCTAATTTGTCCAACTGACTGCAGCTCCATATACAAGTAGTTACAAATAAAATAACTGAGTGAAATGGGTTTACATTAAAAATAAAAAATAAAAAACACTTTGGAAAAAAATCAGCCCGAGGTAAAAATGCAACTGAATAGGCTACAACTAAGCCGAATCTTAACCACTAAGAGGCACCATTGTTAAACATTCAAAACAACAGCGTTCCCAATGCAAAACCCTAACAGGTAAGAGCTATAAATGTTGTGTTTGACATCAAAAGAGCAACAACAAAAAAAAACATTCATAGTGTTGTTCCAAAATATGTTAATTATTCGTTGCTAAGCAACAAACAAAACCAGCTTAACAAATTCACACTATTGTACTTTACAGTAGGATACCAGAAATTTGGTGTAAACATCACTGTTTGCATCTCTGTCTTGTTTGGTATGGCAGATTATGCATGGATTTCGGGAAAGTCCCCATAACAAAGTATGGCCCACAAATAACTTAAAGTTATTACTCAAGGTTTACTTGCAAGGAATCTAAATAAATGCATGCAAACCATAGGCTACTGCACTTTTCCCTATCCTACCAATTAAAACATATTTTGAGCTCATGTTTTCATAGTTCATAGTTTCCATTTCCATTTCCATTTTACTTAATGAATCATTTGTTTTCACATTTAACTGAAATATTTAAGCTCTAACATCATTTAAATTAGCATTTTATGTATAGAATGACCAATGACCCTCAATCTGTCCTTCTCTGGTATGGCTTAGGCTTTCCAAAAGCTGCCATTATACACTGGAACTCCCTCAGGCTTTTCTCCAGGCAGTCTGTGGTGTGATTTAACTCATCTCAGCCCGTCTCATAGCCTACTGTAGCCGTTACTCTTATCTCTCATATAAAGACACACACACACACACACACACACACACACACACGCACACACGCACACACGCACGCACGCACGCACACACACACACACACACACACACACACACACACTGATTTAATGGCTATTTAAGCTATGCTGTATCTATTTGCAACAGGCCTTAAATCTGAGGGAAGCTATCTCTGTTTGAATAGACATATTGGACTTACAGTTTTTTACAATCACTTTGCTACTATTTTCAGAACCTTGATGTCATTTTTCAAAACTCTAGACACAAAACTCAAAACGATAATCACTTGTAACACAGGCTGTCTAATGTTCGAAACATTGCATTGTGCATTCACATCTTTAAAGAAATCTTGCACTTGCACAATCATTGGTTCAAAAAACAAATTAACTGTGAAATACCATTGAAACATAACTATAGATCACCCACACACAAGCAACCGATAGTTTCACTGTGTCATTGTTCGTACAATCATTAAATATTGTAGAGCAAAATAGGTGATACAGGTTTCATTATGGTACTACATGTACAGTAAATACATCTCTGTAAAAGTACTGCAGTAGTAGAGAGAATATTACAGACACAGTGGAATCATTGTGAACAAAGTTTGTAATATATTGATGCAAAACACTACAGTACAATCACAACATGGTTTTTTGAATCAAAGCAAAAATAATTAGCTATGAAATAGAAAAGAAAAGACAGTACTGTAAAACATCAAATGCAGTGTTCCTCAACTTGCTGTAAGAAACTAAACAGGAGTGATTACTGTACTTCTACACTGTCATCAACTCTGTGTTGTGGATTTGGCCACAGGTTCTCATCTACATCACAATGGATGTTGGAAAATGACATCTTGGAAAAAACCTTTGGCATGGCGAGTCCAGGCCTGACACTGCTCTGCTGTGATTGGCAGAATTGGACACGCAGTTACAAGGGCCTGCATCTATACAGTACTGTACTGTCAATACTGTACATAGTCTGAAAAGGTGGTACAGTATTTGGCACCATAGACACAGTGTCTGATGAAGCATTACAGTATGATAAAATATTAGGCTACATCCATGGATATTGTAGTCTAATTGGTTCATGCCATGCTAATTGGTGACAATGAATCTCATTATCTTGAAACTTTCATGATTTACTGTAAACATGGAAGATTGTGTGTCTGTTTCCATACAACTATGCATTAAGAGTAATGCAACAGTTACTTATCATTTTGAGCAGTTGTATCAATTGATAGTTAGATCATTGTAAGGAAATGAATAGACACTCATTTGAAATGTAATGTGTGAATTGCCTTTTGAAATAGTAGTACTTTGATGTTAAGTTGTGTCATATTGAACAGGTGATCTTTGTTGAATGAACAAATGATCTAAGTTTTATGTGTATTGTATCCAAGCAATTGAGAAAAGGGTTAGAGTTTTGAAAAATGTGCTTTTTGATCATTGGTTGTGAGTTTTGTGTCTAGAGTTGTGAAAAATGACATCAAGGTTCTGAAAATAGTAACAAAGTGATTGTAAAAAACGTCTCGGTTACGTATGTAACCCTAGTTCCCTGATAGGGAACGAGACGCTGCGTCAAACGCTGCGGGAACGCCCCTGCGTTGTGCGTCATGAAGCACGTATGGAATCAGCCCAATGGAGAGATGAAACGTCATAGGCGGGTGACGTCATCGACCAGGAAACTATAAAGCACCCCAAAAACACAAGCGCATTAGCTTCTGATAGGCTTGAAGGAAGCGCTAACGGGAGTGCCGGGAGTATGGCGGAGCGACGCAGCGTCTCGTTCCCTATCAGGGAACTAGGGTTACATACGTAACCGAGACGTTCCCTTTCAAGGGAACTTCGAGCTGCGTCAAACGCTGCGGGAACGCGAATACCCACGTCGCCATAGGACCAAATGACCGTCATGTGAGACTAGCGCACAGAGGACGAGAGCACCTGTGCCCCAGGGGTAGAGCTTAAGTCTAGGTCATAGAACTTAATAAAAGTATGCGGTGAAGACCATCCAGCCGCATCACAAACATCACTCAGGGAAACCCCCGACAAAAGAGCTTTAGAAGCAGCCATACTCCTGGTAGAGTGAGCTCGGACAACCAAAGGTGAAGGCTGGCCAGCCGACTCATAAGCAAGTGAGATAGCCTCAACCACCCACTTGCTCATTCTCTGTTTAGACGCAGGACACCCTTTCCTGGGTGGCCCGAAACATACAAAAAGTTGTTCTGATTTCCTCCACAGGGCAGCTCTGTGGACATAAGCGTCTAATGCCCTAACAGGGCAGAGTGAATTAAGTTTCTCCTGGTCCGATGACATAAATGGAGGAGGACAGAAAGCCTGCAGAACCGTAGGTCTAACAATATTAGTAGGAACCTTAGGAACGTAACCTGGTCTAGGATGCAGAAAAGCTTTAACCATGCCAGGTGCAAATTCCAGGCACGAGGGTGAAACCGACAGAGCCTGCAAATCTCCGATTCTTTTTAGTGAAGAGATAGCAAGCAAAAAGATAGTCTTAAAAGTGAGAAACTTCTCGGGAACTTCTTCGATAGGTTCAAAAGGAGCTAGGGAAAGACCTTCTAATACAATGGCCAGATCCCAAGTCGGCACCCTCGTACGAACTGCTGGCCTCAGCCTCAAAGTGCCACGGAGGAAACGAGTTATAAGCGGGTGTCTCCCAAGAGAAACTCCACTGAAAGGGACGTGGTAAGCAGCTAGTGCCGCCACATACACCTTTAGTGTGGAGGGGGATAACCCTGTGGAGAAGCGCTCCTGCAGGAATTCCAGCACTGCACCCACTGGGCAGTTAACTGGGTCCTGCAGGTGTTCTCCACACCAAGAAGTGAAAAGTTTCCACTTCAAGGCATAAAGCTTCCTCGTGGATGGAGCTCTGGAGTTAAGAATGGTCTCAACAACCTCGGTTGAGAGACCGGAGTCTATGAGCTGGGCCCCCTCAGAGGCCAAGCCCACAGTTTCCACAATTCTGGGCGGGGGTGAAGTATCGTGCCCCCCGCCTGGGAGAGTAGATCCCTCCTGACCGGGAGCTCCAAAGGAGAACCGTCCAGGAGAGAAATCAGGTCCGCAAACCATACTCGGGCCGGCCAGAACGGGGCTACTAGTAGTAGACTGACCCCGTCCCGGCGGACCCTCTCCAGAACTCCTGGTAACAGAGCAATCGGGGGAAAGGCGTACAGACGTGACCTCGGCCACGGCTGCACCATAGCATCCAACCCCAGGGGGGCTGGAAGAGTGATGGAGAACCACCGATGACAATGAGTGGTCTCCTTGGAAGCGAATAGGTCCACCTCGGCGCGACCGAAACTCAACCAAAGGAGCTCCACCACCTCGGGGTGGAGTCTCCATTCCCCTGGCCTCGGCCCCTGCCTCGACAGGGAGTCTGCTACCACATTCAAATACCCAGGGAGATACATTGCTCTCAGAGATAGTAGCTTCCCTTGGGACCACAGGAGGATCTGACGGGCCAACTTGTAAAGCCGGCGAGACCGCAGGCCCCCCTGATGATTTATATAAGAGACCACCGACGTGTTGTCTGATTGAACTAACACATGATGGCCTCTCAGGTCTGTTAGGAAGTGTTTCAGAGCCTGAAACACAGCCAACATCTCTAGACAATTTATGTGCCACGAAAGATGATGATCCTGCCACAGACCTTGGGCTGGGCGACCACTCATGACCGCCCCCCACCCTGTGAGGGAAGCATCCGTCGTTAGCGTTATGCGACGACAAAGAGCCCCCAGCACAGGACCTTTGGATAGGAACCAAGTTTCTCTCCACATGACCAGAGCACGAAGGCAGCGCCGCGTGACTTTGAACGTGCGGAGCGGATTTCCCCTCGGGGAGAATCCCTTGGTCCTGAGCCACCACTGTAGCGGTCTCATGTACAACAGGCCGCAAGGTATAACGTTGGACGCTGCTGCCATCAGACCCAACAGTCTCTGAAACTGCTTGACAGTGAGTAGCTGGCCTAGCTTCACTTGTTTCACAGCTGAGAGAATCGAAGCGATGCGGGTCGGAGAGAGTCGCGCCCGCATCGATACCGAATCCCAAACGACACCCAGAAAAGTGGTCTTCTGGGAAGGAGATAATACACTTTTCTTTGCGTTCAGCCTCAACCCCAACTTTCTGATATGAGCGAGGACGACATCTCGATGCCGAACCGCCATCTGCTCGGTCTGAGCTAAAATCAACCAATCGTCGATGTAATTGAGAATCCGAATGCCCTGAAGCCTCAGAGGCACTAGTGCTGCATCCATGCATTTCGTGAAAGTGCGGGGAGATAAAGCTAGGCCAAACGGAAGAACCCTGTACTGGTACGCCTCGCCCCCGAAGGCGAACCTCAGGAACTTCCTGTGTTGTGGAAGGATGGACACATGGAAGTATGCGTCCTTCAGATCTATCGTGACAAACCAGTCCTCGGACCTGATTTGAGACACGATCTGCTTGATAGTGAGAATCTTGAATTTTAGCTTCCCTACCGAGCGATTCAATATGCGCAGGTCTAAAATTGGACGCAACCCCCCATCCTTCTTTGGAACGATGAAATATCGGCTGTAATAACCTGACTCCAAACTGGGAGGAGGAACCCGTTCTATAGCCTCTTTTTGAAGGAGCGTTTTCACCTCTTGTTCCAATACCAGAGCCTGCTCGGGGCCCACCACTGTGTGCAGAACCCCTCTGAATTTTGGTGGACGACACCTGAACTGGATAGCATAACCCTTTTCTACTGTCTGCAGGACCCAATGAGATATTTTTGGAAGGCTTTTCCACTCTGCCAGAAATTCTACTAAGGGTACCAGCCTCTCGAGACTGGCCTCTGGTGTAACTTGAGCAGCAGACGCAGCGCCCTGTAACGGCGCACCGGCAGGGAACAACTGGTCTGACCGCTCTGAGACCCTCCTCAGAGGGAGCGAGCGTCCCTCGGGAAAGCGCTCGCTGGGATCGTCTGTGCCCCGGCATAAAGGCGGGGTTGGCAGAACGAGCCCCTGAGGGCACCGAGGAGGAATGGGCACCGTAAAAAGAGGTGAACACCTTTCCGCCTCGGTGGGGACCACCCTCAGCATCCTGAACGGCTTGGCGTCAGGACTTCTTCTTAGCCGAAGCCTTCTTAGCCAATATAACTGTCCTCAGATCAGTTCTACTGGGAGAAGGCTTCGGCTGAGAGTGTCGCGGCTGAGCCCACTGTCCAGCAGGGGGAGCACGAGACGCGACACTCTGCCTCTGCTGCGCTCTATGTGATGAGCTCGTAGACGGCCGGGGCTGCTCCCGCCCAGCAGCCCCAGGGACATGAACTTTAAGGGGAAGAAACTTTTTAAAAGCTGCAGTTTGTTTCTTTTCTTCTTGGAATTTATCGATAACTGAATTCACAGCATCACCAAACAACCCCATGGGAGAAAGAGGAGCATCTAAAAGAAAAGCTTTTTCTCTCTCTTTAATATTAGTCTGATTTAACCACAAATGTCTTTCTGCGGCCACCAGAGCTGCCATAGAACGACCCATTAATTTGGCCGATTCTCTGGTGGCACGCAGGGATAAATCAGCAGCCTGACGCAGTTCGCGAACTACGTCAGTACTGACCTCCTCACTCTCACTCATGTCCCTTAGCAGATCAGCCTGGTATGCCTGCAAGATTGACATAGTATGCAGACATGACGCAGCCTGACCTGCTGCCGAATATGCTTTACCCACCAAAGCCGAAGTGTTTCTTAAAGGCTTGGTGGGTAATGCCGGTGCCTTAAAAGATGATGCTGCTTCGGGGGAGAGATGGCTCGCAAGCGTCTCTTCCACACGAGGCAAAGCACCATAACCATGAGCCTTGGCTCCCATAATATTAGCGTATGTAGAAGTCTGGGGACTAAACACTCTATATGACACCGGTTTTCTCCATGATTTCGACACCTCGGTGTGGAGATCATGGAAAAACGGCAGGCACCGGCGTGGAGGCTGCACACGTGACGGCAAAAATCTCTCATCCAACTTTGATTTAGAAACAGACTCCTGTCTAGTCACTGGCCATTCAATATTAAGTTTTTCAACAGCTCTTGTTAACACCTCCATAAGCTCATCACTCTCAGGAGTGTGGGGTGGCGAATCCTCCACATCTCCCTCAACACTAACAACATCAAGTTCCTCAGAACTGGATAGCTGCAGCATTGGTGCCTCAGCCCGAGCGGAAGAAACCGCAGCGCGTGCTTCCGAACCCGGGACTGAGGCACTGGATCTCACAGGTGAAGGGAGAGATAAGGCAGAGCCCGTCTCAAACCCCGCTGTGAGATCCATCTGCGATCCCCACGATAAGCGCCGCCGCTCTGCCTCGGCAGAAGCGGGACCCGAACCGCGGGGAGCGCGCACCGAACCGCTCTCCTCAAAGAGCGATCGGCGGGAGCGGAGCGTCCTTAACGGCAAACGCTCGCAATGCTCACAGTCTGCTCCCTCGAGAGCAAACTGGGCATGCTGAACTCCCAAACAAACAACACAAAGATCATGTGTATCCCCGCTCGTTAAATAACGCGAGCAGGGAGGAACACACTTTCTAAACTGCTGTTCGTCCGCCATAATCTCTCAATATATATATATAGGGATAAATTGTTTGTGTGGTGCAGGGTATGTAAGACAGACAATATCACACAGGGACAGATTCACATGTAGCGCGACTGAAAGCACAGAAGCTAATGCGCTTGTGTTTTTGGGGTGCTTTATAGTTTCCTGGTCGATGACGTCACCCGCCTATGACGTTTCATCTCTCCATTGGGCTGATTCCATACGTGCTTCATGACGCACAACGCAGGGGCGTTCCCGCAGCGTTTGACGCAGCTCGAAGTTCCCTTGAAAGGGAACTGTAATCTTCTTTTCCATCACATATTTTTTGTAATGCCATTTCACACTGGCTCTGGTTTGCTTTGAATCCCTTTAGTAATTATTAGTAATATTACAGCTGCACCATTAGAAATTAATCCCGTCATTGTAATAAATCTTATTTTAAAAATCATGGCATTGATGTTATTGCTAAAATGTGCATTGTGTAACTTTGTGTAAAGCCAAAGGGCAAAGGCTGTTAAATATGTGTTAAGACATTATCACTCTCTCCAACCAGTGTTGTTATTGTAAACTAAAACTATTACTGTAAAAAAAAAAATGCTAATTGAAATAAAGCTGGAATAAAATATAAATATTAGATGAAAAAGAAGAAACGCTGCCATGGGAAATACTACTAAAGTGCTACTAAAGTGTACTAAAAGTACTAAACTGTTAAAGTACAAAAACTGAAATAAAAATAAACAGAAATATTTATAAAGAAAAACTAAATTATAATGAACGGTATATTATAATAGTATATAAATAATAATAAAAAAAGTTTTTTTTAAAATCAAATTATGGTTTGAATCATATTCCAGGTTTTAAAAATGTGCAGTAGGAACATGGAGCCAAGGTATTCTGCTCTCGTGCTACATTTATAGAAAACTAATGGAATTTGATGACTATAACATCCAAACTTTTAATGAAGAGATGGATCCAAAAGCACAAGAGCACAGAGAGTCAATGACTTTCAGTGTTTTTTGAAAACAGTGCCTTGATGGATTTCTCATCAAAGCAGCCACAAGCCCTTGGGGACAATCATCACATTTGTTCTGGTGATTCATTTTACCGTTAATATCTAACACAGGGCTGGTCTTGTTTCCCCCTTAACTTTGAACATTAAAGGGACTCGAAAGGACGCCACAATTATGTATCAGTTACACTGACGGATCAGAATATATGCAATCTCTCAAAACTCCCTAAACTGTGAAACCCATTTGCACTATTTACTCTGCTGGTTTCTTAAGATCTGGTGCTGTGACTAATTTGACTTGCTTGAATGTATCTTTAGGCTATGTGTGGCATTTACTTTCTATTTTCCACATATGTATATGTAAACACAGCTGATAGCGTTTCTGTGATTTGGAATGACACAAGCCCTAATTTTGTATGTTGGACATGTTCCATAAGTGAACGAAATAAAATCTGGATTAGCCTCAGATGGATTTCTAGGTTTCTTGGCCAGGTGTTCTTTGAAGTCTTGAAGTCCAGCCTGAGGTGACTGTGGGTCTGCTCAGCTTAGCTTAGCTTTAGATTTATAGCGATTTGTTTTAGCATGGCAGGTTAAA
The DNA here is from genome assembly GCF_029890125.1 of Rhinichthys klamathensis goyatoka. Classification (NCBI taxonomy): domain Eukaryota; kingdom Metazoa; phylum Chordata; class Actinopteri; order Cypriniformes; family Leuciscidae; genus Rhinichthys; species Rhinichthys klamathensis. The sequence continues at coordinate 1,108,901 of NW_026606885.1, forward strand.
GCTATAGGGTCCTGGTTCTGCTTAGGACGGTAACTGTCTGTGTCTGGTACTCTTAAGCCTGCATAGAGACAGACTCCTTCATCAGGTGCACACGAGGTGCATTATCTGTCTCTGCTGACATGAAATCTTAGAGCTCTGCAAAGTTTTAGTCTACCTTGGCTCCCAAACATGGGACTTCTGCTCCAGCAGAAGAAGCTATCTTTAACTCGTTCCCAATCAAATAATAGTAGATTAAACACTCAAAGTGATTCATTATGGCAACACTATATTACTTACCCAAGCTATGAAGAAAATGAGCTTTCCTCCCTTACATCAAGCCATCATAGTGTCGAATGTTAATACAGTGATAACAAATTGTCATGGAGTGGCTATCTACCTATTTCCGCTAAAAGCTCAGTGCCAGCCAGGGTTATTATAGTTAACTAAAACCAACACAAAAAAAACCAAAACATTTTTGTTAAATAAACGTGAACTGAACTATAAAGACATTTAAAAAAACTAATAACAAATAAACTAAACTAAAACTTTAACTAAAATTAAAATGAAAAAAATATTTAAAAATCATACATTTTCTCGATTGCTAAAACACAATTCATGAAACAATTCACCATTTCTCACATCTATAAACACAATCTCAAAACTACCTTGTACAAACCTCAAACTTCCACATCAAATTCAAATATTTTAGTCAAAAACATATTATCTTTTGTCAAAATCAAACTTTGGCACACAAAACGTCTCAGGTTACGACTGTAACCTATGTTCCCTGAGAACAGGGAACGAGACACTGCGTCAAGCGCTATGGGGAACGCCTCAGCGTGACTGATGACTGAAACACTGTAGAATCACGACAATCCTATTGGCCGGCGTCAGCCATGACGTCATGCTCTAGCACGACCAGGAAGTATAAGAGGAGCGCCTAGAGAACATGTCATCCACTTCTTCGTCTGAAGGGACTGTAAAAGCAGACCAGAGGCATGGCGACGAGACGCAGTGTCTTGTTCCCTGTTCTCAGGGAACATAGGTTACAGTTGTAACCTGAGACGTTCCCTTTCGAAGGGAACTCGAACTGCGTCAAGCGCTAAGGGGAACGAGATACCCACGCTGCTATTCTAAGGGGATGCTTCAGCAACTATGGCTACTAGCAAAAATACATTAACTCAAAGTTAAAGGCCCTTACTGCTTAGACGTCAGGCTAACTGTAGCACTACTCCCTACGGCCACTGCCCGAGCTCCATGCTAAGCGAGGGGAACTCTGAATCACACAGAGCGCTTGCCAGGGAGGCTATCATGCTTAACGCTGAAGCCAACAACCTGTTTGGGTTTACATTACTCAACCACAGTCTCTAGCCAGAGACGATAGCTCCTTCACAGTGCTATGGGAAGATTAGAGGAGGCCTGCCACACTTACACCACTGTGGTCTAGAGCTTTTCCTCATAGGGTGAATAAAGTTCATGATGCAGAACTCAGGGAGCGAAGGGCCTAAAACACCTGCTCAGATAGAGAGGGGCCACTTATCAAGCTCCACCTGGAATGCTGTTTGCATGGAAGCCTCAGCAGGATGACTCTCGAAGGAGAGGAGGCCTGACACATGCTAGAGTACCGCTACAGCGCTCAGGGAGCGAGGGGGCCTAGGTGCTCTCCCTCCACGCTCTACCGAACTGTATATATGGAGGCCTCAACAGAATGACTCTCGGAGAGGAAGCCTGATGCATATATTTAGGAGAGCTAGCTCGACGACGATCATCGGAGCTCAGGGAGCTAAGGGCCTAAAGCACCTCCTCAGAGAGGAAGGGGCTACTTCTCAAGCTCTACCTGTAATAGAAGTTAAGAGAGAGCTCAACTACCACCAGAGCTCAGGGTCTAACAACTACTCAAGAAATGAGGAAGAACCCCTTCCGCGCTCTACCAAGCTGTATATATGGAGGCTTCAGCAGGATGACTCTCGAAGAACAGGAGGCCTGACACATAATTAGGAGAGCTAGCTCAACCACAATCAGAGCTCAGGGCAGAGGGCTTGAGGCACCTCCTCAGAGAGAGAGGGGCCACTTCTCAAGCTCCACCTGCAACGTCTGTATGCATGGAAGCCTCAGCAGGATGACTCTTGAAGGAGAGGAGGCCTGACACATGCTATAAAACAAAAAACAGCAAACCGTATATATGAAAGCCTCAGCAGGATGACTCTCAAAGGAGAGGAGGCCTGACACATATTTAGGAGAGCTGCTCGACGATCATCAGAGCTCAGGGAGCGAAGGGCCTAAAGCCCCTCCTCAGAGAGAGAGGCCACTTCTCAAGCTCTACCTGAAATGCTGTTTGCATGAAGGCCTCAGCAGGATGACTCTCGAAGGAGAGGAGGTCTGACACATGCTATAAACAGATAACACAGCCTAACTGAATGCCTGCATGGGGCTCCAGGGCCAGAGGTCTCAGCATGATGACTCTCGCATGAGAGGAGACCTAGATCTGGGCTACCCGAATCTCAGTGAAAAGGAAGCGACAGAGTTCCTATAGCAATCTCACCACACCGTAAGGGAAACCCATCCTATCCAGGAGGGGAACGGAGGCCGTTAATTACAGCCTGTCTATGTTCGTTTTAACTAGAGGAGGCACGTAGTGCCAACTACTCTGTTAATGGTGTCTGGTAGGGTGTGGCCAGAGAGAAAGCGCTCATCAAGAGTTTTTTTTTTCCTTTTCTCGTGCTTCCCCTCTGACGTGCTGCCATGGCAATACTCAAGCCTGGCGGGCGCGTTCAGTAGAGCACTGTTTACACCTCTCTCAAAACTCGTCAACAAGCTCCCTCTGAGATCCCCGCGATCTTAGTCTCCTCTCGGCCTCGGCACGAGCGGGACCCGAACCGCGAAGCAAAGATGACTGTCAATCCTCCCTCGAGAAAAAAGACAGACGAGAACGGAGCGTTCTCATTGAGAAAATCGCTCATGATCGGCGCACTCTATCCCCTCGAGAACCGAGCGCGCATGCTCTTCACCCAGACAAAGCCACAAAGGTAGTGAGTGCCACCAGGTGTGAGAAACCTCTCACACGGCTCGGCACACTTCCCTTGTTTGCCATAGTTTCGTTTTACTCACAGTGTCATTGAAACAGTCCCTGAAGACGAAAAGAGGATGACATGTTCTCTAGGCGCTCCTCTTATACTTCCTTGTCGTGCTAGAGCATGGCGTCATGGCTGACGCCAGCCAATAGGATTGCCGTGATTCTACAGTGTTTCAGTCATCAGTCACGCTGAGGCATTCCCCATAGCGCTTGACGCAGTTCATATTGGGGCAGTTGCATATTCCTGACTGTCCCGTCTCAGTACGAGAAGGCCATGCCTTTCCTGTTCTCGTGTCTCACCGGGTGAAGACTCATGCTGAGCAAGTTTGAATACCTGCTATTTTATTACAGAGACCATTTATCTTGGAGTTCTTGTCTCAGTACGAGAAGTCCTGCTCCGTCCTGTTCTCGTGTCTCATGCTGAGCAGGTTCCAAAACCTGCATACCTCATTTACATGCTTTGTTTCAGTGTCTCCACCTCTATGTAACCCCTCCTCCTTGAAAGATATATCAACTACAATGTATACTGCCTTAGGCAGACTTGGCTAAGATTTTTGGACGAAGCAGACTACAGCGATACAACAGCAATAAAGAATCCTGCTTGAAAAGATACTTCCGAGTCTCCTGTTCTTCGCTTCTGAGTTTTCAAACACTTTAGAAGAAAAAGTTCACAAAAGATGGTAGAGTTGGGTCCGAGTCCACCTTTGTCGAGTCCGAGTCAAGTCCAAGTCCTTAAAAATCGAGTCCGAGTCCAAGTCCGAGTCCAAAGAGGGCCGAGTCGGACTTGAGTCCGAGTCCTTAACATCCGAGTCGAGTCCGGCCGAGTCCACAAAGATTTAAATTATTTGAAATTCACCTTTCACAAAGACCCGCCCCTCTTAGTTAGTGCTGCTACGTCCGATAAGCCATTCCGCTCTCACTTCACATGTTCTCACACAGTGAAAAATATATTGCGGAGCAAAGAGGACACTGACTATGCGCCAACATACAAGACAGAGCAGCCTACTTTTGGTATGAAATAAAAGTTAAATTATTTTAATAATATATATTTTTTAAATAGTTATTATGAAATTCAAACAATAAATACTGTTTTGTGGTGCTTTAATGTGTAGGCCTCAGTTCAAGCAGCACATGAACTGATAATCTCTTCTAGTTATAGCACAAATTAAACATGAATGAAAATCAGAACTGCAAAAAGAAATCAATACACACCATTTTTTGGTGGTCCACTGACTTTAATCTACTAACTGGTTTGGTTTGTTTGTCGGACAAAAATGGCGGGTGTCTGAATTATAATTGGTCAGATCGCCTGTCAATCAAAGTCCGGCAAAAGGTCTCACCACTGAGCTCTTAAATTAATATTTTAAATCTTATAAAATTATTGCAATGTATAGTCACAGTGATACGTTTACCTATTGTACATCTTTCAGAATCTGCAATGTAATACTCAAGAATGCAACACGATGCATTAAGAGCCAGGGGGTACAATTTTTAGCAAGATGATGTGATGATTACATTTTTCTAATATTGTTTTACATGCTAATATCTTTTTTAGCCTCTGAAGGGCAGGACTAAATTAATTAATTAATTTTTAAACAAAGTAAGAACTATTTACACCAATTTACATTGTTCAAAAGTTTACACCCCCTGGCTCTTAACAGATGCTTCCTTCTTGAGCATCACTAAATGTTTGCAGGGTTTGTAATAGTTGTGTGTGAGTCCCTCAGTTGTCACCAGTGCGAAAAGATGGATCTCACAATCATAGCCACTGCTAGTAAGGAGTCAAATATGAAGAATCTACACTGTAGAATCACGACAATCCTATTGGCCGGCGTCAGCCATGACGTCATGCTCTAGCACGACCAGGAAGTATAAGAGGAGCGCCTAGAGAACATGTCATCCACTTCTTCGTCTGAAGGGACTGTAAAAGCAGACCAGAGGCATGGCGACGAGACGCAGTGTCTTGTTCCCTGTTCTCAGGGAACATAGGTTACAGTTGTAACCTGAGACGTTCCCTTTCGAAGGGAACTCGAACTGCGTCAAGCGCTAAGGGGAACGAGATACCCACGCTGCTATTCTAAGGGGATGCTTCAGCAACTATGGCTACTCGCAAAAATACATTAACTCAAAGTTAAAGGCCCTTACTGCTTAGACGTCAGGCTAACTGTAGCACTACTCCCTACGGCCACTGCCCGAGCTCCATGCTAAGCGAGGGGAACTCTGAATCACACAGAGCGCTTGCCAGGGAGGCTATCATGCTTAACGCTGAAGCCAACAACCTGTTTGGGTTTACATTACTCAACCACAGTCTCTAGCCAGAGACGATAGCTCCTTCACAGTGCTATGGGAAGATTAGAGGAGGCCTGCCACACTTACACCACTGTGGTCTAGAGCTTTTCCTCATAGGGTGAATAAAGTTCATGATGCAGAACTCAGGGAGCGAAGGGCCTAAAACACCTTCTCAGATAGAGAGGGGCCACTTATCAAGCTCCACCTGGAATGCTGTTTGCATGGAAGCCTCAGCAGGATGACTCTCGAAGGAGAGGAGGCCTGACACATGCTAGAGTACCGCTACAGCGCTCAGGGAGCGAGGGGGCCTAGGTGCTCTCCCTCCACGCTCTACCGAACTGTATATATGGAGGCCTCAACAGAATGACTCTCGGAGAGGAAGCCTGATGCATATATTTAGGAGAGCTAGCTCGACGACGATCATCGGAGCTCAGGGAGCTAAGGGCCTAAAGCACCTCCTCAGAGAGGAAGGGGCTACTTCTCAAGCTCTACCTGTAATAGAAGTTAAGAGAGAGCTCAACTACCACCAGAGCTCAGGGTCTAACAACTACTCAAGAAATGAGGAAGAACCCCTTCCGCGCTCTACCAAGCTGTATATATGGAGGCTTCAGCAGGATGACTCTCGAAGAACAGGAGGCCTGACACATAATTAGGAGAGCTAGCTCAACCACAATCAGAGCTCAGGGCAGAGGGCTTGAGGCACCTCCTCAGAGAGAGAGGGGCCACTTCTCAAGCTCCACCTGCAACGTCTGTATGCATGGAAGCCTCAGCAGGATGACTCTTGAAGGAGAGGAGGCCTGACACATGCTATAAAACAAAAAACAGCAAACCGTATATATGAAAGCCTCAGCAGGATGACTCTCAAAGGAGAGGAGGCCTGACACATATTTAGGAGAGCTGCTCGACGATCATCAGAGCTCAGGGAGCGAAGGGCCTAAAGCCCCTCCTCAGAGAGAGAGGCCACTTCTCAAGCTCTACCTGAAATGCTGTTTGCATGAAGGCCTCAGCAGGATGACTCTCGAAGGAGAGGAGGTCTGACACATGCTATAAACAGATAACACAGCCTAACTGAATGCCTGCATGGGGCTCCAGGGCCAGAGGTCTCAGCATGATGACTCTCGCATGAGAGGAGACCTAGATCTGGGCTACCCGAATCTCAGTGAAAAGGAAGCGACAGAGTTCCTATAGCAATCTCACCACACCGTAAGGGAAACCCATCCTATCCAGGAGGGGAACGGAGGCCGTTAATTACAGCCTGTCTATGTTCGTTTTAACTAGAGGAGGCACGTAGTGCCAACTACTCTGTTAATGGTGTCTGGTAGGGTGTGGCCAGAGAGAAAGCGCTCATCAAGAGTTTTTTTTTTCCTTTTCTCGTGCTTCCCCTCTGACGTGCTGCCATGGCAATACTCAAGCCTGGCGGGCGCGTTCAGTAGAGCACTGTTTACACCTCTCTCAAAACTCGTCAACAAGCTCCCTCTGAGATCCCCGCGATCTTAGTCTCCTCTCGGCCTCGGCACGAGCGGGACCCGAACCGCGAAGCAAAGAGGACTGTCAATCCTCCCTCGAGAAAAAAGACAGACGAGAACGGAGCGTTCTCATTGAGAAAATCGCTCATGATCGGCGCACTCTATCCCCTCGAGAACCGAGCGCGCATGCTCTTCACCCAGACAAAGCCACAAAGGTAGTGAGTGCCACCAGGTGTGAGAAACCTCTCACACGGCTCGGCACACTTCCCTTGTTTGCCATAGTTTCGTTTTACTCACAGTGTCATTGAAACAGTCCCTGAAGACGAAAATAGGATGACATGTTCTCTAGGCGCTCCTCTTATACTTCCTTGTCGTGCTAGAGCATGGCGTCATGGCTGACGCCGGCCAATAGGATTGCCGTGATTCTACAGTGTTTCAGTCATCAGTCACGCTGAGGCGTTCCCCATAGCGCTTGACGCAGTTCATATTGGGGCAGTTGCATATTCCTGACTGTCCCGTCTCAGTACGAGAAGGCCATGCCTTTCCTGTTCTCGTGTCTCACCGGGTGAAGACTCATGCTGAGCAAGTTTGAATACCTGCTATTTTATTACGGAGACCATTTATCTTGGAGTTCTTGTCTCAGTACGAGAAGTCCTGCTCCGTCCTGTTCTCGTGTCTCATGCTGAGCAGGTTCCAAAACCTGCATACCTCATTTACATGCTTTGTTTCAGTGTCTCCACCTCTATGTAACCCCTCCTCCTTGAAAGATATATCAACTACAATGTATACTGCCTTAGGCAGACTTGGCTAAGATTTTTGGACGAAGCAGACTACAGCGATACAACAGCAATAAAGAATCCTGCTTGAAAAGATACTTCCGAGTCTCCTGTTCTTCGCTTCTGAGTTTTCAAACACTTTAGAAGAAAAAGTTCACAAAAGATGGTAGAGTTGGGTCCGAGTCCACCTTTGTCGAGTCCGAGTCAAGTCCAAGTCCTTAAAAATCGAGTCCGAGTCCAAGTCCGAGTCCAAAGAGGGCCGAGTCGGACTTGAGTCCGAGTCCTTAACATCCGAGTCGAGTCCGGCCGAGTCCACAAAGATTTAAATTATTTGAAATTCACCTTTCACAAAGACCCGCCCCTCTTAGTTAGTGCTGCTACGTCCGATAAGCCATTCCGCTCTCACTTCACATGTTCTCACACAGTGAAAAATATATTGCGGAGCAAAGAGGACACTGACTATGCGCCAACATACAAGACAGAGCAGCCTACTTTTGGTATGAAATAAAAGTTAAATTATTTTAATAATATATATTTTTTAAATAGTTATTATGAAATTCAAACAATAAATACTGTTTTGTGGTGCTTTAATGTGTAGGCCTCAGTTCAAGCAGCACATGAACTGATAATCTCTTCTAGTTATAGCACAAATTAAACATGAATGAAAATCAGAACTGCAAAAAGAAATCAATACACACCATTTTTTGGTGGTCCACTGACTTTAATCTACTAACTGGTTTGGTTTGTTTGTCGGACAAAAATGGCGGGTGTCTGAATTATAATTGGTCAGATCGCCTGTCAATCAAAGTCCGGCAAAAGGTCTCACCACTGAGCTCTTAAATTAATATTTTAAATCTTATAAAATTATTGCAATGTATAGTCACAGTGATACGTTTACCTATTGTACATCTTTCAGAATCTGCAATGTAATACTCAAGAATGCAACACGATGCATTAAGAGCCAGGGGGTACAATTTTTAGCAAGATGATGTGATGATTACATTTTTCTAATATTGTTTTACATGCTAATATCTTTTTTAGCCTCTGAAGGGCAGGACTAAATTAATTAATTAATTTTTAAACAAAGTAAGAACTATTTACACCAATTTACATTGTTCAAAAGTTTACACCCCCTGGCTCTTAACAGATGCTTCCTTCTTGAGCATCACTAAATGTTTGCAGGGTTTGTAATAGTTGTGTGTGAGTCCCTCAGTTGTCACCAGTGCGAAAAGATGGATCTCACAATCATAGCCACTGCTAGTAAGGAGTCAAATATGAAGAAGATGCTGGAAAAGCAAAGAATGTGCAGGAGCTGGAGGATTTTTCCTCATTAACAACCATTACAAAAACAAAAACACACAAAAAAAACAGTTGTGGATCATTCAGGTAATGACACACAATATAAAAATCAAGTAATTTGTCTTGTATTTTGTGTTTGTATTTTGTCTTGTGGACTAGGCTATTTAACATCTGTTATGTGAAAAAGCTTTTTCAGTGCAGTACTAAACAGAAACAATGTTTTTATGATCCTTTCTTTTAAATAAATAAAAATTACATTTTGGAGATTCTGAAAGGTGTATGTAAACTAAAGTGTAAATGTAACAAAAATCATAAAACTATTAGATGCCAAAATGTTGCTATGGTTACTATGTCAATCATCGCAATTTCATGACTCACATGACTAAAATTTTGCGGATTCACTCCCACATTTAAATGCATTTATCACTCTTTATAATTTACTGTGTGAACGTAACCACTGGTCCTCTAGAAGCACGAAAAACAAAACTATTATTTAGATTATCAATAGCGCTTCCTTTAAGCCATCACTTACTTACCGCGTTCTGCACTCTCCCTAAAACTCTCGTCATAAACACTGAAGTTGTCCGCACTGCACAGTGAATCTCTCATTTATATCGCGTCTAGACTTTGTTGGTTATGAGGGGATTTGCGAAAGGATAAAGCTCGTGCTGATTCTGAACATACATTTTGAGCGAATTCTCCGCATGTTGACTAAAATGCCTCTGATTTGCCACTGTGTTCATGCGCTTAACCCTCAGGTGCTCTTCGTTTCGGAGTCACACTTGTTATCTTCCCGGTCAGAAGTGACCGGACACCTAAAAATGAAACTTTCTCCATCCCAGTAAAACCAATGCAATTTATTTTTGTTCAATAATATTTTTTCTTTTTAATTTTGTATTTTGAGACAATTTGATGTTACTTATTAATATTTATGCAATATTTATGGTCCATTTTTGCCATTGAAAGCAATACAAATTTTTTTTTCCCCTAATTTATAAAAATATTTCTTCAATTATTGCAGTATTTCAGATTAATATAGAGACCTGGCCTTTTAAATCCAATTTTTGAAGTCAGATTAGCGCCATCTGTTGAGAGAAAATAAAATAAAACATGTCGTTTCATAGTGTAACCACTAGATGCCTGTATAGCTCTCTATGGAGAGGCTTGTGATTTCTCTAATAGTTTTTGGACAAAATTACTTACTTTTAAGATGTGGATTTGAATGTGCTTTTTTTTTATTCTCAAATAATTTTTTTTGCCATGGTTTATAATTTTTTTTTAAAATAAATTTGATGTGAAGTGTACACGTTTTTGCATTATTACTACAGTCAAACCTGAATACAGAGAAAGCATTTTGTTACAGATAACATTACAATTCAATAAAAAAATAAACAGTAATGCTTTTTTCACAGCTTATTATTATTTATATTATTATTATTATTATTTTAAAACATTAATTTATTATCTTTAAACATGATATTAATTATTATTTTAATAATTTTAATAATTATTATATATATATATATATATATATATATATATATATATATATATATATATATTAATTATAATTATTAATTATGTTATGGTTTCCACTATTGATGTTTTTTTTTCTGCATCGTGGCCGATTTGTAGAGAATTTGTGTTTGTCAATTTCCCATTCATTTCCTATGGTCGGTCAATTCATTGGTGTGTATGTGTATAAAAAGTGTGTTTGTATGTGTGTGTGGGTGGGTGAATGTGTCTGTTTTGCACTCCTGATGTTTTAGAGTGTCACCCCTTCATTGTTGAGCACTTTTTTTCTGCATCGTGGCCAATTTGTAGATTGTACACACAAATTTTTTTGTGTTTTTGTCAATTTCCCATTCATTTCCTATGGTCGGTCATGTTTGACAGAAGAGCAAAAGTGTGACTCATTTTTTTATGACCACTTAAACTGCTCGAATCATGACCTTAATTTTTTTGTGTGTTCACATACCTATTGCCATAAAAGTCACCAAGTTTCGTAATTTTCTGATGAAGCTGTGATTTTTAAATATTCAAAACAGATTTCTTTAATCTAAATTTATTGGTGTTTTTGTGTATAAAAGTGTGTGTGGGTGTGTGTGTGGGTGTGTGTGTGGGTGGGTGGGTATGTCTGTTTTGCACTCTTGATGTTTTAGAGTGTCACCCCTTCAATGCTGAGACCTTTTTTTTTTTGCATCGTGGCCGATTTGTAGATTGTACACACAAAAATTCTCAAAGTTTTTGTGTTTTTGTCAATTTCCCATTCATTTCCTATGGTCGGTCATTTTTGACCGAAGAGCACAAGTGTGACTATTTTTTTTTACGACCACTTAGCCTGCTCGGATCATGACCTCAATTTTTTTGTGTGTTCACATACCCAATGCCATAAAAGTCACCAAGTTTCGTAACATTCCGATGAAGCTGTGGTTTTTAAAAATTTAAAACAGAAACTTTTTCGGTCAGAAATGACCGAAGAGCACCTGAGGGTTAATATACATGTCTGTGATTGGCTACAATGCTCAACGCGGAAACAACACAAGTAGTTTCGTTTCGTTTTTGAATAATATTGTGTCCTCCAGTCAGTGGCGGATCTAGAGATTTTTTCCTGGGGTGGCAAAGGGGTGGCATGAGGTTTCAGGAGGGGAGTCATGGACATTATTCATAATTTAAAATACTACGGTTTTCATTGAATGTGTTTTGTTCTCTACACTACATTACACAGAGTGGGAGTCAAATCAGAGATGTAGCTGGGTTTTTGGATGGTGTGGGTCTTAATTTGTGAATTGTGGACCCTTTCTCTGTGTAATCACTATCAACAGTCTGTGTAGTCTATAGGCTACTTAAATTGTACTTTGTGAAAAAGCAATTCTTGGGGGGTTTGGGGGTATGCTCCCCAGGAGATTTAAAAACAAAATGCAGTTTTGTCAAACGTAAAAATAGCATGTTGGTTGAAACCATGTCGTACAATTCCAATTCATCTATCCATGTCAATTGAATCCTAATCCTTAGTAAAAAGTAAATACTTTGACTAGATACATACTATTGTGTATTCCCATGATAAGTTTTTTTTTACCTAACAATGCTGGAGAGCCATGAACAGCTGTTAACAATGTTACTGTTTATGTTCTCTCTAGTTGATCATGATTTTTGCAAGTTTGGTCATGGCACTGATACATTGTATGAAATACCAGTCTTCAATTAACCGACAATTTTGTACCAAGTCTGCCAAATTTCTGCTGGTTGAAGACTTTGGTGGTGTTCAGATGTGGAATGTAGTGGAATTTTTGTTTTTAACAAAATGTGTTTTCTCTCTAAATTCATGCTCACATATAGTGTATTTTAATATCATATCATATAATATAGCCTAATAATATATATGTCCAATAAAGCTGGTTTCATTTCCTATATTATTTTTTTCAGACAATAGAACAAGTGGCTATGATATAGTGAATGACAAAATTTTGCATGTAAAAAATATCTGAATTGACTGAGAGAGTTCAGGAACAGGATGAAAGCTCTGTGATTACAAGTAATAAGCACAAGAAAAAAAAGGAAATTAAAATAGTCAAACTAAAAACTTTAAATATAAAACAAAAGAGAAGCAGATAAGTGATAAGTCCGTGAAACTCCTCTCAGCCATTCACTGAACAGGGGAGATGCAGTGAGAGAGCGACGGCAGGGAGAAAGCAAGAGCTCGCGCTCGCATACTACTGGCAACATTTGGAGGTTACTGAGCTTTGTCTAAAAAAGTCGCTAGATTTGTCACTAGTCGCTTTTTTGAAAAAATGTCGCTAATGGGGTCTGAAAAGTCACTAAATATAGCGACAAAGGTGCTAAGTTGGCAACACTGCGCCTGCTGGCGTGAGTGACTGGTGAAATTTCGCGGGGGTCGCTGCCGTGCTGGTGATGGGTGAAACCATTGTGAGGGGGAGGGGATTCGGCGATTTCTGTTTGAGAGGAGTTTGGTGCGGGTCTCCTTGGCCTTCAACGTGTAGGCTATAAAATATACTTAAAAAATATTATCTGATTTATAAATGGGGTGGCAACAGGGGTGGCAAGACTGTATACCAGGGGTGGCAGCTGCCACCCTTTGCCACCCCGTAGATCCGCCCCTGCCTCCAGTGCCCGGACTCGACTGGACTCGGACATTTTTCCGAGTCTAAAATGTCCGAGTCCGTGTCAAGTCCGAGTACAAATTCATCCAAGTGCGTGACAAGTCCGAGTTCATTCAAAATTGGACTCGAGTCCGAGTACCCCAACTCTAACAGATGGTGCCCTGTGACCTGGATGGAGCTGCTCACCTGAATCCAAATTGAAACAAGCTCAACAAAGATCTCAACAAAGAATGAACTTTTCTGACTGAGTTCCAGACGGAATCTTTCCGTACAACTAACAATTTGGTGAGTTTTACTCCATTCAAAGAACCGCTGAAGACCAGTACAAATTTCTTAGTCCTCTGTGCCGCCAGAGAAGAGTTTACAGACTGCTGTAGAGTTTGGTTAACTGGTGTTATCCTCTAAATTTTTCTTTTAGAGATGAAAGTTGATCCTCTGTTTCAGGCAGGGAAGATTAGCATTACGTGCTAGTTTTTTGTTTTTTGTTCATCCTCTGTTCACAGAGAAGGTTAGCATTATGTGCTAATATTTTGTTTTATCCTCTGTTTCAGGCAGGGAAGATTAGCGTAAAGTGCTAGTAATATTGTGTTATCCTTTGCTCTTCCAAAGAAGGTTAACAATAGTTGATCTGTGTTAACAAGTGTACCCTCTGTTGATCAGAGAAGTTTTTGTGTTTTTGATTGTGTGATAACTGATAACAAAGAAACATCACAAAATGGTTAGAAGGAATGCTAGGCTGGTTCAGACAACTGAAAAATGTGGTCTTGCTACCCCTTTGTGGTCAGATAGTGAATTTAAAACAGTGTTAGGAGAACAAATTAACCTAATAGTCACTGAAAAAGTTAGACAAGAACTAACACAGAAATATGAGATTCATCCAGACAAGACTTGGTCGTCAGATGAGTGTAAAAAAGTGCTTGGAGCAAGTATCCGCAAAAACAATGTGAAAGCCATTATCTGCTGCCATAGAGAGTTTGGTTTAGCACTAGCTACACAACAGTCTCAGCATAACTCAGAGCTAGAGAAAGAGAACAAAGAGCTATGTGCTAGAGTTTCCGCATTGATAAAAAAAATTGAACCGCAACAAAGATGCAGAAAAAATTGATGTGGAAGAAGTTAGTCAGCCTGATAACATTTACCCTGAATTACAAGCATTCTTTGAAACATGACAAATGCGGAACAATTAGTTCATGCGTTCATGACATCAAGACTAGATTATTGTAATGCTCTACTGGGTGGTTGCCCTGCACGCTTAATAAACAAACTACAGCTAGTTCAAAACGCAGCAGCTCGAGTTCTTACCAGAACCAGGAAATATGACCATATTAGCCCGGTTCTGTCAATACTGCAGTGGCTGCCTATTAAACATCATATACATTTTAAAATATTGCTGATTACTTACAAAGCACTAAATGGTTTAGCTCCCCAGTACTTGAGCGAGCTCTTAACGCATTATAGTCCTTCACGCCTATTGCGTTCTCTAAATTCCGGCCAGTTGATAATACCTAGAATATCAAAATCGACTGCTGGCGGTAGATACTTTTCCTATTTTCCTATTTAGCACCAAAACTCTGGAACAATCTTCCTAACATTGTCCGGGAAGCAGACACACTCTGTCAGTTCAAATCTAGACTAAAAACACATCTCTTTGGCCTAGCATACACATAACACACTATAGACTTCCTTAATTCAAAATTAGACTGCATAGTTTAGATCAGCCGGAACCGGGAACACGCTTCGTAAATCCTGATGTACTTGGTACATCATAAGAATGATGGCGTCTACGCTAATATTAGTCTCTCTGTTTATCCCAAGGGACCGTCTATGGTGGACCTGCGCCTGAACCCATCCCAACTCATCCTGAAGTGCCAGCCTCATCAGCCCTGTGAAGGCCTCATCGACACGACTGCCATCGACACTGATCCTCAACAACTCGTCTCCATAGCGGCGTGATTACTTCGACTTCCAACCAGATGGAAATGGATAAATACTCTAAATGTTCTGATCCAATCTGACTTGTAATGCTGCCCGAATCATACACTGTTCCTTCATTGGCCAGAGGAGAACTGGCCACTGACTGAGTCTGGGTTCTCCCAAGGTTTTTTTCTCCATTCTGTCACCTGATGGAGTTTTGGTTCCTTGCCACTGTTGCCTTGGCTTTTGGCTTGCTTAGTTGGGGACATTTAATATTCAACAATATTATTGTTCTGCCTTACTTAAGGTGGACTTTGATGCAATTTTCTTCTAGAAACAAACTTTGTTGTATTATTTTCATGTTATCACTGTGAAGCTGCTTTGATACAATCTGTATTGTAAAAAGCGCTATATAAATAAAGGTGACTTGACTTGACTTGAAACAGATGTAGACATCCCATCAGTAACTGATAAGCATGTAAATTCAGTGAAGGTATGTGGTGCTAGAAAAAGATCACAGGGAATCGAGTAGACGGAAAGTGTTTCTACCAATTCTTCTGTTGTCCAAATACAAACTGTTGCTAAAGCGCTCGGACCTAGAGACATAGAGAGATTATCCCAGAGCTTACCATCAGAACGCACACAGTTTCCTGAATTTAGATGAGCGTTGATCAGCAAAATGTGTCTATATGACATGTCATTAACAGAAGTCACACAGTTATTGTCCCAAATTTTAACTGAATCTGAATTCAACAGTTTTGAATCTGCAGTGACTTCTGAACGACAACATGCCAGTAGAAGTGAAATGAGAGAAGGTGTTTTGAAAATCCTAAAGAATATCGTAGAACCCAAAATAGATTGTTCTAGAATTACTAGCTGTGTACAAAAGAAAGAAGAAACTGTGAATGAATATACTGAGAGGTTTTGTCAGTCAGCCGTAACTTACAGTGGAATAGTGGATGATTCTGAAAGTGTGCTCGATGACAAAGGACCACTAGTCCGCATCTGGTCAGATGGCCTTGTAGCCGAATACAGAAGAGCTTTGCCATTCCTAGATCTAACTTGGTCTAACAGAACTCTCATAAGTAATTTAGACAGGTTGGCTGCATGGGAAAGAGATGCTGATGTTAAAGCCAAAGTGAGAGTAGCAGCAGCAGCTACATTTAGCACAACACAACCAGAAAACAGGTGGTCTAAAAAAGAAGGCAAATGCCACTACTGTGGAAAATTAGGACATTGGCAGAAAGAGTGCAGGAAGAAGTTGCAAGATACAAAATAAATGCTATGCATAATTCTGCTCCTTCTCAGCCTGCTTACAACCCTGAAGCAGTTCCGCAAGTGTCCACTGAGACTTTAGGACAGCTCGTTCAGGCTCTCTTAAGAGCACAAAAAGACCAGGAAAAAAACTAATTGTTGGGGCTGTGAGGAGCTACCTGACCCCTGTAATCCATCATAATGACACAATAATTTTTGTGAAAGGTAGCATAGAGAAAGAGATTGACTTTTTTTTTGATACAGGTGCAGAAATTACAATAATTTCTACAAAATTGGCTAAAGGTTTAGACATTCCGTACAAGAAAACCAAACTTTCTTTAACCGGTGTAATAGGTGAAGATTCTGTTTTGTGTGAAACTCCGCACATAGAGGTACAATTTGGCCCAAAAACTCTGACTACAAAACTGCTATGTGCTCCATTAAATACAGGTGCAATTTTAGGCATGGATCTCCTGAGACAAGTACATCTAACTTTAGACATGTCCTCAGAATCTGCTAGCATTAACATTTCCTCAGCACAAGTTTCTACCAATAATGTAATCCCTCCAGAGTATGCTTTCTTACAGAATAATCCAATTATTTCTTACAGAATAATGCCTCAGAGCAGTGCAGGCAGTTCATCTAGCTCTTCAGGCTTCATCAATAATGGTGTTAGGTCAGACTGTAAATGTAAAATGCCCTCATGCAGTGTCCCCACTAATGAATCATGCAAAAGTCACTTCTGTCACCTCCGTTGGGGAAATTGGTTAGCAACTCTCACAGCCCCGAACATTGTTTTACAGCGTGCACCCGTGGCAAATCCATCCTCATGTATGATGTCTGCAATGACTGAAGTTTTGTTAGAGGATGAAGGAGAAATGACTCACGATTGTGTTACGCTTACATATACCCCTACGAGTGAAGTAAAAGAAACTCCCATAGAGAATTCAGAATTTGAGTTGTTTGTTGACGGTTCAGCTCAAGTCATTGAAGGTAACAGACGAGCTGGTTATGCAGGAACGTCCACCACTGAAGTGGTTGCTTCAGGTCGTCTTCCAGATCACTTTTCAGCCCAAGCTGCAGAACTAGTAGCCTTAACAAGAGCATGCACGCTAGCTTCAGGATCAGTTGCTAATATGTACACAGATTCCAGTAGGGGTGACCCCGAATAGTCGAAGATTCGATGCTTCGATAGGAGGAGCCTGATTCGACTACCAATCTCACGGTCGAATCTTCGCAGATGTGTTATTAAACGAGGATTATGTCATTTTGGCTATATGAGTGTGCTCAATGTCTGATTTCACAGAGAGCTACTGGTTTTCTGTCAATACGTTAATATACAGCCTATTATGATAATGCTGTCAATAAAAATGTGGGTAACACTTTACAATACGGGTGCACTAATAAGCATTAATTCATGCTTAACTAATGCACAGATAATACTGAATTAATGTGTAACTAATGATTATCTAAGCTATTCATTAATGATTACCACATTAGGAACTAATTAAGAGTCTGTAAGGTTAATGTATTAGTTCATACATGAATTGTTATTAATTAAATATGTAATTGTGGATTAATTCCCTAATAACTCATTTTTTTAACTAATAGTGTTAATTAATGTTAATTACCAGAATGAGCCAAAGCCTTGTATTTCAACTTCCAGATAATACAAGTACACTAATATGCATTAATACATGATTAATTACTTCATTGTTAGTGCAAATTCATGTGTAAATTACTACAATTACTAAATGACTAGTTAATAATGATGTGCCTCAACAAGTAAAGTCATAACATAATGATACCTTTGCAAATCATTAGCTAATGATTAATTAAAGCAGACAACTGGAAGTTGAAGTGCATAGCTTTGACTAATTGTGGTAATTAACACATTAATTTACACTATTAGTTAATAAAATATGTTATTAAGGAATTAATACATGATGACACGTTTAATTAATAGCAATTCATGTATTACTTAATCTATTAATCATATAGACTCTTTATTAGTTGCTGATGCAGTAATAATTAATTAATGGTTTAGTTCTTCATGAATCATACATTAACTCATGATTATCTGTGCATTAGTTAAACATGAATTAATGCATATTAGTGCACCCGTATTGTAAAGTGTTACCCATAATGTGCAAAGAAAGAAGCTTTTAATAAATATTTTTTAACGTGCGTGCAGCGTGAATAAATCCAAACACCCCGTGGGCCGTGACAGATTTAAGTTTCACTTTCGATCCGTGACCGACAGAGGAGCGTCTTGTCGGCAGGGATTTAAATCTTTAAAAATGTCTGGGATAAGAAAATCTAAAGATGCACACCATCAGAAAGGATATTCTCCAAGGCTGGATTTAGCATCAGGAAAACCATGATCGCACTTCTGCCGGCCAACGTTAACAGGTTGGTTTTCCTCGGGACGTTCTAAAACGCTTAATGTGAAAAAAGCTTTTAAAACGCTTAAATGGCACTTTTACGTGCTTAATGTGCTTTACGTGCTTAGGTTACACACCTTAAGAAACCATTCTATGTGCAGATAAGCAGATGAACCCAGAATATGAACGCAACGCGTTTCTCCTAAGTCACGTAAAGGTTTTCTATGGGAGGAAAATGCTTAACGTAGCCTATAATAAAACGCGTTGGGTTCATATTCTGGGCTCATCTGCTTTTCTGTAGGCTATATAGTAGGCGCTTTATTAATAAGGTGTGTACAGAATTTGATCTTTTAATATAGGCTAACAGTTTTAGGACAAAGCCGTAAGCATTTTTCACGTTTAGCGTTTTAGAATGTATTTTATCCGCGCACACAATTTGAAAAGACTCAAACGGACACAGGCCGAGTGAAAGACTGGATTTTGTTTTCTCGATCGATCAGGTATGGGTACAAGTGATTTCAAAACATTTCAGCCGGTTCTAATTTGATTTTTGGATACTGTGAACACGTTTAGCTAAAAAGACTGCCGCTCCAGTTTAGCGTTTATTGTTGTTTCTGCAGTTAAAAAGACAAAGTTGACAATCCTGGCCATACTTTCGTTATTTTAATAATTTCTTTATTTTTATTTTATTAATTGATCACTCAGGGTGATCTAACTTGTGACTTGTGTTTTGAATATTTGTTCCCCTGCACTTTAGGCATTTTGCACACATTTGTTCTGCTTCTTGTGACTTGATTCTGACATATTTCGTTTTGTATTTTTATTTATTATAAATTTAGGCCTATATTGTGTTCTTAATTGTTGATTATTTTTCAGTGCATCGATGTTGCGCTATAGGCCTACTTAGAGCATGCTCGTACAGGCAATTCAGCCGATTTAATTTGATTTGCATGTGAAATGCAAATCCTGTCTGCAGTGTGGTTTTTCTGCAGTTATTTATGTTATTTCTTAGTTTTATTGATCCAAAATGTTTTTATACATTTTCTTCTATATCTTTGTGTGATGTTCTGTACATCGCGGCTTTAAAATGTTAAAGCCCCGCCCCCTCCCCAACACCACACACATGATTCGACTATTAGTCGACTATAGGCAGGACTTGACGATTCTGATTCGACTATGAAAATCCTTAGTCGAGGACACCCCTAGATTCCAGATATGCTTTTGGGGTAATTCATGATTTTGGTGTCATTTGGCAAATCAGACAGTTTCTAACTTCTGCTGGATCCCCATTAAGCATGCTGAATTAGTGAAAGATCTAATGTTTTCCATGAAACTTCCAAAGAAATTAGCAGTGATCAAAGTGAAAGCACATCTCAGAACTAATACTACGGAAGCTAAAGGTAATGCTCTTGCTGATATAGCGGCTAAACAGGCTTGTTTCTATGCAACTGTACAAGTGTGTTCAGGTAGTGCAGTACAGAAGACAATTATGCCTCCTGAATCAACAATTGATCTGTACTAGCGTTGTCAAAATATTCGGTACTTCGGTACCAAGTCGGTACTAAAAAAATTTAAACGTCACGGTACCAAGTACCGGTGGTACAGAGTACCCAGTCAAACCCGATTCTGGACGTGCATGCATGCACGAATTGGGGCGTGAAGTTGAGTCCTCTTCATGAAAGCGCTGAGACATGGCGACCAGCTGATGTGGTGGCTGTAAATCCACTTGTTGATAAGAAAGGAGGAAGCCATGTGTGGAAATTAGTATCAAAGTACCAGTACTTCTGTAGTACCGGGTATATTCGGTAGACTATTTAAAAGACTATTTAAATATTAACCCTGCATGTTCTGCTTTTCTCTGTGTAAATGAATGGCGCAGACGCGCGGTTTCATGTAACGTTACCACACACACACACACACACACACACACACACACACTGAAGCACGAGTGACGCTCGCGCTGTTTTCAGTCTCTGCTGCCTCACGATATGATGACATGATTCATGATTCAATTCATCTCCAGAGCCACTCTGAGAGTCACTTCATGAGCATTTTACCGTTTCATTTGAGAAAAACTATCGTCATCATACTCGCACAGAAACTCAAAGTTCTATTTCGTTCTTCCTGACCGCCAGAGGCAGTGCTTCACACTGGATACTATCTCTCGTTGCAATGCATAGGTCGAGTCTAATACAAACAATGTCCCTCGTGACCAGGATGACTCGGGGTGCTCCCCTATTTAACCCCGTGACTTCCTGCAGACTGTCCCTATAATCTTCTCGCTTGCACGTATGCAGGTCGTAGATTATGTAAAAAAATAAAAGAAAAACAAAACAACTCGAATCCGTTCTTCACAGCTTCGCAACAGAAAACATTTGTTGGTGTCTCGCGACTGCGCGTCCTCCAGAGGCTGCAACGGATTCATTGATTGCGAAATAAGCAACACAGCTGGTGAGTTTGTTTACATTGCTGCTGGGGTTCGTTCTCGTTTTCCTGGCATTGTGTTGGTCGCTAGACAGAGTGTTTTCGCTCGTTGAAAGGGCCATAATAACTTGCAGCTGTGGGTAAGTTAGTTAGACCACGCTGGAGGGTGTGCACTCTAGCGATTGGTATCTGAGCTACAATAGCTGCATACTCATCTATTGTGTTATTGAATGAGTCTAGTATTGCTGTAAAAAAAAAAAAGGGCGTGCCCCTTGTGTATATATATATATAACAATATACACAATAATTATAGGATAATATATATATATAATTATTATTATTATTATTATTATTATTATTATTTTTTTGGTATATTTACATGTACACTTCAATAATTGGGTGTGTGTAATATATTGTATTGAAATTATTCTCTAGTAAGTTTTCTGGCAAGGCTTGCTTAGGACAGTGACAGTCAGAGTGATTCCGCTCGACCTACCAAATATCTTCCGAAACCAGAATGGAAAAGTTACCTCATACTTGCACATTGTGCATGGCTGTTCTCCAGGCAGATGATGGGCATGACTGCTGCCCTTCCTGTTTAGGCCTAGAACACCTTAAACAGAGCCCCACAGAAGATGCCTGCATGAACTGTAGCGTCATGTCTTGGGAGAGGAGGACTTCGAGGATAACCATGGTGGAAGGGCTTTTGGGGGAGTCGCTACCTCCACCCCCACCACGTAAAACAACAAGTAAGCGTAAGAATACTGAATCAACCAGTGCTTCCGCTGGTAAAAGACCCAAGGAAGACCCTTTAGGGAAGAAGGTGGATGTGCTGACGGCTGAGTTTGCTCAGCTTAAGGCTTTGCTTATGAAGTTGCAACCGGGCGAGAGACTAGTATCCTCAGTCGGAGCCCCTGCTATGGAGTCGGCCATTGGGGAGGAGGATATCCTTTCAATGGCGGCTTCTCAGAGCCAATTCTATGATGATGTTGATGGAGAGGTGCAGGTTTTATCTGATCATCAATCCCAATTCTCCCATGATGGCTCCCAGGAAGCTGGTCATGGATCTGCAGAAGGTCCACAGTCAGAGCAAGAGCTAGTGAAGCAGGCTCTTCAGGCTGCATTGGCTCGCTTGGGTCTTGACACAGCCCCTGCTGTGGCAACCTCTTCTAGTGCTTTTTTCAGAGGTTCAGCGCAACCCTCTCCTCTTACAATTCCACCATCAAAGGATTATATCGAGGAGTTGCAAAGATGCTGGGCTAACCCTAGGTCGCTTACGCACCCCACTAGTGCAAGCAGGGCATTGGCTGCGATGCAGGATGCAGACACTTATGGCTTGGGTCAGATGCCTAAGGTTGATCCACTTATTGCCTCTTTTGTTCTTTCCCCAGAGGAGGTATTGAGGCCTAATGTTCGGTGCCCCCGGCCTCAATGTAGGATTACAGATGACCATCTTATTCAGGCATATAACACAGCAGCACGAATGGGTCGCATTGGCAATTCTCTCTCCCATCTCATGTTGGCCCTGTCTCAATCTCTTCAATCATCAGGGAGTGATCCTTTTAACCAAAACTTAAGTGATGCCTCCCTTCAGGCAATAGCATTCATGACAAGAGAGCTGGGAAGGCTGATGTCAACGCTCACACAAGCACGCCGCCAAGTCTGGCTTGCACAATCACCTCTGTCTGAGGCATGTCGGAGAACACTAAGGGACCTTCCAGTAGTTCCAGGGCAACTCTTTGGGCCAGCTGCACAGGAGACACTGGAGCGTAGTGTCCAGGTGAATCAGACCAGGCAGCAGTTTGCTGACCTGAGGAGAGTTCCACAGGCTCACTTAAATTACCGTCAGCCTTCTAGGGGGTATGAACTACCACGCTCTACGGTTTCAACACGCTCAGGTGATGTTCACCGGGGCCAGCCTCCGAGATCACCGCAAGTAGGGAATTCTGCTCAGCGGCCCCGGGCTCGGGGTCAGCAAGTATTTCAGGCCCCTAGGGGTAGAGCACCTGGCCAACGGCCCACCAGGGATGCTAGAGGCAATGGACGTAGGTCCTGAAGGTCCGCGGCCGGCCGTCGGACAGTTTTCTTATCAGCAGCTCAGTTACTGGGAAGCAACAACTTCCGACCCATGGGTTATAGCAACACTAACCCAAGGGTACAAGCTGCAGTTCCGACGGCGGCCGCCCGCCTTCAAAGGGGTCAGGATGACTGTAGTCTCAGACCCCAACAGTTCACTTGCCTTAAGACAAGAAGTAGCACAACTCCTGGAGAATGGTGCCATCGAACCAGTAGATTGGTCAGAACGGCTAGGTGGGTTCTTCTCCATTTACTTCATCATTCCAAAGAAAGATGGCGGTGTAAGGCCCATACTCGACCTTCGCGGCCTCAACAAGTTCCTGAAGATCTTACCATTTCGTATGTTGCGCATAACCGATGTTCTTCAGGCGGTCAAGCAGCAGCACTGGTTTACTACGGTAGACCTAAAAGATGCTTACTTCCATGTTCCAATTGCTCCTCAACACAGGCCGTTCCTCCGATTTGCATTCCAGGACCAGGTCTATCAATTCCGTGTCCTCCCATTCGGCCTTTCTCTGTCGCCACGAGTCTTCACCAGATGCATGGCGGCCGCACTGGCTCCAATCCAAGCCACAGGGCTACAGGTGCTTCCATACTTGGACGACTGGCTCCTTTGCTCCCACTCTCAGGAGCAGGCAGTGTTAGAAATCACACAGCTGCTCGCACATATTACTCGACTGGGCCTTTCTGTGAATTTCAGCAAGAGCCGATTAATTCCAAGTCAGTCTGTGAGGTTCCTGGGTCTCACGCTGGACTCACGGTCAATGGAAGCCACTCCATCAGAACAACGAGTGGACAATATACTACTACTCCTTCAACGGTTTCGGAGGCAGGCCAGACTTCCATTCAGGTGCTTCCTCAGGCTCACAGGTATGTTGGCGGCAGCAGCGGCAGTCATACCATTGGGCCTCCTTTCACTACGCCCCTTTCAAATATGGGTGAACAGTCTCCACTTGAACCCCAGTTGGCACAGGAACAGGTTGATCAAGGTGACACAGCGATGCCTTCTGGCCCTGAAGTCTTGGAGGAGCAGATTGTATCTGACCAAGGGGGTTGTTCTGGGCATGATTCCCTCTCGGAGGGAGATAGTCCAGACCGATGCGTCCCTTACGGGCTGGGGGGCAGTCTGGCAACACAGAGCAGTCACAGGACAGTGGGGTCCTCGGGAAAAAGGCGAGAATATAAATACCCTGGAACTTCGTGCAGTTCTGCAAACTCTGAAGCACCTCGCTCCGTTTTTGAAGGGCAGGCATATCCTCGTCAGGTCGGACAACAAATCAGTGGTTTATCACATCAACCATCAAGGGGGCACAAGGTCCAGCCAATCCCTTCAAGTATCACAGGAACTGCTGACTTGGGCCTTCCCTCACTTTGCAAGCATCAGAGCAATGCATATCCCAGGGGTATCAAAGTGGTTCCAGATTTCTTGTCGCGCCACAGAATTCCATCGACGGAGTGGAGGCTCAACCCGGAAGTGGTAGAGATGATATGGCAGCGGTTTGGCAGGGCAGAAGTGGACCTATTTGCCTCGGCGTCAACGACCCACTGCCGTCTCTGGTTCTCTCCAGCGGAGGAATCCAGTCCGCTGGGACAAGATGCTCTAGCCCACGCCTGGCCAGATCGGTTACTCTATGCCTTTCCCCCGATACCGATGATCGGGGTGACTGTTCACAGGGTTCTTCAAGAGCACCACAGGCTGCTGCTAGTGGCGCCAAACTGGCCTGGGAGACCGTGGTTTCCAGTGATGTACAGGCTCCTAGACGGGGATCCTTGGACCCTTCCCAGGAGAAAGGATCTCCTCCAGCAGTTGGAGGGTCAGATTTGGCACCCGAACCCAGACCGCCTGAAGCTCTGTGTGTGGCCTCTGAGGGGCCGGAACCACTCTTTGGAGCCTGCGATCAAAGGGTCCAGAACACCATATTGAACTCTAGAGCACCTTCCACCAGGAGTGCTTATGCCTATCGATGGAAGCTTTTCTCTGGGTGGTGTTCGGAGCAAGCAGTGGTCCCAGAGCACTGCCCTGTTCCTCTGGTGTTACGTTTTCTGCAGTCCCTATTAGAAAATAATAGAGCGGCTGCTACTTTAAGAGTTTATGTGGCTGCAATTTCAGCACATCACGTACCAATAGATGGTCAGCAATTGGGTTCTCATGCTTTGGTTACTCAGTTTCTTAGAGGGGCTCAGCGACTGCTCCCCCCTCAGTCCATTAGGGTTTCTTTATGGGACCTGGGCCTAGTCTTGAAGTCTCTTACATTGCCCCCGTTTGAACCTTTAGAGCAGAGCGATCTGAAGTGGACCTCATTGAAGGCAGCATTTCTCTTGGCCATTGCTTCGACCAAGCGGGTGAGTGAACTCCACGCGTTATCAGTTAACGCATCCTGTATGCGTTGGAACGCAGATGGCTCAGTCGTGACATTATGGCCCAACCCAGCATTTCTCCCCAAGCGGCTTTCTGCCCTTTTTAGAAACCAGGCTATTGAGCTGGCAGTGTTTAATCCTCCGATGTCAAACGCGCTGGAAGAAAGTGGAAGCAAACTACTGTGCCCAGTAAGAGCTCTCCGAGGCTATCTGAGGACCACGGAAGTTTTTCGAAAATCAGACCAACTTTTTCTCTGTTACGGGGGCCCGAAAAGAGGTCAGCCCCTCTCGAAGCAGAGATTGTCGCAATGGGTAGTTGAGGTTATCACCCACGCTTACACATCTAATAAATATCCAGTGCCTTTGGGGGTGAGTTGCCATTCGACAAGAGGAATATCAACGTCTTGGGCTGCATTAAAAGGGGTCCTTCTAAGTGACATCTGTGCAGCAGCTACGTGGTCATCGACAAATACATTTGCCAGATACTACAGGGTAAATGTGGCTGCTTCCGGTAATATTGGAACAGCTGTCCTCTCCGGACCCTCAACTTCCTCTTAACGGTGAGTAGGACCTCCTCGTGACCTTGTTGTTATAAGTCATCCAGTGTGAAGCACTGCCTCTGGCGGTCATCCAGAACTCATAGAACCGCAGTTACATACGTAACTCTCGGTCTTCACGGCAACCCGTCAAAATAAAAGTTCGGTTTAACTTAAAGAAATTGACAGAAATAATTATATTAGGCTACTGTACAATATATTTAACTACGTCTCCATTAATTAAAAATACTACTACTACTAATAATAATGTGTGCATAGAAGGTTGCTTATTTTTCACTTTTTCATTTCTCAATATCATCAATATTTTCGTTTACAGTTTTTTTTCAATCGCTAACAAGCGTTTGTCCAACTAGTTGTCACATTTTCAAAACTCTAAACACAATTAGCACAGCATCGGTCTTTTGTGGCCATACCATTCACACATTTCATGTCGTTTTCACACAATATGCAGTCAGTGAACACATTTCCACAATGCTTACATTTTCTTAACAGACAAGCTATACGTCCCAACAAAATTATGGATTGTTTTTGTAGTATTTGCGAATGTTAACACACACAATCCCACAATAGCATAAACAATATTCCAAACCTTAGATGCAGTATAAAAACCTCTGCTCCTGCAATGATATTAGTTCAAAAACAATATATATCAGCAAAATAATAAACAAACAATTGAATAATTGACACACAGATGATTTATGTTGGGTAAATTGGGCCAACCACAGCTGATTCCAGTCTGGCTTAAACTCAGAGGCAGGGGTTATTTTTTCTATTACATTGACACTTATACAGTAAAAGGAGGACTTTGAGGAGTGATATTTTTGGAAACAGAAAAAGAGAAACACTGTAATGTCTGGACAAAGAAGAGTAAGAACAAGGGGCCCAGGGAGAAGAGCAGGTGCAGTGAGAGATGCAGTTAGAGATGCAGTTAGAGATGCAGTGAGAGATGCAGTTAGAGATGCAGTTAGAGATGCAGTGAGAGATGCAGTTAGAGATGCAGTGAGAGATGAAGTGAGAGATGAAGTGAGAGGTGCAGTGAGAGATGCAGTGAGAGGTGCAGTGAGAGATGAAGTGAGAGGTGCAGTGAGAGATGCAGTGAGAGGTGCAGTGAGAGGTGCAGTGAGAGATGCAGCAAGAGATGCAGTGAGAGATGCAGTGAGATATGCAGTGAGAGATGAAGTGAGAGATGAAGTGAGAGGTGCAGTGAGAGATGCAGTGAGAGATGCAGTGAGAGATGAAGTGAGAGGTGCAGTGAGAGATGCAGTGAGAGGTGCAGTGAGAGATGCAGTAAGAGATGCAGTGAGAGATGCAGTGAGAGATGCAGTAAGAGATGCAGTGAGAGATGCAGTGAGAGATGCAGTAAAAGATGCAGTGAGAGATGCAGGAGCAGTGAGAGATGCAGTGAGAGATGAAGTGAGAGATGCAGTGAGAGATGCAGTGAGAGATGCAGTAAGAGATGCAGTGAGAGATGCAGGGAGAGGTGCAGGAGCAGTGAGAGATGCAGTGAGAGATGAAGTGAGAGATGCAGTGAGAGGAGTAGTGAGAGATGCAGGGAGAGGAGCAGTGAGAGATGCAGTGAGAGATGCAGGGAGAGATGCAGTGAGAGGAGCAGTGAGAGATAAAGTGAGAGGTGCAGTGAGAGGAGCAGTGAGAGATGCAGTGAGAGATGTGGTGAGAGGTGCAGTGAGAGATGCAGGGAGAGATGCAGTGAGAGGAGCAGTGAGAGATGCAGTGAGAGATGCAGTGAGAGGAGCAGTGAGAGATGCAGTGAGAGATGCAGTGAGAGATGCAGGGAGAGGAGCAGTGAGAGATGCAGTGAGAGATGCAGTGAGAGGAGCAGTGAGAGATGCAGTGAGAGATGCAGTGAGAGATGCAGTGAGAGATGCAGTGAGAGGAGCAGTGAGAGATGCAGTGAGAGATGCAGTGAGGAGCAGTGAGAGATGCAGTGAGAGATGCAGTGAGAGATGCAGTGAGAGGAGCAGTGAGAGATGCAGTGAGAGATGCAGTGAGAGGAGCAGTGAGAGATGCAGTGAGAGATGAAGTGAGAGATGCAGTGAGAGATGCAGTGAGAGGAGCAGTGAGAGATGCAGTGAGAGATGCAGTGAGAGATGCAGTGAGATGAGCAGTGAGAGATGCAGTGAGAGATGCAGTGAGAGATGCAGTGAGATGAGCAGTGAGAGATGCAGTGAGAGATGCAGTGAGAGGAGCAGTGAGAGATGCAGTGAGAGATGCAGTGAGAGTCTGTGTTAAGAGTTTAGAAAAAGTATCTGAAGTATGGGTAAGCGCTTGTTAGCGATTGAAAAAAACTGTAAACAGCATGTAGCCTTCAATGCTTTCATAAATTTACCGTCATAAATAATAAAGTCATTGAATTGAATTTCATATTTTTTTTTCAAATAGTTAAATGAATTGGAAAAATAGTTCAAACAGATTTTGCTGTGGTACCGAAATTGGTACAGAGAACTGTCAAATATTACCGTTTTTTTCAGTCGCTAACAAGCGTTTGTCCAACCAGTAGTCACATTTTCAAAACTCTAAACACAATTAGCACAGCATCGGTCTTTTGTGGCCATACCATTCACACATTTCATGTCGTTTTCACACAATATGCAGTCAGTGAACACATTTCCACAATGCTTACATTTTCTTAACAGACAAGCTATACTTCCCAACAAAATTATGGATTGTTTTTGTAGTATTTACAAACGTTAACACACACCATCCCACAATAGCAAAAACAATATTCCAAACCTTAGATACAGTATAAAAACCTTTGCTTCTGCAATGATATCAGTTCAAAAACAATATATGTCAGCTGATAATAAACAAACAATTGAATAATTGACCCACAGATTTATGTTGGGTAAATTGGGCCAACCACAGCTGATTACAGTCTGGCTTAGACTCCAGAAAAGGTCATTTTTTTCTATTACATTGACACTTATACAGTAAAAGGAGGACTTCGATGAGTGATGTTTTTGGAAACAGAAACAGAAAAAGACAAACACTGTAATGTCTGGACGAGGCAGAGTAAGAGCAAGGGGCCTAGGGAGAAGGCCAGGCCCAGTGAGAGATGCAGGAGCAGTGAGAGATGCAGTGAGAGATGCAGGAGCAGTGAGAGATGCAGTGAGAGATGCAGGAGCAGTGAGAGATGCAGTGAGGAATGCAGGAGCAGTGAGAGATGCAGGAGCAGTGAGAGATGCAGTGAGAGATGCAGGAGCAGTGAGAGATGCAGTGAGAGATGCAGGAGCAGTGAGAGATGCAGTGAGAGGTGCAGGAGCAGTGAGAGATGCAGTGAGAGATGCAGTGAGAGATGCAGTGAGAGATGCAGGAGCAGTGAGAGGTGCAGTGAGAGGTGCAGGAGCAGTGAGAGATGCAGTGAGAGATGCAGTGAGAGATGCAGTGAGAGATGCAGTGAGAGATGCAGTGAGAGATGCAGTGAGAGATGCAGGAGCAGTGAGAGATGCAGGAGCAGTGAGAGGTGCAGGAGCAGTGAGAGATGCAGTGAGAGGTGCAGTGAGAGGTGCAGGAGCAGTGAGAGATGCAGTGAGAGGTGCAGTGAGAGGTGCAGGAGCAGTGAGAGGTGCAGTGAGAGGTGCAGGAGCAGTGAGAGATGCAGTGAGAGGTGCAGTGAGAGGTGCAGGAGCAGTGAGAGGTGCAGTGAGAGGTGCAGTGAGAGGTGCAGTGAGAGGTGCAGGAGCAGTGAGAGGTGCAGTGAGAGGTGCAGGAGCAGTGAGAGATGCAGTGAGAGATGCAGTGAGAGGTGCAGGAGCAGTGAGAGATGCAGTGAGAGGTGCAGTGAGAGGTGCAGTGAGAGGTGCAGGAGCAGTGAGAGGTGCAGTGAGAGGTGCAGGAGCAGTGAGAGATGCAGTGAGAGATGCAGTGAGAGGTGCAGTGAGAGATGCAGTGAGACATGCAGGAGCAGTGAGAGATGCAGGAGCAGTGAGAGATGCAGTGAGAGGTGAAAAAAAACTGATTTGCTATTTACTGGAATGCTTTTGAATGTGAACATTACTGTACACATACAGTTCCCAACCAAGAAATTTAGTGTAAAAACGGTGGATTGCAAGTTTTGCATGCAAATACCTGTAAAACTGAAACATCAAAGTCTATGCAGTTTTTGTAATGTGAACAATAGCCAGTATTTTGAAACCTGGTATACTTCGATTGACTGCATGTACCTTGTGAAGTCAAAAACAAGTGTTATTCTTTGACAGAATAATTTCATTTTGAATCAGATTTCCAGTGTTTTGGTAAAGTTAGTGTGTGCAGAGAAAGATGTGTTCTATTTTGAAATGAAGAGTTAGTATATATTTAACAAAATGTGTTTTTGAGAAGAAAATGATCCATTTGCCAAATTGTGTTTTGTAGGTGTGGGTCTGTGTTAAGAGTTTAGAAAAAGTATCTGAAGTATGGGTAAGCGCTTGTTAGCGATTGAAAAAAACTGTAATGGAATCGGTACCATCCTATGCTGATGTCCCTGATACATACAGTGAGTGAGTCAGGCAGGAATGGCCTATCAGAGCTGGTGGTGAGATAAATTTGAATGTCATCAGCATAGCAATGAAATTGAAGTCCATGCCTGCATATGATGTCACCAAGTGTATATATATATATATATATATATATATATATATATATATATGCTGTATATAGATGATGAACAATAGTGGGCCAAAACTGAACCTTGAGGAACACCCTGTGTAAGCGAAGCAGTGGCAGATCTATACCCTTGTATGGTGATATAGTACTTTCTGTCGCTGATGTAAGAAATGAGCCAGGAAAGAGCGGTACCAGTGATGCCGATATCAGAAAGCCGATCGAGAGATCAGTCTTTCATGGCAGACTGTGTCAAATGTAGCGCTTAGATTGAGAAGAATCAAGATGTTTATTAACCCTGAATCCACGGACAAAAGAATGTTGTTAACCACCCGAAGAAGAGCAGTTTCAGTGCTATGAGATGGGCGAAATCCTGACTGAAAAGGTTCAAAAAGACCATTAACATCTAAATATGATCACAATTGTGAAGCCACAACCTTTTCAAGGATTTTGCTTAAGAATGTTAAATTAGATATTGGCCCGTAATTGTCCAATTGTAGATGGTCAAGGCCTGTTTTTTTAAGAAGGGGGCTTACCGCAGCCATTTTTAATTCTGCTGGGACAATGGCGGAAGCCAAACTACAGTTTATCATATGTGTTATGAAGGGTGCAACCTCGAGGGCACAGATCTTAAGCAAAACAGTAGCTGTAGGATCAAGCCGGCAGGATGTGGAATTAGACTTCACAATTGGATCACTTATGGCAACAGAAGTAGTCAGAGTAAAAGCAGAGAGAGAGTTTGTTGAGTGAGCTGAATCAATGACATTGATAGTAATGACATTTGCCATACTAGAGCAGTTTCTTAGTCTTCTGACAAAATAATTTTTCTCCCTCCCCTAGCAGTCGTCTCTCAGTTCTGCAACAATACGAAATGTAAAAGTACTTGGTCAGTTTGACAATTATGAGTTTGAGGATGTACAACATATGCTACAGTATTAACTGTGCATAGAATAGTGAAAGTTCTCTCATCTAAAGTACTTCTACTGTGCTGTGTACTATTATCATGTATGTGTAAGTAGTATAAAAACCCTATAGATGACCTTGTGTAGACCAACTTCCCTCATGGTCATTCCATGCACAAGAACATGGCCAACTGTAGTGCTTTGTATTTCACCCGGAACAAATGTCTTTTTACCCTGTCTCCTTCATTTTTCTTTACTTCTCCTCTTCCTCTTTCTCTTTGTCTCCTACCACTAGGATTCATCCCCCGTGGCCCTCTTTATATTATCCTAAGATTCTGATTGGTGTATCATCAGTTTTGCAACGTGTTGTTTACACAAGGATAAATGTGTGCTATTGGAGTTCACAGTGTGACACTTGAGTTAATTATATTATGTGTTTGTGTTTTCTGAAAGAGAGCATGGTTATCTGTGCTAAATTAGGAAATATTTGTGTAGAGTTTTGCAGAAAACACTGAGAAAATTGGAACGTGTGTGAAAACAGGTGAAATGTGTTCAACTTTTTGAGAAACGTGTCTTTGTTTCTAGAACTGAATTAATGATTTGGGAAATTGGGCCAACTAAATCCATTATAGTGTGTTATCAATCAAGATAAACTGTAATAAAGACTATAGTATATCTCAGTGCCACCAAAATAACACTGATCAGTGCTATGCAAGCTTCCGGTATTGTATTCCCCCATAGCAAACTGTGAACGGTATATACAATATATATATATAGTTCTTTTGTATATATGTATATATATACAAAATAACTATACACAGTACACACATATATATTATGTAAACACAAACTTTTATTTTGGATGCGATTAATTGTTGCCCAGCACTAATTATAATATAGTATATTCTATATATTAACATTTTAGTATATTGTTGCTTGTATTAACACATCACAACATTTTAGTAATGAGTTCGAGAAGCTTTAATTACCTTGGTGGATCATGTCAAAGTTTTGTATAAATCAAGATCAATCTTGTATTTACTGTGCTGCACCAGAATTTGCAGTGGCCACTGAGGCTTAACACAGAAGCAATCAACATAGAATACAACAATTGAACAACAAAATCAAGACATGTAAGTTTTTTTTTTTTTACCTTGGCTCACATGTTTAGCATTTAGAGATCCATCTACATCTCAAGGCTAGTGCAATGGGGTTGTTATATCATATACTGTATGATTGTCATTTACTCAAACCTGTATGACTTTATTTAACCTGTGGAACACAAAAAGTGAATTTACAAAGGAAAAAAAGCCATATTTTCCATCAAATGAAAGTAGATGGGGATTCGGTTAATTTGATGCATTTAGCTGCCATTAGGTCAACTGCAGGGTCGTCAGCTGGAGGCCGCCGTTCACCGATGTTTCGCCCCCTATACCAGTACATCTCCCGGCGGGGAGCAGTGGCATATAGGGGACGTCTCCCCGCCACCCCCTGCAACTGCCTTTATAGGGGTGTTGACCCCCAACCGTTGTGTTTCCCCCTCTCCCAACTCCTCTCCCAACTCCTTTATAGTTTTCCACAGGTTTGACCCTTCCACTCCTGTGCCATGGAGCAGTTGGACTGCTGTTCTGCCCACAAAGCCCCGGCACCCGACCTCCACTGGGTAGACCCTGGCTCTCCAGCCCGCCTCTTGGCACTCCGCTGCCAACATGGGATACTTGAGATGCTTCCTTTCATGGGCTGCTGTCATGCCCTCTTCCCAGGGGATAGTAAGTTCAATGAGGAGGACCCTTTTCTCCACCGTGGACCACATAATAATGTCTGGCCGGAGGGCAGTTGTCATAATCTTTCTCGGAAAAACCAACTGCTCCCTGAGGTCTACCAACATCTGCCACTCTTTGCCGGTGTGAGCATGGTGTTCCTTTTCTGAGCAGGAAGTTGGAGCATGCTAACAGACTTGACAAACCCTGACGGGAAGGGCTTTGCTGCTGCTGATGTGCGATTTGCTGCTACCCTACTTCTCTCCAGGACCTCCGCCAACTTGGCCAGGAATTGATCATGGCGCCACCTGAAGCGTCCCTGGGCCAGCACCACTTTGCACCCTGATAAAATAATCTGGAGGATTACTTTGCTGTTACCACACAGGGGACAGCCTACCTCCAAACCACAGGGTGAGGTTCCGGGGGCATGGGAGGGTGTCATAGGTTTCCCTTAACAGGAAGCTGAGCCTGGATTGTGGCGTCCTCCAGATGTCTGCCCAGATGTCTGCGCCTATTCACAGTTACGTCCCATCGCGTCCAAGCTCCTTGACTGCCCTGGGATATTGCCTTTACGTGAAAGCGCTCCTGCTCCAACCTGGTAACTTCATCCTCCACCATGGTCTTCTGCTACCTCTTGGTGGCTTTAGACCAGAGCTGCTGAGGTACTCCCCAGCTTAAGCCAGCCCAACTGGTTTGAACTAACCCCATCACCTCTCGATGTTGCAGACTGGAGATAGCATGCTCTACTTCAGGATGCGCATTTCATTTGCGGCCTGTGCGGATGGAGACTTTCACACTCCTTATAAGTGCCTGCTGAGTCTTTTAGCTCCAGTACAAGACGTGCCTTCTCTTGCTTGTACCCTAGGCTGGTGGATTTGATGGGGAGCTCCAGCATGTTCCGGCCAAAGAGACCTGCATCCGAAAAGCAGCGGGGCAAGCCCAACCACTTTCGAATATAGCTATTAACGAGGCTGTCCAGCCTGCTAACCTCCGATATGGGAATTACACAGACCTTTAGCGGCACCTTTAGCATTGGTATAGCGTGTGCTGGTAGCACCACACTTTATGCTTCCCAGGCAGCTTCACTCAATTCTTGCCATCCCCTCTGCAAGTTATTATCTGGTTAGCTTCCCCATCTGCCTGTCGGATAAATCTACGGTGTACTGCCTCCCTAGGCTTCTCAATGGTTTCTCATTCAGCTGTGGAATGGACTGCCCTCCAGTGACCCTCAGTAAAAGAATTCCATGGCAAATTCTATCAGCTTGTGCGGCACTGAGCCATATGCGTTGGCAAGATCTAGCCACACCACATGCAGGTTGCTATTCTCTCTCTTCGCACGCTGAATTTGATCCCAAATCACAGAAGAATGCTCAATGCATCCAGGGAAGCCTGAGATTCTGGCCTTCTGACAGCTTGTATCCGTTCCCAATGAGGAAATTGCTCATCCTCCTTGCCAGTATGGAGAAGAAAATCTTCCCCTCCACATTCAACAAGGAAATGTTACTGAACTGGTTGATGGTATGGGAGTTCTGCTCTTTGGGAATGAACATACCAACAGCTTGCTGCCACTCTGCTGGAACTTTCTCCTTCTTCCAAACTGTTTTCATGAGCTTCCAGAGTACTTTGACCACCTGGGGGCAGTTATTGTACAGCTTAGGGAAGCCCATTAGGCCCGGGGGCTGACGCTGACCTTGCCTTCTTGATAACCTCCTCCACTTCTCGCAACTTAGGTGGGGATGTATCGAATTGCACTGTCGGTAGGGCTGGCCGTGGTACGTACCCTGGGGAGCCGAGCGGTGTAGCTCATCTGTTGTCCCTGTACTGGCTCTTGATGTATTTTCCAACTCCTCCTTACTGATGTCCAACTTCCCACTCGTCTTTTCATCTAGCAACTCTCTGGCTAACCTGTAGGGATCTCTGAAGAAGCTGGTTCTTTCTTTCTCTCTTTTCTTCCTCCTCCTCCTGACCCTCTCCACTATTCGCAGCTTGTCAAGGCTTTGTTTAACTCTCTGGGGTCGGCGGTCTCGCCGGCGATACCAGCTCACTTTTTCCTTATCAGTGCAAAAGAGACTCAAATTACTCTGTTAATTTTGATCTTACATATAAGTGTTGTACATCATTCGATCCTGTTAAGTTTGTATTTTTTTTGTGGAACCTCATAATAAAAACAAAGTGTTGTGCTTTTCGCCTAATAAAGAAAAATAAACATGATGCGCGTTCTGCGTTCTCTCTGTCAGTGAAGTCCATTCTGAAACGCGTCCGAAAAATCATCTGCAAATACTCAGTCAAACAGGTATTCAGGCACACAGGCATGAAGCCTGAATTATCTTCTTTTAAATGAAGTAATTTATATTAAAAAAATTTCTTTCTCATTTTATGTAATCTGTACGAAAAGAGAGAGATGATAGTCGTTCTCGTCTCAGCTCATTAAAGTTAATTTGACCACGCCCACGGAGCGCGCGCTCTATTCAAACACAAATGCTCTGAGGCGATCCACGCCCACACATCAGCTGGATAACCACCGAAAGAGACTCAGATTTACGACGCTGTGAGGAATAATAGTACTATCTTAATAATAATCCTGGAAAAAATTACCTCAGAAGTAGGCTACAGGTAGTTTCATTTGGAGGAGCAACGGATCCAGCCGAGGAAATAGGTACATTCTTTATTTTCAAGTGCTTTGTGCTAATCGCGATATGGAATAGTGTCTGTAAACAAAAAGACTGTTTGAATCGCGTTTTTGTGTGTGAATGAATGAACAGCTTTTACCATATTCCAATACTGAGATGAGTAAAAATCGACTGAAATATGTTGAAATAAAATATTTTTGTATAAGCAACGTATTAAACTGCAAATTAACATTTATATGTCCTAATCATAAAAACGATATGTTACATATGAAAGACAAGATGTCGTTTTTACTGTAAAATACTGCCACATCAAATAAGCTTGTTTGCTAAGATGTTATTATAGTATTTGTTCGATTGTAAGCTATATTCAAACTAATTAATCCGCAACTGTGAAATATGTATGATAAAATGTATACTTTAGTATATAATACAAAGAAAGATTACATTTGAAATATAGAATTTTAATTGTTGTTGTAATTGTAACCTTTTTATTAAAATAGCAAAAATATATGTAGGCTACATATAAATAAATCTTAGGTAAATCTTAAAAGCTCAATATAAGCCTCCTCTTTAAATTATTTGTATTGTGTTTTATTAGTGACACATTTGGGATACATTCCCAAACTTTCTGTAAAAACAGTATGATAATTACCTGCACAATTACTATAAATTTTTACATTTGATATTATACAATTTGCAAGCACAATTTGAAAAATAAATAAATAATTGGAACTGTGAACCAATTTTGTATTATATAGGCATATATATATATATATACACTCACCGGCCACTTTATTAGGTACCCCATGCTATTAACGGGTTGGACCCCCTTTTGCCTTCAGAACTGCCTCAATTCTTCGTGGCATAGATTCAACAAGGTGCTGGAAGCATTCCTCAGGGAGTTTGGTCCATATTGACATGATGGCATCACACAGTTGCCGCAGATTTGTCGGCTGCACATCCATGATGCGAATCTCCCGTTCCACCACATCCCAAAGATGCTCTATTGGGTTGAGATCTGGTGACTGTGGAGGCCATTTTATACAGTGAACTCATTGTCATGTTCAAGAAACCAATTTGAAATGATTAGAGCTTTGTGACATGGTGGAAGTAGCCATCAGAGGATGGGTACATGGTGGCCATAAAGGGATGGACATGGTCAGAAACAATGCTCAGGTAGGCCGTGGCATTTAAACGATGCCCAGTTGGCACTAAGGGGCCTAAAGTGTGCCAGGAAAACATCCCCCACACCATTACACCACCACCACCAGCCTGCACAGTGGTAACAAGGCATGATGGTTCCATGTTCTCATTCTGTTTACGCCAAATTCTGACTCTAACATCTGAATGTCTCAACAGAAATCGAGACTCATCAGACCAGGCAACATTTTTCCAGTCTTCAACTGTTCAATTTTGGTGAGCTCTTGCAAATTGTAGCCTCTTTTTCCTATTTGTAGTGGAGATGAGTGGTACCCGGTGGAGTCTTCTGCTGTTGTAGCCCATCCGCCTCAAGGTTGTGCGTGTTGTGGCTTCACAAATGCTTTGCTGCATACCTCGGTTGTAACGAGTGGTTATTTCAGTCACTGTTGCCCTTCTATCAGCTCGAACCAGTCTGGCCATTCTCCTCTGACCTCTGGCATCAACAAGGCATTTCCGCCCACAGAACTGCCGCTCACTGGATGTTTTTTCTTTTTCGGACCATTCTCTGTAAACCCTAGAGATGGTTGTGCGTGAAAATCCCAGTAGATTAGCAGTTTCTGAAATACTCAGACCAGCCCTTCTGGCACCAACAATCATGCCACGTTCAAAGTCACTCAAATCACCTTTCTTCCCCATACTGATGCTCGGTTTGAACTGCAGGAGATTGTCTTGACCATGTCTACATGCCTAAATGCACTGAGTTGCCGCCATGTGATTGGCTGCTTAGAAATTAAGTGTTAACGAGCAGTTGGACAGGTGTACCTAATAAAGTGGCTGGTGAGTGTGTATATATATATATATATATATATATATATATATATATATTGAAGGGTTGGTCAAAATCCCTTGCCTCTTCAAATACATATATAATCATATATCATTTTGAATGGTTATATACTTCCTTTATAAAAATCAATAATCAAATATATTCATTATCACATAATAATTTTTATATTCTTGTGCTTGTGAAATTATATTTTCTTAAATGCATGGATGCAAGTAACCAGTTTCTTTTAGGTGCATTCCAATCTTACTTTGAGATTGCACGTAGTACACGCAGGACACGAAGGCCACGTAACCCACAAGGCCGTTTGTCTCTTTCTCTGGGATCAGTAGAAAGGTTTATAGAGGGTCCTAAAGGCAGCGTGGGCACATATGATTCTTCGCTGGACATATGGTCAAGCTATATTGAGCGTTACTATCAAACTTTAATTGTTGTATTAAAATGTATTCTTTCCAGTATATTTCCTTCCTTGGGAGTAAATGCCAGTGATCTGTTTTTCTCCCAAATGAGTGAATGTTTTAGCATTATGTTTTGGTATACTTAACTGATAATAAGGAGCTCAGACTCTCTTCAGCCTTGATGGGAGCTGTTATTTGCTAGTGTCTGTTGTTTGTGTGTGTGTGCGTATGACATTCTATGTAGGTTCTGGACGGTCGGACCAGACACCCCGGCGCCCTTCTCTAACCTGCGAGGCCACCACAGACCTAAATCCAATCAGTGGACGACAACTATCTTTACTAATGGCGATAGGCACCCCTATCTCCTCACATGTGTTAAATTGTTTAGGCTTTCATGTTTCTTAGCCAATGAGAATCATTCAACCTGTAAGCAATGACGTAGCTTAGACCTTGGAAATGGTATAACTGCTGTGATCTTTGTAACTGTAAGCGGGGCGGCCTACGAACTCCTGTGTGAGTCTTGAAGCTGACTTCTGCTGATGAAACTGCAAACTATCTTCAGTAAAACTTTTCTTTAATTTTTTATAATTCTGACTCCGGGTCTTCATTCTTCATATCTGGTTCTGGGTCTTTGACTGTATATCCCTTACAATATATATATATACTGTATATATAGTCATTGCATTCTTGTGGCTCAGTGACACACCTGAATGAAAGGGTCATTAGTATGCAGCCCCATTATGCGCTCATTATGCTGGCCCATTGTCTTCTCAGGTGTGAATCACAGCAGGTCACACCCCTGCGCATATTGCCTTTCCAAACAAAAAGTGTCATTTTTAAATTTAAACCAATCTATTGTTTTATGTGAATGATAAGGCAGGATGATTTTCAGATCATTTTGAAGAAAAAACTCTAGGCGACAACATCCATTAGTCAAAAGTCTTGTGGACAGATATTTAGTATGTGTTTTGTGCAGAGATGGGGACTCGAGTTTGAGACTCGGACTCGAGTGCGACTTAAGTCCCACACACAGTGACTTCAGACTCGACTTGAGACTCGTCCTCGAAAGACTTCAGACTCGACTCGGACTCGAGCTGCGGGACTCGTGAACAATGTTTATTTTTAGGAAACGTCTGATTAGCTCGCTGTTACCCCCCTCCCTCCGTTACCTATAACCTGCCTACGTAACCACGTACTACGTGGCCTATTGCTGGCAGCGCGCGCGCGACCACACATGAGAGGATAACAAACAAAAAAGTTCGACTGCACCGGCCGTCGCTGTGCCATTCATCGTTAGCTTTGGGTTCAAAAACTTCAAACAAGACGCGCTAAAAAGAAGCGCTCAATGCAAAATATGCAGTATCACGATAAAAGATTCTGGCTCAACTACATCTAATTTTATCAGGCGTCTGAAAACGCACCCTGATAGGTGAGTAAACATGTTTAGCTCAGCATTGACCATCTACCGTTAGCTTGCTTATTGCTTTAGCTACCTAACGTTACGGGAGGTTAACTCCGATTGTCTTCCTTATGAAATATGAATGAGCGTTTGTTTAATTGCCAAACTTGTGGTGGTCGATTAAGTTAACGTAATGTTAATCATTTACGTGCCGCTGGCTGCCCGTTGTCTACAAACAGGTTACAGGATTATTGTTGTTTATGTAACGTTACAGTTTCATTTAGTTATAACGTTACACTGGTTTGAGAGTCTGGGATGTGTTGACTTACAGTATATAAGCTATGATTAGTTGCATAGGCAGTGCAGCCAGAAGAAGCCAGAAATGTTTTGTGGCCCATACCTAGTGTGTTAAGAGAAGAGAAGGTTAACCAGTCTGATCTCACCCTTTGGATTTTTTTTATTTCTAAACATTTTGTTCTTAACAAGTTACATGCCATAAGTTGGTCAGTTGCTTCACATTTACACTAAAGATTTTGAGCATTTGAATGTTTTGGAAGTGCACTGTAGTGTTAATTTCATTTGGACGCAATAGTTTATTTGCATTTAGCTACACTGATGTTTTGCACTAAATAGGAGTGTGTCAATTTTAGTGTTGTGAGTTATATCATTTTCTATATTTGGTCTTATGTCTTGGTATGTTCAAGCTACAAGGCAAAATAAAGAAATTAACTAAAAGTAAAGCATTCTTGGTGTTTTTGTCATGTTGCAATAGCCTGTTTACACTGATTATATACCAAAATCAAAGCTGATACTGTATATACTAATAGATAAAGGAGTCATAATAACATATGGTACCACTTTATTTTGATAGTCCACTTTATACATTCGACTAACTATAAGTAACTTTGCAGCTGCATGTCAACTAACTCTCATTAGAGTATTAGTAGGCTTAATATCTGCTAATTATGTATTATAATATCTTATTTTGTTGGTTCCCCAACAGATATTCTACTGACTATAAGTAACTTGGCAACTACAAATCAACTTGTTCTCCAAACCCACATCATAACCTGACAGTCTACTACAGTCTACGAATACTCTAATGAGAGTTAGTTGACATGTAGTTGAAAATGTACATGGTTAGTAGAATGTCTAAAGTGGACTATCGAAATAAAGTGTAACCTAACATATTACATGCTTAGAATTCCTTATATAAAGTTATGCAGTGTTCTAAGCAACCTGGATGGGTCGCTGTACGTGATGCAACGCTTATAACCACAAGAGACTTGAGACTTGACTTGGACTCT
Organism: Rhinichthys klamathensis goyatoka; assembly: GCF_029890125.1. Lineage (NCBI taxonomy): Eukaryota > Metazoa > Chordata > Actinopteri > Cypriniformes > Leuciscidae > Rhinichthys > Rhinichthys klamathensis. Next base: position 1,149,850 of record NW_026606885.1, read on the forward strand.
AGCTCAAAGACTTGAGACTTGACTTGGACTCTAGCTCAGAGACTTGAGACTTGACTTGGACTCTAGCTCAGAGACTTGAGACTTGACTTGGACTCTAGCTCAGAGACTTGTGAGCATCTCTGGTTTTGTGGCCTTATTTCAGAAACTTTAAGTTTTAGTTTTTTCAATAACCACGCATAAACAATATTCTCTCAAAAATACAAAAATGTACATACATGTTGATAACACATTATGGTAGCCCTGTGTGTGCTAAATAGAGTGTAATTACACCTTTGCCAGTAATATGTTTATAAGCAACTGAAAAAAGCACAAATGTCAGAGTATGTCAAAACATCTCAAGGACCCCAAAAACACCTTGGACCCCAGAGGGTTAAGTTCGGAGTCTTTTCTCATTGTCGTTATTCATTCCTGTCGTTACCTCTTGGTTACTGGGCCCATCTTCCATCCCGCCTCTCGGCGGGCCCTCGGGCTGTTTTCACTTATGCTGCTTCGTAGTCACAGAGGTTGCGTCCTAAAACTTCCAGGTCGCTAGTGGGTAAGGTGACTATCTGCCCACTCCTGTTGCAGTCTTTCCCGCTGTCAACTGGTCTTTCCCCGCTGTCCGCCAGGCTTTGCTGGCTGTCACCTGCCGTTTCACAAGAGTCACTGGAAATTTAAATTACTATTGACTGAACTTCGCCTCCACCATAATTATAAAATGGACTACAGAAGTTGTATGGACTACAAAAATGGTGCACTGATGGCATTTAATGGCAAATGCCACGGTTGTCATCGGCATCATACCTAATGCAATGCATCTAATGCTGTGTGGCTCTTAACCAGGACCCACTAAGGGCCTCAGCAAACTTCCAAGAGGCCCTCAAGATGATTTAAAATGAGTTAAAACAAAACAAGCATTAAAATAAGTTAAAACCAAAAATATTTCTTAATTTCATTCACCCCTGAACATTGTATTATCGTTTAAAAAAAAAATCTTTAAGAACCAATGTTCCCAAGGTCTTGATAAATATATGAGGTAGCTTAATTTTAAAAGTGTGATGTCTAGAACTGGAAAAGTAAATAAATAACATCTTATAACTTCATGGGCATTTTTATGCATTTTATAGGTTTGGCAAACTCTTACAAACTTTTTTTTGTAAATTGTGATTTAAAAAATCCTTAATACTTAGAGAATGTCTTTTGAATGTCGTGAACAACGGGGGCCCTTGAAATCAAAAAGGTTGAGAACCACTGATCCAATGTTTAATTCTGTGGATCTACAGTCATTTATTTGAGAACTAGTGGAGGATACCATGACAATTGTCAGTGAATAATGACTTAAACATCAGTCTGTTTTTCACATGAAACTATCATTTGACTTCAGAAGAGATCAAATATAGCACACAAGTCATATGGACCACTTGTACGGTGCTTTTTTGATATTTTTGGAGCTAGACAGCCTCAGCCCACATTAACTTTCATAAACTTCCCGTTTCCAAGGAAGAAAGAAAGCCATACAGATTTGAAACAACATGAGCCTGAGTAAATGATGACGTAATTTTTTATTTTTTGGTCCCTAAATATCCCTCTAAGTTTCTTGCAATCTCGTGTCAGATTTCACCTAATTCAGCCATGATAAAGAGATCGAGACATCCACATAGGAACATACAATCATAAACACTACGTGACAGTCCCATTCCAATGGTGGGTAACTGCTTCCTCTTGCAGCAGCCTGGGTTCGATTGAAATATTTGGTCTCATCCCCTGCCCTCCTCAAAGGAAATGATTATCTTTTTATCTGGCCTGCACACAGTGAACTAAACCAGAGCGCCAAGAATGGGTTCAAAGACTCGTTTTCATCATTGTGAACTCTTGCTGCTATATCCATATTTCAGCATCCAAGTGTGAAAATTGTAAGTAATTTTAATGTAGACCTGTACAATCTGCATAATATATATCAGAGATGGGGACTCGAGTTTGAGACTCGGACTCGAGTGCGACTTAAGTCCCACACACAGTGACTTCAGACTCGACTTGAGACTCGTCCTCGAAAGACTTCAGACTCGACTCGGACTCGAGCTGCGGGACTCGTGAACAATGTTTATTTTTAGGAAACGTCTGATGAGCTCGCTGTTATCCCCCTCCCTCCGTTACCTTTAACCTGCCTACGTAACCACGTACTACGTGGCCTATTGCTGGCAGCGCGCGCGCGACCACACATGAGAGGATTAACAAACAAAAAGTTCGACTGCACCGGCCGCTGCTGTGCCATTCATCGTTAGCTTTGGGTTCAAAAACTTCAAACAAGACGCGCTCAAAAGAAGCGCTCAATGCAAATTATGCAGTATCACGATAAAAGATTCTGGCTCAACTACATCTAATTTTATCAGGCGTCTGAAAACGCACCCTGATAGGTGAGTAAACATGTTTAGCTCAGCATTGACCATCTACCGTTAGCTTGCTTATTGCTTTAGCTACCTAACGTTACGGGAGGTTAACTCCGATTGTCTTCCTTATGAAATATGAATGAGCGTTTGTTTAATTGCCAACCTTGTGGTGGTCGATTAACGTAATGTTAATCATTTACGTGCCGCTGGCTGCCCGTTGTCTACAAACAGGTTACAGGATTATTGTTGTTTATGTAACGTTACAGTTTCATTTAGTTATAACGTTACACTGGTTTGAGAGTCTGGGATGTGTTGACTTACAGTATATAAGCTATGATTAGTTGCATAGGCAGTGCAGCCAGAAGAAGCCAGAAATGTTTTGTGGCCCATACCTAGTGTGTTAAGAGAAGAGAAGGTTAACCAGTCTGATCTCACCCTTTGGATTTTATTTCTAAACATTTTGTTCTTAAGTTACATGCCATAAGTTGATCAGTTGCTTCACATTTACACTAAAGATTTTGAGCATTTGAATGTTTTGGAAGTGCACTGTAGTGTTAATTTCATTTGGACGTAATAGTTTATTTGCATTTAGCTACACTGATGTTTTGCACTAAATAGGAGTGTGTCAATTTTAGTGTTGTGAGTTATATCATTTTCTATATTTGGTCTTATGTCTTGGTATGTTCAAGCTACAAGGCAAAATAAAGAAATTAACTAAAAGTAAAGCATTCTTGGTGTTTTTGTCATGTTGCAATAGCCTGTTTACACTGATTATATACCAAAATCAAAGCTGATACTGTATGCTAATAGATAAAGGAGTCATAATAACATATGGTACCACTTTATTTTGATAGTCCACTTTATACATTCGACTAACTATAAGTAACTTTGTAGCTGCATGTCAACTAACTCTCATTAGAGTATTAGTAGGCTTAATATCTGCTAATTATGTATTATAATATCTTATTTTGTTGGTTCCCCAACAGATATTCTACTGACTATAAGTAACTTGGCAACTACAAGTCAACTTGTTCTCCAAACCCGAACCCACATCATAACCTGGCAGTCTACTACAGTCTACTAATACTCTAATGAGAGTTAGTTGACATGTAGTTGAAAATGTACATGGTTAGTAGAATGTCTAAAGTGGACTATCGAAATAAAGTGTAACCTAACATATTACATGCTTCGAATTCCTTATATAAAGTTATGCAGTGTTCTAAGCAACCTGGATGGGTCGCTGTACGTGATGCAACACTTATAACCACAAGAGACTTGAGACTTGACTTGGACTCTAGCTCAGAGACTTGAGACTTGACTTGGACTCTAGCTCAGAGACTTGAGACTTGACTTGGACTCTAGCTCAGAGACTTGAGACTTGACTTGGACTCTAGCTCAGAGACTTGTGAGCATCTCTGATATATATATATATATATACTGTATATACTCACCTATATATAGGAACACCTGTTCAATTTCTCATTAATGTAATTATCTAATCAACCAATGACATGGCAGTTGCTTCAATGCATTTAGGGGTGTGGTCCTGGTCAAGAACTCCAAACTGAATGTCAGAATGGGAAAGAAAGGTGATTTAAGCAATTTTGAGCGTGGCAAGGTTGTTGGTGCCAGACGGGCCGGTCTGAGTATTTCACAATCTGCTCAGTTACTGGGATTTTCACGCACAACCATTTCTAGGGTTTACAAAGAATGGTGTGAAAAGGGAAAAACATCCAGTATGAGGCAGTCCTGTGGGCGAAAATGCCTTGTTGATGCTAGAGGTCAGAGGAGAATGGGCCGACTGATTCAAGCTGATAGAAGAGCAACTTTGACTGAAATAACCACTCGTTACAACCGAGGTATGCAGCAAAGCATTTGTGAAGCCACAACATGCACAACCTTGAGGCGGATGGGCTACAACAGCAGAAGACCCCACAGGGTACCACTCATCTCCACTACAAATAGGAAAAAGAGGCTACAATTTGGCTACAATTTGGCTACAAGAGGCTAACAGTTGAAGACTGGAAAAATGTTGCCTGGTCTGATGAGTCTCGATTTCTGTTGAGACATTCAGATGGTAGAGTCAGAATTTGGCGTAAACAGAATGAGAACATGGATCCATCATGCCTTGTTACCACTGTGCAGGCTGGTGGTGGTTGTGTAATGGTGTGGGGGAGGTTTTCTTGGCACACTTTAGGCCCTGTAGAGTCTGGACCCATCAGACACACAATAATTATTCATTATATACAAAGGTTTATGAAACTCCAAAACTAACATCCCAAATGAAACGAACACAAGGGCAGAAACAGTGTCATGTTACAGGGCTGATAAGAAGATTTTTACGACCTCCTCAGGAATGTGGCCACGTGCACAAGAGAGAGACAATGGGGAGACAGAAACCCTCTTTAAAACAGACTTTGCAGACACAGGCGGTGAACCATCCTCAGGAACAGCAGACACCGGCTCAGGAACAGACACTGGCTCCGACTCAGCAACAGACACTGGCTCCGGCTCAGGAACAGACGACACTGGCTGACATCCACGGGGGCCCAGGGCTCAGCAGGCCTTGATCCAACCAGATATGCAGTAATGCAGGAGAGAGAAGACTCTCTCACAAAGAACCAAGGATAATTTCAGGAGTTTGGAACCAGGACTCCAACCAACAACGACTCCAATCACCCACTCTTCTGACTTCCTCACTTCTCCGGGGTGCTCGGCGTGGCCTCAACAGGGCCCCAGGCCTTGACCAAATGTGCTCATGGAGAAAGATAACTTTCAAACAACTGTCACTTGCCACTGCCGGAACCCTCAACGACTTCAATTTTCCACAACTTCAAGAATTGTTCCCACTACAAATACAAGTATTCAATTCAATGAAATGTGAAAATGAAATGCTGTTGGTTCTTCTCATAGTTAGATGGATCTTCTCCATCGTTACATCATTCCATCTCTCACTCCTTTTTCCTACACATGTATTTATGTATGTTTGTTTAGTTTATTCATGTTTATGATTTAGTTAATGAAATTTGTGCACTTTATGTATTTGGTTCTGATTCACTGCTTACAAACAAAGTCTCTTTTACGATTTTGATCTTGCTACATGCTCAAAGTGCTGTACATGCTAAGAAATAATTATTCTTCTATGGCCATTGAAGATACCCTTTTCTTAGAATAAATTAATAATCAAAACAGTTTGTTGGACGAACTGATTAATTGATTGTAATATTAATTTAGCCATGTCAAGTTAATCCAATTAACTGACCCAAATATTAATAATTAATCATAACAATTGATTATTAATATTTCCTATAGCTAAGTTCCTTACAGCCCATTATGCCACATGCCACAGCCTACCTGAGCATTGTTTCTGACCATGTCCATCCCTTTATGGCCACCATGTACCCATCCTCTGATGGCTACTTCCAGCAGGATAATGCACCATGTCACAAAGCTTGAATCATTTCAAATTGATTTCTTGAACATGACAATGAGTTCACTGTACGAAAATGGCCCCCACAGTCACCAGATCTCAACCCAATAGAGCATCTTTGGGATGTGGTGGAACGGGAGCTTCGTGCCCTGGATGTGCATCCCACAAATCTCCATCAACTGCAAGATGCTATCCTATCAATATGGGCCAACATTTCTAAAGAATGCTTTCAGCACCTTGTTGAATCAATGCCACGTAGAATTAAGGCAGTTCTGAAGGCGAAAGGGGGTCAAACACAGTATTATATGGTGTTCCTAATCCTTTAGGTGAGTGTATATAAATATACAGTAATGTAAAATCATTAGGGATGAATGTAGGCCACCTGCCGTAATATTTGGGGACCCCCTCTCCCTGACTAATTTATTTTCACATGAGACACAATGGACTCAGAAGACAGTAGATATTGATGGTAGGTAAGGTTTTTCTAAGGTAAAATCATTTCTGATTCAGTATCAACTCAGTGTTTATAGCTCTAATACACGCACTTGCCGAATGGCTCTTTTTGAAACATACAGACAAAGTTTGTTTATAACATCATGTATGAGTCAAAGGGTTAGTTCACCCAAAAATAAAAATTCTGTCATCATTTACACACTCGCATGTTATTCCAAACCTGTGTGACTATTTTTTTCTGTGGAACACAAAATATATTTAGAGAAATCTCTCTCTATCTCTCTTTCTCTCTTTTTGGTCCATGCAAGTCAATAGTGACTAAAACTCTTTGGTTAACAACATTCTTTAAAATATCATTCCACAGAAAAATGAAAATTTCATACAAAATGAAGGCGAGTAAATGATGACAGAACTATCCCTTAAAGATATCAGTTAAAAATGAGTTAGTAGTTTCTAAAAAATTTTCTCTTTTGGAGTTTTATTATTCTAGAAAAAATATCCACAAAGAAAGGCAGTGATCACTGTCCTGAAAGCTTTATTCTTCAATCTCAAATTTACAGTTTGGATCTTTGCAGACCATAAATGCCTGTAACTAGAAGCATCATCCCATGTCCTCTAAAAGTCTGATGAAGTTTTTCCTCCATGAGAGGTAAACAGGCTTCAGCAGTCTAGACATGAATGAGAAATGGAGGATGAAAGCTAAAATCAAATAGACTTCTAGGTTTGCCTTGCCACATGGATCTGATACACTGTCATCGTCAGCAACATCCATTTCCAGTAACTCTCTCACTGTTGCTGTTCTCTGATCCAATTACTCTAATGAATATTTTATTTAGCTTACTTATTGTTTTTGTAGCAGGCTATTTCTGATGTTTAAGCTTCTTTAATGTATTATTCTGTTTTTAAGGTCCTTTTATAATGAAAGTAGTGGGCTTTTTAACAGCCTGTTCTGATGAGAGACACTGTGGGGGAGGCAGTGTGTGTGTGTGTGTGAGATGAAGAAAAGGAGGATGGGGGGTACTGATAGCTGTCGCTCGAGGCCTTTCTTCTCCGTGAGCCTCTGAAGGCAGAGGCCCTTTGGAGAGGAGAATTCACAGGAGAATAACCGTTCAAAGCCAAGGAGCGCCATGATGGTCTTCCACCAGATTCAGAGACGTTTGAAAAGTTCACACAAACTGTGATGCTGCCATTGGGAAACGTTTTTAACACACACAGCGCTCTGGTGTGCTTCAGACTGTGACTCGCTGTGTTTATCGTGAAGAGGAGGGCAGGAGAGGAAGAAAAAGAGGCAAAGAGGGAGAGGGCATGCGGGAGAGACGGACAGAGTAAGAAAGAGAATGGAAAAAGCAGAAAAAGACAGATTGGAAGAAAAGGCAAGCTGTGACCCCAGCAGCACTTACTATAAAGACCATTTGCTGTCATTCTGTTTGAAATCTCTTTTAACTTAAATAATCAGAACCCGTAAAGGGAAAAGCTGCATATCATCTGATTCCCTTCAACTTGCAAGTCTCTCTGCTTAGACAAATGTCCTCAAAGGTAACAAAATATGCAACAAAATCCATTTTTAATGTAATTAATTTTAATGTAATTAGGAATAAAACAGATTTCATTTATTGAATTATACTGTTATTAATCATGACTTTTCATCTGAACATGAAAAATTGTGAGATTTATTCCATCTAAATAGTTTATAGGTTGATTTTTTCATTTTGAAGCTTTTTTTATTAGATTGAATGATAATGATCTGTTAATTAAGTTGGTATGTCTGTTTGATAATAGGGGATTTGTGGACACTGTAGAACATTTTGATTTGTAGAGTTAATTTGAAACCCCTGTGGTAAGATGCCACAGCCAATAAGTTATTTAATAATTCCACAAATTAGATATACATTACAAACATATTTTAGATAACATTTGTAACAATTGATTCCCATACAGCCAGCCACTAGAGGGAGCCCTCTCCTGAGTTTTGATTATGGACTGCTTCTTTGTTGGTTTTCTCCCGTTTGCCACATATATACATAGCTGTTCCTGCCACAATACTTTGCCATATTGCCAGTTCCTACTGTCTTACCATAGGGTAGTGATGGGAGAAACACATTTTTTTCAAAGCTTCGAATCAATTGAACCATCTTCACAAACTTATTCCCTGTTTCGAAGCGTTCGAACAGTGGAAATGCAACAAAAAAAATCAGGCCGAACATGCATCAAAACACCTTTTTCAAATAGATTGCAAATGTTTTCTGAAAAGTCAAATCTATCCAATGCAATTAACTAATCATATACGAATAAATATCAATTGTCTGTGTAATATGTGTTCTTTCATAAATTTTCAGGACTTGTTTCACTAAGAGTACTCTGAACCTTATAACTAAGGGTTTTCTTAACTTAAGAGCTTACATGCAACTGGGCCCTGTTCCTTGGATAGGACAAGGAGGAATTCAGAGGGCTAGACACAATAACGCAGGCAAGAGCCCCCTCTACTACATGGCTATAAGCCTTGAAGTGGTGCCTTTTCGCTACATCGTGTTCTTCTCGAGGTGAAGACCCATGGAGATGTGGCGTTGGGTCAGTGCTTACCTTCCTCCAAGAGGGCCTAGAGAAGCACTTGTCTGCTACCACCCTTAAGGTGTACATGGCTGCAATAGCAATAAACCACCACAGTGTGGGTGGCAGGTCTCTGGAAAAGCACGTCCTAATTATAGGTTCCTAAGAGGTGCGCAGAGGTTAAATCCCCCAAGACCGCACCTCATCCCCTCTTGGGATCTCTCCTTGGTCTTACAGGCCCTACAGAGAGATCTGAACTTATCCAATTACGTTCTGGGGGGTAAAATCCAAGTATTTTTGGTGGAGTTCCCCTGGTAAATATCACGTTATTGGTGTCTCTTCAACCCACGGACTTGAAAAACAACCTACGGCAATACCGCAGGCTTGGCAACATTGGGAAGCAGGCAGTGACCAAGGCACTTGTGAGGCAAGGGAGGAGGGAGGACTCAAAATGTTTCTAAACTTAAAATTATAATTTTTTTGCACCATTTGCGTTTGTATTGTTATTCTTTGTCGCCAGTCGCTGTGGCCTGTAGTCTCTCCCTTATCAGGTGGAGCCCACCCCACGGACTTCTTCCCTATGTAGTACTCCCATTAGGTGCGTCCATAGGACGTACTCTCCCCTTTGGGTAGTATGTGGTCTCGGCAGTGCTCCTTTCTTGGCAGAGTCATGGCCATAAACTGTTTGAATTTGAAAGACTTATGGCTAGAGGAATATATTACTTGAACCATGTCTTTTATTTCCGCTTTAGTGAAATTGAAAATGTCCTGGAAAAATATCACTGAAAAAGAGTGGGAACCCTTTAATATTTTACAATAATGACACTTCAAAAGAAAATTGAACATGATATCTGATACATTTTATATATTCAGCAAAAACAAATAGCAGTTTACCCCAGGGGGGACTTCTTGCTCCAGGTCATCTTACCCCAGTGTGGAGTATATTGTGTGAAATAAGACATGGCTTGCTTCATGAATTTTTACTATTGCGGACAGATCTGTTTGTCCCTCAGCTGTTATCATCACCTTTCAGACTGACATTTTACTGCTCTTATAGCTTAAAGCTCTGCTTTAATTCCTAGGAGGCAGATGATCAAATACTTGATTATCAAATATCATCTTAGTCCAGGTCTGAGTCGGCATATTGAGTCTTTCTTTTAAGTTTCTTGGTGAGCCCTACACCATGCAACAAGGTGGAAGATTCTGATAAATGTCTACACCAAAGTTTGGATGGCTGTTAAGGTAGATTACTGACCAGCCATTATTTCCCCTAGCTCTGTCGGACATCCCACATTATGCATGTCATTTCCCTCACTCTAAAGCCCCTGGATTGAGATTAAATAGGTGTGGCTTTATTGTTTACAGAACGAAAGGAAAGGAAACGCATAAAGCAGATGAGAGGCTTAGGTTCAGCGTGGGGCCTTTCGTCAGTGTGCCGCTCAGTTCTGTGTACGGCAGCAGAAGGCAGGGGTCTGTTCGTTCTGTCACCAGAGACATGAGGAGCCAAAGCTTCAAAGCTTCTCTGTAATCTGCCTGAACATCACAGACACCAGGAAGTGACTGTCTAACCGACGCTCTGTCCCCGCCAAGAGCAGCGCAGACACACATACACACTAATGAAACGGAGATAAAGGGATCATTCACACAGCAAGCACTGGCTGTTCTGATGAAAACAGAGAGAAAATGGAAAATCAGTGGGGTTGTGCTTTTTTATCTTTATTTCATGTCTTATAGGATGTTTCTTCTATAATTCTCAAGCAGATAAACTGAGTATCCAGGATTTCATTTGTGTGTGTATATGTGTATGGTGAAAGACTATGTTTATTTCTTAAACAGACATGAAGGTGGTAATTCAGAGCTGACATGGGTCTCATTTGCTAAGGATGTGTACGCACATTTGTGAATAAAATCTGCATTATAACGTTTTTATACAGAAATAATGATTAAGTTTGGGCTAAAATTCATTATGACAGGTTTAGCTTAGACTACAGTTAAATTATTATTATTATTTTTGCAAGAAGTTTCTAGCTCATCAAAGTTGCATTTATTTTAATTTTACATTAAAAAAGGAACTATAATGGGTTTTTATATTTGTTTTACATTTATAACTATAATGGGGAGAGGGGGAGTCTGGTAAGGGCCGACTTATCTGAAAAATGATTGAAGCATTTGACAAAGCACAACACACTGGTCCAGCCAACCAAGCAGAGCACATTGCTTTTTTCAGAAGGAGGGTATCAGACTGGAACTAAAAAGAGCGTTATTGACAGACTGGGAAGAGAGGTGCTGCAATAATGTAAAATATTATATAGACCCCAAAAACAAAATCAAGAATTTGTAAAAGGGCACAATAGGTCCTATCCTGGATGCCAGCCGAACTTAGCCCTGCCGACAACATTTGAGGTCGGGAAGTTCGGTCTGGACCATAGACAGTAAAAGATATGGACACAGCGACCCCATAGACTTCAACGTAGAAAAGTGAAGTCAATTAGAAGCACTCACTTCCTGATGGCTGAGCGTACTGCGCAGGCTCAAACTGAGCTTGACGACATAGATGTGACGTGAGCAACCTGTCTGTTGTAAGTCTTCTAGTAGCTGTGCCTAGAGGAATCTGAATCATTCCCTTCCGAATCTTGCAGAGACTGAGAGCATGAGCAGGAGCTGTCCATGAGCTAGCGGCAGGATCAACTTTATGAATCTATATGGGCTTCTCCGTTGACTTTATGCCTCCACGCCCACCCATTGGCTACGAGCTTCTCCTCCTGTCTATATGGTAATTTCTTTACTGTGCGACAGTCACGTGTTATGATGCAATCGTTAGCCTATTTTTACAAAAACTGCTTCTACGGGGCCATAACGTAAGATACAAGGTAATGGAGCCTTTTATACATTGTCGTGTTTCTTCAGAAATAAACAATGGACAAATGGAGTCTTTAAATGCCTCAGATGTAAACTTATTCGCTGTCAAAGTGACGCCAAAATGAATGGGAGTCAATGGAATGCTAACAGCAGGTGAAGGCTTGCTAGCCAATGGCGGCCCCCAGGGAGACTTCAGTTTCCGGCTGGTGGATTATCCCCTTGGTCTGGACTTGATCCTTAGTGAAGCAAGTAGGCCTATGCCCGAACCAAAGCTGTTTGGACCAATCAAATTGTCAGGGCGGGCTTTATACGATGATGGACAGATGACCAACAGTAACGTAATCATCCACGTCACCAAAGAGCGCTTGGGTTGAATTCGTTTACAACAAAGAATGGCTACCGCTGGAGAATTTAGATGTGTAGATTCAGCCATCGTGTCTGTTATAGAAGATGTAGACAGCGCATTCATTTTAAAAGAGGAACAGAGAACCGCGATCAAGGCATTTGCCGATCCAATTGAGTGCAGAGGCATTTTCTTTCCTGGTTCGGTTGAAACACGCCCCATAATCACAGCCCAATGGAGTAGTATCATCAGACTCACATTCTATCTAGAATCTGATGACGTCAGGCTAAATGGGTCCTCTTTAATTTGATTTAAAAAAAAGAAATAGTGAAACAGTAATATTATATTAAATATTATTACAATTTAAAATAACTGTTTTCTGTTTTAATATATTTTGTAATATATTATATGTAATTTATTCCTATGATGGCAAAATTTTCAGCTGTCATAATGTCAGGCTTCAGTGTCACGTGATCCTTCAGAAATCATTCTAATATGCTGATGAAGAATAGCAATAAGAAACATTTCTTATTATCAATATTGTAAACTTTTGATCAATTTAATGCATCCATGCTAAATTAAAAGTATTAATTTCTTTAAAAATGTAAAAAAAAAATTTGTACTATAAAATAGATTTTTGTGTGTGTGTGTGACATGACCAAGTTACGCTATTTTTGTCATGTAATGAGAATACTAGGCGACACCATTGAATGCATCATGACAGGGTTAGTGGAAGGTTTTAGAAGTCATGGAAGACCAAGAATATGCTGGTTGGATAATAGCACGACATGGATGGACTGGTCTGGAGCTAACCTGCTTCATGCCATACGAGACAGAAGACTCTGGTCATTACTTTCTCTGGTCATTACTAAAGAATAGTTTGTTGGTATGCTAAATGTAGTTTATCGCAGGGTAAATCTTTACTGCCAGTGACATCAAAATGCGCATGCGCGAGCAGTCGGTGTTTGTGTTTGAAAGCTCCGTCGAATCAATTCATTAATCCTTGATTTTCTTTTTTACCACTCATTTATAAACAAGCACTTTCTATTTTTATATCATGGGAACTTATCCTCGATACTATTCCTTATAAAAAAACAATCGGATTGCTTTGATATCGCTACTTAGACCCAACTTTGCGAATCTCGGCTACTAGCCTTTAGTCCGCTAGCATTTCACGCGTGGCCTCGCGCCTATTGACCGTCTGATTTTACACCCGTTTCACTGAAAGGATACAGGTTATATCCGGCATTTCAGTCCTAAATTACTAGTGATATTGGTAGTATCACTACTAATCTACTGTTCATCTGTTATGGCGAACATATCAGATGTGTGTCTAACGTTACCTCTGAGTGCAGGTGAGGACACATTCGAACTGATTTCGGTACGATTGGAGCTTGAATCGGTGGAGAAACAGATCCGTGGTCTGCTAGAGAGGCAAGCCGAGCTGCGGGATCGGCGATCAGCGCTTGAAACGTCACGCGCCGATGCACACAAGTCAGTGGTTAGTAACTTTTTGACTCCGACTTCGTCCACTCCGTGCGTTTCTCTGCCCAGGAGGACGCGATCATCTCTGGCATCATTCACTCCGGCACCAACCCAACACCATGGACCCTGGGTGATCCCACAGCGGAAGACACGAGCCAGGACCAGAGCAAGAACCTCTCCGCCCCTCCCGGTCTTCGAGATCTCCACCCGGAACCGCTTCTCCCCTCTTCGCGAGTCGGAACGCGACGACGCCGTGATCATCGGCACTTCCATGGTCCGTCATGTCCGTGCTACCTCAGGTAAGGGTAAGGTGCGCACTCACTGCCTTCCTGGTGCTCGTGTTCTTGATGTCGCCGCACAGGTTCCCGAGATCCTGAACGGTGAAGAGCGCGTCGGAGCTGTGGTGCTTCACGCTGGAACAAACGACATCCGGCTGCGGCAGACGGAGGTTCTGAAGAAGGACTACAGGAGCCTGATCGAGACGGTACGCAGCACAGCGCCTGAGGCAACGATCATCGTGTCTGGACCGCTTCCCACGTACCGACAAGGACAGGAAAGGTTCAGTAGATTATTTGCACTAAATGAATGGTTAATGTCATTGTGTAATGAACAAAAACTGCTCTTTGTAAATAATTGGAATCTGTTCTGGGAGCGACCTAGGCTCTACCGTGCTGATGGCCTGCACCCCAGCAGAATCGGAGCGGCTGTTCTGTCGGACAACATCTCCAAGACGTTACACACCGTATGACTAGAAAATCAAATTCCAAATCACAGTCTTTGCTGTGCCAATTTAATTGATATAAGTAGTGTAGAACATTATATAGAAACTGTGTCTATTCCTCGTTTAGTGAGGCCAAATAATAAATCCACTGAAGGATCTAGGAAAAATCTTATTGTAATTAAACCTGAAAATCTAAATATCAGTGAACAAAAACAATTTCTAAAACTAGGTCTTCTAAACATTAGATCGCTCACACCTAAGGCGGTTATTGTAAATGAAATGGTCACAGATAATAGCTTCGATGTACTTTGCCTTACTGAAACCTGGCTTAAACCAAACGAGTATTTCGGTCTAAATGAGTCTACTCCGCCAGGATACTGTTATAAACATGAGCCCCGTCTGATCGGTCGTGGCGGCGGTGTTGCAACAATCTATAGAGATATTATTAATGTAACTCAGAAAACAGGTCACAGGTTTAATTCGTTTGAAGTACTGGTGCTAAACGTTGCGCTCTTAGATGTAAGAAATAAATCCCTATTATCTCTAGCCTTGGCTACTGTATATAGACCTCCAGGACCATATGCTGATTTCCTAAAAGAGTTTGCAGACTTTCTCTCAGATCTATTGGTCAATGCCGATAAAGCAATAATTGTTGGAGATTTTAACATACACGTAGATAACACAAACGATGCGTTAGGGACTGCGTTTACAGATTTATTAAACTCCTTTGGGGTCAAGCAGAATGTCAGTGGTCCCACTCATCGTCTAAATCATACACTAGATTTAATTATATCATATGGAACCAATCTAACCGATATAGATATTATACCGCAAAGTGACGATCTCACCGATCATCACATGGTAACTTGTATAATACGCACTGCTGAAATTTGTCATGTTGCGCCACGTTATAGACCAGGCAGAACAATCCTTCCGACCACTATAGATAGATTCTCAAATAGCTTACCTGATCTATCTCAGCTGCTCAGAGAACCCAAACAAACAGATGAACTAGAGGAAATGACTAGCAGTTTGAGCACCATTTTCTCTAGTACATTAGATATTGTTGCACCAATTAGATCAAAAAAGGTTAGAGAGAAAACTAAAGCACCATGGTACAACAGTGCTACGCATGCTATCAAGAGAGAAACTCGTAACCTAGAGCGTAAATGGAAACAAACTAATTTAGAGGTCTTTAGAATCGCGTGGAAAGACAGTATGTCACGTTATAAAAAAGCTCTAAAAGCAGCCAGGGCTGAGCATCTCCGCAAACTAATAGAAAATAACCAAAATAATCCAAGGTTTTTATTTAACACCGTGGCTAGACTAACAAATAAACAGACATCACCCGAGCAAATTATTCCGTTACAGTATAGCTGTAATGATTTTATGAACTACTTCAATGAGAAAATAGAAAGCATCCGAAACACAATTGTAAATGTACAATCCTCTATGGTGTCTTATGATTCAGCCTCAATTATCGCCCCTCAAGAACAACTACACCGCTTTACAACTGTAGGACAGGAAGAGCTAAATAAACTTATCATTGCATCTAAACCAACAACATGTTTATTAGATCCAATACCAACTAAATTTCTGAAAGAAGTGTTACCTGTAGTGGAAGAGCCTCTTCTTAATATTATTAACTCGTCTTTATCTTTAGGTCATGTTCCAAAAATATTCAAGCTGGCAGTAATAAAACCTCTCATTAAGAAACCGCAATTAGATCCAAATAACTTAGCTAATTACAGACCGATTTCAAATCTTCCATTTATGTCTAAAATACTAGAAAAGACTGTGTCCGCTCAATTGTGCTCTTTCATGCAAGAAAATGAGATATATGAAAAATTTCAGTCAGGATTCAGACCGCATCATAGCACAGAAACTGCACTAGTTAAAATTACAAATGATTTACTTTTAGCTTCTGACCAAGGCTGTATCTCAATACTAGTTCTACTCGATCTTAGTGCTGCGTTTGACACTATCGATCATAAAATACTCTTGGATCGACTACAAATCTACACTGGTGTTCAGGGACAGGCATTAAGCTGGTTCAGATCGAATTTATCAGACCGTTACCATTTTGTTTGTTTAAATGGGGAAAAATCGAAGATAACGTCAGTAGACTATGGAGTGCCGCAAGGATCGGTGTTAGGCCCTCTGCTATTCTCAATATATATGCTGCCACTTGGTAATATCATAAGAAAACATGGAATTAATTTCCACTGTTATGCTGATGACACTCAATTATATATTTCATCACGGCCAGATGAAAACACTAACTCATCAAAATTGACAGAGTGTCTTAAAGATATAAAATGCTGGATGACGCATAATTTCCTGCTACTAAATCCAGATAAAACGGAGGTATTACTTGTTGGTCCAAAAAACTATCCACAAAACCACTTACAATACAACTTTAATATAGAAGGATGTCCTGTTACTTTATCCTCTACGGTAAAAGACCTGGGAGTTATACTAGACCACAACTTGTCTTTCGAAAATCATATTTCATATGTTACAAGAACAGCCTTTTTCCATCTTAGAAACATTGCTAAATTACGTAACATGCTATCTGTTTCCGATGCAGAAAAGTTAGTCCATGCATTCATGACCTCGAGACTAGATTATTGTAATGCTTTATTAGCCGGTTGTCCTGCATCCTCAATAAACAAGCTACAGTTAGTGCAAAATGCAGCCGCTAGAGTTCTTACTAGGTCAAGAAAATATGATCATATAACACCAATTTTATCATCTCTACACTGGTTACCTATCAAGTTCCGTATCAATTACAAAGTACTATTACTGACCTATAAAGCCCTAAATGGTTTAGCTCCTGTGTATTTAATGGACCTTCTATCGCCCTACAATCCATCGCGTTCTTTAAGATCACTAAATTCGAGGCTTCTAGTCATTCCTAGGATATCTAAGTCCACTAAAGGAGGGAGGGCGTTCTCACATTTAGCTCCTAAACTCTGGAATAGCCTTCCTGATATTGTTCGAGGCTCTGACTCGCTGTCCCAGTTTAAAACTAGATTAAAGACGCATCTTTTTAGCCAAGCATTTACATAATGCTTACCTTTTATTATACTGCTGAATCAGATCAAATGCATTTAATACTATAAAACTTGAAGAGACTGTAGGTTATCTGTATAGGTTGCATAGTATTTGCAGTCATTACGTTCCTGTGTATATTGCGTGAATGACGGGTGGTTGGGCAGATATTGTGTTGCGGTAGGTAGTATGCCATACGGAACCGTTGTCCACTGAAACTGCCTATTCACGCACCAGTGGGGCTCGACAGCCTTAGTCAACGGGTTGGCGCGTATGGTTGGGTTGCGGAGAGATTGTGAGATTGTGGTTAGGTCTCAGCAGCAGGAGGGACGTAGAGGTCAGTAAGCTGGGCTGAGTTGAGTGGGGGACGGAGGGGGGTGATTTTGGGACGCAAGAGTCACTGTCTTCATGTTTTGTCTTTTACGCCTGTGTTATGGAAATCATCATTATGAACAGCAGCTACGCTAATTATTTTCCCTTTGCTTTTCTGCTGTTATCTCGGGACGCGAGTCCCGAGAAAATGGCGTTCGTCAGCTCCAGTTTGTATCCAGCCTCTCACGGAGACTTCAGATGCTCCAATCACAAAGCCTATGAAGTGACGACTCAACACGGGCGATATGGACTCTCTATGGTGGACGGCACTGATCCTCAACAACTCGTCTTAAGACCGGCGTGCATACTTGGACTTCCAAAAAATACTCTAAATGTTCCGATCCAATCTGACTTGTAATGCTGCCCGAATCATGCACTGTTCCTTCGTTGGCCAGAGGAGAACTGGCCCCCCGACTGAGTCTGGTTTCTCCCAAGGTTTTTTTCTCCATTCTGTCCCTGATAGAGTTTTGGTTCCTTGCCACTGTTGCCTTGGCTTTTGGCTTGCTTAGTTGGGGACATTTAACATTTAATATTCAATAATATTATTGATCTGCCTTACTTAAGGTGGACGTTGACGCAATTTCTTTTAGAAACAAACTTTGTTATATTGTTATATTGTTTTTGTTATATTGTTTTCATGTTATCACTGTGAAGCGCTTTGATACAATCTGTATTGTAAAAAGCGCTATATAAATAAAGGTGACTTGACTTGACTTGACTTTCTCATCCATGCAGCCAACCGCCGCCAAGCGACGAAGGCGAAATGACATGACGTGTGTGTGTCTTAATTGGTTTTGAGAATGGTTCTCACTGCACCACTAATTCATATTGCACTGACAGAAAGCGACCGACGGCAACAAACACGTCAGGTTCATGGGATCACTGTGTTACCCCTGTCAGCATGGCCGGACTTACCATTGGGCTTGACAGGGCTACAGCCCATTAGCCCCGCCCAGTAGGGGGCCCCCTCCCTTACCCATTTTTGTTCATTTGTTTTGTTCGGTTAACTTGTATGCCAGATATCCAGAAATGATTAGCCGTATTTCCACTGTCTGGCCATGTATGAGCGAGGGCTATAATCAGCCCAAAGTAGTGACCTGCAGGTGCTTGAAAATAAAATCCAATACAGTGCCTAGTGCGCGCGCATGCGCCGAACGCGTCTTTCCATGCTCAGTTTGAAAGGCTATAGTTTGAAAGACGGAGGGGAGCTAAATACCAGGGCCTTAATTTCCTCCGACTGAGAGCTTCGAGGTCATAATCAAACGGTGCAACCTGATATTTATCTTTATTTCACATAGAATAACGCGTGTTGATCCGCAGCTCCATTGCTATCGGCTACTTTAAACAGCTTCAATTAGGCTTTTTTAGTCCAAAAGAGCGCACATTTAGAAAAATCTTGATAAATTCTCATATGTTCACGTCTCATTGCTTTAGAATGATAATTTCTATTAATTTTTTCACTAAATTATGTGCTCTGGAGAGTTTTGAGCGCTCCACTGCCAACACAATAGGCTATAGGAATAGGCTACATGTCATCAAAATGATAAAAACAAACAAAAAACATTTAGGCCTAACGAGTTCCCGTTCACGTTCGAGATATTGCGTAGCTATACGCAGTGGGGAAACTCATTTTCCTCGAATTCTGAAGCTTAAAATGTAAAACGCATTTTGCAGCTGCACAGCTAGCACAGTGAGTGTCTGGCTCACTCATTGGCTGTGCTGTGGCAACTGCACATCCAATGGCGCGGGCGGCTCCAGCATGTGCGCCAATGAGCTATCATTACGTCATACACGTCAGAGCCCGCCATGGCCATATCCCATGGCCATATCCCGGCATGGCCATATCCCATAAAAGCCCCCGAAATAGCCATTATAGCAGATTTCATCTCCAGCGACATACTTCACGTCTCTGAGTCCTCTGAAAAAGCTTCGCCGTCGAATCCAGCTCTACAGTTAGAGTGTGCATCTCTCAACGGATTTCGCCTTCGTTCCAGAAGCCTTCTTCCCCTGTCGCCTCTCTCCTGTCGCTATCCGGCGACCAACGCACACGCCACGTGCGGCTCTCTTCTACACGAGGCGGACGGGCATGCTAAGTGCGTCGCGTGCCTGGGTTCCCATGCTCAAGCTGCACTTCTGCCGGGGGATGCTCGGTCTGTGTCCTTTTTGGACAGCAAACCGCCTCTTGCGCCCGCGTCGAGCCTCGACGGAAGAAGTGCGTGGGTAGATGTTCGCGCAGCTAGCTCTTTTTACAACACAAGAGAGCTACCCCGCCCTAAAAATGCATCATGCGCTCGCGGCTAGCTTTCCCTTGGGACGGCAAACCGCCTCTTGCGCTCCCCCCGTTTTCTTCCCTCGTCGAGCCTCGACGGAAGAAGCGCGTGGGTATATGTTTGCGCGGCTAGCTCTCTTTACGACACAAGAGATCTACCCCGCCCTCTGTTTTGTAAATCACACAGAAGAGCGCTTTCTAACAATGAAAGGTTCTTTCATGCGTGTGCCCACTTCCTTCCCTCATTGAGCAGCGACGGAAGAAGCGTGCAGTCAGATGTGCACGCGGCTATCTCTCTTTACGACACAAGAGAGCTACCGCTCCCCTACATTCTGTTCATCACGCAGAACCTTCTCTGTGATTCAGACACAACAGCGCGGTTTTCATGCCTGGAATCAACCATGCTGAAACTGTTCTCTCTCACTGCAAAAGCTATAAGAGCTCTTCTCTGTCAACCCCGCCCCCGCCTGAACAAACTCAAAGTTGCGCACACTGCGCTATGTAAACGAACTCAATTCACTAGTATCAGCTGTCAATCAAATCGCTCGCGCTCTCCACTCTCGGCATTCTCTTCGCACTCTTTCCACTGCTCTCAGCTGTTCGTCCGATCACCCACAGATCTCCACTGGTCTCTCTCTCCCGGCATCTCCTTTCCTCGTGGCTTTTATCGGTCTCCCCACGCCAATTACTGAAACAAGTTTGTCATTCACACTTAACCCACTCACGCCGCACGTCTTCCGATCCTCCCTCCTATCACAGACCTTGCTGAACCACGCCCCCCTTGCCACAGTGCACAAATCACAATATAAGGGTATCAAGTCCCCCTGTGTTAGGTGGCCCGTCCCAAAACATGTGTCAAACCCTAGCCACACATGCCCTGGCCTGGCAAGCCATGTGGATCTGAAAGACGCTTACTTTCACATTCAGATAGCCCCCCGTCACAGGCCATTCTTGAGATTCGCCTTCGAGGGTCAGGCTTATCAATACACAGTTCTGCCCTTCAGCCTGTCTTTAGCACCTCGCACGTTCACGAAGTGCATGGACGCGGCGCTCTCCCCCCTGAGATTTCAGGGGGTGCGCGTGCTGAATTATCTCGACGATTGGCTGATTCTAGCTCAGTCGAGAACCGAACTGTTACACCACAGGTCTTTGATTCTGAACCATTTGCAGTGTCTGGGTCTCAGAATCAATCTATCCAAGAGCAAACTGAATCCCAGCCAGAGTGTGATCTTTCTGGGCACAGTTATCGACTCTATGTCTATGAGAGCGCGCCTCACAACAGAGCGCGTGCTCTGTATTCAACGGCTCGCAGCCTCTTTCAGGGCAGGCGAACGCTCACTCCTAAAAAAGTTTCAGAGTCTTTTGGGGCTCATGGCAGCTGCATCATCAGTGCTCAGTTTGGGACTAATGCGCATGCGCCCGCTGCAACACTGGCTCAAGCGTCGTGTGCCAGCCCGCTCGTGGCGGTCAGGTAGCCTATTAGTCACGGTGAATCATGGTTGTCTTCGGACACTGATTCCCTGGCTGGCTCAAGACTGGTATCTCAAGCGCGTGAGTTTGGGTATGATTCCACTTGGAAGGTGGTTTTTACAGACGCATCCAACCAAGGTTGGGGAGGGTTACACGAGGGAAAGCCTGTCTCCGGCCTCTGGTCGAGCACGGAGCAGAGCTTACACATCAACTGCCTGTAAATGAAAGCAGTTTGTCTGGCCCTCAAAGCTTTTCTGCCAAACATCAGGGGACACCAGGTGTTATTCTGGACGGATAATACATCTGTGGTGTCTTACATAAATCGCCAGGGCGGCGTCAGGTCGGGCAGCCTGTGCGCCCTGGTGAGAGATCTCCTTATTTGGGCACAAACCAATCTGAGCTCCCTGAGAGCAGCACATATCCCAGGCATCCTCGACACGGGTGCGGATATACTGTCACGGGGCAACACTCCCCTAGGCGAGTGGTCCCTGAATCCTCAGACGGTGCACCTGATATGGAAAGTGTTTGGCGAGGCCGAAGCCGACCTCTTTGCCTCGAAGAACAACACGCATTGCACAGTGTTCTTCTAAAAAAGCAGGGATGCGTTGGCCCATCGTTGGCCCAACCGCCCCCTTTATGCATTTCCCCCCCTTCTCAGTGATACCCCAGGTTATCGAGCGGGTCAGGCAGAGCGGATGCCCAGTCCTCCTGGTGGCCCCCCTCTGGAAATCCAGACCGTGGTTTCCAGAGCTGGTTCAGATGGTGGACAAAGTCCCCTGGCCGATTCCGTTGAGGAAAGACCTCCTCGCGCAGGCGGAGGGGACGATATGGCATCCACGACCCGATTTATGGGCTCTCCACGTGTGGCCCCTCAATGGGTACCCGGAGACCTTCCTGCGAAGGTCCTGAGCACGATCATTGAAACCAGGGCCCCCTCTACCAGGCGCCTGTATGCTTCTAAATGGTCAGTGTTTTCCAGCTGGTGTCTGGACAAACGAAAAAATACATTGCCTAGTACGCGCGCATGCGCCGAACGCGTCTTTCCACGCTCAGTTTGAAAGGCTATAGTTTGAAATTACTTGGTCGAACGGTTTCTGAAAGGAGCCAGGAGGCTTAACCCCTCCAGACCTCAATCTGTTCCATCTTGGGACCTCTCCACGGTTCTTAGGGCCCTGAAGGGCCCACCGTTTGAACCGCTTCAGTCGGTTGATCTCAAAATACTCTCGCTAAAGACTGCTCTCCTGCTGGCACTGGCATCTGTCAACCGAGTTGGAGATTTGGAGGTGCTCTCTGTGAGCCCCTCTTGCTTGGAGTTTGGTGTTGGCGACTCGAAGGTCGTTCTCTAACCCAGACACGGCTATGTGCCTAAAGTGCTTTCTACTCTGTTTAGAGCACAGGTTATCACTTTATTGGCTCTTCCCCTTTCCTCAGAGGATGGGGAGGCTAATCTACTCTGTCCTGTCAGAGCACTGAGAATTTATCTGGAGCGTTCTGCGTCTTTTAGACAATCAGAACAGCTCTTTGTCTGCTTTGGTGGCCGGTCCAAGGGATCGCCCGACACAAAGCAGAGGATATCCAGATGGATAGTTGATGCTATTTCTCTGGCATACACCTCAGTGGGTCAGGTTTGCCCTATTGGTACTAGAGCCCATTCGACTAGAGGCATGGCCTCTTCTTAGGCTTGGTCTTCTGGGGTTCCCATTCACGATATCTGTGCGGTGGCCGGTTGGTCCTCGCCTTCTACGTTTGTGAAATTCTATAATATGGAGGTTCCTTCCCAGCAGGCAAGGGTCCTTTCAGTGTGAATTCAGACCCGACAGGTGTCCGGTCTTACCCACATATTATGTCAATGTCATAAGCACACATTCATTCATTCATTATAAAACCCGCCTCTAGCCCGTTATCATTCCCTTTATTTTAAGACCCGACTGTGGGTCTGGTCTTATTAGGGGGTTAAAAAAAAAGACTGTTTGGACATTACATTATAGAAAGGTATATTATGAGGCCCGACGGTGTCTGGTGTTATTTTTATACATTGGTTTCTGGCTGGCTCTGTGAGCTCAGAGTTCTAGAGCTGCAGTTCAACCAGCTACTCGTTTTGCATGGCGTCCCCACTGCGTATAGCTACGCAATACGAAGTGGACGTTCTTGAAAGGGAACGTACTCGGTTACTAACGTAACCTCGGTTCCCTGAGAGTAAGGGAACGACTATTACGTAGCCAGCCGCACTGAGTAGCATGGTAATATGTCGCTTCAGTCGATGTAACCTGCTATAATGGCTATTTCGGGGGCTTTTATGGGCTATGGCCACACCCCTTGTGGCGGGCTCTGACGTGTATGACGTAATGATAGCTCATTGGAGCACACGCTGGAGCCGCCCGCGCCATCGGATGTGCAGTTGCCACAGCACAGCCAATGAGTGAGCCAGACACTCACTGTGCTAGCTGTGCAGCTGCAAAATGCGTTTTACATTTTAAGCTTCAGAATTCGAGGAAAAGGAGTTTCCCCACTGCGTATAGCCAGGCAATACTCGTTCCCTTACTCTCAGGGATCCGAGGTTACGTTAGTAACCGAGTACGTTTTATATATTTATAACACGAGCCTATGATATGTGAGTTATCACACCAGCAAGAGTGCTGTTTTTCCAAGCATCTGCACAATTGCAAATTGACATTTATACAACCGTTCAATAAAGTTACTGAGTGTGAGTAACTTTTACATTCTGTTTTTGCTCCGTCAAAGAAAACAGAACAAACAGCAGAACCGCTGCGCCTCCGAGCAACACGTGTTTTGTTCCTCGAAATATCTGCATTTTTGACAGAATCAGACGAGTAAATTATTTAATAGGCTACCCATTCATAAATACAGTCGTTTGCTATTAAACGAATCAGGATTTTTGAAAGAATCGGTTGAATAAAGGATTCATGTCCCTCATTAAGATGGAGACTTGCCGCAACCTACTGGCGGTGTTAGTTTCATTTAAAACATTAATCTCTTAACATAATTTATGCAATTATAAGTTGCTGTGTAACTCCATACATGCCATGTCTAAACAGCCTGTGTCAATCCAAAAATGGATTTTATTGATACCGACTTCCTTTTATTTGGTCATAATAGCCATACACCTTATCTTTTCATTCTGATTGAATTTGTTGACTAAATTTAAGAATCTGACATAAGAGGACAGATAGCTATGACAATGAATTTAAAAATACTGTTTTCTCTTGGCTTTATTTTGATCTTCTCTCAACCCAGAGAGCACATCCTGCATTATGTATTATAAGGACTATTTAATATTAGCCTACCACTAAATTTGTTACAAACAGCATTATGGAGTAGCACAAATACGCTACGTAAGGGCCCAAACATAAACTCAAGCCCAGGGGCCCCCAGCCCCCTAAGTCCTGCCTGTCAGCGTCTGTTGCCATTTGTCAGCACTTGTTTTCATGTTCGATCTGGATTTGTCCGGTCATGTCTGAGAAGACAGTGACGTCTCTGGTGATTGTCAGTGTTGGTCAGCATTTGTCGGTTCAGTGTGAATTAGCCTTAAGATTATGCTGCTCAGGTTCTATTTATCCATTTATATGCAATTTGAAGTTTATCAAGACATTTGATCTTAAATTTAAATATAAGATTAAACCCCACTTTGTGGTTCATCATTCATCACATTTAATGACATCCATTTTCTCTGATAACTTCAGATAGAGCATTAGTGAGCAATACTCAGTAGAGCATAGACTTTACTAAACCTTTCCTTCTGGCTGTCTGTCAACTGGAGTCAGGGGACTTGTTAACGGCATGTGGACCACGTTACAGGAAGCATACAGGGGGGTTGATTTCCCCTGAGCATCTGACAGATGAATGGACCCACAGCAGCCTGTCAAACACCTTCATTTCTTCTGCTTTCATGGATTGGGATTTTTAGTATTGCTATCTTAAAAGGGAACATGCAGTACTTCTTTAAATAAGTGAACACCACACAAGATGTCTGGAGAAGCTCTAAAATTGTTGCTGCATATCAAAATAAAAAATGTAGGTATCACTAAACTGAACATTTCTTCTTGTTGACATAGTATGAGAGGACTACATCAAATACATGTTCCCTTTTAAGATAGCAATAGTTTCCAGACTCTTCAGTACAGATTTCCTCTATATGACCAAGACTACAATATTGAAGAGACAAACCAGTAGACCACAATGGCATGTTGCTTTAGAGAGTATCGCGCTACAAACTCTCATCCAACAGGCTTTAAATTATGACAGCAGTCATATTTGAACTTGGATATGGAACATATGCTTTATCAAATAAGACTGGATAATAATATCTCTTTTTTTGACCTTATGAATATTTGAAATATTTAACAGATTAGGACTCCACAAATGCTATTTGTATTTAAACCAAGGGTAGAATAAATTAAACGAAATTTAAACTGTATTGACAGTGTTTCTGGCATGCTCTGGATTACCACTGAAAAAAATTACCGGTACTTTCTTTTGACATAATTTGGGTAATCAAATGAAAAACTTTATAGTATATGTAGCCTATTTTTTTTTATCAATTCTTTATTTGTATTTTTGTTAAATCTTGCAAAAATATTTATTTAAATAATAATGATATTTATTGGCCTGGTTTCACAGACAGGATTAGGCCTTCTTTCAATTAGGACATAGCTTTGCGTAACGTGCCTTAGAACACATCATTACTGGTGTGCATCTCGAGACAAAACAATGGCAGTGACATATTTTAAGATATGTCAGTGCAAGTTGCTTTCAGTAAAGACAGCTCAAACATCCCTTTTAGTTTGGGACTAGGGTTAAACCTTGTTTGTGAAACCCAGGGGATTATGTGCAGTCAAGCTTGACAAGTGATTTTAACAAACCAGATAAGTGTTAGATTAGTTTAGTTTCTCTTTTTGCTAAGTAGACTTTGTTTACCTCTTTATTGGCATCTTACTAACTACATGTTCTCTTACAATTATGCAAAATAACTAATTTTTTGGGGGGGTATATTCATCCCAGACTTCAATTGTGTAATGCACATTTTCCTTTGTGAGGCAGAATCATTTTCTGTGGTAATAAACAACATTCCAGTACTTCTTTCTTTCTTTCTTTCTTTCTTTCTTTCTTTCTTTCTTTCTTTCTTTCTTTCTTTCTTTCTTTCTTTCTTTCTTTCTTTCTTTCTTTCTTTCTTTCTTTCTTTCTTTCTTTCTTTCTTTCTTTCTTTCTTTATTTTTGCTATTTGATGCTACTGTTTCTTGTGCTGATCTTCTGAATAGTGGTCTTAAACCGAATCTTGAAACTGTGAGACAGACTTTAACCTCATCTGACTTTACCTCAGTTTTAAATATGAATCAAAGTTGAAGGTGTCCAAACGTTTTCAAGCCCTTTCTAGTTTGCAGACTGTGCGTGTGTGTTTATGTTAACTACACAGTGATCGACTCGCTATAGCAAATTCATCTAACATAATTACAGTCGGGTGAATTCACTCGACTCCTGTTGATCTAAATCTGTGTTTTACTGGCCACTAGTCAGTCACTGGCTGTAATGCAGAGAAAGCAATGAATTTCTGGGTGTTATTCAGTTATAAACAGCCACTCTTGAAACTCCCCTCATTCCTGGGGAGCAGAAACAGCCATTCCAGAGTTGTGTAATTAGCTGGAGTTTAATTAAAGAGCGATTTGAAGCAGGGAGGCTGAGAGGCACAATAAAGCTGCTTATAAAACAGAAATTAAATGCTTTACAAGCTCTGTGTTGTCCTTCAAGGCTGTATTGAAATTGCAGAAACTTTACACAAAGGTTTCATGTTTTATGCTTTGCGGCCTTCACGTCTCTCCGATGTTTGCTATTAAAAAGAAAATAGGCTTTATAAAAAACACACAACAGATGAAATATATTACTGAATGTCGCCACTAAATTTGATTTTGAGTTAAGTAAACAATTAACAAAGACTTACTACTGCTAATTAAACAAGTGATTTAATCGTTTAAAATGTTTGTCATTATATTAAGACAATTTGAGCGAGGCAATTAATATCTTATTAAGCACAGTAGCTTTTGAATTCAATTGCACAAGAGCTTTGCAATTATTTATTTATTGAAAAAAGGGTGCTGTGGTTTCTCTCTCTCTCTCTCTCTCTCTCTCACTTTCTCTCTCTCTCTCTCTGTCTGTGGAGTTTGACTCCATGGCTTCAGGAATCATAACAGACTCAGGAACCGAGGGATATTATCATGCGTGTGAGATAATTGCATTAATACATCATAATTTAAAGCCTATATATTACTCAGAATTTTTAGAATAGTGTTACACAAACCTGTATTCCCCGTGATGCTTACATTGAAAAAGTGACTAAAATCATTTTAAAATCGAGGCAAGCAGGAGTTTTAGCATAGTGAGTCAAATATTTCTCTGAAATATTTTCTACAGCCTTGAGTTCAAACAGTTGGCTGCAGTCTGTGTGTTTCCTGTGAGATGTCATTGCTGCGATGTGATGTCCACAGCACATCGCACGACTCACAGAAACGCTAGGGTTAGGCTGTATTTTAAGGACCGTCTCACTCCAGTGCCAACAAGTTTACTTATTTTGGAATGGATCGCTGCCTATGGAGTGTGGTTAACACTGGTGCCAGCTGAAATATAATTTCATGATGGATAGCCTCATATTGTATGATTTATTTCAGACTTACAGACGTGGGTAGTGGTTAAACCTACAAAAGCTACTGCCAAAAGATCAGTTTCTGCTACGTAACCCTATTATACTGCATGATCAAATGTGTTCTCTGCTCAGTGACTTGCCAAAAGTAGAGAATGGAAGGCTTGATGCGAAACAGATTTTTTTATGTGTTTTATGGCACTATGAAGAGCTACTGTTGGACACAAGTGATCAAGGGTACACTAAGACATATTCAGTTACCGGTTAAACAGGGTATATGTTGCTGTAACTGTTAGTTTATTCTGTTAAGTCAGTTTGTTAAATAAAGGGACCAGACCCCCAGTGAAAGATAATCACTTTTTTGTCCATGAATGAGCCAGGATCACGGTCTGCCTTATGTTTACCAGGACAAGTAATATTCACTAGTCGACGAGTCTGCTGGGCACGAGTGTTAATGTCGAATTGCGTCAAGACTAATTAAATGACAAGAAATTATCAAAGCCCAACAAAAAGCGATTAAAACATGATTGATGTAATCTGTCTCAAGGGATTTCCCTTTAAGCGTTTTGTTGGAGAAGGACTGAGAGCCTTGATGGCTTCAGCAGATGTTTTGGGCTGAGAGTTGTAAAAGGAGCTCGAAAGGCTATTTTTTTGTTGCTATGAAATATTTCACTGCTTTTATTGTCAATGCAGATTTAGACTTGATGATTTAAGAAGTGATAAGTTCAGTAAATGGACTGTTTCGTTGAGTACTTCAACATTACTTCACCTTCCTGTGAGAGACAAGGCCACTTGTGTGTTGAAATAGAATAAAAAACAGACTCTTTCATTGACTTGATTTTTATCACACATCTTAAATCCCCATTAATTCAAAATTTGGTATTTATTATTTTTTATAGCATATTACAGTATTTATTACACATGATTTATCCGTGCACATCATATATATTTTTATTTATTTATGTGTTCACAGACTGTCACTAACATGAGATCACAGCAATAGCAAACAACGATGATCCAATCAATTCCCGATAGACAAAATCAAATCCTCCCTCCCTATATATTTATTTTTCTTGTTTGAGCGGTTGTTTTCTTCAGAAATACATAACAATAGGCAATACTTAAAACAATACTTTTGTTTCATGCCGACTTTAAAAGAAATTATGACAGAAACTTTTACCTTCTTTCACTCTCCCCATTTCCCAATTGTTCTGGCTTAAAAATGTTATCACGTGTCAACAGGTAAACAATATGGCCAGAGACAGTAATACAGTACATCCAGCATCTAAAAACAATGCATGCTAATAAACCTGGCTGAAAGTAATAATAACCATAATATCTCTCTCTCTCGCTCTCTCTCGGAAAGCTATGGAAATGCAATATACCACATTTAAAAAAAAAAAGAAAAAAATCATGGTTAGATAAGACACCTGGATTCCAGTACAGACGAAGTAGGCGGCTTTTGTTTAGAGCTGTTTTCATCATCAGGCATTTTAGAGATAATTGGAAGAAGACAAGTTGTCCTCATGGCAGTGAAGTTGAGAGATTAGATATAACTTCACACAGAGAAGATCAGTGAGTGAATCTATTTTACTAATCTCATGTTAACAGGCATAACATTTAAGTTGGTTAGTCTTTGTATTTGAGCATAGGCCCCCATTTACTTCCATTAGGTGCCTTATTGTAACTCACAAAGTTTTTTTTTCTTTTCTGAGGGACTACAAATTCTGTCAATAACTTAAATTTTACCTAGAACGTTCCTTTATCAAAAGGTCGCAGTCAAGGCCAAGAGACCTACAGGCAACTGAACCAATCTACTGGAGCTAGGCTGAATATTCTATAGAAGTGAATTCTGTAGAGAATGAATGAGTCTGGTTCTACTAAAATATTTTTTTTTGTCTAAACAGTCGTATTTCAAAGCCATACACTTCCAGAGGTTTTCTTCCCACTTTCTTTGAGGAAACCGATCCGACACGCTGCACACTACACGGTGCACGGAATCACTGCACGGAGGAGCTGATAGTGAGGCATGTTCTCACTAATTGGTGCTGAATGAATAGGAGAGTCTATCTTTCCTAACAGATCCAACAGGGCGGGACACAACGCCTCGATTTCGGCTCCCTCAAACACAAATCCCCTCTTGAAAATAAGCTAGCATGACCCTGTTTCCTTAGTTTAAAAAAAAAAAACCAGACAGAGGGAAAGGGAGGGGAAGATGAGAGAAATAGAGAAAGAGCGAGCGAGTGAGAGGTTTGATGGGGGGTGCTGAAAAAGGATGGAGGGATAACTTCAAAACCCCACATCAAAAGGAATAAATAATTGTTTCTGCTGCTTGTGTTGTTGTGATAGGGATCTGGAAGAGGGGTGCAGCAGTCTTTGATTGCAGGCTGCTCTCCTGGAGAGGGCTCCTTCTGTCTACTGCTCCTGTGCTGCGGCAGGACCCGCTGATTAAACCCTGTTTGTTTTAATCTCCTCACAACCCCACAGGACCCCAGCTGAGGCAGGGGAGAGGTATCTCTTTATGGAAAGAAAAAGTGAAGCAAGTATAATTATATTGAGATGATGAAGATGGAACATGCGAGAGACAGACGAAAGTGTTACAGAGGAAGTCACTCATGCATCAGTGGCAGCAAAACTCATATTTGACCTGCACATGTTACGAGGCAGCAAGGATGAAACAGAGAGTGAATCCAATCGCAAGCACATTTAATTAAACAGAAACGAACAGGAAATCCAGGGAACTCAGAACAAGACAGTAGTAACATTAAACAACCGACAGCCAACAACTGAAACACAGGGGTTTAAATACACAGACAAACAAGCTAAACAAGATAACAAGGGGGCGTGGTTAATAAGAGACACCTGGGGAGACTAATAGACATAGACGAGGAACACCTGTGGACACTGAGCAACAACATGACAAAAGACAAGACACATGGCAGGATAACATGACAAACAGGGAATCACATGACAGACAAGAACAAGGAACAAAACACAAAACCCACACCGTGACATAGCCCCTCCCCTATGGGCGGCTCCCGACGCCCATAAAAACAAAAAACAATAGTTCAGGAGGGTGGTGAAGCGGAGGCGGTCTGGGGGAGGGATGGAGGGCCAGGCCCGCACAGGGGAACGGGACCAGGACATGGTGGACCTGGGCCATGGAGCGTGGGCAGACCAGGTTGTGCAGGCGACCAGGGTGGAGCAGGCAGTTCAGGTGGCCAGGGCGGTGAAGACCCTTCGGGCGGCCAGGGCGGTGAAGAGGGCCCTGAGCTAAGCAGAACCAGCGGCGAAGGAAACTCTGCGCTGGACAGGACTGGCGCAGGATCAGTGAGCTCTGGTGCAGGATCAACGGCCCCTGGCGCAGGATCAGCGGGCTCTGGCGCCGGATCAGCGGGCTCTGGCGCAGGATCAGCGGGCTCTGGCGCAGGATCAGCGGGCTCTGGCGCAGGATCAGCGGGCTCTGGCGCAGGATCAGCGGGCTCTGGCGCAGGATCAGCGGGCTCTGGCGCAGGATCAGCGGGCTCTGGCGCAGGATCAGCGGGCTCTGGCGCAGGATCAGCGGGCTCTGGCGCAGGATCAGCGGGCTCTGGCTCAAGGGTGTGCGTAGCCCACACACACCACATGGCTGTGGCCATAATGGCCAGTGTTGCGGTCACTGAGGGCTCAGGCGGCGCATGCGTGGCGTGATCAGTCTCTGGCTGGGCAGACGTGACGTGAACAGTCTCTGGCTGGGCAGACGTGACGTGAACAGTCTCTGGCTGGGCAGACGTGACGTGAACAGTCTCTGGCTGGGCAGACGTGACGTGAACAGTCTCTGGCTGGGCAGACGTGACGTGAACAGTCTCTGGCTGGGCAGACGTGACGTGAACAGTCTCTGGCTGGGCAGACGTGACGTGAACAGTCTCTGGCTGGGCAGACGTGACGTGAACAGTCTCTGGCTGGGCAGACGTGACGTGAACAGTCTCTGGCTGGGCAGACGTGACGTGAACAGTCTCTGGCTGGGCAGACGTGACGTGAACAGTCTCTGGCTGGGCAGACGTGACGTGAACAGTCTCTGGCTGGGCAGACGTGACGTGAACAGTCTCTGGCTGGGCAGACGTGACGTGAACAGTCTCTGGCTGGGCAGACGTGACGTGAACAGTCTCTGGCTGGGCAGACGTGACGTGAACAGTCTCTGGCTGGGCAGACGTGACGTGAACAGTCTCTGGCTGGGCAGACGTGACGTGAACAGTCTCTGGCTGGGCAGACGTGACGTGAACAGCCTCTGGCTGGGCAGACGTGACGTGAACAGCCTCTGGCTGGGCAGACGTGACGTGAACAGCCTCTGGCTGGGCAGACGTGACGTGAACAGTCTCTGGCTGGGCAGACGTGACGTGAAGCTCTGGCTGGACGTGGCTGACGTGAAGCTCTGGCTGGACGTGGCTGACGTGAAGCTCTGGCTGGACGTGGCTGACGTGAAGCTCTGGCTGGACGTGGCTGACGTGAAGCTCTGGCTGGACGGTCTCTGGCTGGACGGTCTCTGGCTGGACGGTCTCTGGCTGGACGGTCTCTGGCTGGACGGTCTCTGGCTGGACGGTCTCTGGCTGGACGGTCTCTGGCTGGACGGTCTCTGGCTGGACGGTCTCTGGCTGGACGGTCTCTGGCTGGACGGTCTCTGGCTGGACGGTCTCTGGCTGGACGGTCTCTGGCTGGACGGTCTCTGGCTGGACGGTCTCTGGCTGGACGGTCTCTGGCTGGACGGTCTCTGGCTGGACGGTCTCTGGCTGGACGGTCTCTGGCTGGACGGTCTCTGGCTGGACGGTCTTTGAGGAGGCCTTTCTCCTCCTCCTCCGGGCCACCGGACTCGGAACCACCGGAACTGGGACCAGTGTTGAAGGCCTGGCGTACCCCGGGCTGAAGCTCTCCAGACAACTGGAGAGTGCCTCTCTCCAATCCAGGCCAGAGAGATCGGGGAGCTCCCTAGGGTTGACCGCCTTAGCCCCCAGCCGGTAACACAATTTTATAGCCTCATTCCCTAGGGTGCATGAGGCAGCAAGTGCAGCAAACCCCCAGGTAAACTGAAACAAATCCGGGCTGTTCAGGGCTAAGGCCGCGGTTTTCCCAGCAAACTCCCGGTCCATGCTGGGAAGATCAGACGAGATCCGTGCTGCTGGATTCATTGGCGGTCGGTTGTTCTGTTACGAGGCAGCAAGGATGAAACAGAGAGTGAATCCAATCGCAAGCACATTTAATTAAACAGAAACGAACAGGAAATCCAGGGAACTCAGAACAAGACAGTAGTAACATTAAACAACCGACAGCCAACAACTGAAACACAGGGGTTTAAATACACAGACAAACAAGCTAAACAAGATAACAAGGGGGCGTGGTTAATAAGAGACACCTGGGGAGACTAATAGACATAGACGAGGAACACCTGTGGACACTGAGCAACAACATGACAAAAGACAAGACACATGGCAGGATAACATGACAAACAGGGAATCACATGACAGACAAGAACAAGGAACAAAACACAAAACCCACACCGTGACAGCACACCCTCATGATGAAACCAGTTACTGCTTTGATCATCTTATTAAAGAGTTGTCTGTGTATATTCTTAATGTTTATTAAGTCCTTGGTGAATGTTTATTTTATTCTTATCGTTTAGTGTAGTCCTCATCTGATCTCACCAGTACTAAGCCTTGAGCAGATGTCACAAGCAAAGTGAAGGAAGTACACACTTAAAAATAAATGTGTTTTCTCAGCGTCGCCATAGAAAAAACATTTCACGTTCTCCAAAGATCCTTTCAGTGATCAGTTCTGAAAGGTACCGTTATTTCTTAGTGTGAAGAACATTTTAATAATCCAAAGAACCTTGGCACAATGTAAAAAGGTTCTGTGAATTTTAAAGGTTCTTCATGGAACCATCGATAAAGAACCATTATTTTTAAGAGTGTAGGAAGTATTTATCTGAAGCTTTGGTAGGACGTTAAGTTGTGCTAATGAGATGCTATATGGTCTTGACTTGGACAGGTAAACATATTAACATCAGTCAATGAGGACCACAACAATCTTCTTGTTAATCGAGTCACACAAGATAGAAAAAAAAGTTAAAAATTAAAATAATAATACCAAAAAGCCAAATCAAGCATTTTAATTTGGTCTCTTTAGCATGAATTCTGTAGCCTTTTACATGAAATTTTCTGGACAGCTACAGCGCACACCTGACTTAAAAAATAAAAACATAAGTAATAAAATTTTTATGTGAATGAAAATCTTAGTGCTAAAAACTGTTTATGTTTGGTTATAATTGCTTCATGGGAACATACAACAGACAAATAGTATGTATTCATTTATAGTATTTATAAAACAGAAGGTGAAAAGTACTCGGTTAACTTCTGTGCATCTGATGGACACTTTGCTATCCCATGAGGCTCTGCAAGGGTGAGTTGTGAATGGAGGTGAAGAGACGTAACTGATGATGTAGGTCACAACACACTCTAAAAAAAGATGGTTCTTTAAACTTTAAAGGTTCTTTACACGCAGTAACAGTTCTATTTAGTACCGTATCGTCCTGAAGAAGCCCTTATATGCTGAAATGGTTATTTGTTTTAGAGTTTAGGGTTCTTTATTCCCGCCTATTTGTTTTTCTAATCTGTAACTGTCAAAGCCTCCTCATTACTGATTTTCTGGAGCTCAGCTAACTACAGTTACTACACAGACTGTCATACTCTTAACATAACATAACTCATAACATACTCTCAACAGTTAATTGATTTCTTTCTTAAAATGTCTATCAATGTCCTACCAATCATGTCTTTTTCTCTTTTTAGTTTAACAGAACATGTAAGTGTGAGCAGCTCTGTTCAGTTAAGGATACTCATCTTCTCTTCTCCACAGAGTAAGTAACAGAGATATGGAATTTATGATTTGTTTTTAAATTTTGACTTTATGCCTAAAAATACCCAGTCACAAAAAAACATTAAAGCTATACCATGACTTTATATCACTTTTCCCTTTTAACATGATAAAGGGCTCATACTGTCTTTTTTTTTGGCTAATTTTGGCCTTCATGAACATAATATTTTTACATAATCAAATGGAAGAGACACAATGTGTGTCGTACCATAACCTCATCATCTGCAGAGAGAAACTGCCCCTCAGAATACACATTTCACGAGTTTACATGTTAATGAAATCAGATGTAATATTATAATGCGTATTTGGCTTGCTGTCCGGGGGGAGGGCTCCGAGCTCAGAATTCGGCCCGACCCCAGAGTACTCCCCCCATAACCTTAGAGATCATAGGTAACTATGAGCGGACCCAGCCGAATGTGGGGTGAAGGGGTGGTGGTGGGATGCTGAGAAATTAGTCATGAGACAGGAGGTAAGGGAAGGCTTTATTTATACTGGCTTCTTCTTGCGCTGATTGGATGATTACCTGAACATGCTCCTCCCGAACTTTGTTTACATAAAACTTCATTTCACGAGTTTACATGTTAATGAAATCAGATGTAATATTATAATGCGTATTTGGCTTGCTGTCCGGGGGGAGGGCTCCGAGCTCAGAATTCGGCCCGACCCCAGAGTACTCCCCAAAATGCTAGATAAACGAAGGACAGCGAGCGTAGAATTTAACCCCCCAAAAAGTGAAGGGTATGTATTTACCAAGGAACGAGCTTGCCTGTTCGACTGGGAAGGCTCTCGCAACGACCGACGGGAACTTGGATGCTCACGGCATCGGACAGATAAGCCCATTCTGCAGTTGAACTGACAGCTCGCTGACGCAAGAATTATGCGAGCGTGAATTTGTGGACGAGTTTAACCGTTCACCCGGGAGGGCTCTCGCAGCGTCCGACGGGAACTTATATGCTCACGGCATCGGACGGGTAAGCCTCGCCAGGTTGGACGGAGGGCGCCCGCTGGACTCGGTCGGGAGGGCTCGAGCGCGGTCGTCCGGCGACGACTAAGACGGGCAGACTCTCACTGCAATTCGAACGGGAGGTTCAACCAGCGTTTGGAAGGGGGACGGAACCCGGCCTTCGAACGGGTGAGTCATCGCTGCGTGCGAACGGGGGAGTCTGCATATGATTGAAAAACGTACACTATGAATATTAAGCGAGC
Source organism: Rhinichthys klamathensis goyatoka (assembly GCF_029890125.1). NCBI lineage: Eukaryota > Metazoa > Chordata > Actinopteri > Cypriniformes > Leuciscidae > Rhinichthys > Rhinichthys klamathensis. The sequence goes on from NW_026606885.1 coordinate 1,185,980, forward strand.
GTGCAAGCGGCGAGCCCAGATGTAATCGGAAGGTTTGGTGTAAACGGATGTAACTGAAATGAGGCGCAGCAGGTGATAATTATCATTAATTAATTAGTTAGGGCTTGGTGAGCATTTCTGATGAAAAACCGGCTAGACCTAATATAGGTTTTGAAGGCATTCGATGACCAGCGACCGAGGGTTTTGATTTGTTGTTGGGAGAGACCTTTTTGAGCGGCTGTTATAGCTGCTCCGATGCGGAATGAGTGGCTAGAGAAATGCTCTGCTGAGACGCCGGATTTGATGAGGACTGCTTTAAGATGCTTTTGGAACCAGAATCTCGTCGCTGGATGATTGGAGTCGTTAGTGAAAAGAGGGTCGAGTGGGGATTTGGACGAGGAAAGTTTATACTGCAGGTAATTAAAAAACGCATGGTACGGTTGGATGGGAGTTTGTAGATTGAAAATATAAACGAAGTGACCTCTTTTATCTCTGTCCGTTTTGCTTTGTTTAATGAAAAATGATATGGTTTCATTATCTACGATCTGGAGGTCTGAAATGGAGGGATGGATATTTGGGTCGAATAAGGAAGTAATGGTCAGTTCGGAACAGCGGAGGAAACCAAAGAATGCTAGGATGAACATAGCTTCTAATGTATATGCGGTGTTGATGGAGTGGTATCCAAGACGGAGTGATGAGATGCATCTGGTGAGTATATCGATTGTGATTGGTTGTCTGGTATCTGGGCGCGTGGGGCGGGATCTTTGGATTCCTTTAACTAGAAGGGACGTTTGGGAGTTATTTATTGCAGGTGTAGGTTTACCGTGGATTAATTTATGGAAGAATTGAATGCCGCTTAGATAGCTTTTAATGGATCCGGCTTGGAGACCTTTAATACTATGAAGATGAGATATGAATGAAGTAACTGTTAAAAGAGAAAATTCGGAAAACGACAGGTTGTGAGAGAGGTGGAATGATTTGAACGATTTCCATGCGGTGTAATAAGTTTGCAGGGTTCTGGGAGAGACGGCTTGGAGGATGGATTCGATGGACGTGTCCAGGAGGGATTTTAGCGGATGGTTTATGGGAAGATCAGCTGAAAATAAGGAGGTACTGGAGTTGGAGTGGGGTCTGCTTCTGGTGCCAGCATCCTGAACTTCTGAAAAGAGAAACGGGAGAGAGAGTCAGCGATTTGATTTTGAGCCCCTGGAACGTGATTTGCAGTTATTAAGAACTGGTCGCATGCGGAGATCCATATGAGGCGTCTGAGGAGTGGCATAAGCGCAGGTGAGCGAGAACGACCTTTGTTGATACAGTGTACAGTTGCTTCGTTGTCGCAATGGATTTGGATGCTTTTGGTTGACCATTCTTTCCCCCATAGGGAAGCTGCGACGACGATTGGGTAGAGCTCGAAAAGGGCAGAGGAGGCTGAAGCCTGGGGTGTGTCCAGGAGCTGAGGGGGCCAGGGAGACGCGAACCAGCGTCCTTGGTAATAGCCGCCGAAGCCGATCGAGGGAGCTGCGTCTGTGAACAGTTTGATATCGAGGGGGAGAGAGATAAAGTCGTCGTAAAAAAAAGTTAAGCCGTTCCACTGATTGAGGAAATTAATCGATAATTTTAGCTCGTTTTTTGACTCGTCGGAAAGGATGATCCGATCTTCCAGCCCATGAACAGATGAAGAGAGGGCTAGGAGATGCGCGATAAAGGGTCGGCCCTGTGGAATAATGCGCATCGCATAATTTAGGTGGCCCAGCAGCGAGAGAAGTTCGCGTTTTGAACAATCTGTGCTGTCTGTAAAATTGGATGCGATTAAAATGATGCGATTGATTTTTTCCTTAGGCAGTGAGGCCTGGAATTTTGCTGAGTCCAGATTGATGCCCAAGAACTCGATGGATGTAGTTGGACCCGATGTTTTCTCGTGGGCTAACGGAATCCCTAGTTCGGCGAAAACTTTTTTCACTATGAGGAGGTGAGCCTCGGGGATGATGTCGTGAGGTGAAATTATTAGGAAATCGTCGAGCAGATGGAGAAGATGAGGAATTGCATAATTATTGGAAAGGATCCAACATATGGCTTCAGAGAGAGTGTCAAAGATTTTTGGGCTGCTTTTGCAGCCGAAAGTTAAGCGCACGGCGAAATAATACTTTTTCTGCCAGTTTACGCCGAATAAGTGCCATGAATCGGGGTGGATTGGCATTACTTTAAAAGCAGAGGAGATATCTACTTTTGCAAGCCATGCGCCTCGTCCAGCTATTTTAATCATGGTTATGGCTTGTTCGATATCATGATAGTTAAGAGAATACTCTTCGAGGGGGATGAGACTATTGATGCTCGGATATGGAGAATTATGGGGGGCTGAAAGGTCGATTATCAGCCGCTTTTTTCCGGAGAATTTCCTGGTAGCCACGCCTATGGGGCTGATGCGAAATTTGTCGAACGGGGGGGCCTCGAATGGACCGATCATGAAACCGGATTCAATTTCTTTTTTAATTAGCTTATCTACTACTCCGGGCTCTGCTAAGGCGGACTGAAGGTTAGCGCAGATAATATTTTGCGTGGGATGGCTTTCTACACCGGGTTTAAAGCCTTGATTGAGACCTGTCAGTAAATAATTTGTGAAGTTGGCATCTGGGTGGTGTGATAATTCTTCGGCTAGACGGAAAACATTCACAGGAGTCGAGAGATAGTTTTTAGCATTTTTATTGACAGATTTTTTGACTGGGCATATCACGCGGGCGTGTGCGCCGCCGCAGAAATCGCAGACGTGGAGAAAACGACAGCGTTGTCTTGGGCATCTCCCTTCGTTGAAGTTCCTACAAACTTGTCTATCGGGTGCCGTATGGTGCTCTGATTGAAAAATCTTCTCTTGCGTGACGCGGAACGTAACTTGTGGATTTTATGGCATTCTGCTCTGGGCAGGGAGGGATCGACGGGTTAATTTGTGGGCATGCCGTGGTGGCATGGATTGTGGATCTGCAGATTGCGCAGGAGATATTTCTGCACCCGAGGAAGACTCGGTTATGGAGATCGGTGTCCAACGCTCCCCAATAGGGACACTGATTCCATTGGGAAACGCGGACGGCGCATTTTGCGGAAAACAGCTTGTGGTACGTATAAAAATGACTACCCCCGTAAGACAACGCGAGCTCCGCTATGATAGACAGATAGTCGTTCAGCTCGCGCCGTCTATGGGGAAAAGACGAGCATATGATTTCTGTATAACGGCTGAAGGCAATACAGAATTCGGCTAGTGACAATGAACGTGATGTAACCTGTGAGTTATTTTTTAGAGTGACTGAAATGTCGCCGCAGTCTACTTGGCGATTGGACTCAGCCGGAGGAAACAAGGACAGGAGAGAACCCAAATCAACATCTGCACCTGCTAGGATTTGAGCTCTGATGTTGTTCGTCACTGGAGGAGGTTCGGATGCTACTGCATTCGGAGGGGCTGGTTGAGGAGTGGCTGAGAAGAGAGAGAAAGGAGAACGCACTTGGAGAGGGTTAAAGGGATGGGAAATCGTGGCTGTGGCCGTTTGCGGAGGCATCCTCACGCGGAGATCGGCCCCCGGGTTAGGTGGAGGAGGAGGAATAGGAAGAGCATAGTGTGGAAGGGGAAAGAAATGCGCCGGCGATTGACCGGCTAACGGAGGCATCCTCACGTTAGGGTAAGCACCTGACGCTTGGGAAGGAGGAAAACTGAAAGAAGTAGAAGGGAAGAAAAACGTTTGGGGATCGTGTAAGAAAGTAGAACTGCCGGGATCTAGAGTGTGAGGTACCACGATGGGAGGGGCTGAGGAAGGGATTTGACCTGGAGGAGATTGGCGCCCATCCGTGACTGGTTCCGGGGCGCGGCCCAGGCTAGCGGAAGGTCTGTGACGCCGTGGCGCGGGGGCGGAGCCTAGCGCTGCCAGTGAGGAAGGAGGTACTGCGGGACGAGCGATCGGGGCCCGGCGAGCCTTGCTCGTTCGAGCCGAAGGAATTGGAGCTGAAACAGAAAGGTGAGAAGATTGTAAGGTGACATATAAATTAAATAATTCTGCTTTTTTCATCCTGCGGGAGAAATTTGCATCAGAATTAATTAGGGCTTGTCTTAGCCCCTTAACTGTCCACTTCCCTATGGGAGGGATGTTAGGGGGAGCTGGAAGGTGGGAAGGCGCGGAGGAAGACGATGATGAAGATGATGAGTTCCTCGCTGGCGGTGGTGAGGGGAGTCTTCGACGCCTTGGAGTATGTGGAGAGGATCTGGAGGGCCGACGTCCCCTGGTTGAGGATGGAGGCTCGATGTTGTCGTTGGCTGCTGGAGAAGGAAGGGTTGCTGGATCTGCGTTTTGCGGTTGAGATGACTCCGAGATGAAAGATTCATCGTCGGAGGGGAAGAGCTCTAACTCGGACATGACTGCACGGAGGCGGAGTCAGATGCTGAGAAATTAGTCATGAGACAGGAGGTAAGGGAAGGCTTTATTTATACTGGCTTCTTCTTGCGCTGATTGGATGATTACCTGAACATGCTCCTCCCGAACTTTGTTTACATAAAACTTCATATAATGACGGACGTAAAGACATCATAGACGATTGTGAAGATATTTCACTAGAACTTGGTCTTCATTACATCTATATCGTGTTCAATGCCAATTGTTATTTATTAATGTATTCAACTAACCTCTGTTGTTAGAGCACTGTCACTTTTGCTACAATCTGCCATGTCAATAAAAAATAAAAGTACCTAATTGACACAACATGCTGTTTTTTTTAAATGTAAAACCCAAATATAGAGGCAACAAGATTGAAGGCCAGGCAGATAGAGGGCTAAAAAAACAATATTAAAAAATAATAGTAATATTAATAATATGAAGATACTAATATTAATGCAAATAAATATAATTGAAAAGGTTATTTATAACATTAAGGTCCTAGCACTTTCAAAGCATGGCTCTTAATGGAACCTTATTAAAAAGGGTTCTGTTTAGCACCAAAAAGGATTCTGCTATTGTTACAAGCCGAAGAACCCTAATTTGGTACTGTTTAGAACCATTTTTCTTAAGAGTGCATGACAGTGACAACATGGCTGATTTCATTCATAGGCCTCATTCTATACAGAGTATTAACAGTCACAAAGTAAGTTATTATTCAAAACGTGTACCTACTCAGAGAGTTCACAATTTCAGACGCAGCAGATTTATCTAATTATATATACAATTTAGACACATAGGTGCTCAAGCCATCTAGCATGGACAGCAAGCCAAATAAATGTATCTTTATGAACATGTGAACAGTTTATGATGACGGTTTCTGAACATAATTAACGGGTTATTTCACCATAGTTCATCTACTCCACACAGCCTCTCTTTCTCTTTCCCCCTCATTCTCACTTTTCAGAGCTTAAATAGGCTGCTGAAACAGATGAAAAGATGAAGCACTTCAAAAGCTTCAGCATTGTTTAGAGAATGCCTCCCGCTCAAACATGCCCCCATGCCACATTCAAGAACACAGAGCGGTACAGTAATCCTTCTCCAGCTGACCTTGCCACAAAAAAAAAATCATTCTGTTGCTATGGTCAGCTGGACCTTTAAAGTTATTTATTTATTTATTTATTGTAAAAAATTAATTATAATAAGCAGCACATTCCTTACTCCCGCATTGCAGTGGTTCATGTAGGTTGTCTACAAACCGAAAGGTTGGTGGTTCAATCCCCGGTTCCACCTGACCAAGTGTCGAGGTGTCCATGGGCAAGTCACCTAACCCCAGCTGCTCCCGACGAGCTGGATGGCGCCTTGCATGGCTGACACCGCCATCGGTGTATGAATGAGTGAGTGAATGGGTGAATGTGTGGCAAAATGTAAAGCGCTTTGGTGGCCATTGGGTCTGTGAAAGTGCTATATAAATGCAGTCCATTTACCATTTTACCATTTATTCAGTTGTTTTTTGTGGGTTCTTTTCTCTTTCCTCCTGTTATCTGGCTTTAGGCTACTCTTTGTCCTCTGATCATTTCTATAGATAAAATGTATATAGAGCACATTACAATGACTCCACACCTCACAGATCACTCTGGTCTCAGTGCTTCTCTCTCCTTCGATGTGTAATCGAATTCTGTCTTTGCATAATTAGTGAGGGCTACACCAAGGGTTTTCAAAGTCAAAGACAATGCAGGCCTCCCTTAACACAATAGGCCTCTATGAACTGCGTATGAATTACATATAAACAGATTCTTAATAAAGCTATGAAAGATATTCAGTCAAGAACAATGAATGATTTTCTTTTTCCTTTGTTGTTTAATTAACATTAACGACAGGCCTATATGAGGCTCACAAATATATAATGATAATTTCGCCCAACTGTTTACATTCACTTTAGATACTCTTTTTTCTCATTCATCCATGTTTCTTTGCTGCTCTATCATGTTTATGCAGTCCTGCACTGCACAAATATATTTACACACGGTGCCTAGGATCTGCAGACGGGTCCGCCGGTGTGGCAAAGTGAAGAACCCCAAAAGGTTCCTGCAGGCACCTTTTATTTTTATAGTGTAGAATACTTAATTATACTTTTTAAGTATCTCGATAAAAAAAAAAGTCAAAAGTAAATGAGCTACTTCGCATTTCACCGTGGTTTCGACTCGTGCTGCGTAACGGCGCGGGCGTCGAGCGAACTGTAGCGAATAGCCTCTGTTTATAATGTTCAGCACCCATTCTGATACCCCGTCGAGTTTCGCCCATGCCTTGGCATGAATGGCTAGGGGTAGAATGAAATCTGGGCTCTGGCCGTGACATAGTGGCCGCCGAAGAGCTTCGGTGTGAGTAAACATTGTGTTTGCAACATATGAGGCCAGGGGCGCGCTGAGTAGCCTACAGCGTGAAGCCTGGTCTCACTCGACTCTCTTATGGCATTGTGCTGCGAGAGAGAGAGCGGGGCGAGCCCCGTGGGGCTTGACATGTCTGCGAGTGCATGTGAGCGCGTGACTGCGGGCACATTTACTGCATTGAAAACACTGTCTGCCTGAGCTGACTGTATGTGTATAGGTTTCGTTTTTACAGAAACTGCGGGACATGTAATGCATAGTGTTTGTGGGCACTGGTTTGTGGGCACATTCACTATGTTTAGTGCACAATCGACATGAGTCGATTTTATACGTGCGAACCCTGAATTTTGACGGGCTGTGTTTGCGTGTAGGAATGAGCACTGGGTTGTGGGCATTTTTATTACACTCAAAACACCATCGGCTGTGGCCGGGATACCAGAAATGACACTCTGTTTGTGATTTATCTGGGTCGCCGTGACAACGGCGTTTGTGTGCAGGCAAGCGGGCTGTGGTACCGACTTGTTTGCTGCAGAATACACTGGAACAGTCACATTCATTGGAACTGAACGAGTGAATATTTTTGGTGGAAGTCTGGCCGCGGCGAGACTTGAACACCGTCGTTTTCCTAGCGGGGCTAGGACGACTTTGAGGCCTCGGTCTTCACGTCAATCTTTGGCCGGGGCACGGGCGGCGGCCTGTAGAGCGCGAGCGCGGTCTCTGATTCCAGGCCTGTCGGCGCTGTGAAGCGGCGGTGGGCGGTGGCTGTGGCTGGGAGCTGCGAGCAGACGGCTGTTTGGTGTGACCTGCTGCGGAGCTGGAGCGTTTTGGCAGGAAGTGCTTCAACGCCTGCGACGTCTTCTGTACCTCAGCAAATCTATCTTTGAAGTCTTTAATGGAAGATCCGAAGAGGCCAGCTGGAGAAATGGGCGCGTCGAGGAACAGAGCGCGCTCCGCATCAGACATCTCTGATAACGTCAGCCACAGATGCCTTTCAGCCACGATGAGAGAGGCCATGTTTCGCCCAATGGCCTGTGCAGCGGATTTTGCGGTGCGAAGAGCCAGGTCTGTGGCGCGGCTTAAATCCGGCACACTGATCGCTTCAGGTCCTTCCTCGTCCATTTTTCAGAGAAGGTCAGCCTGAAGGATTTGCAGAACGCCCGTGGAGTGCAGCGCTGACACAGCTTGTCCAGCGGCGGTGTAAGCGCGACTGTGCATAGCTGAGGTCGAGCGGCAGGCTTTAGATGGTAGCGCCGTTTTTGCGCGGTCCCTTTGAAGAAAACAGCCATCCAGCCGGCTGCGCAGGCGCCGTCCACTCGAGGCCGAGGTTCGCCACGGCCTGTGACAGCAGACGCATGAGTTCGGACTCAATGCTGGCGCGTTTTCCTGACGACTCACGGTTAGCGGGGGGAGGTCCACGGAGCTCGCCCAGTCCTTACTATCCGATGCCAGGATAGAACAGCTGGCCTCCTCCACAGAAACAGCTGCTTCGTCTTCGTCGATGGCGGATGCGGCGGCAGATTGCGGCCGCTGTCCGTCGGTGAGCGAAGCCGGGGAAGCTGGCGGGCGAACCGGCGAGCTAACGCGTTCCGGAGAAGTCTCGGGAGCGCGCTGGTTACGACGCTTTTTACAGTGCGGCACCACATTGGGTAGAAGTGCAGGCTCGCTGAAAAATGCCAGGCGAGTCCTCAGAGTCACCATAGGCAGCAGGTCGCAGTGGGGGCAACCACCGTCAGCGAGCGCGAGAGCAGCGTGGTCTTCACCCAGACAGGAAACGCAGATAACGTGGCGGTCCCCGTCGGTGAGTGCAGCTCGGCACGAACCACAAGCTCTAGGCATCTTTAAAAAGACGCTTGCTCTTTTTAGAGAATGTGTGTTGCGACGGCGAACACACACTCGGCAGAGAAAAGGATACTACCCCGGAAAGCTGTTGCAAGAACGGCGACTGAAGGCGGCGATGAGATGCAACGTCCTCTTGAAGGCCAGCGACTTCAGGTGCAAGGGCTCGCCCAGCAGAATGCTCAAAATCAGACGGCGCGGCTTCTTCACTCCGGATCCAGCGATGCGCGAGCTTCGCTGAAGAGATGAAAAATCAGATTGTATCAGCCTTCGAGCGGTATTTATAGGCCCAGGCCACGCCCGTTTCGGCGGGTCGTGACGTAGTGGGCGCGAAGCGCCCTCATTGGAATGACGTCGCAAAGGGCCTCGCTCGATAGGCTGCTGCAGTTGCCGCAGGACAGCCAATAGGCACGCGAGTTGGCCTGCCTAGGTTTGTACACTGCTGCAACGCGTTTTACAATACTACAAAATTAAGGATAATTTTTTGGCTTCAATATCTCGCAGAAAAGAGTTTTTCCCCTAGCGTAAGATATTACGCAGTACGAGAGAACCTCTCGTAAGAGAACTGTTTATTCGCCATCATCGGTGGCACTACTTACTAGCCTGCGCGTTCACGGCAGGCTCCGCTGTGGGGGAGGAGCTGTGGAGGGAGGGCTGTAGCGCAGCAGAAAGCAAGGGGGTGGGACCTGTAAGTTGTGCTTTTTCAAATTTTCAGGCTAAGTCAACGTTTTCTCAAAACTCCCTACTGCAGCTTTAATACAGTTCAGTCTGTCTGCTCTTTTATTCCAACTGTTACTCCTGATCAGAGGCTTCCGTAAATATTTAGTTTATTGCTTCAGCTAAGTTTAATGGTGCAACGCAAAAATATTTAGTAGTGTGTAAGTTGTAACTTAGTGCCCATTTACATCCAAATTAGGCTAAGTTGTAACTTATGCACAGCTGGTGCAACCAGACCCTTGTGTAAGTCATCAAAGTCAAAGGCAAATTTTCCATACTAAACCATTAAACCCTAACTGAGAACGACTCTAGGAATGGAACCCCTAAATATGAGCAGACGGCACATATAGTATTTGGACACTTTTGGATATGTAAGTCACTTAAAATGCATGATTTTATTTATTTATTTATTTTGCAATTACATGTGGTGATTTAAGGTGATTTTTAATCTATAATAAAGTCAGTTATAGAGCAATCATAGGAATAGTTGTCATGTTAACCATGAACATACAACCAAATAATTTTCAAATATTGTTTTTGTCTCAGTTTTGAAACCTAAAATGAACTTGCTAAAAGGTTTACTTGAAAGGTATGTTATATATATTTGAGATAAATTACACTTTGTTTGATATTTTGTTATATAATGTAAAGATATTCATAAATGTATGTGTAGCTTAAGTCTCCAAATACTTTTTGTAACATGTCAATGACCTTTTTGTGAAGTTGATGTGAATATATAATGGAAAGTGTTGTCACGAAGGTGCCGTGACTGGTTACCATTTTCTTAAAGATTTTAAAACCACTTTTGAACACCTTTGTGCCTTCGCTAGTTCATTTTAAAATAGTTCTGTGGTGTGAATAATTCTATATATTTTTCAAATAAAAAAAATGTAATTGAAAAGTCAAAGCTGATATTATTTTAAAATAATGATAAATATGCAGTTTAAAATAGTTCGATGAAGTATTGTGTGTCACACCACAGGACGTGTCAACCTTTCAATTTTCTGTCAACTGTCCATGTGCTGCTTATGTGTGTTAAAAGCAGAGTATCAGTGCAGACCCGGTGTCTAATACAATCATCACTGGGAAGAATCCAGTCAACACTTTCACTTATTCTTCTTTTTGGTACCACTGGTCAGGACAGTGAGAGGTTTGGATATGTTGTGAAAGAGTTAAAGGCTGAGTCTGTAGGGCTCACGAACAGCTTACATTCTCTATAACACTAACCCTTCTCTCTTCTTTCATCTTTTAATCCTGCGCTCATAAGGTTGCTAGATAAGTGGCCATGACTAACACGTCTCTCTCTGTCTGTCTGTCTCTCTCTCTCTCTTTCTCTCAGCCCTTCTAATGGGAAAGAAGGGGAACAGCCCACATAATGAGAGACTTTACCTTCTTTTGAAGACAAATTGGACTGAAATTCCATCTTTGATGAATCTCCCTTTCAAATGAGCAATGTTTAAAGACGGAAGCACTAGACAGAATAAGAAAAAGATGAAGGAAGGAAAAGAACGTGGTATACATATACAGAAGGGTAGAAGAGAGAATGAGCTCTGCTTCCTGCTCTGTCTCAGGCTCACATCTTCTGTTTGTTTGTGTCCTGATTTCAAAGCATTCAAAACCACCGAAGGCTAAACTTAGTCACTTCATGCATCCTGATCGATAAGATTGACAAATATTGAGAATAAACATTTATATACTTTTTAACCACAATTGTTCGTCTTGTGCTGGTCGGCGACGCGCCAGGCATTACGTCATCACGTTAGAAACGTCACGTTTTTTTTTTTTTTTGAATAATAATAATAAATTAAAACAAAGATGTCAGACGATTTTGAAGTTGGAGGAGAAAACGGGAGAAAATGAGATGAGAATGAGAATTTTTCGCCCTTCCCTGCCTTTTTGAACCGGAGTACACAGACAAATAACTTAGATAGATGACGTGACGCGTGACGTTTCCAACGTGATGACGTAATCCCTGGCGCGTCGCCGACCAGCACAAGACGAACAATTGTGGTTAAAAAGTATATAAATGTTTTTGTTTTTTTAAATGACCGATCGTTTTGCTAGTTTGCTATCGCTAAGACCCTATTCCTCAGCTGGGAACGTGCAGAGCACTTTGAAGCACTTCATAGCCCTTTGAAACTGCATTGATTTGAACTTCAACATGTTGGTTGCAATACGCTGATTTCACGCAGCTGCCATTTTGAAATGGCTCCAGTGGGAAGAAAACCGGAAGTGTCGCCTTTAATCATAGGACGAGTCGCGAATGCGATGGCGTATTGTTGTGTTTAATGTAGAAATTAGTTATTCTAAAAATGTACATACATTTCTTTCATACTTTAGACTATATACAGTGAAATTCATTAATAAAATAATTTTTTTATATATAATTCAGAACGTAAAAAAAAGAAGCAGGAACGAATATATACATTTCCTATATTGGATATTAACATCAAATAGTGTAAATCGCGGCAGCAGCTTCAGGTTGGTAGTCCAAGGCATTGTTGTCTATCTGTACTTCCGGGGTTCTTCCCACCGGAGCCTCGCTTTCGATTTCAAAATGGCGGCTGCGTGAAATCAGCGTATTGAAGTCCATTGTGTGGAGAAAAAGCCTAAATGTTTTCCTTAAAAAACTTAATTTCTTTTCACTGAAGAAAGAAAGACATGAACATCTTGGATGGCATTTGGGGTGAGTAAATTATCAGGAAAATTTCATTTTGAGGTGAACTAATCCTTTAAACGATTTTTTTTTTGTCGCTGTGACAATTTAGCATTTTATCCTTGATCATCAAGATATTTTAGTTTTGGAACCTTAATGTGAGTAATATTCTGCATCATCACATTCTGGAGAAAGAGTTCTGGAGAAAACAAAAAGTGTAGGCATATTAAATAACCCTCAAGATCAGTGGTTCTCAATGTTTTTAACTCAAAGCGCCTCCATTGTGCAAGACATTATTCGAAGCAATGGTCCAAACACAATAGATGTGTTCGACATCGGCTGCGGCTGGATGTAACCGAGAGAGTTGCCGCGTGCAGGCGGGGAGGAGCTGCAAACGGAGACGTGAAGTCGGACACTTTCTGGTTCCCGTAGTGACCGCTCACGTGGTGTTTGCATACTTTACCACAGATGAAGTGAAATAAATACAATATTTGCCAAAGACACATTTTCATTCAATAGTTTACTACTTCATAGGCTACAGCATCTGTTTGAACAAGAATAAAGTTCAAGCCTATCAATGAAGTGGAGTCAACGTTTTTTAATCAGTTTTATTTTGATAAACATGACACAATATAACATTGCGACTATGAAGAGTTTACTGTTATAAAAAACTGATTTGTGAGCTTTTAGTGGAACTAAAGGTGTGAAAATAAACACGAAATGCATGTGATCGTTGTCATGCGGTGAATCCGGCCAATCGTGGAACAGTTGTGTCGTCATCAGAGCTTGTGCAGCTGCTCTTGAGAAGCTGCGCTGACTGAGTCCTCCGGATACTCTCGAATCGCTCTCGCGGTACTTTGATGGCATACGTCACAGTCATGTGGCGTCAGCGCTGTATCAAGTCGGACAAAATTTCTAACCGGCATGCACTGCTTCAAGTCAGCCGCCGATCGGTCTGCGCAGAGCTGCATGAAGTTGAACACAGTATTGATACAATGTCCGACCTGTCTGTCAACGTATGTTTTTCCATACCTCCACCCCGCACCCTGCTCGCGCAGACATCACACGTCATCAGCGCGTTCGGTAAGACTATGCAGAGTTGTAGTAGACAGTCATCGAGCACCACAAACAAACTGCAGCAGCATTTTATAGTTTCTCCTGAAACTAAAACAACGGGATTATGCTGCGTTCACACCATGTCGTAACCGTAATTACGAGAAGTCAACCCGTGACGTTCTATTCGGAGCTGTTCACGTCCTCAGAGTTGGATTTATGCTTTTCTATGTCAACACTATCAATGCCGAAATGAAACCGCAGCAGTCAGTTGGTACAAGAAAGTGCTCTGTAAGTTGTTTACGTTCCTTATTATTGTAATTGTATGTGCTTTGAGACAGAGATAATTTAACGGCCTTTCTCGTGACGCTTTGCAGACTCTGGCTGTGTGTGTGCTCATGTGTTTTGGAGGAGGCGTGGCTCTGAAGGGAGGGTGGGATCTCATGCTTTCAAAGCTAGCTTGCTAGCTTAAAAGCTAGCACTTTCTAGAACAGTGACGATCCCTGGTTAAGAACCATTTTCTGTATAACCGAGATGACTATTTAAATGTAATAATAATAATAATAATAATTCATCACATTTATATAGCGCTTTTCTGGACACTCAAAGCGCTTCACATAGAAGGGGGAATCTCCTCAACCACCACCAATGTGCAGCATCCACCTGGATGATGCGACGGCAGCCATATTGCGCCAGAACGCCCACCACACACCAGCTTACTGGTATATATTTGGGCGTAATGTACGGTACAGGGTTATATAGAACAATGGTGTTGGCTATGGTTACATTATATACAATTCCATATAAAATATAGTACTCACCACCAGCCACCATGTTTTAATTAATGTTTAAATTAAAGGTGCAGTGTGTGACTTTTAGCGACATCTAGCGGTTCGGTTGCAAGTTTACACTAAGGGCTCAGCCCACCGCTCACCCCTCCCTTTCGAAGAAGCTAAGGTGGCTAAAACGGGACAAACATCGTCGTCTGAGACAGCAGAGAATAGCCAGCGTAAACCAAGTTTCTGTACCACAGTCCATTATAAACCACATCATGGATAAAGTTTCAGGTGAGGATCAAGGGTCTTAATACATAATATAAATAATATAATAATAGTAATCAGCTGATTGTCTCACGAACGTAACCAGCACATTCTCCCCACATAGCAAACCCATAATACAGCGAGGGAGAAGAACCACATGCAACTATATATTTTTTCTAACAGGGTAAAAGTTTAGCTGGCTAAATATGAGCTGTTACTGTGGCTGAGCTGGTTAAAGCGTTAAGCCTTGTTTAAACTCGACGCGTCCGCATGAGCCCAAAGGTGCGTGCGGCAAAAATGACGTGATTGTAACAGCGCGCGCGCCTCCGCATCCCCTAGACACACTTACTACACACACAATAGGCTCTGATTTTGGAAACTCGATCGACTTAAAATGCTTCCAAGATCGACGGGTTGGTGATTCCTGTAACTGTTTTACGGTCAATGACAAGAGTAGCTAACATAAGTTACTGTTTTTCGGTCAATGAGAAGAGAACTAATCAGCTGTCTCACGAACTTAACCAGCACATTTATCCCCACATAGCAAAGCCATAACATAGCGAGGGAGAAGAATTAAGTTACATGAAACAATCCAACTACATATTTACACCACTGACAAGGGAAAAGTCACTACTCACGGTGTTTATGACTAGCTTCTTCTAGCTTCCTGCGGCTTCTCTTTCAAGGTAGTGACGAAACGCGCTCTGTAACGCTGTTTGTTCGCTGTCGGCTACGGTAGAAACATGACGTCACAATATGGCGACCTTCATAGAAGGGGATTCCCGCGCCTATGTAGATATAAATGCCTCATTCTAAGGTAATAAAAACATTACGGTTTATTAAGTAAGTTCTTTATACACCACTGAACACATAGTTATGGATGTCATATTGCATTTCTGTTAATAGATACTCAAAAATGTTACACATTGCACCTTTAAGTCCTTATTTACATGCCTTTGGTATTTTGAACAGTTTATGTATACTGAACACCTGAGATCACATCATGAATTGCTGAATTACAGGAAGGTATTGGCACAATTTCACCTGTAATAAGTCAGTCTGGTCACTAGGAACCTACCACAAGCTTTGGTACATGAAAAAAAAAACCTTTAGGTGAATTACAGAAGGCCTGTTTTTATCAAAAACAAACAAATTGTGTACTGTGCATACAGGAAGCGAATTGGCACAATTTCACCTGTTGTAAGTCAGTCTGGTTAATAGGAACTACAAGTACAACCTTTGAAACGTGATTAAAGAAAAAAAAAACTTTTATTAGAAATTTCCTAAAAAATAATTGTTTACTGTAAACACATGAAGGGAGGTATTGGAAAAAAAGTCACCTGTAGTAAGTCAGTCTTCTACCAATACAATCAAGCTCTGGATTTTGAACATGTCTTTTTTTTATGTTAAAAGTAATTTTAATTAATACAAATTATACGTTTTAATAACTTGGAGGAATTGGCAGACGTTCCCTTAGGGATGCGCTGTGGTAGCATGTCAAAGCATTCTAGAGTAGGCCTATACATATGCAGCTATAATGCAATTTTGAATGAATAAATGTCGATATACAATGGTTAGCTACATACTGTTGAAACTAATCGAGGTGTGTTAATATATTTTTTAGACTGCTGACTCTATAGAACAGTGGCATGGGCTCCAAGAGCCCTCTAGTGGTCGGGAGCATTTCCGTTGTGTTGTACATTTTCCGTTGTGTTGTGGATTAATTTCGCTGTGTTGTGAACTTATGTTTGCTTTTTAAATTTCGTTGTGTTGTGCACTACTGGGACACCGTAATGATGGCATCAGAATGATTATAAAGTGCTTTATGAGGAATGGCAGAGACCCCTGTATGGTTCTGGTTCTGGTTCTGTCCCAGACTGCAGGCCTGGCCGGCACTCTGGGGACATCTAGATATGATATATTATAGCGAGGCACTTCAGAGGTAGTCACAGACGCCTGCTTGCTGTAGCTAAGCCTTTGAAGCTACTTGAAGTAGAAGAGCGCCATTGTCCTCAAAACCCTGTAGGCATGTTGCAGGAGAGGGAGAAAGACAGAGAGCTTGAAAGAGAGAATTCAAGAAAGAGAGAGAGAGAAAGACTTTTGGAAGACACTGTAAATGTCATCCCATGTTGACGCAACACAAAATTCAATGGCCACTCGTGTCTCACTCTGTCCCTTTTGTCCTCTCTATAAAGTGCATACAGATATAGTGTTTGGAGCTGTATGTGTGTGTGAGGGGTAGTTTGTGTGTATGTCCAGCGGTGCACCTGTTCCGTAGACTTCTCTACCATGGCAGACGGATTAAAGCCCTTTACCAGAGCAGTGTAACAGAGGCTGGAAAGCTACAGTTAAAGTGCCCTGTAATGACACTCGATTTTTCATAACTGTTTTAGCAGCTTTACAGCAGGACAAAATACAACTATAGGGAAGGAGAGATTTGAAAGAAAAAGAGTGCTTCTCCTAGTTTGTGAACTCCAAGACAGAGCGAAAGAGACCTGATTCTTGAACAATAGTACAAACTAAACATAAAATATTATATTATATTGTTGTCACAGGTGGCTGTGTGCACAGAGCGCACGATGCAGGAGAATACGATACAGTCATTAATCCAAGGGAAAACTCAGGGAAACAGATATTACAACCATTAAACATTGATGACACCGAACAATGAACTCGGGAAACACACGGAGTGCGTCTCAATACTATTTCCTCGCTTCTCCCTCCTCCAGGCTGTGACCCGGAAACTGACCAAAGTTAACCATCTTGAAGGACATCTCAATTGTCTAATTGCATCGCTAGGAATCAAGGAGCGAGGAAGCTTCCAGAGGAGCTATGAGCGAGGATGCACAGGTGTATCCGATGTGGAAGTCGAGAAACCTGACGCCCGTGTAAATTCTCCTCCACCTTCACGTCTGTGACAATTGTTTTGCTTTTCCTTTGCAGTTTAACTAAACCCTAAAACAACTTTTTTTAGTTAATGATCTATAAGACTGGGGCTTTATTAATGCTGTTCATTGATCCAAGTAATTTTTTTGACATTTGGGTATAAAGTGTTTTAATTCTACAATATATGGTGTAAAAACGTCTGAGTGCTCCCCTCTTCAGGTTGAATGGTGGCTACTGCAGTTGAATTTTCCTTATTGTAAGTTGTGGTGCCCTGTGACGTAAGAGGGTACCAGCTAACCACGCCCTTGCCTACATAGAGACATGTCTCAGGTGCACACCCGCTGCGCTGGGCTCTGCCCACTTTTCCAGCATTTTTCAAATATTGCCGGTGGGTGGAGTCAGGCTCTGACTAGGGGTTTAGTTATCCTTTAAACAAACAATACATCTCACATATTTGCTCCATTGGGCTGTGATTGTGGGGCGTGTTTCAACTGAACCAGGAAATAAAATGCCTCTGCACTCAATTGGATAGACCGAATCCCTTAGGAAGGACAGCAAAAACATCTTTCCGATCGGCAAATGCCTTGGTCGCGGTTTTCTGTTCCTCTTTTAAAATGAATGCTCTGTCTAGATATAACAGACGCGATGGCTGAATCTACACATCTGAATTCTCTAGCGGCAGCCATTCTTTGTTGTAAACGAATTCAACCCAAGCGCTCTTTGGTGACGTGGATGATTACGTTACTGTTGATCATCGGTCCATCATCGTATAAAGCCCGCCCTGACAATTGTATTGGTCCGAACAGCTTTGGTTCGGGCATACTTGCTTCACAACGGATCAAGTCCAGACCGAACTTCCCATCCTCAAATGTTGTGGGCGGGGCTAAGTTCGGCTGGCATCCAGGCTACAGATCCATGTGAATGGAAAAACATTTATTTCATAATATGAGTTTCCCCCCACTTTCAATTATTTTACTTCAATGAAAGGTTAGAAACAATGCAGATTTATTTTCACAGCCACATTTGCTCATATTTACCAAGGGTGCCAATATTAGTGGAGGGCACAGTTTCCAATAAATACTAAACATTAAATTGTTTTTAAACATACATTATTTTTGTGTTTATTTTTGCCATATGCTATTGAATGGAATACTTTCAAAATTTGAATGGCATTTAAAAAAAGGAAATGGCCGTCTTGTCCCTCCATAGCTAAAATGCCAACTACACCCGATTCTGCCTAATGATACAGGTTTGGAACAACATGAGGGTGAGTAAACGATGACAAACTTTTCATTTTTGGGTGAAGAAATCTTTAATTCATCCTAATATGTCCCATATGTGTATGTGTTTGTATAGGTATCAGATGTCTGACCACACACATGTTGGCACTGTGAGAGACCTGTTCAAACTTCTTTAACTAGGAATGAAGCTATTGAGCAGAACATTCCATCTGGCTCATAACGTAAACATTCAGATAGAAAGAGAGAAAGAAAGTAACCTTCTTTATTAATTAGTTACGTGTTGTCTGATTGCTTTGTTCCAAAACAATTTTGATAAGAATGCAACTGTAAAAACTTGATTTCAGTTGAATCAGATCATCAGTGTTTAGAGGTTCATGGCATTTGTTACTTTAATTGTGATAAATTATTGTTATTATTGCTGTGTTTTAATTATTTTCCTTTTTATATTACTGAATCGTTAATTATTGGAGGTCTTTATTCTGCAGTTTACATAAATACTTCTGCTCTTGGCGAGAATAAACGGTAACACTTTACAATACGGGTGCACTAATAAGCATTAATTCATGTTTAACTAATGCACATATAAACATGAGTTAATGTATGACTCATGAAGAACTAAACCATTAATTAATGATTACTGCATCAGCAGCTAATAAAGAGTCTATATTATTTATAGATTAAGTAATACATGAATTCAATGTGTCATTGTGTATTAATTTCTTAATAACATATTTTATTAACTAATAGTGTAAATTAATATGTTAATTACCACAATTAGTCAAAGCTATGCACTTCAACTTCCAGTTGTCTGCTTTAATTAATCATTAGCTAATGATTTGCAAAGGTATCATTATGTTATGACTTAACTTGTTGAGGCACATGACTATTAACTAATTGTTAAGTAATATGTAATTTTGGTTTTGACATCCACACTATGGATTTCAATTTCTCGCCTTCTACAACTGGGATTCCACTGTGCAGATGAACCGCCGCATCCAACAGTTCATGGCACAGGAGTGTGTCAGGTTAAGCTTGAGCTCTAGGATTTAAAGGAAGAACACTGAGAACATGCGGCCGGGCTCTGCTATTTCATAACACTGTGTTTAGACCGGACAAAGAAACTAGAACCCATTATAATCAGTGATACAACACTGGATGCGACACAATGCTACACGACACAACAAAACCCCGACAGTAAACTGATGCCTCACTCTATTTCTGACGTACTCCGAGCTCTTGTGCTACTTCTGTTATAGGACAAATGGACTTGCAATGGTCTGTCATGTCCAGTGTAGACAGCTGTAATGGTCTCGTCCAGTTTAAACATGGTGTAACAGCATCAGTATTTCAGAATCTGCTGTGCTGATGTTTGTGTGCGGCCCAACTTACCCATCCTTCAAACACTCTCTGACATTACACTCACTGCATGTGCAACTGCCCCACAGACCTTTAGTGGGGATGACAAAACCCATAACCATAATGACATATTACTTAACAATTAGTTAATAGTCATGTGCCTCAACGAGTAAAGTCATAACATAATGATACCTTTGCAAATCATTAGCTAATGATTAATTAAAGCAGACAACTGGAAGTTGAAGTGCATAGCATTGACTAATTGTGGTAATTAAAATATTCATTTACACTATTAGTTAATAAAATATGTTAAGGAATTAATACACAATGACACATTTAATTAATAGCAATTCATTTATTACTTAATCTATTAATAATATAGACTCTTTATTAGTTGCTGATGCAGTAATCATTAATTAATGGTTTAGTTCTTCATGAGGCATAAATTAACTCATGATTATCTGTGCATTAGTTAAACATAAATTAATGCTTATAAGTGCACCCGTATTGTAAAGTGTTACCGAATAAACTATTGTTAAACTTAAAATTTAGTTTATAAATATATTATAGTTACTAAAATATATCCAATTAAAAACCCGGGGTCAGAATGATGTCATATTTGATTCAACTTTTTAAATTTGCCAAACAAATTCTGTGGTCACTGGTGGCGTTTTCCAGCTTAGCACCATTGCTAAACTAAAATCATTTAAAGCTGCAGTCCGTAGCTTTTTTTGGGTTAAAAAATTATCCAAAATACATATTTGAGAAAATACATAACCAGCCAGTGTTCAAAACTATCTGCTTGCCTAAGCTCGATTCAATGCGGTAAGCTTGTAATAATGTTTTTAATTCCAGTGGTACTGGTGGATTTCCGTGGGAGATTCGAGCATGTCTTACGAGGATTATGTATCGGATACGTATCGGAAGGACATTACATGTAGTCACGCAATGCTGACGTTGTTAACATTAACAATTTGAGAACAAAGTATAATTTGATATAAGCGATTTTTAGATTTAATCAGCACGATTTACTGCAATGCCAGAACCAGAACAAAGGTGGATGTTTCATACTTGTTCAGATGACATTTTCCGGTGAAAATTATTATGTTGGTCATACTTCCAAAAAGAATAATCTGTGATTCTGAATGCCAGTATCCACACCGGCGCGGCGACTGACAGCTGCACACTCTCCTCAAACATTGTGTTCATCCGCGCTGTGCCGTGTCGAAGTACAACTCCCTCATATTTGATGTGCAATGTGTATGTTGTTACGATGTTGGATAAGGAGAACCCAGGCGCAGACAGAGTACACTAAACACACGATTTATTGACAACAAAAAGGGGAAAATAATGCCCATGATGGGGTAAAACAAGACAAGGCAGAGGATAACTAACTAACAGCAAACAAACGAACAGGATCTTCACAGGACACGTAACTAAGACACGATACTCACAGGTAACATTAATCAATGCCTCAACACGAAGCTAGAGCAATCACAGGCAGGACTTCACAGCAGGTTTAACATTTAGCAATGAACCGACACAGGACAGCAAACACAAGGGGATAAAATAAGGAGACTAATCATGACATGACAGGTGACACAGATAAAGCAATAATGACTAAATCAGGATAACAAGGGGGCGGGGTTAAGAGACGAGACAACACAAGCACATGACCAAAAGACAAGGCCATGTGCTTGCACACAGAACATGGGTCTGTCATGATCCTGCCGCAATACTAGAAAATCACGGACATGATGGCAGAATCATGACAGAACCCCCTCCTTAAGGAGCGGCTACCAGACGCTCCCCAAGGAGACATCAAACACGGGACAAGACTGACTGAGACATAGACATAACAGCAAGGGCATACAAGAAATGAACAATGACAGGGTTGGGGTGGAACATCAAAAATAATAAACAAGGAAGGGGAGGCGGAGGGACAACAAAGTCTTTGAGCGAGGGTCCAGGGTGGGTAGGCGGGACGGTGATCTTGGGACTACGGGGTGTGGGCTTAGGACGGGGGGTCCGAACAGACTTGGGTGGAGTGGTGTGGGTAGAGGGAGAAACAGTCCTGGGTTGAGCCATGACGGGGAAAACAAACGGGAGTCCGGGGGCAGTGGAAACAGCAGCGGGAGACGAAACGGAGACACGGGAACTGACAGGGGAAGAGGAAGCAGGAATGGGAACAGAGTTACAAGGCAAGACAAGGCTTCCCGATGAAGAGGTGACACTCATCGCCTCCGACTCTGGAGAGGCGTTGAATGTTGCGCTCTCGGCGGCTGGCGCGGGTGCAGCGCTCTCGGCGGCTGGCGCGGGCGCAGCGCTCTCGGCGGCTGGCGCGGGCGCAGCGCTCTCGGCGACAGGCTCGGGCGCAGCGCTCTCGGCGACAGGCTCGGGCGCAGCGCTCTCGGCGACAGGCTCAGCGCTCTCGGCGACAGGCTCGGGCGCAGCGCTCTCGGCGACAGGCTCGGGCGCAGCGCTCTCGGCGACAGGCTCAGCGCTCTCGGCGACAGGCTCGGGCGCAGCGCTCTCGGCGACAGGCTCGGGCGCAGCGCTCTCGGCGACAGGCTCGGGCGCAGCGCTCTCGGCGACAGGCTCGGGCGCAGCGCTCTCGGCGACAGGCTCGGGCGCAGCGCTCTCGGCGACAGGCTCGGGCGCAGCGCTCTCGGCGACAGGCTCGGGCGCAGCGCTCTCGGCAGCGGGTTCGGGTGCCGCGCTCTCGGCGGCGGATACTGGGACTGAGGGCAAGACAGGACGGACAGGGACATCAAGGATCTTGATGAGACGAGACAAGTATTCTGACAAGGTCCTTGCACCAATAACGACCGGCATCTCTTGATGGGCTGATACAGACTGTATCACAGCCTTTGCAGCGGAATCGGCCGCTGCTTTCTCTTCAGCTGACATGACTGAAGACTCAGAGACGACATTCACAGTACAAGTCTCTGGAATGGATCTCCCCAACGCCGACTGGGAAACAGCGCTTTCTGCAGCAGGTTGTAGAACTATGTCTCCTGTTGCAAAGACCGGAACCGCGCTTACAGCAGCGGAGCCAGGAACAGCGCTCTTGACTTCAGCGGCGGGTTGGAGAGCCATCGCGGACTCAGGAGGAGGTAGAGATGGAGAACCAGAAGCTCCCTTCCTTCTCTTCTTCTTCCTGGGTCGCGGAGCGGAGAATGTGGCCAGACTGGGGACCGGAGAGGGAGGTGAAGCGGGAACCGTGACAGGAACTGGTGAACTCACTGCAGGCGAGGAGGATTCCGGGCAGGAAGACTCCGATGCTGACTCCCACGACGGGTGCCTTCCACGCTTACCATGAAGATTGGTGGACGTGGAAGGTGTCTCAGGAGTCGCGGCGGGACTGGGTTGGTCCCCAAGTGTAGCAACGGCTAGCAGACGACCCTCAGGGATCACAGGAAGTGTGGCAGGAGGAGATCCCGTAGAAGAAGCCTGCAGCTCCTCCCGATAGTGATGCTCCACCAACACCCGGAATGGGCGAAGAAACAGTTCCTCCCGTTCAGACAGAGGAGGGGGAAAGGAAATCCCACCACTCTTCGGGTAGGAGACAGACGGCGACCACCATTGTTCCCGGAGCATAGATTGTTGTTTGATAAGGGAGGACATACTGTCTGCTGGGTTCTGTCTTGGTCGGTTCATTCTGTTACGATGTTGGATAAGGAGAACCCAGGCGCAGACAGAGTACACTAAACACACGATTTATTGACAACAAAAAGGGGAAAATAATGCCCACGATGGGGTAAAACAAGACAAGGCAGAGGATAACTAACTAACAGCAAACAAACGAACAGGATCTTCACAGGACACGTAACTAAGACACGATACTCACAGGTAACATTAATCAATGCCTCAACACGAAGCTAGAGCAATCACAGGCTGGACTTCACAGCAGGTTTAACATTTAGCAATGAACCGACACAGGACAGCAAACACAAGGGGATAAAATAAGGACACTAATCATGACATGACAGGTGACACAGATAAAGCAATAATGACTAAATCAGGATAACAAGGGGGCGGGGTTAAGAGACGAGACAACACAAGCACATGACCAAAACACAAGGCCATGTGCTTGCACACAGAACATGGGTCTGTCATGATCCTGCCGCAATACTAGAAAATCACGGACATGATGGCAGAATCATGACATATGTTTCTGCTCTTATTTGTTTATATGTGAATAATTACCTAAAATAAATCTGTTCATCATATAAAGTGATCATATCTCTTCAGAATGACCACACAATTCATATAGCTTACGTTTACAATGTTTTTATGAACTTTTTGAATCGTCATAGTTTTGGTTACATGGATTTTCTATGGTGGGGCATAAATCAGGTTTCATTAAAAATATCTTAATTTGTGTTTTGAAGATTAACCATGTAGTCTTATGGGTTTGGAAGGACATGAGGGTGAGTAGGCTAAATGTGAACTTTTTGAATCGTCATAGTTTTGGTTACATGGATTTTCTATGGTGGGGCATAAATCAGGTTTCATTAAAAATATCTTAATTTGTGTTTTGAAGATTAACCATGTAGTCTTATGGGTTTGGAAGGACATGAGGGTGAGTAGGCTAAATGATGACAGAATTTAATTTTTTTGGCTGAACCAAGCATTTAAACTTAACATGATACTTCTCGTATTTCACTTCTCGTTTCTATAAATTTCCGTAACATAATTTCCTTAGCTATTTAATTTGACATTCTTCAAATGTGAGATTTGACAAACTGGAATTTGATGCAAACCAAATACAATCTTAGCAAATCCATCCAAAGCAATATGAAATATTCACCTTACTGTGCTAAATGTTTTGGCTTAGCGTAAAAGCTCGGCATGGGCTAATTAACTTAGCTGTCATTTGCACAGCTGGGCCTGTAAACGGTATCAATATGACTCCAGACTGCTTTAGCCATTAGCCACCTGCAAGCACCGGCTGAGTCCCTGTACTGCTGCTTTCCTTTCTACATGCCCCATGATTTCAGCTTGCTGCTTGATGTTTCTTTTTCTCTTATTTCATTTGATTTTGTTTGATGGTTGTTCTGTTGGTGATAAAAGATCAGCAAGAGCTGACCAATTAGCTGTCTCATACTCACCGGGTGCTTGAGAACATCTTAGAGCACTCCAGCTGTTTTTAAAGGGTACTTTGAAGAGGGAAACAATAAATACATGTGAAAAGGGATGTCCTGAACAAAGAGAAGAGAAAAGTTTGTTGAATGCTTTTTCATTAAGTTTTTAAAAGAAAGCAGATTCACAGTCCTCTTTGTCCTCCCTTTGACACCAGTCAAACAACAAGGCTTCAGTGCACACAGTGAACTCATCATAAGTCAAAATAATTAACATTATACAAATCCCCCCACTCTGACAGTTGTAATGGGCAACTCTCACAGCACATCTATGAACAAACTCTGCCAGGCTTTCTTTCAGCTGGCTGCGTGGTCAGACAGAGCAGAATGTAATGTGGCGCTCGCTACCGGACAATCTGCTCTTTCATCTCTCAGAGGCTATGAGTCTTACATCGGTCTAGAAACTCACAATACTGCGAAGACAGTATTTTTCATTTGAGTTGCCCTTTCATTTTTTTCCTCGCAAACCTTTTGATCTAAATCTTCTTAACTATATATTAACTGCTATGGCCTGTTTGAGGTGTCCGATCTGATTCCAGCAAGTCTGGAAATGAAATTCTCTGACTCAGTCGCTCGTAGAACCTCGTATAAGAACACACATTTACAAAACTCCAAAACTTAAATATCATCAGTAGCCTTTATTTGTACAGGTCCTTCTCAAAAAAATTTGCATATTGTGATAAAGTTCATTATTTTCCATAATGTAATGATAAAAATTAAACTTTCATATATTTTAGATTCATTGCACACCAACTGAAATATTTCAGGTCTTTTATTGTTTTAATACTGATGATTTTTGCATACAGCTCATGAAAACCCAAAATTCCTGTCTAAAAAAATTAGCATATCATGAAAAGGGTCTCTAAACGAGCTATTTCAGCCTGTTTTCATTACATTACTAAGACTGCCGACCTGACTGCTGTCCAGAAGGCCATCATTGACACCCTCAAGCAAGAGGGTAAGACAGAAATAAATTTCTGAACAAATAGGCTGTTCCCAGAGTGCTGTATCAAGGCACCTCAGTGGGAAGTCTGTGGGCAGGAAAAAGTGTGGCAAAAAACGCTGCACAACGAGAAGAGGTGACCGGACCCTGAGGAAGATTGTGGAGAAGGACCGATTCCAGACCTTGGGGGACCTGCGGAAGCAGTGGACTGAGTCTGGAGTAGAAACATCCAGAGCCACCGTGCACAGGCGTGTGCAGGAAATGGGCTACAGGTGCCGCATTCCCCAGGTCAAGCCACTTTTGAACCAGAAACAGCGGCAGAAGCGCCTGACCTGGGCTACAGAGAAGCAGCACTGGACTGTTGCTCAGTTTTGCATGTCATTCGGAAATCAAGGTGCCAGAGTCTGGAGGAAGACTGGGGAGAAGGAAATGTCAAAATGCCTGAAGTCCAGTGTCAAGTACCCACAGTCAGTGATGGTCTGGGGTGCCATGTCAGCTGCTGGTGTTGGTGCACTGTGTTTTATCAAGGGCAAGGTCAATGCAGCTAGCTATCAGGAGATTTTGGAGCACTTCATGCTTCCATCTGCTGAAAAGCTTTATGGAGATGAAGATTTCATTTTTCAGCACGACCTGGCACCTGCTCACAGTGCCAAAACCACTGGTAAATGGTTTACTGACCATGGTATTACTGTGCTCAATTGGCCTGCCAACTCTCCTGACCTGAACCCCATAGAGAATCTGTGGGATATTGTGAAGAGAAAGTTGAGAGACGCAAGACCTAACACTCTGAATGAGCTTAAGGCCGCTATCGAAGCATCCTGGGCCTCCATAACACCTCAGCAGTGCCACAGGCTGATTGCCTCCATGCCACGCCGCATTGAAGCAGTCATTTCTGCAAAAGGATTCCCGACCAAGTATTGACTATTGAGTGCATAACTGAACATAATTATTTGAAGGTTGACTTTTTTTTTTGGTATTAAAAACACTTCTTTTATTGGTCGGATGAAATATGCTAATTTTTTTAGACAGGAATTTTGGGTTTTCATGAGCTGTGACAAAATCATCAGTATTAAAACAATAAAATACCTGAAATATTTCAGTTGGTGTGCAATGAATCTAAAATATATGAAAGTTGAATTTTTAGCATTACATTATGGAAAATAATGAACTTTATCACAATATGCTAATTTTTTGAGAAGGACCTGTATATCAGTGTGTATGTGTGAGAATGAGGGAGGGTGTTTGATAGTGTTATATGTTTGGACAACTGTTAACTTTCTTTGCAATATTGCTAATGACCCACCAAAATAATGTTTTCTTTCTTCCTCTTGTCCTGCTGAAATTAGCATTGAAGTGCTATGGTGAGGTAACTGCTAACACAGGAGCTTAAAATGCGTGCTATTCCTTTCAGGCCTCTGATAGAGGTCACAGGCTAAGGATGTCATTACTCACATCAGAAGTATTTCAGGCTGTTAAAGATTCTGTCTTTGTTTTGTATATGGTGTCAAAATGAGACAATCCATGAAGCACAATCCCTCTCTGTGTGTTTCTCTTTCTGTGTGATTAGAGAGGTCTAAAACTCTTTAACTCTTTAAAACTTTTTAACATCCTGTGCAACATGATGCAAAAGTTGCAGTGAAATGCTTTAATAATGCTTAATAGTTAAGCTAAGAAGATGGTAGCATCTGTGTATAATAGCAATGTACTATTGATAAAACACTTCATGTTTTCTTTGGCGCTTTAGGCGTAAGTAGACTGGCTGTTTGGCCAGAAGCTATAGAATTTTACTTTGTAACGTGTTAAATATGAATATTTTTCTTCACAAACTGATCGCTTCGCTTCAGAAGGCCTTGGGTGAACTATACCTTTAAAGCCTTTAGCATTGATTGCAGTGTGCATTCATCGTAGCATTGTGTCGACAACCTTATGCAAAGTCACGGTATTTATTTCCTTCAAGAGATGTATAAATGTTTGGTCGAGATCTTGTATTGACAGTGGGAGAGTCAATGGGAGAGTGGAACAGATGATTCGTGTGTGTGTGTGTGTGTGTGTGTGTGTGTGTGTGTGTGTATGTGTGTGTGTGTATACAAATAAGCTTTACATTTGGTAAGGCTTTGGTACATAGATCTAGGGGACAGCGATACTCACATGCATATGCCTTACATCCTAGATATGTGTTCATTGGTCAGATTCAGATCTGGTAACTCCTGCTTGAAGACTCTGTGTGTGCATGTTCTGCAATGCTTGCTGTGACTGCTCTTGACTGAGTGGTGTTAAATGGGTTTTTGGTGTTTGATAGCGAGTGTGTGTGTGTGTGTGTGTGTGTGTGTTTGTGATACTCTGTCATTGAGCTGTGGGCTCAGATGATTCTGCCTCTCTGGGATCGCTCACCACTCTGCTGCCTTTTCATCTCTTAAGCCACTTGGCCTGCGGACAGACAAGGAGAGAGAAAGAGCGATGGACAACGGGAGGAAGAATGAATGAGCTGAGAGGGATTCCAGGCAATGAAGGGATCGCTGGCTGCACTTCCCCTGTGATTGAGCCCTTTCTTATTTGTCCTCCCACCCTTGGTATTATTCGGCATGAATTCTTTGGAACGCTTTGGTACTGCTTAATTTACATGTATGCCAACAGGCTTTTAATGTATTTAAATCTTGGAAGATGTTCAAAGGAAACCCATAATTCCTCTGAAATAGGCCTTTTGAAGGTTTTATCTCGCTCTTTCTCTCTAGCTAATCTCACAGCCCCTCAGCATGCCACAGCAATTTTGCTAATGCCAATTAAGCTTTGCATTAGCATAAAAACAGCCTTTAAAGTTTCACCCTTTTCATATAAAATAAAGAATAATATTGAATGCTTGACCATTTACAACTTAAAACAAACGTCTTTGGAGCTTTTCACTTACAGGCTACTTCAGGGAAATAAAGCGCTCTTTTTCTGCTGTTTCCGTTGGCGTTCTGGTGAACGGGAAAGAGGGAAAAGGTGGGAAGAAATCCCTTAACATCCCTCAACAGATTTCCTTCTAATGAGCAGAAGCTGTTTTGAGACATCTCAAATTCTTCTTTCTCTTCAAATGAAGGTTATGCTATAAATGTTGAACATGCCGGCGCACTGGAGCTCGGCTCTGCAGAAATGTTGTAATTGCCATGCAGTTTTGTTAGGAATCAATTAATTAGCATTAGGGCTGCACTCCAAAGCACCATGCTGCACACAGCAGAGTTTCATTAGCCAGTAATGTGCAAATGCCACCCAGAGGAGACACGCAATTCCTTTTAGATTTCTTGCATGTTTGTGTGGAAGTTTAATGCGTTTCTTTTCTCTTTGCCCCATTCTCTGCATGGGAGACTGGGAACAATCCTGTCTCTCCCTGTCTCATTTGCTCTCCATTTCTTTCTTTCTCTCTCTGTAGTACAGAAAACTGTGGGAACCAAGGGACCACTCCCAAGAACACTCAACCCGAGTAAATCCTACCCACAACTGCTTAAGTGTCATTAGTATGCTTGCACATATAAGGGCAGAACACGTTAGTTATCATTTAATGAAAGCACATACATTGATTATTCTCCAAAAACATTTGAGCTCTATTTGAGCTGTAAAGTTGTTCTCATTGTTTTTATGATTATTTTAGGGTTTTAGATGCTGGATGTCCAGTACCGTTCAAAAGTTTGGTGTCCTTAAAGGGACAATGTGTACTTTTTAGGTATTTTTTTTATCTAAAATCAATATTCTTATTCATAAATATGTCCTCAATGGTGTACATATACCTCTGCCAATTATCGGACTTATCCTCGCAAACGAAGAATTTATTATCTTTATATATATAGGACGGGTAGGTCAACGGAGGCTTCCATGTAGGTCCGCCATCTTGAAAAAGTAGAATAGCATAGAGGGACAAAAAGTACTAGGCCAACGCGTTTCCACAACGCGTTTTCGTTCAGAGCCAGCGTCAGGTAACGTTAACTGAAAGCTGCAGAAACGGAGGAGCAGAGCAGTGAGAGGCGCTTGTCACTGCCCCGGCAAGTTTAAAAGGCTGCATTGCACTGTTATTTTTAATGGCGAACCATACATAAAGTCCAAAATAGAACGTAAAAGGAAATGTGACCGGAGATTACATAATGCAGGAGAAAGATTTCAAAAGAGACGCTGAAGTTGCCTGCTTTCTTCTCGAAAGGTAAGTCAAAGTTACAGTCTTAATTACAAGCTTTTTTTCATTGCTTGGTTGTGTACTTTATTATAGACAGACAGTAGAACATTTATAGTTAAAAGTTAAACAGGTTCTTTGATGATTAGCAGCTATTGAGTTAAGTAGAGAAGGCGCTAAAACGAGGTTTGTAAGTTTACTTTTTGTAACTTAGAAATTCGATAAGATTCTATTTTAATAGAAGGGGTCATATAATGCCATTTTTGTACAAGCTAATATGATTCTTTAGAGTCTAAATTAAAAGTTTGTAATATACTTTAATTAAAAATTCTCATTAGTATTGTAAGAAAACACTTATTTTACCTGGTAAAAAACAGCTCTCTTTTCAGCACGCCGTTTCAGTGCATATGACTTTAAATGATAATGAGCTTTGCTCACCCCGCCTCTCTGTTCTGTGCATACACCATTTGTAACTCAATAACACAATAACCATAACGCGTTGTTCAGTATAAACGTGGGATTATGAATTATATTGAGAATGTCATATATAGAAAACATGCCGTAATGTACCCTAAGTGTAAACCTTAGACGCATTCATTGTGAAGCGTGCAGCTAGCGATTTGCAAAGATTAATATATTAATATAAAGTTTAATAAAACGTTACACTCACTTCCGTTCTTCTGGAGATTCAGCAGGAACACGAATATCTGGTACCGATCTTTTTTTAATGAGCAGCTTCTTAGCAAAACCAGCTTTATACTAACCCTCCTTATAAAGCAGTCTGGTGAGAAATGATTCGCGCAAACATGAAAGCATTGACGTTGCTCGTGGGGAATATTCCCTTCGAAAACAAAACTCAGCCACTGCGTCTTCAGCGGTTCGGATTTAGGGAACATTAAAATGACTGCTGTGTTCGTTATTGCACCCAAGAACAGAACACCACAATCGCTTAGACGCCATTCTGCTCATAGACAGTGCTCCAGCATATCAACAATGACCGCGCCGGTCCGCGCCGCGCAGACTATGATTGACAGCTCCCTCATGAGCGAGGGAGGGTCTGTGTTGAAACGCTCCTGTCAATCAACAATGAAGGGAGGGGCATGCGAGCTTGTGACGTCACAGGGTCGAACGGCTCGATTTGAGACAGGGGAAAACATATAAGGAGATTAAAACAAAACCACTGGATGGATTTTTTATCATTATATGATGGTTGTGTACAGACACTGCCAACACACATTTCAGTACAATCAACTTGTAAAAGTGCATGTACCATTATATGACCCCTTTAATAGAGCATATGATTGTTCTTGCAACATATTCACCCGAAGGAAAACTCGACGAAGTGCTATTAGAAGACATCCTGTTATAGCTCTTTGGTAGGCCTATACATAACGGCTACCGTATGCAACACACATTTGAAAAAGCGAGGCGCTGGAGAGCACAATTCGTTTGAATGCAAAAAACAATTTCACTGCTAGATGGGAGAAATTCCTACACATTGTCCCTTTAACACATTTGAAAATGTTTTTGTAAAAAAAAAAGTCCCTTTTGTTTTGCATTTATTTGATCAAAATGACAGTAAAAACCAGTAATATTGTGAAATATTATTGGAATTTAAAATGTTTCTATTGTAATATATTTTTAAAATTCCTGTGATGGTAAAGCTGTATTTTCAGCATCATTACTCTAGTCTTCAGGATCACATGATCCTTCAGATATCATTCTAATATGCTGATATGCTGCTCAAGAAATATTGAAAACAGTTGTGTTGACTGGTATATTTGCAGTAACGGCCATGCATTGTTTACAGGAATCTTTGATAAATAGAAAGTTCAAAATAATTGCCTTAATTTGCACAGAAAAACAGCATTTATTTTGACAAAATTTTGTAAAAAAACAAAAAAAACAAATTCTGAGACTTTTGATTAATGCACCATGCTGACTAACCCCAAACTTTTGAACAGGAGCATTGACTGAGCTCAACTTGAATTGAACAAAATATTTCTATAATCTCCAGGACTGATTCAGAGTGTAGGTCGCAATTTACTCCCCACAACATGGAGAACAACCTGTCTAGTCTTCTGTAGACCAAAATAGGAAGGAATAAAAGTGATACATTTGAGTATAAACACATAAATAAATACTTTAGTCTGTAGTTTGAAACCCGATATGCTCTTCGCAAATAAATAATTCCGACAAGAACAATGGGTTTTTGATACGTTTAAAAACTGGGTTTCCAGAAAGCTGCCAACCAAGTAATTGCCTTATAAATAATCTTATCAACTGAGCATGTTCCACTTTTTTCGCTTAGCTGTTGTCGTGTAAGCACTTGTCATTATTTACTTGCGTTTTCTGCAGCTCAGCGATGTGAAAAGAACCTCAAAAGCGCTAAAGTAGAGAAAACGGAGAGCACAGAGGAGAGAATGAAATGTTCAACCTATTAGCAGCTAGTCACCACGACTGACTGTCAGCATAAGGAAGTGCTTTCAACAGCGCTGGCTGTCAGCTGGGATGGCAGCTCATTGCAGATGAGCACGCTCTCTGATTTCTAGCTCCGCGCTTCAGTCAGTATTGATGAAATCAGTCAGACCTTAGATTCTTAGGATCTGTGATGGAGGCATGGAGGATCAAAGCAGGCCAAGTGGCTCAAAATTACATTGACCATCCAGAGCAGAGCGACTCTAAAGAAGGCAATTCTAAGCTGCTGTCTAGCGGTCGCTGAGCAGACCTCAGTTAAAGAATTCACATCAAAGAGGATTGGAAATCTTGTCCCTCTCCCTCCCTCCTCTGTGGGCTCAATTGAGCATTTAGCCTTTGGGTTTTGCCTTTTCTCCTCTCATCCTGTTCTAATTCTCATTCTAATGTTTTAAATTACCCGTCCTTTTAAGTAAAGAGCTGTGCTGAAGGAGGCCATTTAAATGTGAAACCTGCTCTTCTCTCCCTGCAATGCCACTTCCTGCTTCATAACATGCTGTTTCTTATTTTAGCGTTTTGATGTGCTATAAAATACCTTCTTTCGTGGTTAATCTGTTGCTTCTTATGGAATATAATACACCACTCATGGTACTATGCTACTTTGTCATTTCTTTGTCAATATACTCCTTACTGTAATCTTCTGTGTTTAATCTCAGAGACTTCTTTCGTATAGCTCTATAATAACAAAGAAATTCGATTGGACTTAGTACCTTCTTTCATATACAGTGTGTCACGTTATAAAAAGGCTCTAAAAGCAGCCAGGGCTGAGCATCTCCGCAAACTAATAGAAAATAACAAAAATAATCCAAGGTTTTTATTTAACACCGTGGCTAGACTAACAAATAAACAGACATCGCCAGAGCAAAATATTCCGTTACAGTATAGTTGTAATGATTTTATGAATTACTTCAATGAGAAAATAGAAAGCATCCGAAATACAATTGTAAATGTACAATCCTCTATGGTGTCTTATGATTCAGCCTCAATTATAGCCCCTCAAGAACAACTACACCGCTTTACAACTGTAGGACAGGAAGAGCTAAATAAACTTATCATTGCATCTAAACCAACAACATGTTTATTGGATCCAATACCCACTAAACTACTGAAAGAAGTGTTACCTGTAGTGGAAGAGCCTCTTCTCAATATTATTAACTCGTCTTTATTCTTAGGTCATGTTCCAAAAATATTCAAGCTGGCAGTAATAAAACCTCTTATTAAGAAACCGCAATTAGATCAAAATAACTTAGCAAATTACAGACCCATTTCAAATCTTCCATTTATGTCTAAAATACTAGAAAAAATTGTGTCCGCTCAATTGTGCTCTTTCTTGCAAGAAAATGAGATATATGAAAAATTTCAGTCAGGATTCAGACCGCATCATAGCACAGAAACTGCGCTAGTTAAAATTACAAATGATTTACTTTTAGCTTCTGACCAAGGCTGTATCTCAATACTAGTTCTACTCGATCTTAGCGCTGCGTTCGACACTATAGATCACAAAATACTCTTGGATCGACTACAAAACTACACTGGTGTTCAGGGACAGGCATTAAGCTGGTTCAGATCGTACTTATCGGACCGTTACCATTTTGTTTGTTTAAATGGGGAAAAATCGAAGATAACGTCAGTAGACTATGGAGTGCCGCAAGGATCGGTGTTAGGCCCTCTGCTATTCTCAATATATATGCTGCCACTTGGTAATATTATAAGAAAACATGGAATTAATTTCCACTGCTATGCTGATGACACTCAATTATATATTTCATCACGACCAGATGAAAACACTAACTTATCTAAATTGACAGAATGTCTTAAAGATATAAAATGCTGGATGACTTGTAATTTCCTGCTATTAAATCCAGATAAAACGGAGGTTTATTACTTATTGGTTTTTACTTTTACCGGAAATTACTTATTGGTCCAAAAAACTACCCACAAAATCTCTTACAATACAACTTTAATTTAGAAGGATGTCCTGTTACCTTATCCACTACAGTAAAAGACCTGGGTGTTACACTAGACCGCAACTTGTCTTTCGAAAATCACATTTCATATGTTACAAGAACTGCCTTTTTCCACCTTAGAAACATTGCTAAATTACGTAACATGCTATCTGTTTCTGATGCAGAAAAGTTAGTTCATGCATTCATGACCTCGAGACTAGATTACTGTAATGCTTTATTAGCTGGTTGTCCTGCATCTTCAATAAACAAGCTACAGTTAGTGCAAAATGCAGCCGCTATGTTCTTACTAGGTCAAGAAAATATGATCATATAACACCGATTTTATCATCTCTGCACTGGTTACATATTAAGTTCCGTATCAATTACAAAGTACTACTACTGACCTATAAAGCCCTAAATGGTTTAGCTCCTGTGTATTTAATGGACCTTCTATCGCCCTACAATCCATCGCGTTCTTTAAGATCCCTAAATTCGAGGCTTCTGGTCATTCCTAGGATATTTAAGTCCACTAAAGGAGGGAGGGCGTTCTCACATTTAGCTCCTAAACTCTGGAATAGCCTTCCTGATACTGTTCGTTGCTCAGACTCGCTCTCCCAGTTCAAAACTAGATTAAAGACGCATCTCTTCAGCCAAGCATTCACATAATGCTTACCTTTTATACCACTGTTGAATCAGATCGAATGCATTAATATTATGAACAGCAGCTACGCTAATTATTTCCCATCTGCTTTTCTGCTGTTATCTCGGGACACTAGTCCCGAGGTAAATAGCGTTCGTCAGCTCCAGTTTGTATCCAGCCTCTCACGGAGACTTCAGATGCCCCAACACCTGCGATGAGACGACTCGACGCCTGTGAAGAGACGACTCAACGCCGGGGAAATGTTATGCCCTAAATTAATACATGATGATTAACTAACTATATTCTTCTATGTACATTTCTGAAATGCACTTTCTGTAAAGCTGCTTTGAAACAATATGTATTGTGAAAAGCGCTATACAAATAAATTTGAATTGAATTGAATATAGCCTGGTAATACCAAACTCTGCTCCGCTTGTCTGAAGTATAAAATCATTGGTCACCCGTAAGCCAATCACATAACGTTTGGTTATGACGTGTGTTATTCGCCAGCTCAGCCGCATCGAACTTCCACTGTAAACACATCGAAACGAAACCATCGAGCGAAATACCGGAGTGAGCATGGCTGACCGAGTTTTGCTGCCTCCTTAACCTGATCCTCCATGAGTGCAACCAAGGGGGACACAATCACAACTATCGCCTTGCCGGCCTTTGGCCTCCCCAGTTTCTCGCTGACGATTGGTAATAGTTGATCAATTAAACTTTTCCCAAACCCTGTCGGGAGTAGGGCCACAACATCACCTTCATTCAAAATGTTTAACAAACACTCTTCTTGTTCGGGCTTCAGTTTGCAAATGCCGGGAATATTCTCCACAACAGAGCGAATTGCATCCCGTTTCTCCATATGCGGTCGTTTTCGATTTCCCTAACCTAAAATACAATCTTAAACTCGGTGCTTAGCGCCTACGTCACGGCTCTCAGCCCGCCCTCTGTTCGTTGATTGGCCGGCTGTTTTCAGGCCGGAGGAAAACTGAGAGACATGTCGATGTCTCAAGGCCAATTTATACTTCTGCGTTGAACTCACGCCGTAGCTACGCCGTATGCTGTGTGTAGCCCGACGTGCACCTCTCCAAAAATGTAACAACGCGTCAATTCTACACGGACGCAAGCGCTGTGATTGGTCTTCTAGAACCCCTCCCTCGGGTTTCACATGCTCCCTCTGCATGTGTAATTGCGCGTCAACGGAGACAACGACCCAGAAATATAAATGAAAACCAGCCATCAGACTGAGTACAGAAGCGAACTGAAATAGAGCGGAAGTACGAAGTCTGACGCAGTCAGGCTATCTTTCATATAGGATACAATCTAGTTGACGTGACCGTGCTGTTGTCAGACATAGAGTTGACATGGGACCTGATCTCTTGACAATTCATAACTATTTCACATTTTGGAAAATTGGTGGCTAAGTCTAGTGAATGTGTATGATCTCATTTGTGCGTGTTCGTACGATCTGCTCACGCCCCATTGAAGTTATGTTTAGGGGTGGACCTTCATGCTTACTTTTTCCAAATAATCGTCAGTGTAACATGGTTACATTTTCTGTGAGATCAGGTTGGTGTTTTTTTTTTGTAGGTGTAGTGGTTCAGAAGAAAGATTACTAATGAATTTGTAGACTAAACCATTGTTAAACCTTCTCAATGTGGGTCTGTTTAACATCGGAAATCTGAATTATTATAACATGAGGTTTATGCATAATTATACTCTTTTTCAAAAATGCAGCAAAGCACCAATAGTTGCTAATTTCTTGGTATGTATAGGGAGACACTGGAGTTTTGTCTAGTCTCACGTAGCAGGACCTTTGACTTTAAACAAGCAAACAAAAAGTCTAGCAGCTTATTCTGTGCAAGGACTGATTGACATGTAAAGCAATCAATCAGCAAATCAATTTTGTTTTGCTGGTGAGGTTTCTTTCTGGATATATCTGAAATAATTTATCCCACAATATTAGTCCATTGAAAAAAAAAACCCATGTATTTGAATAATGCTGCAGCAGTCTTTGTGAATGATTTTACAGAAAGCATGCTGAAAAATAGGGGAAAATTTAGAGACTGTGAAGTTGTCCGTAGTTTTCAGTACTGTACAAAATAAGTACAGGCCACTTCATAACTAAAAACCCAGCTGCTTATATAGTGATGCTCGTGGATATCTAGCCGTTTATTTCCTATCAAACAAAAAGAGTATTTTTCAAAGGATTGATGCCACTAACCTGGGAAACTTGAACTGTGAGATTAGTCACCTGAATACCACAACTTTCAGTTTCCAGACAGACTAATACAAAAACCTGTCTGCTCTTACACACAATGCTTGTGTAAATTCAGACAGATGTGAGATTAGATCTTACTAAATCAAGAAAGTTTTTTGTTCAAAACAAACCTTTATCTACACCTCCTTTTTAAAAAGTGAGATCAGTCTTTCATGTACACAAATAGACAAACACCATTGTTTTGTTTTTTTCCACTAACAAAGTGTCACTCCACATTTTAATAACCATGTATTAGTTCATGTAATCTTCAGCAGAGGTCATCATACTGGTTATGTTTGTGGTAGAAAGGATATGTGTGGTCTATAAACAGCCTGGCCTTTAGTCTGTATAGAGCTGTGCTTTAAAGGGACCCGTGTTTGAAGCCTCTGCGTTCAAAGCTGCAGCTGTTTTGGCTGCTAGATGATGACAGCTATAACTGATGTTGATTTTGGCATTCATCTCCTGCATCCTCACATGCAAATGATCCAAAGCATGCTGAAATGGGTCAGGGCAGAAACAGAAGATGATATGTGGTGCACGCTGGGAGTCTGGATGTATGTGTTCATCTGTATGTTGTGTGTGTTAAATCCCTGTAACAGTTTGAGCACTGCAGTCTACAGAGAGCCTAATGAGATATTTAAATTTAAAAATCACAGAGTGAAAACAAGAGAGAGAGTAATTAAGGCAGTGTTTATTGGTTCCCCTTAAGGTCTCCGCTCTGCTTAGTTTAGGGGGTTTGTCACATTAAGGGAATACCAAAAGCTTGGCTGTATGTATTAATTTTCTTCACTAATCCCACTTGTGCATGGTGGAATAATATCTCATATTAGAGTGAAGTGTGTAGAACACAAATATCCTAACAGGAGCAGATTTACAGCCTCAGCAAGTCAGACATAATTGCCCTTAATTTGACAAGATGCTTTTTCCAAACAACTGTCAATTGTTGTGTAATAGTCTACTCTTCTTTTTCTTTCTTTCTTTTTTTTTTTAAAGTAAGGTAGCGATAAAACGAGAGAATGTGTCAGCGATGAACTTGTTGCATGGGTTCCACTGAGACAATAGCAGATATAGGAAACAATACAGAGAGAGAGAGAGAGAGAAAGTGCGTCCTCCCAGACATTCCGCTCTGCCGCACATTTCCCCATCGCCCACAGACCGCCAGAGCTGACATCACTGTGGAAACACGCAGAGGCCACAGGCCCCTCAGCGTCTGCTCTCAATTACACACACACACACATACACACACACATCCAGTGAAAAATCCTCAGAACACTCACGGTTGGGAAAGGGCTTCAGAAGGTTATTAAACCTGCTAGAAAGACCTCCACTAAATAAACCTGCTGTGGGGCAGCAACAGCACCCAGAGAACTGGGAGAACCCGGGAAACAGACTGAACACACTTTGCAGAACAGAGCATTGCTTGGTGTGGAGTGAGAATTAGTATGTAGTATGGGAATTGCATATTGTATAGTACATTGCAGTATGGGCCTGTTATACTGAATGGATTGCGCTATTGAAATTATATTTTAAAATGTACTAGAGTGGCCAAATACTGAGAATGTTTATTCCGCGGGGATGTACTAAACTGATCAAAAGTGACAGTTAAGACATGTATAATTTCGATATTTAAAATAAATTCAGTTTTTTTATTGTTTTTATATGCTGTTTAAAAAAAATTATTCATCAAAGAATCCAGAAATAAAATGTATCATGGTTTCCAAAAAAATATTAAGCAGCACGACTGTTTTTAACATTGATAACGAAATGTTTCTTGAGTAGCAAATCATCATATTAAATGATTTCTGAAGGAAATCACAGGAATAATTAAGCTTTAAAATATATTAAAATATAAGACAGTCATTTAAAATTGTAATAATATTTCACAATATCACTGGTTTTATTGTATTTTTCTTCTAATAAATGCTGCATTGGTGAGCATAAGAGCAAACATTCTTTCAAAAACAAAACAAACAAAATTTAACGACCTCAAACTTTTGAACGGTAGTTTATGTTTTTGCATTTCTTCATTTCACTTCTGCTCTAGCTACTCTAACTTACACTTGAAACTTGAAACTTCAGTGCAGCTATATTGTGGTGTCATATGATAAATTGATTGCACTGTTCCTCATTTGTAAGTCACTTTGGATAAAAGCATCTGCTAAATTAATAAATATAATAAGAAAAAGTGACAAAGAGACATAGAATGTAAAACTATACAATAAATTACAGTAGTTGCCAGTAAGTTTTTTTCCCAGTAGTGTAATGATCCTGCGAGTTTGATGATCAAACTCGCAGGATCCCTTGGAATTCTGAGTGTAAAAAAAAAGGACAAAAAAAACATCTTTATAATTCTTCTTGTGTTTTTCTTCCATTCTGCATCTGGTCACATTCTCGCTCACTTTCCTGCATTCTTTATTTTTTCATGGCTGACTGGCTTCCATTTTCAGTTTGGCAGGGAATGATGTTTTGAAAAGCATTCCTCTGATTTAACATAAAGTGAGAGGGTTTGAACTCATATCGGTATATTAGAATATTCATCTGAGATTATGGCAGAGTTAATGGGGAAGGATCAAAGTTCAGAAGCCTTTGAAAAGAGAGAACATAAGACATGGATAACTTGATGGATTGTTATAAACACTGGAAAGGTCAACTTCGACCAAAAAGGCAACAGGCTGGCTGAGATGGAGTTTAAATAACTGTAATTTCTGTTTATTTGGCATACATAAAAGTATTAATTTTTTTTTCGTGATTTAGAAAAAAAAATTTTAGGACCACGAAGCACATTATAGGTTGGCTTAATCGTAACCGCAATTGCTGAATAATCTAGGCCTGTAGCCTATAGATTGATGCAGCCTATACATGGAAAAAATCTCTTTGATGACTGATTACTTTTTATTTTTAGCACATTTTACTTTGATCCTGCATGCAAGTCCTGCAAGTTTTTCATTAATGTTACGTCATAGATAATGTGTATAATTTTCTTTCAATACCTTATTCCAGCTTAATATATAGAGGCAACTACTGTATGAGTAAGCCATTTGTTGACTGATTCC
The DNA here is from genome assembly GCF_029890125.1 of Rhinichthys klamathensis goyatoka. Classification (NCBI taxonomy): domain Eukaryota; kingdom Metazoa; phylum Chordata; class Actinopteri; order Cypriniformes; family Leuciscidae; genus Rhinichthys; species Rhinichthys klamathensis. The sequence goes on from NW_026606885.1 coordinate 1,226,142, forward strand.
CGAAATGCTCTATGCCATAGTGTCAACCATTATTTTCCATTATTTTGGAATTCCTTTTAGTGACCCTAATAACACAGGAATTACTAACTTCACCTTTAAAAACAGATGATAAAAGGTTGATAAAAATGTTCTAAGCTCTAAGACTATTCCAATCTTTGAATTCCAGCTTTGATGCCATTTTTCCATTTCTTAGAGTATTGTGTGTGTGTGAGTGTGTGTGTGTGTGTGTGTGTGTGTGTGTGTGTGTGTGTGTGTGTGTGTGTGTGTGTGTGTGTGTGTGTGTGTGTGTGTGTGTGTGTGTGTGTGTGTGTGTGTGTGTGTATTTTTAAATTAGATAGATGTTCATTGTTTTCATAGGTGTTGCTATTATTTTTGGTGAATAAGAAAAAGATGGTGAAAAACATCTAGCAGTATGAGAAAGATTAAAGTCGAGTGATCATGGGAAAGAGAAAAAGGGGGAAAATCAGGCCTAATAGAGGAGGCCCATACGTTCTCCAGATGTTCTCCTCCACGCAGCTGAGACACGAAGAAAAAAACCTTCAGAGAAGGCCCTGACACACACACACACACACACACACACACACACACACACACACACACACACACACACACAGCCTCTCTTAGATCAGGGCTGGTTAGGATCACATCCACGTCCGGAGAGCTCAGACCTCACCCCCTCCTCTTTTACATGTGAAACCCTGTGAAGGACAGACTTGTTCATTATTTTACATTTCATGAATTCATCCCAAGCATTCCAGATATATATATATATATATTTATTTTTTTGGTCTGGTATCAATTTTTTGTATGAAATAACATCCAGCCCTCAACATCTCAACAAACACCCAACCATGTCTCATTTTCCCTTTCCATCTTTCCCACATTCCTTTCTCTTACCCTCTCTCTCCCTCCCTCTTCTTCAGGGAATACTTTGAATGGCATTGTTTCTTTGTTCAGGCTTTGTTTTCACTTAGTACAGGCACACACTCTCACAAACACATGACCTAACACACACACACAGACACTGTCGCACTCTGAGGAACATTTTCCCAGGCCTTGAAGGGGCAACACAACACTAGCCTAATGCTCGGGTTCAGATGACATCACCAGGCCCTTAAGAAGAATCCTCCCACACCTCCTCCCCTCCATTCACACGCACTCTCTCACGCATCCCTCCTGCCCTCTCACTCGCTATAAACACCACGCCAATTTACTGTTACTGGATCATCACATAGGAAAACCAAATCAATCAATCACTGCATCATCCTCCTGGATGAGGAAAGCTCTTCTCTTCTCGTCTCGTCTCGTCTCGTCTCGTCTCGTCTCGTCTCGTCTCTTCTCTTCTCTTCTCTTCTCTTCTCTTCTCTTCTCTTCTCTTCTCTTCTCTTCTCTTCTCTTCTCTTCTCTTCTCTTCTCTTCTCGTCTCGTCTCGTCTCCAGGGAATGTGGGTGTATGTCCTGAAGGATCACTCAGTTGGGTGGGCCCATGTTGGACATCAGGGCATCGCATAGTGACCTTTCCTTCAAGGGTCAGTGAACCCTGTGTGTATTAGTGAGCTCATGGAGACTTTCCTCAGAGCCATTAAATGCACCTTCTCACCAGCAGAAAGAACGAGAGAGTATAGAGTATCTTCCCTGTTCTGTGTGAAACTGAACAAATGCAAATTATACTACATTCTTAAATAAAGGTTCCAAAGAGGAGTTTTCACAGATATGCCAGAAGAGCCATTTTTGGGTTCCCTAAATAACCTTTCAATAAAAAGTTCTTAAAAGAAACATTTTTTTCTAAGTTTGAAGAACATTTTAATAATCTAGAAACTTTTAGTAACACTTTTGTTCAGGGTCAAATTCTCACTATTAAATAGTTGCTTATTAGCATGAATATTACTAGGATATTTGCTGTTTATTAGTAGCCTACTTAGTTATAAAGCACATTTAAAAGCCTTATTCTACATGACCATATTCTACATCCCTTAATCCTAAGCTTACCAACTACCTTACTAACTATTACAGTTTTTCTCAAATGCTAAAACACATTTCACAAACGTTTCCTCCATGTTCCCCAATGTCTAAACACAACACCCTTTTCTAAAGCTACATAAACACAACCACACCTTCTCACTTCAAAACTCAAACTTTCACACCAAAAGAGCAGCTCGAAGCTTTCAAAAATGTAAACACTATACACATCATTACACACTACAGCAAAACAATTGAAAACACAATGCTCAATTTGTGAGAAGGTTCTTTGTTTCATAACTGCCAATGCATATTTTTAGAAACTTTACAGTAATGGATCTTCTTAGATCTCTGCAGAGGATTAGGCATTTAGATTTGTGAGTTTCATATGAAGAGTATAAATTCTGCATGTACACTACTGTAACACAACTCAATGCAAAAACAGAATCTATTGCACACAACAGTACTCTTGAAAACATGATCAGGGTGTGAAGTTTTTTATTTACTTTATTCACACCACACACACACCACAATCACTGTGCGGCATCGGGCCACATCACAGGCTATATTGTCTCTTGCCAGGCACCGTGGGAAAAACGCCCTGGAATGGCGAATCCATCCTTCGAAGGCCTCCACTGGGATGTCAACACAGGCCAGCTCCATTGCCCTTAGGAGGTTCTCTCTAGTGTATGGTTGTCTGTCATAAACCTTCCATCTCCACGATGAGAAGAACTCCTCTATAGGGTTCAGGAAAGGGGAGTAGGGTGGCAGACAGACGTTTAAAAAGTGGTTACTGTTGGTGGTGAACCACTCTCTGATTTGGTTTGTTCTGTGAAAGCGTACATTGTCCCAAATGATCACATAAATGCTCCTCTAGGAAGGTGAGGAGACGTTGGGTGTTGTAAGACCCAAGGACAGCATGCCGGTGGACAAGCCCCTCCAAACCCATGGCCGCACAAAGAGTAATATTACCCCCCCCGTTGGCCAGGAACCTCAGTGATGGCTCTTTGGCCAATGATGTTACGGCCTCTTTGCCTTCGTTTCTGCAGGTTGAAGCCAGCCTAATCCAGGAAGAGGTACTCATGAGGTCTAGCCATCGCGTCCAACTGTAATATCCTCTGTGAAAATGTGAAAGTGCACAGGTGTTCAGAACAACAGTCAATCAGGTAGCACAGTATTGTCCAGAAGTACTGTAGGCCACTGAGCAACACAGTATGTCCACTAACTGTACTGTGAACATGGATGTATACTTACTTGCACATACTTGTAACGTAGGTCTTTGTGTCGCGCAGAGTTGCGCTCAAAGGGAACCCTATAGACCTGTTTCATCCGCATCTTTTGGCGCCGGAGAACTCGGTCTATTGTGGCCAAGCTGACATCATCAATGCTCTCAAAGTTGACATTATCGGCAATGACTTTGTCTCTGATCTCCCGGAGTCTAATGAGGTTGTTCTCACGAACCATATCCACAATGAGGGTTTCTTGTGCCACTGTAAATATGGCAACCCTCCCACCTCTATGTGGCATTCTTTCAACTCTAAAGAAAGAAACATGTGTTGACAATACCTGTTGTGTTGTCTGAATGCCCTGATAATGGTGGCCACGGTGAACCTACTCAGGTTTGGACGGACTCTTAGTCCTGCTTCAGCCATTGTCATGCCATGGACAATGACATGGTCAATGACTGTTGCTCGCATCTCGTCCGTAATGATGGTGCGAGGTTGTCTTGCTCTCCCTCCTGGACCTTCTCCTCTTCCTCGTTGGCCTGCTCCTCTTCTTCCATGGCCAGCTCTTCTCCCTCCTCTGACTCGAATTCCTCTTCCCCTGACTCTGCCTTCATCCATTGTGTTTGTTTGTAATCTTCAGCAAACTGTGCACTCTGAACTTGCTTTTATACATGTGGTCACAGCATTAGCAACAAGTGTCTTCAATTTTGAGTCGTTGTGTGTAATGAATGACGCCAGGTGTGTTCATTGTGTTCAAATATTGCTGACTGTGGCAAGCATTTTGCATCACATGAGCTTTCATTTGAGAATATGAGCAGAGTTCTTTTGCAACTTGTGTTTTAGCAAGGAAAAATGTGTTAAGATTTATGAGAACGGAGGATTGTGTTTTGTGAATTGTGTCTTCATGTGAAATGTGTTTATGATATTGGAAAATGATGGCTAGATTTAGTAAATGTGTTTAGACAACTGGTCATTTGATTTAGAGGATTGGCTTTTGTGTTTTAGCATTTGAGAAAAACTGTAATAAACAGCAATTAGGAGTTTGAGGCAAAAGTCAATAGTTAATAGTTATTTAACCGTGAGAATTGGACCCTATCTAAACTTTTTACACTATAAAAAACCTTTATTAGGGGATGAAGGCCATGCAACCAGTACATTTTTGGAATGTCACACCATTAGAAACAAGGACCCTTTGAATTTGATTGCTATTTTTCTTTTCTTTTAATTGTCATTGATGCTTTCTCTGTCAAAATTGCTTTTGATCAAAGATCTGGGTGCTTTTTATATATATATTTATTTAATCATTTTAGCAGAACAGGTTTATGGATGATATTAAGAATTACTATCAGCCTTCTCCATCTCTTTCCACATTTTTTACATTTATTTTAAACTGGTTTGTTCAAATAGTGATTTTTGTAAAATTGTAAAATGATTTTGTTCACACAGATATACTCTTACAAATGTGCCAAACTTAAATTTTTAACAATAGATGGATGATGATAGATAGATAGATAGATAGATAGATAGATAGATAGATAGATAGATAGATAGATAGATAGATAGATAGATAGATAGATAGATAGATAGATAGATAGATAGATAGATAGATAGATAGATAGATAGATAGATAGATAGATAGATAGATTTTACGGTGAGTAGTAAATCTCTCAATCACACTCTGAAGCATGCATTGAGACACTCAGTATCGTTTGGTTGGTTATTCATTATGAACTAGGCCTATCTGTTGTCCATTGAAGAACAAAACATGTCCTGAATTAATGATTCTCTTAGGCCATGAAACAGCTGGCTCACTAGACCTTTGCTTCCTCTTATGCTCATACATCTGTTGTTCCCACCATTCCCTCTTTTCATTGCTGTCTCTTCTGTTTCAGACATATGCTCTCCTGTTCTCTTCTCCCATTGTCATCAATGATCAATGGCACGATTTACAATAATCAGTCTAACTTTATCAATGTCCTGTTTTCTAATATATCGTCGCTGTCGGGCGGAAACCTCGTATGTCCAAATTTGGTCAATTTAATATTTTTTCACAAATCGATGCTATTGGTCAGTCTCCACGTGGGTCTGTTATTTTTACAAATTATTAACCAATCGAAAGTGTTGAAAATAGCTTGTGAGCAAACCTCTTAACTCCATTGGACACTTCAACTGTCTGAGAAACCTCGTAACTCCACCCCTTCTTCACTTGGCGCCGCCGCGCTGGAGCTTCGCGGCATTTTTTCTCCTCAAGATTGGAAGTCGCAATCCTCGTTGAGCAACACGTCCTCTGAGGTAAATGTCCTTATTCATGATTTAGTTATATAAAATATATAATAATAACAGTTTATATATTATATATAACAGTTTTATCTCGATCGAAGTAATGGTAGTGCTAGTTTAGTGTAATGTATCATTTCTGAGGATGCTAGATTTTTCTTTCTGCTATGTCTTGCATTGGACGGTAAGTTAGCTAAGTTAACTTATCATGTTGATTGAAATCTTCCATGGTTTTGTTTCTGACGAGGACATTTTATTTAAACCGCAAAAATTGCCTGTCGTTGACTTAGTTAGCCGCTATGTAACGTTATTGGTTTTGTCATCATGTTAGGTGAGATAGGTAGCTAACGTGATTTTCGTGGGGCTTAAATAAAAACCTCTCGACCCCCGCTAACGCTAGTTCTGGCACTCATCTGAGGAACAACATAATAATTTAATGTACTATGTCAGTATTGTAGCTTACAATGTCAAGGCATTCCGTCATGTTCAACAAGTAGCTACCTTTTACGTCATGTTCATCACTTTAAGCAAGCTAGCTGGCTTCTTGCCTTGTTATCATACGTAAACATGTCGTATAACTTAGTGAAACGATCATTTGACCTTTATTTATTTTATTTTTTGCAGCAACCATGTCTGTGTCCTTAAAGGAACTCTGTCAGATGGTCAATGTGCCATATGATCAGGCAAGGGCCCTATTAGACAGTGAGAGCTCTGATGGAGAGAGTGTAACGTTAGAGAGAGAGGAAGCAACAGTGGTGGAGGATACAGTGGTGGAGGATACAGTGGTGCATGCTGGTAGAGTGAATTTCTGAGAGATAATCATGATTTCACATGCCAAAATGAATGAGTTTTAATGCAGATGTATTTCACAACAATAGAAATAATAAAAAAATCACACTATTTGTATGATGTGTTTGAAAAGATTTCTCTGGTGGTCTGGAGGAAGAGGAGGCCTCACTGCTGGCTCCAGAGCAGGTGCAGTTTGACACGGGTAAGTTTGATGCTTTTCTACATTTTCTCATTAAATTGGATAAGGTCCTTCAACTATAGCCCTCACTGTTGACAGTTTATAAAGATGTAACTCATTCATGCACGTTTGGTTTGTGTGTGTATTTTGAAGTTTTCCATGGTGGAGGCGATGAGGACTCGGATGCAGAGCATTCATGCTCAGATGCTGAGGAAGACGCACCTCCAAGGAAAAGACTGAGAGCTGAGAACACCTGGAAGAAAGTCATCAACAAGAAAAGAAGAATGGTTGGAAAGTCATACATTGGAAAACAGAAGCAGAAGGAAACAATGAGGGAGCCACGGGCTATGGGGCCTAGATGTTCATCAGCAGCATGTGCCAGGTCAGGTAAACATCACTGCAGTGCAATCGGCGAGCCTGAGAGGAATACGATTTTCAATGACTTTTGGCAACATGTGACCTGGGAGGAGAAGAGAGTGTATGTGCGTGGTCTAATTGATGTGGTCCCCGTGCAAAGGAGAAGGGGGGCTGAAAATTCCCGAAGATCAAATTCGCTGTTGTTTTTTTTACGGGTCAGCGGGCAGAGAAGACGCGTCTGCAAAAGTATGTTTTTGTCTACCCTAGGAATAGGCGAGTGGTCTGCTCTTAACTGGGCAAAGGAGGGACACACGCAAGCAGAGACAGAGGGACAAACACACAGCAATGCACGTCGTTCAGTGGCAGGCCATGAATTCATTTGCAGTTTTTTGCACGACCTCCCAAAGGTGCCCTCACACTATTGCAGATCCACAACATCCAAACAGTATCTGGAACCTGTGTTTCAATCGATGGCTGATCTGTATGCAGTGTATTGTCGTGCTGCTGCAGAGAAGAATGTAACACCTTTGTCAAGGCAAGTGTTCACAAATGAGTTCAAGCGTCTCAACCTAGGCCTTTACCACCCAAAAAAGGACCAGTGCAACATCTGTTGTGCTTTCAAGACCGGCAACTTACCTGATGACGAGTGGCAGCACCATCTCCTTCAAAAAGAAGAGGCCCGCGCCGAAAAGTTGTCCGACAAAAGCAAGGCCAGCAACAACACTATGGTCTTATGTATGGACTTACAAGCCCTCCTTTTGTGCCCAAAGCTAAAAGCCTCTGCCTTGTATTACAAAACAAAGCTTGCTGTTCACAATTTTACCATGTACAACATGCTGACACACAGTGCCACATGTTATGTCTGGCATGAAGGCGAGGGATCCCTGTCTGCCAGTGAGTTTGTTTCATGCATTGTCGACTACCTCTCTGCACACACTGAGCCTGACACATTTATTCTGTGGAGTGACGGCTGCGGGTATCAGAACCGGAATGCAGTTCTAAGCAATGCACTTCTTCTGTTCTCCATGAAGAATAACAAAGTCGTCATTCAGAAGTACCTTGAGAAAGGGCATACTCAGATGGAATGCGACTCCGTTCACAGCGTCATCGAGAGGCGTCTGAGGGACCAGGATGTTTATCTCCCAGCAGAGTATGTTAACCTGATGAAGAGGGCCCGTGTAAAGCCTCATCCATATGAAGTCAAGTACATCGACCACACCTTCTTCCAGGACTTCACCAAGCTGAGGCTCTGCAAGTCTCTGCGCCCTGGAGGAAGACCTGGTGACCCAACTGTCCATGATATCAGAGCCATCAGGTAATTACCAATGCAAATCTTATGTCTTACCAATATACTCATGACATTATGATGTTGCATATTGTTTTATGAAATCTTACAGTGATTATGTTGTTGTGTTATATTTTGTGCTATTAGGTACAACAACAATGGAACGATGGACTTCAAAATCAACCACTCTGATGACTGGCATTCACATCCAAGTCACCAACTCCGAAACTCCACCTCAGACAGCCACACAGTCACCCCACTCTATTCAGACCGCCTGAAGATCAAAGAGCTGAAATTCAAACACCTCCAAGACCTGAAGGAAGTCATCCCAAAGGACTTTCACAGCTTTTACGACAATTTACTTCACTAGCTTAATATAGGATGCAGTATTAAAGGAGAACTCCTGCACAAAATGAACCTGGGGTGTAATAACACATTGGTACCGAGTCGACCGTTCTCTGGGATTTGTTTTCATGATAATCGAATGTAAAGAGTTCTATCTCTAAAAACGGTTTAGATTATAATGCTAGTATATGTTGGCATATAATAAGTAAAAAGAAATTGCTAGTTAATACCACTAACAATGCTCAAAATAGCCCCACACTAACACGGTAGCATAATGAGGGTCCAAACCGAAGCACTGAGAACTTTGTAAGTGTACAGACAGTATAAAGTATACAGACTTTATAAAGACAGTACCATCGCGGAGCCATCTTTGGGAAACAGCCTCGACCAGTCGAACCACTAACGCCATGCTAAGTGAGCTGAACTTTGAGATTCCAAGTCATAGTTCAGCTTGTAGCACGGCGTTCGTGGTTCGACTGGTCGAGACTGTTTTCCAAAGATGACTCCGGGATGGTACTGTCTTTATAAAGTATATTATTATTAAACTGTCTGTACACTTAAAAAGTTCTCAGTGCTTCGGTTTGTATGTAGGGACCCTCATTAAGCTACCGTGTTAGTGTGGGGCTATTTTGAGCATTGTTAGTGGTATTGACTAGCGATTTCTTTTTACTTATTAAATTATTTTACTCTTTACACTCGATTATCATGAAAACAAATCCCAGAGAACAGTCGACTCGGTACCAATGTGTTATTGGTGTGTTAATGAACCCCAGGTTCATTTTGCGCCGGAGTTCTCCTTTAAAGGAGAACTCCGGCGCAAAATGAACCTTTGGTCTAATTACACATTGTTACCTAGTCAACCGTTATCTGAGATTTGTTTTCATGATTATCGAATGTAAATAGTTTTATCTCTAAAAACAGTTTAGCCTATAAAGCTAGTATAACGCTAGTATATTGGGCATAGATCAATGACAAATAAAAATCGCTTGTTAATACCACTAACAAGGCTGAAAATAGACCCACACTAACACGGTAGCATAATGAGGGTCCCTACCTTCAAACCGAAGCATTGAGAACTTTGTCAGTGTCCAGACAGTTTAATAAGAAGATATTTTAAACATACAGTCAACTTCGCGTATACAGGCAGAAGCCATCTTTGAAATACAGCCTTTACCAGTCGATCTACGAATGCCGATCCAAGCCTGCTGTTCGCGCTCACCTTATCACAACTTATAGCTCGTTCACATCTCACCAGCGCACTTGGATGGGCGTTCGTAGATCGACTGGTAAAGACTGTATTTCAAGGATGGCTTCTGCCTGTATACGCGAAGTTGACTGTATGTTTAAAATATCTTCTTATTAAACTGTCTGGACACTGACAAAGTTCTCAATGCTTCGGTTTGAAGGTAGGGACCCTCATTATGCTACCGTGTTAGTGTGGGGCTATTTTCAGCCTTGTTAGTGGTATTAACAAGCGATTTTTATTTGTCATTACACTATGCCCAATATACTAGCGTTATACTAGCTTTATAGGCTAAACTGTTTTTAGAGATAAAACTATTTACATTCGATAATCATGAAAACAAATCTCAGATAACGGTTGACTAGGTAACAATGTGTAATTAGACCAAAGGTTCATTTTGCGCCGGAGTTCTCCTTTAATACTGGTATGGCAGTAAAATATGATGGCAATGTAACAACACACACAGAGCCTCACAGATACATGCACACAGACAAGGGCTAACCATACTCACAAACACAAATACACAAGCCTTAACTGTGATTTTATTATATTATAAATATTATTTTATATTAATATTATATTTTTTTTATTGTTAAACTATGATATTAGTTATTGATGTATTTTAAATGTCTACTTATTACTAGGCTTATTATAAATGTGCATTGAAGTTTTAAAATGTATATAATATAATACTTGAATTGAATGTTTTGGATACCACCATTAAATTATTGTTTTTATTATTATTTTACTGACTCAAAGTTCCCTCTCTTGGCACTCTGCATGTAAAATACCCCAATTAGTGTTTTTATGGGAGAAAAAAACGGCTGTCTACTGGCGTCGAGTAAGCCTATCTTTGGATAACTCTGTCTGTTTTTTAGGTAATAACGAGTGAAAATAGTTAGGTTAGATACATTTGAGTAGGCCTGTTTTGTTAAAGATCGAAAGCTGTAATCGAAAGCAGAAGGAAGCCCGTGAGCCACAAAGGTAAGTTTGCGTGCAGATTAGGCTAATTTCCGCCTATTAGACAGCCTAGTCAGCTCGTTTTTTTTGTTGTTGTATTGCATCACTTATAGCTCATAAACTTTTAAAATAGAGTTTAGGAAGATATATGTAACCACAACCATAAGCTTTGATTAGCTCTTAAAGCCTTGTCTCGTCAAAAGGCTCAACGCGACCGCGGACTTTAATGAACAATGCTGGCAGCAGCGAAGTCTGCGTCCGTTCCATTCTTATCAATGACAGCGTAAACTCGTATCTCCCTGCTCCCAAGTCATAAACCTCGTATCTCCGATTAAACATGATTTTGGGGAAATGTTGTGTTAATGTTGGTACACAACAGTATATAATTGCAATATAATGTATAATACCAACTTTAACGATACAATGTTTAATAACTAAAAAAATATGCAGTTTTTTTTATTTCCTGAAAAATAATGGTTTTGGAGATACGAGGATTCCGCCCGACAGCGACGATATAATAAATTATAAATAATTATTTACATTTTTTAATGATTATTTTACAATTATGTTTAAATTCTAAGCCTGAATACATTAATTATACATTAAAATGTATACAAAATGTTTTATCATTAGTCCAACTGATTCTGGGCAATGGTCTCCAGCCCTGTGTGCAGTTTCAGTCCAAATCTCTAAAAATTCACACCTATTCATGTCATTTTGAACAATAGAACTACTCTGACACTGCTTGAGAATGTAGTAAAATTATATTTAGCATATATATCCTTTTTTTTTTTTTTTACCATACATCAAAACATTGTTTAAAGAAACTATCAACACCTCGGTAAGTTTAGTAAGTAACTGGCAAATAATTATTTAATCTGTGAGCCTTTACAACAATATAAACAGGGGCAAGTGTGATGATTTGACGTCATGAATAGCTGCATGATCTTTTGACTCCAGTCACACTCATGCTGTTACTAATATGTGTGCTGAGAATTATTTGTTAATTTTGTCTTTGTTTTTTAAATGCTTTATAGAAGAATAATTTTTTTTTTTTATTAATTAATTCATGAAGAAGAAATGTTCTGCAAATCTCTGGACAAGGTTGTATCTAATGGTGCTTTAATCATAGGAATAGAAACATTTAAATGGGTCTTATACAGGCGATTTAGTAGGAATCTGCACTTGCAACTACACATTAAGTTTGTAGTAGTAAGAATTTTGTGGTCAGAGAGAGAGAGAGAGAGAGAAAGTGGATAGTCATGTAAAACTAAACTGGTTGTTTTAACTTTGACTAACATTTTACAAAAATGATTTTAAAAAATGTATGTCCCCTTTAACATTACAAAAACATTAAAAATCTTACCTACCCTAAACTTTTGAACTGTAGTGTAATTTTAATTTAAGAAATTCTTTCTTAATCATTTAAGATAAATCTTTGATGGATAAAGAGCTTTAAATAGTAAATAATTCAGAATAACAGTAAAGTACTCAATGTTTCCTGTTTCAATGTGTTATGGGTTAAGGTTTGCCCAATTAGCTTTGAGCAAAATGATATACGTAGTGGTGAACAGGTTAGGCAGTTTGAAACATGCACACAGATTGTTCTACAAACATTCTTTGCATTGTAATGCTATATAAAGTAGAAGAGCTGAATGTGCCCATGTATTCAGTACAGTAGAGCAGACCCAGGGTGCCTGTGCGTGAGACTAAAGCATGTTTTCTTCCTCAAGGTCCTCTGAACACTCACAGGCCAATGGCAGGCCATGACAGTAGAGCATGTGCACGTACATGCTCACAGACAGTCACACTAAAGTCAAGTGGTTTATTAAAAAGGAAGGTGAGTCCACACGCAAGCAAAGAAACACACACATCTGCTGAATGTGTCAGGGGGAGCTGGGATTCTGGGTAGAGGTGAGAGATCCTGCCAGGCATTTTGATTAAATCCTAGAGGAAATTGTAACTTCCTCTTGCAAAGGACAACTTAGGTCCCAGATCAACACACACACACAAAACTAAGCATACACGATTGCTTCACCCTCTTCAGCTTAAACCTTCAAATTGGTTCTGACTATAGAGAGAAGAGAGTAGGTGAACAATTCAAACCTTAGAAAGAGATGACAATTTGATATGGGAATATATAGAAAAATACAGCTGTTGTATCTGAATACAACATTCAACATTCTGTGGTCAAAAAGTTTTGTTTCCCCAAGTTTTTCCCAGACCGTTTCCACATGCAACTAATTTCCTGCATAGCTGTGCTAGTTTGACGTCTCTCCTGTCACTCCATGATCTCTTTTGTCTAACCTAATAATATACTTTCTCAAAAAAAGTGAGAAAGTGGGGTGTTATGGGGGGGGGGGGGGGGGTTATAGGAGGTGCTGGATTGCAGAGGCAGGCTAAATACACATTAATTGCCTATTAATGTGTGCCATGAATAAATTCCATGAATAATTGGCATGAATAAGTCTATGTAACATAAGACTTATTCATGTTTCTTTTCTTCTTCTTTTTTATCATGGCAAAAATTTGATTAATCACAATTTTTTTTCTGTGATTAATCACCATTAAAAAACCTTAAGTTTTTAATATATTTTATAATGTAATAATTTCACCGTTAATCTTCAAATTAATGTAGATATGAAGACAGATTTAAATATTTGTATAACAGGTAGGACATCTACAGACAGGGCTGGACTGGGACAAAAAATCGGCCCGGGCATTTTGGCCCAGACTGGCCCACTATATAACACAACCGAACTTTGCACGCCCTTGAATATGTATACCAACTCCTATTAAAACCACTAATGCCATAAGTGAATAGGAGTGAGTAAGAGTTAACCGATGAAATAACTACTAAGTTGAACTATACTCCACACAGTGATGAATCCTAAAGAAAGCTATAAGCTGGGATAGCAATACCGGTTTTTCCCACAGGTTTTTGTGAAATCTGTGGTGAGTGCACCTCTGTCCCTCTAGGGGGGTTCGGGGGCATGCTCCCCCCGTAAGAAAATGTTGTGCTTTTTAATATTAAATTCATCAATCTGGTGCACTTTGAGAGTTAAAAATAAAGAGCTCCAACCCATATTCAGTGTGCAAATTGAACAAAGAAAAACTCAAAACTCTTTTAGTTGTGATATAGTGTCTGTCTACATTACACTACTACATAATAATAGTTATAATATTAATCCCATGACAGTAATAGCCATATGTTGTAAAACAAATGCACTGAAAAATAAAAGCAACTTTCATAAATAGTTTCGTACTAATTTCTATACAAAGATAAGCACATGATCTTTTATTTTGACGGAAACGACATCGAGCTTTTATTTTGAAGAATAATATGGTTTACAAACTCATTACTCATTTTTGTCTCATTACAATTCTAATCAAATGCGTAATCGTCAAATATGCAGATGTGTAAATAATGCGTAACTGGGTAGTGGGTTCCTACATAGCCTAATGGTGTGTTCACACCGAACGCGAATTTAATTATTTGGGCGAGTAGATTACATACAAAGTCAATGCAAAGACGCGAATTAGACGCATCATTTGCGGCGGGCGTTGCGAATGACGCGAATTGTGCGACGCGTTTGCCGCGAATGTCTTCCGCGCAAGTTGAAAAATGTGAACTCGAGCGAATGTTCAAGCGTCTAACTAAACTATTTGACGCTCTATTCGCGTTCGGTGTGAACACACCATAAGTGTTGTGACAGTATAGCCTAGTTCTGCTTACCACAGTTCTCTGCACTCACTCATCTCTCTCCTTATCCTCCTCAGACACTTGAAGGGCCGTTGAAGTTTCTTTTTTCACGCTATTTCTCTGCACATTCCTTGCGTTTCTTCTCCATCGCTCTGACTATTTTGACAGATACACACTGACACTGCTCGCTCACTCAGAGCTCAAAGGGGGAGGAGTTTAAAGATGTGATTGGACCAGCCCAGTGTCAATCAAGAAAATAACCAATGGGCTGCTGATTTACGCGTTCCATCATGCGCCGGTCTGTGAGAAAAAGAAAAACCTACGCTGACTTTTTTGTCCAATGCATTACACCGGCACAAAGATCCCAGAGCCGCCAATTAAACAAAACTAAACGCAATGGGCCGCCGATGTACGAGTTTTATGGGCCGTTCAAAAAAAAAAAAAAAAAAAAATTAAGTATGAGATGTATCGGCCCACAAAGCACGTCGGCCCACCGGGCAAATGCCCGGTATGCCCGATGGCCAGTCCAGCCCTGTCTACAGAAATTGAATACAGTTAGCAAACAGTTTGCACTGCATGCATTTTAAATTATATATATGTGGCAGTTTGGATTTTTAGGTTAAGCCCGACTACGCCACCCGGAACGGTCCGGGAACCCACCAATACTTTAGATACAAAGCACACAGATACGTTGTGGCTGCGTCAGATAACAGACAATGAGAATGGTATAAAACAGTTTATTCAGAAACACCATTTAATAAAATACAACACAATCTCTGGTAATAAATCCTAAAAGCGTATAAATCGGACTTCACATACACGCGCGTTCACGCACACACACACACGGAAACGCCCCTTCCACTTCAGAACCTGGGGAATCTGTCTTGCTCATCGGATGGACACAGCAATCACTCGTGCTCTCAACACTCCACACACTGTGAACACTGCAAGCTGTCAGTCAAACCACCACCACACCCAGAAGACTTAAGGAACCACGGATCCCCCCAGATTCTGAAGGGAAAAGACAAGAACAGTCAATACAACAGTAATAAACAAAAGACACATATACTTTCCACATGAATTAGATCTATGAAGTGGATGGGTCACACGCGGCCAAAAAGGGGCCGTCTTTCTTCGAGAGCAACACCAGCAACCTGCTGATACTAATGGACCGTAATCAGCACAATAGGGGGTGATGATGGGTCATGCCCCTCCTCTTTTGACAAAAAAAAATAAACAAAATCACAACCAGGGAATCAAACACACAAAAAAAGGAACAAACGATACAAACCCAAATTAAACCAATCACTTAGAATGACATACAAGTATCAGGGAGACACACATAGACCTTCGTCCCGTATCAGGTATCAGGGAGACACACATAGACCTTCGTCCCGTATCAGGTATCAGGGAGACACACATAGACCTTCGTCCCGTATCAGGTATCAGGGAGACACACATAGACCTTCCCTTACTTGCCGGTCATGCTTGGCCTTCCGATATTGGGCGGCTACTTGCAGCCGCTCACGGGCACCATCAAAAGCCACTTGAAGCCGGGACTGATGCTCTTCCACCTAATGATGGACCCTACCAGCCACTGGCTCCTGCACCCGACCCAGCAGGAAATCCACCGGCAATCTAGGCTCCTGCCCAAACATCAGATAGTAAGGGGCTTCTCCAGTGGCCTGGTGGGGGGTGGTGTTATAACAGAACAGCACCTGGGGCAAACAGGATGCCCAGTCCCTCTTTCTCCCGGTGGGCAAAGTCCGCAACAAATTGTGCAGAGTACGGTTAAACCGTTCACACTGCCCATTGCCCGCTGGATGATATGGTGTAGTGCGGGACTTGCCCACCTGGTAGAGGCTACACAGCTGCTGGATAAGACGGGACTCGAAATTTCGGCCCTGATCCGAATGGATTCGGCCTGGAACGCCAAACTTATAAAACCACTCACCCACCAGGACACGAGCCACGGTCTCCGCCTGTTGATCCCGAGTAGGGATTGCCACCGTAAATTTACTAAAAACATCTGTCATCACGAGCACGTTCTCTTGCCCAGACTGAGAAGGTTCCAAGACGGTGAAGTCAAGGGAAACTATCTCATTTGGGCGAGAGGCCAATAAGTGTGCCATATAACTCCGAGCCACGGGTGCAGCCCCCTTGGCCTGTTGACATCGTTCGCACTGCTGCACCCACTGAGCCACATCGGCCGACATCCCTGGCCAGTAGCATCGTTGTCGTACTAACTCCAGGGTGCGCTCGATGCCTTGATGCCCATGGCCTTGATGTAATTGGGTCAGTACCTCAGGTCGCAACACAGCAGGCAGCACCAGCTGGAGCACCTCTTCACCACCATCGGGACGACGGACCCTTCGATATACCAGACCTTCTCGTTCCTCCAGACGGTCCCACTGTCGAAGTAATATTAACACCAGATTAGGTAAGGATCATCTCTCTTGAGGTCCTGGGCCTCGCCCTTGACGCCAATACCCAAGGGCTGCATCAATAACAGGGTCCTCCTCCGGCAGAGCCACCAATTCCGGCCCGGATCGACCTGGTATAGCCTGCACAGCCCTCACAGCGGTGGGTCTCATTGGACCTACAACAGCCGCACGCCTCAACAACTCGGGAACTACCATACCCGACTGACTATTGTCCCCTGCGGGCTGTTCCCCAGAAGGTAACCGCGATAACGCGTCTGCATTTTGGTTAGACTTGCCTGATCGATACTGCACTACAAAATCGAAAGCTGCTAATTCAGCTGCCCATCGCTGTTCTGTGGCGCCTAATTTTGCAGTGGCCAGGTGACTCAGCGGATTATTATCAGTACGGACAATACACCAATGACCCAGCAAGTATTCCCGAAATTTTTCTGCCATAGCCCATTTTAAGGCCAGAAACTCAAGCCGCATAGAACTGTATGTGGCAGTATTACGCTCCGCTGGCCGAAGACTTCGGCTAGCGTAAGCCACTGGCCTCACCTTGCCATCGACCTCTTGGGAAAGCACGGCCCCTAACCCTACATAGCTGGCGTCAATCTCTAAAATAAACGGAAGTCTAAAATCCGCGTAGGCAAGGACCGGCGCGGTAGTGAGTTTCTGCTTCAACGTCTGAAACGCTTGCTCGCACTGTTCCGACCACCCCGGCGCCAATTCCTGCCTCCGTCTACTCACTTTCCCTTTAGTTGCCTCGGTCACTAGCCGATGTAACGGAGCTGCTATCTGAGCGAACCCCCCTACAAATCGCCTGTAATAGCTAATGAAACCCAAAAAGGTCCCCAGCTCCGACACAGTCTTAGGGCAGGGCCACTGCGCTACCGCCTCAACCTTTCCTGGGTCTGTAGCCACCCCCTGGGACGATATTACATGTCCCAAGTACCGCACCGTTTCCCTGAAAAACGCGCACTTTTCCAGCTTAACTTTGAGGCCAGCGGCTCTCAGGCGACCCAGCACCATCCTCAATCTCTGCAGATGGTGTTGCACGGATGAGGAGTACACTATAATGTCGTCAAGGTCCAATAAGACAGACTGGTGTCGCTGGTCGCCAAAGAGCCGCTCCATCAAGCGCTGGAAGGTTCCGGGTGCATTGCACAGGCCAAAGGGCATATGAGTCCATTCGTATAGCCCAAAGGGTGTGCAGAAGGCCGTTTTATAACGACCAGACTCCGCAACAGGGACTTGATTATACCCGCTGGCCAGATCTAATGTAGTGAACCAGCGGGCCCCTGTTAAAGAATCCAATGTTTCCTCAATTCGAGGCAATGTAAACGAGTCTCTTCGAGTCTTAGAATTGAGTTGGCGGTAGTCTACGCATAAGCGCAGGCTACCGTCTTTCTTCTTTACCAATACCACCGGGGAGGCATATGGACTGCAACTCTCCTGGATCATCTGAGCATCTAAAAGCTGACTAATGTGAGTCTTAACCAACTCATATTCCGATGGAGGAATACGTCTATAGCGTTGTCGGACTGGAGTTTCATCTAGTAGAGGAATTTCATGAGACAACAGGTTAGTGCAACCCAGATCTCTCTCACCAGTGGAAAACACATCCTGGAACTCCCAAAGGAGAGCCCTCACCTGTTCCTGCTCTTCGTCCGACAACCCCTGCAAATCTACCTTTTCAACGCCCTCTGCCCCCAACACCACAATCTCATCACAGGTTACTGTCCTAGCATTCGCTGTGGGAACCTCAGTCAGCCCCACAGGAGGATCCACAAAGTACACCTCCTGCAGCTTCCCCAGGATTGTTGTAGGATATAAAACAGCATCTAGTAGACCCACGTTAAACACGGGGACTGAAACTGTACCACCACTTACGCGCACTAAAGCCGGAGAGGCTAATAAGCCCCCAGGTAACCCGGTCTCAAGGGGCTCAAATAATACTGTCTTACCACTAAACAGGGACGAACATGTAGCCGTTACAAATCTCAGAGTGCCGCCTGGAACACGACACACTCGATGCCCACGGATTTTGGTATTACCTCCGCATGTAAGAACGCCATCCACTTTTTGACAAGCTTGGAAAGCCTGGGATAATTCTGCATCCCGCGTTACTAAGGGTAAATCAAATAAAGCTGCTCCGTGTTGTCCGAAGAGCTCGCTATAGCAACGACTAAGAACATTCATTCCTAGAATGCCCGGAGTACTTGGATTAGCGCCTGGGGGGTCACGCACCACCAATATTCCACACCCAGATACAATACGACCACACAATCCGATGTCTAATTCCATGTAGCCAATGTAGGGAATTTCCAATCCATTGGCGGCTCTGAGCCGCAACCAGTGACATGACTGCAATCGATCCTGGCCCCACGGTTCAAACCACGACCTAAAACAGCTCTCTGTAATGGTCGATACCATGGAACCAGTATCTATCAGGCAGGGCACTGAGACACCCCCGATTGTAACGACAAGGTGTGGGCAAGAGGAGACTAGATGAGACGTGGAAGCGCCATCAAAGAACACGCGGGAGCCATTCGTAACCCCAACCGGACTGTGGCTCTGCAGCCCGGTGGGGACTAGTTTTCCGACTGGTTGGAGAGGCCAGACCTAACGTTGCTGGATAACGAGTCAACATGGGGATGAGCTGGAAGGCCAGGAACGTGCTGTTGCCGATTACACTCTCGAGCAAAATGCCCGGGCTGCTGGCACCGCCGGCAAATCACGGATGCAAGACGTGGCGGACGACCGCGAAACTGGGGACTTTGGCTACGGGTTAGAATCTGAGTAAGTTGATCAATTTGCTTTTGCTGCTGATGCAGTATTTCCCGTAATTCACCTAGTTCTGATGAACGCCTCCCATGTTCGAAGTTGATCCCCATATCGCCTTGAACCCCACATTGATTCCCGTGCACTAAAGGTGCAGATTGACTACGACCCCTGGCACCACCTGGCATCCCCTCCCGCTCCCAGCGAATAGCTTCACCTCGTACCTCCAAAAGTGTTGCAGCAGGCTGACGCCGTACTAGCTGTTTTAATTCTCGGCGTAACGCATTATCCAGCACACATTCAATAAATTGGTCCCTTACTATAACGTTTACATTCAAAATAGCATGCGGTGACTGTTGTTTAAGTTTATCAAACAGACCCAACAGTACCAGGGAGAATTCTTGTAACGTTTCTCCCTCAAATTGTCGCCGCGAGTAAAAAGCCTCTTGAAGTGCAACATAAGGTACTGCACAACTAGTAATGGGCGATATAAACGATATGCGATATAAACGATACAAAATTGGCCTACGATAGAGATTTTAATTCTATTGCACTATCGCGATAATGCATGTTGATGACGCAATCTACCCGCGAAATTTAGAGCCACAAGCTGCAGCCGGCTGCAACGCATCATCATATTCGTCATCTTGAATAAACATGGCTGAAAGCGTCAGCGAAACAGAGGAGCTCGTGAAAAAGACGGGTGCAACATCTATTATTTGGACTTGGTTTGGATTTAAGCCGTCCGACGAGCAGCAGGAAAATATACTCTGTAGAGTGTGTGGGGCAAAAGTTCCAGCTAAGAGAGGCAACACGACTAATCTGTTCTACCACCTCAAAACTAAACATGTCGTTGAATACCAGCATTGCCAGGCAATGCAGCCAACCGCAAAATCCAGTACGAAGAAGAACGCAGGACAGAAAAAACAAGAACTGATCCAAACCTCAATCCAACAGTCATTTTCAAAAGGTACTCCTTATATCAGGAAGAGCCCGCGATGGATTGAAATTACCAGGGCCATAACTGTTTACTTGTGTAAGGACATGGTCCCTTTTCAAACGGTAGAGAGACGCGGCTTTAAAGCCATGATCAGAGCTATTGATCCACGATATGAGGTGCCAAGCCGCAAATACTTCACAGAAACAGAGATGCCAAAAGTGTATGCCGAGCTCCGTGAAAATGTTGAAAAAGAGCTGCGTGACTTGAAATACTTTGCTACTACAACGGACCTGTGATCGAGCCGTACCATGGAGCCTTTCCTCAGTCTGACCGTTCACTATATAACGGATGATTGGAATCTTGGCAGCCGGTGTTTGCAGACGTCGTACTTCCCCGCTGAACATACGGCCGAGGAGATAGCACAAGGACTCAAGGAAGCGCTTGAGTCATGGGGTTTTAAAGAAGAAAGCCAAGTTTGCATTACTACTGATAACGGAACGAACGTGGTCAAGGCAGCGTCTCTGAATGATTGGACCAGGCTGCAATGCTTTGGACACAGGCCATCCTCGCCATCGGTAGGTTAAAACATTTTGTGCATATGCATAATATTAATATTTTAATAAATATTTATATAAACCCACTTGGTATTATATGAATATATATTAATTATTAATTATTTTTGTTTATATATATATATATATATATACACTCACCGGCCACTTTATTCGGTACACCTGTCCAACTGCTCGTTAACACTTAATTTCTAAGCAGCCAATCACATGGCGGCAACTCAGTGCATTTAGGCATGTAGACATGGTCAAGACAATCTCCTGCAGTTCAAACCGAGCATCAGTATGGGGAAGAAAGGTGATTTGAGTGACTTTGAACGTGGCATGATTGTTGGTGCCAGAAGGGCTGGTCTGAGTATTTCAGAAACTGCTAATCTACTGGGATTTTCACGCACAACCATCTCTAGGGTTTACAGAGAATGGTCCGAAAAAGAAAAAACATCCAGTGAGCGGCAGTTCTGTGGGCGGAAATGCCTTGTTGATGCCAGAGGTCAGAGGAGAATGGGCAGACTGGTTCGAGCTGATAGAAGGGCAACAGTGACTGAAATAACCACTCGTTACAACCGAGGTATGCAGCAAAGCATTTGTGAAGCCACAACACGCACAACCTTGAGGCGGATGGGCTACAACAGCAGAAGACTCCACCGGGTACCACTCATCTCCACTACAAATAGGAAAAAGAGGCTACAATTTGCAAGAGCTCACCAAAATTGAACAGTTGAAGACTGGAAAAATGTTGCCTGGTCTGATGAGTCTCGATTTCTGTTGAGACATTCAGATGTTAGAGTCAGAATTTGGTGTAAACAGAATGAGAACATGGAACCATCATGCCTTGTTACCACTGTGCAGGCTGGTGGTGGTGGTGTAATGGTGTGGGGGATGTTTTCCTGGCACACTTTAGGCCCCTTAGTGCCAATTGGGCATCGTTTAAATGCCACGGCCTACCTGAGCATTGTTTCTGACCATGTCCATCCCTTTATGGCCACCATGTACCCATCCTCTGATGGCTACTTCCACCATGTCACAAAGCTCTAATCATTTCAAATTGGTTTCTTGAACATGACAATGAGTTCACTGTACTAAAATGGCCTCCACAGTCACCAGATCTCAACCCAATAGAGCATCTTTGGGATGTGGTGGAACGGGAGATTCGCATCATGGATGTGCAGCCGACAAATCTGCGGCAACTGTGTGATGCCATCATGTCAATATGGACCAAACTCCCTGAGGAATGCTTCTAGCATCTTGTTGAATCTATGCCACGAAGAATTGAGGCAGTTCTGAAGGCAAAAGGGGGTCCAACCCGTTACTAGCATGGGGTACCTAATAAAGTGGCCGGTGAGTGTATATATATAAACAAAAATAATTAATATAATATTCATATAATAGTGCATAATTATATTTTAACATTATACTACTACTATAATATTTGCCTATATTACTGCACAGTAATGTTGCATTTACGTTTAGAGAATTTGCCTCTGTTCAGTTGTATACCCAATGGTGCTATTTTAATGTTGCATTTGTGTTAAATGATGTTCAATCAATCCTAATCAAGCATTCCAATAGGTGTAATGATAGTTGTTCAGTGTGTGTGGGGAGAGAGAGAGAGAGATTTATAGATGAAATTAACTAATAATATCTTACAAATTTGTCAACAGAAAAAAGTGTGAAAGACCCTCGAATTGACCGTGCTGTTGGCGTATGCAAGAAGATTGTGAGTGCCTTTTCATACTCTTGGAAAAGAAGAAAAGAGTTGAAGAAAGCCCAGGCAGAGCACCATCTTCCCTTTCCTCGGCTCATCACAGAAACACCAACAAGGTGGGGGTCACGTCAGATGATGATCCAGAGGGTGCTTGAACAAGAGAAGGCCCTATCACAGGTACTGAAAGCAGACAGGAAAACCAAACACCTGGTACCCACTTGGCAAGATACAGATGTCTTGGAATCTATAAGCCGGACCCTCGGCCCACTGCTGGAATTCACAGACGCGCTGTCTGGAGAAGATTATGTCAGTGTGTCGTACATAAAACCTGTTCTGCATCTTTTCAACAACACTGTTCTTGCTGCAGCTGATGATGACACAGAGCTGACCAAGGACATGAAGAGAGTCATCCTAGAGTACTTAAACGAGAAGTACTCAGACCCAAAAACAGTTGACCTGCTGGATATGGCCTCCTTGGTCGACCCACGGTTTAAAGATGCATATATAGCTGATGACCGCCAGGAGTTCATCAACACCAGAGCGGTAGCAGAAATTCTGTCACTGTTGGAGGTGCAAGCTGCAACGGTCAGAGAGCCACTGCCGCACACAAGCACAGAAGCAGCAACTGATGGTGCTGAAGCAGCTTCTTTGAGGCAATCAAAGAAGGTAAAACGGAGCCTGGGAAGCTTTTTCAAAAAGACCTCCGATGGCACAGCTGCTCTCGCTGACAGAGAGGTCATCGAAATAGAGCTAAAAAGTTACCTGCAGACAATGCAGGTTGATGGAGAGACTGACCCACTGGACTGGTGGCGGCTGCACCAAGCTAATTTTCCAAGGGTGGCTAGACTGGCCCAGAAATATCTCTGTATCCCGGCCACAAGTGCTCCTTCGGAAAGGGCATTTAGCTTTGGTGGCAACATTGTTACATGCCACCAGTCTCTGTTGAAACCAGAGACTGTGGACAAGCTTGTGTTCCTGGCTAATAATCTTTAGGGCCTTACAAATGACAAATGGTGTGTATTAAACAAAATCTCAGTGTTGTGCCTGATTTTAGGATTCTTTTTAACTGAGAAGACACCAGACAGTTTTTCTGTTCTTTGCATATTTTGTGTCCTTTAAGAAAATAACTACAACTACATTTGCACTTTTTACTGTATATATGGCATGGCTCTACTGTAAAGAAACTTTTATACTTTAAAAATTTTCTTTTGTTGACGTATATGTCCCTTATACTGGAAGTATCTTATTTATTTAGTGCTTTCATTTAGCACTTTAGAATGTTTTCATTTGAAGTATCTATGCACTACACTTGGAAGACTTTTCTTTATTCAAAATAGCCATGCCTAATACTGGAAGTATATCCCTAATTCACGATGTCCGTTCCTTTATTAACAAGACACCAGTTTTAATTTCATTAGGAGAACAAAATGTTTAAAACCAAATGCGTTACCTTAGGCTGCAGGTTTGAAATATGTTTTTATTTAAAGTATCTGTGCATTACACAAAATAATTTTCTTTGCCTAATTAATACTGGAAGTATTTTCAGTACAGTGTGTATGTTGTTCCTTAACTAAAAATACACCAGTTTTTCTGTTCTCTGCAACTTGGGTGGCATTTAAGAACCAAAGACTTAAACAAATTAAGTGTAGTGCCTTTTAGAAGGCCATTTATCTGCAAAATTGTGTTGTATAATTGCAGTTTTGCTTTTGCACAATAAATGTTCTTAAAACGACATACAACGTTTCTTTATTTCTTAAAAAAAAAAAAATGTAGCAGTTTGGCTTTCCTAAGGGTCTATATAGCCTGTTCTGAAATGGTTCTATTATAATTTATATATCGCAATATATATCGTTATCGCAAGAGGCTGCAATGTATATCGCAATATGGATTTTAGGCCATATCGCCCATCCCTATGCACAACCATATAGCTCGCGTAGTGCTAAAATAACTTTTGTTGGGTCAGCTTTATCCATACTTGGTCGGTATCTAATTTCATCTCGAGCCTCTCCTTCAAGATGATCGAACAAAAAGAAAGCCCTTTCAGCAACAGTCATAGTCCGCATGCGCATACACGCTTCTGCTTCTTCAACCCATACCGGATCTACCATTGAATTTTGGACAACGCCGTTCCCGCGGAACAAACACAAAGCGTTCGACGGTACCAATATTTGAGTCGACGGAACTGGGCGTTACCGGTCGCGACGCACTACCAGAGGCTGCGCCAGGATCAAGCAACTCAACTGGTGCCCGCTCCTGTCGCAGTCTCTCATTGTCAGCCTTTAACTGAATCACAAGATCTCTCATTTCCTGTAACTCAGCCTCCATTCCTAAATACTGTAGGGGGGGCACTTACCAGACGAATATCCTCCGTATTGTAACCACTCAAACACATAAAAGAAAAAAAAGAAAAAAACAATCACCGTGTCTGAATCTGAACGACAGCCACAAAACCCTGCCGACCATACGCCAAATGTGGCAGTTTGGATTTTTAGGTTAAGCCCGACTACGCCACCCGGAACGGTCCGGGAACCCACCAATAATTTAGATACAAAGCACACAGATACGTTGTGGCTGCGTCAGATAACAGACAATGAGAATGGTATAAAACAGTTTATTCAGAAACACCATTTAATAAAATACAACACAATCTCTGGTAATAAATCCTAAAAGCGTATAAATCGGACTTCACATACACGCGCGTTCACGCACACACACACACGGAAACGCCCCTTCCACTTCAGAACCTGGGGAATCTGTCTTGCTCATCGGATGGACACAGCAATCACTCGTGCTCTCAACACTCCACACACTGTGAACACTGCAAGCTGTCAGTCAAACCACCACCACACCCAGAAGACTTAAGGAACCACGGATCCCCCCAGATTCTGAAGGGAAAAGACAAGAACAGTCAATACAACAGTAATAAACAAAAGACACATATACTTTCCACATGAATTAGATCTATGAAGTGGATGGGTCACACGCGGCCAAAAAGGGGCCGTCTTTCTTCGAGAGCAACACCAGCAACCTGCTGATACTAATGGACCGTAATCAGCACAATAGGGGGTGATGATGGGTCATTCCCCTCCTCTTTTGACAAAAAAATAAACAAAATCACAACCAGGGAATCAAACACACAAAAAAAAGGAACAAACGATACAAACCCAAATTAAACCAATCACTTAGAATGACATACAATTATCAGGGAGACACACTTAGTGTGTCCCCCCCCCCCCCCCCCCCCCCCCCCCCCCCCACGTTCCTCAGTCCATCAGTCGAGGAACACACACTGTCACCACATCAATTTAGAGATATCCTGGCAGGCTGCACGCTAGCGCGTGTTCTGATCCACTTGAGCGTCGTCCTCTTCCAGATAGAGACCCGCGCTGTCGAATTACAATTCCCGTACAAGTTCACAAGAAAATACAGTTCAGACAAGAGGCGGAAGGCGACCGATAAGTGAGACACCCTCCAACCCGTCCGGGGTTGTCTGGCGTCACACGCAGACAAAAGCTACAACAAGTAGCGCGAGCCATCAGCGTCCTCTTAGCCTCCCGAAGGGTGCCAAGCCTGCTGCAACACCTCCACGCCCTGTACCACTGCGTTAAATAACTCAAGCTGCGCACTCGATGGCATGTTAAATAACAGGCTCGCTATGATGAACATTCATTCCACGTGTCTTCATCCTCCTCAGCCACACTCCTGAACCTAAACCGGCACCCCGAGAATGACGTCACTTCCCGAACACGGAATAACACGCTTGGCTAGATGTCCGTCGCAGCTGTTTTATATATTCACGGAACACCATATTTGGGAATTAACCCTATAGTGGCTGATGACATCACCACATATAGATTAATCCTTATTAAAGTTATTTAGTTATTTATTCAAGAGCAGTGAGTAATTGTCTCTGATACCTTTGTTCTTTGATTAACTTTACTGACTTCATTGGCTGCTGTCCCTTTAAGTTCTGCCGCTGCTGACAGAGAAGCGGATCTCACACATGCCTTCTCTCACAACTCTTTACGTTCATTTAAGACTTTATTTAACTAATTTAAGACTGCTGCTCAGTCTGCTCTTATGAGGATACTCGACAAAACGGAAATTTTGGCATAATTCCGTATGTTAGTGTTTGTTCAACTGCAGAGAGCAGAAAGAGAACTCGATTCTGGCGCGCGTCTTGCAACGTTAGTTGCGTTACGTTACGTTAGGCAAGTGCTCGGCTGCTGCGCGCGCTGATCGAAAATGAAGCGGTCTAAACCCTCTGGTGCACAGGGACGAAAACGGAGAAAGCAACAAGATAAAAAGAAAGCCCAGTATAGAGGTAAGTCTTCTCATCTCATCCATTAAGGTGTCAAATGTTCTGGCCATCGGGACAACCGGGAGATTCCCGTGGGCCCGACGTGCTTTTTGGGCCGATACATACATCTCATACTTTTATTTTTCTATTTTTGTCTTAACGCGGCCCATAAAACTCGTACATCGGTGGCCCATTACATTTGTTTTGATTTACTTAATTGGCGGCGCAGGGTTACTTCCAAATATATAACTTACTTTCAAGTATAGAAATTTGTACAATACAGTTTCCTTTATTTTTCAGTGCATTTGTTTTACAATATAGCCTATGGCAATTACTGTCATGGGATTAATATTATATCTATTATTATGTAGTAGTGTAATGTAGACAGACGCTGTAATAGGCTATGTGCACAAGCGTAATTTCGAACTTCCGCTATTGTCAGAAGTCGGCATGTTAGTTTCCGGTTTACGGCTGTTCATCCGCAACCGCTATAAACGAACAAGATGAGTGCTGCTGTTGTACGGAAAAAAGAGTTGTTAAACACATCTAAGTTTCTAAGAACTGTAGGTGGATCTATCATCTAACGCCCGTTTCACACATACCCCGTTTGCAGTGCGTGTTGCGGTGCAGGAGCAACGCGCGTTATAGTACTTTCACATATGATGCGTTTGCAGTGAATAACTGATCCGCGGCTGTACCACAACACATACTTACTTTTTTTTTTTTTTTGCGCGCGTCGCCCAAAATGTCTATTTTGTGCAGCCACTGCGCACGAAGGTTGATGTTTTTCGGGAAGCGTTGGAAGCTCAAATGGCTGTTAGCGACTTGAAGCAGAGCAAAGTGGCACACAGCAGTGCTCCTAACGCATCATGTTAACAGGTTAGGGCTTTCACTTTTCACACCGTTCCAGATGTGGCACTGGCACGTATAACAGCAGTGCAGCGATCGTTTCTGAACCGAATCTATTTCTGCTGTGCTGCATTAAAGTGACACCGCATGTTTCGTGGTCAAAATGCACAAAGAGGGGAGGGGAGGAGAGGGGAGGGGAGGGGAGGGGAGGAGAGGGGAGGGGAGGGGAGGGGAGGGGAGGAGAGGGGAGGGGAGGAGGGGGGAGGCGTGTCTTAAATAGTGTGGTTGTCTTTTGTATTGTACTGTTTGTTGAGCCCTTGTCTAAAGACAATTTTCTACCCCCCTGTGGGGATAGACAATAAAGCTTTTTTGAATTGAATTTTGAATTGACCTGAAAATGTAGTAATTTCACCATAAATGCGTTTCATTAAATAAAATGTAGTAATCTCACCCTAAATGCATTTAATACCGGTACTACTATTTTTCACAGTCATCTGAAGACTGTGAAAACCAGGGTAAATCAAGGAAAACTACAATTAAGGCGACATAATGAACAACACTCGTCTCATTCGTGGAGGTGGAAAAACAAGTTCTTTGTGACATGCAAGATCTATTGTAGGCTATTACAATTTAAATGCAAAAGAAAAGGCATGTGAGTCGGCTGTTTTTGCCAATTTTAAGTTTTAATTTAAAATATTTGCCATTTTAATATAGTAAATTTGACCACTTGCTTGAGCAACTTAATATAAGTAATGCATGGAATAATAGCCCTAACTTGCGTTGTTTAAATTGTGTTTAAACGTGCATACATCCATTAAAGAGTGTGTACAAAGAGAATCGCAATGCTGACAACTTTTTTTGAAATAAAAGTTGCAGCACAACTTCTGGATTTTAAATAAAAATAGTAAGTATGTGTTTGTGGTACAGCCGCGGATCAGTTATTCACTGCAAACGCATCATATGTGAAAGTACTATAGCGCGCGTTGCTCCTGCACCACAACGCACTGCAAACGGGGTATGTGTGAAACGGGCGTTAGATGATAGATCCACCTACAGTTCTTAGAAACTTAGATGTGTTTAACAACTCTTTTTTTCGTACAACAGCAGCACTCAACTTGTTCGTTTATAGCGGATGCGGATGAACAGCCGTAAACCGTAAACTGACATGCCGACTTCTGACAATAGCGGAAGTTCGAAATTACGCTTGTGCACATAGCCTATTAAAAGAGGTTTGAATTTTTCTTTGTTCAATTTGCACACTGAATATGGGTTGGAGCTTTTAGTTTTGAACTCTCAAAGTGCACCAGATTGATGAATTTAACATTAAAATGCACAAAATTTTCTTACGGGGAAATACCCCCGAAACCCCCTTAACCTTGTAGCAGCCCAATAGATTGTAATAATAGTAGGCCTAGTGGTGGTAGTAGGCCTAGTTGTAATTTATCTACTAAAAGTTATTTATGGTCAGATAAAATATAGTTGTACAATGCAACTATGATATAAATATCCTTGAACGTTCTTTGTA
Source organism: Rhinichthys klamathensis goyatoka (assembly GCF_029890125.1). NCBI lineage: Eukaryota > Metazoa > Chordata > Actinopteri > Cypriniformes > Leuciscidae > Rhinichthys > Rhinichthys klamathensis. Next base: position 1,255,558 of record NW_026606885.1, read on the forward strand.
GCATTTGTATGAACAATTTATTGTTTAAGTTTTTGAGTAACTATAAGAGCATGTTTAGTTTAATAAATACTTATAATTTTTTTAAGGGGGGGGGGGCAAAGCAACCAAAGGGAGCCGGCCCTGGTTGTAGGTTGCCAGGTTGAGCTCACAAATGGGTTGAAATTTGTATAATGTGTTGATTGTGTGAGTAGGATGCGTTTCATACAAGATCTGGCAACTGGACAACATTGGAATAATATATTGATCAGTCTGTGATATTGATGTGATTATTCATATTATGAGGTTTGGGCCATAAAATTACGGGAGCAGGAATTTTTTACATTTTAAAAAATGATTTTATCCTAATTGTTTTCTTTATTTGTTTACAACAACATGTTGTAATACATGCTAAACGTTCTGGCTTAAAGACTTGCAATAATGAAGCTTTAAAGGACAAGTTCGGTATTTTACACTTAAAGCCCTGTTTTAAGATCTGCTACCACAGAAACCGAAAATTCTCGGGCCAGCAGCATGTGTCCAAATTTCAATCTTAACCGTTCTATTTCATCAGAAACGATCTTAAAACAGGGCTTTAAGTGTAAAATACCGAACTTGTCCTGTAATGTTTTAGAGTCATAAATGACTCAGGCCCTGTTTAGGCCTGATATTAAGAAGCATTTTTGTCAATCTGATCACAAGTGGATGACACTGTAAACGGAGTTTAAAACATTTCGTCCACTTTCAATCAACTTCCAGAGCTAACCAAAAACGCATTGACCGGATTGCTTAAAGGGGTGGTATAATCCCCTTTTCACAAGATGTAAAATAAGTCTTTGATTTCCCCAGAGTGTGTATGTGAAGTTTTAACTCAAAATACCCGACAGATATTTTTACACAGCATTTTAAATTTTTTACTTTTTGAGGGTGAGCAAAAACGCACCGTTTTTGTGTGTGTCCCTTTAAATGGAAATGAGCTGCTGCTCCCGGCACAGAGGGCGGAGCTACAACATCTCATGTGTTAGCACCTTAGATTACCTCACACAGACATGCACTGAAAATTTCAAAAACTTTTAGCCTTTTATGTTCGAAAGGGGAGTCAGACAATGATGGAGAGACTCAAGAAGAAGTGACAAAATGTAGACAACATTTCTGAATTTATGTAGTCATGTGTAGTTTTATTCTAGTCATTGATTAGCATATTCTGTCATAATCTATAAATCGCATTCCCGGGGGCGGGGTTTATATAAATTTCAGGGTTCCTGATGTCACTAAGCCTGGAGAGAGTGTGGAGGGTAGGAAATTGTTATTTGATTTTTTGAAGGGGACTGGATTAGATAGGCGGATTTAGTATGAGTGAAAGTAAAGGGTAGATAAAGCCTGAAGATGGCAGTAATGCAACTCAATGGATGCCAACTGCCGTAAATCCAAAGAAGAAGAAGAAGAAGTCACTAAGCCGGGAGGAAGCTTGTGGAGTCCCTACCAGCCGTTTGTTTCCTTAAAAAGCTATTTCTTTATCTCCATTTGCTTTGAACGTTGAGCGTTGCAACTTTGCAGATGTTGTTTATGCTCAAACAGCATTATTACACACTAACTGAAGTAAGAAAAGTGAAATCATAATCAACCACCCTTTAATTCATAGTGTAGCTAAATGTTAATGTCGTCGAGCGAGTTTGAACAAGAACATAAGACCGCCTATTCTCCGCCTGCTGAACTAACGCGTAAACATTATGGGAAGCACGTTAGCTGATCAGCTAAATTTGGTTTGATCATGATGACAAAAAAACGTACTAAGCAAAGTGTGAGATAACATTGATCTCACCGTTCCTGATTTCTAAACGCACTCACCACGCTCGGCGTGGTCTTGCGGCAATCAGAGCAGAAACGAAACTTGTTGCTTGCTCTCAGAATGTTTTTCCATTGCAAATCTACAGATCCACACGCAGAAATAAAACATTTAATATAATTTTTCTAAGCATGTTTAACAGTGTTGCTTGCAGTAGTCTTCCGCCTGCAGAAATAGCGTCTTGCACGTAAGTTATTTTGTGGTTCATATAGCCTAACAGTTAAAGCGACAATGCTGCCAAGTAAAGATTGCATATAGCTCTAGAAGGTAGTTCCAGAGTCTCTTTGTGCTTAGTTGTAGACATTGTTTAATTCATGCATTGATTATAAGATCATGGACACTAAATTCAAGACATTAACTTAGAATTAAGTTACTTATTCCATCCTTTCTTTTTTTTAAATCACATTTATTAGTTCAGTGAAGTTATAGTGTCATGGGAGCTTGTCAAAATATTTCCCTAAAATCTGTTTCTCCTTTGTACTGTTTGCTTTTCATGCTATAGCTGAATTCATTATGAGGACATTCCACACACACAATCATCAGACTGAGTTTTCCATGCAGTGTACACATGGACATATTTCCTCTCTTTCTTCATATATCCAGAGTTGACTGCCATCTGCACCTCTGTTTGACTCCTTTGAGAAAAACAGCATCCTCCACACCAACATTGGGCCATCAATGTAGTGAAAGGTCAAATATTGTACTTAAAAAAACAAAACATGTATCCTGCCATTTAAACTGCTCTTAAAGCCCATGCAGGTATACTTAATTTTCCGCATTCCGCTGCATCCTGCGCACAGTTGAGTGCTTAAGCCTTTCAAAGTAAACTCTTTTGACCGTGAGCTCGTATAATATGCTTTTGTGGACCATTCTTTTCAAACGCTCAAATCACTCTCACATGAACTGCACACGTCTTCACACGGCGCAGACATCAGCGGACTGTGGTGATGATGAAAAAGATAAGTGAAGTATACATTGGACTTTACTTTGGACTTTTAGTTTAATATTAATGCAGCTGAAGACATCAAAGTAATCTGGTTAATTTCGGCTGTTTTCAGATTAGTATAATAAGCAGAACTTTTTCTTTGTTTTAGCAATTTTTGTGCAACTTTTTGCAATTTATTTCAGCAACTGTGCTGTGGATTTTTGAAATACTCATTAGCCAAAGTTTTTTTTAAACTTGTTGAAATTGCTATGTTGAAGGATATGTCACTTCAGAGAGCAATAAGCGAGAGAGGATAGGATGTTTTTGGATGGTCAGTGTTTGGATCAGGAGCAGGATTTTTTTTCTCTGAAGCTGTGGTTAAAGGTTTACCGTGCTGCGGCCCCGGGGGAGCATCTCACTTTCAAGCATGGATTTGTCTTGGTGGCTCCTCTTATCTCAGGAAACTGTTTATCGCCAGCTTCCCTTTCTCTTTGCTTTGTTTCTTCCCTCCACTTTTGCTTTCCTGTTTAGTTCTTCCTGTTGACATTATTTCTGGTTTACCATCTTTGTCCACCTCTCTGACCATGTGCTTCATTCAAAATAATCAACGAACTCTGTTTAAACTCTTACTAAGCAACATTTATTTCCTCGTCATGTCTTTCTCCTGCTCACCACATGCAGTTTCCCTCCAGCCGTCTCAGTGTTCCCCGCATGCAGTCTACCACTCACCTACATCCACCCACAATGCCATTACAGTAGCTTTCTTTCATACTCTGTCCTTCTCTTCCTTCCTTCCTTTCTGCTTTCTCTCCTCCTCTCTATGGCCTGTGACAGAAAGGATAATTAACGAGCATCATAAAGCGCTCTCTCTATTAGCCGTGCTGTGGTGAGTTTGCCAGCTCTGTCATTCTGAACAAAACCATGCGGCTCTTCTATTTGATCCGCACTTCAAAGAGGGATCCCCACTGTTCTCCGCTCAGCGCTCTAATTGTGTCCTCATTTTGGATGGGGCAAAAACCCCCAACTGCTTCAAAACCAGCCAGTGCAGGGCAGAGATAGCTCAGAGAGGGGACACACACTCAGATAACCGCTTTGGGAGAAGTTTTACTTTTACGTGTGATCAGTTTCGTGATTTTCCTAGTAATGCTTAGGACTTTAGGCTGAGAAATTGGTCTTGGATCAGTAGAGCAATATTTACTTAGTGCTCACAAAGGTCAGAAAAAAGTGTTGATTAAAGCTAATGAAGCTAACCTGTCTCTGCGAGCTATGAACAAAAAGGGCGTCAATAACCATGAAGGACACATTAACCATTCTCAAATGCCACTTGTTGTCCGATTAACGTGTTATACATGATGGATGAAGCCAAATTAAAATCACATTATCTGTTAGTCTGAATTGACAAAAACCAGACTGGTATGATTTCAGTCAGACTAAAGTATTTATTATTGCTTTAGTTCAACTGAAATTGTCCTTTTAAAGTGCATGTAAATGCATCTGCATTAACCAGAGTTAACGTCTGGTGTTATTCACTCTTGGTTGTGATGCCTGATTATAAGGAGCCCTACATGTGTTTGAGTTTGTGTATGTGTCTGGATGCTTGTTGTGTGTGCCTCATCAGATAAAACGGCATTCTTAAGTGGGGCACCACAGTTTCCCCTTTTTACAGCAGGAGCCCACAAGATAAAACACCACATCAGCATCCTTTTAATTACAAGACGAACCTTAAAAAAAATACGCTTATCCAGTAAGATGCTTTACTCCTAGAGCACAGCATACATTATATTGGGCTTCAATGAGTCTTTAATGATTTGTCCTTTAAGCGATTTTAAGCAAATTTGATATTTAAATTAGGTTATTTTCAGACTTTCTTAAAGATATAAGTCACCGCAAAATAAACATTCTGTCATAAATTACTCACCCCATGTCGTTCCAAACTGGTATGGCTATTTCTGCAGAAGACAAAAGAAGATATATATTTTGAAAAATGTTTTTTGTTCATATGATGAAAGTTATTGGGGTCCAATGTTGTGGAAAGTTAGTGGATCCCACAGACTTTCATTATATGGACAAAAACATTCTTCAAAATATCTTGAACAGAAGAAAGTCGTACAGGTTTGGAATGACATAAAGGTGAGTAAACGATGACCCAATTTGATTCTTTTCAACTATCCCTTTAAGATGGTGATGGCCATGGTGCTAATCTAGTGGGCATACACACTACACACATGCCAGCCTGCTGTCTCTCACCACCCTCCCCCAACACACACAACTGTCTCAGGCCCCCTTCTTCTGACACACAGCATGCTGGGTCTTTACAAAGCCCCATTCTGCAGCCGTCCCAGGACTCTGCACTGTACTGCAGGACTGTTGCCCTCTGCCCTCTCACACACCCAGCACTCTTTTGTCCCACAAGAAAAAAGCAACGGTCACGTGTCCACTGAACACTTCACAGCTGCTGGCCTTGTCCTCCTCTTGCTGTCTATCTGCTGAGATGTTTACAGGTGATTTAAAGCGATGGAATATGAATTATGTTTCTAAGACCATTTTGGAAATGTAACCGCAGAATTACTGCAGGACCATCATGAGAAGAGCCACAGGAAGGGTTATGAGATTGGATCATTTATAGATCAGATATTGAAAATGACAAGAACTTTCTGAAGAAAACCGCTACACAATGCTTTAATCGTTTCTTAGCAAAAAAAAACACAACAACTGTCGAGCCATTACAATTAATTAATGTCAGTACCTCCCGTCCCCCATATCATGTAGCCTACACACACAACCTCCTCCTCACGCAGGCTTCAAAAGCGATGATGGGAAAAGCCATCTCTCCGCTGGCCACTTCAAAGCACAGGAAGTGTGTCAAAGCGACTAGCCGGCTGGTTCCCAGCCCTTGCGTGTGTGTTAGTGTTTGAGCAAGAGAGAGAGAAAAAATATGTGTATGCAGGGTGTAATAACATGCTCATCTCTGTGCCTGTATATACGTGTGTTGGTTCAAAGCCAACCAGAATCCTGTGCTTTGAGAGACAGGATGTAAAATCTGCTGTGGTGTTGATGCCCCACTCTGGCATATGCACATGTTTGTATCAGGATGAGTTTTTCCAAGACCACGGACATGCACGACTTGTCCTGGAAAAGGCTCTCCTTGTACAGTAGAGAGTGATCCACTGGAATGTCTTTCTTCAGACCCTCTCAAACCTAATTCAGTTTTCATTAGAACGTTTTGTTCAGTTGGCATGTCTGTTTATGTCTGGCACCTAATATTAGTACTTTATTTATGTCACACTTTGCTTGCTTATGCCCAGTTGTTTGCACATTGCATGTGAAGTGAAGTTCTTTATAGAGATTGCAGGATGTTTTTTCAAGACTGCATCCATTTTAAACAATGAAATGATGCCATTGCCAGTAGACATGAAATAAATGGGTTTCCCAAAAGAATGGTGAGCTTCACCACAAACACATACTGTGCGTTTGTCATCGGTAGAACATTGTGCACAGAGAAAGAATCATCTTATGCTGCTGATTTGTATGAGAGATGACTTCTGTTCCTTTCTTCCCTCTCTTTGTGTCAGTGTAACCTGCATGTTCCGGTGTCAAGCTGTGGCTTCTTAATGCGCTGCATGTGGAGAGAGAAAGTCACAGTATTAGGGATTGGAGGAGTTAAAGTTGTAGTTCTTTTTCCCAAATAGTCTTTGAATGTCATATTTCACATTTCCATATGTACCTTTTTATTTGAATTTTAATAGCCTACATTTGATTTTTTTTTTTTTATAGTGTTGATCATTTTAGTGCTATAGGCCTAAGTGCCATATGCTTTGGCAATATTATAATTGTTAATACTGTCAATAAAGATAGATAGATAGATAGATAGATAGATAGATAGATAGATAGATAGATAGATAGATAGATAGATAGATAGATAGATAGATAGATAGATAGATAGATAGATAGATAGATAGATAGATTATCCGCAGGTATTTTTCTTCTGGCAGTCATTTCAGTCATATCATTTCAGTCAACATTACATTATAAAGTTTCATGCTAATTGTGCACAGAGTCCAATTTACAGTTCATCCAGTCAATCGTTTTTCACTCTTTAATGTTATTCAGCTCTTGTCCAAACCAGTGATTGCTGTCCGCTCGGCTGGACGTGTTTAGTGGACGTTTTTCCTGCCCATGGCGCCCACGGGGGGCTTTGCGCTGCTCTTTTTATATTTGGAGACTCCAAAAGAATCCCGCTTCCCTCTCATGTGCCGCCTCGGTCCAATCAGACGGAAGGAGAGGCGGCCTGCGCGAGGCGTCAATCACGCTCGCTGAGTGGCTGGAGCGCCTCTCGTCTCGTCCGCTGGAGCTGCAGATCACTCGATCCTCCGCCGCTGCTGGATGTGTACGGAGCCCGCGCGCTCTTCTTTAAGGACGCTCACAAATATCACATTCCTTCTGGATTGTTTTTCATTTCTGATGTTTCTCAATTGCTCTCCGATGCAGAGAAATGGGTAAACTTCATTCCAAACATGGTAAGACGGCATCTATTTGGTGTTGTAGAGCAAGTCTTTGATTTTAAAGCACTTGTGATATAGTTCTTTCGAGTAATAGCTTACATTTATACGACATCTTTTTCATTTTCAAAGCTGCTATTTGTAAAGCGAGGGAGAGTCCCGAAGGTGAGTAGCCTACACTTATTCATTATATAAATAATAGGCTAACTCTTTTTATTTTATTGATTTTATTGATAAAATAAAGCAGCACCGTTAAACATTTGGCGAAAACAAAAAGAAAAGCGTTAGAAACTATATTTGAAAACTGTTAACTTGTACACTGTAATAGTTGTAAAAATATGTAGCCTATAAATTGTGTTTTCTTTCTGTTTAGGCGATAGTTTTGTAGTTAACGCATGTTTGGCGAGAAAAGGACTGGATGACTGGATGGTTAAGCAGAAGTATTACTGCTCGAGCTCTCGTGTACAACAGCAGGACTGCCAGCAGAAAAATACCTACGGACTGTCTGCACGGGTACGTAGGCTACACGGCTTTAATAACTTCTTTATCACACGTGTGAAGATTTGGGACTTTTATGGAGAAATGTTGCGCACTTTGAAGCAAGGACGCTGTTGCAGTTGAAAGTTCGTATTTTAACTGATCAAAACCTTTGGTTGTGATTAAAGACATCGTTTACAACTATCGCAATACAACTCTTTTTCTTTCTGTTGATCTACATTAATTGCTTATGGGTAGTTGACATGATATGTCGAGCAGTTTTAGCGGTGTCCTGCGATGTGACGTGTGTGCTATAATCTAAAATTATGTTAAACAAAGAATTCCAATTATGTATCCTAATGGGCTACACATGCAATTTTATGACCTCAAATTAATTGAGAAACTAAATTTGAATATTTGTCATTTTAAAATGTAGGCTATTTATTATATCTCAAGACCAGTTAAAATGATTTTAGTCCATTTTTCTTTGCGCGAGTGTAGGCTACATTTTGAATGTCGATGTTGAATAGAAGTTAAAAGTTAATGGAAATATTACATGACAGCTACCCATATTCGGTTGATATGTTGCAGTGTGATCGCTGTTTCGAGGCCACACGCGCTAGCTAGCCTACTAGACCACCCAATTCACGCGCTTTGAAAACGATCTTGCCATTGTTTTGTGACGTCATCAAGAACAATAGTTTACTCTCTGGAAACACTCTGTAGTTTGAGCCCAACTATGAAAACCAGCGTCGTTATTACCAGCCGTGATTAAAAGAGAAACACTCTCTGAATACACGTTTCCCTTTAATGATGTCTGTTAAAACGCTCTCCACGGTTTCAGCTGCTGCCTTTGAAGCCAGAGGAGGAGATTTTGTGTTGTTGTTCCTTTGAATGATAGGAAGAGGAAAAGTCCAGACAGGTTCAGGGTGTCATTTTGAGGGGAAATATCAATGGGTAAATAAATAGCCTGAATACATTTGGTATCTTAAATGCGGAACATAGGCTATATTTGAAAGTATTGAATATTAATGTCTTTTTATTGCAAGCAAAAAAGTTGTGTGTTTGAATCTTGAATTTGCCCAACATGGAAAAGGTAGCAGTCGTGTTTAGACAAAAGGCGCGTCAACTTTTCACTGGCGGCTCACATGGGTAAATGGTTTATTTGAACGTGGTGGGAAGAACTGTGTGAGGGCTAGGAACAGATGCAAGTTCTCTCTGTAGGTAATAGATCACGGCGGGTTGAAAGCATTGCAGGCTGACAGTGTGGTGACAGCGCTGTATTGTGAAGTAGAGAGAGGGGTGGAGGGAGGGCCAGTCTGTCTCAGATTTGGCTTCCTAGTAAACACATAAGAGCACTGTCGTTTAGGAGAGGAGAAATCCTCTGGAAATACCTCAGAGTAAGCCTCTTTTGGTCAAGGGCTGTTGTGGAGTCTCGAAAGACATTTTTTAAGGGTTGGAGAGATAGCGAGAAATGCTGAGAGTGACAGAAAGAGAGAGAGGAAATATTAAACAGCAGGAGAGTACAGCCACAGCTTCTTAAAACCCAATCCTCATATGAGGACTCCCAAACACAACACAAACTTTCAGAATCAGGAATGTTGCTTGAGAAATGCTGCATTCGATTTCTTTCCTAAAAATCACTAAGAAAGTAATGGCAATAAACAGTGATTTGGCATGTAAGATGGCATGCATAATACTGCACTGCAAACAAAGACTTTGCAACAAAATTGAGAAGTGTGGATTTTAGATCTTGTGGTTAAAAGGGGAGAAAATAAGTTTAAGGTGCACGGAAAGCACAAAGTTCACACAGTTTGATGTTTATTACTGTGAGAATGAGGTTTTATTGTAGCTGGAGAGATCATAATGCACTGAACAACAGTTACAAAGTCTGAAATGACTTCATTGGTTTACCTGTTGTTTATTTAGGTATTCGGACTTGACCACACTTAACTTTAAAGCCAAACAGTCGTCCAGTTTTCTATTTCAACATTTGCCTTGCATTTCATTGCATCAATATGATAGTCTGCAAATGAACCAGGGATTGTCCAACAATACCTGATTGTTTTTCTTCTGATGTACTAATGAGGAGTTTAAGAAACAATAGCAGTACTGAGGAGTGTGTGTTTAGTTGGTGTGAAGTGATTTGTCCAGGCTGGGAAATGATCCCTACTGAAAGAATTCAAACATTTGAACAATCTTTTTAATCACATAAGCTTAATGGAGTGTTGGGATGAAAGAACGAGAGAAGGTGAGAATGTGTTTCAAATCATAATTATTTATTTTGAAATACTTATTTTGTTTTGACATAACAAAGAATCTCCAGAACAGTTTAATATTTTATGGAGTGATGGAATTTGAGGCTGGTTTAGCTGGAAGGAGGATTTGCATCCCTTTGTTGGTTCCCCCTTTTTAGATTGCAAGTGAACTATTTGAGAATGGTTCAACCATTATTGTTATTATTCTAGTGAGAAATGTTGATTGGATCAGTGTGTGGAGTTTTTACTGAAAAAGTGTTTTTCCTATTTTATTTATTTATTTGTTTTCTTATTGTTTCTTGAGCTTTAATGTAGCCACCACTTATTTCCTGATCGGAGATATTTTAGCATGATGTTGATACTATACTACATATATTATAAAATGAGATTGTCAAAAGTAATTACTTAAGTTAAACAATCTACTTATCTTTCTTACTGAGAAAAGCCATGGACTGGTTGAAGAAGAATAACCTGACTCCCTGAGCATGAAGAAAGCATAAACCTCACTCATAAAAGCAGGCTGATACTGGGACTAATAGAGGCTACCTGGAGAGTTAGTTATTTATAGCAGCTGTGTGTGTCTGTGTTGTTAATGTGGTTCAGATGGTATGGATGGTGGGGAGTCGGAGTCAGGAATCTGTTCGAGTGTGTTTGTGTTGTGCTGTGTTAACTAGCCTTCACACACACAACTTTCTTATGTAGATCTGCCCATTTTCCAGTCTACTTTGCATTGGTCCTGTGCCTTTTTGTAAATTACACAAGGTTTTGTTCAAAAAGAGGTGAGGGTCAGATTTGTGGCCTAGCTGTTAGCAGGTTGAGCTCTGGTTCTCATGTGGGAATGTAAATTTAAGTCTAGCTCCATCATTTCCTGTCCTCTATGCAGCTTTTCAGACCTACGTTTCACTTTTTGTATTCTGGTCTAAAGTCATTGCAGTGATGCTCTTGTTCCTTTAAAACCGATTGATTGGTGTTCTGTCATGTGGTGCAGCTTTTATCATTGTTGTGTTTGTGTGTTACACAGTCATGTTTATGTGTGTTAGTGCCATTACCAAGCTGTAGTAAACCTCAGCTATATTATAGTCATCATTTAAACAGAGACCAGACCTTCTTAAAAAAATTTAACACCACAGCGCTAAAACCTGTCCGAATTACATTATCAAAGAAGAAACTCAACATCATAGCTCTAAACTGCTTTTCTTACTGCTTTGAAATGTGGCTTTTGAAAACCACTCTGAAACCAGTTGGCACAGCAGTTCTAAACTAGGGCAAACCAGACATCACAGCTTTAAACATAATCTCTGCCACAGTCAAAAGCGGCCAATAGGTCAACTATAAACCAGGCTTGATCATGACTTTGAAAGCATTCTGTATCACTCTGTGTAGTATCGCTCAGGGACCAAACACTTTGAAGCCCAGATCAAACAGAGAACTGTAATTCTTAAAATAATTTCTTCAGGAATTTCAGAACTTTTGGGGAAAATTTTTGGATTCCAAAGATCGCTATTTAAACCCTTCCAGACAACATGCACACTTTTTCTTTTTCTTGCCTTTACTTCAGAGTTTTCTTTATTGTAGCACAAAGACTGACAGTGTATGCACTATATTCCTTTGTCTCTTTTATTCCCTTCACAATATCCAAAGTATTTCTTTCACTTTAAGCTTCAAGTGTGGTTGTCACACACTTACCATTATACTTTTTTCTTTTTACTTTCTGTTCTAGACGTCAGCTTTACCATGTCTCTCCAGGGCTGGTTAAGAAAGAATGACAGAAAGAGATTGAAAGACAGAGGGTGGGGGCGGAAGAGAAAAGCCATGTTTTTTTCTGTCTAAAAGAGAAAGAAAAAGGAAAAGGGTGCCTCCGGGGAGTGAGACAGCACCTGGCTCCAGTGTAGGGCTGTTGAGGGACTCCTATGAGAAAGGCAAATAGGATAAGAGACAAGAAGGGAACAGAGTTCTTCCAGGACCAGAATAGTAAAGAGACCTGCTGGTGGCTGCTCTGTCATCTACTCTATCAAGTATTTGACATTGTTTAATGTTAACATTACTGCTACAGACTGAACTCACTCCATTTTTCTTACATCCTGAAACATATCTGTCTGTTCAGAACTGAGGAAATAAAACATTTAGCACATTTCCTTTCCATACTTTGTGTGTGTGTGTGTGTGTACCTGGTAAACCCTACGGTTTGAGGACCAAATGTCCCCACAATTATAGTAATACCAGTAATTTTTGACCTTGCGGGGACATCTTGTTTGGTCCATGGGGAAAACGTTTTTTTTTTTTTTTTTTTGAAAATGTTAAAATGCTGATGTGTAGGTTTACCCATTTTTTTTATGAATAGAAGGTTCAAAATTACATAATTTATTTAAAATAGGATTTTTTTTTCAACATTGTAAAAGTCACATTTGATCGTTTTGCTGAATAAAACTTATTAAAAAATTCTTAGTGGCCCCAAACTTAACAACGTCAATGCCAACTGTAGCCTCATTAAAATGAATAAATGCTGGGCGAAGCGGAACTACAATCACATTATCTAGGTCTGTTAGTAAGAAACTTAATAAGAAACGTACTGGGGCTATTTTAGTTGAGTTTAAGTGCTGGCATTACGTTTTAAAAAGACAGATTATTGTTTATACTGAAATTAAACTATTTAAATGCATTGACTGTCATTGATTCATTCATTGAGGTTTATGAATGAGTCTGTATCAGGAATATCAGCTTGTGCACAACATCTATGTTGGGATAACCTGTAAAGAGATGTGGAACTTGAAAGGCAGCTTTGAGGTGACTAGACTTTCCTCTCGAGTTACTCTTGGTTAGTAGACATGCAATGCTGGCTTGTAAGTACACATGGAAAGCATTGCAGTCATCTCAGTTGTAGGTGATTTAAATGGTTTGCCCCATGTTTTGTATGTGTTTTTCCATTTAACTATGAGTAATGCATGTATGTAAGTATGTGTGTAAAAATAGTGTTCAGGTATGTGTGTCATGGGGGTGGGCTGGAGGCTAGGATGGCGCCTGGCTAGGTGCATCAGAGAGAGAGAAAGTGTGTGTGTGTGTGTGTGTGTGTGTGTTGTGCATTAAAGCACGTCTGTCCGGATGTGCTCTAGAGATCAAAGTGCATGGTGGGAATGTGTGGACTGAGTTGCCAGGATTAACAGCTGAGAATTGGGCTGTGTTTTCCAAATTTCCTTAAACGCACATACACACACACACACTCAACCACAGGCACAAGCAGCAGAGCTCAGGACAGTGTTATTCCAACCTCTTCAACACCCCTATTTATTCAGCTGCTCTGACACATTTATGTTTCTTCCGTACTTCAAAGGGGAAGAATGAGATACTTGATTTGCTATCTGTAAATAAACATTTACTAGTATGTATATATTTACAAACATATTTAAAATCATCAAATTGTATCACAGTTTAAAAAAAAAAAGTATCACCACAACTGTTTTCAACATTGATTATAATTAGAAATGTTTCTTGAGCCCCAAATCAGCATATTTCTGAAGTATCATGTGACTCTAAAGTAATGATGCTGAAAATTCAGCTTTGCCAACACAGGAATAAATTATATTTTTTAAATATATTCAAATAGGAAACAGTTATTGTAATGATTGTAATAATATTTTACAATAAAACAATATATTATTATTTTTTATCAAATTCATGCAGTCTTGGTGATCATAAGATACTTGTTTATTTCAAAAACATTTAGATCATACTGATCCCACATCTTTTCGTTACCATGTTTAATTCATAATTGTATTGCTATCTATCTGTGTTTAGAGTATGAAATAGTCATAGATTTGACAAATCTCTGACTTGCTGTTTCCACAAATCTCCAGCTTTCTGTTACTCTGGTGTTTAAAGTCCTTCAGAGAGGAACAGGCTGGAGTTTCAAACACAATGTTTGAAAAGTCTTTCTCTGTATTTTTGGGGCAGCTTAGATAATCTATTTCTCTGCCTTTAAAAAGAAAAGGAAGAGGGGAAATGGGGAGAGGGTAAAGGAGGGATCACCTAAGGGGAAGAGAGAGTAGAACAAACGGGGAGCGCTGCTTCATTTTCAGTGCTTCAAAGCGCTCTCTCTCTCTGCAGCTTTCATGCTTTTAAGGTGTCTCTAGTAAATGAGAGCATACCCTCACCAGTACTATGTTTGCATCATTTTAGCTCAATAAGTGTCCTGTTGTTGCCTGCAAAGTAATAAGATTGATGCTTTTATCTCTCACTAACTATTCTGCCAACAACCTCTTTCTCTTGAGTCTTTCAGTGATACTGACTGTTGTTTTAGTCATATAGTCTGTGTTGGGATGCAAAAGTGTCCTTCTAGCTCCTGTATTTGTAATGTCTGCCTATATTCTTCGTTAAGAAAGAGGAACTGCCCACATCCTGCTCCAACTTTTTTTGTGTTAATAATATGAACTACTGCATTTGTTAAGTCATTTCATGGTCTTTGAATGCTCAAAAAACACGATCAAACATACTTGATAAACACAATCATGCTTACATCCAGTTTAATAAATCTGCATTTGTTAAGCTCTCTGTAAGTAGTAGATATGATATCCATATCTCTATAGAGACAGAATGTGTGTGTGTGTGTGTGTGTGTGTGTGTGTGTGTGTGTGTGTGTGTGTGTGTGTGTGTGTGTGTGGACAGTAAGTGTGTGGTGACATAAGCTTAGAGCACTTTGATGTGGATGAGGTAATGTGTGAGGAAATGTTTGCAATGTTAATCTTATCTGAGAAATTACCAAGGAGCCTCTACAGACGACACAAGCAGCTGCCCACACACACACACACCATAATGATTTATTTGTGTCCACCTTGCAAAGACAATATATATATATAAAAAAAATAGCATGAACTGTATAGATGCATATGTAAGGTTACGGTCTAATCACCAGTTTCGAGGATACAAGACACAACACTTAAGGCCCTTGCACACTGAGTCCGAAGTTTTCGTATTCGTGATTCGGTGGCTCTGAATTGTCAAAACACCATTCAAACTGCTTGCTACAGATGCGGAAAACACAGAAAGTCGAACCCGATTCGATTTTTTTTATGACGGACGAAAGTTTCAGAGGCAGTGTGCAAGCGTGATTGACATAACGTGAGGTCGTATTTATTTTTTAACGTTCGAAAATTTAGGATGTGAATTTCAGACTGTGTAAGTGCCTGTAAGGAGGAACAAGAGAGTTAATGGGGGATAGTCCAGGGTGGATAGGTGGACTGGGGGTCTTGGGTTTTCGGGAGGAGGGCTGAGGACGAGGAATCTGGCCAGACTTGGATGGGGACACATGACGAAAAGTCTTGGGGGAAACAGTCCGGGACTGAAAAGTGGCTGGGGTGACTGGGGGAACAGCAGGTAACGGAACAGGATACATGACGGGGTGTAGTAGGCGGCCGTGGAGTGGAGAGAGGCAATGCTGCAGCAGACTGCGGAGCTGGAATGGGGTCATAGAACTCCGCAGTAGAACCAGAACCAGCACTCCTCACATCAAACTCGGAAGTATCGCTTCCCATATCGGATTCGGGAATAGCGTCTTCTGCAACTGACTCAGGGACAACAATCCGTGCAGCTGACTCAGGAACCATACTCTTTACAGCTGACTCAGGAACCATACTCTTTACAGCTGACTCGGGAACAATACTCTCAGCAGCTGCCTTGGGAACAGCGCTCTCTGCAGCTGACCTGGGAACAGCGTTCTCTGCAGCTGAGCTGCTCTCTGCAGCTGAGCTGGGAACAGCGCTCTCTGCAGCTGAGCTGCTCTCTGCAGCTGAGCTGGGAACAGCGTTCTCTGCAGCTGAGCTGCTCTCTGCAGCTGAGCTGGGAACAGCGCTCTCTGCAGCTGAGCTGGGAACAGCGCTCTCTGCAGCTGACCTGGGAACAGCGTTCTCTGCAGCTGAGCTGCTCTCTGCAGCTGAGCTGGGAACAGCGCTCTCTGCAGCTGAGCTGGGAACAGCGCTCTCTGCAGCTGAGCTGGGAACAGCGCTCTCTGCAGCTGACCTGGGAACAGCGCTCTCTGCAGCTGACTTTGGAATAGCATTCTCTTCTGCTGTAGGCACAGGACTTGCGGACACGACAGGTTTGAAAGGGACCTCTAGGATCTTGACTAGACTTTGGAGGTAATCGGACAACGTCTTGGCGGCAACGACAACAGGCATCCTTTGATGAGCTGAAACGGACTGCAGGACTGCTTCTGCAGCTTGATCGGCCGCAGCTCTCACAGCAGGTAACTCTGTAACAGGCAGCATGCCAGGTGGTGAGGACATGGTGAAACCCTGCGACTCCTTCCGAGACAAACAGTCCACCATATCACGGAACGGGCGGAGGGGGAACATTGAAACCCGCGATGAGGTAGCGATTGAGGAGGCTATCAGGTAAGAAAAACCTCCTCTCATTCGCGACCTGAGCGCATTCCCTCAAGGACCTCTCTCCCTGAGGAGGGAAAGGAAGCTTGCCCTTCTTCATATCGGAAATAGTCTTCAGCCACCAATGTTTAAGATCATCCGATTGGTGATCGACAGGAGAAAGCATACTGTCTGCTGGGTTCTGCGCTGGCCGGTTCATTCTGCCATGAGGATAGCAGATGAACCCAAGCGCAGACGGTATGCAATCACACAACGTTTATTGATAACAGAAAACAGGGGAAAATAAAACCCATGAGGGGGCAAAACAAAGGCAAGATGAACGAGGGAAGACTAAACTAGACTACACTTGACAAAAACTAGACTATAAACAGACAGCAGATACAAGATCGAAAACTATACAAGACTATTTACTAAGACAGGGTACTCAAAGGTAGTATCTCACAATGTATGATAATGAACCGGCACAGGACAGCAAACACAAGGGGATTAAATAGGGAGAAACTACTAATAACCACAGGTGATACTGATAAGGTAATAAGGACAAACTGAGGATAACAAGGGGGCGGGGCAAAGGAAACAAGACAACACAAGCACACAGCCCAAACACAAGGCCATGTGCTTGCACACAAAACATGGGTCTGTCATGATCCTGCCCCAAGACTTAAAGAAAGACAAGGACTAGATTGCAGAATCATGACAATTTGTCTCCAGAAGGTATAAGTAATACAAATGTATTTGTACTCTTTTAAACTAGAGTTTTGAGAATCTCCTAACCCTCTCACACAAACGCTTGTCAGCATGGGCATCTATTGTTGCATCTCCAGATATTTGTTGTTTCTTTTCCTTTTTTTTTTTTTTTTACTGTTAAACAACGTCAACGTGGGGGCCAATGTCAGCAGCTTGTGGGTCAACTAATAATTAGTGCAAAAAAGGTTAAGGCATATGTGCGAGTTGTGCGTACTGTAAACACACATTTTTTAGGTTACCCGACAAAACATTTTTTACAGTCTACAAATAGATTGTGTGATTGCTATGATATTTATTGATTTTATATCTAAATATGTTCTGTTCATTGCATCAAAAGCAGTTTGTTGATGACAGAAATATGCTTATTTTAATTATTAGGAAGGTTATATATGTTTTGAAAGGTCATATGACTGTGATGACAAGTTTATTTGTGGGCTTATGTAGTAATGTTTATGACTCTAATTTTTCTTCACCACTGTTTTGGTTGAAGTAGTCACTGTCTTTCTCAGTTCATTCTCTCTTTCTTCCTCTTTGCTGAATGAGTATTCTCTAATCTGTCCCTTGTTTCGACTATGGCTGTTTGATGAGAGGTGTGTATTGAGACAAAAGTGATGTTTTCCATCCTGTGTTGAAGGTAAGCTAACCATCTGAACAGACGCATGGATTTGCAAACACAACCATCCTCTACATTTCTGGTGCGCAGCTTGCCTTGATTTAGAAACCCGTGATTCAGTAAATTAGCAGGATGTGTTTGAATTCTGGATGCGTGGAATGGGCATTTTGTGCCAGGGCGGTTATACGATAAACAGGACTTATAACTATAAAATGCTTGAAACATTGAATCAACTGCTGTTTTACACACAGACTGTATGCTAAAATCTTTGCAGCAGACAGTCCATCTGCTGCAAATCGCTTTGCTCTGTTGTCTACACCAGATCAGTTGTGGTGTTTAGTCCAAATCGAAGGGTTTAGGTTTGATTTTGATATTGGTGTGGACATAAAAGCAGACTCCCCTCCCCCCTTTTTTGCCATAGCATTCATAATTGAAAAAAACAACAACAACATTATTTAGGGATTGACTTCAGTTAATAAATTCTGTAGTGTTATAAGTTAGAGGTAAGTAATGACAAGGAGGCAGTTTAACAGAGACTTATTTTAACTTTACTCTGTCCATAGTGCAATAGTTAACATCTCTCATCAGCAACAGAGTACATATGATGTATGTAGAGAATGTACAGGCAGGGTGCAAATTATTTATTCATATCTCAATATATATCGCCAAAAAAACAAAATATCACACTGTCAGTTTTTTCAAATATCGTGCAGCCCTACTGCTGAGTTAATGGCCCAATTGACTTTCTTATGGGTGTGGTGGGATATCATGGCATTGGGAGTGAACAATGCTCTTTCTCTCCTCCAAATCACACCCGAAGAACTGATGAGCTATATTGTTTGCAATCTAACAAACACAAGTCTGTCATAAACGCTGTGTAACTGAGCGCTTTCCTGGCATTCGCTTAAACTTGAATGAAGAGTTAAATAAGGAAAATTGTGTCAACAATCTGTTTATAGAATGTAAATCTTTTTTTCTCTGAAGCAGACAAGCGCTCCCGGCGCACATGAACACATACTTTCTACGGCAAGCCCCGAAGGGACAAATAGGCTACATATCACACACATTCACAGGGTGAAGTCACTCCATGATTTGAATCCTCATACAATTGTCTCCATTTGCACGGCGCTTCTTTCTTCACATTGATTAGCTGCCAAAATGGGGCGTTGCAATGCATGACACTGAATCCGAGAGGAGTGTCAGAGGGAGTCTTTTCCAGAATTAATCAGTAAGTGTGACACCCACAAAATTTCAAGAACAGCAGCAAGACATCACCATATTTATTGGACAGTGTGGGATATCACCCAAAAATGAAACGTCTGTCATCATTTACTCGTACTCATGACTTTCTTTCTTCTGTGGAACAAAAAAATATATTTTGAAGGATGTTTTTGTGCATACAATGAAAGTGAATGGGGTTCAAAAGATTTACTTTCATTGCATGTTCCAAAAAAAAAAAAAAACTCGAAAAGACAGAAGAAAGAAATTCATACAGGTTTGGAATGACATGAGTAAATGATGACCGAATATAATTTGTTTAGGGTGACCTGTCCCTTTAAGAGTGCAGTGCTGACACGCCAGTCAGTAGTTCAGGTTGTTTGGGTTGTCTGTTCTGCTCATTATAAAGTATGAAGTGCTTATGTAGGTCACTGCACTCCAGACGCTTTCATCCTCACATTTAGGAAAGTATGTAGGGTACTGGGGGGAGTACAGGGAGTCATTTTTGGATTGGCCCGTAGCTAGCGAGGGCCGGTTTTGCTGTGCCCTCGGTGCAGGGGGCTGTGCTAGCATAGGTACATCCCCTCTCCAGAAATCCTGCGCATGTAACCGTATACGCTTAACCAAGATAACAGACACAGAAGATTAATCAGGAATTCAGTTGCAAGTCTTTCTCCGTCAGCGCTCGTGACTATATGTTCATGGTTGATTGTCTCGCTGGTGAAATATGGCACCTGTAGGTGCATGTGTCTTTGTGAAGGCTTAAATTGTCTAAAAATGGAGTGGTTCTGATTGGCTGCCGTTCACAGTGCTGAAGCCTTCCATCTTTTATTCCTGGTTTTATTCTGATTAGGACTGGTCTGTGAGTGTGAAAACCGAAGGTGACAGAGGAGGAGTGAGAAGGCGACAGAGAGAGAGGCGATGGTCTTAATTAAGTTTTCCTGGGTTTGATGACGTTCCAAGGCTATGGCGTAGTGAAGGCTTGGCGACTGATTTTGTCTGTGTGTTTTATGTGTGCGTGTGTGCGTCTGGCCCATGATCATGCAGAACTGTCATCAGCTCTGTAAATTGTCCATCAGCCCTTGTGGCGTGGCAAGCAAACAGAAAATACAGACAGAGTTGTGTGGGACTTTCCACAACACACACACTCACACACAAACACTCCCTTACCCACATACATGCATTCACACACATACCATAATGACAAAATGAACAAGGCCACATTCATATGTGTAATATAATTAAGACGCATATCCCCATACTTAACCTGGGTGAGAAATCTCCTGGCTTTCTCTTTGCAATTTTCCCTGTGTATTTTTTACATAGTCCTTACATATTAATGTGCCAGTCCAGACACTTGGGGGTTACCATTACATACACTTACAGATACTTGGCAAAGTATTTGTATGTGTTTCTAGGTTTAACCTGGCAAGACCCAACATCTACGTTGTGCTTCTTTGTGCTACACACAAATAATTACCCTCAAGAAGATGCGGTTATTCGTTATAACAGCTAGCCCAGGAGTCTCCAGCTCCTTGGGGGCACTAGCCAAGTGGTATTTTCTGTTTTGGACCAGTTAAACAGTTTAAACAGATACAAGTTTTTCAAACTTACATTTATTAATATATTTATTTAGTGAGGATTAAGTCGTTCAGAACTGCTTTTTTATTTACATTTTTGTTTAGAGGAGCATTAAGTCTATAGTATTAAGCACTCATTGGTATCTCAACGCCCTCAAGTTAATGATCTGGCCCCATTGGTCCATTGTTTTTCACTGTCAGAAAATGATCACAGGATATCTTTGAACCTCTCTCACTGTATGACATACGACCACCGTTTAGGAGCCACGACCACAGAAATTGGTCATCTTTCAGCTGGGAAAGATTGTACAAATTGCACAATGTGTGCCGGGCATTACTCTGTATCTCTTAGTTTTACTTTATTTCATTCTTGTATTTGTAATTTCATATTGAAATATTTGTTTAGGCTTATTCCACTGATAACAGGGCCAACAAAAACTGCAATGGAGTGCTTGATGTATGTGTTTATGTGTTATGGCAAATCAGTAATGTTGCACTGGGTTCTGTGGCCATCCATTTGTAGTAAAGTACTCAAACCTCTCTTCTTTCCTGTTTTGGCTCACGTTAAAACAAAAAGATCTAGTTGGTTTTACAGAGTGTGAAACATGGTGTCTGGGAAAGAGTTTCTGGTTGCTGGCACAGATTGAGTGAAGCCCTTGTTTATGTTTCACAGGCCTTTTCATGATGCTGCTGAGGCAAAATACCCACAGCAGAATTGTCATTGTTCCATCTGTTATAAACATTTATAAACACAAGACAGTAACAAATATGGATATGAATGTATTCACACCAGGAGTTTGTCACTGGACACAAGTTCTCAGATTTTTTTTTCATTCTGTTTAAAATGTCACTCACAAGTAGGGGTGGGCAATATACTGGTAGACAATATTAATCTGTAGAAATTTGTCAACCGGTAGAGATAGAGACTATTGTCTCTATCATGGTTAAACACTCACCTGACATTGCTGTGCTGCATGGTCATGAAAGCTTATAATTTGAATGAGGACTAATTTTGCTATAGCCAATGTGCACACTGTCGGAGAGATGGTTTCTGAGCGCTGTCTGAGAGACGTGCTCACATGAAGCCACTGCTCATAGAACGTGTAGGTACTGATACTGCACAGTTCTTTTTGCCACCTAATTAGGCAACAGTTAAAGCCACATACTAATGTGTCAAAATGCCCGCCTTTGTAAGTATCCCCATAAACACAGTAATTTATGTCTTCAGTGAACGTAAACAGTTAAGAAAGAAAACGCATGATTATATTGGATCCTTGCATTCGCTCTTAAAGTGACAGTAGCATAATAAACCTGCTGCTGTCTCTTTATTACAGGTAGGGTAGGCAATATTGGAGAAGCTAGCAATAGCAGGCTAGCATTGAAAGCATTAGATCCCACTCTCCCTTCAGAGCGTCTCCAAAGCCACGCCTCCTCCAAAACACATGAAAGCGCAGGTCGTGCACAGCCAGAGCAGATTCAGCAAAGCGTCAAAAGAGACGTTAAAATACATCATGTCTTAAAGCACATTACACTACAAAAATAATGAACGTAAACGACTTACAGAGCTCTTATACCACCTGACAGCTGCAGATTAATTTCAGCATTGATAGTGTTGACATAGAAACGCATTAATATGAGTCTGAATTCAACTTCAACCAGAATAACAAAAAGTGTTTATAAAAAAATTGCCTACCCTACCTTTAATGTTAATCAAACAACTAAAGAGAGAAAATCTCTCACTGCTCTTGACTGAATCACTTTTGTACCTTTACCTTTAATAAGAACCTTTAATAAGAATAAATGTGTTTAATTTACACACTGAAGACTATGCAGTGTTAAAGAAGTTAAATAAAATTACTCGTATCATGAGGTAAGATTTTGGTCAGATCGCCCACCCCTGCTCACAAGACTTCATCTGTGAAATTACAAGATAATTATTTTAATCAAATCCTCTTTCCTTCTCTCTTACTCTTCGCACGCAAACTCTGTCCCTTTTTTTCTCAGTGACTTTTCAATTGCGCTATAAATGGCACTTAGTCTCCATACATTAGTGAGTGACCTGAAGCACATGTTCACCCTCACACGCACTGAGTGTGTACAGATCCCACTTCAGCCTTTCATTACACCGCTGAAGAGAGATCAGCCTCTATTGATTACACTCTCCTCAGCCAATTAACCTCTGATGTTATGGTAAGTGTACAAAAACATGTAATTTAAAAAGGACTGTTTCAGTGGTCAAGGTCACTGTAGTACAGTGTGTCTGTGTGCCATGTAGTGACACACTCCACTATTTGCTTGAAAGGTGACTGGATCTAAAAAGCAACATGGACATGTACCAGGGTAATTCCATGGTGTATTTATATATTTTTTAACATTTTAATAAGTGTAACATTTTTATATAATATTTGATATACAATAATGATTCATAACTATGTTCATAAGTTATGAATTATTCATAACTTCTTTAATTATAATTAATTCAAAATGTATTATTATTATGTATTTTAATTTAAATTTATTATTTGTATTTATTTTTCATTCCTATATATCCCTAGTACTCTCACTCTCAGGTCTTATCAATATCTATGTGGAATTAATCTCTCTGTATTTCTAAAACTCTAATTAAATATTTTCATTCATTTGTTAATTGTTATGTTTCTAATCATTTTTTTATTGTTTTTGCAATGCATTGTGAAACATCATTGGGCTTGTGAAATCCAAAATGTAATTATTGTTAAATATCATTTAATTTTATTATTTGTATTATTGTAAGGGCTGTGCAAGTTTCACCTTGGGTGGGGGTGAGAAAACAGAAGCAGAGAAACAAGAAAAGAGGTTTTAATATATGGTGGAGACTGGTGGACTATAGAGCTTTTTAAGAGTGACTGAGAGGGGCGGACAGACGCCACAGTGATTGTGCTAAACGCCACTTAGAGGTGAAGTTCAGGGATTAGTGAGTTTCTCACAGTCCTCAATGTCCTGCGTAACAACACATATCCACACTCTCAAACACAGCACACTCATTTGAAAGGGCCAAGTAGTGCTTTAGCCAAACTTGACCTTGAATGGTAGAGAGAAAGACAAATGTTAAAGAGAAATAGTAGGAGAAATTCTGCTGACTGCTTCTCAATTTAACCAACTGAAAAGAAGTCATATTTATAATACATCCCATCCATCATCCAGACAACGCATAATTAGCACATTCCCCTCGCATGCTGTTGGCTAACCTCTCGAGCATTATGGTGAACGTGTGTGTTTGTGTGCGCGGCTTTGTGTCTCTAGCGGCCAGTGTATGGCTGGAGGCACTACAGCAAGACATTTAGTGTGCTTGTCTAGTGTGGATAAAGACAAAGCATCCCCTCACTGGCAGAAAAACAGCATGTACACACATGCAGCTGCAGAGCTTCAGCGGATGCTGTCGGGTCAGTCTTTGGGCCAGAGAAATGAATTGTTAGTATCCAGACAGCTGGAGTGTTAAAATGAGACAAAGGTAGCAGGTGTGTTGAGACAATAGTCTTCTTCTAGACTGATTGCTGGTTTGGAAGATGACAGAAATGTTGTAGACTGCTGCTTGTGTGTGTGTTGTATGGGTAGAATGGTTTAATATGTTAGATGAGACACTTCCAGTATTACTCTAGGTTTTTCACTCTATCTGTGATGTCATCCATCTAGTCTTTGGGGGTGTCTAGCGGTTCGCACCCATGCTGAGGTGCTCGTGTGGGGGATGCAAATTAAAATCCAGCCTGCATCATGTCCTGTCATCAATTTCCTGTCTTTATAATACAAATTGCACAAAAACACCCAAACATGTATATGTTAATTTGTTGTTTCAAATACTATAATTGCATTATTTTGGCATTCTTTCTAATCTGAGAAGTGTCATATTATAATTTTGTTCTTTTGGAGAGGCCTAACGCTCTCTTCCTTTCTGTCTCTGCAGGACCCACTGGATGAAGGTTATGCTGAGGGCATCAGCGATGAACATTATCGTTTAGAAGGTAAACTATCTCACTATATCGGTGTGTGAATGGGTGAATGTGAGGCAATATGTAAAGCGCTTTGGTGGCCATTGGGTCTGTGAAAGCGCTATATAAATGCAGTCCATTTTTACCATTTACCATATCCTTGCATATATTCTCTTGCATATAAAGAGCAGTTTCATTATTTCACCCCTGGATTAAATACTATATTATCACTATGGTGGTGAGAAGAAAAGGTTTGGTTGAAGTCACAGTGTTGGCACAGAATGATTATTTTCTTGTGATGTTTATTGAATCATTTGATTAATCAAAAGGCTACAGCAAGGTCAGATTCCTGTGCGACATTTACAGCGTATGTGTGCTTGTAAGTGGTCCGCTCATATCTGTGTGGGTCAAAGGTGAGTCGAGGAGAGATTTGATTGGCTAAGGTGTTTGTGGTGTTATGGTTGCCTCATAGTCAGGAGTTAAATTATACTGGATCTGTTACCTCTGGAAATGGATCTGGCACCTTTTTTATTGGATCTGTAAAAATGTAAAACAAAAAGCGATGCAATTTTTTTGTTAATCATATGTTTATGTGTCTATAACATTTTCACATGGCATATACACAAACATAAGTGAGATATTAGTTTAGTTTGTATACTAGTGTGTTTAAATTTGTGGAAAAAAAGTTTTTAATCTTCCTTGATTAAAAACAAAACAAAACAATGGAGTGTAAACAGCTTCTTTGATTTTAATGGGAGTGATGTAGTTTTGTAGATTATAAACAATATGGTAGTAGTGGGATGAGTGACGTTAGACAGTAGATCTAGTACATAAAATAAAAGTTACATCCTAAAGCACCCACTTTTTGTTATCCTGAAACAGTCTTTTGTATTCATTTCATGTCTCATATATGTTGTAGTTTACCTTGCTATTTCATTACAGTTTACCATTATTTATTTCAGCATATCTGAAAACTTGTAATTTATCACAATAAAAATAGCGGGGGTCTCTCCATAATTCAAACGCTCTGCCGATGTTGATCCGTGTTTTCGTCCTAAGTCGATCCGATTCACGTTTGGCCTGACGAGCTTCAGCAGATAAATTTTTGTTTTGTTTTTCATATTTATGTGGAGTTTGTGTTGGAGTGTGTGTGTGCTGGAGGCAGGTCGTGTTTGGGTGTTATCAGACTCCATGTCGTCAGCTGCAGTGCCGTCGCATAGACTGTATATAAAAAGGAGAGAGGCTCGGGAGCGCGCATGCACGTCACATCCGATGGATTTCTCAGAAAATCCGACCCGGAGACTTCACATAGAAATAGGAATACTGGCCTTCAGAAGTAATAGCAAAACCCGACAAGTGGATCATTGTAATGTGTGATTACAACCCCTTCACACACAGGCAATAAAAAAAGATTTTAGAAGAAAAGTTACATATAGCACCTTTAAGCTCATAGTAACATGCAAAAAAAGAAATTTCAACAAGAAACGGTATTCCAACTGCATTTGTTGTAATGAAAACATCTGATTGGGATCAAGGTTCTTATCTAAGGTTTAGGCAAGGTTTTTTTTTTTTTTTTTTTTACCTAGCATTTTTGACCTAGCAACATGAAATTATAACTTGTTGTTAAAGTTTCACTGCACTTTAGCCTGTACCAAACATGCATGCTGAGGAAACACACTGCGCTTCAGTCACCTCACAGTTTATTGTGAACTCCAGGTGAACCTAGATTCAAAGCCACGTTTGGGACGCCGCCAAGCTGTCCTCTGTGTTGTATAGTGCTGTATTTAAGCTCCGTCACCAGTGCTCTGTTGCGGGTTTGGCTGTCTCATCACTCTGTGGGGCAGGACTTTGACCACTGCTGTGAGAGTTAGCACTTCCTTTGTGTGTATGGTGTGTGTGTAGTTTTTTTGTGACCATTTGTTAGTTCTCTAGATAAACAGCTCCTGTATATTGTGAGCTGGCTGGCAAGCAGGCTTTGGCCCTGGAGCTCAGCGTTGCCTTTGAGTTTCTGGCCCTGATCAAAAGCCCTGATCTGACGCTGTTTCCCTCCAAAAAACCTGTAAAAGCTCCCCGGGTACGACTGCTCTCATCCTCTGGTGCTTTTCTTTTCTTTTTTCATCCTCCCTTGCCTCTTGCTGCAGAGGGACAAGACAGGTCCTCTTTGATCTGAGCAGATCAGCGGAGGAGAAGTGAATGAGTGAGAGAGAAGACAGAGAGAGATATTGTTGTGTCTGCCTATCCTTTTGGCTCGTACAACAAACACTGTTTCAGATTTGACTTTGCTTAATTAATTAGAGATTCTGTTTTACAGACGGACTGATCCTGGGCCAAAAGGTTTGAGAATGGAACTTCAAAGCACAGGGATTTGGGGCAGGGGGGAGGATTTAGCCTGCAGGACCCAGCCTGGTGCTGAGCCGTGTCCTCACTGAGCTGTGTTAGATCTGCTCTCGTTTAAAACATCTCCGTCTTATTACCCACAGTACACAAAGAGACAAACTGCCTCTGAAATTTGGGTATTGAGTTCAGGATTAATCCTGACTGGCATTCTCTACTTCAGAACGGGCCACTGTTAGACTCTGTCTTTCTCACTTTAAATTTGCTTGTGTTTTCAGACATAGACACAATTAAGATATCGGGGATGTTTCTGAAGTCTGGCCTTAGGTTGTGATGGCAGGAGTTAGTCTATTTAAGCATTTATACGGTACTTACAGCTTTATCCAGGCATATAGCTGATTTCCCGAAGTCTGCTCTTAAAGGGATAGTTCACCCAAAAATTCTGACGTCTTTTGGTTAACCCTCTATGACGTTTTTCCCCCTGTAAAAATGCACCATAAACCTAACCTCATATGACTATATTCAAAATTTTACAATAGCTACAGACCAAAATTCAAAGTGGTTATTGACTGAAAATCTTGCCTTTAGCCAAAGAACCCAAATTTCAGTTGTACTTAAACTTGGCATGTCAAAGTTACATGCAAGAAACCAGTGCCGTTTTAATGTAATTGATGTTGAAACTACCACATTGTGTTTTGATTTAAACTGCTTACATTTGTTTACATTTACATGCTGTCTTGGTTCCTCTCAATTCTTCATCTTCTTACCTAAACATCTTAGAGAGTTTTTCCTCACCATTGTTGTTGTTGTTGGCTCGCTTGTAAAGATTCTTTCAGGCGATCCATTGCGAAAACACTGCCTTTGCGCAAAAAAATGGTACTGAATTGAGATTTGGGCATGAGCAACGTGTCTGCCACATGTCAATAAATGCCTTCCCAGACTCTAACAAAGTGTGTCGAGGAACATGTACTTCTGAGTTTAACATTGAGGATAAGATAGCAAATTTTGTATAAAGTGTGATTTATTTTATGTCCCATACTATACGACTGTGTGACTGTCTTTAGTGTCTGTGACGACTGCAGTAGATGACATGGTTGGATTAAAAAAAATAACTAGGTGCTTGCATTCTCACGTAACTCTTTCCCTTTTCTGTCTATTTTCTGTCACACATGCACAATAACTTTTTTTTTTTAAAGGTGCATTTCAGTATTTTCCTCATTAAAAAAACACTAAGAAATGAATAGCACTTTTGAACAATGTTTAAAATTATGTACAGTCACATTAGATGAAGACATATCAGGGGTCTGTGAAAACCCATTAGATCACTTGACCAGCCAAATATTACTGGCTTTATCTTAACCCCATTATTGGAATCGTTCACTTTTTGAATAATTTATTCAAATATCTGATTATGAATAGCACATTTCTACAATAGTATCTGTAACTGAACACATTTGTGCTTTTGTGTGATGCTACATACAGAAGATGTCATTATAGGTCCAAGAGGACTGCATTATTGACTAAATTAAAAAAAACATATGAAATATCTTACTTGAGTTCATATTTCCTCAACATTATGTGAATGTGTGTCCCTCTGCAGTGGCTCTGCCCCCTGAGAAGACTGACAGCTGCAGTGTGGAAGAGAGAATGCAGGACACTGAAGGCTCTGCCACCGTCGGCCCACACAAACAATTACAGTTTGAGGTCAGTATACACCACACATACTGTACATACTGGGTAGGGCATACACTACCTTTTAAAAATGTGGGGTCAGACATTTTTTTTTTTAAGATGTATATTAATCACACACACACACACACACACACACACACACACACACACACACACACACACACACACACACACACACACACACACACACACACACACACACACACACACACACACAAGACTAATGCATTAATCAAAAGTGGCAGTAAAGTGTTAAGACATTTTATTATGTTACAAAATATTTCTGTTTCAAATAAATGCTGTTCTTTTAAACTTTCTATTCAATAAAGAATAAAAAAATGTATTACAGTTTCCATAAAAATATTAAGCAGCACAACCTTTGATAATAATAAGTAATGTTTCTTGAGCAGTAAATCAGCACATTAGAATGATTTCTGAAGGATCATGTGACACTGAAGACTGGAGTAATGACTGCTGAACATTTTATTTTAATGTGTGTGTTACTAAAACAATGATTATCATTGTTGTTTATTAATCAGGAGTTGGAGTGCGCTGTATCAGTTGAAGAAGATAACAGGCAGGAGTGGACTTTCACCCTCTACGACTTCGATAACAACGGCAAGGTCACGAGAGAGGTAAAACGTCTGAGACCTATGCGCAGTAAGGACAGTGACTGATGTCTTTTGTCATGGGAAAACCCAGTAACACAACACTAACAGGACACAATAAATGGATGTTGCTCTCTGTCTTTTTTCTTCCACCGTGTCTCTGTCCTGTCTGTCTTGTCTCTGCATCTCTCACTTTTCACTTTCTTTTACTCTCACTTTCTCACTGTTTCCCTCAGCCTCATAGTTGCTCTGCATTTACATTTCATTTTCACATGCTAAATAGCCTCAGATGTATAGAATGTTTCATGTTTGCGTGTACATGTGCTCTCTACTGCCGTCAGCATCTGTTTACCCTCCCTGAGGCTATGGAGATTCTGATTAACACGTTATTATGGACATGCCTGTGTATGAATTATGAATAATGCATGTATCCTATATATCACACAGCATATAAAAGACTAATCAACTGTCTCGTGTCAGTGAAGATCTCTTAATTTAACGTGTTTTCTTTTTCCTCCCTATCTCTCTATGTCCAGGACATCACCAGTCTACTGCACACTATATATGAGGTGGTGGACTCATCAGTGAATCACTCCCCCAGCAGCAGTAAGACCCTCAGGGTGAAACTCTCCGTCGCCCCAGACTCCAGCCAGAGATGGAGGAACGTCACCCAGACCAACACAGGTACACAGAGAGTGTGTTTTCCATGATTAAGAGATATTTTTCTGAGCAATATCAGGGAGACCCAAAAATGAAATTGTCATCATTTACTCACCCTCATATTTGTATAAACCTGTATGACATGGAGCACAAAAGAAGAGGTTTAGCAGAATGTTGATTCTGTCAATAGGACTGTATTCTGAGTCTTCTGAAGCTGTGCAAGAGGTTTATGTAAGGGACAGACTGAAATGTATAGGTTCAGTGTGTAATTTGCCATGATACTTTTATGTTTTTCTTTTTTGAGCTTGACACACAGTCTCATTTTCTTTGGACCAGTGCAGCCTAGACATGTTGTTAAATACCAAATTCTGTTGTAGCAAACTAGCTCTATAAAATATTAATAATCAATCATAACTTGTTATAATTTACATTTACATTTAGTCATTTAGCAGACGCTTTTATCCAAAGCGACTTACAACTGAGGACTAAACCAAGCGAGTCATCGTGAAGAGGCAAAAACAACGCAAGAAGTGCTCAAAATACAAAGTTCAGACATAGCTCGGAGTAGCATAAGTCAGGCAAGCGAGGATTTAGAGGAAAGGATTTTTTTTATTTTTTTTATTTTTTTTATTTTTTTTTTATGTTAAGTGCTCCCGGAAGAGATGAGTTTTCAGTTGTCTTTTGAATGCTGTCAGGGATTCTGCATTCCGGATGAGGGTGGGGAGATCATTCCACCAGCATGGAACCGTGAATGAGAATGTTCTGGAGAGTGATTTTGTGCCCCGCTGTGATGGTACCACGAGCCGTCGCTCATTGACCGATCGTAGGCTTCTGGTAGGGATGTAGACTTGTAGTAGTGAGTGGAAGTAGGAGGGAGCTGATCCTGTGGTCAATCTGTAAGCAAGCGTCAAAGCCTTGACCTTGATGCGAGCAGCGAGTGGTAGCCAGTGCAGAGAGATGAACAGAGGAGTGACGTGGGCCCTTTTGGGCTCATTGAAGACAAGACGAGCTGCAGCATTCTGGATCATTTGTAGAGGTTTAGTTGCACATGATGGAAGTCCAGCCAGAAGAGCATTTCAGTAATCAAGCCTAGAAATGACTAAGGCCTGGACGAGAAGTTGTGTTGCATGATCAGTTAGGAAAGACCTGATCTTTCTGATGTTGTGCATAGCAAACCTGCATGATCGAGCTGTCTTTGTAATGTGGTCTGTGAAGGTCAGCCGATCATCAAAGATTACCCCAAGATTTCTGACCGACCTTGATGGGGTGATTGAGGATGAATCTAGCTGGATACTGAGGTCGTGCTGTAGAGACTGATTGGCAGGGAGGATGAGAAGCTCAGTCTTTGCCAGGTTGAGCTGCAGGTGATGTTCCTTCATCCATGCTGAGATGTCCGCCAGACAGCTTGAGATCCGTACAGCTACTGTGGGATCATCTGGTTGAAATGAGAGGTAGAGCTGGGTGTCATCAGCATAGCAATGGTAAGAGAAACCATGTGCCTGTATGATGGGTCCCAGTGATGTGGTGTAAATGGAGAAGAGGAGCGGTCCGAGAACTGAACCCTGAGGAACCCCTGTGGTCAGTTGATGTGCTTTGGATACCTCACCTCTCCATGTGACCTTGAAGGACCTACCTGTGAGATAGGACTCAAACCATTGATTATGAATATTTGATTATGAATCAAATATTCATAATATTCATAATCAAACCATTGATTATGAATATTTGGATCAGTTAATCGGGTTAACTTGATGTAGCTACATTAACATTACAACCAATTACTCGGTTCATCCCGTGAACACTCAATATTGGTTATTAATTCATTAATAGAAATGTACATTTCCGGGGCATGGGAAATGTCTTTCTTACTAAGTACTACTAAGAGCAAGTAGTCAAGATCTATGATTAGTGACTCCAGATATGAGCTTGAGAGACAGACAACTTTACGTGTGATATGAAAAAGACTATTAACTGGACTAAACATTTAGACTACTCTAAAATACACATACATACATGCATACAGTTTACCAAGGGAAAGAGACCTGAAGCAGAATACATGAAAGCAAGAAGTTATAGCATTGTTTGATTTTCAGCAGATCGACAGCCTGAGCAAACCATCAGTTTAGTTCTAACACGCCGTTCTTAAAAAGGGGTAAGGATACTTAATGTATCAAATAATGAGACTACGTTTGTTACTTGCATGTCTCGTCCATTTGCATTAAACTGTCCTGATGCAATTTGTTGAGGCTCCAGTTGATCTTTGCTGATGTGGTCTTGATGAGAGAGAACCAGTGGGGTCAGAGGATCTTTGGTAAATGGAAAGACAAGGCTGCAGCCTGGCGCAAGCTTGGGAGTCCTTGAGGGACTTCTAGTTCAGCCTCATCTTCACGTTAGGACTTCTCAGGAAGGACCAAGAGAGTCAGAGAGCCAGAGGCTAAGAGGACAAGAGACAAGAGCAAAAGGAGCAAGAGAGAGTTGATCTTGTTATCAGTGATTTTTAAAGCGTGAAGACGTCACACCCTCTGGATGTGCGTGAGCCAATGCGAAGCTGCCCCTTTGGAGGGAGTTTTTCACGACCCCTTTTATGACCCTAGCAGGGCATTTGAATGTTTAATTGCATTGGGTGTTTACGAAAAGAATCTACAAGATTCGCATAATACTAATGCGTCATAAAGTTAGCGAAATGAAATGTAAATTAACAAATGGGGGACGAAGATTGGAGTTTATAGAGACTAAACATGCTACACATATGATTTTGGTTAACCATAGTATGCAAGTCATGTCTCAGACCAAAATAGTTAAGAAGAGAGAATGAATACATAGGCCAAACCACATAAAAGGAAAATTATGAGATGGGAAATTAGATACATGTTAATACATTTATCACATGGTTATATACACTCACCGGCCACTTTATTAGGTACCCCATGCTAGTAACGGGTTGGACCCCCTTTTGCCTTCAGAACTGCCTCAATTCTTCGTGGCATAGATTCAACAAGGTGCTGGAAGCATTCCTCAGGGAGTTTGGTCCATATTGACATGATGGCATCACACAGTTGCCGCAGATTTGTCGGCTGCACATCCATGATGCGAATCTCCCGTTCCACCACATCCCAAAGATGCTCTATTGGGTTGAGATCTGGTGACTGTGGAGGCCATTTTAGTACAGTGAACTCATTGTCATGTTCAAGAAACCAATTTGAAATGATTAGAGCTTTGTGACATGGTGGAAGTAGCCATCAGAGGATGGGTACATGGTGGCCATAAAGGGATGGACATGGTCAGAAACAATGCTCAGGTAGGCCGTGGCATTTAAACGATGCCCAATTGGCCTAAAGTGTGCCAGGAAAACATCCCCCACACCATTACACCACCACCACCAGCCTGCACAGTGGTAACAAGGCATGATGGTTCCATGTTCTCATTCTGTTTACGCCAAATTCTGACTCTAACATCTGAATGTCTCAACAGAAATCGAGACTCATCAGACCAGGCAACATTTTTCCAGTCTTCAACTGTTCAATTTTGGTGAGCTCTTGCAAATTGTAGCCTCTTTTTCCTATTTGTAGTGGAGATGAGTGGTACCCGGTGGAGTCTTCTGCTGTTGTAGCCCATCCGCCTCAAGGTTGTGCGTGTTGTGGCTTCACAAATGCTTTGCTGCATACCTCGGTTGTAACGAGTGGTTATTTCAGTCACTGTTGCCCTTCTATCAGCTCGAACCAGTCTGGCCATTCTCCTCTGACCTCTGGCATCAACAAGGCATTTCCGCCCACAGAACTGCCGCTCACTGGATGTTTTTTCTTTTTCGGACCATTCTCTGTAAACCCTAGAGATGGTTGTGCGTGAAAATCCCAGTAGATTAGCAGTTTCTGAAATACTCAGACCAGCCCTTCTGGCACCAACAATCATGCCACGTTCAAAGTCACTCAAATCAACTTTCTTCCCCATACTGATGCTCGGTTTGAACTGCAGGAGATTGTCTTGACCATGTCTACATGCCTAAATGCACTGAGTTGCCGCCATGTGATTGGCTGCTTAGAAATTAAGTGTTAACGAGCAGTTGGACAGGTGTACCTAATAAAGTGGCCGGTGAGTGTATATGGAATATATAGGATTAAAAGGGTTCATTTCTTCTTCTCAGCAAGAATTAAGAGAGTGTCACAACTCTCTGGAAATTCCGTTGGGTCGTAAAGCTTGTTATCAGTCTTAATGTGTCCTGTAACAGGACACCAGGTTCTGCCAGTGGGTAGGCTTCATTTGTGGGGGAAGTTTCATAGAACTTTGTTGGAAGAGTGAGTTTGTTGGATTCTTCATTAAATATAATGATTAATTTGTGTGTGTCTGATTGGTCCAGAAGCTACACTGTGCTCCATTTAAAAAGAAAAACCATGAAACGACATGAGGGTGAGTAGATAATGACAGAATTTTTGGCTGTCTACCACCTACACTATTGCCCTCCTCCTTTTTCCTGTCTTCCATGTCATTGTATATCTTGTAAGATGAGTTCATAGTCAAAGGCATAAGACGAGAGGGAGAAACAACACAAACATCTGCAGCCCTGAGCTTTTGGATTTCTTTTGGAAAGTGCTATCTTATCCTTCTCTGAAAGTCTTTTGCTATTTGAAAAATAAATATATCCACATTTAGCCACTTTCTTACTGTGTAACTTGGTAAAAAAACAATGTGATGGTGAACAGAAAGTAGTCTGAAGACTGTCTGTTTGTTTAGTGCTGTCATTTGGGCTATTTATACCCGTCATGTATTTGAAAGAGAAGAGTCTTTGAACAGCAGCTGTCTTCATGCAAATTCACAAGTGTGTGTTTTTTAGATTTATATGAGGCCCGAGGTTCAAAATAGAATAAATGAAGCATTGTTTTTTTTTCTTCTTTTATGAACCTTCAAAGTAAATGGAAAACAGGGAACAAAGGTTTCTTTCTTATTTTGGTTGGTCTTTAAAGCTGCTGCAGTATGTGTGCGCTTGTGTGATGCTGTGCAACTCAACGACGTTCACTTTGATAAAGACCCCTCTCTCTCTCTCTCTCTCTCTCTCTCTCTCTCTCTCTCTCTCTCTCTCTCTCTCTCTCTCTCTCTCTCTCTCTCTCTCTCTCTCTCTCTCTCTCTCTCTCTCTCTCTCTCTCTCTCTCTCTCTCTCTCTCTCTCTCTCTCTCTCTCTCTCTCTCTCTCTCTCTCTCTCTCAATCAGACACTCCCCATCCCAAGCACAAGGGAGAAAAGTGCATTGAGGACTCCAAGCCTTCAGAGAAAAAGTCAAGAGCTTTTCTTAGGTAATTATGAAATTAACTTATTACACTACACATTAGTGTCCGGAATTACATAACACATAAAGAATATAAACTTTAAAGAAATTGACAAATGGACAATGATGGGTTCAAGCCTGTTTTGTGTACACAATCTCAGAGCAATGTACTTGCAGTCATTTCAACACAATGTTGTTGTATTAGGCGTTACCATGCTGACCACCACAACCAGCAGGGTTGCCAGCGGCACTGTGTGGATGAGAACTTGGAGAGAAGAAACCATTACCTTGACCTGGCCGGCATTGAAAACTACACATCCCGCTTTGGAACAGGTAAGATCTTAATCACATAGAGTAAATGGAGCCAATACATCTTCATCATTTAGGCCCTACTTACACCTGGAGTTTGGATCTGTCTTGTGTGATCCAGCATTTGTAGTGTACTGTATTTATTGTGTGTGTGTGTGTGGTGATGAATACCTAACATAGTTATAATAATAACAATTAAATAATTATTTTGTGCTTTCTTTAGCAGCTCCTGCCACAGAACCAGCAAAACCCAACCACACCACACGTTCATCCAATCAGACACGCTCACGATCTCAAGAACCCGAGAATTGCCACGTTTACCCCGCTCACCATCGGCGCTCACAGACCATCTCTACGGATCCTCCTGCCGTCCTCACCCGGCACACACACGCACTCCGTTCCCCCAAAACGCACTGCCCACCGCCCACTCAGGCCTCTGCTGGTCGGGTGATGAGGAGAGGAGCGCCACCTCCCCCAGCGGTCCCCAAGCAGACCCCTCCGCACCAAAGCTCAGGCCCGTACCGACGGCACAAGCAGAGGCCTAAAGAAGGGCTGCACTATCGGGCTCTGGGGCCGACCGTGACGTCCGGCCCGGTAGTGGAGAAAGAGCATGTGAGGGATCTCCCCAGTCTGGTTCTGTATGAAGGAGGACTAGCTCAGGTGGTCCAGCGGCATGAGCATCATCATCATCATGAACATCATCATCACTATCATCACTTTTATCAGTCCTGAAGAGTGAACCCTCTTAGAAGGGTTATAATAAGAAGAAACATAAGGAACGTAACAAATGATCCTAAATATTCTTGGTTATGGTCACGTTGAGGCTGAGAAGGACACAAGGCATCATGTTCATGCCAAAGTGGCAGACAGTGTGTTCACATTTGTATATATAAGTGTGTGTGAGAGGTCATGTGTGTTGGTTTGAATGTGTTGATGTAGGCCTAGTCAGCTTAGGACAGGTTTACGTTCTACATAAATGCTCTATATCTCCCTTCTCTCTCTCTCTCTCTCTCTCTCTCTCTCTCTCTCTCTCTCTCTCTCTCTCTCTCTCTCTCTCTCTCTCTCTCTCTCTCTCTCTCTCTCTCTCTCTCTCTCTCTCTCTCTCTCTCTCTCTCTCTCTCTCTCTCTCTCTCTCTCTCACTCTGTCTGCTTCCCTTATTTTCTCTCCCTCCCTCGATATCTCACTTTCATAATGCTTATCTGATTATTCTGTTTGGTTGAAAAGGTGGTCAGCCCTGTTAAATGAAGAATTGTCAAATAGTTAAATCACTTTTGAGGAATACAATTCCTTGGTTTTGTAATTTACAGTGAGTGAGTGAGTGAGTGAGTGAGTGAGTGAGTGAGTGAGTGAGTGAGTGAGTGAGTGAGTGAGTGAGTGAGTGAGTGAGTGAGTGAGTGAGTGAGTGAGTGAGTGAGTGAGTGAGTGAGTGGTGGGGGGGGGGGGGGGGATCTGCTCTTTTTTGTGCCTAAGGTGTCTTTTTTTTACACTTATCCTGTTTTTTTGTTTGTTTTTTTCCACTGAAGACCACTTGAAAAGCACTTCTTGTGCCATTGCATTCAAGACACTTTATCTATGAAGAGCTTCTCTCCGAAACATCAGATCTGAATCAACACCTTTAAAAATGCAATACAGGACACATGTACAGACAGAGCCTGTAAAGACGCTCAAACCGTCAGAGAGGACTTTGTTGAAGGACAGAATGAGAACTACACTCTACCAATCTACATGAAGAAAACAGAGCATCATAATCAGCTGCTACCTCTAGTATTATTATGATTATCGGTATTATTGATATAATTTTTTATTATTCAGATTTTATTTTTATTTGTCTGTATGTTCTAATATGCCACCAATCTGCAGTTATGTTGAGATGTATTGGATTTAAATCCATTGTAAGCTTTATTACGGAAACATTTATATTATTATTTTTTTTTTTTTGTGTGTGTTTTCCTGTCCCCGTAACTTTAAGCTAATTGCATTGTAAGACCACTAGGCATCAGAGTTTATAGTGTTATTATGTGTATCATACAATACGAGATCTTAAAATAATCTTCTGATGATTGTATAATAATGTTCTGAAATTTGTTAAAAAATAATTTATTTGAAAAACATATTCCTGTCATGTTTATGGCAAGTCAAATCAAAAGATTGGGAAACTTTGAATAGAGTTTATATTGTTTGACCCAATATATACATAATATTTTATCTTCTGCTTGTTTAGTTGTGGTTTCAACTTTTCCTTATTTTCAGTTCAGTAATAAGATAATTCAAGTTGTCATATTTTGACCTTCTTAAGTGTAAAGGAATCTGTTCTGCCAAGGAAAAATAGTATTTTCATTTCTCAGGTTAATTTGTTCATGTTTGAGTCATTGATTTGACAAGACAATATAATCTGTTTTGAAGGGAGCAGTAAACCACTGAACTGTAAGGATATTTTGGTAGAAAATTACCTTTGGGACTGTTTAATTTCTTTCAGAATCCAATAATATGTCCTCAGACTGAATTAGGATCTTGTAGACAGTATGGTAGTGCCTTTAGCTCAGAAGTGCTCACTTATTGGCTGAAGTGAGAAAACAAGTCTGGTTGATTTGGAGTTCATCTGCTCCCTGCAGCAGTTTTAAACAGCATTTAAATAGTACATTATGAATCTATTTTAGGTTCGATGTATCCCAAATCATCTAGAGGGTGTGTGTGTGGCAGCTGTCTCATTCCTCAGGGGCAGGATGACAGTATCGCCGCCTAGGAGTCTCCAGCCCTCCCATAACTCACCAATACCCCACTGACAGAGAGTTAATGAGTGCGTGTGCATTTGAAACCAGCCCTACGGAAGATTACGAAACAGAGAAGCCTTCGATCAAACTCAAGCAGGTGTGTGTGTGTGTGTTGAAACTCACAGCAGGTGTTTTAAAAATCCAAGTGAGTCCGATATAATTGATTTAATCTCTCTTCTTTGATTTGTTTGATTTTTAAACACAGAAACACATTAAATGTAAAAAAAATCAACTTTAATTCCATGTGGTACCAGTTTGGCGCTTAAGATTTTTGGCCTCAACATGGACAGCAGTCAAACAAAATTTTTGAAAGAATTTTGTCAGTGATGAGAGGTGTTCATTATGTTTGGTTAGAACCTGTTCAACTTCCTAATATGTTTAGCGTTAGATCAGTTGACTCTTCTGCTCAGTAGGATGGTGGAAATGTGATAGCATCACACTACACGAGACTCTGGAAAACCCACCTGCAACTTCAGGGTGGTCTCATTACAGCTAGTAACCTTCACTCAGTCTCGCTGTTGCTGGGGAATGAATGTGTGCTGTGTAGCTTATTTCTCCCTCTCATTTTCTCATTCTCTCCTTGCAGTGAGATAGAATGAGATGTTGCCATTTTAAATGATTCTGACCATTACTTAAACAATTATTGCTGCTAAAACCAACCCATGGCTTCATGAGTAAATGAAAAGTTTAAGAACGGCACATGTGCGCAACATCTAAATGCACAGTAGGCAGTAGGTTCATTTATAATAATATTTCATGAATGTCCTGCAGTGTTCTTGTTTATCTTTTAACACTGGTATTGTATAGATGTCTGATAGGATCAGTTGAGACCTGATGGTTGTAAATACAACATGAGTTGGCCGCTTTGGTGATTACCAGTGTTTTAGACTGATTCTGCGCTATTTATCTGGATGATCGGCTATTTTCTATAGTGACATTTGTACCTATAACATTTCTCGATTTATGTTGTGCTTTTGTTTGGTGTGATTGAGTGTGTAACACACTCCCTCAGAATCCAAGAAAGTGATTCATGGAGAGGCTTGTATATAAATAACACAATGTCGTAGCATTTCATGCCTCTCCTGAACACTAGTACAGATAATTTGTGACTTTCCTAACAATTTTTCATGTTTATTTTTTTTTTTAGTTTATATAGATGGATGGAAATAATTGCTTTATTTATTTAACAGCAGACCTGTGCCAAGAGAAAATATTTCATTAAAAGCTGAACTGTTGCTTACTGAGTGGGTGGCCCTGATTTCTTTGCCTGTTGTTTTTGAGAATGTTTCTGATGATTTCTTTGCATGCATGTACACTCCATCTTTTTCTACTTTAAGTGCAAATACTTTTGCATGCTCTCTGATATCTATGTTGTTTGCATGTCTCGCTTCAAATATTTCCCACAGCTGTGGTCTTACACATGGCCAAGGAGTTTTAAGTTTTAAGTTACAACTGGCTACTAACACATCTCCATCTGTTTAAAAGTTTGATGTCTCTTATGCTCACCAAGACTGCATTTATTTGATCAAAAATATTATTACAATTTCAAATAATTGTTTTCTCTTAATAATGTTTTAAAGTGTAATTTATCCCTGTGATTGCAAAGCTGAATTTTCAGCATCATTACTCCAGTCTTCAGTGTCACATGATCCTTCAGAAATGATTCGAATATACTAATGTGCTGCTCAATAAACATTTCCTATTATCAATGTTAAAAAAGTATTTTTGTAGAAACCATGATACCTTTTTCCAGGATTATTTGTTTAATAGAAGTTCTAAAGAACTGTAAAAAAAAAAAAAAAAAAAAAAAAAACGAAAACGTTTGTAATGTTGTTTT
The DNA here is from genome assembly GCF_029890125.1 of Rhinichthys klamathensis goyatoka. Classification (NCBI taxonomy): domain Eukaryota; kingdom Metazoa; phylum Chordata; class Actinopteri; order Cypriniformes; family Leuciscidae; genus Rhinichthys; species Rhinichthys klamathensis. The sequence continues at coordinate 1,295,504 of NW_026606885.1, forward strand.
GATAATTGAATGCAAATCTTACCGACCCCACGCTTTGGAAAGGTATATTATGAAATTTAATTTGTGATAAATAAATACAATATGCAGTAGCAGAGCAATAGGACTACATGTAGGCTACAGTACGCCCAGAAGTTAAATAATGAAGCATAAGGTTTGAGTGGATCGATTACAGCTTAAATATTTTGTGACGGCATAATGTGAGAGAGAATATCTCTAACCAAAGACCAATTCTATTTAGGCTAATATTATACAGAACAGCTTTTTCGGTGTTGTCTACACCAGAAATATACATTTAGCCTAAGCTACAGTGCATTCAATGTATCAATTTGTTATCAGCATGTGTGTTTCCTGTGAATCAAACCCATGACCCTTTAGCGTTGCTATAGCGCCATGCTCTAACAATTGAGCTAGGCCTACTAGAATGCTACTAGAACCTAATTTCCTCTCTCTCTATTTCTCCTTAACTCAACAAATATTTTCAGGAGTACATGAAAGTGACACCAGGTTCAAATAGGGTGCTGGATTTGTGTGGTGAGGGGTGTAGGTATGAAAGAGCCATATCTCTGTGTCACAAAAACAAACAGACAGTGAGCGAGCGAGCAAGCGAATGATGCTATTGACTCACTCGAGCGTGAGTGAGGAGGCTGCTTCCATATGTGTGGAGTGTGCTTTGTCTCCTGTAGATAGACACAGTGCTTTGAAGTGCGGATTGGCCCAGTGGGGTGCTAGCTTCTGTTGAGAGGAGATGCTAAACACAGAGGATGTGAGGGACACGCGACTGCACGCTACACCATTACCCATACAGGAGCAAAGAGGCGAAAACGCAAATCCAATGATAATGTACATCTGTTCCAGAGTATTTAGAGGCTTTGAATGGTTTTCTTTTTCTGCAGGATAAGTGCAGCCCTTTTTCTTACAGTATCTCACAACTTCAAAGCAGATTCTCTGGATAATGCAAATGATTGGAATATGGCGCTTTCTGCAGGCTCAAGAGCATGAAAAGAAAAGGGAGAGGAGAAAAAGAAGTGAATTTAAGCTAATTGGTGTGGTAGGCTTTTATGTATGAGAAGAAGGGCGAATATAAAGCACTTTATTAACTGTCAAGTTCATTGAATTAGGCGAGATGCTGACAGAGTGCTAAAGTTCAAATTCCCTCTGTCTGTCTTTGAGGTTTGTTAGTAGCACTCAAGGTCTCGGTGCCCTGTTGACATTTGCTCCATATCGACTTCTGTTAAGGGTATGATGAGATAACAGTCATTGAGATTAAAAGCGTCCCGTTGTAATCACAAGGGCATGTGTGACAGCTGAGAAGGAGATGGTAAATGGAGGTGTGAATGTCGCAGGCTGCACATTTCTATTAGAGTGCACAGTGTAAGTCTTGCTATGTCTGTGTCTTACAAAATATTATAATTAAGTATTAATATAAATAAAAATATAAATCAATTATGAAAATGAAAAATATCTGAGGATCAGTGTTATTGATTTTATTATGTTATTGTTATAACTATTATTGTTTATGGGGTCCCTTTTAAATAATGGCTTTTCTTTATTCCTCACTGTGATCATTGTTGTTAACTGAAACTAAAACTATTAAAAACCACTGCTGAAATAAAAAATGAAATCAGAGCTTCAATAAAATGTAAATAGATTTGAAAAAAAAATACTTAAACAAAAAATGAGAACCTAAATTCTACACACTAGAAAAAAAAGATTCATTTAAGAACTGATCACTGAAATGTTCTTTGGGGAACCAAAAAAGATAAATATAATAAATAAATAAAGTCAGGAACTCAAGTGTCAATGAGCTGTGGTGAATTATTCTGAAGGAGAGAGAGACAATGCCTGAGGGCTAGTTTTTCAACCAAGACCCCTGTAATTATAGCATTTTAGATGGTAAATTTACACTGATAAAGAGAACCAAAATGTGATGTGTATCATCATGAAGAGATTAGTTACTTTGCTGAGACCTCGGCTCATGTCTCTCCAATTAGCCGTAAATCCCACTTTCACAGCATAATCAAGCCTTTATGAACATTAAAGCTCTTCTTCATTTGGCTTGAACCAATGAGCTACAGATAGTAGATATGAGTAAGTTCTCCAATAAATCTGGACTATTGTACAAATCTTAACTCACAGATCAGTTTATTGGATTAAATGAACCCCCTGTCTCTGATTATGTTTCACCTGCTTTTTTCCCCTGTTCCTCTACGTTCTCAAAGTCTGCTTGGATCAGTTATGACTCCCCATATCCTATAGTCTTGAATGAGTGTTTCCTCCTGTGATTCCTCTAGAGCCGCATGCTTCACTTGTGACTTCAGCATTCCCTCTTGAGTCACCTGCTCTTCTGGAATCTCTTTATGGTGAATCAGTGTGAGATATGTTAAGATTTATGTGGGATATGTTAAGTTTTGAGGTCTCAGAAAGAAAGCATTAACTTACACCTCTTCAGTCTTATTACGACTGACCCATCAACCGACAGTGGTGGACGAAGTACACATACCATGTACTTGAGTAAAAGTAAAGATACTCAAGGTAAAATATTACTCAAGTAAAAGTAGAAGTGCTGCCTTTAAACATTCACTTGAGTAAAAGTACAAAAGTATTTGCCTTCAAATGTACTTAAGTATCCAAGTACTTAGATTTTTTTATGGCTATAATGTCCTATTATAATTTGTCACAAGACTCTTGCTTAACTCAGTCTAAGTGAAGACTAATGTCACTCTTGGCACACCAATCTATTAATGAAATGACATTAAAGGAGTAGTTCACTTTTAAAAAAACTTTTGCTGATAATTTACTCACCCCCATGTCATCCAAGATGTACATGTCTTTCTTTCTTCAGTCGAAAAGAAATTAAGGTTTTTGATGAAAACATTCCAGGATTTTTCTCCATATAATGGACTTCCATGGGAACCAGACGGTTCAAGGTCCAAAAGACAGTTTCAGTGCAGCTTCAAAGGGCTTTAAACGACACCAGACGATGAATAAGGGTCTTATCTAGCGAAACGATCGGCCATTTCAAAAATAAATAGAAAAGTTGAAGTTTAAAAAGCACAAATGATACACGTTCGTGACTCTCCTGCTCGAACTCGTTCATCAAAATGAACGAATCTTTTTTCGAGTCATTTCGTTCATTTCGTTAGTTGAATGAACGAAATTAATCGAAAAAAGATTTGTTCATTTATATGGAGAAAAATCCTGGAATGTTTTCATCAAAAACCTTAATTTCTTTTCGACTGAAGAAAGAAAGACATGGACATCTTGGATGACATGGGGGTGAGTAAATTTTTAGCAAAAGTTTTTTTAAAAGTGAACTAATCCTTTAATTAGTCTGATATATATATATATGTGTGTGTGTGTTAGAGTTCTCAACGGGTCGGGTCGGCCCTCGGGCTTAATCTTTTGAATTGTACAGTGAAAGAAAAAAATACATTTATTATTCATCGCTGCTGTTCACTGTAAAGAAAGTCTGGCTGCTGCGTGCAACGTGCATCGCGACGCGAGGGCAGACCTGACGCCGCTGCGTGCACGCCTTTAGCCCGGAGAAGAAGATGGAGTTGGTGAAAAGTAAACTTGCTGCAGGTGAAATCACCGTTGCTCAGGGGCGGCGCGACACGTTGTGTGATTATCTCGGCAGTTTAGGACATCGCACAAGATTTGCGTCAATACAGAAAACATTTAATCACTGGATAGTTTTTTTCGTTTATTGAAATGTGGTTTATGTCAGCTGGATGGGCGGAATGTGTGAGACGTGAGAGTGCGTGCGCGCGGCCGGGGCTCTCACTCTCTGCGTCAAGCGCAGCAGTCATAGAATACATTCTATTCTACATACATCACTCACCGATCAAAAGGGTGGCGTCGGGCCGCGGGTCGGGTTCGGGCAGATAATTCATGTTGATGTGTCGGGTTACATCGGGTCCGGGCTTTAAAAGCCACGGGCCGGGTCGGGTCGGGTTGTAATTTTCAGGCCCGTTGAGAACTCTAGTGTGTGTATATTTGAATTGAATTAATTTTTTGTGTGTTTAATTTTGGAGGGAAGGGGACTGTTCCCATAAGGTATAAAACATTTACAGTATTTACTGTATATATTTTTCTCCAGCGCCTATGGTCATAATTATTAACATCTTAATGTTATGATACATTCACATAAACCTGCACAACGCCAATTATATATATATATATATATATATATATATATATATACACACACATACACATATTCACATGCGCGCGCGCGCACGCACACACACACACACATAGGCTACATAACGTTATATATATATATATATATTCTATGTTATGGGAGCAGCCAATTTCCCTCCAAAATTAAACACAAAAACGTATTAATGCAGTGTTTCTGCTAGGCTACTCCCCAGAAAAAAAAAGCTATTATATGCAAGTCATTTTAGTGGCAACGTAAGCAATGTACATTATGCGTCAATACTTACCAATAATTGCTGCAATAATAGCTGCTGCTCTCTGTCCCGCTTAAAATCATTGTCAACGCGATTTGTTTGGAACTATTGAGAGCTACACGAATAACGTGACCGCGCGGCGGCGAGATCACGGTCACAACCATCTATGTTCGCAACTCTCATATTTAACGGCTCTGATTCGCGCTTAGTAGATACCACCAAGGCAATTTCAAAACAAAGCGCGCGCGCGCTGTACTGTGATTGGTGGCTCGTTTGACTAGTTACGTTTTTATCCACTCATAAATAAAAAGGAACGACTGATTTTGAAAATGTAGTTGAGTAAAAAGTAAGATATTTGACTTTGAAATGTAGTGGAGTTAAAGTAAAAGTCTCCCAAAATGTAAATACTTGAGTAAAGTACAGATACGCAAAAAAGCTACTTAAGTACAGTAACGAATTACATTTACTTCGTTACTGTCTTATGGGTCCACCTAAACTGGTGGTCCCAGACGTGTATATTCTTATGACATTATGTGCAACATTATGTGAGTGTTTTGTTTGACATCCCAGACAACTGGACAATTCAATAAAAAGTTACAATTTAATTGGATGGTCCACTTTAGAAATTCTACTAACTATTAGTAACTTTGCAACATGTCAACTAACTCTTATTAGACTATAAGTGGACTGTAGTAGACCGTTAGGTTAGCCTTTGGGTTAGAATAAGTTGATATGTAGTTGCAAAGTAACTTAGTAGAATGTCTTAAAAGGGGACCATTAAAATAAAGTGTTACCCAAAAATTGTCTGTCTTTGACCTAACAGAAATGAACTTTTTTACTTCCAAAAGTGTGTTTCTGTCTTCCACGGGTTGTTTTTAATAGAGAAAATGTCAACTAAAAAATTAGACATATAAAGAAACAAAGATGAAACTGAGAAAATCTCAAAACAAATAGACAAAAGAAACAAGAATGAGGAGTATAGTATTTAAAACTGCAAGTGTGTAAAGATAGAAATTTAGAAAAGTAAAAGTAAGAAATACAAAATGTTGCATTGGCATTCAGTCATTTTCTGCTGGGCATTTGGAATACTTGCCATGAACTTTTTTGAATAACCTCGATTCTCAGTAAACCAATGATTAATTTAATTAAATCTACTGCGGTTCAGTAGATTTCCCCTTTGGGGTATTAACATGCTAACAGCATGCTCACGCAGCTCTGGATAGAGGAGTCTTTTATTTAAAGGGTTAGTTGACCAAAACAAACAAAAAAAAAATCGGAGAGATTTCTGTCCCTCCATAGACAGCTATGGAACTGACACTTTGACGCTTCCAAATGTTCATAAAGAGATCCTAAAACTAATCGATATCAATTGAGCAGTTTAGTCCACATTTTCTGAAGAGACTTGACTGCTTTATATGATGAACAGATTGAATTTAGTCTTTTATTAACATATAAACATGAATCAACTCACACATCAGCTGTGGTAAAAAGAAACTCAAGCATGTTCGCTTGACGTGCGAGAACCAATGAGGTTCATTCTCGTGTGTTACACAGCACTTCCGCAATAACCAATGAGGCTTGTTCTTGTGCATCTAGCAGGTTCGGTAAAGCTTCTGTTTATGTTCGCTGATGAATATTTATTTATTTATTTTCTTATTTGGTTGTCAAAAGCTTTTATAATGTTAGAGCACGCACGGCCATTTTTAACTTGAATGCGCAAGGTTTCCGGTGTCAGCTACATCTAGTTATTTTAGCTGTAAAAAAAAACAGTCTGTTATGATGATTATAATGCAATCATAAAGTTTTACCATTTACAACATTTTGTTATTCTTATAGCGGCTAATGAATCGGACATTCACAGAAAATAGCTTACTTTTGTGCTGAAAAATAAGGTGTATGAGCAAGGCATTTATTTCCTGGCCAAAAAAAACGTCCCCAATTTTTGTCATTTTACTGACACGATCCCTTGGCAGGATGCTGTAGATGTTTTCCACTACGCACACTCAGGATGGATGCATGGCATTTACACAGTGTGAGTCTAATTGAATTACATTCCAATTATTTTGCTTATCTGCATCTGACGTTACTTATAGCCCTTGATATGTTAATTCCATGCATACATGCTGTTCACATTTTTTCAAAGGTGCAAAAGGGGCCGTTGTTATCACAGTTAGCCCTGGTTATCTTCCTCAAACTCTGATGAAGTCTATCAGAGGCCAACAAAATGAGAAAAAGAGAGGGAGAGCGTACGGGAGAGAGAGGCACCAAAAGTTCCATTGGTTTTGAGTAGATCATTGGGGCTCTTTATTTTTGCAACATCAAAGGGCTTGTGTCTGCTTTGATGTGGCAGCATGCTGTTTAAGGTACAGAGTGAATGGAAAGATGTCAAGCTGCAAGGTGCCTCTGTAGTTTGCGAGGAGGGCTCTGCAGAGCAGCAGATGAAAGGACCAAACAGGGTTTGATAATGAATGTCCAACAAGTAGCCCATCTCAGGCAGTGCTCACGCAGCGGGAGCCAGAGCTAACCTTCAACGACGCACACAACGCCCCACACTCCTCCTCTAACTACTATCGCTCACTCCCTCGCTCTCTCTTTTTAGCCGTCCGCTGAAAACTCCAGAGAAGTGAGCTTTAATCTTCTTGTCAATTAAAACTCAATACAAAAGCAACCGCACAAACACACAGATAAAGGCGCGTGCCTGTGCCTGCGACTGCGGTCGCAGATGCGCAGCAACACGCTCTGGCACTTCTTCTGTTCCATTCTCTCTCTCTCTGAAAGACATTTGATCTCTTTCTTTTTGACAGAGCATGTCTCTCTAAGCTCAGCACTAATTGGCTTCCAATTTCACCAAGACTCGACTCAATTAGGACATCGCTTACCAGCTTGCCTCTTCGGTCTTTTTGAAGCCAGTGTCCACCGCTGTGCTGACAGAGTTTTCATCACTCTCAAACAGTGTCAATTCACCTGTTTCTTTGATAGGCTATTTCAGAAAAAGAGTGCAAACTGGAAATGTCCTGCAATGGATGTGTGATGAAGTGTCGTTAGGCTGAATGCAACTGAAGGCTGATCAAACAGAAGAACAAACTTGTTAGAGAGAGACAATGTATTTTAATTGATTATTTTATAAAACCAGACATTATAAATTGTGTTGTCATGAAGGTGTGCCAGACAGAAATATGAATTTATGGCTGTTGTTACCATTTTCATGTGATGAAATAGATCACTGCATTCAGCAAACCACTTTGAGGGCAGACGAGGATCCAGCTTTAAAGATCTAGTGTTCATCTATATAGATGGGCTATTTTAGAGTTGTGAAAAGTGGATATTCATTTCATGTTCTCTGGGGTAAGTGTGGTATGAACCCCCTTACCCAAAATTCCCTGGTGTGCTGCCCTTCCAATCAGCCATAACCACTCAGTGACAAGTGCAGATGCCTGCCTGCATGTGGTCAAATAAGATCCTTACTGAAAATCAAGCTAGAATTCAGAACCGTCAAGAAGTTATTAATTAAATACTTCATGATTGGAGTACCAAACCTGTCAGAGACATTACTCGTGTACCAGTGTGTCCTGTAGTATTTTTCAGTGATGCTCCCCCGCTGCTGCTTCGTCGGTGCCCCGACAAAAGAAATTATATTTTACTGGAGTTGTGAATGTGAATTCATTGTCTGTACTGAATGTGAATTCATTGTCTGTACTGAATGTGCTGCAATAAAAAATATTGTGTGCCATGAAATAATGGCAACGTCTTATTATTGAATTGTCCTTGCAGGGTGCTGCATGCCTAAACAAACATACAATGCGACAGTGTTGTCCGGTTTACATACAAATGACTCTTATCTGGTTCTTTTATTGAATCAAAAAGAGCCCAGTGTAGTCTGATTCCTGAACGAATGTTTCATATGAATCAGTTCTTTTTAGTGAATCAAAAAAATATAGCACGACCAGTGTAGTTTGATTCCTAAACGAATGCCTCTTATGAACTGGTCATTTTTAGAGAATCAAAAACACTGAGTGTAACTGTTTTCTGAATCCCAAACTAATGTCTCTTATGAGCTGGTCAAAAAGATGATTTAGACTTGTTGTTTAAATCAGTCTTATGAATCCTTCTCAATAATTCAATCACAATTCACCAGAACAGTTATGAGTTGACATTTGACTCACTCACTGAACTGCAACTATCATTAGTTTATTTTTTATTGATGCCGGTATGGAAATGAAGCATGTTTTGTGCCAATAATTACTGACTGATTGTCCATATGACAATGAGTTTTTTATGTAATAAATGAAGATCCCGTAGCTATATATATTCTATACGAAACACTGATGTGTGATTCTTCACTTGTATACGTCCACTCATACATGATGTATCACCCACGAACGTATATTATAAGGTCACCCCATCATGCTGAAGGGACTGTAAAAATCATGCATCTCTTTTTGTCCCAATATTTACAATTTGAGAGCAAGCCAGTCTTACAAAATCTGAAATGACAAGAACATTTATGCAAAGGGAGCTCAATTCTTCTCTAAATTGGATATTAGCATTTCTGTCAGAACTCTCCTCAATGTTCCCCAGTCTTTGTGGAAAAGCAACATGACAACCCACACCTCACTGTTTGTCATCATTACATCTGTCATTGTTAAACCCATCTGAGCTTTATATTTTCCACTGATAAGAAAGATGACAAACTCATCATCACACATTAGGAAATATGAGATAAAGCAATCATGACAACACAACAGGCAATACAGGAACAAAACAGCTCTCTTTCTCATGTTTTCATTAGATCAAAGGCAAATTGGAGAAGCCACATATCTATCTCACACACACTTTAGGTATAAAGACGTTTTTGCATTGCTTTCAATTGTTTGGATATTATGCCAATAAGCCTGATTTGACCAGGGTGTCTAACTCTGTTTTCGTGACTAAAATCCTGAATATTTTTCCAAGCTCTGAAGATTTTTGAATTTCTTTTTTTTTTCTGACGAGAGTTTTGAGCACGTAACAGAGCAACTTCCGAGATAAAAAAGCAAAGTATAAGAATTCTGTCATGCTGCTCTGTTTCTCTGCTGAGACACTGGCTAATTGTGTTGTCACTGTCAGCACATGTCAGCTGGCCACTGCATGACTGTTCTTCTGTGTCCAGTGCAATGCCAGAAATGCACCAGCATGATAGACAAGTTCATTGAGAGATACTAAGGAGAGTAAGTCAGTCAGTTAATTTGGTGGAAGAAAATGCCCATTACTGTTGTTCAAAATTGTTTATGGTCTCAAATTCTACCTACCAGGGTTGTGCATCATTCAGAAATGAATTGAGAATGCCTTTTAAATTCTAGTTCCAGTTCAAATTGAAGTAAGAAACAGAATGCACAACTGCAGTTTAAAATTTGAATGAATGAGGTAGAATTCAAATTAATTGAAATGCAAAGAAATTCATGTATTTTTAACGAGAAAAACAAAGTTTTTAAATAGGCTCTGTCTTTTCCACTGTGGATGACAGAGGGATGGAGACATCATGCTGATCAGCTCTGGTCTCATCAAAGCCAGACAGCCCACCCACACAAGGGATGAACACCAAACCCGCACAGCAGCTTCCACTGCCCAGTTGACTCCTGTGTCTCATCATCAGAAGATGACATATAGGCTATTGCTAACACTCTAAATGACACTGTATGATTGCAGACTACATAAATAGTGTATAAAGGCAATAACTGATCAGTATTATGTACTGAGTCTATACAGAACATAATAATTCCCTCTATACGGCCAGAAGCTGTTGAGCCGACTAGCTAGGGAAATCAAACAATATTTAGGCTTAAACATTTGTTGTAACTGACTGAAAATGTTTCTTGAACATTATTGATAAATTATAGAAACACGAGCACTAGCCTAGTATTTACAAAAACAAACAAAAGACTATGAACATAAAACTATTATTTATGAATTTTTATTCATAAATAATAATTTATTCAAAACTATTATTTATCATTTACAGTAAAAAGAAAAAGAAAAAAAAAGACACAGTTTGCTTGCTGAGATAAAGTAATAGGTAAACATTTTCCATGATGCTAGGGTTCCCTCTTGAGTTTGAAATGTGGTTCTGCATGCCTTTTTATTACTAGAAAATGTGGCAAAACTTGTCTCTTGTTTACAGTCACGATACTATTTTGTCTGTCATTGTGAGCCATCGCTCCGATCATTTTTGTGGTTGTCACTCCCGAAACTCTGCAGTGTGCATGACCAGGGCAGACCCGGGGAGCGTTGGACGACATGAGCACCACCCTTGAAGTGTTTATAATTTGTAGCCTAATCTTTATATTGAACAAAAGGAGGTTTTACAGGAGAAAACAAGTCTCTGACACCTAGCCCTACACTTTTATGGGAAGAAAATTTAAGAAGAAGAAAAACAGTAGGCTGCACACACAATATGATTGCATCCAATAAAAAAGAACAACACTCTTTTTTTATTTATTTATTTTTTATTGAAAGAACAACACTCTTTGCAGCCTACCTGCCACTCAATTTACGCAGTAGGCTATACATAAGCAGCATATATTTCAAACTACATTTAAGACTTAAAGTTTTTAACACAAAACCACAACGACTTACTGTCGTGCAAATAAAGTGCCACAACACCCCTCTGTCTACAACAACCCTGCCGACAACAACAACAACACAGTTGTTGTCCAACTACATACAGTATGTCACCAACTTCCTGAAGATTCAGAGGAGAACAGCGCCTCCTCTTTCACTTTCAGTTCGGACGATCATTTCCATAAAGTGACCAAACAGAATATACCGACAGATAAGCCTGTGTTCGTGGTGTCTTCATATTCCAGCTTAGTCTATATAGATTGTCAATGAAGAATCACAGGCTATGGAATATTTAGCAGACAGACGTTTGTAAGCGTGTTTCGTTTGGGATATTAATTTCGAAAGTTTCAAATGAGACACAGATGCATTTGTTCTTAAACTATAGGCTATAGGCTACGCATACGCGTATGATTATGAATGGAACATTTACATCGCCTCTGTAGTGGGGGAGCATGACATTCAGGAGTTATTTTGGACCTTGTCTGGTAAGTTTTTTTTTTTTTTTTTTTGCCGTTGGGAAGTAGATTTATTCAAAACCATTTGCGGTGTAGCTACTGTTCCTATTTAAACTAAATTCACAACCATAATTCACTAATCTAGACATAATTAAAAATAATAATATAATATGCTACTGCATGGCCTATCCACTTTTGGTAAAAATGAGGAAACGAGTGCTCAAATTGACTCTAGGACCGGTGTTAATAGGAACTTGTGCCAATATTATATATCTCTTTGTGATGTCGGTCTTCTATGTCTCATCCCTTTAGTTGGGGTCTGATTGTGACTGTTGACTTTGAGAAAAGGCTGAGTTCCACTATGAGCACTCAGTTGATCCTAAAACAGCGAGCAGAGCTTCTGGCAGTCCTATGTGGTGGAGGCAGTGCTGAACCTCTGGACTGTGTTCTGGACTTACTTCTGGCTTGGGAGGTTCTTGTCTGGGAGGATTACCTAAACATACGAGTGGCGGAGAAACCCTTATGTTCTAATGTCAGGCAACTTTTAGATGTGGTGTATGATAAAGGAGAAGATGCATGCAGCTTTTTTTTGGCTGCAATTAACCAGATTTTACCAGAGGAGCAGAAGGCTGTCCTGTGTTTTGGGAACGGGTGTGCTGTGGTGGGCAAGAACAGACCAGACACTGCAACTTTAACGTTATTGGCTGACAGGCCAGTCTTAGTGACAAAGCTCAGAGATAATATTGACGGAGCTTTGAATGTTTTACTGACAACTGGGTGCTTCACCATCAAAGATTGTGATGGGGTGCAACTACCTGTATACACACCGTCACAACAGGTAACTTGATTGAATACTGCTTTAACCCATACATTTGTTTACTTCTTTGTATTATGAAATCTTGAAATTTAATGTGCCCCATGACTAAATTATGTTTTATTAACAAAGTTCGGGAGGAGCACGTTCAGATAATTAACCTAAATTAACACAAGAGGAGCGCACTCAGTTAATCAACAAATTGCCAAAATAAGAGGAAGCTATATACAGACTTACCACCATTCGTTGACAGTTTAATAGCATCCCTCCACCACCCCTTCTCCTCACTTCTAGTCATAACCACTCTTACAACAACCGGGGGGAGTACTCTGGGTTCGGGCCAAATTCCGAACTCGGAGCCCTCCCCCCGGACAGCACGCCAAATACACATAACCTTTACTCCACTTAATTACATGTAAGTGTGAACTTGTGAACTATCATATAACTTGCCCCATGACTAAATTCATTGTCAGTGACAGTTGAATTGCCAAACATGAACAATTTCCAAATGAAAATTGTCATATTGTGATATATCTCTCATACATGCTTTAGAAATTGAGCTATTTTCCAATAGTAATTGATAAGTTCAAATTAGTTTCACATATGACATTTCTTTCTTCCAAGCCTGTTCACAGTAAATGTCCTTTACTTGCTTAATGAATGTATATCCAGTGATCTTGTTGGATTGTTGCAGGTTCGGAGGCTGTTAGACCAAGTAAACTTTAAAGGGGAAACTGCTGCAAAGACCTTACTACAGTATCTAGAACAAACAGAGCCAACCAGACCAAACCCTGAAGATAAAGAAAGTCACCTTTCTGCTGGTATAAGACATTTCTCAGTCGTATGGACAGGATGTCTTTTTTTCATGTCTTTGTCTTTGATGTTGCATAAGATGCAAGAAATGGGCATAATTATGTCACTTTTATTTATTTGAATAAATGTTGACTTAAATAAATAAATGTAAAATAAATATAAATACATTTAGAAATATAAATAAAATAATAATGAATACAAGATAATACAATCATTTTTACATTTATTTTTTTTCTTTATTACTAATAAGTTAGCTTATCAAAAACATAAATGTAATTGTCAATACACTTTGTCCTCTACTTTACATTGTTTCTCCAGATTGTCTGCTGTACCAGACGAAGCTGCGAAGCTCTGTTGCTGCACAGTCACTCTTTCTTAGCACCTACGGTGGGACAGGACGTTTCTCCTTGGATGATATTTACACTGATGGACTTCTTGAAGTGATGGATGGTTCTGGTGAAACTACTACATTAGGGCTGGAGGATGTGGTAGGTCCCATAGGGAGTCTAAATGAAGATGCTGACACCATTCTTCTGTCTGGGGAAGCAGGAAGTGGCAAAAGCACACTGCTTCAGCGACTGCACTTGCTCTGGGCTAGAGAAGCTTTGCTCACAAACACTTTCCTGCTGTTCCCCTTCAGTTGCCGCAAACTGAATGCAGAGCACAGAGAGTTATCTCTGAAAGAGCTCCTCTTCCTGCACTGCTGCTGGCCTGATCGAAGTCAGGATGAGGTTTTCCAGTACATCCTAGACCACCCTCATATGGTCCTCTTTACTTTTGATGGGCTTGATGAATTTAAACAGGGTTTCACAGATGAAGAACGTCACTGCTGCCCCACAAATCAAGTGCCTATACATGTATTGCTTTTCAATCTGTTGCAGGGTACGCTAATGAAGGGCATTTTGAAGGTGGTCACCAGCAGGCCACAGGCTGTGGGCCCATCGCTGAAGCGCTATCTCCGCAAAGAAGTGCACCTGAAGGGTTTTTCTCCTAGAGGTATCAACTGCTTTGTGAAGAAACATCATAGCGACCCTGCTATAGCTAGACGTGTCATAGAGTCCCTCCAGAGTAACACGGTGTTGCTAGGTCTTTGCCACATCCCAGTCTTCTGCTGGATTGTGACCAAGTGCCACCGGGAGCTTCTGGGTGGTCAAGATGGTATTCCTCAGACCATCACTGATGTCTACCTCCTGGTCTTACAGCATTTCTTCCAGCGAAAGTCATCTCAGCCCCAAGGAGTCCTGGGAAAGGCCTGGTTGGAGGAACATTTGGACACAGTGTTAAAACTTGGACAGTTGGCATTGGAAGGCCTGGAAGCCTCTTGTTATGTGTTCTCAGGATATGAGCTGCAAAGAAATGGGCTCACAGAACAGGATGTCAGCATGGGTTTCCTCATTTACTGCAATGACCTATCTGTGACAGATTGCAAACACTATGAGTTTCTGCACATCACCTTACAATGCTTCTTCGCTGCTCTGTATGTTGTTCTGAATCGTAACAACAATCGCTCTGCTATCTCCAGACTCTTTCAGCCTCAGTACAGGCAGTTGTCTGGCCTGTCTCAAAGGTGTCTTGGACACTGTATTGATCCTTCAGTTGAGGAGGTGAAGACCCATGTGGCAGAGACACCAAACCTCCAGATTACAGCTCAGTTTGTGTCAGGACTTTTTTCTCAGCGGCACCATAATCTCCTCCTGGACTGCTGTCCTACTGCTGTGCGTGAACGCAAGTTCAAGCAGGTAGTGAAGTCATTGTCTAAAGGGATGCAGAGACATTTCAAGTCAATACCTCGTCCTGTAGAAGGGGAAAAGAAGAGCATGCATGCCATGCCAAGTTTTGTTTGGCTAATCAAGTGCATATATGAAATGCAAGACAACAGTATTGCTCAAGATGCCGTGGCTAAGTTGGACGTTGAACACCTGAAGCTCACCTATTGTAACATTGGACCGATGGAATGTACAGCGCTGACGTACGTGCTGAAGTACCTGCGGAATCCTGTTGGGCTTCAGTTGGACAACAATTCAGTAGGAGATGTGGGCGTGGAGCAGCTTCTACCGTGTCTACATATTTGTCACTCCCTTTAGTAAGATGAGAGATTAACTGATGGTTGTGTTTGAATTGATGTTTAAGCTTTCTTTTTTTCTTAATTTAAAGAGTTAGTTCACCCAAAAATGAAAATTCAAAAATCTACTTCTTGTATCATTTACTCAACCTTTTTTTACATTCCAAACCTGTATGCATTGTGGAACACAAAATAAGATATTTTAAAAAATGTCAGATTTTTTTGGTCCACACATTAAAAAAAATCAATGAGGCCCAGTGTTGTTTAGACCCCAAAATATCTTCCTTTCTGTTCTGCAGAAGAAACAGGGTAATGCAATTTTGGAAGATGTGAGGATAAATACATGATTTTCTAAAACTTCTGAATTTTGCAGTTTAAGGAACAATAACATATCAGATGAAGGAATCCGGAAACTTCTGGAAAAGGGAATGAAGTGCGAAAGCTTCCAAAAAATAGCGTGAGAATATCAAACAACTAAATTCTGCATCTTATAAATAATGATAATGCATATTTTATTGTTATACTTATACAACCAAGTTTTATTACTACCTCATCATTTCATCAGGCTTTTCAACAACAAGCTCACAGATGCTTGCACCCAACACTTTGCTTGGCTGCTAAAAGCAAAGCAGAACTTCCTGGCTTTGAGGTCAGCACTTACTTTATCTAAGGTTATTATGTTAGTTCTGGCCTATGGGATGATGATCATTCTAATCATACCAAATATATAATTACTTTGTAGGCTTGGAAATAATAACATCACATGCGTTGGAGCAGAGCAGCTTGCAGAAGGCCTAAGCTACAACCAGTCTTTGCAGTATCTGGGGTGAGGTCAATGATGAGAAAGAATACTGTGCTCTAATGTTCCAATTCTGTGGCTTTATTAAATTATATTTCCATTCTGACTTCTTATTTTCAGATTATGGGGTAATAAAATTGGGGACAGGGGAGCTGAGGCATTGGCAACTGCGCTGAAGAATAACACATCGCTAATATGGTTAAGGTAATCCTGTAAAATCCTGTGTTAATTCTGCATTCTATGAAAAAAAAAACCTTGCAGCTAGCTAATGCTAAACGGTGGAAATGGAAAGGTTGCCCAGTCAGATCAAACTAAATTTGCAGAGCACTGAGCTACTCTACGCAGCATGTGTTTCTTTTTGTGTGTAATAATAATGTTTGCGTTGGTTTGTTTCAGTCTGGTGGATAATGGTGTGGGCAGTGCAGGTGCATGTGCTCTGGCTAAACTCGTCAGTCAGAGCAAAACTCTGGGGGAACTGTGGTGAGTGTGACTTATTTAAACTACTTTGTTTAAAAAAATTGAATATATATTTAATTTTTAATTAAAAAAAATGTCAGAATTACATGCTTTCTCTCTATCTTTCTCACTCAGGCTGAGCAAAAACTGCATCAGCAGGGACGGAGTTGAGTGTCTGATAGAGGCACTGAAAATTAACTATAGTGTTAAGGAAGTCTGGTAAGGTAATTTTCCAGTATTTTAGCTGACTGTGTGTGCTAGTTTTACTCAATAAATGTTCATGTGTTTTCTTTAGTAGTGGTTTTGTATGTTGGTTGTAAATACCTAAATACCCTTTAGAATATTTTTTATGAATTCTGTCTGCCAAATTAAAAAATTCTCATAACTGTGTCAACAAGTGAAACCAATAAAACCATACATACATGCAGTCAAGAATCAACAGAAGTGTTAACAGAAGGGTTAAACTGTGTTCCCTGGACAAATGTGGGGCATGTTGTCACATGTTTTTTTTTGTCACAAGTTATACATTTGCATACTATTTATTAATTACAATAGTTTTTTTGCCAAAACAATAGTTAGATATTTTTTAATGTGTGTGTGCTTTTTGTGTGGAGTTTTTTTTTGTTGCTGTGTAATATATTGTTCATAGTGGTTCAACTGTTTAAAGGCCTGTAAACTTACCTAATTTAATGTGACAACATGCCCCATGTAATGATTATCAGTTATCATGCAACTACTTTGGGACTTGATTAATCTTAGTGCAAACATAATTTCAACTATACTTTATTACATTAATACCCATGCCTGGTGAATGGTTTGTGCTGTGAATAATATTAATGTCCTTAATACAAAGGCTCTTTGCTTTGTACTCTTAAAGGCTGAGACAAAATAATCTGAGCCCAGAGGAAGAAGAGGAGCTGAGCAAGCAAGAAAGCAGATTGACCTTCTGAGGGCAAGAAGGCTCTGTAATGCCTGCCACCAAACTCCCAAATCCAATGCTCATCATTTTCTTGAAAAAAAAAAACAACAACAACAAAAAAAAACTTGCACACAAGCAGGAAGCCATAGCTATTCAAAGTGCCTGTCTTGTAAATGGCTGATCTGGACTGGAGTAGAGGTAGCTTAAAAGCTAAATATCCAGGGTCCAATCAGAGCGTCAGATGGGGCCGGAGAATGACTGGGATCCTCTGTTACCATTGTGACGTGAATGTGCCCCAGCTTGCTCCATCGAGACTGTCAAAAATGTACTCTTTGTAGAGGAAAACCTTAATAATAAGATGTAAACCGCCGAAGCAGTACACAAACTGAACTTCTACACAGAACATCAGGAGCATACACAACATTTGTCTGACTTTATCCATTGAACACATCCTTAGTTTTCATTTATGGTAGGCTACATGGTATTTTTTTTATATGGGAGTTTAATTTTTGTATTGTATATTCATGGTCTATACGTCTGTTACTTGCAACACAGCTTGTCAGGGTTTGTTATGATGTTTTTAAATCCCTTTAATTACATCTTCTATGACTTATATTTCATGAAAACCATATATTTATTTGTTTATTCTTATTCACACAAAATTCATTAAACAGCTGTTACTGATAAAGGTTTACAAGAGCTTCATCTAGGATCTATGTGAAACATGCTGTAAAAGTAAGCATCAGATGTATATGCTTGGAAGAACAAAAAGGAAATAAACTGCAGTGTACAACCTGTCACCCAGCCAGTTCCTTAAAAACTCTTCAGCCAAACTACTGGAAAACCCCAAAAGGCGGGGCTAAGTAAAGGACAACCGAAATGACCAATGAGATTTGAGCTGTCACTCACTGTCCAATAAGAGAGCAAGTTTCTCTCCAATAAAGTAGCACGTTTGGTTTAACCGTCACATACACACACAACCACACTGTAAATAATACTCACACTGATTTCAAATGAAACAACGGCCTCGGTTATACCAATATTACCGGATTTTATTCGAGTTTCCCTCATCGTTTCACCCAGGATTATTACCAGCGTGTTTAAAGTGCACGGAGGAGGCGACTGTCCCTCCATTAACCGGTAGTATTGCGGAGTGGAGTCAGCGCTGGCTTCAGCTGAGCCCATCCGACAATGTCAAATAAACACCATCATCATCATTACTAACAGCGCCACGAGAGTTTCACTGGAACAATCTCAAATGCCATCGAAGGCGGACGGGTGAATACCGGGATATTTAAACGTCAGGTAAGAGGAGTCTGATCCGCTCATGCTGATGTCACCTGTTTACCTCTACAGACTGACTCTGACACATGACTAGCTTTAGATCCGTAACTGTAACCAGAGCTGCTGATTATACATGACAACACAGGGTTATCCAGCGATGACATTATCTCCAAACCGAGCTCTATGAGTAGGAATAACCGTTAACAGAGAAGCTGATAGTTTGCCTTCTGTACCTGGTCATTGTCATTTAGTGTAAGGCCTGTCCATCTCTACTGCATCGTTTTCATCCGGCAGTCAGAGTCTAGAGAAAGTACATAACGCTGGTGTGATATTTACATTGGGTGTATTACATCATGGATACAGTGATTGAACTTACAAAAGCCGGTACATATTGCTAATACATTGGCATTACAGGTGGGTGTTCCTGGCTCTGCATGCTTCCTATGTTGACAAAGCATCAACTTCATAGATCACTGTCTGTTGAATATCAATGCCTGTGGAGGGAGAGACAGTCAGCATGAATGTTGTCGCTCAAAGCTTGAGAGTCCCTCACAGTGATCATGAGTATTGTTTAGAGCTGTGGTTCTCAACTTTTTTCTTAGGGTTGCCCTGTTTTACATGTCATAGGCTATGCTTCACACTCACAGCTACAAAACAACAACAGCAAAACAAGTACCATTGAGATGAATGGGAATGCTAACACTATGCTTTGGCATTATAGCCCTCCTTGATCCATTCACATGGAATTAAGCTGGCTTGACGACCTCTTAGAATTGGAACCCTTTGACTTGTTTGCCTAGAGAGCACTAATATTTACCAGAACACTGATCTCTGTATGGATAGGCTCGGCTGTAGACGTTAATCAAAACCGTATTGTCATTTTTAGGATGGGCCAAATCACTGCCGAACCACCTAAGCTGCAGGATCTTTCTTCGCTGCTACATCTTACATTTCAGACAGAAGTAGATGACACGTGCAATATCAGTAAAAGGTCATGCAGTAGAGCATTGCCTGTCTCGTCTTTTATTCTTGCTATTAGTCATTATGCAGTAGTGGTATGTGTGCACTATTATTGTGCATACAGGAAGCTCAGAGTGAGATTTAATTCGCTGTGTGAATTCCCCTGCTGCTGGGGGAAAAACCAACCAGTCACACAGTCTCTGTTGGTGCAAGTGTGTTCGGCTGGTTATTCTAATATCGTGGTCATTGATGAGGTATGCCAGTTTGCCAAGTCAGTGGTTGTCATGTGATGTTGCCTAAAGGAAAATTTCACCCATAAATGATGATTCTGTCATCATTTACTCACCCTCATATCATTTCTAAACTGTAGCACACAAAAATTTCTGTAGTACACAAAAGAGGATATTCAAAAAAATGTAGAATATTTTTTCTTTTTTCGATATCTTTCATTGTATGAACAAAAGACAGACTTTTTCAAAATATTTTCTGTTGTATTCCATAGAAGAATGATGGTGAGGAAATGAGTCTGATGACATAATTGGGATGAACATGAACTATCCCTTTAAGGACCCACATTTTAAATTGAATGCCAAGTGGTAACACAACAGAGTAGCAGAATTTTTCAAACACAAGTATAAGTAAGTAAAATGGTTGTTAACCCTTTCATGCATAGAGGTCAGCTATTCAAAAAGCATTTTCTTGCATATGAATAGGTATTGATGGCATAGTTGCACATCAGCCTCTACAGTGGACCCATATGCATCATCCTATACACTGCCACCAAATGGCAAGCCGTTGTACTGTATGTCACATTTTTTTCTCCAAACCAAGATGGCCGAAAGCCAGTCAGAAATGCCAAGTTGCGTCGGGATGTCCATCCATTCCTTCTGTCCTAGGAGACTCTTGCAGGAAAAAAAAAATGTTGTAGCATCAATGCATGTTACTTGTAATCTGTTACCGTTACCCCTGACACTGCTCATGTCAGATGAGATTGAAAAACACAAAGGAAAACATCAATAGATGAATGTAGATTTCAGTCTGAGGTTTTCTCAGAGAGGAGAGCTAGAAATGTGTCCATCTTGAACATCATCAGAATTATTAGCTAATAATGGTAAATCGACAAATCGGTAAATAGACTGGCTGGAGCGTCAGCGTTATCTACATAATCTGAGTTGGGTACCACTTTCCACAGAGTTGTACCTTCACCGGTTGTAGAGATCTTTGAAGGAATAACGTCCTCATGTTCTGATATCAAAGACACGAGAAGTTCAACTTGTTGAATTTGTTCTCTGTCTGCTGGTCGAAAGGGAACGAACTCAATTGTATTTGCAATATTTTGCGTTTATATTTTTTGTATATATTTTATAGTTTTCACATGTTTTGATATAATTTTATTAATTGGTTTGTTAAATACACACAATATTGCTGTGTTATTACTGTATTATGTTTAATAAAGTATCTCTTCAGTTACAACCAAATAGACATCTAAAAATCTCTTTGAAAATGTGTAAAAAAAAATCTTGTTTTTCATGCCCCATAAGAGCATTAAAAACACAGGGGAAATCCTGACTCAGTTTGTCATAATTCTTGCATGAAAGGGTTAAACAAAAACAAAGTCAATTGTACTGCACACACAGGACCAAAAAAGTTATTATTACCATATAATTTAGTTGAAAATCAATATTTTTTTAATACACAAACAGAATAAGTGTGATTTTATATATTTTTATTTTCTAGGCCTATACAAATTGATTTTGATAGTTTTATGCTCTTGACAGCCGATAATTAATCACATGAAACTGTCAACTGTCGGACGTTTTGGTCACCACAAACTCATGTTTATTCTCGTTCTAAGTGAGCCCATATTATGTAGTCTTGGTCAAATTTTCTTTACCCTGATATGTTTTGGTCATGGTTTTTGAGGTTAAGGGCATGTCTACTGGTCCATTTTGAGCTTCTATAAATGACAGATGCATTTTCACCAAAATACCTTTTGTTTGGATGCGATGCACTGCATTTTTTTGTCAGGAACAAAAATATGGGAAGCATTTTCTCCTTCCTTTGAAAAGGTAATATACGTATTACTTTCTACTATATGACTATAACTTTTTGCACAAGTTGCATAGATGCATTTTATTATTTGCATTTCACATAGTGCCATTTTTCCCTGCTCTCCGAAACCCTGTCAAAACAGACGTGTGACCTATTTTTGGGCTGCGACCCACCAGTTGAGATCCACTAATTTAAAATATGATTTAAAAGATGTTGTGCCATTTTTCAGCACAATTTCTTCCTAAAAAGTTAACTAGACTAAACCCGTGGAGGCCTAGATCAGTGGTTCTCAGCGTATTTTGGGCCAGAGCCCCCTACCCATTATCTAGGTCCCTCACCGGCCCCCATCAAATAAAATGTAGACTTCCCTAAATAAATTTTAATGTTGATGATTATTCAGCATTTTTTATAATTAGGCCTATTATTATATTTACACCATTCAAATGTTTGGGGTCAGCACGATTCTATATTAAAAGAAACTGATACTTTCATTCAGTAAGGATCCACTAAGTTAGACTTGTTACAAAATCTTGTTCAGGAAATATCCATAGGGGAATTTTTACAGAAGGATTTTCAGTTCTTCCTTTCCTGAAACTTTTGAAAAGCTTTTTTTTCTACTGTGATTTTAACTCTAATTTTCAGTGAATGTTTTTAATAGAATTTTAGTGAAAAATAATCATATTTATCCCTCCATTAGAAGATATCCTGTTTTTGAAAAATAGATTGAAAAATAGATTTATCATTTCATATCTCTATTTCAATCTTTCAGTTCATCAAAAAATTCTGATTAAAAAAACACCTCCCATTCCACATTTTTATAGCACAATCATTTTCAGCTAATAATAATAATCATGGTGGGAGTGGTGAAACCGCTAGTGTGGCGGTGCGGGCATGTTACGGATACGTGGTGTAAATTTTTTAACAATCAAAAAGCATGTCTAATTAATTGAAATAATGTATTGTGAATCATTGAACTTATACAACATTTAAAAAAAATATATGAAAAAAAAAATTCACCCTAATTCTGTGTTCTGTTTTTTCTGGTAATAAAATGAAGACATAAAACACAAATTTTATCATTTATCATCAATTTTAATCATATGAAATTAAATAAACTTTTTGTCAAATAACGTGCTGCACAATGAGCTTTACTGTTAAAATTAAAACATGGATTATTCCTTAAAAAACTGAATTTTGATGATAATTTATTTGGATTAGTGTTAGTATTATTACATTGGGACATATCTAAATTCTACTGTACAACAGTAATATATTTCTGTCAAGTTAAACCGAACTTTTATTTTGACGGGTTGCCGTGAAGACCTTTTGAGTTTCTGTGTGTTTATGTCATGATGATAGTTTTTCTCAAATGAAGCGGTTAAATGATCACGAAGTGACTTTAGGAGTGGATCTAGAGTAGGGCTGGGTATCGATTCAGATGTTCAAATTCGATTCTCGATTCGATTTCGATTCTCGATTCGACTATAATGAATATAGATGTAATACAAATCTCAGTCTAAATATCAGTTATAATTTTTTTGACAATTTTCTATTACATTGATCTCACCTAAATGTTTGTTTTTACAATGGGGTAATTTTTTTGTTAAGAGTTTATACAGCACATGGAAGCTTGATTTCAATCTTTGAATTAAATTGAAAAAAGCAGCACAAATAAATACAATAGAATAGGCCTAAAGACACAAATAAAGAGACATACAAAGAAAAGTTTTTGGGTAGGTCAGAAATACTACAGAAACTGAATAAAGTAATCCAATGTAAAATAACACTGGATAGTCTTTTAGTCCTGACTGAATTAAATACATAGGCTATTAATTCTGATTCCTTACAATTAATGCTATATTATGTTGTTTTGCCAACAAAATTAATGACAGACACACATGGCTGCGTTCACTGTAAGAACTAGTGCACGGATCCATTACTGTTTACTGTCTGTCACACGCGTTTTATGTAAGCAATAAGGTACGAGAGGCTGTGCTGTATCGTGAATAAGTAACGGCTGGAGGGCGTTGTTAGGCACGACGCGAAGCGGAGTGCCTGCAACCCCTTCAGCCGTTACTTATTCACGATACAGCACTTGCCTCGAGTACCTTATTGCTTTTATAAAACGGTTGCCACACAATAAAAATATTAAAGCCGAAAAATATGTATCTATGCAACCAGGGCCGGATTAACCATTAGGGCAACTGGGCACTTGCCCAGGGGCCCATGACATCTAAGGGGCCCTGGGCACCAGGGGCGGAGTGGCAATCGGGAGAGTCGGGAGTTTCCCCGGTGGGCCGGTAGTGTTTCGAGGCCGCGAGGGCCGGTCTGATAAAATGTATTCATTGCAAGTTCGCCATGCGCACTTGTGGCCCAAGCGAGGGGAAGAAAAAAATATTTTAGATAACGGAGCGTATATTTTCACTAAGTGACTGTCTTTTTAGCAAAAAGACGCCCGTCACGGGATAGCTACAGTGGCGTAGGTCGTAGCGCGCGAACTGCTTGATAATATCTTTTGATGCGCTCGACCCGAGTTCGAATCCGCCTTTTGCCGAACTCTCTCTTCTCCCCTTTCCCAACACATATGAGATGTAAAATGTATAACCTAACATAAAGGTCTCTAGCGTTATATTTTGCCAACGAAATAAAATCGAAACCATGATATGGCTTTGTGCCTTTATAAAACAGCACAAGACTTTAAGAATAGGCATCCTGTGTGTGCTGGGTGATTTAAAGAAAAGTGCGCTCTTTGCTCACGCGATCAGCATGGTTATCTGGTGTTTTCTCCTAAATAAAAGCTCAAGGGTTTCTTGCAAGTGAAGAAATTAGGACAAAAGTATTTTAATTTTCCTGTATTATAGTGTAATGTAGACTAAAATATACTTTTGAAATATTCATTTTCATTTATAGTACATTTATAGGCTATACGGATTTTACGTCATAGGAATAATTATATAAATCATTATTACAGTATTATAATAATTGTTTGGCATCCTAAAACACCATTGATAATGTAATGTAGACTGAGACTCTCATAACTAAAAAGATGTTTGAGCCCTCTTTATTGTCCTGGTACAAATCAATGCTTTTTCTTTGTTCAACGAGCAGTTCATGGGTTGAAGCTCTTAATTTTGATCTCTCAAAGAGCACCAGATTGATGCATTTAACCTTAAAATGTACAAAATTTTCTTGCGGGGGAGCATGCCCCCGAACCCCCCTAGAGGCACAGAGGTCCACCCAACATAGTTTTACAAAATCCTATGTGAAAGAACAACCATTTATGAACTTTAATCCAGCATAGTACAACAAAGTTCCTTTTAAGTCAGTAAAACTGTAAATGCCATATTAAAATGTCCTTGGGCAAAATATACATTTGGCCTGCCTAAGAGGGGGCCTACAAGACATTGTGCCCAGGGCCCTCTGAACTCTAGATCCGGCCCTGTATGCAACTTTCATGAAGTAAAATCACTAAAAGCCTGCCTTCCGCTGGAAAAAATAGTCCCGGAACGTGAACAGCAACAGAAGTTACATATATTATTTCGCCAATAGATGGCGGCAAAGACTGTCTTTATGAGTGAGTGAGTGAGTGAGTCTGTAGAGAAGGCTTTTGAAAGGACTCGAACTTGTGATCACGGAGAAGACAGACGCAACTGACAGATGACTAACGTTATGCACGGAAAACCCCATGACTGTTAAAAGGACAAAATATGCAGCGGACATTCAAACGCATTTTTTTATTATGAATATAGGACTGACCTGAAGGAAAATGCTACGTCTACTGTAAATGCAGGTACATACACTCGCTTACTCGATCTCTCACAATGCTCTGCTCTAGCTTTAAATGAACAATATCAATGAGATGAAACATCTGTTTAAGTTGCTAAGAGTGGTTGCTAGGGGTGTTGTGTAGTGATACATAGAACCGTTGGGTGAAGCGGTCATAGCCGTGTTTTATCGTGAATAAAGCACAGCTATTGACCAATCAGAATCAAGGATTGGAACTAACCGTTTTATAAGCTTATTTAAGACATAACCGACTGTCTTTATGAGGTTACTCACCAAGACCAGAGTTTTGACATCATTTTGCGTGTTTTTAACTGTTAAAGCGATATAATCCACGAAAAAGAACTTTTGTTACTGGCGAGCTGTTTGTGAGGCGGATTTAGGCTTTACTGTATGAGCACGCAGTGAAAAACATGCGCGAGTGCGCGAGCACAGGATAGTTTAAAATTGCTTGAATGTTTAAACTGGTAAAACTTAAAGACGTGAAAATGATAAACGTTAGTTACGATGCAATGCTGGCCCGATTGTGCAAGTGAATCATGTCCCGACTCCTAAACACGAGTGTGTATCGACGCCTGCAGCGCTTGACGCTTGCCTTGTGCAGAGTGAGAAGACGCAGCACCGCGAGCCCTGAATATGGAAAAAATCGATTCGTGGCCGTTGAGAATCGATTTTGAATCGACCACATTTTGAAAAACGATTAATCGAAAAATCGATTTTTTTGCCCAGCCCTAATCTAGAGCCTGGAGAGGAAATTCATGCATTTGTGTCTTCATATAGGCAAAAATACAACGCAAGCGTCACACGTGCTTCCCTGTGTGTGTGTGTGGTAAATGAAACTGCGCGTCGGCTGCACCATTCATTCACACAGAACATGCAGGATTCGTATTTAAATGGTCTTTGTGGTTTAATATCCACACACACTAGTCTACATCGCGATTTGATTTCAAGTGGACTGAACTGCTTTCTATTTAATCTTCAAAAAAATGACAAATTCCGTGTTATACAGTAAATTCCGTTTTTATGACTGGATTTCGTCAGCATTTTAGGTGGGGCGGGGTGTCGTTTTGGGGGGGCCGGCCGCCCGCCCCCCCCAAAACAATGGTAGGGGAAACACTGTATATATATGTATATATTCACATGGATATATATATATATATATATGGATTCACATATATATTTAGGTGTATATTATAATATTACTATTATTCACTTATATATAATTCATGTAATTGAAAACCACATTTCAGATTTGATTTGACTGGGTAGTTGAAATATCATTATCGTTAGTTTTCCAAGGAGCAACAAAAAGCCTTGTGAATAGAAATAATATTTATGAAGAGCTGCGTGATTCTGGTTAAATTGAAATGGATTTTTTTTTGTTTCAAACAGAGATCACAATTCTCCCACGATTCTGAACAGACAACTAAACAAAATAACATGTAATTTACTGACAAAATGTTAGGCTAATTGCTGCAGTCTATTTAAAATCTTTAATTAATCGGAATGAATTATTTTAGAAAACGGTTTGAATGAATGATTCAATGACTCACTCATAAAGTCTTCACCTGTTTCATTATGTCTCGTACACATTGTGTGATTTTGGTTGTCCCAGACAAAAGATGACCTATCGTTGCAATTTCTGTGGTTGTGGCTCCTAAACAGTTGTCCTACGTCGTACTATGAGAGAGGTTCAAAGACGGCTGTTGTCACTCTCTTGCGGCCAAAGATAGCCTGCGATCATTTTCTGACAGTATCGAAAATTTAGCATGATCATCTCAGTATCATCTACAGTAGGTCGTAGGTCATCGACCTATGACCTACTGTACGTCTACTGACTAGCCAATAAAAATGCAACATGAAATGGTGTAATGATCAACGGAACATAAAACTTAAAACTACTTACCTCATGCTCCAATTGGCATGCCAGCCAAGTTGGCATCTTTTCCCTAGCCTGGCATGACCGCGTCCATATTCTCCTCTTTTTCGCTTTCTCCATATTTTTCAGCGCATAGCCTATAAAAACCACAATTGCCACAAGTGCGATTCATCTTGCTCTACTTGTAGCACATGCTGATGACATTTTATTCTTCTATACTAACTTTGCGTCGTAGCCTACGATTCAATAGGTGTCATCATCATACAGTCTACATTCATGTCGTACCCAAGTTTATTGGATGCATGTCGTATAGTGCGATTTGTAATGATCTTATAGGATTGGCGAAATTTTACAGTCTGTAGCAGGCATTAAAGGTGCATTGCGCAACATTTCATGTTAAAAATACCCGTTTTTCTAACCCATACATGCTTAAACAATTGCCTGATGGGCTGAATGAGCCCTTCTCTGATCACTGCGATTGCCTCTATAATCCTGTACAGTAAAATAAATAAGAGGGATTCGGAACGGAATTTGAGACTGGGCGTGACGTCATGCGCGCTCACCTGGCTATGTCTGGCAGGTTTGTGTATTCGCCGGCGCCGCCATTCTCCGTATCAGCGAAGACAACTCGAGCGACAAAACTTTAGTCAACTTTCGACAAAAGTAGAAGATGGATTCAAAGAGACCGGCTTGTAGTTCATTCCGAACCCCAACACAAACTCCACGTAAGACAAAGAAAATAAAACGTTTGTCTAGTGCCACCAAAAGGGCCAAATTGGAGTCAGACAGGCGTCGGAATAAGACGAGAGTCAAAATCGGGAAAGCTTTCAACAAATGGAGAGATCTCCGGTCTGCTCTAGGGCTCAAACGGGATCCTCAGTTGGCTTTTTTCTTGATAAAACGGTTCATTAACGTATTTCCATAATAATACAATCATAAGTGGATAGTAAACAGATAAAATAGTTCAACATGGAGATAGATACCCTCGTTTTCCCCTCACACATAAGTGTGTAATTTACTCAAATGCCTTTCCTTTCATATATTTAAAATGACTTGCAGATTTATAACTTTATTACCTCTGAAGACATTATGACTAAACAAAAGGTTTGAGCGGCTGATGCTCATTTGGTTATGCAAGCGTGCGTGTGGTCCATGAGCGTGCACCTCTGGTTGCAGTTTCGCTTGTCGCCAGAGGGGGGCATAGTTCTGCAAAAACTCAGAGACTAACGCAATGCACCTTTAATGGATGAATCAGCGTTTTTGAATGAATCTCTTGAGTGAATGATTAAATTGCACATTTTTTACAGTCACTTGTCGCCACCTGGTGGCATAACGATGTAATCTGTACAATCATTATTTGAAGGAGTAGGGTATTCCTGCAATACCAGATGCTGGAGTTTCAGGATCGCATTTCTAGGAACCTAGTTTTTTTTTTTTTTTTTATGTAGGAGTTTATACTATTTTACAGCACTTACTATTTAGTTCTGTATTTATATTGTTATTTTTCAGGAATGATTTAGTTGTTTAATTGCAGGGCTCCAGACTGCGACCAAATGGTCACATTTTGCGACTAAAATTTGAGAGTGTGCGACTGAATTTTACATCCAGTCGCACATGTGCGACCAGTAAATTTGCCTCACGTTAAACGCATGGTTAAGCGTGGAAGGGGCGCGTCAATGAATCTGGAATGAGTGAGTGTGACAAAAATAGAGAGCGCGCGTGTCTGTGGGAAGGAAACGGAGACAAATATCACAAGCTGCTATGTGCGTCTGAGCAATGAGCAATCTATTCCGGACCAATAATAGACAGAGCAGCGCATAGCCTTTCTTATGTATATCAATGGAGCAGCGCCCCGAACCATTGACAGTAAAATAAAGACCCGAAGAAATCCATTGAATTCGCCTCAGAATTAATAGTTAAAGTTTAGTAAAAGTAAATAGTAAAAGTTTTTTGTTGTCATTTTTTTTAACGAGATTTGTTGTCTAATGCTTGCATTATTTGGTACAAAGTGCATACAATTTTTAATGGCAAACTCATGTTTCCTTGTTGTTTACCTGTTAGTAAAATATGAGGGCCTATAGCCTATATTGGTTTTGTAAAGCCCTATGTTATAGTGCTCCGCCGTAGCTCGACGTGCACCTCCAAAAAATTGTAACTACGCGTCGAGGCGACGCAGACCACAAGGGCTGTGATTGGTCAGATACATCATTTCGGGAGTGAAGCTTTTCCGGTTTCCCCCTCCCGCTATACCGCCATTTTTAAAGTGACCACTGCACTGTTTGTTTTAACGATATCAAGTTGAGGAACGTTTGATTCTTCTGCGATTAAACATTTGCAATAAAATCATTTGTTGTTCAGCGTCGATTAGCTCCAGCTGCAACAACATTCTCTCTCTTTCGCTCGCCTTTTGGTGCGTTTCCATTACAGATTTGCGCAAAACTTTTGCGATTTGTTTCTATATGTAGATAAAAAACTATTGCGAAATGACGGCGTTAACCGATGTTATCCGACTAAAACGTCTTTTTTTTCCTCTCGCCATAAGCCATTCCAAAAATCATGGTAACGGACGTTGGTTTAACGTTATAGCCTATATCAACTTTTATTCAAGACACAGAGGTCCATAGACAACACAGTACAGATATAAATGTAAAAACAATACAAAACAATTAAGAATGATGCGGATGAGGCATCATTTAACATATACAGGCTTCGGGTCCAATGTTTCCAAAAGCAAGATGTAGCCTATACCTTGTGTCACTAGCCACCGCACTAGACATTATTATTATTAATGGAAGGAGACGTGGTGTGTTATCCAAGCATTGATGGCAGGGAAAGACACGGAGTTCTCCCTCATTTCTGCTCCGAGGTCTTGATTGTGGCATTTCTTTGAGGTTTAGAGTCCAGTGGGCTATTCCTGTAATTATTGTTTCTTTTATGAATTTAATAAAGAACTCTGTCTCGTATTAATTCCAAACGGTCAGTGTAGCCTACTTTTGTGTCCATTCGTTTTCCCTTATTTAACCCGTAATTGCAAAACGAAAAATTAACGGTTGTTGTATTTTTAAAACGCAAAGTTAAACACCAACATTTTAATTTGAACTGTACACCAAATGCTGCGCAAAAAAAATAAAAAATAAAAATATCGACGAATTTTAAGATAGCCTATTTGTTTTTGATTTTTTGCTCCTTTATCATTTTGCTATTTAACATTTAAAATATTCACAAATTAATATGGAAAAAATGTAGATTTTACTGGTTTTCTAAGGCCAAATTAGAACCTGGAAATTATATTTTCCCCGCAGTGCTGAATGAGAAGACCATAACCACAGCCTACAGAAAGGGGATGTATAGGTGAGTTATAGGCTATAATAAATGTGTCTGAAAAAATAACGAGGCATTTTAATTGTTTATAAATAAACTATTGTTTAATAAATCAATGTCGGCTAAAAACATATCTCCATCTCCGGATGCACCTTTAGAGAGAAATGCACCTTTCATACGGATTAGCCTACATAATCAGAAGGTATTAGCTTTCGATTCGAATTTGTTCGTTTTAAAGTGGACATTTCAAGCTTTACCCTATAGGCTTTATTTTGTTTCAGTTCTCGCGCTTCAGTTCACGGAGACCATGAAAGCGCGCCTGATTGTTTTATTTTATTTTACAAAACCACAACGCTTTCTTGTTATTGTGAGTTTACGCAAATAAAAGTAGTTGCGAATAATGTATTATTATTTTCTGTATGACCAGAAATGATAGAGTATTTTAAGTTGTTTCCACTGTTGATAGGTAAATGCAAGTGTTCGCGCCAGCGCGCCTATCCCTGCCATCCAGTGCGCGCTCCGCACAAACACTTGGATATGCGTCAAAATCTTGTGTTTATTTCTGATAATCTTAGCCCCGTATTATTATTGTCCAACCTGTATTTTGAATGAGATGTGACGAATTGCTTTGTTCCTTTTTTGGATAAAAGCGTCTTCTATATATGTAGCCTAATAAATGTTATAATAATGATGATAATTATTATTATTATTTGCGGACACGGACCCCAAACACACCGCGTCTTCTAAGTCAAGTGACTGTAAATGCGCAAAACCTTCCATTGCAGTTTTGCTAAATATTCCTTTTTCGAATTGCCTGAAAAACCTCCTCATGCGAGCGTAAAATCTTTTTTGCGATAAACGGGAGTTTATGCGAAATGGACGTGGTTCCATTGTGCGTTTTCAATTCGTGCAATTTGAAGGGTAATGGAAACGAAAGCGGAACCGGCGCACGGAACCAAAACAAACTAGCAAAGAGATTCGCGAAGCACACACCCCCCTAGCGTTCTGGTGTGAAATGCACCGCGATGCAACGCAACCTGACGCAGAACCATAAAACGGCCACGACGCCGTAGGAGTTACGGCGTAGCTACGCCGTGGAGTTGACGCAGAAGCATAATGAGGCCTTAAATCCCTCCTTTCCGCGAGCTACTCTGCTCTGATTGGCCAGACAGCTCAGTCTGTTGTGATTGGCCTACCGTGTACAGCGCACACGTCGAAAACAAAAACGCCCTTTGCTGTAACAACGTCGTCAGCATGGATTTTTCCTGATGCTTGTCCATGGTCCTGAGGCTTCCTACACTGTAACCAAAGAACGTTCTTCTATACTCTTTGCTGTAACTAAACACAGTAACGAACAATCACGTCGTTTTGACCATATCAATGCGAGCGCGAGTCCAATGATTAAACACTGGAAGAGCTAGTTGTTCAACCCGAACCTCCATCGCAAGGACGACTCGAGCAGGACGTTTCTCAGTGATACACTAGCGGTACCCAGTTTGAGGTACATTATAATATGTTGCAACTGTAATTCCTCACCATCAGCACTGACAAGTGCATGTCCATCAACAAACCGATTATTTTAGTTGTACTAATTTATTTTCCGAGTATTTTTCTAATATATTGCGGAAACTGTATCGATAACAGTACATGTAGTTAACTGTTATGCAATGTACATTAGCCGAGCTCTACAGTGAATGATCTGATGTAACAAACGTTGGTAAAACAAATATTTCCTCAAAAGTATTGAGAACGACATCTGCATTAATAGACACAGTTTTAGGTAATAGTGGCCCACAACTGATTAGCAGAAGTATTTCAGTAAGACAGTGATAATGTGAGTTAGCCAGTTAGCAGGAGACCTACACAATATAAAACTCAAAACTAAGTTTTTTGAACACCATCGTTCAAGAGCAAGCGGTGTGCGAATCCTGCATTGAACTCCGAGATTTTAGAAGCAGTCGTCAGTAAAATAAAGGGAACACAGCAAAAGTTTAGGATGATACTGCTGTGATAGGGCTGCCAACTCTCACGCATTCAGCGTGAGACTCACGCAATTGACCTATGGCTAAGCCACGCCCCCAAACGCGATGAGCCAATCACAGTGCGCATAGCTAACCCAATACACTCGGACATTCTCTGCTTCCACGTCCATTGAAATGCATTGCAGTTAGTCAGTTTTCATTCGTTTTTATGTTTTTTCTTCAGGGTCCGAAATTAACACCCGCCAAGCGCCAAATGCGGGTAGATTTTCCGTTTGGCGAGTAAATCTCAAAAGGCTATCCGCCCCACGGGCGGGTGAATGTTCATACCAAAATAGTAATGTAACGAGTTAACGTTAACGAGTCCTCTTATCGATGCTCCTCCTGCTCCAAAGCGAATTTTTGTCCCGCCATAGTCTTATTTGATCTGTGAGTAACAGACGACAGTAGTGCGTGTGACAGGGCACAACTGAAGCACGAGCAGAGAGAGAGCCCCGGTCGCGCGCACGCACTCTTTCTCTTAGCGCCGTCTTGCTCTCTCTCCTTGTCACATATTATTCAAAATAAATCGACACGATGGTAAAAGGTCGAAAGACCATAGTTTCATGTGGAGCATTCGGATATATTTTTTCCTGAATTACCGCTGGGTGTGAATTGTGCTAAAATACATTATCTTCTCTGAAGCGTTCCGCACATTCAGCTGACATAAACCACACTTTAAATAAACGAAAAAACCTATCCAGTGATCCAGTGTTTTCTGTGTTGACACAAATCTTGTGGGATGTCCTTGCCAGGCCAGCTGACAGTCTTGCCTGGGCCCGGGACAAGATCATCTTAGATGAGGCCCCCCCACGATTTTTTTTATTTTTATAAAACACCATATACTTTTACCCAAAATGAATAATAAAAACACGTTTAAATGGGTACATTTTCTATAAATGTCTTCATTTTCTTTTCTGACATAGCCTACTGCAGTTCTTGTTAAAACACACTAGACATGCATAATCTGTGCATTTTGGGCACTTTTTGTGTGAAATCATATTTATTTTTTGTCCATCAAAAGTGTGCTTTCACTTTTAAGCATGAGCAGCGCAGCAAAAATAGACTCGGATCTGACCCATTATCTGTTCACCGATGATGACGATGCATTTCAGCCGGCTTTTTATTTCTCATCTCCATAAATAGTAGTAAAGCTAATCCAAGGGCTAGAAATCAATGAATTCTTTGCTAATACTTCCTCGTCATCATGGAGAGCGCAGTTCGCACCGCTCTCTCCTTTCCACAAGCGTTTGCTCTCCCGTGGCGTCTGTCGTTGCTATGCAACAATGAACTTAGGCGCGCCTGTAAAAACGAGCGCGCCGCGTCGCTATTATGAGCTAATATCCAACATATTTCCATATGTGGCTCTTTCCTCCTTTCTTATCAACAAGTGGATTTACAGCCACCACAGCAGCAGCACCGCCGGTCGCCATGTCTCAGCGCTTTTATGAAGAGGACGCAACTGCACGCGCTTTGGGCATGCACGCGCATCCCGGGTTTGAGAAAACCTGGTACCGTGGCGTGACGTTTAAAAAGAAATTTGTACCGACTTGGTACCGAAGTGCCGGGTCTTTGACAACACTCATAAACGTTGGCTGCGCTGTTTCTTACCTTGCTCTACGTTGACTTTACTAACGTTAGTTCCAGCTTCACCGTCACCACCTTTTTAAAAATATTTGTTTAGGACATCTCGAAGGCCTCTATTTTCTTCTTCTCTTTTCTTTTCTTTTCTGAGCACCGGACTTGTGCTGACCGGACATTTTGAGCGTAACGTTAGCCTACTGAACTTCAAATCAAATGACAACATCATATTTCGATCAGTGGCCAAACCATTTTTGTTTGGGGGGGGGGGGGGGGGGGGGGGGGTTCTTGACCACAATTTCAAGGACAATTAGGAAGAAAACGAATAAAAAGCTTTTATGTAACTCAAATATTAGATATTTTTTCAACAAATATGCCTATTTTATTTATTTTTTTAACAATTATTCCATAATTTAATGAGGGCCCAGTTCTGGGCCCCCCTCCCTACCCTGGGCCCGGGACAACAGACCCGTTTGTCCCCCCCTGTCGGCGTGCCTGGTCCTTGCTTCTGGGATAATCACACAACGCGAACACATCCGATAATGACACGTCCAATTCGCGAACTAATGACTCATTTGAACCGATTCATTTTAATGAATGGTTAAAACAACTGATATTTAATTCCAGTCCTTCAGTTCCTGATCGGATCAGTCAGAGTAAATGGAGTAAAAAAAAAATAGTCAGCGTAAAACTAAATATTTTTTTTTAAATAATTATAATATATTATTGCATATATTTTATTAAATATACATTTAATTTGTACAGAACTATTTTCATATAGGCACCACCACAAAAATATTATTTTAATGTGTGTAAATTGTGTAATATGTGTGTAAATAAAAGTAAAAATGGAAAATAATAGACCAGAAATATGACAAAAATGTTTAAATATAGCCTATATATAAATTAATGTATATGTGACACAAAAAGGCTGTTTATTATTTTGGCCGGTAAAAAATATGCTTGGCTGGTGGATTTTTTCATCTACCAGTCCCAGTGGCAGGTGAGCCAAAAAGTTAATTTGGGACCCTGTTTTTCTTGTCATTTTAAGTTTAAAATGGTAAAACGGTGTGCATGGGGTACATGCAACTCCGGCACTAGGTATCCCGAGAGGCAGGGCGACGGTATGTATTTTTTACCCTTTCCCAAGCCACATCTCAACCGAGATAAAGTTATGCGGTAGACCACAACACCAACTAAACATGGATAAATTAAACAATGTCTACATCTGTTCTAAGTCAACAACGTATTTGAACGTTATCTTTAACATCTCTAACGTAACGTTAGGCTAACGTTAGCCTAACATTAGAAAACGTTGACGTTAGCTTCTAGCTGCGTTGTACATCATGTCACTTAGCTTCATTAACGTATCTTTAAATAACCGAGATTAACCGAACCGTTGAACAAATGTTAGCAATGTTGGGCTGAATGATTCATGTAAATAATGCAGTGCATGAACAATGCTGATCCTCTATCTTGTTGTCTGGTACGTTTATCACGTTTACACTGTGACCTGTAAATTTTTGCCTGGAGCTGAAGCTTTTCATCGACTTTCTCAACAATAAAATTATTAATATAACCCTCCAATGAATAGTTAAGGCCCTTTTGGTGACTTCGAGATGATATATAATCTTTCTGTCTCCAAAAATCATCAATTGCCTCCTGTGAAATGTCTCCTACTGTGACAGCGCCTGTCACCGAATGTTGGCTGTTTGTCCGAGTGAGTGGAGGGGGCGTGGCTTAGCCATAGGTCAATTGACCCAATTCTCACGCTCTCAAGGCTGATTTATACTTCTGCGTCGGACCTACGCCGGAGCCTCTACGCTGTAGACTAGGCGTTGGTTTTAATTTATACTTCTGCGTTGTTGTCCGCGTTGATGCACGCAGAGGGAACATGTCAAACCCGAAGGAGGGGTTCTAGCAGACCAATCACAGCGCTTGCGTCCGCGTAGAATTGACGCGTTGTTACATTTTTGGAGAGGTGCACGTCAGGGTATGCGCGCTACACACAGCCTACGACGTAGCTACGGCGGGAGGTCGACGCAGAAGTATAAATTGGGCTTCACGCCACACCCCCGATTTCTCACGCTGAAGTTTCAACCCGGTCGGTCAAATGCCTGAAAGATGAATTTATCTATAGATCTACCTGTTGAGCCACTCGTGATCGACTAGTTATACCGCAAATTAGTTAAAATATCCCGTAATCTAGAGCGAGCGTGCATGCGAGACAGAATTGTGCTCCAATCCGCGCGCGCGCACGGCAGAGAGGTAAGCGAGCGAGAGACCTTGCGTGTGCAGACAGCATCTCATTGACTCAGAGTCGACTCGGTTTGAAAGACAATAACTTAATATACGGTGCACTTTAAGATTTAAAACTATGCAGGATGTTTTCATTCACTTAGAGCTATGTTACACACTACATGAAAGGTCATTTTCAAAAATCCATAATAGGGGCCCTTTAAAGCTTACAATATGACTGAAATATACTGAAATCGCCATGGTTATCACTTAATATGTCTATAGTACGGCCAAACAGCATCGTATATCATTCATAAACTCGTACCATAGACTCCTACATAAAGGAATGCGCATGCTCATGCCTCAAGCGTCTACACCAATAAGATTGCTGTATTATAAACCAATAAAATCGGGTGTGGGTGGAGCAACACGTGTCGCCCTGCCTAAATGTGTCGCCCCGCCCCATCGTCCAGACTGCACTCTGGGGTTACTCCATTTCTTGGAGGGTGGTGGACCTGAGATGCGAGGAAAGGAAACGAGGATGCACAAATTAGAAATGAGAAGCACCCATTGATATGGAAATCATACACTGTTGATTCTAGTCTCATTGGTGTAAACTGGCAGGTTACACTCTGTCTACACTGGATGCGAAAGGCGCGACACATCGCAAAAAAACACATAGAACCCGTTATAATCTAATAGTGATTCTGATTAGCGATTTTATGGGGATGTTCAGCTGCATGCGAACTTTAATGCAATGCATGACTTGCTACATGATTGTAAGTTACTGAACAATCATCAGTATCTGTAGCTGGTTGTAGCCTGTAGCCTATGATGTAGTGTATGAGAGACTGATTTAGCTTTGTGTTAGTTAAGAACAGAACCATGGTCAAAGTACTCTGTATCAGGGGATGTGTATTACATTTTACACAATTCATTTAATTTGCATTAATTACATTTAAAATAGTTGTCATAAGTCATCTGTGTCTGCTTTTTTTTGCTTATTTAAAACATGGGAACATTAAAGGTGCCCTAGAATGTTTTTATTTTTTATTTTATAATGTTTCCTGGGTTACCCTTATAATGTTAGTATGTTTTTTAGATAAAAAATAATCATAATTTAGAAATAAATGGCATTTTTCCTAGCCTGCTTTTAGCCTCTGATTTGAACACTCTGTTTAAAGGGGCGTGTCTGCTGTGGGATTCAGTGTAACCGCGGCCACTGCTGTGATTGGCTGACATGCTTGCATATGAAATAGCTACGCATTACATGTGAAACTCTCTCCCGAATACTTTTACTACTGCTATTATACGTTTTTACTATAACAGCTATCGAGATTAACGAATCGTGAGATGTTTTTAAAGTATTTAGATCTATTCCCATCACATAAAATGTTGCCGTGATGAGCATTGAGCAGATGACAGTGTGTTGATCGCGAGAATGAAGATCTTATCATTGCAAAGCAGTTTCTGCACTCTCTCTGCTTTCACCAATGCAAACACGATGATGTAAATACAGTAAGAGCTTCGTTGTGCAGTAACGTGCGTCATTGATTTCATAACGAGTTTGGCAAGTGTCCAGATAAACTCGCGCTGTGTGGAAAGATTGTTCTTTGATCGCTTTCTGTATATAATTTGTTCACAAATTAAATACGATTATTTTCATCCTACTAAAAGAAACGATGTGAAGCTGATATTTTAGTCACTGGCTTGACTTACTGATGCATAAACAGTATTGAACGATTTTGAGAGAAAGATTACCTGTCTGAACTTGAACAATTACACATCAGAAAGTGTTGCTTGGTAGCTCGATCCGAGGCCAGCTCTGTATTGGCCCAAGTTGAGGAAACAGTCGTCGGTGAAATGTTTGAAAATTTCCAGAGAAAATAAAATTAACCCATTGTTTCTTCAGAGGCTCAGATGAAGGAACTAAAAAATACTTTTGTGTTCATGTGAACATCCACACTGAGCAACTGCCATGCTTCGGCTGCGCAGTTCCGCCTGGCATTGAGGGCTGGCATTATGCAAATATTTGGAGGCGTACATATTAATGATCCCGACTATTGCGTCACAGTCGGTATTGTGTGGAGAACCGACCGTTTTTCAGGGGTGTTTTTCATAAACGTGAATTAAATGAGAACGCGAAAACAGTCCAGTTTGAGATTCACTCTATGTCATGTCCATGCACTGAACTCTTGTTATTTGACTATACCAAGGTAAATTCAATTTTGAACTATAGGTCACCTTTAATCAAATGAAACCGATGGCACATTGTTTAGCATCAATGTCCTAAAAGATGTCGACAACATTTGATATTGAGCAATTCTCATATTCTTTAACCTCATGTTAAACGACTGCATTTTAAGCTCGTTTAGGCACAACTGTAGTAGACGAATGTCCCCAGCCATGGCCTTGCAGTTGCTAATT
This sequence comes from Rhinichthys klamathensis goyatoka, assembly GCF_029890125.1. Lineage (NCBI taxonomy): Eukaryota > Metazoa > Chordata > Actinopteri > Cypriniformes > Leuciscidae > Rhinichthys > Rhinichthys klamathensis. The sequence continues at coordinate 1,334,377 of NW_026606885.1, forward strand.
ATGTTAATAATATGGCAAATGCTAGTGGGCCACTGCAAGTTCCTTAGAGGGGAGCAGGAAGGATTGGTCAGAGCTGGTAATTTTAAGTGGCAACACGAAGGGTACCAAAGTCCCTTTAAGGCATGAGAGTTCACTCGGCGACCATAATTGTAACATCCCCAGACAGCTATTTCCAGCATGCAATTACCGTTCCTATTTATCCCCTTGAGAAAGACAAAATCGACATAACTGTTTGTCAACATTGTATCTCAATAACATATTTGAAATCAGGAATACAATCTTACAACAATGGTATAATAAATTGACTTCTTTAGCTCAAATCGTGCAAAAACTGCAAAACAAAACAAAAAAACTAGGCCTATGTATTTCTGGCTGATCAAGCTAATTAAAAAAAGCTAATTGTTCTAGACGAAAGGCCCTATTTACACTTGGTCACTTCATGCATTTTCTCTGATCTGTTAGCTATCCGTCACCCGAACTGTACAAATGCATACAAAAAGAACTTGCTGTTGATCAGCGCTTCTTGCTGACTGGGGTGTTAATACCACATCTTTATTACAGAATGGCGAGCTCACATTTTTAAGCTGCAGCAGGCAGAGCGTCTCACTTTTGTCTGAAGTCTCCTTTGACAAGATTTTGTTTCACAGTGAAACCTACACACTGTGTTGTCGTCTTTTTTCCATTAAGTGACGGGTGGAGAAATACCACCACCTACTATGTTGCAGTGTCAACCAGATTACTATTACTGCTGATATAAATGTTTGTATGTTTTGCATTTCTTTCTGTAGTCACATCCACTATACTGCAGAGATGACGAGTCAACATTGTCAACTTTCTCTTTGCAGCTGACACTGATTCAGGAAACACTAGTTCATTAATACATTTTTTAAATGTTTAGACAGTCTCCTTTCTGTTTTTTTCCCGACACACTCATAATCATTACTGTTGTCGCAAGATTTATGTGTGCGCTTATAATATGTTATTATTATTAATTAATATAATAAATATTTTGAAGGCTCATTATTATGGTTTAGTATTTCTCTGTAATGGGTCATTGACGGATAAGGTTTTTAAAAGTGTAAAAAAATCTAATGGAGATATGATTAATTTTGAAACCATTTTTTACTTTTACTAAGTGTTAACAATGAGATTATGTGGTAAATGTCATTTTTTTACAAGATGAACAAAATTTGTCACCAAAAAAAGTCATTCGGTTTAACCATGAATATTTCTAAAAGTATTAATTTGCAGATAATTATTCATGAAAAAACCTGATTTGAAATTGATGTTGAGATATTGAATATATAGTGTAGCCTGGGAAAACCCAGACAACTTCCGGCAAATTTAGATTTGCTCTGAAAGTTAGTCTGGCAAAGAGCTCATTCAAGCCCATTTCCAATCCGTCGAAATCGAGGCACCAATCAGAAACGTTGGGGCGGGCTTTACACGATGACGACAGCGCTGGGATTTTGAAGCGGATTTTGTAGCCTACATTACAAAGATGGATGCCGCCGTCGAACATCACTCGTTCGAATCAGCTATCGCTTCTGTTTTACGTGATTTGAATGTTTCCTTTTTGTTAAAAACCGAGCAAAGAACAACACTCGGAGATGTTTCTGCCGCTCTGCATACGTCATCTCCTTCATCGCTCTGATTGGTTTTAGGTCTATCCGCGATGTCCGTTGGTGACGCCCCTCTGGAAATGATTTGTCGACGCTTTGCCAGACCATAACTCAGTTACAACTGAGAATGGTCTGGTGTAAACCAGGCTATATTGTGTACCACAGAATAAATCTAAAATAACCTTACCACAGATCTCATAAATCTCATTTTATTGGACTACTCTAAACCGTCCTACATATTAAAGTAAAACATTGCACAGGGAAATTAGAAAAGGGGAAATGTAGAAAAAAAGCCTAATCTGCTTTATATTTGTATTATTGTTGTTCCTTTAGTTATTAAAAATAATAATATTCTATTTAAATATTTACTATATATCGGTTTTACCGAATGACCAAGGCTGGTTATACCGAATGACTATGTCTGCTGCCCTTGACAATATTTAAGACAATACACAGACAAACATAGTTACAAAGGCACATTTTATTAATATAATATTAATGTAATGTAAGTACATCAAACATGAAAAGATTTCTGTCAGGACCACTATCATCAAATACAACTGACAATTAGCATACAGTTTGGATTGGCGGTATGGTTCTGTTCTGGGCGAGAATTCCCTGCGCATCCATGCATCCTTAGGGTAAACAGAACAGAACCAACATGAATGTATTGCAGATATCATTCATTCAATATTTTAATGTACAATATAATTTGAGAATGCTGATAATACCGAAGGAGCTTATATATATATACAGTGATAGGAGTCGTATTTCTATAGGTAGACGTGGATCAGCTGAGAGTCACTGAGGCGAGATTGACTAACGTGACCTGCCAGAACTGACGCTACACTTGATTTTATTGTTATTGGAACCAACATATTTACATACAACTCATATTGTTAATGATATTAAAGTAATTAAAACATTGAAGCATGTAATTGTTCTTGGAACAAATGTTTAAATTGTTAAACATTTAGATTAGATTGTTAGATGCTATATATTCATCAAAGTCATCCTGTTTGGAGCATAATCTTGAGGACCGTGAATTTAGAGGTTCTGGCTCTGTGGTTGTATGCACGTCTTATTTAAAGTAGAAGATTTTGTCAGGGTCTGATGCCAAATGTGGTTCCTGTGGCACTTCATCCACTGGGATGTCAGGTGTCACATTTAAAGACTCTGGGTTCAGGTTCAGTATATTGTTTATGGTCCTCAACTTCTCTCTCTGCTTCTGTTTTGCCCTCATCCATATAAGAATCCTTTTTTCTTGATCCTTTTGGCCAATTTCATCAATTGACACTTGTTATTTTTTGACACTGAGTTTTCTTCTTTGGTAACTAAAAACAAAAAGAAAACTATACCACTACTACTACTACTACTACTACTACTACTACTAATAAAAATTTAATATTGGCAGGTGTTCCTGTTAATCACTCAGTTTTCTTTAGTTACTAAATACAAAATAGAGCCTATTGTATGCATTGTAAGTGTTATGATGCAATTACTACTATATAGTATTATAATAATAGTAATAATAATAATAATAATGAAATAATATAAATAATAAAAACAAATTATACTTTTCTCTTCTTTTGGCAAGTATCTCTTCTTTTTTAACAGGATCAGCTTTGATCCTTTCCCAATAGCGAGCTGCTTTTTCCTTATTTGATCTGCAAAAGTAAAATTTGGTCAAAATGATGCAATAATATACTCTGCACATTTCCTATTAATAAAATGTTGTATTTATTTATTCCAGATATGTACAAATATGACCTACATACATTGCTGTCATTCGGTACAACCATATTTTCGGTATTACCGAATGACACTTTTGGTAAAACCGAATGACAATATTTTCAAACAATGCTACAGGCTCATATCTAGCTAGCTAGCTAGTTAGCTGGCTAGATAGCTAGCAAAAAGACAATCAAATATTTTATATTTAGTACAAGTTTTTAAAATATTACAAAATGTTTCATGTTTTATAGCGGTTGTACCAAATGACCTGATATTTCGGGACATGCGTATAAGCAAGTGAGTTTTTCAAATAGTTAGAGTGAGTTACTTACTTAGCTTCATGACCATGGGGTCCTTTGCAGGTGTCTGAATCATAGACATAATAAATACATAGACGCCCTATTGGCCGGTGGAGCGTACGTCAACGGCGCCGCCATATTGCGGAGGGCAACTTTCTCATTCTCATAACGATAATTGAGGAAAATGCCTGTTTCGTGTGCTGCTTGGGGCTGTACAAATCGCCACACAATTGAAAACAGGTCTCGAGGAATTATCTTTCACAAGCAAGACTGAACATTTGTTTATGGTTGTATTTGGTCATGATATAATTAGTAATAGTAACGTTCAGAGGAGAAAAGGCGCAAAATTGTAGTCTGTGGTTTATTTATAAAGATAGCGCCTATTTAAAAATTTGATCTGACGTTTTCAGAGTTGTGAGATTCAGGCGTTCACCTGGCGCTCAGCGCTCGTCTACCCCGCCTGGAACAGCCGTACCTCGGCTAGTGCTTCTGACGTTTGCCGCTGGCTCTGATGTCTCTAGTCTAGTGGTTAAACATGAGGTATAATTCGTCTTGTGTATATCTAACGGGCGATCTTTGGTCTCACAAAAAGAGACAGGGTTGTGACATTTTATTTTATCCTATGTAGGAATATTTTAAAATATATAAATTATTTTATATACATTCTCTTCACTGTATGTAGGCCTATATAAAATAAAATGACACAAATCTTTGTTAAATGTCAGTTTAATGATCAATATTATGTTTAATATTTTTTTCGTATTGTCTATATTATTCTGCAATTGATTTTACATTGTATTGGCTGTTATTATTATTATTGTAATATTATACCACTTGCAATTATCAATCTATTACAGCTATGCTGTTAAATGATTGTATTATTCATAGTCACCATTTAACTTATTATTTTTTATTGTCTATATACTGTAATTGATATTTATTATTCCATTGTTATAGTATTATACATAAACTATATGCTATGATCAATATTTGTATTATTATATTATGTACTTATGATATTATATAATTATACTATTCATTACTATTTTATTTGCCGTATACTGTTTGTTATTTTATTGACTAAACTATTTACTATTACTTCTCACTTTATCTTATATTTACTATTTGCATTGCATAGTTGTACCATAAAATATGTATTATCATAAAGGATCCATCAGTTATCTTTGTTATTGCTAAAATCCGTTCAATCACAGAAAATGCTTTTTCCACAATAAGAAAACTTTATTTAATTTATCTAAAACTTTAATTATATCTTCACAATTCTTATCCAAGAATAAAAAGCCAGATAGCCTACATGACAAGCCTGAGCTTTGACAAAAGATTATTACATTTTTTTTTTATAAGTCTAACTATCGAGATTTTAAATAACTAGAGATGGAACTTTTTGTACACCACGTACAAACCACTGAAATCAGTTGATAAATGTAATTTGTTTTTGTTTTTATCCAGAAAAACCCTAGCTCACCGTTTACTTGCATTAGATTACAGTGCAGTCTTGCCCTCCGCAAAATGGCGGACGCGTTGACGTATCGCAGCAACGTTCCAAAGCGGCCAATAGGGCGTCTATGTATTTATTATGTCTATGGTCTGAATGATATCACATCCTGTCACATGATATTGACCGCATGACTTTATCCAAAATGGTGCCTTTATGTAGGTTACTCTGAATGACATCAATGAAATTCATTTTTCCGGACATTCTTTCTCATAACAAAGCAATGACTTCTACACATAATTTTAATACCATTTTGCACTATGTTGATATATAATGTAATAAAATCATGCCAAAATAAAAAAGATATAAATTTATTACATTTGAAGATATTTTAATCACAAACGAAATGGCTGTATTGGCCTTCAGACGGTAAAACCGAATGACCTTTTGACACTTCAAAATCTTTAAAATACCTTTATATGTAGTAAAATATAATTTAAACCTTTTGGATTCAATAAAAGAGATCAAGTTGTACTACCTTGCATACTTTGGATGTCATATATATATATTTAAAATATTATTAAGGCCTTTGGACAAAAAAAATGACCTGTCACGTCATTGACCCAATGTACAAAAGGTTAGCAATGTTATATATATATATATATATATATATATATATATAATATTCTTTCTTCTTTGCTGCTTAAATTAACAACTACTAGTCGATAGAGCTACATAATTCAGGTTAAATTGAGAATCACATATTTTTTTTATTTTTTTTACAATAGAGATCACAATACTCCCACAATTCTGAATAGACAACTGAACAAAATAACATAATTTTCTAGAGGTTCTGACGAAATGTTTTCTGCTGCAGTCTATTTAAAAAATATATCGAGTTAATTTGAACTTTAAAATAAAAATAAAAAATTGTTTAAAGCTGCAGTCCGCAGTTTTTCCTCTTTGTCGCCATCTCTGTTCAAATCTGCAATCGCAGTTATTCGCGGAGTTATCAACTTTACGTGAGTTGTACTTCGACACGGCACAGCGCGGATGAACACATTGTTTGAGGAGACTGTGAGGCTGTCAATCACCGCGCCGGTGTGGATACTGGCATTCAGAATCACAGATTATTCTTTTTGGAAGTATGACCAACATAAGAATTTTCACCGGAAAATGTCATCTGAACAAGTAAGAAACATCCACTTTTGTTCTGGTTCTGACATTGCAGTAAATCGCGCTGATTAAATCTAACAATAGCTTATCATATCACGCAAAACCGTGCAAATTATACTTTGTTCTCAAATTGTTAATGTTAACAACGTCAGCATTGCGTGACTACATGTAATGTCCTTCCGATATGTATCCTTATTTTCGCATGGGTCCGGTTGCAGTCTCTTTTTTTCTGTAAAGTCCGAACGAAGTCTTTTGCTTTACAGCGGGTGAATCTGTTGTCACTGGTGATTGTCGTTTGCACCTTTCTGGATCCGCCATCAAATTGATACGTTTAATTATATCAAGTGCTGTGAGAAAAGGCTATAAATCTCCACCTCCAACATCCTCATAATCAATATAGCCTACTAGCTGAGACTCCAGGCTTGTTCGACTTGAACCAGCGCTGCACAGACCAATCGGTTTATGACATCAAAGTAACGTGAGAGCGATTGAAAGGCATGCAGAGCTGTCTGCTCTCTAATCGCTCTCGCGGTATTTTGATGTCATTCACCGATCGGTCTGTGCAGCGCTGGTTCAAGTCGAACAAGCCTTCCTTCTTTATGTGTACAGATGTGACGTAATGACGCAAAGACATGCTCGAATCTCCCGCGGAAATCCACCAGTACCACTGGAATTAAAAACATTATTACAAGCTTACCGCTTTGAATCGAGCTACGGCAAGCAGAGAGTTTTGAACACTGGCTGGTTATGTATTTTCTCAAATATGTATTGGATAATTTTTAACCCCAAAAAAGCTACGGACTGCAGCTTTAAATGAATGATTCATTGAGTCACTCATAAAGACTTCACTTGTTTCATTCATTACTGGATGAATCAGTGTTTTTGAAGGAATATCTTGAATTAATGATTCAGTGACAAATACATTTTATTAACAGTCACTTTTCACCAACTACGGGTGTAATGATGTAAACGATACAATCTTTATTTGAAGCTTCAAGTTACTTTCAAAAGGTGATTTACTCTATTTTGATCGCTACTGTAGACATTGTTTATATCTGAACTATAAACTTTTATTCTAGTACTTTTGTGATAATTTGAACTATTTGTAACAGAGAAATAATTATACTGTGTGGTTTATGTTTCTGAAGCTGTTTCATACCTGTACATGACAACTCTCTCTGAGTCAGCGGCAACGCTGTGTTTCACTGTGATCGTACTTGTCAAATGTTTAATAGACATAGCAATAAAATTGTCATTTAGGAATAAGATTGTGTGGGTGTTTGAATCGTGCAGCTCTACTAGTTGACTAGAAAATATTTAGTCGGGGGCATCCTAAAACTTACTCAAGATCTGAAACAGGCAAAAACAAAACAAAAAACAAGACCAACCTCATTCTTAAACCTCTATACTTTCTCTGTTTATTAAATGTCCACTTTCTCTTTTTACAGCTCTTTATGTCCGTTCAATCCATCTATCCCTTTCCCATTGAAAAGGTCATGAAAGCTCCCTCTTCCTGGTCCCACTGACCCCTCACGACCCTCTGACCTTCGACGTGTGTTCCTGTCATCTTCAACCCACTCCTGCTATGCAGCCATGAGCTCTGCGCTATGGAGCCAGGAGAAGCCTGCTGGCAGTTTCCGGGACGACTGGCGTTTCTACATTGTGGTGAAGGAGTGCACCGTGGAAAAGCCAGGTCAAAAGACTCAGCGCATCCCACGCGGCAGCCTTGGTCAGGCCTGTCAGGAACGTAACAGCCTTGGTCGCACGATCCCTCCCAGCAAGGGTAAGCGCAGCCTACGCATCCTGGACCAGACCAATGTGGTGGTGAGCGTGGATGAACGGGACGTGTTGGAGCTGGAGGAGAAGCTGGCGGAGCTGCTGTTCCCCATCACCAACTGCGAAGAGCGTTACAGTCTGCTGTGCAACAGAGCGCGCCTGGACAGGGCCCATGACATCAATTGTGGATCAAAAGTCCGAGTGCAGCTGAGGTCCGGGGATGAGCCCCTTCCAGGCGTGGTCCGCTTTAAAGGAGCTCTGCTGCCTGACCGGGCGCTGAGTGGTATCTGGTTTGGTGTTGAGTTACTGGTGAGCAATGCTGTTTGTCTTGTTTGCGTTGTTTGTCTGGTTTTGTTTTGGGTTCAGCCCTTGAGCGTGTGATCATTACAGGACAAAGCTGCATTTGTCTCCAGGGCTCAGCTGGAAGATTTGAACGAACATAACTACAGCCGGTAGGCTGTTGTGTGGGTGAAGGCCAGACTCGAACTTCACACATCAACAATAACCTTTGTTCATATGGCAAATTTGTGACATTATTTATGTGAGTTCTTATGACTGGATTGGTGTATGCAATGTCTTTTTATCCTCTGAAAACCTTTCTGTCTTTCAGGAGGAGGGCCGGGGTCAAGGTTTCACAGAGGGTTCTTATCAGGGTCAGCAGCTGTTTCGTTGTGAAGATGAATGTGGTGTCTTCGTTGCACTGGATAAACTTGAGCTCTGGGAAGATGAGGACCTGGAGGTGGATCGTGTGACGCTAGAGGATAATGACCCGGAAGTGGAAGGCGAAGTACCACCACTGGAGATCAACTCTCGAGTGTTGGTGCAGACACGGGACGGCCCGGAACGGGGCACTGTTATCTTCTGTGACTTACTGCCTGGCAACGAGAGTCTTGGATACTACGTTGGTGTTGATATGGTAAATTAATTAGACTGGTCAGATGATGAATAACTGTTCTTAGCTGCAAAGTTACAGTTTAATATTAGCATTTGCATTAAGATATGTATTTTTTCAGGTAGATCAGATATTTTAGAAGGTGCTTTTTATGTGAAGTTTATTATTATTATTAAAATACAAGGAATACAAATTCTGGCTTATGCAATACATTTTGTCTGATAACCGATACATTTTTTAAATTATTTTTGGTCTAAATAAATAAATCCCTGAAACCTAAACTCAGTAATTTTAAATGTTACATACTACAGGCATCACATTATAATGTACAGAAAATGGATATTCATTCTGAGATTTGATAAAGATTACATTTAACAGTTTTATTAATGTATTAGTGTGTTTAAAGATTAACTTTAAGTGAGTGTTAGATGATGGCAAAGGTAACCTAAAAATAGGAGAAATGAGCATGAACAAATAAATATCCACTGTCAACTGATGCAGACCACCCCCCTCCAAAACAAACAAACAAAAAACAAAAAGAAACAAACAGTAATGTCAGCCTATAAAAATATAAAATACATGATAAAATACGCCACCGTATGCCATACTGTACCGTACGCAAAAGTTTAGTGTTGGTAATAAATTGTTTTTCGGAAGAAATAATACTTTTATTCAGCAAGGACACATTAAATTGATTAAAAGCGACTGTAAACACATTTCTATGAAAGCCCGTTTCCGCCACAGTTGAGTAAAAAAATATAATTCTGTAAGTCATAATAATGAGAAAGTTTCTCATAATTATGACTTAGTTTCTCATTATATTGAGAAAGTTTCTCATAATAATGACTTAGTATCTTATTATAATGAGAACTTTTCTCATAATAATGACTTAACATCTCATAATAATGAGAAACTTTCTCGTAATAATGACTTAACATCTCCTAATAATGAGAAACTTTCTCGTAATAATGACTTAACATCTCATAATAATGAGAAACTTTCTCGTAATAATGACTTAACATCTCGTAATAATGAGAAACTTTCTCGTAATAATGACTTAACATCTCATAATAATGAGAAACTTTCTCGTAATAATGACTTAACATCTCGTAATAATGAGAAACTTTCTCGTAATAATGACTTAACATCTCATAATAATGAGAAACTTTCTCGTAATAATGACTTAACATCTCGTAATAATGAGAAACTTTCTCGTTATAATGACTTATTTTCTCGCACTTCAACGCATCACAGCAAACATGGCACATTCCACAGTGAATAACATTAATAAATGATCAGTATATGAGACGGGCTTTTATACTAGATAGTCTTTTATTCATTTGTAATATTCATTTGTATTTGTGTGTATAAAGCAGCAACACATAAGGGTGATCCATGGATTTCAAATAGATGGAGGAATGATAAGACAGCACACCTTTCCAAATCTGTTCATCTGGAAATCTGTACAAACATATTTTCAAACAGTTTTGTTTTTGCATAAGGGTCCGTTCATACAGAACGCGCTTTTTCGTTGCTTTTTTGCAGCATATCGCGCATGACACGGCGTATTAAAAAAGCAGCGCTCAATTGAAAAGGAGTTCAGCGTTTAAAAACACGTCTCAAGACCTTGCGTTGTCCCCCATTCCACTGCCCACTTATGTGTAAATGTCTCCAAAGTCATAAACATCTTAAAGGTGATTTCTGTAGCCTGTTGAAATCTTCCACCTGCACATCAAATATCCTAGACGCTACCGCAAAATACGTGTTATAACACATATACCCATATATTTTATGAAGATGTTACACTTAAACTTAACGAATAAATGTAATATTCCAACTTTAATCAGATAGTTTTGTAAGTTCATGTAACACAATTTCATCAGTGTGCACAGGCGTCCTTCGTTACCATGGTAACCGTCCTGCTTCTGCATTCCACTTTCACACCTTTTCGCGCGCATGTACATTTTTATTTTTTATTTTTAATTGATGTTATTTAATGATACTACAGATTCCACTCCGTAGATCACACTGACTTTAATGAAAACAACTGTTTTGCAGAGCGTGCCATGTTTGCTGTGATGCGTTTACACGGCTTTGACCAGCGGATGTTGCTAGCGTGGCACTTCCTTCTGCTCTGCTGCTTTGCGCATGCGTAGAAGTGCGAGAAAATAAGTCATTATTACGAGAAAGTTTCTCATTATTACGAGATGTTAAGTCATTATTACGAGAAAGTTTCTCATTATTACGAGATGTTAAGTCATTATTACGAGAAAGTTTCTCATTATTACGAGATGTTAAGTCATTATTACGAGAAAGTTTCTCATTATTACGAGATGTTAAGTCATTATTACGAGAAAGTTTCTCATTATTATGAGATTTTAAGTCATTATTACGAGAAAGTTTCTCATTATTATGAGATGTTAAGTCATTATTACGAGAAAGTTTCTCATTATTACGAGATGTTTAGTCATTATTACGAGAAAGTTTCTCATTATTATGAGATGTTAAGTCATTATTACGAGAAAGTTTCTCATTATTACGAGATGTTAAGTCATTATTACGAGAAAGTTTCTCTTTATTATGTATGGAAGCCCATTCCCGCCACATAAGAAAAAAATTCGAGCATTCTTAAGTCATAATTATGACATAAAAAGTCGAATTCATGACTTACTAAATCGAAATTATGACTTTAAAAGTCATAAATATGAGATACAAAGTCAAAATTTTGACATACTAAGTAGAAATTATGATTTACTAAATCGAAATTATGACATACTAAATCGAAATTAGGACTTACTAAATCGAAATTTTGACATTAAAAGTTATAAGTATGAGATAAAAAGTCGAAATTTTGACATGTCAAATCGAAATTATGAGATTAAAAAAATAGAAATTATGACTTTAAAAATCGAAATTATGACTTTCCGACTGGCACTCTCATTGTTCTGATGCGACCCGACACATGATGAATTATGAACAGATTAAGGACTATTTCCAGTGGCGGTTCTAGACCATTTCAACTGGGGGGGCCAAGCTGGGGCCAGTTGTACTGTTAGAGGGGCCAGATTTAGATCTTATTGTTGTCATATCATTTTCTGCACTGCACTGCAGGCATTAACAGGCAAAATACCATGTTTATTATCATCATTCAACAATGTATTTGCATTTCCATTATATTTTTACGTTTGCATTACATATTCAGTATTAGTCCGTCACAGTAACTGAAATTGACATGATGTCCTTCTTTCTCTTTATTTTGGTGAGAACAATAGAGCAAAAGCAATGGGGACCAAGAAGCTTATTAATTCATTTACTGAAAACAACTGACTTGCTAGGTAACTACGTCTAACCGTTTACAGGGTTCCTGCACACTTTTTAAAGTCAAATTTAAGGCTTTTTAAGACCTGAAGAAATCAAAATTAATAACGTACATTAGGGGTGTGCAATATTGACAAAAATACATCTCAATATTTTCAACGTTTTGTTGATAATAATTAGATGATATTTTACTGATTGTGTTTTTGTGCTGGTGCCATGGCTGGTTTAGGCCTGTTGACAGCTGACTCACAAAGATATTCATATTTTTCATATTCTATGCAGTGGTCAGTTCACAGCAGTGACAGAAATTATTTTTTTAATTAAGGGGCAATATTTGCCACCTTAAATTGATTTCCAGGGGCATTTTCACCTATATATGGGCATACTTTCTAAACTTATTTAGAGTTATGCATCACCTTTTATGTCAAATACTAACATACAGTAATTATACTTATTTATAGTATAAAATACTTAATTATACAATAATTATACAGTACCACTGTTACCAGTCAAATTCATTCATTCAATCAAAATCCATCTTTGCAGTGCAGAGGTGAAATACTCCTTAATCTGTTCATAACTCATCATGTGTCGGGTCGCGTCAGAACAATGAGGGTGCCAGTCGGAAAGTCATAATTTCGATTTTTAAAGTCATAATTTCGATTTTTTTAATCTCATAATTTCGATTTGGCATGTCAAAATTTCGACTTTTATCTCATACTTAAGACTTTTAAAGTCATAATTTCGATTTAGTAAGTCATAATTTCGTTTTAGTAAGTCATAATTTCGACTTAGTATGTCAAAATTTTGACTTTGTATCTCATACTTATGACTTTGAAAGTCATACTTTCGATTTAGTAAGTCATAAATTCGACTTTTTATGTCATAATTATGACTTAAGAATGCTCTATTTTTTTTTCTTATGTGGCGGGAATGGGCTTCCATAGGAATGGGCTTCCATAATTATGAGATGTTAAGTCATTATGAGAAAATTTCTCATTATTATGAGATACTAAGTCATCATTATGAGAAAGTTTCTCAATATAATGAGAAACTAAGTCACAATTACGAGAAAGTTTCTCATTATTATGACTTAGATAATCTTTTTTTTTTACTCAACTGCGGCAGAAACGGGCTTCCATACATTTCTAATGTTACAAAAGATTGCTATTTCAAATTAATGCTGTTTCTTTTTAAAGAATCTTGGTTGTTTCCTGAGCACAAAATCAGCAAATTAGAATGATTCTGAAGGATCATGTGACACTGAAGACTGGAGTAATGGAGGCCGAGATCTCAGCTTTTCCATAACAGGAATAAATCATCATTTTAAGATATATTACAATGAAAAAGTTATTTTAAAATCTAATAATATTTCACCATATAACTGTTTTTATTGTAATTTTGATAAACAAAATGCAGAGTATTAGAGACTTTATAAGATAAAAAACCTCTGATTGGAGGGATGGATTGAAGGAGAAATGTAGAGACAGCTCAGTTTGCTCTGTGTGACCACCATGATGGCGTGCTGCCAAATGCTCACACAAGACACAACCAACACACGCCATTCCACTGTTCTCCTCTTTTCACCCTTTGTTTCTCTCTCTTCTGTTAAGCTCCTACTGCTCTTTCAGCAGAGCTCAGCTGGACTTGCTATCACTGAGATCTAAATGATGTGAATAGCATTTAGGTTTTGAGGAGTTTTATTACTTTTAGTTTGCTATTGGTCTTTAATAATAGATTGTATAGATTAGATTTGATATGTTTGTATCTATTTTGTAAGTTAAGTGCTGTATTTGAATAAGATTTGATGACAAGTTTGGCTTTATTTGGTCGAGTAGATGCATAAAATAGTATCAAGGAAAGGGCTATACATTAGAAATATAAATTAAAACCGAAAACAGTGGAGATCTGGCATGTGAAGGGTGTGAATTTAGACTTCAGATACATCAGTCATTCTGATGATAGTGTAGGTTGTGTAGTGTAGCCATTGGAGAATTACAGCTCTCAGTTAGTGAAATGGGTCCTGTCTGGGTCAGAAAATGAACGCAGTTGAAGATAGAGACAGGCCAACTTTTGTTTGGAAATTGTTTATTTTGAGGTGGAAATTACAGTGTTGTAGCTGTGAATGCTTGTGAGATGATCTAGGTCAGGTGCAGTAATAGGGTGCTGTACCTCTCGCCCTCAGGACAATCCCATTGGAGACTGGGATGGGATCATCGACGGTAAACAGCTGTGTAATTTTGCTAGTCTTGAACACACCCGTCTCGTCCCGGTCTGTGATGTGATGCCAGGTAAGGGTTCTCACTTCATACTTCTGTATTGGATTTTATTCTGGCTTTTAGTGTGGTTACTTGCTGCTAGAAACCTGGTTTTAGTTGTACTATTTGTTTCTAGATTGAGTTTGAGCACCTCAGATGCAAAGTTTTACAACAAGTACCTTGGATGTTAAGTACCTATGAATATAAAAATCATAGGACAAGATTTTTTTTTTTTATAAAATATTAAATTAATTTTAAAAGTAAAAATAATTCATTACATTTATTTTAAAATGTATAGTTTATTAAATTGCTTTTCTTTCGAGTTATTGTTTATAGATATAGATATTTCATTGTGTGTTTTAGACTTCAAGTCAGGGTGTAGGCTAAATATTTGTTGTCAGAAAGCGCACGCGCGTGTGTGTGTGTGTGTGTGTGAGTCATGTTAACTTTCAGGAAACAGAAGCTCTTTTGTCTAAAGGTCTTGTTTTTGTGAGTGGAGTGTGTGGAGCTCTCTTTGTTCTCTCTATTTAATGATTTGTTTGTTTGTGTGCATGTTTATGTGTGTGGGCAAGATGTCTTGGTTGTTAATGTCTTAAAGCTACCACTCTTCCTTATTCAATCTGTAAAACTAAAGGGATATTTAACGCAGTTACCAGGGTATAGCCCGCGGCTCTATGTGTGATACTGTATGCGATTTATATACAGTGCGTGCATAATTATTATGCAAGTTGATATTCTGATCATATTTTTTTCAAGCACATTTTACCAATTCAAAACCACATTAATCTTAACTACTACCGGTATACATTTTCGCCTTATATTCAGGTGTGCATAATTATTAAGCAGGTTTCCTTTTCAGAAAAATGGGCCAAAAAAAAGAGATTTAACTCGCACTAAAAAGTAAAAAAATATGAAATGCCCATGAGAAAAAATGCAATAGTCAAGTCAAGTCACCTTTATTTATATAGCGCTTTTTACAATACAGATTGTATCAAAGCGCTTCACAGTGATAACATGAAAACAATATAACAAAGTTTGTTTCTAAAAGAAATTGCGTCAACGTCCACCTTAAGTAAGGCAGATCAATAATATTATTGAATATTAAATGTCCCCAACTAAGCAAGCCAAAAGCCAAGGCAACAGTGGCAAGGAACCAAAACTCCATCAGGTGACAGAATGGAGAAAAAAACCTTGGGAGAAACCAGACTCAGTCAGGGGCCAGTTCTCCTCTGGCCAACGAAGGAACAGTGCATGATTCGGGCAGCATTACAAGTCAGATTGGATCGGAACATTTAGAGTATTTTTGGAAGTCCAAGTATGCACCCCGGTCTTAAGACGAGTTGTTGAGGATCAGTGCCGTCCACCATAGAGAGTCCATATCGCCCGTGTTGAGTCGTCACTTCATAGGCTTTGTGATTGGAGCATCTGAAGTCTCCGTGAGAGGCTGGATACAAACTGGAGCTGACGAACGCCATTTTCTCGGGACTCGCGTCCCGAGATAACAGCAGAAAAGCAAAGGGAAAATAATTAGCGTAGCTGCTGTTCATAATGATGATTTCCATAACACAGGCGTAAAAGACAAAACATGAAGACAGTGACTCTTGCGTCCCAAAATCACCCCCCTCCGTCCCCCACTCAACTCCGCCTTGCTTACTGACCTCTACGTCCCTCCTGCTGCTGAGACCTAACCACAATCTCACAATCTCTCCGCAACCCAACCATACGCGCCAACCCGTTGACTAAGGCTGTCGAGCCCCACTGGTGCGTGAATAGGCAGTTTCAGTGGACAACGGTTCCGTATGGCATACTACCTACCGCAACACAATATCTGCCCAACCACCCGTCATTCACGCAATACACAGGAACGTAATGACTGTAAATACTATGCAACCTATACAGATAACCTACAGTCTCTTCAAGTTTTGTAGTATTAAATGCATTTGATCTGATTCAGCAGTATTATAAAAGGTAAGCATTATGTAAATGCTTGGCTAAAGAGATGCGTCTTTAATCTAGTTTTAAACTGGGACAGCGAGTCAGAGCCTCGAACAATATCAGGAAGGCTATTCCAGAGTTTAGGAGCTAAATGTGAGAACGCCCTCCCTCCTTTAGTGGACTTAGATATCCTAGGAATGACTAGAAGCCTCGAATTTAGTGATCTTAAAGAACGCGATGGATTGTAGGGCGATAGAAGGTCCATTAAATACACAGGAGCTAAACCATTTAGGGCTTTATAGGTCAGTAATAGTACTTTGTAATTGTAATACCAATGCAACAGTAGAAATTGCTAAATTAAGGCGTAACCAATGGACAGCAAAAAGCTCATTGATTCAGCAGGGTCATACAAAAACAGACCAAAAAGAAAATACATGTTAACTGCAAAAAGAAAAGGAATTAAGGTGAAGCATTAGATGTGAAACCACCAGGAACCCTTTAGTCTCCAGTTGCCAACGGCAACCTACCTGGAGTCTCAGAAGTACAATGTGTCAGGATCTCAGAGACTTTGCTATGGTAAAGAATCCTGAAATATAACCCACACTTAAAGCAGCACTAAGTATTTCCTAAGGAATTCCGTTTTTGTCAAACAGAGACCCCTAGAGTCGCTGTCGAGCAGGGCTCGAGACTAACGGCGTCCTATCGTCCTGGGGACGATAGAAAATGTGTTTAGGACGAACAGAAACATTTTCCAGGACGCCTACAGGACGAAAAACATTTTTGTATGTGTGTTCATTTATTACTAGCCTATTAGGCTAACTTACTTATGCCAAATGCCAAAATTAACCGACCAAGCGCTGACTACAACGGAGCGCGTCTTCTCATGCTGTTACTATAGTTACTATCACTGGCCGGCTACTCACCCGGAGACTTGTTCCGCGGTACATCTATCAAATGGCTTAATGACATCGCAAATATGTTGCGCTGGTTAAACAACGGATATTCAATGAATAAAAAATAGACAAAAATGTTAGATAGTGACGATTTAGGAAGAGATCCAGTCAGAGATGTCCTGCGTTTGTGGTAGATGTTTTTGTATTAACGTCCTTATCTACCCAGCGGCACACGAGTTGGCATGCACTGCATGTCTCATAAAACGTTAAAACATGTAAACGTCTGGGAGAATGAGTAGACCGCACATATATCTGAATAAGAGTGACGACGCAAAAAAAAAGCTCTATTCGGTGCGGTTTTCTGTGCGCACACACGACCGAAGCGTCCAGCCATAGACACACAGCACGCGAGGACTGAATTGAGCTCTCTTTCGTGTCTGAATGGACAAAACACACACAACATTATGTCTAAATGTCCGTTTTGGAGAGTATTAACTTAAACTAGGTCGGTTATGTATCGGATGTGCATCAGTGGATTTGGATCAGCATGTCATTGGACATGATCCGACGTCTTAAAGTGACAGTGGGCAATAAACCTAATGCGGTCTGTGTCCTTAATATTGATCAAGCAACAAAAGAAAAAGAGAAAATCATTCACTGCTCGTTAATAGCTTTAATAAGGATTCATTATATTTAATTCATACAAATAAATATGTCTGCTGCTTGAAAAAATAAAGAATGATGTATGCAAGTTAAAAAGAATGCATATATCATTAATTGGAAAGAAGACTGTTCTATTCTAGGAAAAGTGGTTTTATTTAATTGTAAGATATTTTTTTTAAGTCACAGTAGTTAAATCTGTATCTGTATTGCATGTTCAAACTTTAAAATCATTCATATTAACAGGTTAATGTTTTCTCCGGCACAAAGACCTCAGTCAGTACAAAGACTGAGACGGAGACACCGATTTTTTCCCCAAATTCTGTGTTCTAGAGAAGTCATATTACACTTTTTAAAGCCCTTTCTCTTAATAACACATTTCCAGATGATCAGCTATGACACATTACCACTTTGAGAAGTAGTCACCAGTATTTATTTGTTATTGTTTAATCCAACCATGTAAAAAATAAAAAAGGGAAAAAAAAAAGATTTGTTCTGCATGAATACAAAAAAGCATTTAACTCCTTTTATTTTTTATTTATTTTTTATTGTTTTTTTACCTATTTACAGATAACTACTTTGAATGGAGCTAACTAAATATTATAATATATATCATAAACACTTTAATGGTGTTTTTATTATGTGACTAACAACTATAGATGATAATAAAGTACAGAAACAACATTTTTATTTTGGGACGGTTGACATTCACTTTAGGACGGTTCAAATTGTTTATCAGGACGGTTTCAGGACGGAGGTGAAAAAAGTTAGTCTGGAGCCCTGCTGTCGAGTACTTGAACTGTCGTGAATAGCACTCACGCAGAGATGGCTCGCACTCACGGCCGGATCCCCTCCCCCTGTACACCGGTACCTGTTCAGTAGGATGGACGCTGTAACGAGTGGAAATAAGGTATGGCCCCTTTAAGAGCTGTGCGCGCCCAACACCACATGTATACGGCGCCGGGTTATTTCTGTTTGATGTTCATTTTATCAGAATTTTATCAGATCTGTTTTTTGCCGTAAAGCAATTCGTTACCTCGCGAGACCTGATATCACACACGATACTTCCTAACACTGAGGCCGGCGGCTCGCCGGCCCAAAGTTGCAAGGGTGGTTTTGCGGCTCACAGGCACCAGGGGGGTGCGAGACGACCACCATTCAACACAAAATCATTAATATAAACATTACAATGACTCCAAAGCTGTTCAGTTAAGGTAAAAACGTTACTTAGTTCACCTTTAATAAGAATCACAAGCTGAAGTGATGTGAATTTTTTTTTTTTTGACTTTTCGGTGCGAGTTAAATCTCTTTTGGCACATTTTACCTGTAAAAGAAAACCTGCTTAACACCTGAATTTAAGGCATTTTTCACTTCCAGCTTTCCTTAACAATTATATATCACTTATAAATTATTAAATACAAAATTAATTGTAGTTATTAAGATTGATGTGGTTTGGAATTGGTAAAATGTGCTTGGGAAAAAAATATGATCAGAATATCAACTTCGCAATATCAACTCGCACACACAATGTGGACATTTTTGGAATCAAACCGAAAGTTCAGATTATTACATTATTAATGTTATTAGATAAATCCAATAACTTAAATATATATATATATATATATATATATATATATATATATATATATATATATATATATATATATATATATATTTAAGTGAGAAAAATATCTCATTTGTCCCATGTAAGGAAGATAATCTTATGGATTTTGAATGACATGATTAAATGTTGATAGAATATGTGAGCAGTTTGTGTGTCTTTATTTGCTTACAGAATACTCCATGCAGGATCAGAGGCTGACCAAGGTCTTTGCCTGCAGGGGCGGCAGTGACAAACCTGGCAGTCAGAGCAAACCAAAGAGCAAAGGTAAGTGTCCGGTTATATCTGTATGTACAGTAGTCTATATGTTTTTACAAGATAACATTTTTAGATGCTATAATTCATTGAAAGACCACATCAAAGACTAATACTAGCATAGCCAAAGTAAATAAAAAGATCTTAAGTAATTATTGAATATAAGTACACAGTCATTAAAGTTATTCAGTCAAGAGCTGTGAGTGATTTTTCTCTTTTTCTTTTGTTGTTTGATTAAAATAAAGGCATAGACAGCAGCAGGCTAATATCACTTTAAGACCTAATGTACGGATCATATATATTATTGATATACAATGCGATTTTCTCCCAAGTGTTTACATTCACTTAAGACATAATCAACAGTTTTTTTACGTGAATGCTCTTCAAGATGGAGATTTTGACATATTTTTGTGAGTATTTGACCATTTAGTCATGAGCCCAAATGACTAGCAAGGATTGACTAGGCAAGATTTCACTGGTTGTGTGCAATCAGAAAAACTGCCTACATCTTGCCCCTTTCAACATATCTCCTTTGAAAAATAAACTAGACACTGACCACTGCAGTGTCCCATGTGAAATGGCCTTTAAGCCCAAAGAATACTTTACCTGTCCTCATCCTGCTCTGTCTCAGAGAATGCACACAGGAAGCCGCCTGTCAGACACTATATATTGTGATGTTATAGTATGCATTTATTATGGCTAAGCCATTTTGGTGATTTTTATTTTATTTTTTATATACGGTTTTTAGTATTGTGTAGTGCAATTTCTGTTGGATTCTTCTTCATAGGTATCACTGGTATTGACAGTGCTATTATATTAGGGAAACCTGACATAAAGATCATACGCCTGTTGTTAAAATTGTTGGATTTTATTTACTTGATACGATGAAAGTCTGGTTTGAAAAACTGCTTGTTTGAAAGAAATGTTAACAAAAAAAGATAGCAGAAAAACAGTCATTCTTTGGTACTGATGGACATCCTTTAAAGTGGTCATGACATGAGAAATCAAATTTGCCTTGATCTCTGGACATATAAGAGGTCTTGTACCATTAAAACATCCTGCAAGTTTCAGAGCTTTAAACATCCTCCTCATTATAAACAAATCATTTATTTGATCAAGCTCCTTAAACGACTGTGTTTGATATTGCGGGATCTGTGACATCACAAAAAATACATTTGCATATGACTCCAGAGCAAGACATCGATGAATAGTTATACTTCATTGCACCATAGGCCCCGTCCACTTTCATTCATTGCATTTGCCTACACTAGATCAAGCGGCAACATTCTAATCTGAAAAATGAAGCCTACCCGGAAGTGTGAAAAACTGCAATACATCGAAAATCCGCTAGGGGCAGGTCCCAAAAGGGAGCAAATGTCCGTTTTCACAGCATAAATTCATGTTTTTACAGGTTGGTCCCATGGACTTTTATTGTATTTTTCGATAGGTTCCGAGTGCCTGACAACTGTGAGGGGGGTGAATTTTTTTCTAACTCGTTAGTTTAGATCGTATTTAGATATAAAATGTATGACAAATAAGGGCGTGGTTAACTTTGATTGACAGCTTGATTGACAGCTGATAACGGGCTGGGCCGAGTGAAATTCCTGAAATTTGACGTCTCGGCCATGATCTGACACAATACATCATACCACCTCTGTATTCTTTCTGAACATTTGTATTGAAATATCGTACATAAAATGGGTTGCTCTGCTATAAACTGCACTAACCGACACTGTAGGACTAGCAGTACTTCGCTCCTTTTTTTCCGGTTAGTGACATTCCACTACTATTTCACGTAGTTAGCACTATTTAGCATCAATGTTTGTGGGCAGTGGCACTGCAACAGTTAGCATTAGCATTGCTGCTGCCTCAGATAAGTTAGCGTCCAAGGTAGGGACAGGTGGGGTTTTGGGGGGCTAATACAATGCTAAATCATAAATCAGATGTACCTATGTACAATAACATACCGATGTCCACCAATCGATTTAAATACTACATTGTGTTTAATTTGTCGTTTAATGAGATCTAATATGTCGTTGTTGGTGAGAATTTTCATGTGAAGAAATACATAGATCCGACAATTACATGCATGCACTTTAATGGTCCAGTGGCAGAACTTTTGCCAAGGCGTGTCAGAGGTTCTAGGTTCTAATCCACACTCGTATAGTTTTTTTGCGTCTGCCAAATGAATAAATGTAACATAAGAATAGACTGATATGTCCCACATTGGAGTGTTCTTCAGCAGCTTTCCAGTGAATGTAGTAGCCATAGACTGTAAAAAGTAGCCTAGTCTGCCAGTCGATCTTGTAACGTTACAGATAGCTGAGGCTGCTTGGCTGAAGCAGCACTTTTACCCATATATGGATTGGCCAGAAGGTGGGTGGGGTTAGGATTTCCCAAGATTTTCAAAAGATGGCGCCGCCCATACCCCCCATAAACGGCCTCAAAACCGTTATTCAGAAAGTCTATGGGTGACGTCACAGACGCTTTGTCCATTTTTTTTACAGTCTATGCACTAGATGCGATCATCACGTCACATCAAAAGCAAATAGAACCCATTATAATCACTGACGCTGTCTATACTGGATACAGTAAACAGATGCGCATTCAGTTTCTGACAAACTCCACGCACTTGAGTCTGTCGCCAACAGGACAGATTTAAGAATGAAAGAATTTTCACTTTGACGTGTCCAGTTTAAACAGCACGTTTACATTTCTGTACTGACTTCAGAAGGATCCCAGAATCGGAAACAAGTGGATGGTTTATTTTAATTGCGTACCGGATCGCATCGGAGGATTATATGTTTGTTCGGAGCATTTTGTTTTGTAAACGAGGCACACTGTAATGGAGAGTTTGTAAGTAAACTTTTGTTGAAAGATGTTTTGGATCTGACAGCAGCTGCATCACAAACCACAAGTAAATGATTTTATAATGCTATGTCTGTAAATGACATTATATTGATAATGTTTTCAAAACACTTACTCGTATACAATAACGAGTGGGCATTCATACTGTTTCCTATGCAATGACGTTAGACTATCATAACAGTGGCCCTTTTACTGACAAGCCTTAAAGGAGCCGACTCTAAAAAACAGGATCATTTCAGACAGCGGTTTAGAATGAAGGTTGAAAATAATAATTTCTCTGCATATATATTTGTTTGTTTTTTGTGCAAAAAACTTTGTAAACATTATAAGTAAACCTAAAGAAACATATTAAAATAATTTTAAAAAATCCATGTCATGACCTCTTTAAGGAAATGGTGTTTTTGGGGGTTTTTTTTTTATCCCTCTCTAGAACCATTTTCTATTATCTTAACATGAGCTGGATATGACATAATAAGCTTTGCTGAACACTGCATGCCTTGCTTTGGAGTCTCTCTCTCTCACTCACTGACACTCACTCACTAATTTCTGCAAGAATACACACAAATGTCTGAGTTGTTATGGTGACTTGACATCCATTTACACATCTTAGATTTTGCTTAATCCCACATGTAGAAACACATATTCCCCCTTTTTCTTGAATTCTCTCTCTCTCTCTATCTCTCTCATTCTCACACACACACACACACACACACACACACACACACACACACACACACACACACACACAGAGAGACTCACACTATTTACTGTCTATCTTCCTATCGTGACTCTTATTCAGGGTTAGGCCTGCAGCCTGGCAGCAGGAGCAAGTCTGAGTTTTATTATACACTAAATGGCAGCTCGGTCGATCACCCTGCCCAGTCCAAAGCCAAAAGCACATGGTACATAGATGAAGGTAATCAATAATCAATACAAATGGAAGACTGCAGAACTCTATTGATAAACATCTTAACAGCAAGGTGCCATCCTTCTGATGTCTAGCCTAAAATTAGAGCTCACTTCACTTTAGGTTCCTTTAATAATCTTGTCATGAATAAGTCATCACATGTTAATCAATGCCTTTGAATACATCAGCTGTGATTTTAAAAGCAACTTGCTGCTGAGATCTTTTATTGGGAGTCTGGTTCACTGTGACGTGAGTGGTATGCGACCTCATAGCATGACATCATTGATCAGAAAATGAACATCTCAGGTGTTTTTCTGAATGTTCTGTACTACAGACATTTGTGCTTGCATTTCATATTCAGTTTTCAACTAAATTTAGCTATAAGGCAATACAAAATTAATCAATTAAAATAGTTTAATTAAAAAAGAGTAATTTTTTTTTTTTTTTAACTGCATTAATTTGTTAGTTGCACCATATATGGCATATTTATTATTTGTGACTATGTACCGGTAATTTTATGTTTGTATGATTTGTGAAAGCCTTTTATATTTGGTATTGCTGGTACAATCAAGCCATATCTCCACTCATCCATTGTGTAAATGTTTGTGATTCTATGTATGTGTATTTGGGGTTAAACATATTGGGACACTGTATTCCTTATAACATTGCTTTCATCTGTGTAACTATTTCATATTTCATGTCACACTATACTAACATGCACTATTGGAGGATGTTGCAGGGGCGGCTTGTTATTGGTTATGGGTTTTATGTTGTGTTTGTGGCCTGTGCTGCTTTTGTTCTCCTTCACCGTCTGTTCACCACAATTCTTATGCTTGATTCCTATGGTGACTTTTTTCTGCAACACATAACAATGTTTACCAATATCTTCATATTTTATGTGTTGATATGTGCTTCAGTGAGGAGAAAATAACCAGCACTGATCAGCTCTGAGAGGACATCATATTTTAGCTAAGCTGTGGTTTAGTATACACTACATTACTGTTCAAAAGTTTGGGTCAGTAAGATTTTTTTAAAATGAAATTCATCCTTTTATTCTTCATCATTTTATCCATAATTTTAAAGTATGCATTAAATTATCAAAAGACAGTAATGGCATTTATAATGTGACAAAGGTTTTCTATTTCAAATAAACATTTCTTATTATGAATGTTGAAAACCATTGAAAACATGAACAAGAACAAGAACAGCTTATTTTTATGTTCTATTCCTCAGAGAATACTGAATTTTTTTAATCATGTTTTCAACATTAATAATAATAATACATGTTTATTGAGCTCCAAATCATCATATTAGAATGATTTCTGGAGGATCATGTGACTGAAGACTGGAGTAATGATGCTGAAAATCCAGCTTTGCCATCACATCACAAATAGAAAACAACTGAATTATATTATTAATATTAATATTTCTCAATATTACTAGTTACTATTACTGTTATTATTTACTGTATTTGATCAAATAAATGCATTTTAGTGAGCATAAGAGACTTCTTACAAAAATATTACCAACCTTATTTATTAATCTTTCCAACCTTAAAGGGGTCCTGCTATGCTTTTTCACTTAATTTTTTCCCCAACTTTAGTTAGTGTGTAATGTTGCTGTTTTAGCATAAAAAAGATCTGCAAGTTTACAAAGCTCAAAGTCCACTCCAAAGAGATATTTTATTTTACAGAATCCCCTTTTCAAGAACTACAACAAACGACTCGTTTGGGCTACAATAGGTAGATAGGTAAATCGCCTGTGAGCTCCCACGACAGCAAAAATCGCACCGGCTTAAGGCTGACGAACTTAGAGTGGTTAATTTATTTTAAACACTGTTCCTGAACATTATAACCCCAGCGTTTATCAGTGCGCTGCAGATTTTATGGAGAACAGCCTGTTTTCTGTTGCTTTTGTAAGCTCTCACTTTTGTAAGACGGTTCACCGCTCCTTAGGAAAATTAACCATGGTTCTGTGATCGATTACTGTTTGTATTACCTTCAATTTCCGACAAATATCACAATTAAATATTGGATAACATCGTATCTATAATGTATAATAAAATTACAAAAAAAACATACCACTCTGAAACCTGTGAAATCCATGCTTGCAAAGTCTGTGCATGAAATCCATTTTGCACGATCCTCTTGTTCATTAACATTGTCAGGATCTGAATCGGGCTCGAATTGGTTTGAAATAACCTTAATATTTACACTAGAGAAGAACTCGCAGTTATGGAGAGACGGGACATTTCCAGAACACATGCTAAGTGCTGCCAATCACAACACACTGGGCCGGCTAACCAATCACAGCACATTTCATATTTCGGAAGGAGGGGCTTTATCAAAATCGGCGTGTTCGAGCCAGACCGGGAGAGAGGCTGTAGTAATGTAAAATATGTGAAAAATAATGCGTTTTTTAAACAATCAAGCATGAAAACATATTCTAAATCAACTAAATCAAGACTTCGTAAAAGGGCATAATATGACCCCTTTAAACTTTTGAACGGCAGTGTATAAATGTAAATCTCTTTAATGACAGACAACTGTTTCATTCAAGTCATTTGAACCATTTATTGTAATTTCATAACATTAGCTGTGATGTCATCTGATGGTTTATATTGATTGATCAGTTCCTGGTCTTTCACACACTGATGCATTTTCTGGTTATTATGACCTCTTGGTACCTCTCATTTTTTTGGCTTTGTTTCTTGATAGTCGGTGAGGACCCGGCCAAATCCCTGACGGACATGCCCCCAGACTTCAACCCAAGCTCGTCCCCCTCTCGAGCTCCACCCACAACCCCTTCGATGTCCATTGATAACAAGTTCCACTCCCTGCCCTTCAGCTTGAGCCGCAAAGTTGGCCCCAATGGGAGCATGAGCCACGGCCCCCTCTCCCTGTCTGCTGGCTCAGTGATGGGAGAGCAGCAGGAGGTCCTGCCACCTGCTACCACGCCTGTCCAGAGGCCTCCATCACCACCACAAGGCCAGCCAGGGTTAGAGGTTGGGTCAATGGTGGAGGTCAAAGAGAACCCACCGCTGTGTGGGGTCATCCGTTGGGTTGGTCTACCTCCAGGACTACAAGAGCCACTAGCTGGTCTAGAGCTGGTCAGTAGATTCATGCATGTTTGCTGTACTGTAACTATGAAGTGAATATAAAAACACTAGCATTCAAACTAGCATTCAAATCTGTTTTCAACATTGATAATAATAAGAAATGTTTCTTCAGCAGCAAATCAGCATGATTTCTGAGGGATCATGTGACACTGAAAACTGGAGATATGGCTGCTGAAAATTCAGCCATCGCAGGAATAAATAACAAATTATAATTTTAAAATATAAAACAGTTATTTTGAATTGTAATAATGTTTCACAATATTATCGTTTTCATTGTATTTTTTGATCAAATGAATGCAATCTTGGTGAGCATAAGAGACTTATTTCCAAAAGATTAAAAAATTCTTTCCAATCCCAAATTGTTGAAAGGTAGTGTATATTAGTGTATATACATTTGCTATATTATAAAGTGTTTGTTTCTTATGTGTGTGTTTAGGAGGAAGAGTGTGTGGGCTGCACTGATGGCACATTTAAAGGGATCCGTTATTTCACGTGTCCACCAAAGAAAGCTCTGTTTGTCAAACTGAAGTGTTGCAGGCCAGACTCACGATTCCCATCCTTACATCATTCACCCAACCCCATAGAACGATGCAACTCCATAGGTAATAAACACACTTCAAGTGTCAGAGATGTGTCAGTGCATGCGGTTATGATAAGCCTACAGTATTGTTTACTTTTACATTTAATCATTTAGCAGACGCTTTTATCCAAAGCAATATCCAACAATAGGGCAACAATATGTACCGGTAAGTGCTGTGACTAATCCCAGTTAGTCTAGCACAGTACATGTAGCAAGTTTTTTTTTAACAAAAAATAAATAAATAGATGTACAGAATAGTGTAGTAAGTGTTAGTAATTATTAGTCAAGTATTTAGTGGCTAAAGACTCAGCAGCTCAGGTTGAGATAGGCAGGTCTATCCACCAGCAGGGAACACTCCAGGTAAAGATCAGTGAAAGTGATTTTGTGCCCCTTTGGGATGGCACCACAAGACACCGTTCACTTGCAGAATGCAAGCTTCTACATAAATCTGAAGTGGTGAGATTAGGTATAGGGGTGCAGAGCCAGTGGTTGTTCTATAGGCAAATGACAGTGCCTTGTATTTGATGTCAGCGGCTATAGGCAACGCGTGCAAATTGATGAGAGGTGTGACGTACAGTACACTCTCTTCGGCTTGTTAAAGACCACTCTTGATGCAGCATTCTGGATCAGTTGCAGAGGTTTGACAGTGCATGCCCATCTGGATCGAACAAGAGCTTGGACAAGGAGTTGTGTCGCATGCTCCGATTGGAAGGGCCTGATCTAGAGCAGATATTGCAGTTACATTAACACATTAAAGGCCCAGGTATATGGAAGTAAAGTAATGCCAAATGTTTTTGAAACAAAAAGCCTGTTGAATTGCACCACTTGAAAAAAATATGCATTGCATTAACCATGCTTGCATTTTAATGCATTGTATTTTTAGGACTTGCATTTTTTATTGGCTCAAATTCGACATGGTTGAATATTTAAGCTGTGAATATTTCAATTCAAAATATTTCAAACACATTTTCATTATTCAAAATTCAATAATCCATATTCACCCTTCATATTTCACTTCCAAAATATTCAAACTTTTTAAAAATACAACCTATAATATTCAACAGGCATTTTTCGGTCCATTTTATTTCGCTTTACAAATTCGCCTTTCACAAATTCAGTGGTTCAAATTCGACAGTAAATTCAGCACTGACATCCAGGAACTGCAGGAAAAGCAGTAGATTACCGAGCATAATCCCCATCTGCTGTTAGTCGAGCTCACCAGCAGGGGGTGCAAGCGCGTGATGTTGGCCATAGTATATATATATCTATGGATGTTGGCGAACATAGACATGTTGGCGAAGACCGAACAACACAGTTAGAGCAAGCCATTCATTCATAAAAACACATTTATAGTAATGTAAGTGTATTTGTGATTATTATGAGTGTTGTTTTTATGTTTAATTCAGTGTCTTCGTGGTCCCTGTGTAGCCTACATGCATCTTTCTCTACCGTGAACGAGATTATAATGTTATTCCCCCGATGCTGATGTAACGTTACAGATCAAATGTTAGGCCTACATTTGAGGTAGACAGATTTCTCTTGGTTGTTTAGTTGCCTTAACTTTATATCGCGGCGATGTGCTGCAGTACTAGGGTTTCCCCTCAATACTTCAGGATTGCAAGGACATATAAACCGCGTAACGTAGCTGGTGAGCTCGACTAACAGCAGATGGGGATTATGCTCGGTAATCTACTGCTTTTCCTGCAGTTCCTGGATGTCAGTGTTGAATTTACTGTTGAATTTGAACCACTGAATTTGTGAAAGGCGAATTTGTGAAGCGAAATAAAATGGACCGAAAATTGCCTGTTGAATATTATAGGTTGTATTTTTAAAAAGTTTGAATATTTTGGAAGTGAAATATGAAGGGTGAATATGGATTATTGAATTTTGAATAATGAAAATGTGTTTGAAATATTTTGAATTGAAATATTCACAGCTTAAATATTCAACCATGTCGAATTTGAGCCAATAAAAAAAATGCAAGTCCTAAAAATACAATGCATTAAAATGCAAGCATGGTTAATGCAATGCATTTTTTTTTAAGTAGTGCAATTCAACAGGCTTTTTCTTTCAAAAACATTTGGCATTATTTTACTTCCCAACAGGTATTCTTCTTTTTCCACATTCCGCTCTGTCTAGCACATTATTGAGAGCGCAAGCCCTTAAAAGTATACTCTATTGACCCTGAACGTGGTTAGACGTATTTGGCGTGTGCACACTACCTAGTGGACCTTTGTGTTTGAGCGCTAAAATTATTTGCTGATGATGAAAATGACATTACGAAGACTTTGCGAAGTCAGGCAAGGGAAATAAACTTTTGGCTTAACAGTGAATGAACCAGCATTCCAGAGGGTTTAAAAGCAGTATTTTTGTTAAAGGAATGTTTATTTTTTTATCTCTACAGTTCTTTTGTGCGAATATTTTTTAAAGTGGATGAACTTACCGGTTATGTGTTACAGACGTGTGGGTGAAGTTTAAAGTGGTTTACTGATAGGTGTATATCAAATCCTTTTCTGGTATCTTTTTGTGAATCATGCATAAGCTTACTTCTCCATGACAAAACAGTTTGAATAAAACTTTGCACAGATAAGAGTAGGAAGTGATTCTTGCACACTTTTTGTATGTTAACATGTACAATAAAACTGTTTTGTGACTATACTCTGAAAATAGCATGTTTTTATATTGTATATTTTGTTAACTGGAAGTTAAAGTTTTGTGGTATATGTATTAATTACATTTATGCCACAAATGCTGTCAGTAGAGCTTAGCTTGTATTGATGTCAGAACCCATTTTTTTTTTATCTCAGACCATTGAAGCTCATATTGTACTTGATTGATGTGACTCATCAGTATGTTTTGCTGCAGCTTTTGGGGGTTATCTGAGTGAAGTGGTTAATGAGAACACTCCTCCCCGGACGGAGAATGACGGTTTGGAGGTGATGGTGGGGAAGAAGAAAGGAATTCAAGGACATTATAACTCCTGCT
Organism: Rhinichthys klamathensis goyatoka; assembly: GCF_029890125.1. NCBI lineage: Eukaryota > Metazoa > Chordata > Actinopteri > Cypriniformes > Leuciscidae > Rhinichthys > Rhinichthys klamathensis. The sequence continues at coordinate 1,364,730 of NW_026606885.1, forward strand.
ATCTGGACTCTACGCTGTTCTGGTGAACACACACACACACACACACACACACACACACACGGTGTAATGGTTTTTATACTGAGCTAATGACATTTCCTAGCCCCTAACCTTAAACCTACCCTAAAAATTTTTCTGCATTTTTACATTTTTAATAAATAATTATTTAGAATGTTTATTTAGCTTTTTGAATTACAAGGACATCGGCATATCCTTATAATGTAGGGGCTGTGGCCTGAAACCTGAATACACACTACAATATAAAGATGGTCCTCACAATGTAGGTCAAATCAGTACACTACACACACACACACACACACACACACTTACTGACTTACACACAAGTGTTTAATATCTCTGTATCTCCATGATATCTACACAGAGACATTACATTTGTTTGACATGCAATGCATAGAAGATGCTTAACAGATTATAAACTAATATTTAATGTTACAATTGTAAATATGTATTTCTCTGTCTCTCTCTGTATGTCAGTCTATTCTCTTTTAGTTCCGTGTTGGATACAGTACTCTTAAGGCCAAGATCCAAGACTGATGTAGAATATTACAAAGAGACTCAAGAGTTACTGCGCACAGAAATAGTCAACCCACTACGAATGTGAGTGAAACACAGTTTATTACCACACATTATTTGGCTGCTTTATCTCTATTAGCCAATATAATATTGTTCATCTAAATATTCATCCAAATTCTCTTTTACCTATTCTCTGTGACAGGCCTGGTTATAATCTTTTATTAATCTGTGTTCATGTGTATTTTATTAATCTGTGTTCATGTGTATTTTTTAGACATGGCTACGTGTGTGCCACTAAAATCATGAAACTTAGGAGGATATTGGAGAAAGTGGAGGCAGCGTCAGGATTCACTTCAGAAGAGAAGGGTGAGAAAAGTCTCATGTTTCATGTCACTGTAGAAGAAATGTATTGATACTGCCCTCTGTAGGTGCAAACAGAAAATGATTTTCACTCTTAAAGGTGCTATATGTATTTTTTAGCGGCCTCTATCGGAGATGTTTCAGATTGCAACCAATTTTTACAAGAGCGCTCGTGCTCTTGCGCGTGCTCGAACTCAAGAGCGAGCACTCATGGTATCGGCCACACTGAGACTTTCAACACACCGGAGAAAGCATCACACAACATGCTGGAAACTCATGTAAACTCTCACTGCAACGTTACAATAATAGGCTACTTTTATCAGCTTGACGTTGAACTAATGCTCCATGCTCGTACCATGATAACGTTACATTGACTGCATTTAGCCGACATGTGGTGTTAGCATAATAAGGCATTTCACTAACTCTTCGTGTATCTTTCACAATCAGCAATGTCAACATAGGTGAATGTATAATATGATAACGAAAACAGTTAGTGAACTAGACTGAAGAATTTCAGTGTAACAGTAAGATCGTAGGAAGTAACATTACTGTACTAACGTGTCTGGAAATGTGTATTATAAACAATATGATAGTAGTGGGATGAGTGACGTTAGACAGTAGATCTAGTGCATAAAATAAAAGTTACATCCTAAAGCACCTACTTTTTGTTATCCTGGAACAGGATAACAAAATGTATGTTATAGTTTATGTAGTTTACCTTGCTATTTCATTACAGTTTACCATTATTTCAGCATATCTGAAAACTTGTAATTTATCACAATAAAAATAGCGGGGGTCTCTCCATAATTCAAACGCTCTGCCGATGTTGATCCGTGTTTTCGTCCTAAGTCGATCCGATTCACGTTTGGCCTGACGAGCTTCAGCAGATACATTTTTGTTTTGTTTTTTATATTTATGTGGAGTTTGTGTTGGGAGTGTGTGTGTGCTGGAGGCAGGTCGTTTTGGGGTGTTATCAGACTCCATGTCGTCAGCTGCAGTGCCGTCGCATAGACTGTATATAAAAAGGAGAGAGGCTCGGGTGCACGCATGCACGTCACATCCGATGGATTTCGCAGAAAATCCGACCCGGAGACTTCACATAGAAATAGGAATACTGGCGTTCAGAGGTAATAGCAAAACCCGGCAAGTGGATCATTGTAATGTGTGATTACAACCCCTTCACACACAGGCAATAAAAAAACAGGATTCATTTTAGAAGAAAAGTTACATATAGCACCTTTAAAAAAATACATTGTTTTATTCAGCAGTTGAGTTATTTTAATTTTGAGCATCTGCAATATTGAGGAACAACACAAATAGAGAATTAATTATTAGAAGTTTATCCATATGATTTTTTTACAGGAAATGTTGATACTACATTGTATTGTTTGGAAAACAGTACTCTATACTATGAAATATGAAGAAATAATGTTTTCAGTTACACAATACGACTGCAAAACTATATCAGACCTGTCATAATATTGTTATATGAAATCTTGTTCTTAGATGTTAAAACATAAAACATACTATAGTATCCCCTCAAAACCTGTTATTATTATACCAATTGGTTTGGGAATGGATTTTTCCAATTTAATTTTATTTTGAGTACATCCTGCTGTTTTTGGGAACATTGTGCTTCCATACTGAAACGCAGGTGGCACAGTTATGTCCACTTTGTGCTTTTATGAAGCTATCCCCTGTTATGACACACAGAACATTACATTCTTTGTACAAGCAGAGTAAAAAAAAAACGTTACAGATAAAGTCATTAATTTTAAGGATGATAATTTTTTTGTTTTCAAAACCTAGTTGTTCATAAAAACACACATGATCTATAGCACCAAATATGTATTAAATGCTAAATATTTATTTTACTGTACGTTTAAATTATGTGGGACCTCAATGGGATATATATTAAACACCTAAAAAAAATTACATTTTTTTTTATTAGGGTCTGCGTATTAACTACAAATAATTAATAGATGAATTGTTTTAAGTTATTTCGCATTTTGATTTGAATGGTGTGAATTGAAATAAGTTATTCTCTCTGTTTAGATCCTGAAGAGTTCCTCAACATCCTGTTTCATCACATTCTGAGAGTCGACCCTCTTCTCAAACTTCGGTGTGCCTCTCACACACCCTTCAACTCCATGCTAGAATCAGCATATTTGGGAACTCAACAAAGCTAGTATTAAAAAGTGGTGTTTTTATCTTTTATCTTACCTTTTTTGCAGGTCTGCAGGGCAGAAGGTACAGGACTGTTACTTCTATCAAATCTTTATGGACAAGAAAGATAAAGTTATGGTGCCAACCAGCCAGCAACTTCTGGAGTGGTCCTTCATCAACAGTGATCTCAAATTTGCAGAGGTATGTACACATGGCATGCTCTGTATCATTGATAACCATATACAGTCAAATCAAAAATTATTCAGACACCAGATATAATTTCTGATTTTTTTTACTAGTGGGTGCAGGATACTGTAGTTCATTTATGTAAGTGAGGATAGCAATATAAAGTAAACTGTGACATATACCCAAATATTCTTCATACAGTGGACTACTAGTAAAATTTATACAAATTTGGGACCAAAAATTATTCAGGCACTTTGACCTGACCATGTTTTGCTTAAGTGTTTTTTCTTTAATTGCTAATGCGACCTTTTAACACCACAGACTGAACAAAATTAAGTATTGCTTGGTAATTGGTTGAACTAAATTGGTATTATCTAATTGTGTACTCAAATTTAACAGATGACAGTTGACAGCTATTCAACCTAATTCATTTGTGAGACAGTCTAACAGAAGGATGGGCAAAACCAGTGAAATATCAACTGATTTGATAACTCTTGTCATATTTTATTACCATTTTCGAAACTATAGCGAATAAAATGTGATAATGTGAGAAATGTTGAAGGTGTCTGAATAAATTTTGGTTTGACTGTAGTTAGTGGAGAGGCCACTTTTACTTCCATATTTTTATTGTTCTTTACAATATCTTGATAAAAATATTTTTTTTAAAAATTGTATATAAACTCACTTAAAAGGTTTGAGTTCAGAAAAATTTGTAAAATGTTTTTGAAAGAACTTTCTTATGCTCACAAAGGATGCATTTATTGGATCAAAACTACAGTAAAAACAATATTTTGAAAGTTTTCTATTTGAGTATATTTTAAAGTGTATATTTTTCCTGTGATGGTAAAGCGGTGTCTTCCAGTCTTCAATGTCACATGATCCTTTAGAAATCAATCAAATATGCTGATTTGGTGCAAAAAAAACTTATTATTATCAGATTTGAACCATGATATTTTTTTTAGATAAATAGAAAGTAAAAAAAAAAAACAGCATTTATTTAAAAATATAAATCTTTTGTTACATTATAAATGTCTTTTATTGTTACTTTTGATCGATTTATAAATGTCTTTATTGTTACTTTTGATTGATTTATAAATGTCTTTATTGTTACTTTTAATCAATTTTGGACCTTGCTAAATAAAATGATCATTAAAAAAATAATAATAATAATAATCTTACTGACCCCAAACTTTTGAATGGTAGAGTAATTGGTAAATCAATTTGAGCTACTGTTTCTGAACTTTTACATTTATACTGCACATTATATGACTACTACTACTACTACTACTACTAATATTATTATTTTATAAATTAGATGTTGAATTTCTCCAAATAAGCACATAGAACAATCACAAAATTAAAAGAGAAAGATGCATTCAGAGGAGAATATACACATCCAAATATTGTTGCTTAGGACAAATGAAGGGGACTGTCATGTTCTTGTCTGTTTGTTTCTGTCCAGGCCCCTTCTTGCCTTATAATTCAGATGCCTCGCTTTGGGAAGGACTTTAAGATGTTTAATAAGATCTTCCCTTCTTTGGAGCTTGACATCACAGATCTATTAGATGACAGTGAGTCGGTTCAATAACTGAATAGATTGCAGTTATTTGAATAAAATTCCACATACCAAAGTAATGAATCTGTGTTTGAGATAAAGAACTAATTTTATAGTAATGTATCATTCTAGCTGTGCTCTGCATTTTCAGTGTTTAAAGGAAAATGGTATAACAAATGTTTTTGTCAGCCCCTAGAGAATGTCGAATCTGTGGTTGTTTGGCTCTTTACGAGTGCAGAGAGTGCTACGAAGATTGTGACATCACACCAGGAAAGATAAAGCAGTTCTGTGAAAAGTGCAATACACAGGTAGGACACACACACAGACATGCACATTTAAGCACAAAGGTGCTCATCTGGATCTCATCTTGTCTGCAATACCTTTGATATCCACTAGATGGAGGCTTTTCCAAATAAATCATTGTTCAAATGCATTTACCCAAGTTCAGACAACTATAACAGTTCCTTACAGTGGTTGAATATAGATTAATGTGCATATTTGTGTGTACCTGTTTTTTCAGAATATTTGACACTGAATATGTGTTCACTTCCTGGACCTTTAGGTACATCTGCACCCACGGCGCAAGTCTCATCGGTATGTCAAGTTATCTGTCCCTAAAGAGCTGCAGGAGTCAGTGTGGAGGCAGGGATCTTACCCTCACCAGCAGATGGAGCTGTTTGCCGTGCTCTGCATTGAGACAAGCCACTATGTCGCCTTTGTCAAATACGGATCCTCAGACTCGGCCTGGCTGTTCTTCGATAGTATGGCTGACCGCGACGGTACAGAGGACCTTTTTTGTGTTATTGTTTTTTGATTTCAATTGAACTTTCACTCATTTTTGAGTCACGATAATAAATTGACTCACCATTCTTACCTTTTATTGAATTTACTGTCGCTAACTCTTTTGTTTGTTTGTTTTTTTTCTAACTCATTTTCTCCGTTTTTGGTGGCAGGTGGTCAGAACGGGTTTAACATCCCACAGGTATCCCCGTGCCCAGAAGTAGGGGCCTACCTGAAGATGACCGCAGAGGAACTCCACGCGCTGGACCCCAAGAACATCCAGGGCTATGCACGCAGACTTCTCTGTGACGCCTATATGTGCATGTACCAGAGTCCTACCATGAGCCTCTATAAATAGAGGGAGAAATAAAGACGGACGGAAAGGTAGGAAAGAAAATGGCCGAGAAGGAGAGAGATTATGGAACGAGGGAACAAAGGGGCTGTGGTGAAGAGAGAATGAGGAAGAAAAAAAAGAAGAAAAGTGCCCAGGAAGACGCACTCAAGATTGAATATCCCATGTCCAGTTGCCTCATCCTCTTCTGCATCTCTGTACATACCGCAGGGTAAATACGGCCATATGAGCGAAGGCGAGATCAAGAGAATGAAGGAAAAAGCCTATTTGCACTGTGTGAGAGCGTATGTGTTTGAGTGTTTGTTGAAGTGTTGTTGTTTTCTCTGATTTGTGCCGTCTTTGACTGAGCTCAAACTCTTGAGTGTTCGGAGTGGCGTTTTTGCTACATGGAGAGAATCCACGATCTTTCCAGCATATCGCAGACACTCACTCACCTGATGGCTTAACATTCTCCTCCTTCCGCCAGAACTGACCCCTCCAAACGGCAACATACTCTACCCCTGTAAATGAAGCCTTGGATGAAGGACCAAAACGAGATGTTTCCCTTCCGTCTGAATGCTTCCACTCATCAATGACCCATTTTAATGCACTGCAGCATCCAGCATTAATCATAGTTCAGACGGACTGTGTGTAGTCCCTGTTTTTTGCCTTTATATTTTGCTGTGAAGTCTTTGTCAGGTGTGTTCACATACATAAAGCCCTCGACTGCCATGCACTGGTCCGACAAATGAGGTGATTAAGCACACAATTTTTTTTGACATGAAGAATAATATAATTGAGCTTTTTCTTCTTGAATTAGGAGTTATTTCATTTTATTATAATTATTGATTTTATAAATATAGATTTTTTTTTAAATATATATAAAAAATAATAGCAGCTCCCCAGGCCATGCTCTCGAAGTGGTAAAAATATCAGTAAGTTACTTGTTACAGATACAAGTCAATTTTTGCAAGTATTATGATAACATTATGATATTTAAAAAGTTTCAAAGCTGATTCAAGTTCCTGTTTGTAAATGACATGCTCTGGTTTGAGTGTTCACTGATGAGGTTGAATGGGCAAAAGCTGTCTCGCTATACTGCAGCACTGTTGGCTAATTTGCAGTAACACTGTTCATCGAAATACTGGTTTGATGTACCATACACACTTTACCTATGGGTTACTGGATTGTTTACACAGCCTGGTTATAACTGAAGAGCTATGAAAAGAAACATGCACTGGGATTGTTTTTTAATCTCTGCTAATGTAACCGTACACTATGGGAGAGATTCTCCGTGAGCGGCTGTAATGGGAGAAAGGATGACGACTGGTGTACTTGTGTAAAATTAAGCCAGGTGGACTTTATTATCTCTGTGCTGTTCTCCTAAATGTTAACTAAATTAAAACGCCATTTTGAAAACAGCTTTTTGTGGTAATGGCTGCACTGCTTTTGATTTGCTCATTTGGGATTATGTCTGGTAAAATGAGCTTTTTTTTAAATAGAAGTGAAGATAAGCAAGAGGAAGGAGTGCAGTTTGTGTGTGTATGTGAAGTGGATATTTACCTTGAAAAGTTGACAGATGTGCCACCAAGCTGTGAGATTCTCTGTCTTCGCATGTCACCGAGATGTGTGCAGCATTTGTGCTTTGATGCCAACAGTGTTTTCATCTGCCACGTGTGTGAAAGTGTGTTTGTAGACTGTCTTCAGCAGGTAGACGGGCGAGGTGTGTTTGGATGTCCATTGCCTTCAGTGTTGTCATAAGTCTGCAAATGTTTGTGTGGGGATTTGTCTACTGCCAGCGGTGCTGCTGCTTTCACCTGTCACCTCTGTGGATCTCATTAACATGGTGTCACGGCCGGGGCATGATGTGGTCTCGGAAGCAAACACACCAATGCTGGACAGATGGGGCTGATGTGTAGTGAAGGCTCAGCAACCGGAGACACACACACACACACACACACACACACCACATTGAGGCCCCGCTCCTGATGACCTCGTATGGTCATGGCAATTACATGTACAGTTGTACCAGTAGATGTAGCCATATAGATTTCTGGGTTATTTTAATGTGTCCTTGTTATGGTGTAATTACACAAATAAGTAATTAATTACTTATTAAATAAATAAATAAAGCAGTAATTAATTAACAGCATGTACTTACTATAGGTTTAGGGGTTGGTTTACCGTAGTGTTAGTTGCTAGTAATTATCGATAATTTACTCTTGTTACAATAGTAATGTAACGTGTAACAAGGACACATTAAAATAAAGTGTTTTTCGTCAACTGTACATTTGAAAACTCATAATTAAGTCTGTTGGAGTTTTATAAATTGTTTCTCACAAATAAAAATGTACACTCCACTTAAGCAACTCAAACACATCTCTGCCTTTTAGTCTTGTCGTTTCACGTCCATTTCAAGCCTGCGAACTGCACAATTGTCATGCTAGTATTTGTCGTCACAACAGCTGGCTCACAATGCTCTCTTGTAGCTTTATGCTGTGGCATATGCCTGCTGTGTGCCACGTGCTAATTTAGCCTATGTTGGCGTTACCTGACCAGATGGAGAACAGTATTGCCATTCTCACCATTAGACTATCGCCTTGGGGGGTGAATATCAAATAAAATCAAAGCATATGGTTTCCTTCTCTGTCAACTTTGATTCTGACAAACAGAAGATCTGCTGTTGTTAGAGGTGTACACTCCCGATGATAGTTCAGGAATATAACGATGGGTTTTAATGTGTGCTTTTACTTTGCGGACTCAAATTATTTTGCTGCTTGTTCAATTTACTTAATAAGCTAACAGAACACAATTCTTGAACATTTTATTTAACTTAACTTTATTGTGTGCAATCCACTTAAATTTGTAAAACAGAAGTTTACTCAAGCCCTGAAGACAGTTGTTTTTGTGACATACACAAAAGTAGACTCATAACTCTAAAACTATAGCAAGGAGTCAAAAGGTAGGTATTGTTTGATAGAAAACTTTCATTTAAAAAAAAAAATCATTACATTTGGGCATTCTTATGCTGAGAAACTGCTGATAAAAGACAAAAAATATATTATTTAAAAACAATAATTTTACATATCTCTTATTTGACATGCATAACAAAAATTAAGTAGGAGGATAATAAGTGGTGCGGTTGCGAATGATGCTCTATTGGGTTGAGATCTGGTGACTGGGGGCCATTTTAGTACAGTGAACTCATTGTCATGTTCAAGAAACCAATTTGAAATGATTCAAGCTTTGTGACATGGTGCATTATCCTGCTGGAAGTAGCCATCAGAGGATGGGTACATGGTGGCCATAAAGGGATGGACATGGTCAGAAACAATGCTCAGGTAGGCCGTGGCATTTAAACGATGCCCAATTGGCACTAAGGGGCCTAAAGTGTGCCAAGAAAACATCCCCCACACCATTACACCACCACCAGCAGCCTGCACAGTGGTAACAAGGCATGATGGATCCATGTACTCATTCTGTTTACCCCAAATTCTGACTCTAACATCTGAATGTCTCAACAGAAATCGAGACTCATCAGATCAGGCAACATTTTTCCAGTCTTCAACTGTCCAATTTTGGTGAGCTCTTGCAAATTGTAGCCTCTTTTTCCTATTTGTAGTGGAGATGAGTGGTACCCGGTGGGGTCTTCTGCTGTTGTAGCCCATCCCCCGCAAGGTTGAGTGTGTTGTGGCTTCACAAATGCTTTGCTGCATACCTCGGTTGTAACGAGTGGATATTTCAGTCAAAGTTGCTGTTCCATCAGCTTGAATCAGTTGGCCCATTCTCCTCTGACCTCTAGCATCAACAAGGCATTTTCGCCCACAGGACTGCCGCATACTGGATGTTTTTCCCTTTTCACACCATTCTTTGTAAACCCTAGAAATGGTTGTGCGTGAAAATCCCAGTAACTGAGCAGATTGTGAAATACTCAGACCGGCCCGTCTGGCACCAACAACCATGCCACGCTCAAAATTGCTTAAATCACCTTTCTTCCCCATTCTGACATTCAGTTTGGAGTTCAGGAGATTCTCTTGAACTAGCAAAAGCAAAAGTGTTTGTTTGGGAGTTGATGGCAGCAATCTTCCACTAAATTATGGCACGTTGTGGCACGTTTTCAACATGAATGAAACTGCGAAATGTCTTCTTTAATGTGAATTTTACATAAAACATTGGTACTTTTAATAAACCTGTAGCCTATAAATATCGTTAATAATTTTGGCAAAAAAAAAAAAAAAAGCCATATATCCCCCTCAAAACTGCACAAATGTATAGTAAAACATTAAATAATAAAAGTGATAGTAAATGCGTCTAAAAAAGACTGACATGATTGCTACAAATCGCATTGTCTGGGGGCTCTGCCTTTGAAGAACTCAGAACTACTGTTAGCATAAAGTTATAAGGTAAAAATAACTGCCATTAAATTATAGCATCTTACTACTATGCAATTAGATAAACTGTTCATTCATTACATCACTTTACCTCTGTCTTTATCCCCTTGTATCCTCTTCTCTTCTTTTTGGCACTGTATCTATCGCAGACTATAATGCTAATTTAAATGTGTCATGAAAATTCGGCCATCCGTCACAATGAGGTAACTTTCACCGTGTCTAGACCTGGCGTGAGCAGCCAGGCCCGTTTCTACGGGAGTGCTTGAGCGTGTTAAGCGCCATCAAACGAAAGCAATGCTGTCTACATTGGATGCGGCGAGGGGCGACGCTACACGACAACAAATGACCAACTGTAAACCATAGACTGTAATGGTGTGTTCACACCGAACGCGAATTTAATTATTTGCGCGAGTAGATTAAAGTCAATGCAAAGACGCGAATAGACGCATCATTCGTGCCGGGCGTTGCGAATGACGCGAATTGGGCGACGCGTTTGCCGCGAATGTCTTCTGCGCAAGTTGAAAAATGTGAATTCGAGCGAATGTTCAAGCGTCTAAAGCCTTGTTTATACTCGACGCGTCCGCTCGAGCGCGAGTCTCCGCTGACTGCGCGCGCACCTCTCCAAACGGACGAGGCGTTTATACTTGACGCGCTCGCCGTTGTGCTATTCTGTGAAACGACAGGGGGCGACTCGGAGTAATTCTCCTCTAAACCACCAGGAATCAGCAGTGAAGAAGTAGTTTGCCGTTTATTAGTAGTTTATTAATAGCTGATTCATATTAAAAGAGTAATAAATTCATATTAAAAGAGTAATAAATGCAGTAGGTGTATTGTACTTGTACAAACTCGTTAAACAACTGAAGCCTTATTGAAGAGTGTTTAAACCTTAATTTCATCAGCAGGGCTTACTTCTGCTATTGTAGGCTTATTTTATAAATGTAAGCAGTTACTTAGACAAGTGCAAACTGGGTGCTTAATGCAAATGTGTTCCTATTCACAAAATTAGAGGCTTTTATGGTCGCCCATCAATGCAAATGTCTCTGTGTATAGAAGGATCATAAACATGCTGGTACAGACGTACCAGTTCGGCCTGATTCGGCTCGAAGTCGTTCATCTTCGGATGCGGCGCCGCGAGCGATGTTACAAAAAGTGCCGTGCACACCGCCAGGCGAAATGGGGTCTTGCGCACCCAACGCGCACGACCGCCCACACCGCAATTCCGTAATTTTGCCGTGCGCACCTTCGCGCTCTTGCGGACGCGTCGAGTATAAACAAGGCTTAACTAGACGCCATAGACGCGTATTTGACGCTCTATTCGCGTTCGGTGTGAAAACACCATAAAAGCTGTAAACTGATCGCGCGCGCTCTGTTTCTAATGGTGCGTTCACACCGGACGCGAATAGCGCGTCAGGCGCGAGTGATTTCAATGTTAAGTCAATGCAAAGACGCGTTACGCGCGTAAAAAATTCCTGCGGCGCGAATGAGGCGTAGAGCGCGGCGCGGTAGACGCGAATGGCGCGAATTGAAGCGTCTGGCGCGGAAGCGCGTTACGCGCGAATGATTTAGTTAGTGCTATTTGTGCATTCACGCGTTTGACGCGAATTCGCGTCTGCTGCCCGAGTTGAAAAATTTGAACTTCTGCGTCAATTCGCGCCGCGTTAACCAATCAGGAGCCTGCTTGCTGCTGTCACGTGGTGAAGTGAAAGTTTATATTATTTTAATAAATTATTTTGTAATATTACTAAAATGTCTGGTGTGATTGATGCGCCGGACCGGAGTCGGGGGACTTGTTAAGTTTTTGTGGAGTTGTTTTGCTTTATTTTGTAGTATTTCGAATTGATGGTTTTAAAATAGTAGCCTATTAGTAAAAAATAATAATAATAATAATAATTCACTCATTTTGGCGCCCCTATTGAGTGGTGGCGCGCCTAGCATTTGCCTATGCCGCCTATGCCACGGGCCCGGCCCTGAAGATAGAAATGGCTCATTCTAAGGTAATTAAAACACAACAGTTCATTATGTAAGGTCTTTATACACCACTGAAAACATAGTTATGTATATGATATTGCATTTCTGTCAACAGATCCTCCTAAATATTACACAGTGCACCTTTAAGTAATCAAAAGTTACAGCATTTGGAACCTTTTTGTTTAGCCCTTGACACCAATCATTTTTAAAATGGTTCCTCGTTATCGACGGATTATGTTGATTTTGGACTCATTTCAGTTGGGAGCATCCTGACATCCACTGTAAGTAATGTGCCATTTTCTACTATCTGTGCATGTTTACTGAAGTTACGAGCGAAAGCGCCACGTGAAAGCTAACGTTACATATTTGTTTTTAGTTAGCGCCTGTGGAGTTGTATGTGTCATATCGTGAGAATCTATAAATCTAAAATATTGTGTTATTTTCCACGATCATAAAGTTACGAGCCAAAACGTGACAAATTTCGCATTAGTAGGCCTATATTATTTATATGGGGCTTGTGAGCTTCACGTACAAAAACTCGCTCAAGTTTAGTCCCCAAACAATTGTGCTTTTTGTATTCTAATAACTCCATGAGACCTTTCAAATGACACATGACTATCTGAGCTGTATGATGTTGACAAAAAAGTTTTTTTTTTATTTATTTATCAGCAAATAATTCTGCACTTAGGAGAGTAACACTTCGGGTTAAAGCGGTTAATCCGTTTATGTTGGGACTACATGAAAAAAAAATTTTTGGGGCCATTTACTTAAAATTTCCAGAGGATTTCTAATTTCAAGCATGCTTTGCATGGGAATGAATGGGAGAGTAAATGTTGAAGTTAAGTCTTATTTTAGGTTTTTGAGTGAGTTTTGGCAGTAACCATAATGCTTAAGAGTGGCGCTAGGTGTGGTGACTAGTGTATTTACGTTTTCTAATGGCCAGCACAATGGTTTTGCATATAGCCTCAGTTGCCACCACAACTTCTGGTGCAGCGCAGTGTATGGAAATTTATGCGAAAATTACGCATAAAATTCAATCTTGAGGAAGTGTCCCACAACAGGACAAAACAACATTAAGACGATCGACCTTCACGCTAAAGGCATTCAAAGTTTCTGGAAAACTATTTATGTATCAATCAATAATATATTAAAAATGTTATGCTTACTCTAATGTTGAATATAGGCCTACATAAGGAAAAAAGGAATAATTAACGTGGGTTAGCTTTGCATTATTTTTCAATACCACAGCTACCTTAAGACATTGTTCACATGTTTCATTTCAGACATTTGTCAGGTTTTTGTCCTTAATGTGCTCCTGTGTGTGTAGAACTTATCCCAATCCTCTGTATGCAAATTCCAAAACATCGTTTTAGAGTAACTTGGCCAGTGTCAGTGAAGTTGACTTGACATGGCAATTTCATGTTAAGAAATTTAATTTCCAACATGTAGGCTACTGTCCACATTTAAAATTAGTTCAGCCGAAAATATTTTTGAGTCCGTAGCTGTAGCATTGAAGCTTCTGAGCCGCTGCCTTCTTGACACAAAGATAAAGTATGTTGAAAATTAATGAAAATAGATTCAAGAATCACTTCATGTCTTTCTTAACACTGCGTGTGAATATGCATCTCTCACAGGTTGGCCTTCAGCTTTGCCTATATCTGGTTTTCCATAGTGCACATGCCTATAATCTGTGCACTCAGCATGGAAATATACAAACATTGGCTGTGATTTGACAATTGTTTACTGATTCAATGTGTCTTGTTCTTCACATTTACTGCTAGTTATTTGAAATTCCCTCCTTGAGCTGTTCCTCCTCATGTTCCCAAGGGAAAACATCCATGCAAACCGGTGAGAGAGAGAAAGTAAATGTTTAAACCTACTCAGACAACAGGAAAACAGTGATTTCCAGCAGTAAAGATGAAAGGGAATCTCGAGACAGAGCAATTTAAAGCCAATCAGTACTAACCCAATATAAACCCAGAGAATCACTTTAACTTCATCCTAACAGCAGCTTTTATTGGCCGTCTTCAAAGCTCAAAAACTAGAGAAGGTAATGCTGGGATGATGACTGATGATAGCATTACCTCTTCTTATTCACCCTTCTTTAAACAATCTCTTTGATTAAGTTTCATCTCAAGCTCTTAATGATCATCTTGATGCCTGTGATCAAACTTAGATCAGACTTTGTCATTTTAGTTGTAAAACAGTCTTCACTAATCAAAGGGAAATTTATAGAGGTTTAATACGAACTGTGAAAGGTGTGAGAGATAGGAGAAAAATACACATTGTTGAAATACATGTTGGTGTGTATCTGTGTAGTCATTAATGAGCTGTGTAGCAGATGCTGCAGTACTTGGCTCTGAAGAACAGGTGTTGCAGAGCTACATATGCAGCGTGCATGTGTAAAATATTTAAGCTTATAACAGGCATCACACACACTTACACACAGTGGCATGTGTAAGGTGCTAAAAGCAGTTAGCATCGGTGTGCAACTTGTGGCAGGACTGGTGTGTTTGACTACACACCTGTGCACTTTTCATTTTCTTTTCTTTCCTTTCATATGTCTCACACGCTGCATTATTTACAGGTGCTTACTAGGACACGAGGACTGTTTTACAGTACACTTACAGTAAATTCAGGTTTCATCAAAGTAGTAATAGTAGTAGTGAATCAATGTGAGTGAATGGCATATCTCTCTGTATACCCCACATATACAGTACACTTCCTTTTTAAAGGGGTTCTATTATGCTTTTCCACTTTTTCAACTTTAGTTTGTGTGTAATGTTGCTGTTTGAGCATAAAAATGATCTGCAAGTTTACAAAGCTCAAAATACTTTATTTAACAGAATCCCCTTTTCAAGAACTACAACAAACGGCTTGTTTGGACTACAATGCGATTTAAATATGAAGTCACAATGTTACTAATTTAAATAATCCATGCCCACGGAATACGTGAAAAAAGGGGACGAGGCCTGGTTGAGCTGCATTAGAGAAGACAGTGTTGTCACTATATCAGAGACACTGTTTTTTTCCACAACGTTTCAACGTTTCCAAAACTCATTTGTTTGACCTTCCTAAGGCTGACGAACTTAGAGTGGTTAATTTATTTTAAACACTGTTCCTGAACATTATAACCCCAGCGTTTATCAGTGCGCTGCAGATTTTATGGAGAACAGCTTGTTTTCTGTTGCTTTTGTAAGCTCTCACTTTTGTAAGACGGTTCACCGCTCCTTAGGAAGGTTTTGTGATCGATTACTGTTTGTATTACCTTCGTTTTCCGACAAATTTTACGATTAAAAGGTGGATAACATCGTATCTATAATGTATAATAAAATTACAAAAAACGTACCACTCTGAAATGTCCTGTGAAATCCGTGCTTGCAAAGTCTGTGCATGAAATCCATTCTGCAAGACCCTTTTGTTCATTAACATTGTCAGGATCTGATTCAGGCTCAAATTGGTTTGAAATAACCTTAATATTTACACTAGAGTAGAACTCGCAGTTGTGGAGAGACGGGACATTTCCAGAACACTCGCTAAGCACTGCCAATCAAAACCACACTGGGCCAGCTAACCAATCACAGCACATTTCGTATTTCGGAAGGAGGGGTTTAATCAAAATCAGAGCAGAAGAGACTTTGTTTCAAACCACATGAAAAATCGTATCGACCCCAAACTTTTAAAAGGTAGTGGACGTATAGAATATTTAATTTCAAAGGGATCCAATGTGGCAGACTTTTCTCATGGCAAATCTTTAAAGGGGTCATATAATGGTACATGCACTTTTACAAGTTGATTGTACTGAAATGTGTGTTGGCAGTGCCTGTACACAACCATCATATAATGATAAAAATCCATCCAGTGGCTTTGTTTTAATCTCCTTATATGTTTTCCCCTGCCTCAAATCGAGCCGTTCGAGCCTGTGACGTCACAAGCTCGCACGCCCCTCCCACGATTGTTGATTGACAGAAGGGTTTCAACACAGACCCGCCCTCGCTCGTGAGCTAGCTGTCAATCATAGTCCGCGCGGACCGGCGCGGTCATTGTTGATATGCTGGAGCACTGTCTATGAGCAGAATGGCGTCTAAGCGATTGTGGTGTTCTGTTCTTGGGTGTAATAACGAACACAGCAGTCATTTTAATGTTCCTAAATCCGAACCGCCGAAGACGCAGTGGCTGAGTTTGTTTTCGAAGGGAATATTCCCCACGAGCAACGTCAATGCTTTCATGTTTGCGCGAATCATTTCTCACACCAGACTGCTTTATAAACGAGGAGGTATAAAGCTGGTTTTGCTAAGAAGCTGCTCCTGAAAGGATCGGTACCATCTATTCGTGTTCCTGCAGCTGCTCCAGAAGAACTGAAGTGAGTGTAACGTTTTATTAAACTTTATATTAATATTTATATTAATCCTTGTAAATCGCTAGCTGCACGCTTCACAATGAATGCGTCTAAGGTTTACACTCAGGGTACGTTACGGCATGTTTTCTATGTATGGCGTTCTCAATATAATGCATAATCCCACGTTTATACTGAACAACGTGTTATGGTTATTGTGTTATTGTGTTACAAACGGTATACGCCAGAGCCGGCTCTGGTGTACGCATAGAACAGAGAGGCGGAGTCAGCAAAGCTCATGATCATTTAAAGGCATATGCACTGAAACGGCGTGCTGAAAACAGAGCTGTTTTTTTACCAGGTAAAATAAGTGTTTTCTTACAATACTAATGAGAATTTTTAATTAAAGTATATTACAAACTTTTAATTTAGACCCTAAAGAATCATATTAGCTTGTACAAAAATGGCATTATATGACCCCTTTAAGGGCCTTGCATCACAATAAAACTTTAACACACTAATTCATAATATAAAGAAACTTTATATTATGAATTAGTGTAAACCCTTATAACTAGAATGAGTTCTCTATATGTGTGAATTTGGCAGATGAATGCAGTGCAGTATCTAGCATGCAGAAGAGGAGGACCACACAGGGCCTGCAGAGGAAGACTGAACGTGAGAACAGGAGCCTCATCGCCATGCAGATGACACGAGTCTATCCCTCGACTCTAAGGTAAAACTCATAAAGAGTGCTTGTACACACACAATAGCATCTTCTTCCTGTGCTGGCAGTTCTATTGTGCTATATGGCAAGAGGCCACGCAGAGTGCAATTATTCGTTTGTGATACATCCTTTTTTCCTGTCATTCCCGTTGTGGCGCAGAATGCTGGTTTTGTTCCGACACTCGCCGTTCCGGCTGGCAGCTGTCAGCTCCGATACCGTCTACTGCTCTCTGTGTTCCCAGCCGCTCCAGTCGGAATTCCTAATTAGATTTGCCATTTTCACGCGTCTGATTGCCATACATAACAACATAAAAAGGCCGACGTCTCCATACACACAGCTCTAACTGTAACAATTCATAACAATGCTCATTAACATGTATGGTGTGGCAGCATTGATTATGACATTACCATCTAAATGGATGACCTGCCCATGCAATTTCATTACCGGCTTGTAGATATGGATTAATAAACTTCTTATTCTAGTCCAGGCCTGGTTATTAATTACACAAATTAGTGAGGGCAGGGTAATCAACTTAGGGTCTGTTTGCCTTATAATAATTGATCTAATTTTTAGCGAACATTGCTGTTGGGCATGGCTGAGAGATCACCTCGTTAGCAAAAGTTTAATTCTGATCATAGTTCATGAGTCGTTTGCCTTAAGGTCAGATCTGAATGTCAGAAGCGTTTGAAATTGATTGGTGTTAAATTGAATCAATGTCATGTTCAGGAAAAACAATAACAGTTAATGGATGAGGCTGAATCGCCATCTGCAGAGGGAGGAGAGATAGAGCCAGATGAGAGGGAAGGAAAGAAGGAAGGAAGGATGCAAGGTAGAGGGAGGGAGAAAGAAAAAAAATGAGAGGGAAAGAAAGAAAAAAAACAATGGAAGGTAGAGGAAGGGAGGGAGAAAGAAAGAAAGAAAAGGATGGACAGGAACGAAAGACTGAAAGAATGAAGGAAAGATGGATGGATGGATGGACAGGAAAGAAAGAAGGAAAGAAAGATCTGAGAGAAGGAGGGGGTGAGGCATAGGAGGAAGGAAAATAAATAAGCATGGACAGAAAATAAGGAAGTTTGGACAGCAAAGAAAGGAAGGAAGGATGCAAGGAAGAGGGAGAAAGAAAGAAAGAAAGAGACAGACAGAAATAAAAAACTATGGAAGGTAGAGGGAGGAAAGGAGGGAGAAAGAAAGAAAGAAAGAGAAAGAAAGAAAGAAAGATGGACAGGAAAGAAAGAATGAACTGAGGGAAGGAGGGATAGGATAAAGGAAAAGAGAGAAGCATGGACAGAAAATAAGGAAGTTTGGACAAGAAAGAAAGAAAAGGATAAACAGGAAAGACAGAAAGAAAGAAAAGGATGAACAGGAAAGAATGAAAGAAAGAAAGAAAGAAAAAAGAAAGAAAGGAAGAGGATGGGAGGGAGGAAGATAGTAAGAACCGAGGGAGGGATGGGAGGAAGGAACAGAAAGAAGCATGGACAGAAAATAAGGAGGTTTGGAAAGAAAGAAAGAAAGAAAGAAAGAAAGAAAGAAAGAAAGAAAGAAAGAAAGAAAGAAAGAAAGAAAGAAAGAAAGAAAGAAAGAAAGAAATGGAGGATGCAAAGATGGAAGGTAGAGGGATCGAGGAGAGAAAGAAAGAAAGAAAGAAAGAAAGAAAGAAAGAAAGAAAGAAAGAAAGAAAGAAAGAAAGAAAGAAAGAAAGAAATGGAGGATGCAAAGATGGAAGGTAGAGGGATCGAGGGAGGGAGAAAGAAAGAAAGAAAGAAAGAAAGAAAGAAAGAAAGAAAGAAAGAAAGAAAGAAAGAAAGAAAGAAAGGAAGAATATTTCATATTTGTTTATGAACAGAAAAAAAGCAAACCAGACAGAACACAAAGAGAGAGAGGCTGCCCACACTGTTAATGCAATAGAAACAAAGAAGGAAAGAGTTTAGACAACTCAACTAGTTCACATCACTTCACCCCTTTATTTCAATAAGAGTGTCTGCAGATAATAACTACTATCAAAGTTGGCTGAATGCAAGCGTCTGCCGTTCTCTCCATCACTTCACTGTTTTCCTCCTCTCTCGCTCTTTGTTTCAAGTGACTGGAAGAATGCCAGCTGTTACAAATCCTCCTGATCCTTTACAAAGCTAGCGCACACCGATGGAAAAAAAGATAGAGGGAGAGATTTACTAGTTCTATGAGGTCTTCACAAACACCTGGCTTCTCTCTCTCCACCTGGAAGAACAGCAGTCGTTTTCAGAATTGTGTGAAATTTCACACCCGTTTTTCACAACACATTTTAATATGCACTGTGCTTTTTCTCGTTCCTTCTTCCATCCGTCCCTCCATTGCTCACTTGCTCTCGACTCCGAGTATGAAATCCTTTCATTCTCCTTTATTCGCTGTTGCCAAACTCGGCCTCCCTGCCAATCATGGCTGAGCGACAGCACATACAATTTTCCGCCAGCAATTTGCCCCTTTAAGAGGAAAATTGCTTTGGATAGAACCTCTCCCAGCAAGACAACCACAATAAACAGCTACAACTGTAATGGCATTGGTGCTGTCAGCCCCGGGCCGGGACAGGCGTTCTCACACACCGAGGAGAGATGCTTTAACCGACCCTGCCCTGTAATATCCACACCTGCGCAGACCCGAGCGCTCCGCCAATCCTCTCTTAAACATAACTCACTGCCATCGTGCCAGAATGACTGCTATGAAAGGCTTTTGTCAGATATGCCACGGGACGGCTCGTGTGCGTGTGTGCGCAGATTGTCATTTATTATATGTTGTGTGGTTTTCTGTCAGTGTGCGTATTGATTTGCGCGCTGGCGGAGAGGCAGAGGTCACTTTGATCGGTGTGAGATGAGGAGAGGGAATAGCAGAGAGCTGACATTCCATTAGCTGAGAAAAAAGGACTCCAAATAAAGAGGAATATGTTAAGGACAGGCGGCGGTGGCAGGGTGATATGACTGTAATTAAGAGAATAGAGAGAACAGAGAATAGGAGGCTTTTGTCTGACGGAGACGGCCAAGATCCTGCTCTTATATTACATGCTTGACCTTTCGGCAACCGCACCCCCACCCATCCACTCATCCGTCCTCCCTCCGTAACTTCGCGGGTCTTGCGCACAACCAAACTTTTTGCTCTCCTCATGTGCCCTTTTACTTCAGCGGGACCCAGATGAAACCCAGTCGTTTTGTTTTGTTCAGACAACAGGAGTTTCAGTTCAATTTATGCTCGATTTACCCCTCCCGACTTTTGGAGAAAAAAATCACGTCCAGGGCATCGGTTGGCTCCGATGTTCGGCCTAGTTATCTGGTAATGTGAGGCGTTCAAATCTTACACCTCCCGATCTGCCCCGACAATATCAAACATGTTTGATATTTAGCAACCAGATTTCACAATCGTTTAAGATATAAAAACTCCTGTAGTCTGAGCCAGGCTTTAGGGAAGATTGCTCATCTGGACCACATGTTGTCTTTTTCAGCGGCTATTAGACTGAATTCTGAAAAACAAAAAAATCACCTCAGTGACAAAAAGTGTCCTGATTTACTTTATTTTACCTTACATTGACCTTTTCCAATGGGATTGGGGAACATGTGCAATACCTTAATAAACAATATTCTTCAAGAAATACACAGGCATCGCTAACATTACATTTGATATCTGTGTACACAGGTTTGTGGCAGTCAGACAGGGTTTATTAGTTAGACGTTTTGAGGTCTGCATCTCCTCAGAGTGTCAAAGGCATGAGAGCACTACTTTATCATTGTTTGTCTGACTGGGGATCCCACCGGGGCCGTGTCTGTGTGTGTGTGAGAGAGAGAGAGAGAGAGAGAGAGAGAGAGAGAGAGAGCAGTCCCTCTGGATAGGTTTGTATTTTATTCTGAGTAATAACTGGCTATTTATCTAACATCTAGTTTATTTGTGTTATGAATGTGTGCAGTTCAATGCTCTTAACCCTGCTGGAGAGGGTGAGAGAGTACACAGAGTAGAAAGAAAGAAAGCATGCTGACTCCTATCCCATTCTCTCTTTGACTGGGGTGGGGGTGGGGGTGGGGGTGGGGAGGGGGGAGGAGGGGGGGGAGGAGGGGAGGGGAGGGGGGGGGGGGGGGGGGCGAGACGGCCACCATTCAACCCGAAAAAAGTCATATAACCATTCCAATAACTCCGAAGCTGTTCAGTTAAAAAAAACTGCATTCATGGCATCTCTGAGCAGCCAGCATTAAACAGTCTGTGAAAATACAACTAAATGCCACTTCAGATGCAGCTTCTGTGCCACCTCTGCAGTGCAAATATAATTATTTGATTGGCAATACCCCTATAATAATGTCTTCTTATTCTAATTGCATTCATGGATTTCAGGTTCTGGTTTTATCCTGGAGTCACTGAATTCTCCTTTTTAGTGTTGTATGCACACCCTACCACACGTAAACCACACCACTGTCAATCAGTGGTGTGGTTTACGAAGAACATCACCCGCTCATGGAAATATTGGTTTAAAGTTCAAAGAGAGCCTTTGTGATGATATTGGACGTAACTCAATCTAATTAAATTCATATGTAATTCACACAGATGAATCAATTTCATTATGCCACCATCTCTGTTCACTATTGTACAAGGGCCAGATACAACAATAGCTGGGTCATGCACAAAGACCATTCTTAAATTGTAAAGCAAATAAACGTTAAAAAGCAAATGTTACAGTCAAACAAAGAAACAGGGATTTCTGGGGGATGGGGTACATCACGCAAAATTGATTAATATTTGCTTTCAGAATGACACTGGCATGATGCATGGGTGCTTCGGTCATGCAAATGAATATCTTAAAGAGACGAATCACAGCAGCCCCAGTAAAGTTCAACAGGCAGATTTGCATATTTATATTAGCTGTAACAGATAGTAAGTGCATCAGGGAGGAGGAAATATAATGCATTTGTCAAAGTACGCCTCTCACATGGCCGAACGCTGAGCTTATTAACTTCTAAAATTCTGATATCTTCAATTATTCACACAAAGCATGCCTTGCTAGATATATTGTAGAACATTTTGACAAAAGGAACAGGCATTAGAGAGAACATAATGACCCAAATGGAGCATGTACTTATTATAAAAGCACAGATATCAAAAGCAATATACCACTGATCCAAAACAATACAGCCATCCCATAACTTTACCATTGTGATGTAATCATAAAACAGCCATAGACAGTGGGCTTGTGTCAGAGTTATGGTTAAGGCTACAGTGCTTGCATTAAAAGCAAACTAAAATCATTTATTGCTCCCTCTTTTAACATATGTTAATCTGAACAAACCATTCAAACAGAACCTCAGAAAAAAGGGGGGTGAATAGAAATCTCTCGGCCTCTGCCGTACCTTTAAAAACCAACCCAAACATTATCACTGCACTGCTTCTCTTATGATGAAATAACAAAAAAATAAATTGACACGCACGCACGCACGCACACACACACACACACACACACACACACACACACACACACACACACACACACACACACACACACACACACACACACACACACACACACACACACACACACACACACACACACACACACACACACACACACACACACAGGCCTACTGTATGTGTGTATATATATTTTTGAAAGAAGTCTGCTTATCAAGGCAGTATTTATTTGATCAAAAATACAATAAAATGTTAATATTGTGAAATTTTTTAATTTTCAAATTGTACTTTCAAACTGAATTTTCAGCAGCCATATCTCCTGTTTTCAGTGTCACATGATCCTTCAGAAATCATTCTAATATGCTGATTTGTTGTTCAAGAAACATTTCTTATTACTATAAATGTTGTGCTGCAGTTCAAAGTTCAAAAGATCAGCAAGTTAAAAAACAGCCTTTATTTGAAATAAAACATAAATGTCTTTATTGTCACTTTTGATCAATTTAATGCATCTTAGCTGAATAAAAATATTAATTTCTAATAAAAAAACTTTACTGACCCCAGACATTCTAACAGAATAGTGCATGTAATGTCCAATAATTAGAAGTGCTTTTAACTTGTACCCAAAATGTCCATATATTACAGAGATATTTTCAATCTAAATATGGTGTGTATTGTATAGATTTCACATGCTCTCTAGCAAAATGTGATAAGCAATGAGTTAATCTACTCATCTTCATCCTCCCACACTAATGGCCAACTGCCTCCCTATTCATGATTACAGCTGATAATATCATGTGACGCCACATGTAATTTATGGACGAAATAACACATGCAATATGTGAGAGGTTGTATGCTGCCTTGACGAAAGGTGATACACAAAATAAGAGACGGAATATTCAATTAGTAATCTGCTGAGCCATATGTTAAGCACTCAAGCCATTCCTTATTCTAAAGAATATTTTGAAAAACAACTCCATTTTGAGCCATATCAATGAACGCCATTAGTTTAATGCAGTCTAGAGTAGTGAACTGTAACTTTATCTGTGTGCAGTTTGAATGGTTGGGTTTAGTGTTGGCAGACACTCAATCGCTTGGGTTTGCTCATTGTTTTCATCAGGTGCACTGTTCCTATTCATGGTGTTAAACAGGCCATTATACAACTGCAATTACAACACACTCCACCGCTCTGCAGGTGCTAGGAACTCTGGCAAAAAGCGGAGTTTTAGCTTTGTGAATGCCATCCCATACTTACTGATTGCCAGTTTTGTAGTGTTGGTTCACTGCAATAGCGTTGCCAGATTAGTATAGTTTTACACAGCTGGTTGCTTTACACTTTGCCATGTGGGTAATGTAACCCTGAGGAAAATGATTTAACTTTGTAAATGTTGTGAGAGACTTGCTTGTAGTTTGACTTCACTTGCAGCATTTTGGCTCTGAATGTTTGAGAAATTTGGCAGTCCTCAAAATACGAACAAAATGTCATGCTGATTTTAGATATGCTGTACAACACCATCTCATGCTTACCAAGGCTGCTTTTATATGACAAAAAATACAGTAAAATAATTACAATTTAAAAATAACTGTTTTTCCATTTTAAGTAGGGCTGTCAAACGATTAATCACGATTAATCGCATCCAAAATAAAAGTTTGTGTTTACATAATATATGTGTGTGTACTGTGTATAATTATTTTGTATATAAATGCACACATGTATATATTTAAGAAAAATATGTTATTTATATATAAAATGTTTATATTTATATAAAATATACATTATATATAGGCTACATTCAGTCTATATACAGTATATACATGCAAATATTTCTTAAATACACATGCATGTGTGGGTATTTATGTATTAAAAATAATTATACACAGTACACACACATATATTATGTAAACACAAACTTTTATTTTGGATGCGATTAATCGCGATTAATCGTTTGACAGCCCTAATTTTAAGATATTCTAATCCTGTGATGGGAAAGCTGAATTTTCAGCATCATTACTCCAGTCTTCAGTGTTTACATGATCCTTCAGAAATGTGATCTTTCAAAGATGCTGATTTGGTGCTCATTCTGCTCAATAATCATTTCTTCTTGTTATCATTGTTGAAAAGATGTGTTGCTTATTATTTTTGTGGAAACTGTGATCCATAATTTTTTCAGGATCTTTTGATGAATAGATGCAAATGCAAAAGAACATATTTATTTGAAATAAAAATTGATTGTAACATTAAAAAGGTATTTACTGTCCCTTTTAATCAATTTAATGTGTTAATTAAAACGGTAACACTTTACAATAAGGTTCATTAGTTAACATTAGTTAATGTATTAACTAACATGAACTAACCATGAACAATACATTTGTTACAGTATTTATTAATCTTTGTTAATAAAAATACAGCTGTTCATTGTTTGTTCATTTTAGTTCACAGTGCATTAACTAATGTTAACAAGATTTTAATAAAGTATTAGTAAATGTTAAAATTAACATTAACAAAGATTAATAAATGCTGTATAAGTGCAGTTCATTATTAGTTGAATACCATAAGTGTTACCAATAAAACAATTAAAATAAATAAATGAACAAATAACCTTACTGAACTCAAACATCAGTGTAGATATAGCACTATGGATGGATGGATGAGGGTAAGCAAGAAACGGAGAGACCCCAGGCACAGCCTTAAAAGGAGCCGTAAGTAACTTGTGGTTTTTGCGGGCAATATTTCTTCATCAGCCTTAACTGGAGCAGACAGGCCACAATTATCTGGATTTATGCTTTTCTTCAGAAATATGAACAAGCTACAGTCATTTCAGCACTGCAGTGATGATAACACCAAATCTAATCAGAGAAAGCAAAATGGATTTTAAAAGCCTGTTGCTGTAATGCTTCCACTCATAACCAACCATTTCAACCACATGCTTAACTTAATTCCCCTCAGAGAGACAGGCTGCCCAGAGAGGTCTGAAATATAACCGGGTCATATAAAGGGACTCTTTCTCTGCATTTAACAGGCAGAAGGACACTTCAATTTAGTTGTATGATGGGATGAATTACAGACTGTGAGAGAATAACAAACAATGCAGAAATTTCATTATGGTTTCCCACGATAACTGAATTATGGAGGACAAAACTCCAACAGATAAAAAGATGGAGAGATGGATTGATGGGGAGCCGTATGTTGGTTATTGACAGGGAAGATATGGTAGTTCTTGGGATTCTTGGACACACTGATGTTATTCACCTAATGCTCAACATGTAGGCACTATTTTGGCTAAAGACAGCCAGTGAGAAGCACGCATTAGTAACTATGATGGATTTACATACAGCAAAATAACTTTCAGTTAAAATAGATATAGAAGCAACCAGACACATACATGCGTTTGCATGTTCTCAAGCATCCAAAATAGAGCAAACATCTCTGTGACTCACAATCTTGCTGTGATGTCTCCACACCGTATATTCTCAGATGGAAAGGTTGCCAAATTGTGCGTAATTACTGTATTGAGCTGATATGAAATATCAAATGGTGGGTTCAATAGCTCCCATGGTGGGTGAAAAGTCACTGTACATTTGATGAGCTCATAAATCAATACAAGAAAAAACAGCAGTTAAGCATCCAATAGAAGCTATTTAATCACTTAGCTGGATATTAAGTCAGGCTATGTCAGCTGCCAATACTTTTTAACACCTCCTGCTAAGCAAGCAGTATAAGACCGGTGCTGATTGCTTCAACTTTTACACATACTAAAATATTCACCATGGCACTGTGTGCTGTCACAACACTGGCAAAGAAGAGATGATTATGTGCTATATCACAGGGTGAAAAGGGAAAGAAAGAAAGAAAGAAAGAAAGAAAGAAAGAAAGAAAGAAAGAAAGAAAGAAAGAAAGAAAGAAAGAAAGAAAGAAAGAAAGAAAGAAAGAAAGAAAGAAAGAAAGAAAGAAAGAAAGAAAGAAAGAAAGAGAAGTGGGATTTATTAAGTGAGATTTTAAACATCCATTTTTTCATAATTGGTTTCTTTTGTGGGTGTACAAACTTTGAATGTGTAAACTTTTCATGGATCTGTGGGAAATAGATCACAAATACACACAGACATTTAGATGCTCTTTAAAACTTTGATTTTAGTTGGACTAAAGCTATAATTCAGCTTTTTAAAATGTCATGTAAAGTAGGACTGGGTTGAAAATATTGAATCTTAATCGATTCTCATTTTGATGAACCAATATCGATTCTTGATGCTGCCTTCACATGCTATCGGAAATTTCCTGCTTCCCACTTGTGAAGAATGAGCTTGTCACGGTCAAGTGCTTTGTTTTTGGAAAGAATAGGAATCATGAAGGACACCAGGTTTATTCTAATCACAAGAATCAATCTTTTATGGTGCGTTTCATTTAGGCCCCAGTATGAACTTTTAACTGGAATCGCCCCTCAAGTAGGATTAGCGACTGGGAAACTCTGGTGAAGTGGAACAACCCTGATTTCAGAATCCAATTTGACTGCTCAGCACATCAACCATAGTGAAACAGGTAGTAGAAACTGTTTGTCTGTAACTCACACAGTGGTGCACACAGTACTATCTAAGCTCTTTTTGTGGACATATTCGGCATTATCTTTGTAAAATACTGCTTTTTTTATGTGTTTGTATTCTGAAAAAAGCAAGCAGAACAAAGGTTTGTCTGGATGCGTCCCATCTTAGTTTTTCGACCTCTGCACTGGAATGCGGTCACCTTTGGTGTGACGTCATTCCCAGCTCCTACGTCCTTCTTCCGAGGTTAATGGAACACAGCATTAAGGCCGTTCACACCAAGGATGATAACTATAACGATACATACATACTGTAGTTCTAAAACTACACCGATACCCCTTTTCCCAGTACGATACTTTGATTTTTGGTAATCGCCGATACCAATACCTGTATTTTCACTGCATTTGTAATTTTTAATACTAGGCAGAGAAACTAAAAGTATATGAAACATATTCGTTGATTTAATTTTTTTAGCAAATATTTATTCCCTTTAGTTATTTTCACGCTTAATTATAATTGTTTAAATGTATTGTACAAGCCTTTGTTACTTTCACTGTTCTTTCTTTTGCTCTACACTATTTTATCTTTATTTAGAGCTGCTTTAGCAGGGCTCAGTGCTAAGTGGTCCCCTCACCCACACCCCGATCTATTTTCTCCACGCGAGAGAATACTTTGGCTGGTGGCCAGGGTGACCTGAGGCGGCTGGTGTGGAACTAAACCGACGAAATATCCTCGGTCCACACCCCCCCTTTCACATTGCAACCCGTGTGGTTCTGAATGAGTTCGCTGACCAGAGCTGCGTTCGAGGACGCATCACAAGGGGAGCTGGAGTCCTCTGGAGATGAGGGCTTGTCGGTGCTGCCACTCTCGGGTGTGCTAGCATAACGAGTCTGATCCGGAGTTAACACCTATGCTTTCCCGGGCCGCCGTGAGTTTGGGCGAATTTTTGCGACTGCTCAGCGGCCTCTTCCACCTTCTCTGCCCTCGCAGAGGCTGCGGCCAAGGGTACACTGGGGTTCCCCCCGTGGAGTGTTCTGTGGCAACACATCTGTGTCCCTACAGCGCCTCCACCTGGCGTGGCAACCCTAAACACCCCTCCAATGCCTGTAGGTTTTTCTTTCTACTCCGGTGGCAAAGACCTATAGAGCTGCGGGGGAAGGCTGCCGCCTCACTGCATGTTATTACCATCCTTGAGGGTGCTCAATGACATGCACGAGGGTAGGGCTGATTCCAAGAGCTGCCTGCCGCCACCGACCTCGCTCTACGAGCGACAAAGGTGACCGCATGCTCCCTGCGGTGACCGATATGCCCTCCCCCATATCCCCGGCTGGCCTCTTCTACCAAACATGTTCTGACCCCGTGGCCAGCTGCTGCCACCCAGCCGCCGGCTCAGACGCCTCGGTCCGCTTGCCGCCAAACGCGCCCTCCTGCGACTTCCGCCCCCTCCCGCCCGGCCCCAGCAGCACCAGGCCGCGCCGTGGAGGAGGTCGCATGAAGGCGTCCCAGCCCGTACCAGTCCCGCAGCCTGCCGAACCCCAGGCGATGCTGCGCTCCCATTACGGGCAACTCAGAGATGGGTTACAGTTCTTTCAGGAAGTGGTTGCAGGGCCACTCCTTCCCCTGGTGGAGGGCCGGGGGAGAACCTCTTCTCCAAAAAACTGACATCCCATCTCTGAGCCCCCAGAGGGCGCGGATGGCAGTTACGAGCCTCGCCACTCTCGTCCCCCTCTGTCGCCAGACCCCTGACAGAGCAGGTCCCCGTTGAACGCTCATCCTTCCTCTGTCAGGATGCGGCATATGACCGTGCCCCCACATCGGGACCCTCCGCCTCCCACGTCTGGGCCAGTCATCCCGCCTAGCTGCCCCATCGTGGGTACGTCTGTGGTTCACATGACCCCGCTGGTTCAATGTTGGAGCTTCCAATCTGTCCCGCTGGCTCACGAGAATCATCAGTCTCGGCTATGCGATTCAGTTCGCACGGTCTCCTCCCCGCTCTGGGGAATCCGCTATACCGTGGTGGGTGGCAATGTCCCTGTCATGCGTACAGAGGTCGTCACCCTACTGGCGAAGGGTACGATCGAGACCACCCCTCCAGCCGAAATGAAGTCTGGCTTCTTCAGCCCCGACCTCATTGTACCCAAGAAAACAGGTGGGTTCGACCAATCCTGGACCTGCGCGTCTTAAAACGTTCCCTTCTAAAAAGGCTTCAGTTCAAGATGCTCACGGCCAAACGCATTTTCGAATGTGTGCGGCCACAGGATTGGTTTGCAGCGATTGACCTGAAGGACGCCTACTTCCATGTCTCCTTTCTTCCTCGACACAGACCGTTCCCTCGGCTTGTTTTTGAGAGGTGGGTACGCGGTTCTCCCATTCGGACTAGCCCTGTCTCCTTGCGCCTTCACGAAAGTCGTCGAGGCAGCCCTTGTGTCGCTCGGCAACACGGGGTTCGCATCCTGAACTATCGAGAATCATCAGGCTCGGCTATGCGATTCAGTTCGCACGGTCTCCTCCCCGCTCTGGGGAATCCGCTATACCGTGGTGGGTGGCAATGTCCCTGTCATGCGTAGAGAGGTCGTCACCCTACTGGCAAAGGGTACGATTGAGACCACCCCTCCAGCCGAAATGAGGTCCGGCTTCTTCAGCCCCGACCTCATTGTACCCAAGAAAACCGGTGGGTTCGACCAATCCTGGACCTGCGCGTCTTAAACCGTTCCCTTCTAAAAAGGCTTCAGTTCAAGATTCTCACGGCCAAATGCATTTTCGAATGTGTGCGGCCACAGGATTGGTTTGCAGCGATCGACCTGAAGAACGCCTCTTCCATGTCTCCTTTCTTCCTTGACACAGACCGTTCCCTCAGCTTGTTTTCGAGAGGTGGGTACGCGGTTCTCCCATTCGGACTAGCCCTGTCTCCTCGCGCCTTCACGAAAGTCGTCGAGGCAGCCCTTGTGTCGATCGGCAACACGGGGTTCGCATCCTGAACTATCTCGACGACTGGCTGATCCTAGCTCACTCTCGAGACCAGGTTTGCAAACACAGGGACCTAGTGCTCCGGCACCTAGCTCGTCTGGGCCTTCGGGTCAACTGGTAAAAGAGCAAACTTTGCCCCGTGCAGAGGATCTCTTTTCTCGGTATGGAAATCGACTCGGTCGCCATGTGCGCGCAGCTTATGAGCAAGCGCGTGCAAGCAGTCACTGCTGACTTGCCTTAGACAGTTCGAGGGCAAGAGTGCGGTTCCACTGAAGTTATTTCAGAGGCTCCTGGGGCATATGGCATCCGCAGCCACAGCAACGCCGCTCGGATTGCTTCATATGAGACCGCTTCAGCTCTGGCTTCGCGATCGAGTCCCGAGGTGGGTATGGCAACAAGGCACGTACAATTGTAACCTGAATTGTGCAGCCGACGAGCTTTCACGTCTCAGCCTCTTCCTGGAGAATGGTGACTCCATCCCCAGTCGGTTCAGCTGATTTGGGATCAGTTCGGGGACGCACAGGTAAACCTGTTTGCCTCCCACGACTCGTCCCATTGCGACCTGTTTTACTCCCTGACCGAGGCCACGCTCGGCACGGACGCACAGCTAGCCGCAGGGCCAGGGTACTCCCCCAGTGAGCCAGGGTCTGTGCAAGATCAGGGAGGATGAGGAGCAGGTCATATTGGTTGCGCCTCATTGGCCCAGCCGGACCTGGTTCTCAGAATTTGTACTCCTCACGACAGCGCCTCCCTGGCCAATTCCTCTGAGGATGGACCCTTTCTCAGAGACGGGGCACCCTATGGCACCCTTGTCCTGATCTTTGGAACCTCCACTCGACATTCCTATGCGTTGAAGTGGAAACTCTTCGTCAACTGGTGCTCTTCTCACAAAGAAGACCCCAGAAAGTGCTCGATCAGTGTCATGCTTTCCTTCCTGCAAGAAGGGTTGGAGCGAAGGCTATCTCCCTCCACCCTGAAAGCTATCGCCGCACATCACGACTCAGTTGAGGGTAAGTCCGTGGGAAAGCACGACTTGGTCATCAGGTTTCTGAGAGGAGCGAGGAGACAGAATCCTCCTCACCCTCCTCTCGCTCCCTCTTGTGACCTCTCAGTGGTTCCAACTACCCTGCAGAGTGCTCCCGTTGAGCCTCTGCAATCAGTGGAGCTTAAGTTCCTGCCAGTTAAGACAGCGCTCCTGGATGCATTGGCATCCATTAAGAGGGTAGGGGACCTGCACGCATTTTCCGTTGATGAAGCGTGCCTGGAAATCGGGCCGGCCTATTCTCACGTGATCCTGAGACCCCGGCCTGGATATGTGCCCAAGGTTCCCACCACTCCCTTTCGAGATCAGGTGGTGAACCTGTAAGTGCTGCACCTGGAGGAGGCAGACCCAGCCTTGGCACTGCTCTGTCCAGTACGCGCCCTCCGTGCTTACATAGACGGAACACAGTGTGTCAGGACCTCAGACCAGCTCTTTGTCTGTTATGGTGGGAAGCTGAAGGGAAAGGCTTTCTCCAAGCAGAGGCTGTCTCACTGGATAGTGGCATATCTTTGGCATATCAGCAGCAAGGTCGACCGTACCCCCTTGGTGTAAAAGCTCACTCCAACCGGAGTGTGGCTTCCTCTTGGCCTCTAGCGCATGGCGCCTCGCTAACAGACATCTGCAGAGCTGCAGGCTGGGCGACACCCAACACATTCGCCAGATTCTACAATCTCCGAGTGGAGCCAGTGTCCTCCCATGTACTCGCTTCAACCAGCCGGCACTATGTCTTTGCTTGCTCGCCATTCCACTCCACGGACTGGATACGTGCGATATATTTCTCAGATGAGCTTTCCCCATGCCCTGAGTTCCTCCAGCGCTGTTGACGTCAACGGCAGAGTCTATGCCTGCGGCAGCTTTCGCGTTGGCTAGGTGCCTCCATGTGCTTGGTTCCCCACTGGTGACCCCCACATGTGAATTTCCACTGTAAGCCTCTCCGAGCATATGTCTTTCCCTTGGCAAGCCACCTTGCCACTCCTGGAGTTGAAACATTCCACCCTGCGGGCTGGACACCCCAGTGCTTCTCCATATGCAGCCCCTCTGGGTCATATGTGTATTCTGTAAGTCCCCTTCGGGCAGGCAATAATTGCATATTTCCACTGAGATATGCTTCCCAGTGTACCTTGGTATTCCTGTGTTAAGTAGGAGTCCTTCGTCCGTGCTAGTCTCGCAACAAGGAGCTCAGACTTACGCAGGGCACTGGAAGATTAGACTGGGAACCCTATTTCGTCGTCTAACTCGAAGTGACTACGAAAGGGAATGTCTCGGTTACGGATGTACGGACGTTACGTCTCCCTGCCACTTTTGCTGTACCGCTGAAACAGCCTGAGTTCAGTCTCGGCTCCTCAGCAAGTAACATATCTGCATATTGCCAGCGTACTTCCTAATATACCCACGAGGTGGGGCGGAGTCACGCTATGCAAAATCCGCAGACCCATGGCATTTTTTTGCCATTGGCTCGTTTTGTAATACTCGAAGTTGATAGGCTTTCTAAGCGAAACCCCATTTCGTCGTCATTCGACGTAACGTCTCCGTTCCCTACTCAGGGAACGAGGGTTACATCCGTAACCGAGACGTTTTCAGGTACAGAATTTGAATAAAGTAATCAAATGTAAAATAATACTGCATAGTCTTGACTGTATAAATTAAATATAGACTCATCTTTATTAAGGTTTCATAAGTCATTCAGTCAAGAGCAGTGAGTGATTTCTTTGTCCTTTATTGTTTGATTAACATTAAAAATACAACAGCAGAATTATTAAGCTGCTGTCCCTTTAAGACTGAATGCTCGCTATTGCTAGCCTTTCCGGAAATGGCCTACCCTACCTTTAAGTTTTCATCAACTTAGAGGTTATGAAGTTTATTGTAGTTGTAGCTATGTGGGTGCTTAGTTTTTTTCTGTCATTTGGCAAAAAACTCATGATATAAAAAGATGAAGTGCTGCTTCGCAGTGCGCACTATTTAAAACAGTATTGGCTGCCTCTTGACGGCAAATGCTATATAAGACACTTCTCTGCTCCTTAAAGACTTTTAGACTGAAACGCTGTACTTATTCAAAGAACCAGTTCTTTATCTACCTTTACATTGCCAACAAGCAGAAACACTCCAAAATGTGTGTGGCACTTCATTCACGATAGGTTTGAGGTTTGACTGACAGTTTGAGGAGCCAATGGAGTCGCAGACAAACATGAAGGGTGACCAATAGTATGATTTAGAGGGGAAAAATACGAAATATGGATATAAGAGGTTCTGCCCCACCAAACAGTTGATGGGTACCATTAATATCCATAGTATGGGGGAAAAAAATACTATGGAAGTCAATGTGGCCCATCAACTGTTTGGTTACCGACATTCAAAATATCTTATTTTGTGTTCAGCAAAAGAAAGAAATTCATACAGGTTTGGAACAACTTGAGGGTGGGTAAATAATGACATAATTTAATTTTGGGGGAACTGTCCCTTTAACACACATCACAACAAACATCACACAGTAAATGTGATAAAATAATCTGTAGAACCATCAAGATAATCTGAACTTTACCGAAGATTATTGGAAGGGGAGAATTTGCCCAAAATTGGCACGATTATCTTGTAGTTTGTGGGTGCCTTAAATCACATCGCGAACAATCCCAAATTAGAAGAGATAAGCAAACATTCTTTTAGCAGTTACAAGCTAACGTTATCGATCAAATCTGAGCCAAGTTAATTAGATATGTAAAACGAGATGTCCTCATTCAACTAAATAATACAAATTATTATCATAGCGTTACTATTCATTATAATAGCGATAAGTGTTACCACTCCTCAGCTACTGTACAACATTGTATTATGAATAATCGTCTGTCTGACTGGATATTTTCGCTTCAGCTGGCGTTAAGGTTTTCAGTCTTCAAGGTTTAAATTATTCAAATTATGTAAATGATAATGAATAGGAAAGCCTGCTTTTAGACATATCTGTAATCTACATCATCACACAATGATTTATCAGGAACATTTTACTGAGGCACAACAAAACTTTAATGGGGCTTGTGGCCCAGTTAAAAGGGTCTAGCCATGCCCCTGGTCATTGCCCATCTCTAAATACTTTTATCCGACTGAAATTGTACCAGCACTACCACCCTGATAATGTGATTGTAACACAGCTTTGTTCATCATGTTTACGTTAATAATCAAACTACAACTTGTGCACTTGCTCCAAAAGACAGAGGTGACTCGCAATAGATATTTAATACTTGAAATATTTGATTGTGCATTGTGTATATATTTAGACTGTTGTTCAATTATGAAAAACCCATTGTAAACTGGTTATAAACGTAAACACATGTGTGTTCAGCAACTGAATCATATATCAATCATAATTGTGCTAGATGTAATCAATCTTACCCACAGTGCACTGGGGTCAGGTAGGAAACACATTCTCATTTACAATCAATTACACCTCATCAGAGAGAGAGAGAGAGAGAGAGAGAAAGAAAGAAAGAAAGAAAGAAAGAAAGAAAGAAAGAAAGAAAGAAAGAAAGAAAGAAAGAAAGAAAGAAAGAAAGAAAGAAAGAAAGAAAGAAAGAAAGAAAGAAAGACAGAAAGAAAGAAAGAAAGAAAGAAAGAAAGGAGGGAGGATGAGCGAGTGAGAGAAAGATAAAGAAGGATGGGGTAAGGATGTTTCTCGCTCTACCTCTATAAATACCAGCAGGAGGGCCTTGGCCTGCAGATCAATGCAGTGCAGTTCTTCTGTCAGAGCTGTAATGGTGTAATGGCAGCTGGCTCTCTCATTGCTAACGATCAATAGCCCGTCTCTCCTGGCCTCAGACCGGGGGACACGGTGTATGTGTGTGAGGTGCTGGATAGGGGTTAAATGACAACCACAGGGCTCCTGACTAGATTTTAGCCTTGTTCTACCTGGTGACCCCTACCGGCTTTACCCCACCTCCGTCTGGAGACCCTTGCACAGGGCTGAGCAGAAGAGCACCTGCTTCTCCACAAATACAGACTGAATGACGAAACAATTTACTTTAATTCTGTAAACAGCTATACACATGCTGTTTTATTGAATATTTTATAATATTATCTTAATAGTAATATTTAATAACATTGAATAATTGTATTATTTTGTTTATTTCAGTGCATCCATGAAAACCACTCTGCTCACAAGGCATTCTTCCTCAATTTGGCCAATTATTGCCCACAGTGAGTCAGGTCACTTTGCACTTGCAATCTTGAGTTTCACCCTCTTTGCTTTCCTCTTAACTATTTGCCTATTATCACTAATATGGAGAACATCTCTAAACCTGAGCCAGAATGAATGATGTTTGAAGACAAACGTTGGTAATGCATTCAATAAAACAGGGAGACAGAGAGCAAGAGAGGGGGGCTGAAAAAAGGTAGCATTAACCAAACATTTCTATGGACAGATAAACACACTCTTTGACAAACTGATACACAAAGTGGCACAGCCCTTTCTTTGATAGACAGAAAGGTACACATACTTGTACGCACACACAGACACGGATGACAATGGTAGACCTTTTGAAAGCCTGACAGAACAGTATCTTACAATAATGCAAACAATTATGCTTGTGTAGGCCTATATATTGTATACTCTAGTGTTGTAATGTACGATTTAAAAAAAAAATCAGCAAGGATGCATTCAATTGATCAAAAGTGACAGTAAAGACATTTATAATCTTACAAAAGATTTCTGTTTAAATATATTATGTTGTTTTGAACTTTCTATTTATCAAAAATCTTGAAAAAGTATCATAGTTTCCACAAAAATATAAGCACAACGTGAAGTTTTCAACATTAATAATAACAAGACATGTTTCTTGAGCACCAAATCAGCATATTGATATCCGCATATTAATGATTACAGCAATAAATTTGTTATTTTAAATTGTAATAATACTTTCACAATATTATTTTTTACTGTATTTTCATCAAAAAAATGGCAAACATATATAACATGTTAACATGATATATTTTTCAGTTATAACTAATATATTTGGTCCATTTTGCATTCTCATTAATGATCAGGACATGCTAAAATACTTTTAAACTTGCATACAGGTTAGTTAAATCATGACAAATTATTGCTTTAGTCCGACTGAACTCAAGCCTTTAAAGTGCTTGTAAACATACTTTCTGAGAAAACACACACACACACACACACACACACACACACACACACACACACACACACACACACACACACACACACACACACACACACACACACACACACACACACACACACACAGCTGAGACTAAATTTGCTCTTATAGCCCGAGGTCTAAAAGAGAGAACAAGCCATCCAGATTACACCAAATGTAAAAGGTCTTTTTTTGTGTGAACACATGTAGTAAGAACATTTCCTAAAGGATAAAAATACTGTAGTTTTTTCTCAAGCACATATGTGTGCTATTGTACTGTCCAGAAACGTGTGTTCCTGGTCTAAACCACTCTGCTGCTTTGGGAACTGATGACGTTTTTCCTCACCACTGTCACCTTTCCAGAATAACACACTCATAGACTATTTTCTCTCCCTTCATTATAATGATGTACAGCTCACTGAGTTTGCCACAATATCCTTTTAATCCATAAACAAACACACATCGTCTTTGCTACTACCATCACTCTCATGTTCTTACAGCTCTACTAACGCTACGAGAGAGATAGAGAGCGTGAGCGAGTGTGTGTGTGTGTGTGTGTGTCAGTGTCAGGAGTGGTTCTGCAGTGCTCTCTCAACAGCATGTGGACCACCGCGGTGAGTGGGATGACACTTTAGTGTGTGTGTGTGTTTTGAGTGAGTAGGGGTTAAAGTGACACACTTCCAGTCAACAGGTCCTAGTACAGTGTTCAAATAACTTATCCAGCTAACAAGTGTGTGAAACAGAGTGTGAATGCATGTGTACATATGTGTAACTAAGTGTGTGTGAAAGACTTAAAAGTATCTGAGAATGACTGAGGGGGTAGCAAAAAGTAATAAAGAGGAACGGCAAACAGTGTGTCCACTGACAATAACAGTAGTCCTTTTATTATGATTTAAAGAAGTTTTATTAGGAATGATAAACATAGGGTTTCATAGCAAGAAATTAGAAAAAATATAATAATCAATTAATTGATACTTTTATCAAAGATAGTGGATATACACTGAAAATGGTTTTGTGGTGTGTAGTTGAGTATGCATTAACCAGGTCTGTCTGTGTCTCTACGGCAAGGCAGCATTTGCTGACTCTATACGTTGTCAGGACTTTTCTTTTTCTTTTCAGGAATTCTGACAGTTTTAATTCTCTATTTAGGGACAGACAACATTCTAATTTACTCCATTTAGTTGTAGCTTTTGTGAAATGTTTTGAACTTTTTTGTGCTTAATAATTAGACTGTCCAGTTGAGTTTTTATCATGAAAATGTTCGGTTCTCTGTCTCATACAGAGAAGTGTGTGTGTGTGTGTGTGTGTGTGTTGTCATTGTCATTAATTCTCGATAAAAGCAATAAGCTTTTGTCACCTTTAAACTGCACATTTGTATCTGTATCTGACATAGTTGACATAAATGCCTTTACACAGGAATTACAAATGTAGAAATCACGGTATAATATTGCTTTAATTATGAATATGAATGATTCAAATATGAATGAAACAATTAATGAGAACATGAAATAAATTCTGTTCTTATTTTTTATTTATTTATTACTGCATGATATTTACACAGAACCAAAGCAGAAAATGACCTATACTTTATACAAAAGTGTTTGACAATTCTTAAAAATTCAGCAATCATTATTCATGAAAGTCAAAAATCAATTAAATTACTTAGAATTGCATTTAAAATTGCTGCAGTATACACACATGAAAAATAAATCGGATTCAGGGCTAGTAAAACATAATATAGCTCAATAGCCATGCAGGGTAGAGCCGGTTCAGAGCAAGTCACTTATTTAAAAACACCTTATGTATACAATTTTTATTATTATCTTATGTATAATCTTGCTTAGAAGAGTAGGGTTTTATTGCTACAGTCCTAAGATTCTCTGGATGTGATTTAGTGGGAGTGTCAATATTGCCAACTTCTTTTAAAATTTATTTACATATTTTTTAACGATTATATATACTACCACAGCATCATTATCTGCAGCTCATCTGTTTGTTCAGCTCTTGTTCTCGCGCACCAAGCATTTGTTAAACCTACACATCTCATTCCAGCTTACGTAGGCTACACACACTGAGCTTTCTTCAGCTCGTTAAACCCCACACAATGTTTATTTTTGGTCTGAGCCTACTATTTAGGCTATATTCTGTTGGGTAGGCCTATTCTATGTAAATAATAATAATAATAATAACACGAGTCGTTTTATTATGTATGATGTGTGTATTGCACTCAAATGAGAACTCTTATCTACTAATTACCTGCTATTCCTCTCACATCTGCATTCCAGCATCTCTCCTTCACACACACCCACATTAATGAAGCTTTCTCTCCGGACGTTATATTTGAGTTAGCCCAACTGAGCATCAGTCATAGCTGATCAAAAGATAAACGGCACGGGATCTATCGTGCCTTTATGGAAATTCGCTCTTGATCTCGGTCTTTTCGAACGCGCGCGTGAGAGACGTGAACGGCTGGAGAAACGAGTCGCGCTCACATGTGCAGCCACTAGGAGGCGTTGCACTCCAGTCCACAACATAACTTTAACAGTACGAATTCAACAGCGTGTTTTTTTTTAGGTTTCACACACATGCACTCTCAAATGTCGAGTGAGGCATACTTTAGACATAGAATTCATTTATGTATGTATTTGTTTATTATTATTTTAAACAAAGAGCTTTAATGTCAGGAGAGGGTTCTGTCTATCGGCCGTGTGTCCAATCTCACACAGCTGAGCGGATACAGCTAATGTCATTTTAAATCTGCAGTGCAGACAGATGTCATTGTCAGATGGGAATGTGCTTAACTTGGAGAAAAGACAAATAACATATCACTTTAAATCAAATAAAGGGTTATTCTGCACAGTGAGTGACATATCTGGGTTTGTAGGACAAACAGTAATTCGGTTTCAGTTCACCTGTGCTGATTTTCATTCTGATTTTATTCGGCTTCAGTTTTGTGGCTGAAAACCAAAATTATTTATTGCCTATTTGTGTTTTAAATAAAATGCATGCATCACAATATTTGTTTAAAATATGTTTTAATTTAATCAAAACATTTTTGTAAATAGACTAAAAGATGATTATTGGTCAAATGTACATTTACAGTAATAAAAAAAAAAGAATACATTAAAAAAGAAATGTAGAAGAAGTGCAAAAAAAGACTATGGTCATTATGTCTTTCGTTTTATAATGTAGGTATTTAAAGCTAATAGCCAAACTGCATAATATAATACAAAAGACATGATGAAACTTGCACGATTAAATAAATATATATATATATTTGTAAAAAAAAAAACTAATTTGTACTTGAGTTTTTTTATTTATTGATTCTTTACTGTTTTCCTTCACCTAGGTTGTGGGAGTTTTTATTTTAGAGGTAGTGAATGGAGTAATGGCAGAGGAATGGCAGGGCGGATACATGGCCAATTTCAGCACAATTACACTTAGTTGACCTCCCTTCTAGGGCAATTTACACGACTCCCAAAGTGTATGCATGTTTATGCAAGACTGGCATGGGTACAAAACCCCTAGAGTCCGTGTGTGTGTGTGTGTGTGTGTTGTACAGGTTTCCTGCTTAAATGTCGTGAAAAAGAGGAGGGTCATACCGTAAATCTCTCTCTGGGTTCACAAACTAAAACACTATGAAGTTATTCTCATCAAAAAGGGTTAAATCAGTAAGAAATCTAAGTATTATAAAAATCGATTAAACCTTTATTTATTTACTAAATTAAATTTAACAGTGCAACACTTGTAACCCCTCTCTCTTTAATAAATCCATGACTGCTTTGCATTTATTTTAATGCCATGCCATTCATCTTGGCCTCGGATGTTTCTACTAGCTTAAATACAATTTTGTGTAATGAAATGTGTTTAAGCTAAAAAAAACATAAGACAAAATAACATGCATACTTGTTTTAAATGATTTGGTTTTAAAAGTGTCATTTACTTTTTTGAAATGTCATTTCCACAAAGCATGATGCAGCAGTATTTATATAAAGTATTAAAAACTGTTAAGGAATGAAAATCATATCTTGTTAAATTATTACTTTAGAGGACATGAATTTAAACACGTTAACATCTAGCATCTACTCATTTTGCTTGCCTTTTATATTTTTTTAAAAACCTGCTCTCACTCTCATTCTCTTTTTTTGCAGGATGACGTTGGGAAACAAAGGCGTGTTAATGATTTTCGGAGGCCACGGTTGAGCTGGAGAGCACTTCAAACTCAAGAGCAGGAAACACGCTGGGCTCCACAGGGTTCCCACAGGTATGAGGGTCTACAAGCACACTGCCTTACTCACAAACAGAGACTCTCACATACACTCACAAACATAAAAGAAAAACACGCAATGCAGAAATGCCTTGACAAGATCATTACAGGAAAATTTGAACCAATGACATATTTTACCCATATTCTTCTCCCTGTTTTTTTGGAAATTTCATCACATGGAAGAGCTTAAATGTATTTTTAAACG
The DNA here is from genome assembly GCF_029890125.1 of Rhinichthys klamathensis goyatoka. Classification (NCBI taxonomy): domain Eukaryota; kingdom Metazoa; phylum Chordata; class Actinopteri; order Cypriniformes; family Leuciscidae; genus Rhinichthys; species Rhinichthys klamathensis. The sequence goes on from NW_026606885.1 coordinate 1,405,625, forward strand.
ATTTACAGATGTTGTTTCTGTTTTGTGTATGATATTTTTACTGTAGTAGTGTGGCACATTATAAAATATAATTTAAATCATATATTGTTTGGTCATCGTCTCTGAAAAGAGAAGCATTATACAGTTTTTTTTTTTTGTCTCTTCACACAGAGTAGATTAAAGGGCCGGACCCTTTTGCTTTAGAATAGGATGGTAATAACAGCTGGCTGGTGTGTGAACTTAAGCTAAAGACTGTTAACAGCTCTGTTAATTGACCCGACCTCACTTGTAATGAAAAAGATCCATGCCGTAGCATATGGTAGCGCAAAGAATTATGGGAATCGTGGTGCAATAGGCTAAGGGTGGAAATGAAGCAGAGTATGACTGATGTCACTTTATTAGCATTGATTTTATTTTATGTATTTTGTTGCAGTTAATGATATTGATTTGTGCCATGCATATTTACGGTCCCTGTAAAAGGTTAAAGGATTATTTCAGAATTTGTCCTGTGCTTCATGGTCACCATTGCTTATAAAATGCTATTTGAGAGTGACAAATAGCTTTGAACCGGTCAAACAGAAATTAACAGGCTTATTAGTGAATTTAACATTTCATTCCCTGATAAAATACAAACAGGCCAACGTTGAGATGAAAAAGGTTTCGAAAAATCTATCACGAAATAGTAATCCATTTACTATCCAATGATATAAATGGCATCATGCATTTTAAATCCCATGGTGTAGATGTGTGTTTGAGCTATTCTGTATCGTGTGTATGCAATGTCAGGTCCTGTTCTCCTTCGTATCGCCATGCTCTGACAGCAGGGCAGGGAACAGAGTGTTTGTTCTTATAGGATCGAACACTGGTTCACTCTCCCACATCCTGAACAGCCTCCCACCACGCTGCAGAATACCAATTAGCATGTTGACGCTAACCGCTCATGCTAACTTAGGCCAAAGTGCTGGGGTGTATCAGGCTGAAAGCATCTTAATGGGTCCCACAGACAAGCAGCGGGCAGTACAGACTTGTTGTGTTAAGGAAAACAGTGAGGATGTAGAGTGTGAAATTTTAGGGGGGAAGCGCAAACACAGTGACTGATTGAATTAAATATATTTGCGTCATGTGTGTGTGTGCATGCATGACTCAAGACTCCAGAGATACTCAGAGAGACAGCTGACAAATACTGCCACGGTCTACATGTCACCTGACACCTGTCAATTCGCTCTGTGCACGAGAAAAATGCTAACTTCCGGCTTGAGGGTGGAAATTGGGTACTTCGTTTCCGGTTGCCGTCTTGTTTACATCAGTGGACCGGCGTTAAGTTAGTTTAATCGTTCGCAATGGACCTAAAACATAAAAAAAACCGATTCACTTTTCAAAGGGCAGTCGGTGGTAATACCATAATTCCTCAAATAAAAGCTGGGGCCTTTATTTACCTAAACTGCAGAAGGTAACAGGCTTTTATTAGAGGCAGGCGCTTTATTTAAAAAAAATCTAAATCAAATTTCCGTCTGGGTTCCATGCTCCTCAAGACAATTTCGTTTTCATTAAAGTTGTTGAAAAGACCGTTACACTAGCAGCACTAAATTATATGTGTGTTACATCTATTGTCTACTACCATCTATTGGCTGTACGTTACGATGAACTTGAATGCATATTAGGGGATGTTTACACCTGGCCACTTCATGTGTTTTCTCAGATCGGAAAGCTCTCTGATTTATCAAAACAATTCTACTTAAATCTGCTCACAAATGCGTTTTCGCAAAACGGATATAAATCTTCAATTCCCACGCTATATGCGGATTTAATGGAGTGGACGTCACCGAAAGCAACAGATATGAGCTGCATTTGATAGATCAGCTCATTTCTAAATCAAAAGACCGCAATAAGCGAGAGCGGCAACAAGCCTGGTAAGATCATTTCGTTTCTTTACTTTTAATGATGAGGAGAATTGTCTGCGACTTACTTTCACTTTAATTTGCAATAGTTTGCACGTTGGCTTTATGGATAGATGCTCGGCTGCCGTGATGCGTGTTGCAGTAGCGTTGTCACATCTTGCTATAACATTACATAGCCTATAACACGCTCTCACACTTATTTTTTAGCGTTTTTGGGAGGAGTAAAATTTAGATACGTGGTTTCAACAATCAGATGCATTTGATTTACACTTGTGCAGTTTCGTCTGGAATCTCGTCTCAGATCTCCTCCTGAAGAAGTGGTTTGAGCGATCGGATTTAAATTGTCTCGAATGTGCTTCGGATGGCATTTATACATGGTCTTTTCACGATCAGATCACAGAACACGCATGAAGTGGACAGGTGTAACATCTCTTCAATGAAAGTCATTTAGGAGATTATCCACACTAATTTTCCCCCGGCCTTTATTTGTCCGCGTTGATCACGCACCCGGCCATTATCAGAGGCCCGGCGTTTATTTGAATACCGGTTTTTATTTGAGGAATTACGGTAACCAGGCGCTGCTGCATTGTGAAAAGTAAACAATGTTTAACGTTACTTCTACGTCGTCCATCAGGCTACCGGAAACTAGACACCCCCTATCGGTTTCGCAGCCGGAAGTAGCATATGCTAACGTGCACATAGTCTATAGTCCGGGTGGGGCATGGCATTCACCTGATAATCATCAAATTATACACACAGCATGCTGCTTTCTGTTTCCTTTCCTTTCATGCTTTCTCTTCCTTTTCCTCACTTCTTCCTAGCTTTCTACACACACACACATTCAATAACCTCTGATACCCTGTGGCCCAGCTGCTCTGTACGAACCTCACATTTAAGTGTGTGTGTGTGTGTGTGTTTTTTTACTGGGCGAGAGAAGAAGCCCTTACTATCACGGCTCACTGGCTCCCAATACTACCAGCATTTTTTTAACAGAGCCAACGTGAATAGATACAATTTCAACCGGTGTAGAGAGTGGCACAGCCAAGACAAAAGAGACAAGATCCTGCAATCTGGAGGTCGCTGACACCATCCGAACAGTAATTACTACACTTCCCAAAACACTAGCAGCAGCAGCTCTACCCCTACACCCGCTCTCCTAATGCTAACCTAGGCATATTAGCAAGAACTAGAGTCCACAATGTGGCTATACTGTGTGAATGTATAGCTCACACGCGTGGAGATTGCTTTATAAGGAACATGTGTACTCATCAACTGGGCATGAGAGAAAGAAAGAGAACTAGAGAGGAGAGAGAGAGAGAGAAAGGGAGAGGGAGATGTCCATTTCAGTTGTATTCTTTGAATGAAAGAGGGGACTAAAGTAAAATTGACAGTCTCGATTCTCTGGGTTGAGCTGTGGGTCTATGAATATGTCAGAGGCATTTTGAAAAGCTATAAGTTATTGTCTGGACCGAGTAGAATTGAAGAAAATTAATGACAAAAAGTGTGTCTGGTGTCTCGTTCTCTGTTTCTACCCCCCTTTCTCTCCCTCTTTTGCACAGAATATTATTTAAAATTCTTTATGTGGTTACCCACATAATATATATATATATATATATATATATATATATATATATATATATATATATATATATATATCCATTCTATTCAGATTCGTTGCTTTCATATTTGAGATTTATTTTAATTTTTTTTTTAATTTAAATGAAATTATTCAATATACTATTTGTTTAATTCATTATTCAAATACTTTATATTGCGATTATGTTGTAATATAGATATTTAATTACATTATCTTGTTGTTTTGCTGGATGCCTATTCAAATATATCCAATTCCATGTTTTAAGATTTCATTGTGAATTTATCAATATTTAGTTGACATTTGCTCCACACTACAGTATAGCAACTGTCTGTCATATATGTTGATATCATGGCTGGTGAAATGATTGAATTACTTCAGACAAAGAAAAACCTCACAACTACAGAGAAGCTTTTAGTTGTTGTTGTGATCCATTTGTGTGGGCTATTTTCTTAGAAGTTCCACTTTGGTTTCCACAAAACCAGTGACATCCCCCAACACCAGGGCGAGCACTTAAGAAAACTTTGAAGATTAATCAATTTCTATATTATAGCAAGTCCGTAAGGGTGCTGAGCAGGAATCGAACCTCCTGCCTGCACTTCATAGCAGTCAGGCAGCATTGATGAGGTGATTGATCTTGGGATGGAAACGACGGGAAAGAGGAGAAGGATTACACTTGTCAAACGGAGTCAATACAGTGGGTTGGATGCTCAAATGTTTGCAGTAAATCTTAAATAGTGTCTGTGAAAGCTAAAAAGCCCGAAAACGGCAGCAGAAAAATGGAAGAGCTGCTTTAGGTTTTTCTTTTTCTGCTGTCTACCTAATAAAAAACTGACAGAACTGCAAAAGTCTTGAGATCCCTGAGTCGTCAGAAGGGTTGTGAGTCTTAGCTCACTAGCTCACATAAGAACGATGCTCAGAGGAGGAGTGAGACAGAGACACATCATCCTTACAGTTACTGAGTGAATGTGAAATGTGTAAGTAAGAGACCCCAACAGCGTGTCTCCTAGCCTCCAGAAAAGACCCGGTGGAGAAACAGCAGTGCTGTAATAAGTCCCCGCTGGAGCGCTGAGTGGCAGCCGCAGCAGCCGGCCATACGCCGCACCGCACATTCATCCTCGCACGGCGTCCACCCAGTTATTTACAGCTGGCTTTTCTTTTATGGAAAAATCAAGATGTGATTGATTCAGGTTAATGTGACGGCCAGGCAGCAGCAAGCTGCATTTGAGAGCTCAGGTTAACAGAAAACACTAACTTCCATAAAGCACTACGGGGATAAATCATGCTTATTCAGGCTGGCGTGACAGCCGTTTAAGCTGTGGCAATCATCGAAAGCACCTCTGCCGCCCCTCCGCTCCGCTCCGCAAAATGTAGAGGGGGGTGTGTGGGATTTGATGGGGGACGAGGGAGGGGGCGGATGAAGGGAGATGGAGAGCGTGAGAGAGAGAGTCAGATAGAGGTAAATGAGACCGAGGGAGACAGTCATATCAACGAGCCATCAGCGAGCAGGTGCTTTACATAAGCATCTCGGTAAGCAGTAAGCAAATTCTGTTGACAAAGAAACGCAATAAAACAAAGAGGGTTTGGAAGGAAAAGACGTCCCCAGTGCATTCCTACAGCGCTGCCTCGCTCTCTCCTTCTCTCGCTTTCTCTCTCTCAGGAGCAAGATTATAGTGTTTGCTTTTATCTGTCAGAGATCAATATTTCAAACGTCCGATAAAAGAGGAAATTGAACTGGGAATAGACTGGAGTGCTGTAAAAGTACAAAGCACAATTATCAAAAAGCACTTAAAGAGCTTAATAGGATACACATATTAAAAATGCCCAAATGGATGTCTCAGAGCCATAATGAGGACTCTTCCTCATCCCTCCTCTGCCTCTCTCCACCTTCGGCTGCAAGGTGAAGCTTTTGATCATGATACTGGCTGAGGGCAGGGGGTGTGATGGTCTGTGGGTGCGACGCTATATGGACCCCAAGAGGCCTCATGTTTTAACATTGCACCATTAGGTCTGACAAGCTGCACACTCTGTTTATGCGCCTGCCATTATAGCCGCGTGAACCCAAGATCGGGGAGGGAGATGTAGCAGACAAGGACGTGGCAGAGATGCAGACAGAATAGACAACTGAGCTGAAGCCCAGACAGGTGATGCACTCTAGCACACATACACTGGGTTCAGGAGGTGTTCGGGATCACGGGATGGACATTTTCAACATTATTCTTTCTGTTCGTTTCATTACTTGTTCAAGATCAAGCGTACAACAAATCTCAGTCTATGCCTCAGATGATCGACCTCCATCATAGGAGTCAGATCTGTCTCATAGAGATGGATTTACACTCATTTGAACACCTCTTCGTAGTCTATAGATGTCCCCTGACATGCAGTGGTGCGTTCTGGGTACTGGCTGTTTGACACCTGGTCTGCAGTGCATCTGGTATCATATTTGTGGTGGTCTTCATTCACCGGCTTCATGCACACCCCCTCACACCATGTGGAAACTGTCAGTGGCCCCTTCAATAGTGAAGGTTACACACACGCCCCTGGGATGTCTGTCGTGCTTCCCTTCTGGTCGGGATGTAGCTGAACCCCGTCTTCAAGCTATTGAATCTTCTCTGTTAAACAAAGCTTACACCACTTATGGCCTTTGTGTATTGTGAAACACAACACCACTCTGGAGGGCCGGCGTTCTGCGCAAACACACCAGTGCAGAAGTCAGCAAAGTCTTGCCATCTGGTAGGGATGCACGTATCGGTATCGTGCCCGATACTGCGCTCGTGTACTCATAAAAATGCTCCAATACCAACAGCCGGTACCACGCAGCGTGTGTACAGTGTTTGTGTCCAGACAAGGGAACACTGACAACAGAGAGTTTAATGGGGATAAAAGAGAAGGCTGTCTACTAAGTGAATGTATCTAATTAGTGAAATATTAAATAAAATATAGTAACTCCAATATAGTTATTTTGCGCAAGCTGATAAGCGAAAACAGGCAGTGGATTGAGCTTGTCGAGCACATCCCTTGCACATACATCATTGAAAAAGTTTGTAGTTCGGTCGGAAATGTAAATGGCAAAAACAGTAAAACAAGGTATGTATCACTAGCGTTAAAGAGAGAGAGAGAGAGAGAGAGAGCTTCTGTTGCATGCTCTTGATTGCTGATTGTTTACTCAGCACACATGCATAATTTGGATTAAAACTAAATCGTATATGTAAGTAAAACATAAACTTTTGCGTGATTTATGTATAATGAGTGGTTCCCTGCATTATTACAGGAAAGTTTTGAATTCTTTCACGTCTTGCGCTTGAACAAATTCACCCGTTATGTAAAACGTCCATCTTGGCGAGTATGCTGGTGAGCATAGTCTGTTATATCTTTATGAACGTAAACAAAGAAAACGCATGTACAATAGGGCAGGCTATATTGCATCTGTGCATTCGGTCTTAAAGGGACAGCAGCCTAATAAACCTTACAAAAGACAAAGTATCACTCACTGCTGTTGACTGAATTACTTTTGTAACTTTATAAAGATTCATCTATTTAATTTATTACTTTGATGAATATGCAATATTATTTCACATGTGATTACTTTATTTAAATTATTTAGCCTACCTGAAAACTACTGTTAGACCTACCTGAACAAAAAAAAAACAGCTGTTTATTTCATTTGTAGCCTTACTTTGTTATTTTGTATTTATTTGTGCTACTTGTAATTTGATTATTTGTTCCTATTTTATTACTGCTACTTGTATTTTATAATGTTTTAAATTGACATTAATTAGGCTTGTATTCCTATAGTATCAAAATTCGAATAGAGAATTGTGATATTTCACTGGTGTCTAAACATTTGAACCGCTGCCTCCTGAATTCTCAACACTGAGCCCTGCTGGAACAGCTCTAAATATGTGCTGTGCAATTAAATGATAGATAAAACATGACAGAGCAATAGAATGAACAGTAAAAGTAACAGACGCTTGTACAATAGATTTGAACTTACTTAAGCATGAAAATAACTGAAAAAAAAAAAACTAAACAAATTAAGCCAACTAATATGATTCATATTCTTTTGGTTTCTTTAACCAATATACAGTATCTATCTATACATTACAGGAACGTCTGTCTGTCCGTCTGTCTGTTAATCGAATATCTCTCGAACCGTTAGTCCGATTGATTTCAAACTTGACAGGTGTCTTAAGTGCAGACACGAGTAAGTGTAGTGCTGAATTTGACATTGTTTGGATTAGAATGGTAAATATATCGGTAAAAGAAGCACACATTGAAGTTGTGGTTTAAAAATAAACATTCTGACATTAGAGAGGTCTGTGGTTTAAAAATGTGTTGTTTAAATATAAACATTCTGTCAGCTAAACATTAAGTCAGCTACTCGGTTTACTTCTGAATATTGTAGTTATTCACAAGTAGTTAGTTGTCAGTAGTTAGTTATATAGGCTATGTAGTTCAATTTTCCATATTTATTGTATATCATTATGTCAGTATCAGTATTTGCTTTCAACCATGCACAAATAAATACACTTTTGCTGTGTAATTGTAACAATGAGCACTCAAACACACCAAACCAACAACTAAAAACACACACAAAAACTGATTTTGAACGGGCATATCTGTTCTTCGCATATCTCTCGAACCGTTAGTCCGATGGATTTCAAACTTGACAGGTGTCTTGCTACGGGCACAAGTTTGACGTTGTTTGGATTAAAGCAAAAATATATCGTTAAATATATTGGTAAAAGAAGCACACATTGGCTTTTGCTGCTCTAACCACTGGCCACTTTTATTCACGGCCATCATTTGTAGTAGCCTATTCACAAATTGTTTGCTCAAACGTAGCGTTTTCTCGGAGTTCACTGTGTAGCCTGCTCCCTGAATCAGCGTGTTTATTCATTTGTGGATGTTAACTGAATCTGTAAGTCAGCTGTTTAATTATGAATATTATATTTTATTCTGGTGCGCTTAACGTTATCGTTTTCTCAGAGTTTAGGCTCCTGTGTAATAGTAGCCTAGGCTATTCAGCAACTCACACACCAAACCAACAATTACTAAAAACAGATTTTGCACGGGCATTGCACTAGTCTATCTATAAATTACAGGAACGTCTGTCTGTCTGTCCGTCTGTCTGTTAATCGAATATCTCTCGAACCGTTAGTCCGATGGATTCCAAACTTGACAGGTAACTTGCTACAGGCACGAGTAAGTGCAGTGCAGAGTTGGACGTTGTTCGGATTAGAAATGCAAAAGATATCGTTAAATATATCTGTAAATTCTTTTCAAAGTTTTGTTATATACTTTTCAATAATACATTGTTTACAGTGTTATTATACATTTATTACAATGTAATTATACGTTTATTACAATGTAATTATACATTTATTACAGTGTTATTATACATTTATTATAGTGTTATTATACATTTACAGTGTTATTATACATTTACAGTGTTATTATGCATTTGTTACATTATTATTTTGTTACAATATTATTTTTGTAAAAAGTAGCGATTCTTTTTTCAAAAAGTAGCGATTCTTTTTTCAAAAAGTAGCGATTCTTTTTTAAAAAATTCTACAATATACGTTTATTACAATGTAATTATACATTAGTGTTATTATTCGTTTATTACAGTTGTTATACATTCGTTACATTATTCTTTTTAAAAGTAGCGATTCTTTTTGAAAAAGTAGTGTAAAAAGTAATTATACATTTGTTACAGTCTTATACATTTATTACAGTGTTATTATACATTACAATGTAATTATGTTTCTTACAATGTAATTATACATTAGTGTTATTATACCTTAGTGTTAAAAAAGTAGCAATTCTATTTGAAAAAGTAGCGATTCTTTTTTTCAAAAAGTAGCGATTTTTTCAAAAAGTAGCAATTCTTTTTGAAAAAAGTAGCGATTCTTTTTCAAAAAGTAGCGTTTTTTCAAAAAGTAGCAATTATTTTTGAAAAAAGTAGCGATTCTTTTTGAAAAAAGTAGCGATTCTTTTTTTCAAAAGTAATGTAAAAAGTAATTACACATTTGTTAGTCTTATACATTTATTACAATGTATTTATACATTTATTACAATGTAATTATACATTTATTACAGTGTTATTATACATTTATTTCAATGTAATTATGTTTCTTACAATGTAATTATACATTAGTGTTATTATACCTTAGTGTTAAAAAAGTAGCAATTCTATTTGAAAAAGTAGCGATTCTTTTTTCAAAAAGTAGCGATTTTTAAAAAAAAAGTAGCGATTCTTTTTGGAAAAAGTTGTGTAAAAAAATATTTTTTAACACTAATGTTTTAACACTGTCTTTTTGAAAATAGCGATTCTTTTTGAAAAAAGTAGTGTAAAAAATGTTATTATACATTTGTTAGTCTTATTATACATTTATTACAATTTAATTATACGTTTATTACAATGTAATTATTCATTAGTGTTATTATACGTTTATTACAATGTAATTATACATTGATTACAGTTATTATACATTTGTTACATTATTATTTTGAAAAGTAGCGATTCTTTTTTTAAAAAGAAGCGATTCTTTTTGAAAATGTAGCGATTCTTTTTGAGAAAAGTAGCGATTCTTGTTGGAAAAGTAGCCATTCTTTTTGAAAAAAGTAGCCATTCTTTTTGAAAAAGTTGTGATTCTTTAAAAAAAAAGTAATTATACATTTGTTACAGTCTCATTATACATTACAATGTAATTATACGTTTCTTACAATGTAATTATACATAAGTGTTATTATACGTTTATTACAGTGTTATTATACATTTGTTACATTCTTTTTAAAAAAAGTAGCGATTCTTTTTGAAAAAAGTTGCGATTCTTTTTGGAAAAAGTAGTGATTCTTTTTGGAAAAAGTTGGATACAATTTTTTATTATACATGTTAGTTTTATTATACATTTTTTACAGTGTTATTATACATTTATTACAATGTAATTATACGTTTATTACAATGTAATTATACTTTTTTTTACAGTATTTTTATTCATTTATTACAATGTAATTATACATTACAGTGTTATACATTTTTTACAATGTAATTATACGTTCATTACAATGTAATAATACATTTATTACTATGTAATTATACGTTTATTACAATGTAATTATACATTACAGTGTTGTTATGTTTAATACAATGTAATTATACATTTATTACAGTGTTATTATACATTTGTAACATTATTAATATTATACATTTGTTACATTATTATTTTGTTAATTTTTTTTTTAAAGTAGCGATTATTTTTAAAAAAGTAGCAATTCACTTTTGAAAAAGTATCAATTCACTTTTGAAAAAGTACAATTTATTACAATGTAATTATACATTTAATACAATGTAATTATACGTTTATTAAAATGTAATTATACGTTTCATACAATTTAACTATACATAGTTTAAAAATTATGTAAAGAACTATGAAAAACTATGTATAGAACTATGAAAAAGTAGCGATTCTTTTTGAAAGAGTATCGATTCTTTTTTGAAAAAGTCGCGATTCACTTTCTAAATAGTAGCGATTCTTTTTTGGAAAAGTATCGATTCACTTGAAAAAGTAGCAATTCATTTTTGAAAAAGTATCGATTCACTTTTGAAAAAGTATAATTTATTACAATGTAATTATACATTTAATACAATGTAATTATACGTTTATTACAATGTAATTATACGTTTCATACAATGTAACTATACATAGTTTAAAAATTATGTATAGAACTATGAAAAACTATGTGTAGAACTATGAAAAAGTAGCGATTCTTTTTTTTTAAAAGTAGCGATTCTTTCGAAAAAGTAGCGATTCTTTTTTGGAAAAATATCGATTCACTTGAAAAAGTAGCAATTCATTTTTGAAAAAGTAGTGATTCTTTTTTGGAAAAAGTAGTGATTCTTTTTGAAAAAAGTAGTGTAAAAAGTTACAGTCTTATTATACATTTTTTACAATGCAATTGTTTTTTATAGTGTTATTATACATTTGTTACATTATTATTATTATACATTTGTTACATTATTATTTTGTTACATTATTCTTTTTTAAAAAGTAGCGATTCTTTTGGAAACGGTAGCGATTCTTTATTCAAAAAGTAGCGATTCTTTTTTAAAAAGTAGCCATTTTTTTCTGAAAAAGTAGCGATTCTTTTTGAAAAAAGTAGTGTAAAAAAGTTATACATTTGTTAGTCTTATTATACATTTATTACAATGTAATTATACGTTTATTACATTGTAATTATACATTGTTTTCTGTGTTATTATACATTTATTACAATGTAATTATACGTTTATTACAGTGTTATTATACATTTGTTACATTATTATACATTTGTTACATTATTTTGTTACATTATTCTTTTTTTAAAAGTAGCGATTCTTTTTTAAAAAGTAGAGATTCTTTTCTGAAAAAGTAGTGATTTTTGAAAAAAGTAGCGATTCTTTTTTCAAAAAGTAGCGATTCATTTTTGAAAGTATCAATTCATTTTTGAAAAAGTAGCGATTTAACTGAATTTGTAAGTCAGCTAAACTGTTTAATTCTGAATATTATATTTTATTCTGGTGCGCTTAACGTTAGCATTTTCTCAGAGTTTAGGCTCCTGTGTAATAGTAGCCTAGGCTATTAAGCAACTCAAACATACCAAACCAACAATTACTAAAAACACACAAAAACTGATTTTGCATGGGCATTGCACTAGTTAAAAAAATTACAAATTCAGTAAAAATATAGGTATCGGTATCGGACTCGTTCTGGAAAAAGTGGTATCAGTGCATCCCTACCATCTGGTATTTGGGAATTTATATATATATATATATATTGTTCTTGTTGTATTTGTTCTTATTTTCTTTATTTTTATTTGACAGTAGTCCTTTTTCCCCTGAACATTGCACATACCGAACCGTACCGAAACCCTGAGCCTAAAACCGTGATACAAATCGAACCTTGAGCAATCCATGATTTTGCGCCACCAACTCTTATTGGCATCCATTAGAGGCAACTGTTCAGTTAAATTTAAGAAAACTGTCTTTGGACAATCAGCTTTTTCATTTAGAGCAGCAGAAAGATGGAATTCAGTGCCTGTTAATATTAGAAAGTCTACATCATTTAGTATTTTTAAAACTGCACTTAAACTATGGCTTAAGAAAAATCAATCATGTGATCATTAATATTGTTATGTGATATTATTATTATTATTAATTTCTTCTTTTTTCTGGATTGTAATGGAGTGCTGTAATTTTATGTAACAACATCCTGCCTAGGGACCACATATGCAAATTAGCTATCTAGCTATCTCTGGCACAATATTTGTTGTGTGCATAGTCCCTGTTAAATAAATTAAATAAACTAAACTTCACCATTACACCCCTAATATATATATATATATATATAAGGGGTGTAACTGTACATGATAGTACATGTCACGATTCGGTGCAGACAGTCAGACGACGAATACATTCAATCACAGGTATTCCACACTCCAATCCAGAAGGGGTTCAAAAGCACGCGTTCATACAATGCTTCTTGCTAACTAACAGCACGGCACTGATCCTCAACAACTCGTCTCCATACCGGCGTGATTACTTCGACTTCCAAAAAGATGGAAATGGATAAATACTCAAAATGTTCCGATCCAATTTGACTTGTAATGCTGCCCGAATCATGCACTGTTCCTTCATTGGTCAGAGGAGAACTGGCCCTCCGACTGAGTCTGGTTTCTCCCAAGGTTTTTTTTCTCCATTCTGTCACCTGATGGAGTTTTGGTTCCTTGCCACTGTTGCCTTGGCTTTTGGCTTGCTTAGTTGGGGACATTTAATATTCAATAATATTATTGATCTGCCTTACTTAAGGTGGACGTTGACGCAATTTTCTTTTAGAAACAAACTTTGTTGTATTATTTTCATGTTATCACCGTGAAGCTGCTTTGATACAATCTGTATTGTAAAAAGCGCTATATAAATAAAGGTGACTTGACTTGACTTGACTAACACAACTGGAAAAAGAGCAGAAGAAGAAGAGACTATCTTTGCACCAACCCAAAACAAGAGTTCAGATGGCATGCAAGAGCTTGCTAGTTGCCTATACGCTGAGTTTCGATTCATTTTTGTGACGTGCTCCACAAGCTTCACGGAAAAAGAAACCGGAATGGCAGAAAGCGGCATCCTGTTTGTTTTCTTTATTTTACAAAAGCACAATGTTTAGTTTTTATTGTGACTGAACACAAATAAAAATAGACCTTTACAGTTTCGAATGATGTCTTACTCTTATCTCTTTGACCATAAATTTAAAGATTATTTAAGTTGTTTCCACTGTTATAATGAGACAAAATCATGTGGCATTGTGCCGATTTGTGTCGTGGAAGTCTCACTACAGTCCAGTGATGAAATATGCTGGAAATATGCTGGTGTCCTGGAAATGGGAATCCACTTCACTCGCTGTCTCCTTGTGGAAAGTAGATGTAGAAAGCACTTTTTCTCTTTCTCGCTAATCTTTATAATATAAATAGCGTAACATTATAATATAAATACTTTGATGAACTCTCACCAAAAAGAAAATGACAGCGGCATTTTGATGACGTTAATCAAACCAATAAGTTTGAAAACAGTCGTTGTATTTTACCACGCAGCATTGGCTTATCTATCAATTAGAGTATTAATTAGAGTAACACATCAGTTACTAGGGGTGTAACGGTACATGTATTCGTATTGAACCGTTTCGGTTCGAGGCTTCCGGTTCGGTACGCATACAAACCGAACGATTCCTTGGAGCATTTTTTCTGCCGACAAATTTCGCGCTGGCGCGACCACCACGACGTTGCGCAACATCAAATGGCAAGCGTAATGAAAGCGGAACGAAACCGCGCTACTTATTATGTGCTTCACGGATCGTTTATCGGTTCGGACCAGCAACATCTGTGCAGCGCGAGCCGATCTCGATCAAGCGACACTGTTACAACACAGTGCTAAGATCCAGGAGGATGGAGATATGATAGTAGGCGTCCTTCAGGTCGATCGCTGCAAACCAATCCTGGTGCCCACACATTCGAAAAAGCGTTTGACGGTGAGCATCTTGAACGGCAGCCTGTGAAGTGAGCGGTTCAGAACGCGCAGATCCAGGATTGGCCGTAACCCACCGGTTTTCTTGGGGACAATGAAGTACGGGCTGTAGAAGCCGGACCTCATTTCGGCTGGAGGGACAGTCTCGATCGCATCCTTCGCCAGCAGGGTAGCAATCTCCGCTCTCATGACAGGGGCATTGCCACCGACTATAGTGGAGCGGACACCCCTGAAGCGGAGAGGAGACCGCGCGAACTGAATCGCGTAGCCGAGCCTGATTGTCCGAGCGACCCAGCCGGACAGGTTGGGAAGCTCTAGCCAAGCTCCCAACGACTGTACCAGCGGGGTCATACGAACCACAGACTTCCCACCGGTGGTGCAGCGAGGCGGAATGACTGGCCCAGACGTGGACGGCATAGCGGCCCGAAGTGGGGGCACAGTCATTGACCGCGCCCTGACAGAGCAGACCAGGGAAGGACGAACGTTCCACGGGGGTCTGCTCTGCCAGGGGGCTGGCGACAGAGGGGGATGAGAGCGGCACGGTCCGGGGACGGTGCACACTGTCATCCGGCTCTGGGACAGAGGAGGACGAGGGGAGCACGGCCCGGGGGCGGCGCTCCGTGTCGTCCGAAAACTCTGTGTGCTCAGGGATGGACATGTTACTTCTTTCTTTAACCAAATTGGGGTGCTGCCCACCCGGGGGTGAGCAGCGGGGAGTGGAGAACAAAAGATTCTCCCCCGGCCCTCCACCGGGGGAAGGAGTGGTCCTGCTACCACCTCCTGTGAAGTAACTGTCAACATCCCTGAGCAGCCCGTCTCAGGAGCGCCGCTTGGCCCGGCGTTTAGCGGGGGGCGGGGCTGGAGAGGGCTGGGACACCTTCTTGCGGCTTCCTCCACGACCAGGCCCGGGTAAAGGCTGCTGCTTGGGCCAGGTGGGAGGGGCGGGAGCCGCAGGAGGGCGTCCTCGGCGGCGAACAGACTGAGTGACCTGCCCGGCCGACTTGGGTGGAGGCAGCAGCGGTTCGCCGGGGCAGGATGTGCTTGATAGCCTCAGTCTGTTTCTGAGCAGTTGAGAACTGTTGGGCAAAGTCCTCAACTGCACCGCCGAAGAGGCCGGCCTGGGACATGGGGGTGTCGAGCAGCCGGGACCGCTCGGCATCCTTCATGTCAGCCAGGTTCAGCCACAGGTGTCTCTCCTGGACCACGGCAGTGGACATCACCAAACCCAGGGAGTGCGCGGTCACCTTCGTCGCCCGTAGAGCGAGGTCGGTGGCGGCGCGCAGCTCATCAAAGAGCCCGGGGTCTGTCCTACTCTCGTGCATGTCTCTGAGCATCTGGGCCTGGTAGACCTGCAGAGTGGCCATAGCATGCAGCGAAGCAGCTGCCTGTCCCGCCGCTCTGTAGGACTTCGCCACTAACGTAGACGAGTACCTACAGGCTTTGGATGGGTGCTTAGGCTCGCCACGAGAAGAAGCACTCTGAGGACACAGTTGCATCGCAACAGAGCGTTCAACCGGGGGGAGCCCAGTGTACCCACGGGCAGCTGCTCCATCGAGGGGAGGAAAGGCGGATGAAATCAACGAGCGGTCACGGGAAGACATGGGAGGCTTCCAGGACTTCGAGATCTCATCATGCACATCCGGGAAGAAAGGAATTGGGGTTGGTTGCGGACGTGAATCCGCAGCCGCACCCAAAAACCAATCATCTAGCCACGAGCGCTCGGGACGGGGCGGAGGAGTCCACTCCAACCCGATCCTCTCGGCCGCCCGGGCAAGCATGGTAGTCATCTCGGGGTCCAACTCGGCAAACGACTGCGCACCCGAAGGAGGCAGCGCTGTCGAGTCATCATCCGAAGAATCCTGCCCACCTTGTGATGCTGCGATGGACATCGTGTCATCCTCTGTAGCGCCAAAGGAAACACGCGGGTCATCCGAAGATGGACCCGCGGGAATCCCCTGGACACTAACGGGCACCGTCACGAGAGGGGTAGGTGCAGAGCACGGACTGATAGTCGACGCTTTGTTCCACACCGTCACCCTCAGGTCACCCTGGCCACCAGCCGAAGTACTAGCTCTATTTCTAGAGTCAGTAGATCGGGGTGTGGATGAGGGGACTCTCACTCTTGCGAGATCACTGAGTCTCGACCGTAGTGACGTGATGGTCATGTTCCCACAGAGAGAACATGAGTCATCCACGAGCGCCAATCTAGCGTGATCAATGCCTAAACACACTAGACAGCGCTCGTGCCCATCAGAGTCAGACACGAATCCACCGCAACCAGAAGTGCACAGGCGAGGCATCTTTAAAAAGACGTGCCGCGTGCAAGCTCTTTTAGAGTGGAAACCTCGGTATTGAAGCGCCCAGGGAGAAACACACTCACTGGCAAACCACTGCACAGATAAGCAGGAAAGTGTGCAGTCGCTGGGAGATAGCCGTCACACCAACACCGAAGAATCTCGTCTTGTAGAAAGCTGACAGTCAGAGATGGCTTGTGGAGCGAAGGGATTGCCTTGGCTCCGAAGCAAAAAACATATCTGCATGTTGCGGCGTCTTCCGCTTTATACCCACGAGGTGGGGCGGAGATACGCTATGCAAATTCCGCAGACCCATGGCATTTCTTTGCCATTGGCTCGTTTTGTAATAGTTGAAGTTGATAGGCTTTCGATGCGAAAACCCCATTCGTCGTCCTCCGACGGAACTCGGAGTGACAACGAAAGGGAACTAGTAATACTTTACGTCCACAGACCAGCAACATTCACCATGGATTTAATATAGTAACACTAAATGTAACCAGTTTGGCTGGAATAGTGAAATGCTTTCAAGTACTTCACACACATCTTTTTCCAGCACTTCAAAACTCAAATATTATATAAATAAATATATGAATAGTTCAGATGCAAAAGCCTCTACGTGCCATTTGAAAATTTCTTCTAGAATGATCATTTTTATGTAGCTTGTATATTTAAGTTCAGTAATCAAACGACAATTAATAGGTAATCTTCATTGCCATTTAAGTGAAATTACTGAACTTAAATATACAAGCTTGATAAAAATGATCATTCTAGAAGAAAATTTCAAATGGCTTTTGCATCTGAACTCTTCATATATTTAAATGTTATTTTTAATGTGATGACCAAAACATTATTTGTTCATCCTTCAAAGATGACACCCATTTATAAACCTGAAAGTTTCAAGATGTAGGAAAACTCACACTTATTTAAAAAATATTTTTTCTTTTAACAAATAGGAAATTTCTCTGGCATTTCTTACTTTTTGCTGTATCGAAAACGTATCGAACCGTGACTTTAAAACCGAGGTACGTACCGAACCGTGATTTTTGTGTACCGTTACACCCCTATCAGTTACTGATTGTTGTGTGGGTGGGGGCGACATGTAAATGCATGAACCATGGCATCTGTGTACCGTTACATGTGAACGTCTTTGTCACTTTTGATAAATTGAATGCATCTTTCCTGAATAAAAGTATTAATTTCTTTAAAAACATCATACTGACCCCAAACTTTTGAAAGTTAATGTATATAATTTTATTTATTGTTTTTTATTATTATTTTGTACCATATTATTTTAGATATTCAGTTTTATTTTATTATATATTTTCTTACAATTTATTTAGCCTCAAACCAATCCGAACACCCCATTTTTAAACCATTAGCTTTGGCACTAGCTTTTAAATATATATATATATATATATATATATATATATAT
Source organism: Rhinichthys klamathensis goyatoka (assembly GCF_029890125.1). Lineage (NCBI taxonomy): Eukaryota > Metazoa > Chordata > Actinopteri > Cypriniformes > Leuciscidae > Rhinichthys > Rhinichthys klamathensis. The sequence continues at coordinate 1,423,881 of NW_026606885.1, forward strand.
ATATATATATATATATTAACAACTAACACAATACACATCTCAGTCAACTTACAGCTCATGTGATACTAACAAAAGAAAATTAGTAATCTTAGGAAGAGCAACAAAGTACACCTGAGACTGAACCTTGCTATACTTTTCTTCTTTCTTTCTTCTTTTCTAATTTTACTGCCTGACCCTCTTTGACCTGCATTTTTTTCTCCGCTGTGTTTGTTTAAATGTAATTGAATTTCTCTCTGAAATGGTTCCAAAACAACACAAGTACATAAAAACGAAATGGGAAAAGTCATTGTAAAATATATGAAAGACACAGGAAGTGTAATATTTGCTCGGTCAGTCATGTAGCACACCTGTCCACTGCTTCTGCCCCCCTCCAGAGCGTATCATACTTTTATGTGCAGAGGAAAAGAGATGAAATAGTGTTGTAATACCCAAGCGGTGGCAAATCAATAGCATTCTAGACATAACAAGGACATTAACTTATCTTAAAGAACAGATAAAATTAGAGAGCAGTTGTAACAGAAGCGATATCATGAACATCTCTTGATTGAAACATCCTATTAGCTGAGAGCTCAGTATGATACGACAGACCATTCATTTCAGCCATATCTTAATGGTCCATCATTAGTCATATAATCAATAAGCTTCTTGATTAAGAGAACTCAAGAATGCACGTTTCATCTACAGGCATTTTTTGCGGATCGATGACAAGGTTATCTCGCAAATGACGAGGATGCAAAAGGAGGATTATGCCCGCGCACACTCAAACACGCAGGGACACACAAATGCTGCAGAGTAAATCATGAAACACTTTGATCAGTAGGCCAGTATAACTAGAGGCAGAGCTTTTAATCGCCAGCGGTAAGTCATTAACTAAATTAGTTTTTAAAGATTTAGGATGCTCTGCAGATTTCATTCTCAGATAGGCCTGAAGTTTCATGGCTTTGAAATATCTGTAGGTTCCCATTGATGGATGAAACGCTGTTGACCGATTCCCCTATAAGTCAGGGCATTTTTCAAAGTTCCAAACAATCTTCATGCCACCTGCTAATGTCTCGGTTTCTGTCCAATCCCCTGAAGGAAGTGCACTGATTTTTCAAATTTCATTAGCTCATTAGTTGAGTAATGTAAGACTGGTGTTCAGATTTATCTAGTGCACTAACTCAATAACCTGTCCAAAGTCCTTGTCCAAGGACATTAGCCATGCAAAAAAAGATCACAAGATCCATTTTTTCTATAGCTAAGCAGAAATCAAACATTTAAACATTTATAGGTCATCCTGTTAAAGATAGGCCACCAAAGTCACTCTCCCAGACTTCAATTAACCTTCTGGGCTGTTAGCCTGTCTGGAGAAGCGAAGGCTTTCTCTCCCTCCCTCACTTTCTCTTCATCTCTCTCCCTCTCTCAGTCATGAGGTCTTTACATAAGGGAATACTGGAAAGAGAGAGGGAAGACGGCTCGTTTGATTCCAATAAAAGAAAACTGAATGTGCTTTTGAAAGAGTTTGTCATTTTGTAGCCAACCTCTTTCCTTTGTCCTTCAGTGATAATTTTCCCTGACATTCAAATCACATTTTTGATATTTGCTCTGTATGATGGGAGATAAGATGAAAACAGCCCGTGAAGTGTACTGGGAGCTGTCTGTACCCTTGTGAGGGCGCTTAGGGAGTTTGGTCTTAATGCATTGAAGAAAAGGTCTGCCTGGTGTTAGAAAGATTTGTGCTGGTGCATTTTTACACATGAGGCTGAGTTTAGCAAGTCATCATCAGTGAAGACATTTAAGGTGTGCATGGGATTCCAGAAGTGTCTCAAGAGAGTTCTTCTGTCCACAACTTTACCTCAGCCATTGTATTTGTGCATGCCTAGAGACAAATTACTGAATAGCTACTGAGTGTTTTAGAGATGTCAACATGAAAAAGATTCTAATCCTGTAAAGAATTAATATCTAAATGATCTCAAGATATGATGATGCTCCATAGAATTGGTTCTAAAGGGAACTTTATATGCTATAAATTTTAGGAACCATTGTAAACATTGATAAAAAAATAATATGCACATTATAATATACACACAGTTTTTATAATTTTCTAGTTAGTAAATTATGTAAGGTTTGGAACCCTTAAGCTTCTACACGGTGTGATTTTTTTAAATAGTTGTGCTTTCTTGTATATCCATACAGTGTATTATTAATAGGGCCGTCAATTTAACACGTTAATTTTCTGTGAATAATTATTTTTAAAAAAAAACTCACAATTATATGCCCACTGAACCGTATTTAACATCCCTACCATTGTAGCCATACTGCTATTAAAGGCAACATGCAACACTTACTGAGGACAGGTGAGGCTGTTCTTGTGTTCAAAAACAGCTGGAGTGCAACAGAAAGAAAGGGTCTGGAGATGCATGTTTCAAACTACCTCAGGCATCTTAAAATAGTTTGGCTGTGTATAAGTTCATCTGTCCGATGAACCTGCACAAAGACAAATGATTAAAAAAGCAGTGCAGATGGAATATTTTTTTACTTTTACTTATCAAAGTTATAGAATATTAATGAAGTTCATTCTGTGAAAACTTAAAAGTAAGTTCAGAGAACATTCATAGCCTGATCTCAGAACAAGAAAGTGTCTGTATGTAGTGTGCATGCCTGTCCGTTTTAATGAGCAGGGAAATACATTTTGAACACAGCTTATGCAGTTGGGAGGGATGAGAACGGCTCAATAAAATACACACCAGAGGTTGAAGCGATGGGGGGAGTAAAAAAAGCTTTTTGACAATGTTAAGCCAGGCAGCTGCTCTGAGGCTACCAGGGGGTTTTTATCATCTCTTCAGATGTTGGATCATAGGGAGAAAGAAGCTTTCCAAGGGTAAGCAAAGTCAGGCAAGCCCTTACTGTAACATCAACATACTACAGCTACAGACAGATTGCTGAAGCGCATTCTCACAGGGGTCTTGTTAAAGCAGAATGGTATACTACAACACATTGAAACTGATTTTAAGGAGACTGATTCTCATAGTTATACTGTCCTTTAGTAAAGTTTTCACATACTATGGCAAGCGTTAAGATCAACTGACAGCACATGTGATTATCACAAATATTTGATTTACAGGGAGACACTTAAAAAGTTCTTACTAGAACCAGGAAGTATGGCCAAATTAGCCCGGTTCTGTCAACACTGCATTGGCTCCCTATTAAACATTGCATACATTTTAAAATCTTGCTAATTACTTACAAAGCACTAAATGGTTTAGCTCCTCAGTACTTGAGCGAGCTCTTAACACATTATAGTCCTTCACATCTATTGCGATCTCGAAATTCTGGCCAGTTGATAATACCTAGAATATCAAAATCAAGTAGATCCTTTTCCTATTTAGCACCCAAACTCTGGAACAGTCTTCCTAGCCTTGCCCGGGAAGCAGACACACTCTGTCAGTTTAAATCTAGACTCAAAACACATCTCTTTAACCTGGCATACACATAACACATTATCACATTTCTATAATTTATATCTGTTAAGGTGAGACACGGCAGGCAAAAACATTTTTCATGCAGTGATCAGTTTTGAGATTTTGGGCTAGTTTACTCCAATATGTGTTCTTTTAAGCTGCTATAAAGAAAACGTTGAAAATATACATTAAGATTAGTGCTGTCAAACGATTAAAATATTTAATCGCGATTAATCGCATTAATGACATAGTTAACTCGCGATTAATCGCAATTAATCGCACATTTTTATCTATTCTAAATGTCTCTTGATTTCCTTTTGTCCTATTATTTTTTCTCATTTTAATGCTCTTATCAAAATGGAAAAGTGGATCGGCTTGCTTTGTGCAAATGTTTTTTTTATTGAAAACAACATTGGCATATACTGTGTTCAATTTCACACTAACATTCTCACTTGGAGCAAATAATCTCTCACACAATGTAACTGTCCATCAATAAAAGGGTGAAAGAAATACTGACGAGGTCCTGATATTGACGAGGGGGCGAAGAATTCGCATCAGCTGGTTGTGTGTGTGTAGCGGTGAGAGCTGACGTAAGCAGGTTTCAGCTTACCACGCCCTTGGTACGAGCTACCACGTCCATGGCAGTATAAAAACCATCTTGTTTCGTCAAAACCACTGTAGCGAGTCAGGAGTTGGAATTGCGAGTATTGAAAACGATCAGGATAGAGTATCCGTTCATCCCCTCTATCTCCGAGATCACTTTGGTCTTGTCAATGGAACCATTTGGCAACTTTTTAAAATTAAACTTTCCATTCAGAATCTTATTGGCATCCATCGGCGTCTCACGCTCGTCATCCACTCAAAACGTAACGTTAACCAACTATTTGGCCGGCTCACAAGCCTAAACAAGTGTCGTGCCTGTTGTTTTGTTTCCGGTCTAGCTAGATCCGCTTGCACTTTCAAAACGTCCTCGCGCGGCGCAAGCCATTGAAATGAATGGGTTTCATAGCGCAGCGCCGCGCATGCCGCGTCCTGTTGCAAAAGCATGTGAAAAAAACTACAAAGTTTGCTAGGCCAAAAAGACCGTTAATCGCGCGATAAAAAAATTAACGCCGTTAAAATGGGTTTGCGTTAACGCCGTTAATAACGCGTTTAACTGACAGCCCTAATTAAGATGTTTATTTTTATTAAATTTTGTTTACTTGCGGCAGTAAATTTCTCCCGAATTTACCAAGAAGTTAGCATTCCAACGCGTCATGCCGCGTTCCGTCTGTTTACTGAAGTCTGTCATGAGCGGTATCGTTGTAAAGCTCTGAATCTCCTGCACAACGCTATGTAACCCAAATATGGGCATTTTCTTTCTTTCAGTAACCAATCGTGAATGTCCAAAGGGTGATTTAAAGCTAATGACGAAATCTCATTGGCTACTGCTGGTTTCTGCTAACGTGATTCGCTCAGACGCATCACGTGGTGTACTCTGCCAATGTTAATTCATTGAGTTACTGCAGTTGTAGGCCTTATACACTCACCTAAAGGATTTTTAGGAACACCTGTTCAATTTCTCATTAATGCAATTATCTAATCAATCAATCACATGGCAGTTGCTTCAATGCATTTAGGGGTGTGGTCCTGGTCAAGACAATCTCCTGAACTCCAAACTGAATGTCAGAATGGGAAAGAAAGGTGATTTAAGCAATTTTGAGCGTGGCATGGTTGTTGGTGCCAGATGGGCCGGTCTGAGTATTTCACAATCTGCTCAGTTATTGGGATTTTCACGCACAACCTATTCTAGGGTTTACAAAGAATGGTGTGAAAAGGGAAAAACATCCAGTATGCGGCAGTCCTCTGGGCAAAAATGCCTTGTTGATGCTAGAGGTCAGAGGAGAATGGGCTGACTGATTCAAGCTGATAGAAGAGCAACTTTGACTGAAATAACCACTTGTTACAACCGAGGTATGCAGCAAAGCATTTGTGAAGCCACAACACGCACAACCTTGAGGCGGATGGGCTACAACAGCAGAAGACCCCACCGGGTACCACTCATCTCCACTACAAATAGGAAAAAGAGGCTACAATTTGCAAGAGCTCACCAAAATTGGACAGTTGAAGACTGGAAAAATGTTGCCTGGTCTGATGAGTCTCGATTTCTGTTGATAAATTCAGATGGTAGAGTCAGAATTTGGCGTAAACAGAATGAGAACATGGATCCATCATGCCTTGTTACCACTGTGCAGGCTGGTGGTGGTGGTGGTGTAATGGTGTAGGGGATGTTTTCTTGGCACACTTTAGGCCCCTTGGTGCCAATTGGGCATCGTTTAAATGCCACGGCCTACCTGAGCATTGTTTCTGACCATGTCCATCCCTTTATGGCCACCATGTACCCATCCTCTGATGGCTACTTCCAGCAGGATAATGCACCATGTCACAAAGCTCGAATCATTTCAAATTGGTTTCTTGAACATGACAATGAGTTCACTGTACTGAAATGGCCCCCACAGTCACCAGATCTCAACCCAATAGAGCATCTTTGGGATGTGGTGGAACGGGAGCTTCGTGCCCTGGATGTGCATCCCACAAATCTCCATCAACTGCAAGATGCTATCCTATCAATATGGGCCAACATTTCTAAAGAATGCTTTCAGCACCTTGTTGAATCAATGCCACGTAGAATTAAGGCAGTTCTGAAGGTGAAAGGGGGTCAAACACAGTATTAGTATGGTGTTCCTAATAATCCTTTAGGTGAGTGTATATCCTGAAATCCCTCTGAACTTTTTTTTTCATCTTGTGTGTAAACAAAATGAAAAAAGAATTTTGCACCTGGCTTTATCATATGTTCAGATCTATCTACCGAAAATATATGCAAAACTGCGCATATTTAATGAGATAATGCCTAATTTGCATAATTAAACGTACAAATTTCAAAAACTTATAATACATTTTTTTATATACTTGAGTAAGTAATCAACTGAGGAAGTTTCATGGTGATATCTATTATTTAAAGTAAGGCTGCATAAATTAGGTCAACCGAAACACTTCCCATAACACCAATGTGCTTGTTACATCGTAAGAAGAACGGAATCAACGTTAATACCTCCGTTGGGTGAAACGGTTCTAAGAACGGTAAGGAACGGCTCAAGTTATGTTTCCACTTGAGGTTGGTATGGGACAGCACGATTACAAACCGTTTTCGGCTCAGATTTCTCAGCGCGATTGGCCAACCGCGCTGAACGATGCTGCTAGAATGTGTTTAGAGATGTCGCCACTTAAGATTGATCATTTGTATGTTGCCTGGCTACCAGTTTCTCTGTAGCTGGTTAAGCCCGCTATTTGAGTGACGTAAACACAAATTAATAATAAATGTAAAATAAATATCTGATCATCATCCATAATGTGGTCGCAATTTACATCTCATATCATCAGTAAACTGTTGTGGTTCCAGGGCAACGACTGACACATTTGTATTACATCAGCCCCACAGTGGAAAATGAAACCATATCCATACCGGCTGGCCCTGATCGGCATGGAATGGAACGGTTAAGCAAAGAGAATGGTTTGGCCTGACGGTGGAAAAGCGGCTTTAGTCTCTCTGTTTATCCCGAGGTTACTGTAGTCAGCCGTATCCAGTCCATATCCAGATCAAATGGTGGAGCTGCACCTAGACACGACCACAACGAAGCCCTGAAGGTCAGCAGAGATCCTGTCAAAGACAATCCCCTGTGAAGGCCTTGTCGTCATGACAGCCACAGGCACCGATGCAAAGACCACAAGAACCAGACAATTCCTCTGCACAGACCCTATGACTAGCTTCGTCTCCAAACTGGAGTGATGAATCCAATCTTCAAGCAAAAGGAACTGGATGAAATATTTGAATGTTACTGATCCAAAATCTGATTTCTGACTTGCTGACGATGCAGCCTGAATCATAATCGCACCGTGTTTGTTCGTTGGCCAGAGGAGAAATTACGATGATGATTCGATAATGATTCGTTTGTTGCTTCTTATATTCATCGACGTTCATCATTTTCAGTATAGTGAAAGTGAAGGGAGTACATATGAAACGATCTGTAACAGACAAAAAATAGTGACACATGGTAAAATTATTGTTACTCACACTTGTGTGTTTTGCGACATTACTGTCAGATAGTGTATATCGGCACTGCATCATCTTTTAGTATGTCGTTCTTAAAATACTGCGTTAAAACCGTCTTGTTTAAAAAAGAGTCCGGTTTAAAATCAAGCAAACAAATGAACAGTCTTGCTGATGCATTCTGGTCCTTCTTTAAAAATAAAGTTCAATGCAATGACTGTGTTTTTCCACAACTTGGCACTGCAAAGACTGTGTTTTTCCACAACTTGGCACTGCAAAACATCTGGTAATCTTCGAAAGCATCTCTATCATTTGTCTCGGCCGCTTGGATGCAAGAAAAGCAGTTTTTGGACTAACAAGGAAGTTTTGAGGTCTAAAGCTATTGATATTTTTATAGAACAATGATCTCAGGGCTGTACGTAATACGAGTACGCTACACAAGAAAGAACATTTTGTAGCACAGGCCACACAATTGTAGCACAATAACACGTCTGTTACCATCTCTTACCAAAACAACCACAAGTAGTGCAGTTTATCACTTAAACAGGCATGTGACTGACAAAGGACATTAAAGTTCCATACAGGGCACATAAAATCCAAACCTTAACAAGAAATGTTTTCAGACAAACATTTTCTTGCCAGAAATGTCAGACTGCAGGAAAATAACACTGTCAATTTTCTTTATATAGCCCAATATCAACAACAACATCCATCCGTTTTGGTTGAGCACTTGCTTAATTTTCCTATAAATCATAGAAAGGTCTAAAGTTGTATTATTTTTAAACATGAAATTATTATGATTAAAATCTGCAATGGTAACATCCTAATTTTTGTCAGGAAATCTTATGCATGCACTGAGAGAGAGAAAAAAAACTCCTGTACACTTCTCTATACTGGAGAAAATGTATGGATTTGTATGTTTACTTCAATTTTTTTAGAGAGAAGAAGCAATATAGTACATACTATATATGAGTACACACTAATGTCTGTTTCATTCATACTCATAGCCCTAGCACAGAAAGTCCACAAGTGAGACTCATAGAAGTCATATATGGATGTCTCTTATAAAAGGCATCCAGCTAATTGCTGTTGCAGAATAAAATACAGATAATGATGTTTTGACTAACTGAAACATGAAGACAATACAAATACAATACATATATGGTTTATCTGTTTTCTTTTAGACATCCTGGGTATTTTCATAAGAATAAAGTATTTTACTTATAATGCAATGCTAATTTATCACTGCACAGAATACTATGGTACTATAATATCATTTCTGCCTCATTCTATGATATGAATCCACGTCAGATCACAAAATGAAGTTTTTTCAAACATTTGACTGATGTTAAGAAGTGAGTTTGAAATAAAAACATGTCATAAATATTTATGTTGGACAATAGGTTTGTAAACGCTTCTCATTATTTGGAAAGATGTTTGGCGCGTGTTGCTTTTGACTCATACTCGCAGCACTTGCAGTGATGGAGCAGCATTTACTGTGAACCGATCGATCCGCTCTGATCTCAGTGCAGTGCTTCACTGTGAAACACGATGCACATATACTTATTTAATGAAAACTTTGTGATTTTATAATCCCACTAATCGCGATTTCGGTTTAATTTTAGCTTAATCAACTAGATTAACCTCACATACAAACAAGCACACAACAAAGTCTCACTTTGTAAAAAAGCAGCTCTGTCTCACACACATGCAAAACTGTACCGCACGCATGAAGCTTTTGAAAATGTGATTTCTCAACTCATGACCCATTTAACTTATCGAACTGAGAATATTCATTTAAAGTAATTATTTCTTAGATTTCCCCTCATCAAAGGATAGAATTGCACCAAATGCAAGTCCTACACGTCAGTTCACATTCCTGAGTTCAGCAGCTGCATATGGGAGCAGGAAGTCAGTGTATTGATGCATGCCGTTGTCTGAGAAGTGTATATTAAAGGACAGCTCAAGTCACAATAGCCTCTCTCTTTCTCTCTGTATGGGCATCCCCTCCATCCCATAATAGCCCCTTGCTCTCACTCCGACGGAGGTTAATGATTCTACACCTGGCCTCGGATGAGCGAGTGATATTTTACCTCTTGCAGGAAGAGGGTGATATATGGAGACTGCAGTTGTTTTGGGGGTTTATAAATTAAATGAATAGCCTGTATTGGCGGGCAGGATGATGAAATAACAGGCACTTTAGGTAATTCCTCTGATAACGCAGTCTGACCCCCAAGCAGGGTAGAGGATGATAGAATCAAATGTTCTGGTAGAGGTCAGCCGTTGGAGCATCAGTCTAGTCAAGCCATTACAACAGAAAACAAAGACCCAGCTCCTGTCAAAAGAGCAAGACAGGTGGGCAAGAGGGAAAGAGTCTAAGGCAGGGGTCTCAAACTCAAATTAACTGGGGGCCGCTAGAGGTAGAGTCTGGGTCAGGCTGGGCCGCATCAAGTATTCCACAAAAAAATAGTATTCAAGTATTCCAAAAAAGGAGCACAACTGATCCAATCTTCTCAATATTTATTAACGTTTCTTCTGAACTGTTCCTCTGAATTTGAACATTCCTTTCTGTACATGATTGGTTCTTCATGAGCTGTCCTTCTGACAGTTGAAGTTCATTTTACAAACTTTCTTTGTCTATAACACATATTTGTGATATTTATATTTGCTTATGTCCTTTTTATTTTCTTTATACAACACATTAATGATATTGAATGTTTTTTTTGGAAGGCACATTTCCTTTTATTATACTTAGAAAAACAATTATTGCTTTTGAAATACAAATATTTGCAGTCATGTCTGCCCGTCTTATTGAATTCTTTGTATAGTGTCTCAAATTACTGACTGCACAAATCAAAGCAAACCTTCTTATCAACCTGTTGGACACATATTACAAGCTCAAAGTGATTATTCTCACATTGTTTTAGAGCAGTGTCTCTCTCCAACACGTCGCTCGCGAGCTACCAGTAGCTCGTGGCCTGATTGGTGGTAGCTCGCCAAGGGGCCGTTCACATATCGCGCTCACATATTTTGCGCGCTCAAGTTCGTAATTTCAAATGTAGGCGCGCGGCAAGCGCGCTCATAATTGAAGCGACGCGCTCATTTTTTCCAGGCGCAGTATGTTTGTACTTCGCGGTTGTCTATGACAACTATTGACAACAAACCCTCCGTAAGCTGTCACGAGACTATCTATGGTAGCTCATAAGGGATATTTTTTTTTTTTTTTTTTTTTTACGCGGCACACACAACGACGGGCCGCACTAACATTAAACTTTAATGTCAAGTAGGGGGCCACAAAATATCACCCCGCGGGCCGCGAGTTTGAGACCCCTGGTCTAAGGTATCCGAGCCCGTTCTCATCCCAAGGCGTAATATACTGACTCTTTTGCCAAAGCGTCTATATCCAACGCACATGGCACCCTTCCGAAGCGTGTTATATTGACGCTAAAGGGTGCCATATGCGTTGGATATAGACGCTTTGGCAAAAGAGTCAAAATATTACGCTTTGGGATGAGAATGCGTTGGGTATCCTTGTCTTTTCCAAACCAAATGAGATTATTTCTTTTCGAAGAGTCGAGACAGGGTCGACCTATGGGTTTGTAGGGCTCAGTGTTAGAGCTCAATTCTTTTAACATTAAACATTTGTGATTTCTAGAAAACTGCATTTTAGTTCAAATAGATTTTGTTTTTATAAACAAATCAAAATAATTGCATTCAGTGAATGCGAAAATTTGTGTTTTTTAAATGAGAACTGATTAGAGATTGTGATATGTGAAGAAAATAATTATCAAAATGTAATCTTTAACTCAATGTGCTACTTTATAATTACTTACTATATTTACTAGCAATTTCTGAGTGAAAAATGGTTTCAAAGTAAATCCTAGACCTTTTTTGGAATAAAGAAATAAATAAACAAATAACGAGTAAATGCTTTTTCATTTTTGGCTAAACACTATTTTTACAATTGAAGAGAAGAGGCTCAGAACTTTAGTAGACACTTCTATCAGCAGAATGTTGTATCAGAACTGTGTCATGACATATGCTTAAAATGTGATGCAAACGGCACTTACAGTAACATGACAAAAAAAAACAGCATTCAATTGATTGTCTTACTTATGACTGTAATATAGAGCTCAGCAGGAGCTTGTGTGTGTGTGTGTGTGTGTGTGTGTGTGTGTGTGTGTGTGTGTGTGTGTGTGTGTGTGTGTGTGTGTGTGTGTGTGTGTGTGTGATGGCAGGATGTCAAACATTGAAAATGATGATTCTGCATCAGAGTACTAAATAAATGAATAAATATGTGGACGGAAGACAGATGATAAACTCCAGTACTTTTGCTAACCCATTAGTAGTTGACAGCTTTGGTGCGGGCGCAGTATTCTGGTGGGTATGAAACCTGTATATCAGCCTTATTACACCCCCCACTTCCTGACCTGCCCTTCTAATTCATCCATTATAGTTTGTCCTGTCAGGGGCTCTTGTTTTATCGCTAACTAACTCAGGCATTACGGTCTTGATTTACGGTGCCGATTGAGTGCTAGCAAATCATGGAATATTTTCATTGATTACCACAAATTGTCTAATCTGCGCTATGTTCGTAGACCTTGATTGGGTGGTGCTTACCGATTGCTTCCCGCTAACTTAAAAATCAATCAAGGGACACAGTGGGCAGAAGGCTGGATGGATCTGGTTCCAAGCCGGTGAATCATCCTCAATCAAATTTGTTGCAAATTTAAATCCATAAGTCATCAAATGAATTCTAATTTGTATGATGCCTACATATGCACTTTCTCAAGAAGCAGCCGCGAGAGCATAATCTATGGCATCTCTACTGCGTGCTTAAATGCAAGTGCTTAATTATCACAGTAATAAGCACATTATCATTATACTGTTTGTTTTATGTAATGTAACCAAAATCTTCGGAAGCAAAACTCTGTAGTTAAATGGTAAATGGTAAATGGACTGCATTTATATAGCGCTTTCACAGACCCAATGGCCACCGAAGCGCTTTACATATTGCCTCACATTCACCCATTCACTCACTCATTCATTCATACATACACAGACGGCGGTGTCAGCCATACAAGGCACCATCCAGCTCGTCGGGAGCAGCTGGGGTTAGGTGACTTGCCCATAGACACCTCGACACTTGGTCAGGTGGAACCGGGGATTGAACCACCAACCTTTCGGTTTGTAGACAACCTACATGAACCACTGAGCCACTGCCGCTAAGAACACAAATATTTTTTTAAAGGATGGGCTGTTTGATAAGTGATATTTGAGTGGAGGTTTTTTTTTGTTTTTTGTTTTTTTTGTTGCTCTACAAGCTTTTAAACTTTGCCTTGCACTTTTACCCATTGACAGCAGGTGTCATGGACACTAATTATAGATCACAAACAGGTAGAAAGAAGATTCAGACAAACAGCATGCAATCCCATCTAATTTATATCAATGCCCCAGAGAGTGAGACATGTCTGGAGGGGAATCTAAAGAGCGTCAGATGCATCTTCCTGAGAAGTTAGCAGGGTTAGGGCATGTTGGCACCTCTGAGATGCTTCAGCAAGTAAAACATACGCGAGTAGTTGTGTGTGTTTGATATGAGGTGTGGATGACAGGTGGTGAAAGGTGACCAACTCAAGGAGGCAGCTCACCTAGCCACATATTACCATCACTGTCATGCTCCCAAACATTGTATTTGTTTACTGAGCCTACTGAGCCTTGGGCTTTATGAAGACATATCCAGTGACAGTGAATCAGAGCTTTTTATTGATAGCAGAACGGAGAGACGGACTATGGGATCTTCAGATCATGGATCACTTCTCAGCCTTCACAATTGCATCATCTAAAAGCTTAGTAATGACAGACACCAACAATATCAAGCAGTCGGAATCATTCTGAATTTCAAAGAGAGAGACTACAGACATGTCACATCCCAGAGTGCGACTGACTGCGAGAAAGACAGAAAGAGCAAGCAGTAATTGCACAGTAATTTCACCCTCTCCACTCAGTAGATTGTGGGATCGTTTTAAATAGGTGAGTCTTAGATGGAAATATTTTTACTTGCTCATTAAAAAGTAAGAATTCATATAACTTTGCCCATTTAGAGGTTTATAGATTCCAGGTTGGAAATGACCTTGAAAGAAGAGTGGACAAAGACATGATAAAAAAAAGCCTCTTAGGGAAAAGTGTCTACATCAGTGAAATATCAACAGGAAATTAACCTAGTTTGATAGTAGGGGAAGTCCAGAAAAGCATTTTAAAGTAAAAAGATCACTATTCAAAATACTGATTTACAGTGATTCTGTTCCAGTGTTTGTCATGAATTTATATTTACTGTACACATATTCCATTTTTAAGTGTTACAGCAGCTATGACATTCCTTTTAAATATATCTCAGGACAAGTAATTATCCATCATTATGTGGGAAAATTGGAGCCGTATTCCATAATCTGTGTTTCCAAACACCCACACAGCTGCAGCTTTGCACTGATTAAAAGTGTATTTGCTCTTCCTATTTTGTCTGGTGACATTAGAGTGCTGTTTGTATTGTGTCTATTAGTGTATATTGTTTGCCTATGACAAATACATCCCTAGTGAGGGGTGTACTGTGCGTGTGTGTTGTGCCTCCACATTTATCATTTTCCTGTTGTGACTTACTTTTGAAAAGAGCATTCCTGTTGCTCAAACAGGCTACTGTGAAAATGAGACTATGAGATTGTGTTTCCTTTAATGCAGCGTAACCTGCTTTAGGTCACACAATGTAGCTCTTGCATAATACTTGTGAATCCAACAGACAAAAGTAAAAAGATTGACCAATAGCACTGATTTATGAAAAAATAATTCTGAAATATGGTCAACAGCGATGCTATGTGTACATCAAAATAAGAATAAAATATCTAGTGCTGGTCAATAATAGCTATAGTCAAGGAAAACCAATGACATTATTGCAAAAATAAGTCACTTATTGTAAACAATACACTAAATATCTCATCATTATTGTACTATTTCTCTATACAGCTGTTTTAGATAAGGCTTATGGTGAGTCATTGGGGTCCTCATTTACATTCTATGATTTTCCTCATGCAGTTTATGTGTTCATTTGTGTTCTGATCCTCTGAATCCTGAAGTAAATGTACGTGCTGTGAGAGGACGGGCTAATGTTCATCCCATCTTCCCCATCAGCTGCCTGGCTCATCAATAGATCCATCCACCCAATCAATGGCCTGCAGAATCACTCAAAGTGATCAGCCCAAGGCCTGCTCAATCCGCGCACACAATCAGAATGGACATTCATCTTTTTAGTACACACACACAGGCCATTTGCAGCGTTAAGCTAGCACACACATTTACACTCTCTCCCTCCCGCTGCGGCCAAAACATTAGCTAAAACTCTACAACATTGCTATTATGTGCGGATGCTTCAACCCAAGCACGGATCCCATTTTGCAAACGCAAATGAGTGTTTAAGGGTCTATTAAACCCACACACTGCCGAGCGATATGGTGCGTACACAGGTGTGTTCGCTAGATCATCCTATTAAAGGCATCCTCTGTGTTTAGCGAAACATGTCCAATTCCCATTTTCTAATTTTTCCCCTCTCTAGTGTCTGCCAAATGCTTGTCCTTTCTGGGCTGAGGTGGAGCCCTGGTCATGACATCTGCTCCACTGTTAAGCATCAAACATTAAACCCATCCCCCTCCGAGCGAAAGCCTAGCATCCCCTCCGAATGCTCGCCTGTGCTGGGGAGTGATGGCTTCACCTTTTCTCCCCCAGGGTCATTATGTTAGTGGTGATAGAGTCGCTAGCTAGAGACTGCAGAAGAGTTAGTGAGGAAAGAAGAAAGACCAAATCTGAGTGATGGCCAGAGAGAAACAGAAATGGGAAGAGAGGAGAAGAAGTTTCTTTCTCCCTCTCTTTTGACTGGACAATACACCTGTTCAATGGTGAGGGGGCAAGAGTAAGAGAGTGGGACCGCCTGAGACAAATGAAAGGTGCAGTTGCTCAGTACACAGCGGAGATTGCTTATCGATCCAGATGGCAGTATTCAGGCACGCTCGCGAGAGCCTGAGAATTTTCTGAGGGAGTTAATAACCAGGCAGCTCAGCTGTCCTGTCCAATTCAGCAAACGCTGACGCCTAATCACACCAGGATCCCTTTTTCTGCCCTCCCTTCTTCTCGCCCCTGGGCCGCGTACCTTCCATCCGTCCTTTTCAGCTTTACGCCGCTTTCTCTCGCTCACTTTCTATCTCTCTATCTCCCTCCTTCCCCTCCCCTCCTCTTCCACTCGGATGGTTCGCTGAGAGTGATTGGACTGACAGCCTATAGAAGAAGGCTAATCAAATTGTTTATTATCAGTCTGAATCAATATGTATGGATTCTTAAAGGATCACAGACAGGCCTGAGCGTGAGAGGAGATCGGTGCAGCTGTGGGTTCGGGCCAGGCCCCTCTGACCAGAGCTCTTCTGTTTAAGCAACTTCACTCTTACTTAAGTCGTGACGACCCAGAGGGGTCAGCTGCTGTTGAGGGGGGAGCGTTGGACAGATTGGATATTCCCCCCAACGCAACGCACAAACACATGTGCACCCTCCAGCTCTGAAAGTGTCAGCCCCAGCTGCATGATAAACAACCTGTCAATCAAATTACCAGGGAAAACAACGGAGCCTGAATGCGGAGCTCAGTCTCAGCTGGATGTTCGGGTCACGCGGACGTTGTCCGATGCCGTCTCGCTCAAAACGGGGGACATTTTTGGAGGAGTCAGAGCGCTTAATCTACTTTTGGCCTGTAGATTCTATGTCTATAGCATTAAGGTCAGACACGGCCATGAGTTCCAGTGATTGTGGCGTGTAATTAGACAATGCCGAGGCACACTGAGAGTGAGACATGTGCGGCAGACAGCGGCTTATTGTGCTCTTTGTGGTCTCATCTCTCACACTGTAACGTTTACGGAGGCTAATGCGGTTTATAAAAAGACATCAGTGCCATTCATGCAAATATACCACCACCTTTGCTGATTGCCATTGCATAAAACACATTACTGTGTGATATTTGGTACAGATTAGATTCACACATCTGATGGACAAACCTCTTTACAAGATGTGATTGGACCCTATAAAGAATGCTGCAGAGGCAACTCTGATCAGAGATATTGATCTGCTCAAATCACACAGCAGGGAGTCAAAAAAGTGAAACGTTTCTCTGTTACCAATAATTGGTATAATAAGCATGAAGAAGCGAGAGAGACAGAATAAGAGAGAGGGAGAAAGGCTCATCTGTGGCATGTCTGTTGACTCATGGTGGGAATCAATAGGTCCAACAGTGACAGCCTCAGAAGAAATCAAAGATTACCATTAACACATTTACATTTACAAAATGGTGAAAGAACAACACAATAAAATGGTTACACTTTTATAAACACATATAGTTTCTTAAGTATTATATATATATAGTTTAATGCTCAAAATTATCCTTCAAACATATGTATAAATTACTTTTTAAAGGTCAACCACTAAGACTAAAGTTAAGGGGTTTTTTATGCTTAATTTGTTTTAGGCTACAGTATATGTTATTAGATACTAGGGATGAAATGTGACATTATAAAATGAGGGTATGCTCTGTGGCCCTGCAGCAGAACCAACACAGCCAACTTTTAACAGAGATGCTAATTACAGCTGTTTTATTCCATTTGGCCTTCTTGATCTCCGATTGGAAGCGGACATCAGAAACCACCCATAAGTGGCACAGTTGGCCTACATCTGATACAAATGTTGGCACAACCTTGACACAACATTGGCAAACTACCCATGCCTTTAACAATTCAGTTAAAGGGTGAATGCCAGGACAGTTGTGCACCCCTGCCAGCTCTCTCTCCTCTTTCCCCACACTTACTTTAAAATGTACGTGAACACCACAGTGTTGCTTTCACCTTTTCTGAAATTTCTGATATGTTCTCTAACATAATTTGCAGTGAGATTTTGTGTGCCATACCAGTTAATCAAGCATGCATACATGCTTAAAACTACACAAAATGCACACAATGACAGAATGAACCAACTTAATGCATATATACAAAATTTACAATGATACATATTACCACTGTAACTTTATACATTTTAATAGTTTATTAAATGTAAACGAACCTTGATACAGTTTGATTATTGTACAATTTTATTTTGTATTATTTTGTTATTGTTACAACTACTGTAACTATGGTATTTTGGCAGAAACTATAGGAAGCAGCAGTGATGACCCAGCAGAGAGTGATGAGAGAAAGGGGCGGTTAATATGATCCCAGTCTCGCACCAGGAAACATGTTCCCGGACATCAAAGCAGAGCTTTGCTTGAGGGCTGCCTGAATCCTGCTCTCCTCCAAACAACCAGAACACCGCTGCACAGGCCTGCTATTACTTAATATTATGATTAAAACAGCATGTTGTGTTTCAGCTGTGCAACTAATTATGCGTTTAAGAGTGACATGTCTGTATTTGTATGCAGGCATGAGTGTTATATGGAAGTATGTTGATGTCTGTAAAAACGCATAATGAGAGCGTGTGTTCAGGAGAGAGTTCCAATAACCCATTCCTACATTAGGCTTAATTAATACACATTACTGGTTTGATAACTGAGAGTCTGAAAGTAGATCTTTAAGAGATACTTAATCCTACCACAGTCCTATCCTCTCTCACTCTTTCCCTCTCTCTCTCTCTCTCTCTCTCTCTCTCTCTCTCTCTCTCTCTCTCTCTCTCTCTCTCTCTCTCTCTCTCTCTCTCTCTCTCTCTCTCTCTCTCTCTCTCTCTCTCTCTCTCTCTCTCTCTCTCTCTCTCTCTCTCTCTCTCTCTCTCTCTCTCTCTCTCTCTCTTTCCAGTAGAGGAATATGAGTAGGACTCATTAGTACACTATTCAACAACGAATAGAGTTTAGAACCACTTCCACTAGAGACAAAGGTAAATGTATGCACTCAGATATACATTCATTTTGCATAAATAAACACAACACACACACACACGCACACAATTTTGTATATTGCCATCTTTGTGGGGATATTTTCTCATGTAGGGTTTACCAGGCCACACACACACTTTACCAGCCATGTCTTGACACATCCATTGCACTCCTTCATCCCCCCCCCCCCCATCTTCTTCTTTGAATCATGAAGCTGCCGTGCAAGCTAGCCTTTGTCTCCTTCTCTCTTTTTTTTACTTGAGACTTTTTCATGTGCAAGACAATTGCTGGAAATAACAGAACAAAACATAATTTTAGGTCAAGTTTAAGGACTAGAACATTACAACAAATAATAATGGGGAAATAAAATAATAAATTGGAACAGAAAAGAATAGATTAAAAAGATAGAACACCGAACTTCAATATAATGTAACAAATGGAAAAAATATATCTATTAAAAATGAAAATAATTAGAATGGAACAGAATAAAACTCAAAGTGATTAGAATTTGTTTGTGGGATGAATTTATAACAGTTCTCTAATTCAATTAAATTACAGTAAAATTGAAGGAATCATCAGAACACATCATATGTGAATCTTGCTAATTGAACTGAATGCTTGTTTAAACAAAACACAGAGCTCTATGAGTCTTCATCGCATCACAATATTTTTCACATCTTTGAGGAATTAAAGAATAAAAGGGTGGGGTATAGTGTAAAGGGATGTGACAGTTATAATTCATCTCAATACTTCCTGTGATGTTTTAGTCTGTATAGAATAACCTCCACTATGCCCATTTTCTCCAACACACACAAAACACACACTCCCATTTCCTATGGACATACATATTATTTTCATTTAACCTGCCATTTATCTTCAAGTCTGAGTGCTGAGGCATAGGTGTGTGTATGCACAGGAACCCGGCAGTGAATCAAATCAATTGATGGAGAAGTGAGCCGGCAGCCTCCGGGTGCTTACTGAGCATGAAATATTATGGAGATTGTTGTTTAAAGTGATCTCTTCATCATCATCAGCTCTCTCTGTGTGTGTGTGTGTGTGTGTGCTGTGTGAGAGAGAGAGAAGAGAGAGAGAGAGAGAGAGAGAGAGAGAGAGAGAGAGAGAGAGAGAGAGAGATAGAGAGAGAGAGAGAGATGAGAGAGAGAGAGAGAGAGAGAGAGAGAGGAGAGAGAGAGAGAGAGAAAGAGAAAGAGAAAGAGAGAGAGAGAGAGAGAGAAAGAGAGAGAGAAAGGAGAGAGAAAGAGAGAGAGAGAGGAGAGAGAGAGAGGGGGAGCGATCCTGTGCGGAACACAGCTGTCATAACTCAATCAGCCGGATAATGTAGCACGAGTCCGCCACGTGTGCCGGATGCTCTCTCACACTCACACTCTTTCTTCCTTAAACACTGTGTTGCCCCCTCCAGCAGTCATAACCCGTGACGGCCACGCTTGTCACAGCTCATATCTTACACTGCCCGTCATACTCACTGATGGCCCCCTGTCACACACTTACAGCGAACAGAGCTTCATCCATGAAAACACACTGGATCTCAAAGGGGCTATCACACACACATACACACACTGATCTTACACACAGCGCGTGTGATTTCTCATGCTGGATTATGCTAGTTACATCAATGTAGTGGGCCGTGTCAAACATGACAGAGGGCCTGAAGCTCTCCCACAGTGACTGTTGAGCACAACTCATCATATTTAAACAACAGCATAACATGTACAATATCTCCCAGGTGAAAAACTGCTGTTACAGGGGTCAATGGCATAAAAAAAGATCTAGTTATATACTCTTTGCAAAAAATGTTTTTATACCATTTTCAAAAACATTTCACAATCATTATTTTAAAGAAAGTTTCAAATATATTTTAAAGGTAAGTATTTAGAACAAACATCATGAATAATTACATTTAATTGCATTTCATTTTTACACATGTTTTTCTGAATGCAGGTTGGATCACATATGTTTGTTTTGGATTTTTTCCCCAAAATATTAATAAGAAATTATAATTAAAGATTGTGCCAAGCTACTTAAGGTTTTCATTCCAAGATTTGTTTTCATGAGCAATAATAAATAATTCAAAATAAATTAATTCAAAAATATTTTTGAATATTTAATAGACAAGACAAAGTATCTGACCCAGAGTAAAATACATTTAAAACCTGCTGTCATAATAATTACATATTGAATTGTTAGTCAGACTATAGATTGGCCAACTTAAAATCAAACTGATCTACTTTATCCCAGCATGGCTGTTATTTTATCTCAGCTGAACACTCAGAGGTCACGTCCCCTCTGCAACTACTGTTCTGACCCATGGCCTGTGTGTTGTGTCCTGCTTAATGGTCCATTCCACAGCTCGGTCCAAAAGAGAGGACTGCATAATTAAGAGTCACTAGATCGCCCATCCGCTGTTCTACCCGTGTCCGTTACCATGCTGACTGATATTACATCACTCTGGACGTGTCCTTGATACGGTAGCGGAGAGAGTCTGTTGCTGTGTGAAGATAGCAAGAGGCATCAAACCATGATGGCAGAATCATGACCTAGTGCTAGGAGACAATACCTCCACCTCAGGAGGTCAAACTGAATATTAAATTAGCTTTTTTATTTTAGGTAATTACAATGTCAAATAAGGATGTTGAAAAGGAAATTTGTTTTAATAATCTAGTTAAAATGCAAGTGCCAAGAAATCTAATGTATTTAAAATCATTTACACAAATAATAATAATAATGTCAAGTGGTAACCAAATAAACAGTGCACCTTGAACAGATTGTGTACACATCTCAATTATTATTTAAAAAAAGCTTAGGAACAGGACACTCTTAGGACAATAGCTGAACTCTGCGTAAAGTTAAATGTTATAACACACATTCTCCACATGTGCTAGAGGTGACATATAGGATGCAGACACACACCTGATACTCACTTCACCCTGACATATGTTCCAGCCTCTTCTAACATGCTAATTATGAGAGAGAGTAAGAGAATGTGTAAAGAGGACGAGTACACGACTTCCTATTATCAGGCATCACCTTTCAGTGCCTGTTAAGAATGATTCACAAATGTTGCTAGTATCAATAAAATAATTTAAAGAAACGCCTGTTAACTATGACATAAATACAGAAAAGTGGTTTATTTACAAACAAAAAACTATATCCAATTTAAAAATCAAAGATACTCACAATTTATGATGCTCAAAAAACATTTGTTCTACATATATATATTTTTTACTGTAATTGAAAACACAAAGAGTGATAAGAAATACATTGTTTTTACAATACAGGTGTACCAATATGCATTAATTCATGCTTAAATAATGCACAGATAATCTTGAGTTATGAAGAACTAAACCATTCATTAATGATTACCACATCAGTAACTAATAACGTGTCTATCTGGTTAATAGATTAATATATGAATTGTTGTTAATAAATGTGTTATGGGCCAAATCCATGTATCTCAACTTCCATCCGTTTGTTTTAATGAATTATTAGCTAATGATTTGCAAATAAATCATCATGTTATGACTACTTCTTGAGGCACATGACTTCATAAGTCATACATTAACTCTGTGCATTAACTAAGCATGAATTAATGCATAAGTGCACCCGTATTGTAAAGTGTTACCAAATGTATTAATGCCTGCTGAAAATTCAGCTTTGGCATCACAGGAATAAATTACTTTTTAAAATACATTCAAATAAAAAAAAAGCTAATAAATGCAGCCTTGGTGAGCTTATGAGACTTCTTTCAGAAACATTTAAAAAGTCTTACCAACCCCAAAGTTTGAAATAGTGTACATGCATTTACACCCCTTTATTTCTCCCTGCTTTTCTTTTTCTATTTTCATTCATGAAAATTCAACGCTCTCTCCTGTCCTCTTCTCTCAAAGTTTCAGTCTCAGCATACAGCTGCTTTCATTTTACATTCTCCTCTCATCCCTGCTGCTTGGTTGCAGCCACCGGTTGTTCCTCCAAGCGGAATGCTTTTTTGTCATGCCGGAAAGCCACTCTGTTTGAATTTGTGGCCTACTTGCAAACGGTTTAATAAATTCATCCTCTAAAGTTTGTCCCTCAATTTAAAATATCAAAGTCCTATTTCCATCTCACTGATACACAGTAAACTCGTGCATTTCTTGTCATACCTGTTTTAATCACCCATAACAATAAAACAGAAATGTATTTAGAGGGATTAGAAGATGCAGAGACATTACTTGCTCTCACACTCTCTCTCACACACACACACACACACACACACACACACACACACACACACACACACACACACACCAGTAGTATAAGGGTTTGAGCTCCGCAATCTTGCAGAACAGCAGCAATTTACGAGCCTGTTATCTGTGAGTCTGTGTGTGTTCACGTCAGTGTCTGCACATGTGTCTTTGTATGCAGTCCTGGTGTGTGTGTGTGAGGTCCTGAGAAAGTCTGAATTTCAGTCCTGTGTTCTGTCATTGCTCTGATAAAGACGGTGGAAACAGTGAGACTCGCTGAACAACCAGACTTCAACACTATCAATGGAAAGACCTGTGTTTCCACGCCAGCTCAAACAGTCCATCCTTAGAAACCACAGACGCGTAAGATAAGACCCTTCAGTTCAGGATGACTACAACCAATCTCACATTGAGTTACTTGAGTTAAGAACTCAAACAAGTAAACAAAAATGTATATCCTTGCAGACAAACAAACTAGCCTAGGCTTCGCGAATAAGAAAAAATGTGGTTTGCTTTTGCTGTGATCTCATGTGAGAGGAAAGAAAGGGTATTTTGATTAAAGGTTACGAGGCCACATGATTTTTTTTAAAAAGACAAAAAATAACACAGATAGAGAGAAATACTGCAATATTCCATAAAAAGGGGTCTCCACAATGGATGCATCTAAAGTAGGGATTCCCATTATCCGTGGAAGGACAACAGATGAAAAGAGGGTTACACACACACTTGTGATTCATTCACCACACACACACACACACACACACACACACACACACACACACACACACACACACACACACACACACACACACACACACACACACACACACACACACACACACACACACACACACACACACACACATACATAACGTCTCTTGCCAGCGGCCACCTGTTGCTGCTCTTAAGCACTACCTCATCCTGGCATCTCTCTCTCATCGTGTTGACTCTCTCTTTAACAGTCCTTCTATACTAACCTGATCTCCAGATGTTATCGTACTCAGAGTGCACTGTTACTGTCCACAGCTGGCCACCTACCACACTCAACTACCATTTATAGACCCTTCTAAGAAAAAACCCCCAGCCGTTTTAGCTTACCGCCTCTACGGATGATAGACCAAACAATGCCGGCGTTTCTGCCTGTACAGAAGGTTTGTAAAACTAGAGGGCAATATCTTCCCTCCGAAGCACGGAAAAGATTTAATCACTCTGTGACTTTGGACATTTCCAATCACTTACAACGCCTTTTTTGATCAAATTTAATTCATGGATTGCAATTACCCGAGCTGAAATTAGTAGCATTTAAATGCATCCATTTACTTGATTAAAGTTAGATGATGAGAGAAAGAGAGAAAGAGGTAAACTAAGCCTGGAGGAACCGAGGAGAACAGTAAGAAAAGGAGAGGGGAGTCGGGTGTCAGGTGCACACAGTAAAGCGAGCAACAAAAAGCCACAGGTAAATAAATGACGAGGGACTGTCGTGTCACTTCCTTGTCGGTTGAGCTCGGCTGAATATCGTGTAAGGCTCAGGCATCACGCGCTCTCGGATTCTCACCGAAGAACGCAGTCTGGTTACGTCACTCAAAAATGCTATTCTCACTCTCCCCCCGCTGTGTTCGTCATGTCCTCTAGTGAGTGTAACTTACATGTGAGAGAGATTTATAGGGTTCAGCAAAGTAAGGTGAAGCCCAGTGTGAGAGACTGAACCCTAGCCCTCAACGATAATCACCGGATTAGCATCAAAAGCTAAGATATGAATTACTCCAACCTCTCTCTCTCTCTCTCTCTCTCTCTCTCTCTCTCTCTCTCTCTCTCTCTCTCTCTCTCTCTCTCTCTCTCTCTCTCTCTCTCTCTCTCAAAAAAAAAGTCTAATTTTCTTTCAATTTCCTCTTTGAAAAGCAACATCTCTTTATCTTTATCTGCTAATTTGCCTTTTCTTTTCTAGGTCCAAACTAACCAAAGACTGGGCGGAATGAAAATATCCAGAAGGCTTCAAAAGCGAATAGAAGAGGTTTCCATCAAGTCCTGGTATCAGTAAATGTGGGTGTTTGGGACACTGTGTCACATTTCTGAGAAGCTACTACAGTCACCTCTACTGAGCTGTTTTACATTAGCATTAACACCTTTTATATTAGCATTATTACTGAATACATCAGTTGTCAAATATGTGTCCCACACATCTTTAAAATTCTTGTTCTTCAGAATTGTGCCGCTGCAGAGCTCTCTCTCTCTCTCTCTTGCCCTCATTTCTCATCCCTCTGTCCATCTCTCCCTCGTTATTTATTCAGTAAAATGGGAGATTGATCAGATAATTGCATTAGGAGGGGCAGATTGGTCATAATCATGGTGGTATTGGCAGCTCGGGGCTGGAGGCTCAGCACTGACATTAACTCAGACTCAGCAGTCAGAGGTCAGCACCACTGAGATTAAACTCTTCTCTTTCTATGGTCAGCATGGTTCGGGCCATTTTACAGCCTCACGTCACCCCAACTGACCCCTTGATGACCACTTGACAAAATGGAGGGGAGGGTGAGGACAAAAGAGAGCTGACCAAGGAGGGTGAGCGGCGGGATGAAAGCAGAGGGGGTAACTAAGAGGAGAGGTAATGGTGGGATGTGAAGAATAAAAAAAGCACAAAGACCGATGCAGCATACCAAAGGAGTGAGGTCATGAGCGCTTCCTCTGCATCAAATTCATCCCATACATTCATGTGCAAATGATGCATATGAAATTAAGTTATTCATTACATAATTTTAAACTTTATTTTATATCTTAATTTATTTTAAGCCTATAGGTTAAATAAATGGTAAATCCATTGGGATCATTTTAAAATGTAAACCAACAGATACTGACTACATTAGTTATTAGACAAGGTCACTTCTTAAGTCGTGACATACTTTTTTGATAAAAACCCTTTGCTTCTCTCACTTCTGCCCCCAAACTCTCTATGGAAGCAATTACATCATATTAAAAGGTCTGAAAAGGAATCGGTAATCAGAGGACATCTCAAACACAACACAAATTAAACCCAAGGGCTAATTGTTGCACAGCCATTCTAAAAAGATGGAAATAATTGTAACCAGGAGGAGGGAATATGCTGTGTACTTTTTTAGGAAAGTTATGGAGATTACAACTGGATGTTCATATTCAACAATCTCCCAAAGCAAAATGTTTCTAATTTACTCTTTGTGTGTATATCTCCTCAATTTGTGCTGGATGAATAGTAGGGGTTGTAAGAAGTACATGAGTACACTGTAATTCTACTTCAGCTATAAATATAACACTTAATAAATTTTACATCAGGAATAATTTAATGCACAATAAACTCACTGTAATGTTAATAAGCAAAACAACCCTCATAAAATAACAGATCATTTCAATAACAGTAGAAAATCAGTCCTAAATCAAATAGTTTACTATCTTAAAATATTGTCTCTTCTTCACAAGTTTTATGTTTGTTACATATGGTACATTTTTCATAACTGATAAAGAGTTATATGAAGGGTAAATTTAATCCACTGTTGTATTTCATTGATGTCATTATGCAAAATAAATGAGAAAAACATTAGACAACACGTTCAATTGTTTATAAGTCACTTAAATAAATAAATGAAAAAATACAACACATATATACATATAGTACATACATATGTACAAAGTACATATATACATACAAAATATTGTTGGTTTAACTTAAAAAAAGTAAGTAACCTGGTTACCTTAAAATTTTAAGTTCACTGAAATAAAAAAAAATGTAGTTACTACAATGAAGGAGATTGGTTTAATCAACAGAAAGTCAAAAAAGTTTATTTGACAAAAGAAAAAATGTAGAACATACAGTACATACATACAGGGCATATGTACAAACATACATCTTAAAATAGATACATACATTTATTTATGAAGACCCATTTTGTCTACTACATTTCTGGCCTTAAATAAATCAATTTAGAATAGTTTTTTGTAAGTGTTGGTTGACAAATAATTTTCAT
Source organism: Rhinichthys klamathensis goyatoka (assembly GCF_029890125.1). NCBI lineage: Eukaryota > Metazoa > Chordata > Actinopteri > Cypriniformes > Leuciscidae > Rhinichthys > Rhinichthys klamathensis. Next base: position 1,450,574 of record NW_026606885.1, read on the forward strand.
GTTTCTCTGTCTGCTGTGCACACTCTTTGTGTCTCATGGGTGTGTTTTGGGTGAAAACATCTGCATTTAAACTATTCCCCTTCCTTACGGCTGAATACAACCACTTGCTCAGCAGAGCAACAGGAAGCCAGCCATTTTTACAATAGCTGCACTTAAACATGCCAGAAAAATGCCACTTCACAGATGCATAAAGTACAGGGGATAACCTAAAAAAAAATACAATACAAAAAATGTTCATCTCCTGTGTGTATTCATTCATCCATTTCAAATGTTCTCTTGACACCTCAGTTAGTCTGTAGTTGTAGGTGAAGGGGTATTACATTTTATGTTTTGGGAAAAAAGGAGTATGTTAACTGTTTTGTTTGGAAAATTGATGCTTCTTAAGCAACATGCTAGAAAACACGGATACCTTCAAAAACTAGTGTTGGAAAACCTGGTCTGTTTTTTATTATTATTATTACATCTATATGGTTGTCCACTTGCTACCGTGAGCAGTTTATACACACTGGTGCAATTCTAAATTCATCCGGCATTAAGACACTGAGAGATTTCCTTCAATGCGGCTTACCCCAGCTCCCTACGGATTTCAGCCCAATAGTTGGATGAAAACTGTGTGTACACACATGCCGTTTAGTTACTCAAACATTGTAAACTGTATAACTAAAGATTAAGTCTGATTCATATAGAGTTTACCCTGTCAATAAATCATTCAGTGCCTGCTGGGACGCTGAAGACTGACGGCAAGAGAATGGAGACCAGAGGAGAGATGGCGACTGCATGAAAATAATTCATGTTTGCTCTTGCAGATGATAATAACCCAGCATTAAAAACCCTTTTTGACCTATGCTTAATATTTTAAATATTTAATTAATATGGTTTGTCCATCTGCCTTTATTGTTTTGTTAAACATAATTTAATCTTTAAGAACTCGTGGTGAAACTGCAATGAAATTATGGAAAATAGTTTTTTTTTTAAAACAAACCAGCTCATTATTCAAACTCTTAAAATAAAAGCTTTCGTAGATTCATCGTCTATCTCTGAGCAGACGTGTAAAGTAGTTCTACGTTCCTGTGCATCTTCGCCTCACAGCAAAGAGCAGTATCAATCAAGCAACAGGACTCCAGTACATACGTGAGCCGATTCTTTCTCCTTCTCCCCCCGCCTCTCTGTCCCTCCTCAGGGGCTAATGTAACCCCTCGCAGGGCACAGGTCTTCATTTACATGCTTTACAAGTCACTTACGCCTTCTCACCTGATAAGGTCAGAGTTCAGTGTGATGTGGCACCCTCAGGCTGCAGGGTCTGTGGGAGAAGTATTTAGCCATGTTATTACGACTGGTCCCAGTAAACTGGGAGGCTGTGTTATGTCAAGTTTAAAGAGATATGCTTTACAAGGACTGGGTTTCAGATCAAAACCAAACTAAAGGCCTCTGCTAGAATTTGCTTCATTTGTAATATATGTAGAATTAAACCATATATATTGTATAAATTATAACAAAATAAAATAAATAAAAATAAGACTTCTCTAAAGACTTTTCATGATATTAATCATAATTATTATATCCTATTGACAGCCACAGTTTTTTATTTGGGGGTCTGTGGCCTCAAAACGTTTGAAAACAGCTGTTCTAGCAACATATGTGACACATTCAGTCTTACCAGAAGACGCCATGGCGGTTACAAATGTTGAAAACTAATACTCTTTGTTTGCATTTGATCTGGAAACCTCAGTGTTAGTCATAGCCACTTCCTCCTGTAATACCGTACTAACTTACATGGCTCTTTTGCCAGACACATAAACATGATCTTGACCATGCCTATTGTTCATGTACAAATGGCCTGGAATCCATCTGGTATATAACCATTACAGTAAAAAGGGATGTCCTGACTGGAAATGGAAGAAGGGGATTCAACGCTTGATTACTTATATAAAGTACAATTTGAGATTAGTTGTGTCAGATTTAACATGTTCCAAAATATATAATAAAAAAAACTTCTATCAAATATGACGTTATGTTTTATAAATATTTTCAAATTATATTTGATCAATTTCATATAAGACTTTTTTTAAAATGTGTAGTGAAAATCTGTAGCTCTCTTCGGAGAACAATGCTGTTATTCATAGTGCTCAGTTGCTGTAGATCACTGTGCATATGTGTGTAGATAGTCTGGGTGCTGATAGTGCTGTAAACCCCGGGTAACTCACTCTGCCTCAGTCAGTGTGGCCCATTTAAAAGCCCTTTGATCCAACCTGGGGTGAATGAGTCACTGACTAAAGCAAAGACACAAACACAGACACACACACATACACATACAGAGCGCCAGGGGTTGCATACTCTCACATACAGCATGGAAACCAATGATGAAACAAATTCACACATAGAATGAGATCACCACAGTCCACAGGAAAACACCTCTGCCAGCCAGCTATGACTTCAAAACAAGTGTATATATGGTGACGATACTAAAACATGCAGATACAAACAGAAAGAGAGAGAGAGAGCGAGAGAGCCAGAAGGACAGGTCAACTCCCCGAGGAAGGTCATTAGCTCAGGCCTGTGTTTCATTAGTCTGAATAGTTTAACATTTTAACATGCCACTGCAATGTGTGTGAGATCAACAGCTACAGACCTGACACCTCCTCATCAACCTCTCCACGGACGTCTCGCTCTCACACACACACACGAAAATACATGCAAGCCTATCCTTCACATATATCGCAATATTGAAACATGCATACACGCACACACACATGAGGTGAAAATGTCATGAAATACTAAATTGTTAAAGCACTTCTGGTTTAAAAAATACAGAAGGTGAGATCTGATTTACCAATTTAAAGAAATTTGTAATTGTTAGGATATAAAGGTTTCTGCATCTTACTAAATAATATCAAATAGCTAACAGGCTAAATAATGTAAAAACACAACGTTCAGATAATGTGTAAAAGTAAAAAAAAAAGTGTAAAGGTTGGGGATAAAAGAAAACTGGCAGAAAGAAAGTCATTATTCTCTCTGTGGCTATGGATAAGATTATATTGGATTAGAAGAATTTTGCAATGCAAATGAAAGCTGGTGAAATCAATAAACTCTGTTCAACTCAATATGCAAACTAATTAAGAGGTAATATAATCAAAGTAGAATAACGTGGTTCTTTAGAGAGAAAACCCAATCAAATCTTTTTATGAGAAAGATAAAATCTAAAGCGATCTCTCTTTGTACAAATGATGACCTGCTCTTTGTGCTAGCTTAATAAAGGAGGCTTGTCTTAAGAGGTTGTATTCAATGTGCATATTCCAATCAATATGAATTACATAGTCTCTTATCTATGGTATCACCAGCAGACGGCTAAACTAATTAATGTTGTATTGAGTGTTTAAACTCAATTATGTTCCAAAGTCACAGAAAGACACAGAGAAATGTTCTTCTCTGTGGGGATGCAGGCCCCTGGGTTTTTTATTTTTATTTTTTTTATTTTTTTAAGCTGTACAGAGAGCACTCATTCTCCCAGCGCGATGTCGCAAAATGATTTTAAATAATTATCATGAAGCTAGTCGGTTGATGATTGATGCTAGCACACTCTTGAACAATTGTGAGATGTTTGTGCTTCTTGTGTTTTTTGAACAGGAAGGATGATGCGATATTTTGAAACCTATTTGTTGATACTAAAGTATTTGTGTTTTATGGTAAACTCTCTCTCTCTCACACACACACACACACACATTCTGTCTCTTTTCCATCTCGCTTATTCCAGCTGATAGCCCATTTTCTAGTGCTAATGTCAGTGTGTGTGTTAGCAGGAGATGTGAGCATCTTTGTGGTATGCGTGCATAGTTTGTTCATCTGATCGTGTGTGTGTGTGTGTCAGTGTGTGTGTGTGTGTTGGCCTGTATCTAATGTGCTCTGACAACAGAGACAGATCTGATTCAGTTGGGGACTGGATGTGGGGTAAGTGTGTAGCCACCCTCAATAGACTTGTTAAAGATTCTTATCACTCACACACACACAGACACACGCACACACACAAAGCCATTCATGACAGGCACATACACAAAGGGATTCACAGACATGACGGACGTAAACACACACATACACACACACACTCATGAAGTTTGTTTCCTCTATTCTCTGTGCAGTCACCCAATGCGTCACTCATTACTCATTAACAAGGTTCACCATGCCTATATTAAACATCAGAATTTCTGTATGTAAATTATTGGCAAATATTATAATTTATTATACAACAGTTAGTTCGAGTCCTCTAAACCCAAACCCCAAACAGTTTTTGTTATACAGTTTTCATTGTTTACATCATTCCACTTGACCTATTACCGTTCCTGTTGTAAGTCTGTGTTTTGCTTGGATGAGCAAATGTTTATTTGTTGTATTTTATCGCATTTATTTTGGTCATTTAATCAGTTATTTATATACAATTTTGCTGTAATAAATATCAGTAAAGCAGCATTATTATTTTTATATGATTTTTTTTTTCAATTGCTAAGAAGCTTTAGTCAATACTGAAGCAAGTTTTTCAAAACTCTCATACAGTCTGCATTACCAACATTAATCTTGACCAAACAAAACTCACTCAGACCAACAAAACTTAATAAATGTATCAAAATAAACTAGTTTCAACACTAACAACAGTTCTCATTCAGAAAACATAAACTGTCACTCATAACACACTGATCTATAACCTTGGTCAGCATAGACTTCTGTTTCGCTAAATGTGTGAAGAGTTTTGAAAATGTGGCTTCAGTATTGACTGATGCTTCTTAGCAATTGAATTTTTTTAATAACTGTAAATATTATATTATATTATTTTTTTCCTCTGACAAGTGTTGTTTGGAGATTTCTATTCAGTAAATTAAAGTGGCTACAGAAAATGAGCAAACAAAAAGATGGTTTCTACACTACACTGATATCAGAAAAAAAAAGAAATCTGGAAATAACACAAGGTGATCCATTTCTAAAAAAAATCGCTGCCATTACATTTTTGTAACTTTTGTAACTTTTTTTCTTGTTAATTCTCGACTTTTCACAAGAATTTTGGGCAGCATGTGTGTCTAAAATGTTGCGATTTGGCAAGACCGGTGTTTACTAGTTCCTTCACGGCCGTGTGTGTGTGGATGCACAAGTTTAGGTATGTGCCGTGTATGTGTGTGTGCTAATGGTGTGAGTGTGTGTGAGGTCTGAGGTGTCATGTGACAGCTGTTCAGGATGGCATTTCTTTGACACTAAAGAGTGTGAGCAGCCCTCCAGAATTTAAAATTCAGATTTCAGATTCTGTGCATATGTCGATACGGCAGTCACATCCGCACTGTGAGACTGCCCTTCCTTGCCAGGCAATCTGTTCATCTCCAGCCCTTCATTAGATCTCATCTCTTCCCTCTCTCTCTCCTGGTCTCACACTTCTTTTAGCTACTTTGTAGTTGTAAATTTTCTGATTATGTAGCAACTTTTTTTCTCCTGAGCATTTAAGTGATTATTAAATACTACATTCACGGTCAGATTACAGTTAATTGTTAATAAACAGTTGACTTAACACTTAGTATGTGTCTTGATGTAAGCCAAGGCCAAAAGAAATTCTGTTAAATAGAGAGAAAGAGGAACAGAGAGAGAAACGAAATTAAGGCGAAAAAGCTCTATTAAATCTTGGTAACACAGCAAGGTCCCATTAGTTAACGTAAATGAATTAAAGTACAACTGTTCATGTTAGCTCAGGTCCATTAAATATATACAACTTTTTAATTTAATAATGTTTTATTAAATGTTGAAATTAACATGAATTAAGATTAATAAATGCTTTAGAAGTATTTTATAATTGTTAGTTTACGTTAACTAATAATCATGCTAACAAATGAAACCGAAAGTGTAACACTTTACGATAAGGCATAATGCCATTAACTAACAATGAACAATACATTTGTTACCGTATTCATTCATTTATCTTTGTTAATGATAGTTAATAAAAATTGACCTTATTGTAAAGTGTTATCAAAAGCTTTTTTTGAAGTACAATAAGTACATCCTAACGTACTTTTGTTACTGATCCACCATTTCACACACCATGTTTTTCCCATATAATGTTTGTGTGAATGCAGCTACATTGTTGACAGGAAATCCTGTAACAACCCTCATCAACCAATTCCAGCTCAATGGAACAGTTTAACACACAGAACCGCTTTGCTCATGTCACCTCAGGGTACATGATTAACTCCTATTAAAGAGGTCTGTTGCCGATGGTTACCAATGCCGAGATGGTGACCCCACTGAATGTCTGTTGGTGGTGCAGTATGGACATGCACGCACACACACTCATATACATATAGATCCTATCATAGACTAAAGTTTACAATCTTTTTGTGTGTGTGTGTGTGTGTGTGTGTTTAATTTTCCTTTAGCTGTGCTCTCATTTGGTGGCATGAAAACTAGAACTACAGTATGTGTATGGTAGTTTAGGAAGCTCTGAGACTCTAATCCAGAAAGAAGCTGATGTATTTTCGTGTAATCACAACAAAAGCAGATACAGAAAGGGAGAGAAAGAGAGTAAATTAAGCAACTCTCACTGAATGATGTCATGAATATATTTAGGGGATTTTCTTTTAAAACTATGACACTGGATTTGTATCCCCCATCCCCCCCACATTTTATTTCATTTGCAATTTTAAAACAAGTACATTTTATCATTAATGTATCCTGAGAAATAAACAGATTTGATTTAGCACTGCATTTCCCAAATGTCTGTGTGTGTGTGTGTGTCTTTCATTGCATTTTCACTCTCTGTGTGGGCCTTTATTCACCTGACTTACCCAAGAGATTCTCTTTATCTAAAAAAAAAGGTTATTTCATTCAACCGTCTGGCTTACAGCTTTGAATATAACTGGCTCCATCTTTCCCTCACAGAATTCATGCTTCACTTCACTCCAATAAAAGCTGGGCCCGGCCTGCTGCAGAATGGACCCTGGTGACTGTTTGGAGGCTATTGAGAACGTTCTCCGTTTCATACAGTCCCACTTACAGCTCAACGTTTTCATTAATGGTGGTGAGCGCATTAACCCAGGCCAGCACCCAATTACTGCCAACAAGGGACTGATCCGTCTCAGAACGCAATCTGAAAATGTTGTCATGCAAAAACCAAACAGAAAGAGAGAGAATTAGAGAAAAAGAGTGGTGGAGGAGGGGATGGAATTCTTTCATTAATTTAACACTCATTAAAGCTTGGGAGGTAGAGATGATTTTAAGTCCATTAGTTCTAAATGCAGATGACACTGGCAGGACCTCTGAGATTCCTCAATCTGATGGAGTGGGGTGGTGTAAAAAAAAAAAAAAACGGTTACCCCCAACTGCCCTTAGCCAGTATACTCTTTCTTCCTCCTCTCTCTCTCTCTCTCTCTCTCTCTCTCTCTCTCTCTCTCTCTCTCTCTCTCTCTCTCTCTCTCTCTCTCTCTCTCTCTCGCTCTCTCTCTCTCTCTCGCTCTCTCTCTCTCCTCTCTCTCTCTCTCTGTCTTTCTCTCCCTCTAGGAAAATGTACCAAATCTCCATCCATATTTAATCACTGCCATCTGACATCACTTAGGGGTTATGTTACAGAAATGTAGAAGTCAGGATAGAGTTACATTAATATATTATCTAAAACAAAAAGACATAACGCTTTGAAGTGTCTCAAGACACTTCTTCTACTTTGAAGACCCCATCAGATTCGCATGTGCCACCTGAGAAATTCCACACATATGTAAAAGTGATTATTGTGAATTGCAGTATCTCTGGTAGGAGGCTGATCATCTTTCACTAAGTGAGATGTAAATAACACCGGCCGTTGAATATTAAATATCAGAGATGTTTTACGGGTGTAAGTGTCACATGTTCGTGTGTTGAGTTTCATGACATGGCTCCTCGTAGAGCTGGGTGATAGCGCTGACTGATTTGAGTTATGCGGTGAGGAGAGAGGATAATCTTACCTGGGTCAGGCCTATACCTGCCTCCATGGCCAGGGAAGATGACACCTGTCCTGTGTCCACACTGCTGCTGAATGGAGGCGACTGGACCAAAATATAGCGCTGTAAAGATACAAGGCTTGAAACACTGAGTGAGTCACAAACTAACGGTTAAGAATAACAGGCATCGTTTACAGGCCGATGTCAGCTACTAAATGCCAAATGGCATATTCTGTAAAGTTCTTAAAAATGAAATGAAATGTTTTTATCATTGATTGAGTCGCAGTCGCACTGGCTGCATAAGTCTTGCCGTCCACAGCACAATGTTCTCCGACGAAATATAGCATTCCCGTTACCAGGCTATCAGAAATGTTTTCACAATAGTGACAGCTCAAGGGTTGTATTTCACCGCAAATCTCTCAGAGGAACACAAACAACACCCACACAGCAAACTAAATAAACAGTGATAAAACAAAACCCAATACCACAAAAAGGAGATACCACAACAAACACGCATATAGTACTCACATACCGCAAACTGTCTATCTCTCTCTCTTCATACCGTGAAATGAATACCTCAGCAGATCTATATAACAGTAATTCAACAACATAATCAAATTGTTAGTGCAAATGCTGAGCATCCCATTCTCTTTCCGCCATGTTTCCACCACACACACACATACACAAAGAGCAATCATACAGTGGACCACTGACCACAGGAGGCTTGGCCATTATAGTACAGCCATAACTAACCCTGATTAGAGCCGTATTGATGGTCTGTGACATGCAGTTTGCTATAATATGCTGCCCAGTCAAATGGCTGCAATAATGAAGTATATGAGAAACACTAAGTTTACTCTGTTGTTTTAATATGGATGGATCGATTATCTAATAAAAAAAAAGCCAAAGGACTCTTAGAGGTTTTAAACTAAAGGGTGGACTCTGTTTCTATTGGAAAGTAAATGTTTTGTGCTGCAGATGCAGAACATACAAGTATTCTGGGAACAAGCGCAAGTAAACCATCCCTTTAATTCTGGTTATTCATTAATATTTCCTGTCTTGTCATGATTGATTTTTGAGATATTTTAGATTATAAAGGCATAATCTACTTTATTGGTCACTTGCAACTAACTAGAATTCATATTTTCTTCAATGAGTTGCTAAACACAATATCCTAAACTGTAAAAATCTCTGCAGGGATCATTTTTACTGTTAAAACTGGGCTTTCCCAACAGTCGATCAATTAAAAATTAACTTGTAGGATGGAATATTTGTTATTCATGCCAGATGCCATGGGTCTGGCCCGAGAGCACTCTAACATATTTTTGATGCATTCATCTCTATTCAAAGATTCACTTCAGCAAGATTTGGATTGAACTCTTCATAAAAAAAGTTATCTGGGTCAGTAGCCCTGAGGATTACGGCATCTCGATCAGCAACACACAAAGCTGCAGGTGTTTTAAATCCTAGCACGGGTCAATTGTGGCATTCTGGAAAGAACCACTGATATCAGTATGAATGTCTACAGGTTTTTTTCCAAGCCCATAATGCAACACTGGAAACTTAATGGCTCCTGTGAGAGAGTCCTAAAAAGACCTATCAGGGCCTGTATCTCTATTCCCACCATTTAGAGTACACACATACATATTCATGCTGACAAGGGTTATTGCGCTGCCTCACGGCCCTCATCGCAACAGGTTAATATTAAAACTCAGCCGTTACTCCTGAGACCACACCAGAGAGAAAGAAAGAGAAAGAGACGGATTAAGGAGGGAAAAAGAAAGAAAATGAGAAAGAAATGAACACAAGTGTGATAGAAAAAAAGGAAATAAAGCAAACATGCAGGTCTGGTGTGAAGGTTAGATGATTTGTGATAAACGCTGAACAAAACAAAGTTTACATTTTCATTTATTCATTAGTCTGCTTTCATCCAAAGCGATTTACAAATAAGTCAAATCAGACGCGAGGTTTAGATTGTGTAGATTGCTGTTGAATTTACAGTAATTCTTGAGTTTCTCATATTGTTCACATGATGAATATGATGAACAATGATTCATTTTGCAATACTGACAGAAGGTTTAAGAAGTTTCCATCCATGAAATAGAACTTGTTGCCTTACATTTCTAAGTAATTTTGTATGTCATTTAAACAAAGTATTAAACAGACTTAAAAAAAGCTGAATTTCTTATGACTTGTATATAAAAAAGTTGAAATTGCTTAACTTATTGAATGTAATCAAAAACATGTTTCCATAACTTATTGATCATTTTGTACCAAGTGTACCAAACTGCTCTTGTCTGAAATAATTATTAATAATTAGAAATAATAATCGATTTTTTTTTTTATTATTATACTTATAATCATTTAGTATATTTTTTATTAAATAGTATTGTACCACCATATATATAAAATGGGAGAAAAAAAATGGGGCTGGAAAAAAAAGTGGGCAAAGAAGAATATTTTATGTGCAGATATGTGAACTATTTAAATGACTTCATACTACAATGAGGCTGATCACAGTGTATAGAAATTCATATACTGTATGTGTGTTTACGGCTAAAATATGTCGTTTTACCTTCTTTCTGACAACAGTTCCTCCGTTGGCATTGTACAGTAATTGTGAGGATAGGGGAGGAATGCATGTCCTTACAGTGCATCTTCAGACACTTTGACGATGAGGAAACGTAATCTACGGGATGACATTAACGGAGGAGTGAGCATCTACCTGTCTTTGAGCCCCATGGCAGACAGTGCAGGCTAAGGTTACCGGCCCTCATTCTGATGGTGAAAGGAACACAATCAACCTACTTAATCTCCCACTGCTCTTAAAGGAAGAGGAAACCGATCTGGGCTCCATTCTACAGACAAACCACACAAGAGTACATGGGCTTCATCTTAAAATGGACCTACACATTAAATTACACTCAAGCACTGGAAGCACAGATGGCCTAAATGCAGCCCTTCTCTTCTTTTATTCACAAGGGAAAAAAGAAAGGAGGGAGAGATAGAGGCAACTGTTTTCATAACGGACAGTGTCACCACCCTTGCGGCCTTGAGACTTGGAGAATGAGCTCCGAGTCCCTAAAATTTAAGGCATTAGCATCAGAAAGAGGCTAAATACCCGTCCTGCAATAAAACCCCAACAAAAGAACTTCCAGCAATTTCAGCAGTGATGATAAACCCGAGCCTGAGACAGCCATTGCTCTGTGAGAGGGACAAGACCTTACTGTACGCCCTCCCCTCATACTGTTGGGAGGCTTCTGCAGGCATGAGTGCACAAATAAAGTACGCACCCAATGTCTGCCCACTGCTGCCTGGCTTTTAGGACCCCACAGTGAGAGTCCCACCTGTCTGTCTAGGGACAATGGCAGCTGTAATACAATATCTCTGTGTGTGTGTCGCTCCGTGCCAGGAGAAAAGCTGAAGGAGTGGACAGATAAATGACTCGCACAATTGGACTGCGGCCAGGCTCCTGTCCCAACTCAGAGCGAACATGCGGCCAGACCGAGCAGAAGACAGAGCCCTGATTCAGGATTTAGTGACACAGAGAGAGAGAGAGAGAGAGAGAGAGAGAGAGAGAGAGAGAGAGAGAGAGAGAGAGAGAGAGAGAGAGAGAGAGAGAGAGAGAGAGAGAGAGAGAGAGAGAGAGAGAGAGAGAGAGAGAGAGAGAGAGAGAGGGAAAGAATGAGACAGAAAGAGTGAGAAACAGAAATATTAAGAAAGTTGTACTTTTTACTGAACTGTTTCAAACAGGTGACTTCGCACCTGCTCCAAATTCTGATTTAGGACAAAATTGTGCAAAATTTTTAATTGAAAGAGTTCAGAGTTCAGAGTTCACTTTCAATTCATGAGTATTTTTTTTTTAATGACAGGGGGAAGAATGCACTGAATTACAGACCTGAATTACAGGTCCACAAAAGTTAATTAAATAAATATGATGGAATATATAAAATATGATTTCAATAAACGAAATATAATTTTTAAAATGTATTTTTTAATAATGACTTCTAGTCAAAAATGTATTTTAATTCTACTTATTTAACTCAATTCTGCATCCTGTTTACTACCTGATTTTTAAAATCAATTTAATTCTGAATGGTGCACAAACCTTAGTGATAATAAAATATTATAAAATATACAACCTCAGCCCTTAGTATTACATGTGGCTCTGTGTAAATGAATCAAAGAAGCCTTTATTTGTTTCTGTCATGACAGAGCATATATTTCAAAATGTATCATTTAAATATTCTATATTTAAAATATATATTAACAAAAATGAATTTCTTAAAATTATTTATACAATTGTGAATTGTTATTGCATTAATACTTCATTTATGCAGCATTAAACAGTATGTGTAAAGTCATCTTATCATTGTATGCTGCTCAAGATGCAGCTTCTGTGCTGTTCTTGCAGTGCAAAGATGCTACATGCTGGCTTTGATTACTCTGCCATGATAACACACACACACACACACACGCACGCACACACACGCAGGCTGAGAAATCTTCCTCCATGTTTGCTCTCTCAATCTAGAGGTTCTCTTTCAGCCAGCTGTGTACACGTCTCAGACACCGAGACTCTTTCCGCAGGAAATCATGAACCATGAGAACAGAGGGCTCTTTTCTTTGAGTTAAGAAAAATGGAGAAAATACCGGACTATGAAAGTGAGGATAAAGGACAACACTAATAACAGACAACGAACAGATGAAAATCCAAATGAGCAGTGGATCCATGGGAAGACAATGCTAATTGCCCTAATCGTATCCTTTGCTCCTACATGCCACACACGCCTGTCACCTGGTAATGATTGACAGGTGGGCAGGTGTGGTGCTGTGGTTCGGTCGAGCAGCACTTCAATTGTCCCAAAGGTGTCTTTGATCTCCCCTGCGTAGACCAAAAACACAGCAGGGAGTCGCAGCTAGCCCCCGGGGCTAAAGCCAGTGACACTATAGAGCAGAGGTGGGTCCGTTAACTCCCCGAGGCTCATACTGAATCCTGTCAGATCTCATAACCTTCCCCTTTGAGAAACTGAAACAACGGCCACCTGCATTATTATTCACTCGCTCACACCACACCTCCATAAATGTGCAGACTGCAGAGATCTCTCATCTATAATATTATCATTATATCAGCCTTTTCAGGCTCATTATAAACTTGTTCTTTTGCACATTCTACCCCTTTTATTAAACGTAACGAAGTAAACTGCATCTTCACATAGATTAACCTGCACATGATATAGTGCTAATGTCAAATTATAAATAATGAAAACCTCAAATAACATGGCCTAGATGCACTGCATACAGCGTACTGACCCCATGTCCTGTATCATAAAAGCCAATGAAACTGATTCATACTCTGAAGCATTAGCATGAAATAGCTAGAGCACAATTAACACTGCTCAAACAACAGTAATAAAACAATGAGAAACTCAAAGATGGAAAGGTGCACTCAGTTCCTTCATCTCAGTGTGTTTTTAAAAATGCACTGCCCTATTTGCTCAAACAACAACAAGTCTCAGAAAACATGTCAGGTACAGTAGCTGTTTTCATTTCTGTGGATGCTGCAAGGCAGGGGTAAAGAGTGTTATTATTATTATTGTTATTAATTATGTTATATTTTATGTCCTTCTCTCATTAGTGTCTTCATTATCTCATCAAAATTGACCTCTGTCTTTTGCATATAGGATAAGTAGCTACAGAAGGCCTTTATACACACACACACACACACATATTATCTCTCTTCTGGATCATTCTCAATTCTGCTGATCATTCTGCTGTTCCGGTGTTTTTGAAAAAAAAAAAAAAATCGAATCAGTTACTTTGTACAAAATTGTACATTTACCATTTACAAAATTGTCTGCTTCATAAAAAATTATTTCAGAGAATGTTCAATTTCAGTTTAAATCACATTAAGAGACATCCATGCATTTTGACATGGTTTAAATAAGACGACCATTTACTGAGCAGTGAATAATAATAATTAGTATTATATTATTTTAATAATAAAAGGAAGAAGAAGAGGAAAAAGAAATACAAATTAGGCAATTATACTGCAAATAACAGATATGCAGTGTAATGTTTAAAACTCAAAATAAGAACATGACTAAAGATTATTAAATAAATATTAAAGATTAATATTTCTCTGTTTTTTTTAGTTCACGAAAATCCCATTAAATATTAAATATTTCTTCATATATTTTTTAAGAAAATAAATGAAAAATATTGCATTATTATTTAAAAGTAGAAAATTACAAAATAAGTTTTTTTTAATTTGTTATTATTATTGTTATTTTTATCATTAGTAATAATGAGGAAAATAGGTTCTCTTATATTTTTAACCATCGAAATGTAACCAATATGTGTCTCATTTTGTGGTTTAAAATGAAATTGGGCATTCTTTAAAACATTTTTATTATTCAAGCTGTAGCTACTATATTGATTGATGTCCAAATGTTAACATAACACATTATGTGGGAGGCATATACATTATGTTTAATACACTAATATTCAACGATATAAAATTGAGAAACTATTAGGTGGTCAACATTACTTTTACATTAGGCTATTAAATTATTGGCCTTAAGAAATGTATAGTAGCCTACATTGACGAAATTAACGCAATTATGAAATGCATCGGTCCAGGAGCAAAATTTACCGGGTGTGAATCAAATCACTTTTATTGTAAACACCGTGAGACAAATGTCATAATTGAGAGGGGTTTGGTGTCAATGGTGTCAATAAAGTGCGTGCGGTCTGTCATTGAAGAATCCGGAAGCTGGGCTGTTCATACAAAGTGCCTGTCGCGGGGTGAGAGCACAGATTGAGAGGGGCGGGGACCCTCTGCCGCTCCCGGACTGTTTGCAAGGGTCATTTAGCATCGCGATCTAGTAAATATTGGGGAATTTAGCCAGCTATAAAATCCGGGGAGGAGGCGGTGTGGGGCGAGAGGATGCAAACCTCGAATTAACAGATCCTGCGTTTCAGGAAGTGCAATGGTGTGTTAAATTAAATGCAGCTGGTGAAAAAGCTGGACATAGGCTATATTTTATTTTAAACGATGAGAGATTGATAGTTTTTTTTAAAGCCCATTATTAATCAGTGACATTTCCTTAAAGGGTTTATTGCCTTAATGTTTTAAAAGTAGTTGAATGATTAGCCTACCACGAATCGATAACAATATAATAACAATAAAATACCCCGATAACAGGATTTTTTAGGCTGAGGCTTTTGTTGGTGAGGACTAAATGTTAAAGGGCTACGGTAAATCCAGAGGATAAAGCAAATTCCACTATTCATTTGTACAGCGCAAAATAAATAGGCATATAAATAGGCTATTTATATTTTTATCATTTATATCAAATGATGGCTACAGTCCGACTAAAACCAAATCTCCGGGAAACATGAGATCATAGGCTACCAAATTAAAGCATCCGAACTATCATTACAATATGAAAATATTTTCAGCTAAAAACTATTAACTCAAAGAAAACGGGTTAGTCTATGAAAAGTTTCCCTTATAGCCTATGAGACAGGAACGGTGAACCAATCCATCTAAACAAACGCTGAAAGAAAGGGGCTTCTAAAACGATCGATTGTTTAATTAAAGATGCTGAAGCCTGTCAACCGCCAGAATGATGAACTCAGAAATGTGACTTACAGAGGAGCTGCATGTGTTTTAATGAAGCGCTCTGTAATTGCATTTGCATCCTGACGGACTCGGTCTGACACGTTGAAGTTAAATATGTAACCGACTTTGGATTAACATTTCACACGTTTAATGCACTCTGTCGGGAGAATAAATCCATAGTCCATCAGCAGAAGAAATTCTGCCAGAGCTAAAAACAGGATATCGACTGGGGTAACTCAAAATTATTTTTGATGAAAAAACAAACAAAAAACGCGGCAAAACACAAAACAAATCATCAAGACAGACACTCTTTCTTTTGGAAAACTGATGTATTTGATTATTAGAGTAAAGAATTACAGTATCGTAGTTGTTAGTAGGTATTAAACTGTAGAGAAACTGGGCCCTAAAAGATCTTTCAACTTTTCAAGAAAGTGCTTGTAACAGTCCATATATATATATTTATATAATATTTATAAAAACACTATCATCATTTGTCCCCTGGCCGAGATGGACTTTGTCTTCGAGTAAGACTATGTACAATTGTTGTAGAGGAATTTGTTGCTCCACGTTCGAGAAAAAAAAAATAAAAATAAAAAAATAGGGTGGGTCAACACATGATGTGCAGTAGATGCTAGTACCTAGCAGCAGTTTGAAAGCCCAGCAAAATATAAACCTCAAAGATCACACAAGGCATTTAGTCTTTTCCCCTCTCATTCATGAGTGTGTGGACCTCTTCATGTTGTCATCTAACAACCCTTTAAGCTTTGTATCCTATTTGCACAAATAAAGAGTGAGAACTGAATGTAATAAAAAGCAAAAGGAAAATACTAAGGTCTAAATAAACAGCTGAGGTGAAACCCATTTTTTTACATTTCTTTTTTTTCTTTTTACCTTCTAAGACAGAGAGAAAAGGACTAACCTATGTCCCTGGATTTATGAAATGTTGATATTTCTCAGAGGAAAGTTTCTACACAGCTTGTAAACCATCTAGCACAAATAAGTGTAAAGTATTTACAGCCTTACGTTGCACTTTTTTAAGCTCTAAATCATTACATGAACATCAAGTTTTGTTAACACATACTACAGATAGAAAATAATTTAATGCCATGGTGAAGTCTTCTACCAAGAAAAGCTAAGTTTCAAAAGCACACTTTAAAACACTCATACAGATTCGCTCTGCTGATAAAACGGAAAATAACATAAAAACTAAGTAACTGTTAATATTTCCACTTGGTTTTCGAGCAAGGTTATAATCACTAATAAATAAGCTCCAAAAACTATAACGTGTTGTACATTGTACAAAAAAAAAAGCAAGTTCTTTTCAAACTCCTCTTCATAAAGTCTTAATGGCAAGCAAAAGCTGATACAGTTTTTTTCCTTGCTTTTCTCTTTCATGGACGCATATTCTGGAGCACTTGTGTGTGCCAGTTAAAGAGTGTATGTTTGTTCATGAGCACAACAAAAACGATTCTCTAGTTTGTCACTATCTCCTTGTCCTCCATGAAGCGTGCGAAGCGGAAGTGAGTCCCGTTCTCTGTGTTTGCCATTTTCTCTAGGCCAGCCAGAGCAGGATTGGGCTCAGAGTTATGCAGCTTTTCCATGCTGCCCGTCAAGCCTCCAATCGGAGAACTGCCCCCATTGCCCACACTCCCTGACAGTGGAGGGGGTAGACCTCCATTCTGGATCACAGAGATCTCGTTGGTTTTCATGGCAAGGCCGTTAGAGAAAGCAGCAGCATACTGATTCCAGAAGCTGGTTGGGTCTCCGTTTCCAGCCCTACTGGTTAGGTCCTTTTGGAAGAGCTCAGGAAACTTTACAGGGTTGGTGCCCAGGAAAGCCATGGGACCATCTACTGAAAGCCTGCGACCACGCCGTGCAGGAGCACTGTTCCACATGTGGGTACCCATATGCACCTAGATAGAGGGAGAGAGAGAGAAAGAGAAAAGAAAGTAGAAGAAAAAGGATTAAAGAGTATAAAAACAAAGGATAAGGAAAGCTACACCATTTAAAGTTTGGAAACATTAAAATGAATAACACGTGAGATGATGCAATGGAAAAAGGGGAGTAGTACTATAATAATTAGTATTAAAATAGGCCCACTGGAAGCAGCATTTGTCTAATTATTAAAACAAGGTTAAAATTATGTAACATTCACTCAGTGAGAATGGGGGTCTGCATATGAAAGAAAGGGCCTGTGGTAGACATGTGTTCTGAGAAAATTGCACTGTCCACTCTCATTGTGCTGGACAGTATTGTATCTGACAGTTGCCCCCAGTTCACCCTTGAAGCATGCAATACATTTAGGGGGGAAAGCATCTTGTTTAATTGTTGCAACCCTTAGTGTAGCATTGAACATTATGAGGTGCAAATTTTAACCAAGCTACTTTTACAAATTACATAGCTCTAAAATGATCCATTTCCCATTCATATGAAATTCTTTTCAAATTGATTTTGTTTAATGCAATGCTAATTCATAAGAGTAAATTAACAAAATCAATATTTTGTGTGGTGAAATTAGACTATTAATACAGAATATCAATTTTCAATTTCAAAATTGAAATAAAATAAATACAAATTTAATTTAATTTAATTTAATTTAAGGGATTTTTTTAGCTTGATAGTTACATTCCTTCCAGAAGATGTAGCCTATAGTGAGTAAAGTTTTAATTAGTGCAATCTCATACAAAACCTGCAGGATTCTGTTTATCTGTGTGCTAGGCTTTTTTATTGTGATCAAAAAGAAATCCATGTTTTTCATGAGACAAACTCTGGAAAAAAAAAGTGAGCGTGCCACTGCTAAGGGTGGTAGCTGCTGGTAACTCCGATTAAAGCCTGTTAAGTAAAGCATTCCTGGCTATGTTACACCAATTTTAAGTTCAGGTTTTATACCAATATTCATTTTTATGAGATGACTCAACATCCCATTTCTGCATCCCCTTTATTATTTCAGTATACATATATTATACACACACACATATATATATATATATACACACACACACACACACCTTTGTTTTTGTGCAATGCTGATTATACTTGTGCTTTCCCCCCTTTATAATTCACAATGCATTCTAATTGTTTTCCCTAATCAATACTAGTTTATACGGTCAATGCCCATTATGGCTGGCTTTTCACAAATATAAAGAGCGAAAAAACATCTGGAAATGCTTAAATAATGTATTTCATAAAATCTGAGAAAATTATTTGCATCTAATATGCAGTGATAATTACCTTGAGATTTCCTTTGGTGGTAAATGCTCGTCCACAAATGGTACAAGCAAAGGGCTTCTCTCCTGTATGGGTTCTCTCATGGATTTGCAGGGCACTGGAGGAGGAAAATGTCTTCCCACACGTGGTACAGTAGTGCTGCTTAGGTGTCCTCCGTGGTGGCGCAGTCGAAAGTACTGGAGAGGTGGAAGCAGATGAGGTCACTAATGCTGAGGGCAAGTCTTTTACTTCAGGTTGAAAACTATGCAGAAAGCCGTTGACCTCAGTCTTCATCATGGAGGTCAATGGTCCAACAGACAGAAGGGATGGAGTTGGGCTGGAGGCAAGACTGGTGTTTGGCTCGAAGAGCTGGGAGGGCAAATCTCGCATCTGATGCGTCAGCATATGTTGCTTCAAGTTCCCCTTGGTGGAAAATCCCCGGTTGCATGCTGTGCAAATGAACGGTCTCTCTTTGGTATGGCTACGGTAATGGATGTCCAAGGCACTCTGGCAGGCAAATGTCTTGCCACAGATGTCACATGCTGTATTCTTTAGGGTGCCTCGCTCACGGAAGGGGAAAAGCATGCTAAGAGGATCTTTTGATGAGTTAATTGAAGAAAGATCCAGAGCTCCAGGACTGGCAGAATGAGACTGCATGAGACACGCACTAATGTGCTCCAATGACAAGGCCCTCTGCTGTCGATCCTCCAGACTCGGAGACTTTTGCTGTTGTAAAGTACCATTAGAGGGTGATGGAGCTTGCATGGAAGAGGTAGATTCAGAGACAGCTGGACTTCCGGCACTTTGGCTTTCGAAGTCGCCTCCAAGTGAAGAGGAGTCATTTGTGAGTCTGTCTCCTTCCATTAATCCGTTCTCCAATGATTTCCCTTGGTCACACTGCACTTCCTCTACTGCTCCCTGGTTGGCACACTTCTGGCTCTCCATACCTAATGACTCATGTGGAGTAGGGGAAGAACAGAGGCTGTCTTGAGATGCATCAGCTGACTTTGGTGTGTCTGGAATACTGCTGTCTGGTCCATCCTCAATTCCTTCCATGTTTTCATCAGAGAAGTCAAGATCATCAAAATTTCTCTCGTCAAATGAGCCAGCATCGGACCCCATGGATTCTGGATAGTTGTCAGGAAAAGGGGTGTTGGGGATCTGGCCACCCATGTGCATGCGAATATGCTGCTGCAGTACCACAGCATTTGTGAACTTCTTCTGACAAATAGGGCAGGAATGTTGGACCCTCAGTGGCGGCATAGCTCGATGGACACTGTAATGAGTCTTGAGGTTGCCCTTGGTGGTGAAGGCACGACCACACACTTTACATTTGAAAGGCCTCTCCCCAGTGTGTGTGCGGTAGTGCATTTTCAGTGCACTCTGACAACTAAGAACACGGTGGCAGATAACACACTCATTGGGGTCTGTCAACTTTCTGTCAATGTTCTCAACAAGTTGCTGAAGCTTAGATGTTTCTGAGCCTTGAAGAGGATCAAGGAGACCTCCGAATGGAAACTTAGCTTTGAACTGTTCTGACATCAGGGGCATGAGTGGGTTAGTGGCCATTGGAGGGCTGTTGGAGGTGGTATACTCAATGGTACCCTCCACTGCAGAGCTCATGCTTGTCGTTAAACTGGATGACTGATTGTTTTCTTCAGCTTTTCCATTTGAGGTAGGCAGGGTTGTGCTCTCACCTTCTTCCAACACACTTTCTGTGTTCTTCATAGGTGTATCAGCAGGACCTGAGTCGCTTTTTGTAGAATGAGAAGGGCTGCTTATAGCCAATGAGTTATTCTCTTCTTTCTTGATGAATGGAGGCAGGCTTGGTATAGTTGGTGGAAGTAACATGCCAACAGAAGATGTCAGAGTAGACAGGACAGGTTTACTATCGAGCCAGCTAGTCACTGGCTTCTCAGGAGGCATAGACATACCATAGGGAATGCCAGTACTCGTTGGAATATTGTCTAGATGCTCTGGGACAGGGTATGGGTTCATCTGAATATGTGGATACTTCTCTTTATGACGCTGAAAATGAACCTTCAAGTTACCACGGGTGGAAAAGCGATTGCCACATATGTTGCACTTGTATGGCCTCTCACCTGTATGAGAACGTAAGTGAATCTGCAACGCACTGTCACTACCAAACACCTTGCCACAAAACCTGCACTTATGCTTGAAAAACGTATCCTCAGAGCTACTCTTCGGTTCAAAAGATGAGACATTAGGTGGCTTGCCTTTTCTTTGCTGAGCCAGTGCAGCTAGTGAGTTGAGATCCTCAACCGTGGTACCGACACTGGGCAGTGTACTGGAGAATATTGGGTTGCCTGGTGGGGGCTGAGGTAGAAGAGTATTAGCGACAGGATTCAAAAGGCTTCCCATTGCAAAGGCAGGTGTGGATGACTTTGCAAGTGATGGGTTTCCTAACTGAGGATGCAAGCTTCCTGCATTGCTTGGCCTCTTCTCTGAAGGTTGGGCATTAACTGTAGCTGGCACTGGTGCGCCGAGGCTTTGAGATGACTCTCCCACACTGGAATTGCTCTGAGGTAGCTGCACAACATTAGCCATCTGTTTCAAACTGCTAATGCTTGCAGACTGGCTAGCTATGCTCTGTGCCAACCCTGCAGCAGCTGCCAACTGTTGAGATAAATGGGAACTAAGAGTGGTTAGCGGGCTAGTACCTGAACCTAAAGTCACAGGGGAAGAACTAGGTGGTGCTTGAAGCTCAGGTGACTGTGACGCTAGCAGAAGAATCTGATGACGAATCTGCTCGATGAGCTGTAGCTGATGGATCTGCTGCTGCTGTAGGGCCAAGAGCTGCTCCATTAGGGCTGGCACAGCCACCCTTTGCCCTCCCGCTCCTCTGGTCTCTTGGGAGAACTGGGCCACAGCCACTTTGGTGCTCTGTAGGTTTTCAATAATGACGTTGCTGTTGATCATGGAAAAATTGCCCAACTCAGTCAAGTTACCCAGCTGAGGTAGTGAGGCAGAGATGACAGAGTTCGCCATACTGGACCCAGAGCTGCCCAGAGCTCCATGGCTGCTTCCAACACCACTGAGTGGGCTGCCACCTGCCATACATCCACTTCCATCATTATGGGGTGCAGAGACTCCTGACATCTCTGTGTCCATGGCCTCCTCTTTGTCAAGTATGTTCTGCTCCAAAAGGTCGGTCAACTCTGCTTGATCTGTGTTATTAGTTGTATCATTCATCTGCTCATCAGGATTATGAGGAGAGGATCCTGGGGAGAAGGTTCCGGAAGGAGACACTGGATTTTCATTCACAATTAGAACTAATTGATTCTTAGTGCAATTCTTCTGGTGTTGTTCAAGGTCCGATAGTTCAAAGAACTCTTCGCAACATCTGTTGCAGACATGGGCACCCGAGTCTTTACAGAGGGAGACGTCCAGGTTGGTCTCTGTGTCCCCTGCAGAGGAAAATAAGGGGGGGGGGGGGGGGGGGGGGGAAGACAAGGAGATTAGCGATTAGAGATGTTTTGTATCTGAAGAAGCAGCTTTATCTGTTCAAATTCTTTTGTTGTTAATCTTCCGTTAATCAGTTTAATGCTTATCCCCCTCATACGTTTAAAAAACAAATACCAAATAACACAAAGAAAAGGCCTTCACACTATGTAGAGCTATGATGAAATAGGATAAGAAAAGAGACTAAATCAATAGCACTTTTACAATATTGCTTAAAAGTGATCTTTGAAGATGTGTATCAAAGTCCCATCAATTCAACCACCTTAGGTAATCATTTTCTTCAGATAATCCATCAAAACGTAAAAATACTATGAACTGAGAACAATGGGCCCTAATGAAATTTCATAGAGGGTCATTGATTTCCAATATTTCATACTCCTCACTGTCTACATGTCCACTAGGCACAAATCAACCATTTGAAGGACTTATTAGACTTTCAATTTGCTGTCAACTTTGCTCATTTTCAACCAACGGCAGGCATCTTGGACAGGTTATCCCTGTCACTAAACTAATTTGTATCCAGTCAGCCTGCAATCAGGATCTGACAGGAACAAGTAAGCCTTTGGCATTCAGATTGCTATGCACTCTGCAGAAGCTCAAACTCATTCATACCAAGCTAAGCGTGAATTAAGTAATTTCATGATCATCCTAATACAGCGCATTGTTTTAAAATGATTTTGAATACTAAATAATTATTAAATCAATAAGAACATTTCTAACTATTTTAGGTGATTATTTATGCAGCATTTCAATGCAAGCACAAATATAAAAAAACTATTACTGAACATTTGACTAAGCAAGAAACTCTTTGCTTGTTCAAACAAAGTTTAAGTGTACATTAATAATATCACGTGCCAGAACACATGATGATTTTCATTTAAATTATACAGTGGAACAGGTTTTGAAACTTTTTCTAGAAAATGAACCATAAGCATTTTCCCTCCCTCCCTTCTTCTAGGGCTGTGGCCTTTCTCCAGTTTCCTCATTCTTTCTCACCCCACCTCCTCTCTTTTTGTCCCTCAAAAATCATGCTGTTTAACATACAAGTTGATTTACAAATTGTGAGGCAAACTCATTGTGGGGCTTTGCTCTCAACATTTTCATCAGCGTGGAGATTCATTTGCAAATGAAACCCCTGCAAGAAGTGTGTCCCAGCCCTGTGGAGAGACAGGATGGCTCCCCATTGTTCCCCAGCATGGGAGTGTCAGAGCAGGGGAGAGGGGCGAGGGCCCAGCCTGCTCATCACGGCTGGCTCTAAAGCAGATCCTGTTTAATTCAGGGATTATCTTCCCCCTGTGTCTCTCTGAGCTGGAACATCAGATAACGTTAAAGTTGCCATGACAGTAAAGCCGTGTCTCACACAAATGATGTGTTGCCTAGATGGAAAAGTCAACTTTTTTGATAAATAAGTTTTAATATTAAAAGTCTTTTAAAGTGAGGCCAATGAAAAGGAAAATGTGAATATAGTTTTAGGGTAGGTACAAAACGATTACTTGGGAAGAAATTAATTTTCATAAATATACCCCCCCCAAAAAAAAAACAACCAATAAAAACACATAGCAAAAACTATTATTACTGATAATATGATGATGATGATAATAATATTAATAATAATCATAATAATAATGCATACTACCTGTCACTTGTTCATTTACAGTCATATGTAATGATAATTCAGCTAAAAAATGAAACCACTTTAATTTATTCACTACAACCTGTTGAAGACCTTTGATTTCGGTTGGCAAATTTAATCTTTACCTCATCATAAAATAAAAAATACTAACAATTGTTTTGTTGTCTCCCCCTCAGTGAATATGTGGCTACTGTAAGAGACTTACTAAAAGATGGGGGGGGGGGAATTCTGAAAAAAAAAAATTAAATTGCTATGCACAGAAGTTGATACGCTATCCTTAAAAATGCATATTCAAAAGTTACACCACTGTGGACTTTTTAAATATTTTTTGAGATTTAAAAAATACCTTGTTTTCTAACGATATATTTGCTAGAATGTCGACATTTGAACTAATAACTGCCAAACAATGATTTGACGATCATCATATGACAGGTATGAATGATGAAATAAATTCTTATGTCATATCAAATCAGATCATTTTGACACTGGTACCAAAAAAAATAAAAAATTGACACATCTTCATGCACCAAAATAAATAAAGTAAATTAGCATTACAACAAATTAATAAATAAATTATCCTTTTATTAATTATTTTCCATCTCAAAAACAAGACAAGGCAACAGAAATACATTTTAAATACATTTTTCTAAGTTTTAGAAAAGCATATATTTTCGAGAACAATAATTATACCCAAAATAATGACAATGCGTAATGGGCCGCTTACAAAGCCAGATGTGTGTCTACATAGAAAGCTAGAAATTACGCTAGTTTATGAAAGCTATTATACTCTGTGTACGGCTGTGTAGATTAGTGAGACAGAGCTAGTTTTGATGAGAACAGTTTTTTTACAGCGTGATTGCTTTGGGTCATCATCAGCATGCTACAGAGCAAGGTCAAAGATCTCATCCCAAGCAAATCAAGACAGAGAAAGGAGAGAAAATTGGCAATGTGGTAAGTATAAAAAAAGAGTAACTAGAAAAAAGAGAGGATAAACATACATGAGAATAATTAGTAATGTCTACATTACTTTTTTCAGCTGCAGGCGCCTTGCTAGTTGTGACTTCGAAGAGTGAGTTACCGTTCACTCAAAACCTCCTTCTGTGTCCCTTACTCTCTTCTACCCGCCCTCAACTTTCATTCTTTCCCTTTGCGTCCCTCCCTCACTTTCTCTCTCAAGCCATAGAAAACTTCCTACTGAACACTAGATGGTGTGCCTGGGAAAGGCTTCTCTACTGGTCACCGAGCCCTCATCCTCAATTCATTTGACATGCCCTTAAAAGCATTGGTGTGAGAGGGGATTATAGCAAAATAAAAAGAAAAGAAAAATACTCGGGCGTCGAAACATCTTCCAAAACATCCACTATAAACACTGGCAAAATGACAAGATACGAAATCCCTGTTGTTTGCAATGCTTGTGTGTGTATTTTGGAGGGGGGACCTCCCTGACAATCTCTCTGGGTGGGTGTGTGGCAAATCTGCTGAGGTGAAAGGGGAAAGCAGCCACACTGATCTCAATCCACATCACCCCCACCTCCTCACCCCCACACACACCACCCCAGAAAAAGTAAGAGCCCCTGTTTGGCCGGCTATAGCACAGCATGTTGGAGGTCAGAGACATGGTACACATGAACACACCGTGACCTGATCTCTTCTCGCCTCCCCACCGAGGGAGCCTGGCAAAGGTTAAAAAAGCTCTACATCCCACCCTTAGTGACAGGCCAGAGAGGACTCCTCACCTCAGTCTAGCCGTATAGACTGCTTTCTAATATCCCACACAGGCCACAAAGCATAGGTAGAAAATTAGCCTCTCTGCTTTAAGTTGTTCTCAGAAGAGAAGACATCAAGGGAAGTTTATCTGTTGCCTACTTATTAAGGTCTGGTTTTCATTGAATTTTACGGAGAAAAAAAAGTTACCAAGAAATGCTGGAGTCAAAAAGACATCAACAAATCTCTGAACAGTGAACACTAACATACAGGTTGTGCATTTGCCTCTTGCTTTGAATGAGGCAAGCTGTATTTGGCAAAAATGTGAACTTGGTCAGCTGACAGTGGTTGACAAATCCTACCATTCACTTCGTTATTAAATTTAAATGGAAAAATCCAGCAATGGTATGGTTTTGAAAAACTGTTTTCTTTTCCGTTTCTTAAATTCTAGCAGTAATCACATACACTTCACTTATGAATGCATTTCGCACGTAAGTCGCTAACCCACTGCTTATGTAAATCTGGGCCTATTCTCGTATTCATTTTTAATAACACTGAGCTGATTTCTATTACATCCATGTTCTCTACAAATTAGTTTGTAGAACGTATGTTATAGATGGTTAAACTGTTATAGCTGTTGAAATACGATGCTGTGCAATAGGCTAATATTGCATCTCAACACATAAACCCGCGGAAATCAGTAGATATTTTTACACTAAAATTAATCTTAATATTTAACAATTATCTATCATTGATATATAGGCTAGTCTATATATTTGTTTTTTTCTTTTCTTTCTTATAAGCAAACATCAATACATTGTAGGTTTAAGGAACACCGTTTAAACTAAAGTTCAGACATCTGAAAGCAACTGGTGCTGGGTATAGCGGCCCATGAACTGTAGTAGAAAAGCAGTTTAGATCATTTTATTTAGAACACTAAAACTCAAAGTAACTTAATGAAAAGAGAATTAGCGTAACATAATGTTGATCTCCACTGCCTTATTAGAGAACTAATACACGCGGTGTGCCAGTGATTAAAGTTTCTTTATGGATCTTCCCTAAAGATTGCCGTAGAAACGTCATGAAAAGAACGGTGTGCTATATATGATAGCCAACTAGCTTTCCATTTTGCATTAACGGTATAAGTAGGTCACTTCTGCTAATTCTTCACGTTGTACGACGGAATTAAAAATGCATTAAATTAAAAAATGAATAAAAAATAAATAAATTGAAGAAAATGAGTTGGATCTAGTTTCGATTTGAAACAAAATCTCTTCAAAGGTCCCACAATCAGAAACATGATAGCCTAGAAAACGTTGAGTTAAGCAAGAGATAGGACAGTTCCCCCGAAATATTGCGTTTTAAAACGGTTCAAATAAGACACTTTACATATCAAAATGTCCAGTAGGCTATGCCTTTTAAATTCTTTATAGCTCGATGGGACGTGAGACGAACTTTGATACATGCAGTTTAGCAGTAGTAAAACAGGTAGGCTTAACATGTTTAGTTAATGACTGTTGCAAAACCTTCAGTCACTGCCTGCCTGACTGTTCCAACACTGAAAACTATGAAATTATAAAGACTACATTTAGTATGAAAGCATATTAGAAGAAGAAAATAAAAAAAATCAAATAATTAGGCTTGTATCGTTGGTTTACATGTCCAAAGAAAATAATACATTTATAATAATTTGCACTCTAATTTAGTTCGAAACCCGTTTAATATATGTGTTGTAGCCTAAATGCTTGTTTTAAAAGTTGACTACGCACTGTATGAAAGATGAGTTTGGTCACAGTGTGTGTCGGAAACTATGGCACAGCCTGCTATAGTGAGCTCTTGATCACAAAACTCAAGTTGAAACTCATTTAAAAGCAAACGAACGACATAACATATTGATAGAAGTTTTGCGAGACCCGTCTACTGTATAAGAAGGTACATCAAAAATTAACACGACGCAATGTCTAAATGTCTAAATGATATAAACTATGAAGTCATAATGGAAAAGCTCGATTACATGAGATTGTGTGATTACGTTGTTCGATCGCCCGTGACTACGTGTCATTAAAGTTTATTTAATTGAATTACTACCTCTTAGTTTCACAAAGGTTGGAGATACTAGGGGAAAATATTTATATTTAAACAAAATAAGTTTAGCTGATTTAGCCTCCACCTTTGAGAACGGTCGCATGACATATAGTCTAGCATACTTTTCGATAACGGTGATAACATGGAATAAAACGCTGCTGAGGTCTAGAGATGCAATATAATATCCTACAGAAGCGGGGAAGAGGGTGAAAAGCTGAAACCATGCGGATCCCCACTTGTGTGGGCAACTTCAACGGGCCAGAACAAAACTAATTCCATGAGTTTTAACTTTTACAAATGATTGCTGGTGAATTTTGGAAAACCATTAAAAAAATATAACTTAACTTATATTATAGGCCACTTTCTTTCACGAGTCAGCTTTCATGAGCCAACTTTAAAAAAAAAAACACAATAATGGCACAACGTGATTCTTACTTAAAAGAATCGAACAGAACTAGATGAAACGTGTTTTTGTTTTAGGATAAAGTGATAGTTTCTGATGATCGCACGAGGAGTGTAAAAGTTTTCAAATGTAGGCTACTTAAATAATAAAGCTCTTCAGCAGCACACAAATATAGGGATATTACGATTACCAATGCATTGCCTGAGATTAAAAACAAGGAAGAGTCACTCTAAATACGTTAAAACCAACAATAACAAAAAAACAAAAATAAAGTTAAAAATTCCTTTTTGGTAAAAAAAGAAAGAAAAAAAAGTGCAGAGTGAGTTTATGTGTGTAATAAGGGCTTGAACTCACCATTGTGCTCGGTTGGGACCAGCTGCGAGTCGGACTGGAAATGCTGCGGCTTCGCTTGTTTCCTCCGCGACATGCTGGCTCACGCATCAGCCACGAAAGAATAAAAAATTACTATGAAATCTGCTCAAAATTACGGAAATCGAGCCCATCCACCGCGCATGTGTCCTGTTATGATTATCAATAATGCCTCGCGATTAATCATGGAGGGAGGGGGTTGGGGTTGGGGTTGGGGGGGTCCTCTGAAAGGCGATTGGCACCTTGCCAGCCCCCTATTCAAATGAAGTCTCTTTAATCAATTAGCCGCTGATTTGCTGGGGACTCTTGTCTCTCTTGCTGCTCCCACCCAATGAGTTGATCCGTGTGGAAGAAAGGCTGGATTTTCCAACTCCCTTTTGATACAGTTTAACCCTTCTTAGCAACCATCTGGTGGCTACGTTGGACCTTAACTTAGCCACTACAGGAATGTCAATTTCTCTTTCGAAAGAC
The DNA here is from genome assembly GCF_029890125.1 of Rhinichthys klamathensis goyatoka. NCBI lineage: Eukaryota > Metazoa > Chordata > Actinopteri > Cypriniformes > Leuciscidae > Rhinichthys > Rhinichthys klamathensis. The sequence goes on from NW_026606885.1 coordinate 1,479,490, forward strand.
CAACCGTATCTTTTGATCTTTCAGGGCATCAAACTGGTGCTCAAAAGTTGCAATTCACCCAAAAGTGTCCGGATAGCCAAACTGTCTGCCAAAGATCTTCCAAAGCCTTTTTTTTCCCCGTAGCTAGACGTTGCGGAGCGTATCGCGTATCCTCGTTTGTGTTTGGCATTAAAGTTGTTGTAATTCAGCTCCTGGACTATTACAAGCGCACCGTCTCTAACCAAGTCGTTCTTTCCTCAAGGCAACGGTGTTGGTCGGTCAACTGAGTTTCGTGCGTAATGGCAACTATCGGCGTCTCGAAAGTCCAAAGAATGTATCAGATGTCCCAAATCAGATTCATCTGATTATTGCCGAACGGGATCAGTAACACGTTTTCATCACACGCCGCATTCAGCGAACAAACAAACTTTAAGGGCCCATGCAGAACGGTGAGAAATCGTCAGCCCCACCCTCTGTTATTCTATTGGTCAGTGCTCTGTTCTATCATAACTCGCGCTCTCTGTCTCTCTCAGTCTCGCACGGTCGCACCCTCCTCTCCTTCCCACTCTCTCACCGCGCGACGGAGACACAGGAACGCTCGCGCTTCACAGCAAACCTCGTCAGCTGTGCGAACGCATCCCATCTAGATCAGCCTGTTAAAAAAATTATTTTGCAAAACAAATTTAGCATATTAACTTTCGAGGCGGTCGCTGAGAAGAGAAGCCCTCATCTAATGCATCTTTAATGATAACACGTTAGAAGTCGCGCAAAGGTGACAAAAGTCCGGAAACCATCAAGAAAGTGTTTGGAAAGACAAGTATATTTAAAATCGATTTAACCAGGATTAAAAACTACGTCTCTGCTTAAACAGTTTGCTCTTTTAACGAGATTAGCTGTATATTGACACATATTCATTATATATTTTTAATATATATTTTCAAAAATCAAAAGTTTGGATTAAACATGAACAATAATAAATGACCAATGCAATAAGAGGAAACAATATGAGCAACTTAAAATTTTGCATTTATTATCGGCTGAAGCTATTATCACTTGCATATCTTTCTTTTTAAAAAGTAAGAATTTAGCCTACATATATACATTTTTCAGTAGCCAACATATGCAAAAAAACAAACAAAAAACAAACAAATATGTTTTAGCTAGGCTACATGTGAAAACAAAGACTTTTTTAATCACTCAAAACGTAGCAATCTGTCCATGTTACTTTGCGTTTGATGTTATTCAAAATCTTGTGTAAAGTGCTCCATTATATGATTATATTTTAATAATAATAATTATTATAATAATACAAATAATAATCTACCATTAATATGTTATATTTATAAATAGGCAGTGTTTTAAAGAAGAGAGATTCCCCCCGGATTGCACTGCAACGACCAGCAAAACTGAAGATTTATGCCCTGGAAAAGACAAACGAAGCTATCAGTCTAGCTGATTTTGAGAAATGAAGATAATAACGTTACTATAGGTGATGTCTCGGATGCCATTATTTCTCACTGAATATTTAACGAACTGCTGCCGGCGAGATGGATCAGGTCCTATAGCGTCAGCTATCTATACTTTAAGACGACTGTTATTTACTTATTAATGAAAGAACAGAGGGAAAGAAGAGAGGAGTAAACGGACGACGTGTGCTTTGGGTTGAGAAAAAAATCACATACGGAGTAAAAATCAATTTATTAATTTTAAAGCTCTTCAGATTATGTCTTTGTTTCAAAGCTATTTAGATTATTTCAATCCTTTATTACACTGGCCTATAACGCATTCCCACCTGTCCATATTAATTGCATAAATATTTCCCCCCCCCGAAAATAGCTTCCATAGCAGGACTAATAATCTCAAATTCTTTATTTCTTTCTCATCACCAAGTTATACAATAAACTATAGGGCTAAATAAAAGTTAAGACAGGGCAACAACAGCTGAAAATCATATCGTGCCATAAATGCAGGAATACGGACTGTGAGAAGGGGGCAATATTGTGATGTCCCCGGTGAGAGGATCGATGCTCGGTTAATTGATGTGAGTGTTGGTGTGGGGCTGTAAACACGCTGATTTGCAGCTCAGCCGAGCGCGAGACGCTATAAATGAGATTCCCCGCGCGCGCTCGGACAATCACCACGTGAATGACACTAACGGCGAGAAATTTGGGCTGTGACTCGAGAGAAGTCAGGGGTGCACCACAAGAATGGGGGAAGGGGTTAAGTGAAAGCGCTCGAACACTCCCTCCCTCTTACTATTATGTGGCGGCAATTAATTGGCAGGGCTGACAAATGTTTGGAAATATTATCTGTGTGACACTGCGTTACCGATGCGCACGAAAACTCACATAGTTTCATTTTAAAGTGAAACATCTTCTTAAGTTGGACATGAGAACATTACAATCATCAGAATATGTAAGAATTCTCAAAGATTACGTGTCCCTTAGATTGAGCAACGAACAAGTCAGGGCTCTTTCTAGAGCGCAGATGCTCGCGCTCACTCGGGGTGTCACGCGCGAATCGATAAGAAGCATATAGCAGCGGGAGCGCGTGGGGTCATCATTCACCATTATCAGTGACAACCGATAATTGATCATTCCACAGAAACAGAGGGCGTTTGACCGCATAATTGAATAGCATAAGCAGTATGGATGATTTTTGTTTCGCCTTCGTGTGTGTGTGTGTGTGTGTGTGTGTGTGTGTGTGTAGACGCCAGATACCACCGTTTTATGTCCTTTATCTCTTTTAAAAGATATCCTCTTTTAGCAGAGTTCAACATGTAGCTTTCAGTGAGGAGCTGAACTGCCGCACGCTCTGCGCGGAGAATTACAAACAGTTGGATCACACTTCGCATAGGATCCATTAGAAACAGTGGCGAATGAGAGGAAGGACCTTATAAAATGTTAAACTTCATGTTACAGGGAAAAGCGCCTACTCTTTGCATCCTTCTAACTGTTGTGTTATAAAAGATGTTCTCTTTACTTTTCCTCTTGAGGATTTTTTTTATACACTCTGCCTGTTGGAGGTAGAAGCACGACTGTTTTCAGCTTCGTTTATCCACATTCATTTGCGCTCGATCGCTGCAGGATAAGAGTGGCATGCAAAATACATGGGGTATTCAAAGTTTCTAGAGATGTGGACAAACGGAAGAATCTTAAATCATGGTTATGAATGATTTCTTGTTATTTATAAAGTGGACAAAGTTTAAGTGCGTATATCTGGTGTTGTAAATTGTGATCTTGTCTCCATGGCAGGCGTGATGATCATGTCAAGCGGCAGACAGTCGCCTCCTGATGACATCTACCATCTGTTATCAACAGATGACGGGGATTATTGCAGCCACTGAGGCATTTTTCTAATGTGTTAAGTTCCAGACCTCAGGGTGTGAATGCTTTATATTACAAATAAATAACATATAGTTTTATTTACCTCAGCTGCTGCTCTGTGTTAGTAATCAAGAGTTAACTGAACTTAAGATCAATATTAAAATAGTAAATACATTTCTATTTTATTATGCAAATAACTTTCATTTGAACTATTTCATCAAAGTAATGAACAGCAGAATAGCCTGCTTCAAATAGGCCTATATCATACTGATTTTAAGTATGACTAAACATGACCATCTTAGATGACACACACACTTTTTTTTATAGACATTTAGCATAAAGGGAAAAAAAGGGATTAATTAATTATATATTAAGTCAGTAATAATAAATTCTCCCTTTTTCCAGTTATACTACATGTCTGAAAGAGAGAGAGAGTATGGCAAATTGCAATCTAAACTATATTATTATAATATAATATAATTTATTTCTAAATTCACCCTTAGCTCTTTCTTAAACAAGGAAAAATGTCAAACTATTAGAACATTTAAAAACCTTTACAGTAGATAGACAGGACATTAGAACGAATGATAGAACAAACAAATGATACATAATATATATATAGCCTATATATATATATATATATATATAGATGGCTGGCTGGCTGGATGGATGGATAGATAGAACACTGTACCTGACCTGCCATAAGAATACCATTAATTAAGAGATCAGAGTGGAGCTTTTGTCCTCTAGTGAACCCTCCCTCCCACTACTACCACAAACACAAGCTCACAGCCAACATTTGATCCAACATAGGCTTTATCTCTGTAATTGTTGCAGTGACATTGTCCAATGCAGTCACTCTACATCAATAGACTTTGTTTGTTTTTGCATTGTCACAGAGAGAACCTCTCTCTAGTGTTGCTGTCATGCTTGAGAAAACAAGTAAACAATAAAAATGTCACAGAACCACACTTTTGTACTTGTTGTGTGCACAAGAAAAGAAGATTATGATACTAATAGTGTAGAATCAAAATAAGACATAGAATTCAGTGACCTCCTCAGAATAGAGAGGAGTCATCCACTACCAATGCTTTACCACTGTAAAAGCCCAAAATACTCACTGGAAAAAGAACACCACAGCACAAATGAAAGGAAAGAGATGAAGCTGTTGCACATGCTCGTATGTCCTGATTTTTTAATTACACATCCTTACAAGCAAGCATCTTAGGTGAGTATGTGGGGGTTTCTTTTCTTTGGAAAAGATTGATTTACTGATTCTTGAGTTGGCTAGTTATGGCACAATTTATCCCGGATTTCATACATATTTAAAAGTACAGTGTTGAATTCATCCGATTTGAATGCTGGAGAACAAAGAAAATGAAAAAAAATATGCTTACGCTAAAACAAAATGTACTCTTTAGTCAAAACATGCACGGTCTGGTTCAGCTTTTGTATGTGTGTTTGTGTGTGTGTGTGGATACTCTCACTTATACAAACAAAAATCTCCATCAGATGTGCTTATGGTTAGTTTTGATGAACTAACACTGCATGGTTAACATTAAAAATGTAATAATGAGGTGTGCAGAGCTGATGACGACTGGCCTACATGAAACACATCTACTTCTCTTGTGACACTGAAGAATGGTATTTGGAGTAAGAGCTCTTCAGCATGTTGTTGTGGCAGAGGGAGTCTATATGACGACACATTTCACCCTGTAAAACCAGAAATCACACGTAAAACATTGCTAAACGAATTACATAATTTGAAACAACTCAATACTAATAAATGTTATTAATAATTCATATTTCACACACTTGCCACACTCTGCCTGTATGTCAGAGCAAAGAGAAAGAGCTCTCACAGATCCACTTTGCCTGAACACATACACTCGCAGTCTCGCACGGATACACAGTGAGTCAGTGTGTAAGAATGAGGAGAAAGAGTGTGACTACAGAGCTGCTTATGATATAAAAATACACAATTCACTAATAAGCCTCTTTTAGCATGGAGTCATGTGATCAGATTAATAAAATGAGTATCAAAAAGTGAAAAAAGAGAAAAAGCAGATAAATAACTTGAAAAATAGCTTTAAAAAGGCTAAAAGTGATGCTTTTCATATAAAAAATATAATAGTGTCCGCATGAACATTATGATATGATTTGGTTATTGCTGAGCGGTTAAGGAATTTCCAGCACATTTTAGAAATAATTGTGATGTTAGGGAGGAGGTGCAGTGCATGGCACAATCAAAGCATTTTCAATGTGAGAAATGTAAAATGAATGTTTCAAGATGTTTGCGCTTTCATTCACATCTTTCCAGCACCCGACAAAGGGAAAACTACATTAACTTCAAGCTTTTCATTTTTAATTGTTCTTTAAAACAAGCAATAACACACATTAGACGGAACTGGGGTTTCAGTGGTTTGAAACTGCCACTGTCTGGAGGGAGGATAAGCAATATGTGAGTTTGTCTTTGAAAAGCAGACTAAGCAGTCTCATTCACAAAGACCACACAGTAAAACACATGCACATGCACACTCGTTGGAAAGAAAACCAAAAAAACAAGTATGACATTTTCAGCATGCAAGTGATCAGTTAAGCCAAAGATGCGGAGTAAAAATTCCTTGACATACAGTGCAAAGTTCTTCTTTCTCTCCCTCTATCTCATTATTAAGTGTAACAGTGTCTCTGTTTATGTTTATAGCTTCATGTAATAAAAAAAATGTTTGAGTACAACTGACCTACTGACCCCCCAAACACACACACTAAACATGACCATCTTAGATGTCTCACACACACACACGTTCCTGTGCAGGGAAGTTTGCTGTTGTTTTTATTGCTTCCTTTTCCATTGGCTGCCTCCCTCCCACTTGTCCCACTATCACTTCCTTTCTTCCTTTGTGCAGATTTTAGAGAAAAGTGACAGTGCTAGCCTATTACCCTCTCTGGCCCAGTTTTCCCCGTTTCTTTATCCTTCTTTCTCTATCTCAGCTGCTTTCTAAGATTTCATGCCCTTATTCTCTCCCTGTTTCGCTCTCCTTCTTTCTTTCTCCTTTCCTTCCTTTCTTTTTCTCTCTCTCGTTAATATTCACAGTAAGAGCCCAGGCACTTACAAAGTCTCCTCTAGAGTCACAGCCAACTTTGGCCCTGTGAGAACAAACATACACAGCTGACAAACATCTACAGGAGGTGCCGCTAGATCAGTCTCTTTCAGAGCTATCATGAGAGGAATGTGGGAAGATATACATATATATATATGTGTGTGTGTGTGTATTCATTATAAAATGGTTAACCATGCATATGTTAGCATGCAAAGACATGTAGACACAGGAATATATAAACTGTTATGTTTTAGAATTTCTTTGCTGATAATGACTTTTTATATTCATACATTTTAAATCTGTGATGACTGTGTGTGTGTGCTGTATAGGACACCATTATGCACATTTATCTCCTGGTGTATGTGACAGGAAGCAGACAGTCTATTGAAGACCTTCTCTTGATTTTAACAGGCTCTGATTGGACAGCAAACTCGCATTAAGACTCTATTGATCCTCATGCCGTTTCAAAGGTGATCAATACAATTGATCAGAGGAGGCTAAATCTAATACAATAGAAAGTGTGTGTTGTTTTCTGTCTGTATGAGTGTGGGGTAAAATATAATTTAATAATAATATAAAATAAAGTAAATGAATAAAAATAAGCTTAATAATAAATTCCTGCAATTCACTTTGTGTGTGTTAAAATACACTGTACATTCATATTATATATACACTGTATGAATGTACATTCATACACACATATATTCATACATACATACAGTGATAACGCTTCAACATTTAAAAGTATAGGGATATTTAGAATACCAGAACACTCAAGAATGAGATTAATCATTTGCAAAAGGGTATCAATTAAACACAAAAGAGGTATGAACTAGAGTACATGTTCAGCAATTAGGAACAAAGAGCTTCTCTTAGCCATTATTGTATGTTAATCACTTATTACTATGCACTAATTATGATGAATATAATTATATTGAGAGTTCTCATTGGTCATCAGTGGCAGGTTTATAAAGAAAAGGCAAATTTGTTCCTTAATTTTGCTGTTAATGAGATTAGGTATATTAATGATTCAATTACACAATGTAATGTCTGCGGCTTATAACCTTTGCAGAAAGGGAGATTGATTGTATCAGTAATGAGAAAAGTGATTTATCTGTCTCAAAGGTTGTTCAAAATGAGTAGCGTTATTTCTCTACACAAACCATTAATTTGTTAAGTGCACTTAACTTACCCCCCAGCTAATAGTTATTAACCATTTGAATAATAACAATATTAATATATTCCATAATTGGTTCTGTCATTCCGTTAATTGCTGTGTAATTTCTCCTATATGCTTCAGTAATGATTTGTAATTCTGTCCAATGTTCTAACTCTTTTTTTAAAATTGTAATATTAAAATGATAGAAGAACTCGCCTCTAGTTATGTCACTATGCTGATTTTGATAATTGTTAGTGTTAAAGTGGTGAAAGAGGATCTCTTGTATTGTTTTTGCATGACACTGAATATCCTCATTTTCTTGTAAACTTTTCAACCTGTCCATGAACCATCTTAAAGGCTCAAATGAGAGCTTCTTTTAATTTACAAATACAATAAGTGAATATTTAATATGAGCCTGTGAGTTAGTCACGGGGGATACTTACTAACACACAACACATATAAACATGCCCCTGTCCTCTTTTTTTCAAACTCCTGACCCAAAGACACCACCAAAATCTCATAATTCAATGTCACCAAATTCAATTGACATGAGTCAAATTGAGTTTCCTCACCAAATGCGGCTGAAAATAATAGACATTCTAAATATACAGAGAACATGCTTATATAAACTAAGTATTTGTTTGTCGGGAATTCATGAACAAATAGAATTATGTAGTGTTCACAAATTTAAATAAAAGCTTGTGTGTGCTACTGCACAGTTTAAAAATACCACTAGGATTATTGGAAGAGACAATAATTGGACTGTAACAGTCAAGCAGATGCTTTCTCACACCACATCCAATTCATAAAGCCTCATCCTGTCATTGGTAATTTGAAAAACTTCTAAAAGTGTTATCGGTCCAAATAAAGGTCCATTCATTTTATTTGTAAATTCTGTTTGAGAAGCTGAGAATGTAATAAAAGGTCAAATTGTTTAATGATACTTGACATATGTTGTCAATAAACAGAAAAAAAGAGAGTAAAAAAAGGAAGTGTGATGGCCTAGATGAGTGATTATCCTCAAAGAAACTTTGACCGCATGGTTCCTCGGTAGATGAAACATGTATTAAGCAATTGTATATACAAAAACATATAGAGAGAAATAGGCCAAGTGTATGTGTAAAACAATGTGCAAATTGTATTGTGTATATAAGAATTTAACTTATTTTCTCTCACATAAAGTCTAACATGGACATACAAGGGAGAAAGAGAAACATTAAGTGTGAAATGTAGTCAAATGCTTATAAAACAAAGGCCCAGACAGCACGTGAGCCTAGTTGAGATGGTTCTGATATGGTCCATATCCTTCATTCATCACATTCAAATTTAGTCCAAACTTTTCTCACTTCAAGCTAATAACAACACACCTCTGAGAATTTAAACTGAATAAAAGGTGAAGACTCTGTCCATGAATTATAGCTGCTGATTTAACCAGCCCCTTTCTCTGTGGATTCATTTCAGAGCGTGATGATAGGCAAGCAGGACAAAGAGGAAAAACATCAGTCATGGGCTGTTTTATCATTTCAATTTGAATAATGATAATATACATGGGCTGTGTGCAGACATATCTTACACCTAACAAATGGAGGGAGAGAGAGAGAGAGAGAGAGAGAGAGAGAGAGAGAGAGAGAGAGAGAGAGAGAAGCAGAGGGAAAAGTAAGGGGGGGGGGAGTAGAGGAAGTAGAAACGGGGGGTGGTCTGAGGTTGCGAGCAGCAATTCCTCTTTGTTATCAAGTGAAATGACTCTACAAATATGACAATAAATCACGTCGGAAATCAATCCGGGCGGAAGCGACTGGGAGGCGCTGATAATGCATCAATCAATATTTAATGTTTAGAGTTTAATTAATCCAGCACCGGAGAGCATTCTTTAAGTGACAGAGAGAGTGTGAGCGAGGGAAAGAGAGAGAGAAAGAGAGATGAGTGTAGAGTGTTTTAGCACAGAGATGCTCCTCTATCAAAGCACCTCTGTGTGTGGAGAAGGCCCATCACTCCTTTCCTCTCTCATTCTTTGTGGCTCTTTTTCACCTCATTTGTTTATACTTTTCCAATTCATCCATCCATATGCATACAAGAAGCTACCTGTGGGCAAGAAGTTTGACCCAAAAACTGTGTTGCGATTGTGTGATTGTGATGTCTGAACTGCTGTGTTTGTCTCTCTCTCTCTCTCTCTCTCTCTCTCGGTTCAGTCACCCTGGAGGGCAGCCACACAATTACCGTGACCGCATACACAGGCTGACATTTTGATCCCTACAGTAGCGTTGGGTCAGTGATCATGCTGTTTAACATCGTCACGCAGAATCAGCACTCAGTGATAACAAGACATGCCAAGAAGCACAAGCTGATGAGATATGAATCCCCCCCCCCCCCCCCCCATCCTTATGGAGATCTGTGTAAGAGGCTCTCGAGACAGCATAAGTAGCTTACCTGAGGGAGTTTTGATTTTCTTCCATGCAGTCTGTCACATAGCTCTCTTCCCCTTAAGAGAATGACAGACAGACAGACAGACAGACAGAAAGATATACAGGTCCTTCTCAAAAAATTAGCATATTGTGATAAAGTTCATTATTTTCCATAATGTAATGATAAAAATTAAACTTTCATATATTTTAGATTCATTGCACACCAACTGAAATATTTCAGGTCTTTTATTGTTTTAATACTGATGATTTTGGCATACAGCTCATGAAAACCCAAAATTCCTGTCTCAAAAAATTAGCATATTTCATCCGACCAATAAAAGAAGTGTTTTTAATACAAAAAAAAAGTCAACCTTCAAATAATTATGTTCAGTTATGCACTCAATAGTCAATACTTGGTCGGGAATCCTTTTGCAGAAATGACTGCTTCAATGCGGCGTGGCATGGAGGCAATCAGCCTGTGGCACTGCTGAGGTGTTATGGAGGCCCAGGATGCTTCGATAGCGGCCTTAAGCTCATCCAGAGTGTTGGGTCTTGCGTCTCTCAACTTTCTCTTCACAATATCCCACAGATTCTCTATGGGGTTCAGGTCAGGAGAGTTGGCAGGCCAATTGAGCACAGTAATACCATGGTCAGTAAACCATTTACCAGTGGTTTTGGCACTGTGAGCAGGTGCCAGGTCGTGCTGAAAAATGAAATCTTCATCTCCATAAAGCTTTTCAGCAGATGGAAGCATGAAGTGCTCCAAAATCTCCTGATAGCTAGCTGCATTGACCTTGCCCTTGATAAAACACAGTGCACCAACACCAGCAGCTGACATGGCACCCCAGACCATCACTGACTGTGGGTACTTGACACTGGACTTCAGGCATTTTGGCATTTCCTTCCCCCCAGTCTTCCTCCAGACTCTGGCACCTTGATTTCCGAATGACATGCAAAACTGAGCAACAGTCCAGTGCTGCTTCTCTGTAGCCCAGGTCAGGCGCTTCTGCCGCTGTTTCTGGTTCAAAAGTGGCTTGACCTGGGGAATGCGGCACCTGTAGCCCATTTCCTGCACACGCCTGTGCACGGTGGCTCTGGATGTTTCTACTCCAGACTCAGTCCACTGCTTCCGCAGGTCCCCCAAGGTCTGGAATCGGTCCTTCTCCACAATCTTCCTCAGAGTCCGGTCACCTCTTCTTGTTGTGCAGCGTTTTTTGCCACACTTTTTCCTTCCCACAGACTTCCCACTGAGGTGCCTTGATACAGCACTCTGGGAACAGCCTATTTGTTCAGAAATGTCTTTCTGTCTTACCCTCTTGCTTGAGGGTGTCAATGATGGCCTTCTGGACAGCAGTCAGGTCGGCAGTCTTACCCATGATTGCGGTTTTGAGTAATGAAACAGGCTGGGAGTTTTTAAAAGCCTCAGGAATCTTTTGCAGGTGTTTAGAGTTAATTAGTTGATTCAGATGATTAGGTTAATAGCTCGTTTAGAGACCCTTTTCATGATATGCTAATTTTTTGAGACAGGAATTTTGGGTTTTCATGAGCTGTATGCCAAAATCATCAGTATTAAAACAATAAAAGACCTGAAATATTTCAGTTGGTGTGCAATGAATCTAAAATATATGAAAGTTTAATTTTTATCATTACATTATGGAAAATAATGAACTTTATCACAATATGCTAATTTTTTGAGAAGGACCTGTATATAGAGAGATAGATAGATAGATAGATAGATAGATAGATAGATAGATAGATAGATAGATAGATAGATAGATAGATAGATAGATAGATAGATAGATAGATAGATAGATAGATAGAATTTTATAACTTTGATATTTACTCAAATAATCATTGTAAACACAACAAACAGTTCAAGTAAAATATACTTTTAAGTTCAAACTTTAATTTCTACAAGTTTGAATTGAGTACTAATATAGAATTTACTTTTTTTATTCTTGCCTAAACTAACTGTAGAAATTACATCTGTACATCAAATTACATCTTTTTTTCTGTAGTATTTACTTTACCACAGAATAATTATTATCAGCGTAGATTTTAAGCCAAACTTGTTAACATGACTGGTATAAGGCTTGTATTACTATTTGCAGCTAATTGCAACTTTGATGTCCAAAGATTAACACAGGACTTTGACATTAGCTGAAAATAATAATGTAAGCATTACACAAGTCAAGAGGATGTGTCATAACTGTACTTATGAAATTTCTCATCTTTTGCCATCATGCAACTGTGGAAAGGTACAAAATATGGCAACATATTTCACGGTCAATTATGACAGCTTTTAACGTCCATTTCCTTTTGGTAAAGTAAACGCACACGTGTGTGTGTGTGTGTGTGTGGTGAAAAATTTGTGTATTATCTTCCTGTTGTTTTGTAATGAGAGTGAAATTTATTTCTTGCATCATAAAGTGGAATGGATGATTTTTTTTTGACTCCACACAGTTCTAGTGTGTGTCTGTGTGACTGCTTAAAGATCTTCCACAAAACTCCCATGAACCTCCAAACCAATTGTAAAAAAAATGTTCTCTGAAACTGCTTCACCTTTATTTTTAAATTACTAATAACCAAATAAATGACATAATCATAACATTTTTATGCCATGGATTGTATTTGTGAGTACAGTCCTAAACATTTGAAGAAACACCTGAAATGAGTTTAATCTTGTGAACAGAAGTGTAGTATCTCTCTCAAACACCAGTAGCCAATGGCACACGATATTTATGCCTGTCAAAGCAAAAAAAAAAAGAAAAGAAAAAAAAAAGCTTTATAACACAACAGCTGCTTGCAACATGAGACTATAGTTACATACTCATCACGAACACTGAGACAATCTGTTTGCATCCATAATGAAACGCAAATATACATGCCGCATAAACACATGGGAATCTAAGCTATAGCATGCTTGCACAATGTGATACAACATCTTATGACATAAATCACAGACATAGACTCTAGAAACCCCTCTCACTTGCATGTCCCCTCAACACACAATAGCATGCTGTTTGAGGGGACGGGGTGTGTTGCCAATTGCACATATCTGATTTGCTACACTCATTAAAAAAAGGAGCAAAAGCAAGCAGCTTACAGAGAAAACTATTGCAGAGACAGAGCAGATTTATGACTTTTGTTTAGTATTAGCATTACAGATAAAATAAAACTGGAGTGTGAAACAGCCAGACAGACTGAGGACAGTCAGACAGGAGTAAGACACTTTAGCTCTTGCTGACAGTTGCTAAGTCTCGGTTAACACATTTTAACGTGTTGTTGTAAAGCTCATCTTCTCATCACTAGATTCCACCTCTCTGTACGGTTTAGCATTTAGCCAGTCAATGAAGATATTTAATTTTTAAATAGTATAGTAGCGTGTTGAAAATATAATATACAATTTAGCACAAATGAAGTACAGATGTCCTCGAGTGCATCCAAAATTCTATTGCATGGACATTGTTTTCCTCCAAAAAGTTGTCATCGACTGAGTGTATTTGCTAAAATATTTGACTTTTCCTGACCTGGCATGGGCCAAAACTACCCTCAGAACTTCTCCAAGCCACTTCTAGCAAGAAACATTTTCATCCTTGCACCTCATTGGTATGAACTCCTGATAACCATCATAACAGAATGAAGCATCACGACACATCTGTTTCAGATTCACCTTCTCATGAAACACCTGCACTTGAAAAGCCCTAATGATTTGACTCATTTATAGGGAATCTGTACCAAAAACGTATTCACGTGTATTACAACGCAGTAGAACCCTGGCTACAGTATGTATTTGTTCAGCAGTGACATGACTGGTTTCTCGATAACCTTGTAAATTAGTCATTTCAATAGGAATCCACACGATTGAGAGTTTTTTTGTGTGGGAGTGAAAAGGTTCACAGTTTTTGCTCATGACACGCACATTTGCTGTGCTGACCAACAGATAGCTGCTTGGTTTGAAAGTGACTTCGGTGTTACATTACTGACAATAGACGATGAATGTCTTTTTGAACATTTATTTTTACACAGAGATTGGTAGGTCTATTAGTAAAATCTGTTTTCCAATTTTACCTCCTTTAATTTGGATCCAAATCTCAGGTTAAAATTGTCATTTTGACCCCCCTCTACAAAACTGTGAATTACTCAGTAAATATACATTCATGAAATGTAATATTTTGGCTTTCTTCTATCACCAAAAAAGAAAAAGAAAAAAAGATCAAAATCAAAAAAATGTAGTCAGGGACCTCTGGTTGAGTTGATACAGAATGACCCAGCTGTCAGTTACTTTCGTGCTGCTAAGTGCTTTAGAAAACTTGGCCATGATCAGAAGCTGTATTTTCAGTTGCTGCAGGTCTGAACAGCATTGCATCATTGTGTACCTGGATGATCAAAAGTGGGATTTTATGAAGGGGATTCTTGCAGCTTGTTTACTGAGCATCATCTAGGAAGTTCTCACTGTTCTTTTAAAAGCAGTCTGGAAAGTTGAGATGTTTAAAAGCACTTTGACAAGCCTCTTGATCCTTTGCGACCTGCAAACAGCATTTCTCCTGTCCTTTTGGCCCCTCCTCAGTGTTTAATACAGGTGAGTGAGTCAGTGAGTGGAGAGGTAACGGCAGCATGAGTGGGCCTAAGAGCTTTTAAAAAAGCGGTCACCTAAAGACACAACAAATGCCTGGAGAACAATCAAAGCTACAAGGACACCTATACAATTAAGTACATTCATAAAACTAAACGGAGTTAGTGAGAGAGAGAGAGGGGGAGAGTTTGTTTTGTCTGACATAGCATTCTGGTTGAATCAGTCCAGGGATGTGATGATGTCATCCGTTTTATCATCCGTTTGATTAATCCTTCTGTCAATTTGAACCCTTAATTCACTGCTGTGGTTTTTGTTTTTAGAACGCATCCAAGCCATATAAAGTCAGTGGCACCGTAATGAGAGCAATGTATGTGTGTTAATTCGCATTAGCGCATTTAAGTGTGTACTTTGGAAACTGAATGTTGCGTTTCTGTGTCCGTCAAAAGAAGTGCCTCCTCCCGTGTGTGCCAGGGAGAGACTCCAGTATTAATCTCTCCTGATCTGGTAAACACTCACTCCAAGCGCCATTCACATCCACATGCTCTTGTTTTCTACTAAAGAAAATGTGTATTTCTGAGCATGCAGAAAGACAAAAAAACCCCAGAAAAACAGATGGAAGATGCAATGCATTTAATCTGACTATATATATGTACAGATTGAAGCCTGAGATTAGGAGCACAGCCAGGCTTGTTTCAAAATGATTATTGCCACGCTAAATTAAACTCATCCTCTTTAAAACGGAAAACATACGTAGCTGTTCCACATACGCATTAAAGACCAGCAAATCCTATTGTGATTCCTGACATTGCTGTAAATATATTTGTGCTATTTGGCCTGACAATCCCTTGTGTAAACATGTTTTACAGAGATGTTTTTAAAAAGATATTGAGTTTAATTCTATAGAGAAGATTATTTGAAACTGATAACAAATACCACCAGATGTGTAGCTTGTTTGTAAGTGAAGATTTTAAGATGTTTGTTAACCAGTGTCAATTTAATACATGTACAAGGAATTAGTTTTTTTTTTATTTCATTTCCTCTGACATCATATGACTTTTTTTGCTTTAAAAATAAATAAACTATAAAAATAAATAAATAATATTTTGATTAATCGAATAAATCAATACATAACTGTTCAAAAGTTTGGGGTCAGTAATATTTTTTTTAAAATGTCATTTATTCCTGTGATGGCAAATCTGTCACACGATTCTTCAGAAATCATTCTAATGTACTGTTTTGCTGCTCAATAAATAATCCTTATTATAATCATCAGCCAAACTGTGATACATTCTGTGAATAGAAAGTTTAAAAGAAAGAATGTATTTACAGTTGCAGTAGTTCAATTTAACATATTCTTGCTGAACAATTTCTTAAAAATAAATAAATAAACAATTTACTGACCCCAAACTTTTGAACGGTAGTGTACATATATTTATATTATTTGTGTTCTAATTCCTGTTGCATTCAGGCTAATCATACAGTGATTGATTGAGCTGTATTTAGCAGTGCTGTACAGTAGCTTGGCAGCGGAGCAGAAAGGGGCCCTGTATTCCATTGTTCTCCAGCTGTCTTGGCTACATATGAGAAACAAATGAATAATTCTGCCTTTCATTCCATTAACTGAAAGACAAGGCATTTATCCAGGTCTCTGTCATGAGACAATACCCTACAAACTTATCTCTCTCCCACCCTCCTCTATGTCCTTCTCATTGTCCCTTATAAACCACCCCCCCCTCCCAACCTCACTCACAATCACGCTATCACACTCCTCTGCTAATTGATGGCGCAGTCAGCGGTGTATTGAAAGGACTGATCTGTGTGTGTATGCGTGCCTATGTCTGATATGTTCCTAGCTGGGTGGCTAAAATCACGGGTCTCCATGGCCCAGGCTGGTCTTTTGTGTCTTTTATCAGCATGTAAACCTGTAAATCGCAGATATCGTCTGCAGATCCTGGTCTTTACAAATCCACACAGGTAAAACATTTACTACCACAACAACACCAGCACACCCCTCTCTCTGATCTTATCACTGAGGATGTTCACAATGAAAGCGGATACTTGGTACTTTGTTTTGGGATTTACACCCCCAGTGCTCTCTCGCTCGCTCGCGCACACACACACACACACACACACACACACACGCGCACACACACACACCCTTCAGGCAGGGGTCTCACCCGTCTCTCCCAACTGATGTTATCTGATGCACGAAGACCCTCTTTCCTCTAATCATAAGCCCTGGTGGAAATGACACTATACAATTTAGTAATGGGAGTCTGCATGCCTTAATACTACAGGAACCAGCACACAGCCTCCGAGGCACTGAGAGGAAAATGAGAGAGCGGAAGAGAGGGAACGAGGTTTCAAAAAGCACATGCCTGGAGTCATTAGAGGGCCGAGGTGAGCTGGACATGATTTAAACATACTTTGTAACACCTCACCAAATAAAGATGAAATGAACTGATGAAAAGTGCTACACATAGAAATGAGTTCATTCACGTCTACGATACTTAGGCCTACTTTTGTGTTTGCTGTTGATGTTGTTTTTCTGATCTGTCTCTTTTGAATGTTAAATACCCCAAAAATCCTTGTGTAAATAAAGCCCTTGTCCTTTAGATTCTTCTCTACTCCCCCGCTCTCACCCCCGAATATTCCACTCCATCCTTTGCGAATGGCCCGTGGCCATATAAAGTTGTTTGGTGCCAGTATCATGCTCAGAATCTCAATGCCTGAATTCTCCTATGCATTCATCACAAGCCTTTCTGTGAAACAACCAAAATATTATTACAACTTTCAACCCCTGTCATCGTAAATTTGAGAGGAAAGTTGGAAAGGACAGTGAGACTATATTAACCAGATCAGAGTTTTTACAAAGAATAAGACAGGAGAAGAGACAGGTGGATTTTGGAGGCTGTCAAATGAGGCCCTGACCCCTAAGTAGCCAAACTCAAAAACGATTTGTATCATTGTTTAAGTGAGTAAATCTCACAGATAAAATAAAGGATTTTTATTACTTAAGATAATTACATTTTATGTAATTCAAAAGATTACTACTTAATATTTTCATTGTAGCAAATTAAAAAAAATATTTTAATAATAATAATAAAAAGAGAATGGCCAAATATTACTGCATGATCTTCATCTTTTATATAGCAAAACATTGAACATTTTTACTTCATTTTTTTATTTAATTTAATTTTTGCTATAGGAAATGTTTTTCCAATGAGCCTGTGTTGGGAAATAATCAGGGACATGCCATGTTTCGGTAATGGGGTTGCAATAAATAAATACATTTTGTGTCCTGAGGTTAATGATTTCTTGAACATCTTTAAACTACTTTCACACCTCAGTGGAAAATCGTATCTAGAATGTCATTGTTTCTTTGGAACTTCATGGTGAAACTAATATAAACAATTTCTTGCATTAAGTCTAAAACAAAGGCATCAATGTTAATGTTGAGAGTTAGTATTTCACACAGTGACTCTATAATATATGATGATGCGAGTGACTATTTATCACAAGTTTGCAAATTCTGATGTACTAAATTCAGAGATCTCTCACTGCTCCCAATTCCCCCTCTGTCCCTGGAACTGCAAAAGTGAAACTCCTAGAAAAGGAGATGAGAGCACAGCAAAAAGTACAAGTGTTCTCATTTGCACTGTGTTTCATTTTCTGTGGGTCGTGTTAACCTGACTGTGGTGATTATTCTGTTCAGGGCAAAAGAAGAGAGCGACCAGCTGCGCTCTAATAGACATATACACACAGGCCTTACAAAACAAGACTGCAATCATCCAGACTTCAAAACCATGCAAAAACATTAAGCACACACTGAGTCCTTCTCTCTTTCTCGTAAGTATCTGCTGTTTACAAATGTCAGAGGACAGAACTCACTCATGTGACTATAAACCCTAAACATTCATTATTTAAAATTACAAGCAACTTTTGTAAGTGATGAATAAATTATCACCTTAAATCATTTGTTTGTGAGCTACAGTGTGAAAAAGCACATTTCAAGATAAATCAGGCAAATCAAGATGTGATGGTTTAGAGATTAATATTCGTTATTCTGCAGAAAGTATTACACAGAGGTAATAGACTACTATACACATTTGCAGCCTTAAGTTTACACACACCTTGTAGAATCTGAATTTTTTTAATTATAAAAAATAAAAGGCATCAGAATTTGGAGATTGTTTTTTATTTAGCACAACCCTGAATAAGCTATATTTGATTTAAACAGATGTTTGCATATAGTAAAAAATAATAGCTGAATTTAGAAAAAAGACCCTGATCGAAAGTTTACATATGCTTGATTCTTAATACTTTTTTGGTGTGATCATTTTTGACAAGTGCCTTGTTTGTCCTAAGCATGTAAACTGCCCACTCTTCTTGTTCTAGTTTCTTAAAAAAGAAAAACTCCAGGTCCGGCACATTTTCTTTGGTTTTCCAGCATCTTCTGCATATTTGAAACCTTTCCAGCTGTGACTGTATGATCTTGAGATACTCTTTTTGCACATAGAGGACAATTGTGGGACTCATTCACAACTATTGCAAAACATGCAAACATTCCCTAATACTCAAGAAGAAAACATGATGCAATTAGTAAACTTCTGAAAAGGATGACTCTTATTTTTTTTTTTCATTTGGTACGGCTCTTCAGATATTTTCCATGTGTTTTTTTTTTCATGTTTCCCAGAGGACACCGGATCACCAGATCTTACTGCATCGTGTTGCTTTCTTGAGCATTAGTGAATGTTTGCACCTAATAATTCGTACGAGTTCCTCAGTTGTTAGTGCGGAAAAAAAAATGGATCTCACAATTATACAGTCACAGCTGGAATGGATTTAAATATGCAGAAGATACTGGAAAACCAAAGAAAATGTGCCGGACCTGGAAGATTTTTATTTTATTTTTTGAAGAAGAACAGTGGGCAGTTTAACTGTTTAGGACAAACAAGACTTCAAAACGTATCTTTTATGACCCCTCTTATTTTGTTAAAATGATTAACATTTTGCAGAATATAAACACCGCAAGTGTAAATGTACAGGTTACCTTATAACACAAAACATCAGAGAAGTGCAACAGTGTCTTGACAAGCCCAAACCAATGGGAGGAAGAGAAGGAGAGGAGGAGTGGAGTGATAATGGATGGAACATCTGCTGATATGCAGGTGTCCTCCTCTCTCATTCTATATTGTTTATATTTACTGAACGATTATAGAGTTACAGTTACAAAGAGATTTTGTGGAGATGATTCTATTGTAAATGGCATTAACTGATGGAGTCAGCCAATCAATATAAGATTAGATTAGTAGCCTTTTTCTTCATAAATTACATCTGTTTGACATTCTGTCTAATGACAGTGTTGCACTTCATCTTCCTTCAGAATTGAAATAGAAACCAATGATTTTAAACTGTAGCAGCATTTCACATTATTACAGTTTTTACCAACCCGATCTCACGGCAATTCGTACGAATTTTACGAGGTGGCTAATTCGTACTAATTTATACGACCTCATTTTAGCTAAATCGTACATATTTTACGAGTTGCCCAATTCGTATGGATTCATACGAATGACCTACACCTGACCCCGCCCCTAAACCTAACCATCACGTGGATTTAGACAAGTCGTACGAATTTGTACGAATTGATTGAGATTTACTGTATTTTTGATCAAATAAATGCAGCTGTCTGAGTATAAGATTCGATTATTAACCCTAAACTTTGGAACATCACAAAATATATATTTAATCATTTAGCAGATGCGTTTATCCAAAGCGACCAACAAACTCTACTTTCACCTGTGTTTTCAATGCTTATGCTGGCAGTGAATGCTGTTACCTGTTATTATGAAAGAAAAAAAAAAATGCACACCACGTACACCGCGCGCTGCAAAACAGACCTAAGACTTAACCTTAAAGTGACTGTGTTTAACTCAAGATGAAGAGGGCATAATTTTTTAGCAAA